>NC_060031.1:12426386-13868052 GCF_905333055.1 Maniola jurtina
TATCCTGCAGTGGACACATACAGACTGATGGATTTTACTGTGGCATATAAAGTCAGTGTCAGTAAACTCGCCGTTTTCGGTAGATATCTAGGTATCTTTATCTGAGAATGCTTATCTCACGTAGTTGTTTGACATCTTTCTGAAAACGTCTTTAAGTGCAATGCGCAAATTATCTTGGTGTGTCTGAATCATAGATAATAAGATCTATAGATACAGATAGCACCAAGTCAGTGAACCGAGTCTTGCAAATTGAACACTATTTCTTTCCTATACAATGTTTTCTTCAGTCAGCAAAGTCAGATCTAGTCCGTTAGATATAGAAAGCCAGGAAGGTCTTAGCTACATTTTTAGCGTTTGTCTCAACACGTAAATCTCTATTGTAATAAAAATAACTGGAAGATAACGATAATATTTAAAATAACATCTACTTTATCTTGAACCTAGTATGTTGAACTTGCCAAAATCGCTACATTCTCCTTGCAGTGAACTCTTACTACATATTTTTGTCTAGCTGATTTGCTCAGTCGCTTTCGGGTTTTTATTTTATTGCAACGCTTCTTTCAATTTGGGTTTCATCCACTATACTATTCATGGATGTACATTGTTCACTAGTCGTGTAAAACGCTACGTAGCCAAAGGCTTATTATATTGTAGCTATGAATCATCTTAACAGGGCTCTCTCTGTCACTCGCTTCATACAACCGTAGTTCCAATTTCATTTGAATTTAAGCAACCAAAGTGCATGAAATTTTGCAGACTAGAATTTTCTAGAAACTAATATCTATGTCTGTGGTTTTCCAGATTTCTGTTAAAATATTCGTTTTCAAAGTTACGCGGTCTTAAAAATTTTCATACAAATCTTTGAGCCCCTGTAATTTTAAAACTACATATTTTTAGAAAAATCTAAAACACCACAGATACAGATATTAGTTTCTAGAATATGTCTGCAAAATTTCATAGACTTTGGTTGCTTAATATTCAAATGAAATTGGAACTACGTTTGTATGAAGCGAGTGACGGAGAGACCCCTCTTAAGCTTTATGTCAAGCAATTCCTTGACTACATTTTTTGTCACTTTGTCTGCTCAATACGTAAGTCTCTACTGTAATAAAAATAAGTGGCGGATAACGATTTGTTTAAAATTACATCTACGGGTCTTGAACCTAGCGAGTTGAACTTGCCAAAATTATAAATAAAGTATTCTTTTTGCAGTAGTCTTTTACTATTTGTATATTTTTGTATAACAGATTTATTTCCCGCTTTCCAGTATTTATTTTGCCACTTTTTCGATTTGCGACATCATCCTGTGTATTATTCATCGGTGTACACACTAGTGTGAAAATAGCTTTATGTCTAATGCACAAATTGGCAAGTGCGATGTGTGGGTGGCATGGATGCGGTGATAGTGTCATATCAATGGACGCGTCGTTTGTTGGCTTCTCTACGTCCTCTTCTTGATGTGATAAATCTAAAGGCCTAAGTTAGGGATTTTTGGTAGAAAACTCTTTAAAGACAAACTGTCGTTGTGCTGGTACATGTCCTTTTAATGTTTACTTTTATGCGATTGGTACAAAATATATGAATGTATACCTACATATGTAAGTTCATTTTCCTTTACCTATTCGCTAATGAAGTTTAGTCGATATTTCGTCATCTATTCTATAAACCCTATGTTTCAGTAAAAGTTGCACAACGTTGGCCATACGAATATTTGTACATATCATCATTCTCGAGTAAATCTAAGCTAGATTTGATATGTTGGCCAAAGTTTATCCCAGCTTGACTAGTGTACTCTCAAATATTATATTTTTATAACTTTAATTTTTACAAAGCTTTTAACCTTGTTGACCAAGTGCATTACGCATACTGAGCTCTTGAGAATCTTTAAATTTAAAAAAGCCAAGAAAACATGAAAACCTTTGTTTACTATTTGTAATATAGGCATCAAAAGATTTATTACCTAGACACTTGATAGTAGCTGGCAACAGATCAATGCGATGCACGTCAAATGATCTCATAGGACACTCATGCTACACGTCATTAAAGCTCTTTCAGAATAACACCATGTACGTCGCCAGGAGCGTTTCGTAGTCCATAAAGCTGTTCGCACATTAATCTACGCACCGCTATCATTTTTGTTATGGACATTTTTGAATAACGCTTCGATTGCGTCAATTACGTCAGTGAAAAGCGGAGGATCTCGTCATCAGTACTCGTCCCATTTATTTCTAACTTTGCTGCACTTAATGATGTACTGAAAAAGTTGCGTATGGTGCGTGCTATACCTATCTGTAAGATTAAATATGTACTTATTATAGAAGTAGTGACTCGAGGATACTCGGAGTGTACACGACTCTTTTCTAGACCAAGTTTGGTGTTGTTTATAATAATAATCAACATGGAACTTGTCTGCGCCCGTATCTAATATCCATGGCCATAATCATTACTATAAAAGACTGAGGACGAATCTAGCGAAACAACGCGTGCGGAGTTCATTAGCGTCTTCCTGCGCAGGCATGGCGCTTTTCTGTTCAATATGTCACATTGTAATGGTTCGTCTAGATTTGTTCCGAGCTTGAACCGCGTCTAATGTGCGATCCGCTTAAACTGCCGGGGTATCATTAGACGTGGTAGAACCCGGACACAAGTGTGACTGACCTTTTTATGTATCGTACAGACAGACGTACGCGTCCGCATTTTATTTTGTGACTGCATTTGGGGAACACGGGAAAAATAACACATGTTCCGGTGCAAACAAGTGAACGGCCTAGCGCGTTTTTTAGTTCGTTATATTATGAACGCTATGAATTCCTTTGATGTAAACATCAACGTATACTGAATAGTTAGCGTGATTGATGATTACTTGTTATCAAATGCTTTCAGCACAGGCGAAACTTTCAATGAGTAATGAGTTTTGATGACTGAGTTGAATGACTTTGTATTATATTGTACAGTTCTATTATCACTTTGTTATCCATACTAATATTATAAATGCGAAAGTGTGTCTGTCTGTCTGTCCATCTGTCTGTCTGTCTGTCTGCTACGTTTTCACGGCCCAACCGCTGAACCGATTTTAATGAAATTTGGTACAGACTTGGAATACATCCCAGGGAAGGACATAGATTACTTTTTATCCCGGAAAATCAAAGAGTTCCTACGGGATTTAAAAAATCGATATCCACGCGGGCGAAGCCGCGGGCATCCTCTAGTTGTTTATAATATAAAGTACCTATAAACCAATATTCGGAGAGGTCGTAGGAAATTTTGGGGAAATGGTTGATTAAAACTGATTAAGTAGTATACCTACCTAAATTAATTATGGTTTTTTACCATACTCGTATATAAGTAATATGTAGTAAAGGTGCGCAAAATAAGTATATTTTACAGTAGCTTAGCTTGATTCAATAACTTTCAATAAGTCTATTCTCTATCCCAGTGGCTATGTTAATTAGTTGTACATTACGGAAAGGTGCAACAAGTAGTTACCAAACTATGATGTTCATACCATGAGCTAAAGGTATCTATCCTCGATAACTATTAATCAAATCAGAGCATTACTTAAACAAAGAAGATATTATTATTGTTGTTCAGATCGTATGGATCTATTATCTAGATTTATCATCATAAATCATCATATTGAGTTTTTTGAATCTTCGAACCCAAAACCATTCCGAAAACTCAACTTGAATTGAGGCATGTTTCAAATTGATATGACTTAAATGCCATAACTAATTTTGCGCTACTGGTGGCGTGCTCTAGGTAGATTGAACTGACATAGGTTTCCGAAGTAATTGGCATGTTAGTCATGTTTAACTACAGGTTATACAAACTCCCTTTTATTAGCTTCCTACGGTTAAACCCACATTGATCCACAGTTATGGTAGCTAATCAATTCTATCGGGGTTAATATTTTGGATTTTCGAAATAGGATCACTTTTGTGCCTGTCTGTCATGTCTCTCAAGACACGTCAAGAGAATCAAAATCTGTAGGGTACTTCCTGTTGACATAGAATCAGACAGGTAGCAATGTCTTCTAGCACAAGTAAAGGGAAAAATCCGAAAACGGTTACTTAACGCGTTTTGTACGATGGTGCGGAACCCTTCGTGTGCAAGTCCGGCTCGCTCTTGACCGGCTTTTTACCTACCGTAGAAATATATAATTTCTTAAGTAGTTTCAAAAGAAATATTCAGTGTGTAAAAATAAAATAAGTTTAGAAGAAGCTTAGTCGGTAGGTATGTTGTTAAAATGCAACCACTAATTAAAATTGGAGACATAAATAAATTAAGACAGAGACAGCTGTTAATTCTTAGTAAAGTGCTCTGCCATTGTAAACAACAAAATTACACTTTAACAAAATTTCTAAATCTATTTTAGGTGTTCAGGATAATTTACTTGAATGTCTTTGATTTTAGGTAATTTTTGGTTCTTTGGATATCACTTCATTTCACTACCCATATTGTCAATCCGAAAGTGTGTTTGTTTGTCCTTCAAAAACGTCGCAAATGAGCTATGGATCGACGTTATTTGCATAGATATAGTTAAAGACTTGGAGAGTGGCATAGGCTACTTTTTATCCCGGAAAATCAAGGAGATCTCACGGGATTTTTAAAAACCTAAATTTACGTAATTGAAATCGTGGGTATCGCTAGTCTAAATATATAAAATAAATATATAAAGCTGTCTGACTGGTCTATCAACGAACAGCTCACACTACTGGAGGGATTGCTATTGCTACAGCTGAAAGGCATGGAGGTAGCTATTTTGACGTAGACATCCGCTGAGAAAAGATTTCTGCAAATTCAACCTCTAAGGCGATAAAGTAGGGGTTTGAAATTTGCGTAGTCCACGCGGACGAAGTCGTGGACATAAGCTAGTAACTTATGAGTTTAACGCTGCATTCCTATCCTCAATGTCTCTATAGAGTATAGACTCTGATGATGGTTACATCATACAATACATGTTAATAATACATTAATACATGTTAATGTATTTGTTTGTTTACTTCCAGACAATGTCCGCCGACACTGATGACACATCTTCAGCGGATCATACTTGACGAGGTGCGGATCGCATCGAAGAAACATCCCAACGAATTCGGTTACAACTCTGACGAATCGGGTAAGCCTTTTTACCCGACAACGGCAAAGCCAAAAGGAAGGGTTATGATTTTAGCAGTCTATGTATGTATGTAAGTAGGTTTGTATTTGTGTGTTCCACCATAGCGCCTAAACTACTGGGCCGATTTTGATGAATGAGATGTCAATTGATTCGTTGTAAAGGTCCGAGTGACATATGCTATATTTTATACGAAAATAATTTACCTAACAGATGTTACAATAAAAAAATGGGGATCCCTAAAAATGATTTTTTTTTTTATTGTATCGAGTAGGATGTCATGGCAGGAGTTCATGAATATAAATGTACTACAACATTAAAAGTATAATGTAGACTAATCTGAATCTATTAAAAAAATCTATTAAGAAAATGTTCTATTAAAAAAGTTATAATAAACATAGGTACAAATAGAATGTAGCTTTGTTCGGTAGAGTAAAAATCTTCTTTACCTTTTGCAAAATCATTGTGGGAGTTGGGAACTTTTAATCTTGTTTCTTTTAATCTGTTGATAGTCGAAAAGTACAAAAATCCTCCATTTTGCGAATATACTTACTGTATCTTAAAAGTATCTAACTTGTCTTACAAAAGCAATAACTTTGTCGTAATAGCCACAAAGCTAGACGGATCGATACGGGTTCATGCATAAATAGGACCTAGTATGTCAATATTTTTCGTGTGTGGATGCTGAATGAAGTAAATCGGCTTTAGCGATACGTTCCTTCAAGGACATGCGCATACATACTACAGAATTCAAAGTTCAAACTTAAGAGGGCTCTCTCCGTCACTCGTTTCATACAATCGTAGTTCCAATTTCATTTGAATATTAAGCAACCATAGTTTATGAAATTTTGCAGACATATTCTAGAAACTAATATCTATGTCCGTGGTTTTCCAGATTTCTGTTAAAATATTCGGTTTCAAAGTTACGCGGTCTTAAAAGTTTTCATACAAATTTTTGGGACCCTGTAATTTTAAAACTACATATTTTTAGAAAAATCTAAAACACCACAGACACAGATATTAGTTTCTAGAATATGTCTGCAAAATTTCATGAACTTTGGTTGCTTAATATTCAAATGAAATTGGAACTACGATTGTATGAAACGAGTGACGGAGAGAGCCCTGTTAAGATTTTTATCTTGTCCTGTGACAATGTCGATTAGGGTTGTCAAGTGTCCTTAATTAATTTTATCAAGCATCTATTATCTTACTATTCATAGATACGTCGTGCGACATGGAACACAAATTATTTATTTATATTCTGAATATTTTCCAAAAACTCAGGAACTAACTAAAACGTTATCCTGAAAGACTTGATTAATATACCTACCTATTTTTAAATTGTTTTACTGAAACGCTACACTTCTAAACATGTTTATTTGATATCCAGATTCGCGTCCTCCTTTACGTTTATTTTGAGATGACAACCATTTATTAGATTAGACAGAAAAAAAATTAATATTGTAACCGGTGTCCCATAGCCGAAACAACAATGCTCATTGAATTAACGTGCATATGATATCATAATGTTATCATTATCACCAAATCTACTGTGTTACATCACTGCCGCTGACCGTTACAAATATTAGGACGCGTGCATAAATTAAGTCGGCTATGAATAGTGATGAGGACAAGTTAAGGTTGGAAACACTACAGAGCCAAATTGGCACTTCGGGACACAACTCGGGGCATGCTGGTTGTTTAATATGTACCTATTTAAATATATTATGTAGGTGTAACTTGTCTCAAATGGGGCTTGGCCGCGGTCATATTGTGTGATGTTTCACCAAGAAAGAGGGCCAAATCAACCTGTTTTCTGTTTTAATTTCTTACTGTTTTACTACTCTTTCTGTTTTAATCCTACACAATCGGCGCGATTTTAGATAGATTAGATCAGATGAGTGAGGGTTTAGTATATTTAGTATGCACACAGTTGGTAGGAAAACAATAACTGGGTAAAGAAAATTAAGCCAAGATGGGTAAACTCGGAAATGCATACGGGGATCGATTTCCCTTTTTATACCCCAGCTTGCTGTAGGAATTTAGCCTAAACATTGGAACATCATCATAAGAATTATTGATTATTTTTGTCCTTTCGTGGAGCATAAAGCAGTTATTTTCCAGCCCTGCTATCAAATTAAAATCAAAATCATTTATTCAAAACAGGCACTATTGTGCCTTTTGTTTGTCCGATTTTTTATTAGATTTGAAAGATGATATAATGGTGATAATTAATTACGTAAACTTAAAACTAAAGCTACGAGACTATCATTGACATGATTCCAGGGTTCTAGATATTGCTTGGTCGACTGGTCCTTCGTCCGACAGATTGCCATTTTTTTATTTATTTTTTGGTTTCATCGTGCTCGTAACCGAAAGCAGTTAACGGTTTGCCTGAGCGCTGCACATTCCTCAGGAAGTTAACTTACGACGGCTAATTGAATTTGAGCTTGTGTCTTGTGCAGCATTTCCTTTACGCATAAAGTCGTATTAACTGTGTAGTACCTAAGGGCAGAGGAAACCTTACTTGCAACTCTTGTTCAGACCATCAGACCTGGTGGCAAATAATGATGCAGATGGAGCGCGCCTTCCTATAGAAGATGCCTATTCACTCTTGATTTGAAAGTACCCATATTATAATACCCATACTCGTTGTAGTATGTGTATTTTTTATTCAGATACAAGTTAGCCCTTGACTGCAATCCCACCTGGTGGTGAGTGATGTTGCAGTCTAAGATGGATGCGGAGTAACCTGAAAGGGGTATGGCAGTTTTCATTAAACCCATACTCCTTTGGTTTATTCACGGCATTGCAAGTAGGGTGGTAACTAGCCACGGCCGAAGCCTCCCGCCAGACCAGACTAGAAATTTAGAAATTATAAAATCCAAAACCCTGTCGGGAATCGAACCCAGGACCAGCCACTAATAAGACCACAGCGCCACAGCGCCAGGAAGGCCACAATCGTGTCTCATTTTAGACCGCAATTTTTTTCCATATGATTAAAATAAAACTCCTATGCCACGTATGACTTTAATTGCTGTCCCACTTGAAGTGGAGGCCCATATTCACGGTCTCTTCCATTAAGTATTTAAGGATTGTTGTGAGTCTTGTCTTGACGTCATTATAGGCATTTAAAGAATCGTGCCGAGAACTTGTTCTCTCTTGTAAATATTTAGAGATTTTATTTCTCGGACTAGGGTGTGTCTGTCACTTTTTAGTATTGTCTAAAAATTATAAGTCGCCCTAGTAGAGGTGGGTGTTCAAAGGAATGGACTGAAATAATTTACGAGAAATGTCAGTCACTCGAATTCGTTACCTAATTTCAATAAAGTTATCAAAACCCTATTCAAAAGGTGCACATCCATGATCCAACATTACCTTTTAACATTGTGCAACTTAACCATATAAGGTCCAGTTGTATGAGAGGCGATTAAGTTTACGTTGCCGTTTCCTATAAATTTTACTATCAATAAAAATAAAATGGATTGTATTAGTCAGTCAACCACAGTCAGTGGTGGACTGACTCAGTCAGTCATCCACACCATTTGGCAGTATTTGTTCATCCCGCTCGATGCTCAGCCCCACATACATGCACACAAGTTGTGCGCGGACTGCGGACAGGCCGGTGTACCGGTAGTAGTTTTAGATAAGTAAAATAGTTCGCTTGTATGAAATGTCGGGGGTGTAACTATAGTTTGATTATGGATTAGATACAATAATTGATCTGGAAATCGTCACATTAGTCTTGCTTAGCTGCTTTTCATATTTTTAAGCAAGACTTAAAAGTTATTTTTCTAGTTCTATTTTACTTTGCAACGGTAACAATGGCAAGGTATGCATACACAATGTGTATGTACTCTACAAGGTCAGGTTTTAATACAGTCTAAATAAACGAATGACACGCGCCTGGAAGCCACCGTTTGCATTCATTATTATCTAAGCAGGTCATAAAGGAGTGCCGAGTATAATGTAAACAAAACTAAACCCGCGACTACTAAGCTCTTTTAAAATTACTATCACGGAAGAATGATTCATATCTATTTTCATATACCTACAAATCATATATAAAAAATCATATAAAATGACAAATGAGGTAGGTATGTAGTACCAGCGCGCGATATCAACGTGTAGTATCAAATAGTTAGTGCCAAAGATTCTTTCGTTGTAACTGCTACTTGACTTCAAACGGTCATTCGAGCTCACAGAAGTTTTTTCGAATTCATTTCGGCCATAAGCGGTTAGGTGTGTTTTTAACCCCCGACCCAAAAAGAGGGGTGTTATAAGTTTGACGTGTGTATCTGTGTATCTGTCTGTGGCATCGTAGCTCCTAAACTAATGAACCGATTTTAATTTAGTTTTTTTTGTTTGAAAGGTGGCTTGATCGAGAGTGTTCTTAGCTATAGTCCAAAAAAATTGGTTCAGCCGTTTGAAAGTTATCAGCTCTTTTCTAGTTACTGTAACCTTCACTTGTCGGGGGTGTTATAAATTTTTTAATTTACACTTGTTACTCTACTTCTACACATCGCTCCTTCCTTCTCTCAGCTTGTTGGAATGTTATGGACATTACCTAACACCTTACATATATCAAATAAATGCATCGAATTTAGTATCAAAAACTGAGAGGTTTATATCTATGTAATTTTAATTTTTTTTTGGTCACCGATTTCAATTTCTTTTAACGTCATACATATTGTAGTCTTACATAAAATCTATGACAAGCGGAACTAAGACCACATGAGTAGATAACTATACTGGTATATACAATTACTATACTGGTATAGAACCAGTATAGTAGTTATGATAGAGTACAAACGAACAGGCTGTGAAATTAACTTACAAAGTCGGGTAAATTAGAAGATAGATATTATTATAGAGTGTGAAGCGCGGTTTGAGCAACTATTTCGAAAGTGACTACAGTCTTCACTCTTTTATAACAAGTTAATTGTTACCTTTAGTTGTATAACAACGCATTAGAACATGTTTGAAATACCTACGTTACGTAACAGTATGAGATAAACAAAAGATCTTGGATGAGTTCTTTCAAAATATTCCAGCGAAAACTTTGAGTAATTAAAATTGCTTGTACAGAATGTAACGTTGATTGATGACAGGTGGTTAAAGTTATATGTTAAGTTACCGTTTTTTTATTATTTGTTGTTATAAAGGCAATATAAATACACGGTTAATGAGATACAGCCCGCTGAAAGTCAGACGGACGGACAGCAGAGGCTTAGGAATAGGGTCCCATTGGCACCCTTCGGGTAGGTTAGGTACGGAACTTTAAAAAAAAGGTCTAAGAAAATATCTCTGCATTAAACAAAGGTTTAACTAATGCAATTTTGAAATTTCTTACTCAATTCTAATCGTGCAGTTGTGAGTGGCAGTCTAACCAATCGAAATATGAGATGCATCACTTTCAATTTATCGTATTGCGTTATTGCAGTATGAAAGGCACACTTGACCACCGAAGGTGAATTTAATATCTGGCACTAATAATAAAATTGTCGTCACAAGTGTGCACAATGGCTCTCGAGTCCAGTTGTTGGAGCGTTATTTCTACTTTCTAAACTATTACTACAAAAACAATATACCTAATGCATTTTTAATACCGGCTTTCTAATAAGATATTACTTGAATATAGATTTAAAGAGACTGATAATTTTACTATAAACTAGCTTTGCGCGCGACTTCGTCCGTGTGGATTACAAACAAACCCCTGTTTTACTGAATGAATTTTCAAAAATCCTTTCTTAGCGGATCTCTTCATCATAATAGCTATTTTCACGCTCAATTTCAGCCCGAACAGTCCAGTAGACTGATCTGAGCGATGCTAGGTCAGTCAGTCAGTCACCTTTTCCTTTTATATATTCTATGGATGGGTGGATAGGTTTTATAAAAAAACCCTTGGCATCTCTTTGGTTTTCTGAGATAAAAAGTAGCATATGTCTCCGGGCTGCGAGCTAGCTCTGTGCCAAATTCCGTCAGAATCGGTTCAACGTATGAATCTTGAAAAAGTAACAGATGGATATAAACTGATAGACAGATACAGTTTTCCAATCATAATAATATTACTTGTTGATGCCCACGACTTCGTCCGCGTGGATTTAGGTTCTAAAATCCCGTGGAAACTGTGATTTTCTGAGATAAAAAGTAGCCTATGTCACTCTCCAGGTCTCTATAGGAGTTAGGACATAACAAACAAACACACTTTCGCATTTATAATATGGATAGTGTATATACGCTAGTGTATAATAGGCTAGTAACTATAATAGGCTATTACATAGATGTGTGAGGATTATTGTTTCTTTTATATTTTTTAATCTCTATCACATGTCATGTAGTTAATGCTTATCACCAGTTTTAAAAAATCCGACTTACGAAGTGTCGACATTAAGGATTAGTCCCAGACTAAGTCTAAGCCTAGTGATGCAAGAGTAATATGAGATATCCCTTGTAGTGTCGTTGTGCCATTTCGTCACTTAAGTTCTGACTTCTAACACTACATAATTATGTACACTGCGCGACAGATTGAGATGGCAACCGATAGCCACTCAACCTGTCAAGTACTAATACAGAAGTCATTTTTTGACAGCTTTAACTTTTCGAAGACGTTCGTCTAACCCGTATTTTCGCACGTGACAAGGATAAGCCCTACGAGACCTATCTGCAATTAAACTTAAAACTCATAAATACTCTTTCTTATTTTTCAGAGTACATAGCTCTCCGATTAATGCAAGCAGTGACAGCGCGCGTCAATGATGTGTGCTTACGATATCTGGACAACGCACGCCTTGACACGCTACCGCCGCCCCCGCCACAGTCACTCAAAGAGTACAAAACAGTTTCTTCTGCCACTAAGAACTCAAGAAGAGTCATGGAGGATAGACATGTCGAGATTGCAAACCTGGAAGCGTTGTTTGGCATTGAGGTCAGTATTTGTATTTCTTTTTCACATTACTCCCGCTCCCCCCACAGTCACTCAAAGAGTACAAGACAGTCTCTTCTGCTATAAAAGACTCAATACTATTATTTATAATAGACTAAGCTTTCACTGATGCGTGTTTTTCAGAAGTGCTTTGAGTTTTCCAAATGTTTGTCCAATCTATTTTTGAACAGGTTAACAGAGCTTGGCATAACCATATCTTACTGCCTTTATTTTTAAGCAAGATCTTTACAAAACACATGCTTATTAACTAAGATAAGAATACTTATTTAATTCTTTTTATACATTAGGTCAAGGCGTTGCCTATTCTTGTGTTGACCTTTGACTTTGAATTCCATACTCTATTTTTGCTCACTTAGTCAGTCTACAGTCTACACACATATAACTCAAACGAGATCCTAACGATTTCGTAAAGATGCAGCTAGGCTAACTTTCCAAATAGGCAAATAAAAAAGCCGCAAATATTTAGTTCACTCTTTTTCTAGATAAAAATGACTCACTTCATTATGTGGTAAAATCGTTTAATCATACGTGATGAATGACTAATTGTAGATTTCTGTTTTATAGATCGGCTAGGTAGGTAGGTTAAACTATAAAAAAAAGGTTTACACCTTATATACATCAGAATACAAGACTAATTCAGTAACAATTATATCCAACACCTTCTGAAGACAACTGAGCTGAACATTGTAGAGTTGAATCTACATAAGAATTCGATCAAAAAACTAAACACATAAAAGCAAAAAGTGGCCGACACACAGTAGTATCACAGCTCAAACTATTGGCCTTAAAGGCATGCAGATAGCTATTATGACGTCAAATAATCATCAAAATAATAAATTACCAAGAGTTTTTAAGTATCTTAAATATATTTTTTTTTCCATTTTCACAGACGACGGAACCCACCAGTTTCTACGCAGTATACGACGGTCACGCGGGATCCGCGGCGGCGACCTACTGTGCAGCCCACCTACACCAGTACCTAGTGGAGAGCCCGCACTTCGCCAGAGACCTGAGACAAGCCACGCATGATGCCTACTTGAGAACAGACGCCGAGTTCATTAGAAAAAGTAATCAGAAGGTAAAAAAATTCTACATCATTATCATTCATCATCCCAACCCATCGCTGGCCCACTACTGACCACGCGTCTTCTCTAAATGGAAAAAATTTGCTAATAATACATACTGGTCTATTCAACCACGAAGAAGAGATCGATATAGAGCGATAAGGCCGCCAAATTGTACTAGAGAGAGAGCCCGCGAAGGCCAGACTTTCGTTATTTTATAAAAGCTGAAGATTTCCATGAAATCGCGTGATGCATTGCCAGACACTTAGAGTCGTGGTAACCCCCTGCCAGACGCCTTTAAAGTTATAAATTGTTAAAGTTTAAGGGTGTCTGGCAGGCGCTTGCCACGATACTAAGTGTCTGGCAATACATGACGTGATTTGTAGTACTGTTCCTAAGAAAATATAAAAAAAATAGAACTTGTGCTTTGACGTAATTTTTTTTACACCTTTGTTACCTGCTATCTCCCAGAGTGACCATGATCCAAACTTCATTGTAGCGCCTCCGTGTTGGGGACAATACTCATAGAAATTTTCAGCTTTTATAAAATAACGAAAGTCCGGCACCCGCGGGCTCTTAGTCCATACCTTCTAGCTCACTCACTCTATGATTTTTGTATCTTTTGTGGTGTACAGTAAAAGTTTCTGGATAAATTCATTCATTCATTCAAAATTCAGCTAATATTAGTAACTTTTTCTTCATCAGAGAGCATCAGGCGGCAGTACAGCAGTATCGGTAGCAGTGCGCGGGCGACGCTTGGTAGCGGCGTGGGCAGGCGACTCCCTAGCTCTGCTCGCCAAGCGCATGCGCCTTATGCAGCTCGTCAACCCGCACAAACCCGACCGACCTGTGAGTACCAGGTTAAGCCTTAAGAGCCTCAATAGCTCAACCGGTAAAGAAGTGGACTGAAAACCGAAAGGTCGACGGTCCAAACCCCGCGCGTTGCACTATTGTCGTACCTACTCCTAGCACAAGCCTGACGCTTAGTTGGAGAGGAAAGGGCAATATTAGTCATTTAATATGGCTAAAAAAGATACAAAACGCGCCGGCAACGATGCGCGACTTCAAGGGGAGACTATTAAGCGCTAGTCTATGAATTAAAAAAAAAATTGTCCCACAGAACACATCTAAGATTTGTAAAACATTATGAATTTGAATCGAACACAAAAGCGCGATGGCTGCAGAGGGTTTACAACTCGCGTTCTGCAGTTTGAGTGCCTTCATATAACTCCTTGTGCTAAAACTTCTACGTGATGTTAGAGCCGTAGATATAAGATTAGTTCAAAAAAGAGGAAGGCACAATTGGCATCCGGTAGACAACAAATATTTCTTAACAGATTGGGGTGTCTAGCTCAGTGATCAAAAGACCTCCTATGAATCCTCCTTGAAGCTCTTCCGAGGGGCTTTGTACGCTTTATTAGATAGAGTGAAGCTTGTCCAAGACCCAAAACAACAACATTTTATAAATAAGACTGACTAGGTTAATCTTGATATACAGTTATGACTCCTGAGCAAAAAGTCGTGAGGTGTCGTGGGTAACCCGACAAAAGCTAAGCCTTCCTACTCTGTCTCGTTTACTCATATGGTATTTGGTTCATTCGTTTCGCTTTTAGCCAGTTAAATCCCCATTCAAAATACAGCTACGAAGCTTCGTTTAATTTAATAAGAGGAAAATAAGTTCTTAGAGAGGCGAATCCAATATGATTTTATGTTGCAGGACGAAAAAGAACGAATAGAGTCGACGGGCGGCACAGTGATGTACTGGGGCACCTGGCGAGTCAACGGACAACTAGCGGTCTCACGTGCCATAGGCAAGTTAGCATGCACGAAAAATAATCTTACTATAAATGAGTAGGCTCCTGGGGTATGGGAGGGGTGACATTTGTTATAAGTTGACGAAGCACTGAGCTCTCGCGTCACGTCATCACACTTCTCCCGCACCGCTCCACTACCGCAGGAACGTACTCAGTTATGCGTTATATCTATAGCGTTTATGCCGGCTTACGCTGGCGAAGTAACGAGGTGTTGCCGGTCCCTTGTGCTCCGTCGTCAGCGATAGGATGTAACTTCGTGAGGTATTTATTCGTTAGGAGTTCGACATAACCTCTGTGCTCCCCGTGGCCAGTGATATCCATGATGGATTTTCCTCACGATTCACACTGTCACCATAGTCGAGTAGGTGAAGTTGGATAAAGGAACGAATGGTGCGAGTCTTTTGGCATGGCGCATTTAAAGAACTACAACTAGTCTAAGTGAGTCAGTTAGTCAGTCGATCTAGGTATTACTAGTTGTAGCAAAAGCCTTCACTTAACTAGTTGTTACTAGGAATAAACAAAATTGATCCTATATGGGTTCTATTTTTCCTGTATGAGGTAAGGTAAATCTAAAGATTGCTAACACTCCTATCAAATCTACTATAGCAATTTTGTAGATGCAGGCATCTTCTACGCAAAAGTAGTCCATTTTGGGATGCATCATATCTATCGTTTATGATTGCAGTCTAATTCTTCAATAAAATCTAATCTATTAAGTAATAAAAAGGGCTCATAATAATCAAGAACAGACTACACAGTATATAGGAGAAAATATTCATAGCAAGGGGTTTAATCGGACGTTTTATTGTTATGAGCTTAACAAGAGCAACAGGGGTGGCCGGTCGTCGAGACGAATCATAAATCAAAAAATCGCGTGCCCTTCTGTCATTGCACTTTTATATCGTGTGGGATTTTAATATTGTCACTTATTCGAATTTAAACGGAACTTTAGTAGTAGAGTAGGTTAAATCGTATCTCGACCTTAACACATGGTATTGTGATTTGAGAAGCCCTCATGATTAAGGATATTCTGGTTCGCTAACTCAGTGTCTAACACTGAATTACAGCCTCAGAGCACAATTGACTTTTATTTTAATCCACTGAAGGTTTTCTACGAAAAATTATTTTAATATCACTCAGTGAAGCAGCAATGTAGAACCAACCAATGTCAAATGAGCTCGGTGGCTATGATTTAGTGTTGGACACTGAGTTAGCGAATCACCCCGCTGGTCGTGTGTCCTCCATTAAATTGTTATACGCGATAACAAGTAATGAGCATGAATGACAAAATGCCATATCATGCAGCGTTGATGTATTGCGGTCATTTATAAGGATTTCTTCTGAAAATTAATATGTCGACACTGTGGTATAATTTAAATTTTGGTATATTAATGTGTCGCCACCTTTAAATAAAGTTATTTATTTAATTGCTGACATCTAATAAGTTGTATGTTAGTAAATGATTTATTTTATGAGTCCAGTTTACTGAAATAGGTATATGCGATGACGATAGTTCGATATTTACACACATAAAAGAAGACCGGCCTATTTCACGTAGTAGCTTTTCACTATCTCCTGTAAATTTTAGGGGTTAGAATTTTTTATCATTCTGACTGCCATAAATTTTAGTTAGTCTGCGGGCGGTCTGCTGTAGTATGCGACAGGTCGAGATGGCAATCGGGGTGTGAAGCGGGGGGACACCCCTTACACCCGCCCTTCACCCGCACTATCCCACACTACCAGCGCGGGGACTGTGCGGGTGTGCGGGGCGTCCCCACCCCGATTGCCGTCTTGACCTGTCACGTACAAGAATTAGGATTTTTATTATTTTAAAGCAAATGTAGACGAAATTAAACGTAATTTAAGGCGATAAACCAAATAGAATGTAAATGAATTATTTGCAGATACTTTTTAGCGGGAATTTTCAGACTTATTAAAATCTATCTGATTTCTGCGACCTTGTGTATTTAGATTTTTAAAAACCGGCTAGCGGCAAAACCGTGCCGCCAAGCGATTTAGCGTTCCGGTAGGATGCCGTGTAGAAACCAAAGGAGTATGGGTTTGATGAAAACTGACATACCCCTTCCAGGTTAGTCCGCTTCCGCCATAGACTGCATCATCACTTACCATCGGGTGAGATTGCAGTCAGTGTCTGAGTCGGTGATTGTATCTGAATTTAAAAAAAACATCTAAATACTGAAAAAGAACTCAGGGTCTGCCCTGAGTTCTTGAAGAATAAGGGGCTGACTCCTAGTATAAAGAATTCTCGAATAAATCGACACCTCCCACGTAAGTTGTTGTATCCCCAAAACTACAACTTTTCAGTAGAGCGTTTTAAAGATATAAATTGAAATTAAAGCTCCATTTTTCAAAATATTTTTGTGAAATTCGGTATTTAGTTATAGTTTACAGTACTTTCACATATTCTGAAAGATAATTTATAGAAATACTTCACATTTCTGAGATTTTGTTCATACAACATTTTACGGCGTGTTTTATTTTTGTAAAATGTTGTATAAGATACTTACAACAAATTACGCTGGAAAAAACGGGTTGAGTGTCATCGTATGTGTTAAATACAACAGTGTACGTCGTTTAATATTTAAAAAAAATGTAGTATGTGTAGGCCGATTCATCATTTCCAACCAATGGATGTCCACTACTGGACATAGGTCTCTTGTAGGGACTTCTAAATGCCACGGTCTTGCACCACCTGAATCCAGTGGCTCCTTGTGACTCGTTTGATGTCGTCTGTGCACCTAGTGGGAGTCTGTCAACGCTGCGCCTTACAGTGCGAGGTTCCAGCACCTTGGGACCTCAACGTCTATGGGTCCTTCGAATTATGTGCCCTGGCCATTTACACTTCAGCTTCGCAACCCATTTATGCCGGTTACTCTAATTTTCCTACCGATATCTACATTCCAGATTCGATCACGTAGAGAAACTTCAAATATAGCTCTCTAATTACCCGCTTAGTGACTCTGAACTTTCTTATGAATTCCATTATAATATGTGACCATATTATCTCAGATCCATAATATGTCATCACTGGTAACACGCACTGTTCGAAGACTAATTTAGTTTCCGTACGCTGCCGCCGAGTCGGATTCGTTGGCTGACCTGTTTCTTGAAATTGCACTTACCTACCTGGTTCCAGGCTTACACACTTTTCTATAATTTCGAGTGCAGAGCCCTCAACGATTACTGGGTGGGCCGAGACATAAGAATTAGACATAATTTTCGTTTTACTCGTGTTCATTTTCAGGCCCATCTTTTGTGAAACTTTGCAAAGGTCATTGAGCTGTAAATGTAGAAACTCTGGGAAACCTAATGAGGTTTCCCAGAGTTTCTGCGATAGTGACTATGTCATCGAATCGAATCGAAAATCGAAGGTGAATTTCTTTTGACGTTAATGTCAAGTTTATTCCAATCCAAGCTTAAAGATAAGGACGTCTTCCAAAGCAGCGGTAAAGAGTTTCAGAGAATTACGTCTCAATGTACACCCTGTCACTGCAATTGGACTGGCCTAGTCTGGTCCTATATGTCGACTGACATGGTGTTTTTGTACAGGATTCTATTTTAGCATTTGTATGAACAGGCAGTTGTTAATAATACAGCCCCAGTTTCTACCAAATCAAAAACTTTCTCATAGTTTACAAACGCTTAGCAAAGAGGCAGATTATTATAATAGCCTTCAGTTATATTATGCATAATAACATGTCGCAGCTTATGAATGTGACCTATAGTGCTTAAGATTTTTCAGAATCAAGCTTGTTAGGGATGCTGAAAGTCATCGAACTTATTATTGTGACGATTCATAACGACTTACGATAACAACAGCTTATAGACATGGCTTAGCAGCGAGATGAGTCTATGACTCTTCTTGAGTAATGTTTGTAACTTTGTAATTTCGTTATGCAATGAACTAGATTTGAATATAAGATTCACTAACCTTTTGTGTCCACATTGCAACAAATAAACCATTACTTATTATTTATTGCGGCATTATCGCCATGACGGGATTGAAAATCCCGTCATGGCGATTGGAAAATCACTGAAAGACCTTAAGTAATTCTACTGTGATTCTGATATCACCGAGCGAATTTTTATCCTTGAGTTGTTTGAGAGCCATACTTATCTCGTATATACTGGCATCTGGGATATCTTGGGTATAGTGTCCCGTCAATTTAGCTCTGGGATCTTTAGCCAAATCTTCAACAAGTCTTTGTATTGTGGTGTATAACTGTCCATAGAACTTTTCCACTTATTTCAAGAGCTTAAGTTTAGCTGAAATGAGGTGTTGTCAGTTTTTTGTCGTATCAGCAGGCCCTGTTTAGTAGACAGATCTTTCGTGAATACTTTTGAGTTCCTGTTCCCCTCTATGGTATCTTTAAAACGAAATTAAAGATCCATAAGTCACGTGTTTGTACAATAGAGATCTGCCAGTAGGTAGGTGCATTTGCTGAAGACTACAGTATCATTTCTGGCCTTTTTCTGGCCATGAGCTTTAAAATCATAAAAAATATTTGTTATTTTTGGACGATAGGCCGTAAATAAATTGGACTCCACGACCTGGCAGGTTCTACCAACCTATTTATTGGAAAGGTAGGCTCTGAAATAATATATTGTAATAGTGATTTTTTTGTTAATTATATGGTAACCTAGTGGTATGATGAGCCGATTAGTTATTTCATTGACTACCATAGGTTTACGTCGCCATCAAACTAAATTTTAACATAGTTTCATTGTATACAATGTCGTATGTAAGAAAAAAAACAATGTCATAGCAACGTAAAATATAGCATGTAATCATACAACAAAATTTTGAGAAATAAATGCCGAAGTAAAATGTTGTATGTATCACTTAACACAAAATTTATTATAATTCTGCAACGTAAACGGTTGTATGTCATCATACAATACTGTTTTTGGGTGTCCTCAACGACGTAAATTGTTGTATGTAATCTATACAACAGTTTAGCTTGGCATTTCTATTAAATTACTAATATACGATAATGAAATAAAAAAATGCAAACACAACCGTGACATATCAGTGTCTTGAGTTACAAACATTTCATTTGAAGTCCGGCGTGATCTGTTGTATCTGTTACATACGAGGCGCAAACGTACGACTTCACCCCGCATAAAACGTTGTAAAGGTCGATATGATATTTTACGTCGTCCTCGTTTGAAAAATACAACATTATACGCCTCATAAGTGCTTTAAAAAACAACATTTTTAGGATTTTTTTAAATTGAACATATAAAATAGATAAAAATAGACATTGTTATGTAAAAAACGCAAAATGGCAATTTTGTGGCTTACAACAACTTACGTGGGAGGTGTCGAAATATTCAAACAGTTTTCTCAAACAAAACATAGCCCTAGCCCCATTCTTCTATCAGAATTACTAAAGTCTTGAATGAAGTACATTTTCACATTACTGTCAGAAAACTGCATATCGAAAACAAAGGATGTCTGGTTTAATTTACGACTTAATCGCGGTAAGGTGCGCGCGTCGGGCGCCGCCGAGTCGAGCCCCCCTGCCACAAGTCCCTCGTCAGCCCTGCACGGAATTCTATATCGATCACTTAGGACATACTGCACTTCCATAGGGATGGGAATAAATAAAACTAATTCAACGATATCGATAATGTTTGTTTTGCATGCAATTTAGTAGTGAGGAAATGTCGATCCTTTAGGACACACTGCACGTGCACTATACTATCATAGAACTGCATTTATCGAAAATAAAATTCAGTTCTATGTCTAGGTTAATTTACGAATTATCGCGGTAAGGTACGCTTATACTTATTGCGCGAAACTATATCAATCACGTAGGGCATACCTATTGTATTCGCTTAGGGATGGGAATAAAAGGAACTAATTCATCGATATGGATAATTCATAGGTTAAACGATTATAGAGTATCAATCACTTAGGACAGATCAGTATTCCATAGAACTGCATATCGAAAATAAAGGATGTAAGGAGAATAAGTACTTTACGATATAATCGCGGTAAGGTGCGCGCGTCGAGCGCCGTCGAGTCCAGCCCTTCTGCCATGAGTCCCTACTCCCTAGCCAGTCCTGCACGGAACTAATATTGATCACTTAGGACACACGTCACACTGCATTTGCGTAGGGATGGAATAAATGAAACTTTTATTAATATCGATAAGTCATCGAGTTTACGTACGTACGTAGGAAGTACGTTTCTCAATATAAGAGACGAAATAAATATCGACTGTACAGACGCTTCCGTCATAGGTATAACTGCAAATCTAAAACAAAAGATATCTATATCTACAAACTCATCTATACCGATATGTCATTAAATACCTGAATTTAATTAAGTATATGGAGTTTATTTGCACATTTGGCCAAATCGAACGCACCGTGCAATACCATTTAATTAAATTCAACATTTTTACTAGTTAGATTGAACACGCAAAGATTTTTTGACTGTAAAAATTCCAATGCTACGAAACAATAATTTTTTGGTTAAGGCAAAATTGGACTGAATGTGCTATTAGCGTATAAGTGAAAAATCATTGCGTATTAAGTATAATACGCAATAATTTTTCACTTATACGCTATATCTCGTCCATAATCGAAATAAATAAAATAAAACTCTTATCTGATTGTGTCAATGACTTGCATTTTCTTGCTACAGTTTTTGGTAAACCTTGTAATATAAACTAAATTGACCACTTTAGACCACTTACATACTTTTGTAAACGTATCAAATATTGTGAAAACTTATGTTAACAAATGTTATGAAAACTTAAAACCCTTTTAAACTATTGCTTAATCGCGTTATAGTGCGTTCATCGGACGCCGTCGAGTCGCTTGCTATAATCAATTCCCTTGGTGCGAGACTATCTTAGTAATTTAATCACGTCGGACCGTCTCCTTTGCAAGGTGATGTATTAAATTAGAATCATATCGAAAAGTTAATTAATTCGTAGAAATATATGATAAAACCACTCTATTTATAGTAAATAAAAATAATGCTTGTATATACCAATTATTATCAGTTAAATGTTATACATAAAACTTTGCGGTAGTTGTATTCATAAACACTACGGCTTAGTCACAATTCCTGGTATGTTAAACTTTTCCTGTTGCATTACTAAATACAGAATATAGGTACTTACAATAAATTTAATTGTACAAATATACCTACTATACTTACCTTCCCATGACCTATTTATCTAAAATATAACATTCAATGAGCCTAAAAATATTAGTTGATTCATCTTATAGTATTTTATTGAAAATACTTCTCGATTAAATAGATACCTAATTGTAAGAAAAACATCATCTCTTTTTTAATGACCAAACTAATAATCGAACCATTATCTGCTAGACTCCGGTCACCTGTGAACTCTATGAAAAGAAACGTCAAAATATTTAATAAGCGGCCACTGGACGTAGCTATGCAAAATATTGATAATAATCTAATTTTCCATCCTTAAAGCATATAATAAGAGAGAGATTGGATTCCGTTCGTTTTATTCTATCGCCATGAAGTGAATAGCCACATAAAATTTCTTATAAACTGAGCACACTCGTCCTTTAACGTGGATATACTCTTATTAAATAAGACATGAAATAAAACAAAATATCGATATTGATCTAATTTTCCATCTTTACGACATGTATGACTCAATAATGCCGGCAACAATGGAAGTGTAATATTGTCATTTTCTTCCCTGCTGCTGGCACGGGGCACCGGCCTTTGCCCCTTCTTATGACCCATTGATTTGGCGTTCCACGAGAGATTAGATACCGCACATTTATTGTTTCCCAACAAAATGTACTGTTTATATGAAATTCGTAAAAATCGAGCTCACTCGCCCCTTAAATTGTACACCTACTCGTATTAAATGAGACATGAAATAAAACAAAATATCGATAATGATCCATTGAATTTCCCATCCTTATAGCATGTACGAGTCAATGATGCCGGCAACAATGGAAGTGTAGTGTTGACATTTTCTTCATACCTAGCACGGGGCACGGGCCTTTGCCCCTTCGTATCACCCATTGATTCGGCGTTCCACGAGAGATTAGATCCCGCACGTTTATTCTGTCCCCTTGAATTTGCCCGCCGAGTTATCCATCCGAATTTCATGCTAGATTAGATTTGTGTGGATTTTGCAATTGCTTTTCGCAGGCTTTATTAAATTGTTTTATCTAATAAGGATCTATGAAGTAGGTTTTCGCAGTTACCTGAATAATATGAACAATTATTTAATTATTTTATGGGTCTTGCACCTTAAAAAGGATAAAAAAACATTCTTCAGAGTGTGATTTTCTTGAGAGTCAATTTTATTTTTGTTGACTCAACGTTAAATTGAAAGAAAACTCAGACATTTCTGTTACAATAGATCTTAACAGGGCTCTCTCCGTCACTCGCTTCATACAATCGTAGTTCCAATTTCATTTGAATATTAAGCAACCAAAGTCCATGAAATTTTGCAGACATATTCTAGAAACTAATATCTGTGTCTGTGGTGTTTTAGATTTTTCTAAAAATATGTAGTTTTAAAATTACAGGGGCTCAAAGATTTGTATGTAAATTTTTAAGACCGCGTAACTTTGAAACCGAATATTTTAACAGAAATCTGGAAAACCACAGACATAGATATTAGTTTCTAGAATATGTCTGCAAAATTTCATGGACTTTGGTTGCTTAATATTCAAATGAAATTGGAACTACGTTTGTATGAAGCGAGTGACGGAGAGACCCCTCTTAAACTTATTTCAATTTAAAGCTGCAAACTGCCGTTCGCTCTGATTTGATTCTTAACAGATTTAGTTTAGGTTTTGTGCAGTAGATACCTAGATTCTTTTTCCAATGAGAAGCATTTTTTATGTAGGTACTTGCTGGAGTTGAGTTTTTATACTGGTTCGCTACTTTATCTGGAACGCAATATTTTTTATTCGTAGTTAGACGCCTTGCTATTATGATTCACGTTCTTGTATAAATTTGATTCATGACCGATTGAATAGGTGGTAAAAACCTCGTTTCAACATTTTAAGTTTTTTTTGTGGAGTTCCATATTTTAAAAGGAAAAATAAAACTTTATTAACTCAGTCCCAAGAACACTTTTGCTTTGATCTCTATCAAAAAGAGTGTTCCACAAGATGCAAAGCTAGACCTAAGCCATGGCACAAAATCCAGAGACCCCCATCTTACAAATCCGACTCACACTTGACTGATTATCTTAAACTAGTTGATGACTTTGTCCGGTAGGCTTAGGTTTTTATCCCATGGGAATTCTTTGATTTTTTGCAAAAAAGTAGCTTCGGTATGTACCTATGTAAGTACTACAGGCGGCACGGCGCGCGCGTACCTCGGAGAGAGCAAGTTAAGCCGTCGATCCCGATTCACTCACTGGACTCGATCACTATCTGTAAAAACCTAAGACTCGAAATCTTGTTCTCATATTCGAGTTCTATGCGGAAGGATCTGAGGTTGAAATCTATAGAGAGCACTTTGACTTTGTTTAGACTTAAGTTTCAGTTAAAATGAGACAGATTTATACCAGCGGTATAACGCTGTCTCATTTTAACAGTAACTTAAGTCTGAGCAAAGTCAAAGTGCGTTCTATAGATCTCAGCCTGAGAACCCACCGCCGAGAAAACTCCTACCATTAAGTGATCATGACCCTCAACAATGAGGAATACGATGCAGAGAGAAAGGGGATGTTCATTGAACGGTTTGTTTTCAGGTGACGCGCAATACAAGCCGTATGTGACCGCGCGGCCCGAGATAGTGGTGGTGGAGCTGGATGGGGACGAGGACTTCGTGGTGGTGGGCTGCGACGGGCTGTGGGATGTCCTCAGTGAGGACGCTGTGGCGTTGTCCGTCTACAAACAGCTGTGCAATGACCGAGGTAAGTGCCTTTCTAAGATGGGGTTATTCAAGGGGCATGAGTGAATTTAAGTATTCAAATTAATAAAATGGAATGGAAAAGTAGCTGTTATTTAGCCCATATTCAGTCAAAGTATACCTACAGCAAGAGATTGCTCCTGCGCGCTATGTCGATCTCTTATTATTATTTACGTTTCGTACTAAAACTACCTAAATCGCTGATCGTCGACGCAAAAGGCATCATGTCTGCTATGACTCTAATATAACTAATATAATATTGTAATATAATATTGTATCTATGTAAATAAAGCAAGTAATCGTAGCAATAACCATATTATAGAGTTTTATCCTTGTCAAGTTCTCGCACGCTGCTAAATGCCTCTTCACTTATGTCACTTCTATAAATAGCGTTAACCGCTTCAGGTTTCTGATAAGAAAGTTGCATAACCATACATTTATAGCAAATGAACTTGTAGCTTAAGTTCACGGTTCGAGACAGACTAATCGATAGGATTACCACCTACTTAACGGCTTATAACAAAGTATGGAATAATAATAAACAAAGGTTAACGGTTTGTTTACGAACTGCCCCTACTTTAGTATTTAAAGCACCCGTGTCGTTACAAATGGGCTTTAATCCTGTGAAAATTAATAAGAGGTTATGTTCACGCATCGTCTAGTGGTTGGACCAAACCCGTTCGTGCAACCCAGCCAGCGGTGCTGGTATTCCATATTTAATTAGGTATTTGTTTGTCATATATCTAAATACATGACCTTGTCCAGATACCCGAAGAAAACATCGACATACCCATACAACTAAAGCGGTATATACCTTCCTATACCATCACTGAATCTTTACAAGTATGGGTGAAAAGGGTCTTAACATTTTGTGACGTTTATGCTTAGTGGAAATTTGAGAAGGGACAGAACGGGCAGCTACTTAAACCCTTGTGAAGTTTTAAGGTTACTGACTTTTCAAGATGTTATTATATCGGTTGTCGATCGATTGACGCGATAGCACACAACGCTGGCAAAAATCAAATCAAGAGTCATAAATCAGAAGCGAAATATCGGTCCCGTTCGCTCAGTTGTCATAAAAAGTGCATAAAAATAACACAAGCCCGAAACTTTTATTGAACCAGTCTCAACCGCGACGCGTTTGCGAGCTGAGTCCCTATGAAAAAGGACCCTGGATAGGAAACTAGTCGGGCTTACGCCGACTAAACATGTGAGTAAAGCAGGACACTTATCTATTTATTTTATTTAAGTTCTTTTGTAGATACAATTCTCACTTCTATATTGACTTTGCTCACTCGTCCGCGGTCCTCAAAAGGGTCTTTAGGTGGGGTAGCTTTGTAGCTAGCCAGACCGGCAGGCTATAAACGGGTCCGAAACTTGGTATCAATTTTGCTAGTCATCAGAACGACTAACTTGATTTCAAAAATGAGCTGATTTTATAGCCACATATTGCTGATCAACGCTTATTCGTGTAGGTCAATCGAAAGCAGCAAGATGCTCTTTTGATATCTAGGGTTGTTATAGGTAAATGTAACAGAAGGAATAAAAGAAGAAATTACTAGAAATATAGAGTCTTTTTAGCGAATTGTAGGTCAACTATCATCTAAACCAGTTTCAATCTAGATTCAGCATATTCATGTTATTCATGTTAAAAGCCACATGATTATGCTAAATTTTTGCCAAGTCACGTCGATGTGGTTAAATGGAGATAATGAAACCAAAAACCTGTAAGTTCGGGGGGGGGGGGGAAGGGGGGTTTAATATTTATCTATTTCACATAAACATTGTTTTTACCACTATATGCTTTCGACTGTTATCAGATGTTAGTGATGATAAGCATTATCCTTGCATTTTGTATCTTCTATTGCCAAATAAACAAGAGCGCTCGCGTTTAAAAGTTTAAAACACATGTCTTCCCGAAGTCTGCAACGTCGAGTTGTGTAGTTCTCCCCATTGTGGTTAGCGTAACTTAGGCGCCCTTCAAGTCTTTGTAAAGTGTCTTTAATGGATCGCAACGCTCAAGGCGAAAAGCTTTTATGTTGCTCAACAGATTTTTGTTGTCGCATAAATGTAAGGGTTTTTCATTGTGGCACTTGCACTGAGGGGGAGTTGTATGCCACTTTTGCCATTGTTTCGTTTGGATTGTGGTGTTACAGTGATGATTAAAGGTTTTTGAGACTAATTTCGAATGGAAAACCACAGTAGTTAGGGTACTATTTTGTAAATGAACACTACAAACGATATCAAGGTAGATCTATTGTGCGAGCGCCTAAGTCCAAGTCCCAGTCGTGCCACAAACAAGAAGTATTTTTGTAATAAAATAATGATCACCCAAATTAATCGCATACGTGTCCAAGTTTCTTGCAACGTTTCAAGAGTCAAGAGTCTTCTTCAACCTAGGCCTCGTCAGCATTTTCAAACTAGGCATGATTCTCGACATTCATCAAGCTCAAACTAATCTTCCAAAACAATCTATCGCAGTCCCAGGTACAGTTTCAAGCGAAATATTTATAGATTTTTTGGAATGTTTTGACAAAAAAAATCAAACCTATCATCTTTAAAAACATTATATCGCAGTCCCAAGTACAATTTCAAGGGACATGTTATAGATTTTTCGAATATTTCGACAAAAGAAAATTTAGTTCCTGATATTCGAAGACATATTTTTCCGATATGCCCCGCTGTCTGCACTACTCAACCAAGTCTGTCGTATGAATAGACTCTATATGAGTAGCCGCGGTAATTTCTAGCTCAAGTTACACAGAGTGATGTCCCCTAAGAGAAACTAATAGTTTATTCGCCTCGATTACATATTTAATGAAAATATCGTGTTACTTATATTTACTTTAGTCTCTTGTCTTTGTTTATGATCAGTAAACATTCGTTTGATTCCGTATTTAGTTTCATTTTCAGGAGATTGAACTTTCGATAATCTTTATTTACTAAGTAGTATTTAACTTGACAGATTTATAAAATCAGCAGCACCAGCAGGTGTACAACGTTCAACAAACGAGCCTTTATATCTTTTGTTAATAGATAACTCCAGGATGAAGTTATAAGCAGCAAATCTCGTTGATCGACAACGATAGTCGTAGCATGGACCAGGACAAGACATAACGCAGTAATTTTTGGACTCCTTGTGTAGTGGTTTAACTAAATTACAGGTTCACTGCGATAAGCAATAGGCGTGCTGATGCAAAATGATAAAGCTGTCTAAACTGGAATGTGTTATGGCATGTATAGAAGAGATCTTTACACGGTTTTGGCTTCCACACAGCATATCGGAATTCTAATTTATCGATGCGGCTTTGCCGGTAAAACAGCTTTGTAGTCTTGTGTTAACTAGTTGCAGTCTAAGAATGGTTGACCTCCAAAGAAAAGCGGACAAGAAGGGATGAGCTATAAAAAACAACAAATAGAATCGGTGTTTTAAAAATTATTGTGTGAGGATAGAAAACTGAACCAGTCTCATTGGTAAATTTTTCCTGACTGCCATTTATGTCGCATATCTCTTGAGACTTGAGGACAGTCAGCTGTAATTTCCCATTTGTATAATAATATAGTATAATAATACCTCATGGATTTGACCCCGTTTAAAATTAATTTCGCTATTGCCCTAATTAAACGTTAAAATAAATACCACGCAGTTACGCAATTTTATTATTTTTCAATCTATTCATCGTGGTTATTTGTAGATCCCATGGAGCATGGAGTCTAGACTCTGAAATGTGTGTGAACTCGTAGGGATAATTATTTTAGTAATGTTGTGATTAATACATATTATCACTACCCATATAACTATACCCAATACCCAATAAATGCAATCGATATTATATGTGATTTTTGCGTGGGTAGGTATAGTAGTTAAAGACCTGGAGAGTGACATAGGCAACTTTATATCTCGGAAAATCAGAGATCCCACGGGATTTTGAAAAACCTTAATCCACATGGATGAAGTAACGGGCATTATTAGGTAGTTAGTAAAATTATTTAAATAATATGACGAAAATTAAGAAAAATTTAATCTTTTCAGATTTATTAAAATAGATCTGGCAAAAATATTCATTGAATAACAAAAACAAGTTTTATGTAGTGTAACGACTCAGCCGCTGTGCACCGTTACTTAGATTTCTGGAAAAAATAATTTTAATAGGTACTTAACTATAATTAGGTAATACATAGTATTAATAATATTTTTTTTTAAACATGATTATGAAGAAAAAACTTTAATTTTTTTATCGGATTAATTAAAATATGTCTTGCAAAAATCCGCATAAAATAAGCAAAACGTACTCTAAGTAGCGCAACGAGTAAGTCTTGTTATCATTAGGTAATACATCTATCTAGGTGTGATACTAGGTACCTAGTATCACTACCGTTTAGGTATATTATTATATAAATGCGAAAGTGTGTTTGTTTGTTGGTTTGTCCTTCAATCATGTCACAAAGAATCAACGATATGAAGTTATTTGCATGGGTATAGTTAAAGATCTCGAGAGTGGCATAGGCTACTTTTTATCCCGGAAGATCAAAGAGTTCCCGCAGGATTTTTAAAAACTTAAATCCACGCGTATGAAGTCGCGTTCATCAGTAGTTAAAAAAAATATATGATGAATATTAGGAAAAACATCAATGTTGACGGATTAGTTAAAATAGGTTAAATGAGGTAAATCCTCATAAAATAACCAAAACGTATTTTATAATCGACGATTTTATGTAGCGTAACGAGACAGCCGCGATGCACTGTGCCTAGATTTCAGGCCGGGCTGCGGTCGGGCGCACCGCAACGTCGCGATATTGTTTCGTAATTGCGTCGGAAGTGGGGAAGTGGAGAAATTGGATACTTTGTTTTCACTTCGCCCCCGGACCCCTCCGTCCGGCCATCGCAGCCGGCTTCCCCGCGTCTTGGTGAAGCCTTTCTAATGAGCTTCGTTGACATGTCAACATTGCGTCGTCATGTTTGTTTACCACCTTTACATGTGAACAAGCACTGTCCACTGCTGGACATATCGCACATTGAAAACAAAAGTTACAAAATACAGCTGATGATAGGTAGTTGGAACTCAGAAGCGGAACTGCCAAGTCTTGGATAGTGCCATATTGTTTGTTTTCGGTGTGCGATATAAATATGCATGTCTCTTGTAGAGATTTCCACACACCATAACGGTCGCTGCGCTTCATTTGATATCGTCTGTCCACTTAGTGGAGGTTTACCAAGTAAACAAGTAGCAAACGTAAAAAAATTGACACGTTTCAAAAAAATAAAAATATTTTTAAGTGCTCGTTTGTAAAGTTGCAACCTAAATACAGTAGGTAGGTATCATTTGCATTTTTATAGCGTTAGCAGTTTTTGTATTCAAGTTTTTATTCACATTATTATGAATGAATTTTAAAAGAGACTCCATTGTTGAGATATTTTGTGATAAAATTTAAATGAATAATAATTTTATTAAAATTACGTGGGACTTGCGCATAGAAACGTTGCCTATAAAAAATCTCTACTGATATTTTTACATTGTAAATAAATAATTAAAATCGTAGGTAAAAAAACCGTTAATTATTCTTATTTTTATTTTGAAGTTAAAACGAATTATGACTCATTTCATTGATCTTAGTCTGATATCTTTTATAAGCACCTTCAAGGTCGAGTTAGAAGAAAATAGATATATTTTCACCTCCGATTCAAAGAGAGCGGCGTTAATCTGTTTTTGGCATCGTATCGAATCGAATATAAACTTAATTCGATAAAGTGACAACTTTGACCTGATGCTGCAGTTCTTCGGTTGGACCAGAAGAATTTGACTAGTCTACTGACAATTTAACTCCTTGATAACTAACCGAGTTTGGGCTCAGTATTGTGTCCTGGATGAGTAGCAGAATGTCCGCTGGGGAAGATGTATTTTGGAGTAGAGTGGTAAGCGTAGTATGAGACGACCCTCAGCCCGCTGGACCGACGATCTTGCAGAAAGTAGCGGAAAATAATTATTGGAGGATCGAGTTTGGTGGTATTTACTGTGTCCAAAATACCTGTCCTACTATGACGCATACAGACTGATGGATGTAGGCAGGATAGTCCACAAAAACCGTTAATTATTCTTATTTTTATTTTGAAGTTAAAACGAATTATGACTCATTTCATTGATCTTAGTCTGATATCTTTTATAAGCACCTTCAAGGTCGAGTTTGAAGAAAATAGATATATTTTCACCTCCGATTCAAAGAGAGCGGCGTTAATCTGTTTTTGGCATCGTATCGAATCGAATATAAACTTAATTCGATAAAGTGACAACTTTGACCTGATACTGCAGTTCTTCGGTTGGACCAAAAGAATTTGACTAGTCTACTGACAATTTAACTCCTTGATAACTAACCGAGTTTGGGCTCAGTATTGTGTCCTGGATGAGTAGCAGAATGTCCGCTGGGGAAGATGTATTTTGGATTAGAGTGGTAAGCGTAGTATGAGACGACCTTCAGCCCGCTGGAACGACGACCTTGCAGAAGGTAGCGGAAAATAATTGGATTTGGTGGTTTTACTCTGTCCAAAATGCCTGTCCTACTATGACGCATACAGACTGATGGATGTAGGCAGATAGTCTACAAACTCTGAAGATGGTCTTATGTCAGGTTTATAAAACGTTGATCTAACATGCTCATGTCGGAAGCGATTAATTTTTTTTATTTAGTTACAGTTATACATGGTTTTAGTTCCTAGACCATTTATTGTTGTCAATATCTAGACAAGGTGCCGCTCGTAGAGTAAACCCGTAATAGGATTCCTTCGCATACTAGCTTCTTCTAGGAATAAGTAAAGCCATAGTAATTGCTGTAAAATATACCGACATTGTAGTAAACCTTTACGTAAGTAGAATACTAGAAACATTGGTATGTCTAAATGATCTCCTAATGTTCCCTTTTTTAAAGAATAGCTTAGTAGTAATTTAGTCTGGATAGTTCAACGGTTAAAGGAGTGGACTGTAATTCGAAAAGTCGCCGGTTCAAACCCCACCCGTTGCACTATTGTCGTACCTACTCCCAGCACAAGCTTTCCGCGTAGTTGGAGGGGAAGGGGAATATTAGTCATCAGTCATCACGATAAACTTGGCTAATATTCTTTAAAAAAAAAAAATTTACAAGTGGATTTTGTTTAGGATCAGCCGACCCATGGAGCTATGAATCAGCTTAACTTGTGAGTTGACCAGCAAAGTTGACTCGACCCGGCTTCAAAATTCTAAAATCCTTTGTAAGGGGTGTCTACGTTACAGAGTATACCTACGTTCAAAATCTCAAATTTCTAGACCCAGTGGTATACCGTATTAGCTGTACGCAGTGACGTGCACATCTTTAAGGCAGAAAAGCACTGCTTACCCTAGTTAAAATAGCTCAATGATCTGTTATCATTATGTAATTGCTGAAAATAGGTACGGTCGGCCTCAGAATTCGAGTAGCGATTCCGCGGAACTAATGCATCAAAAACCTGTCGCACTTATGACCTTTTTCTATAAACAGTCCACACACACCTAACGCATGTGCATAACCGTGCCACGCGACTTACGACTTACGGCCTTTGACTGTACCTACCTAAAAATGCTTACCCTTACTTAACTTTAACACTGTCTCGGTTTTCAATATTTACATTTATAATTAAAACGGGATCACCTTTTGCCCATTAAAGTGGACACATGACAGCTTTATTGGATTATGAGTTTTAGCCGTTTAAACAGTACGGAGTTGATATTTGAACTGGGCCGGCCAAGCGTCGACGCTAATTCACCCCGGGGGCAGTCCGGATTATACCCTCCATTGTCCAAATACTTTAGAATTCACCTCTATATTTTGGTGTATAAAAGCCAAGTTGTATTAATACGAATTTCGGACTACGTATTGTTTTATTTGCCTTCAGTCGTGCGACGATTTTCAACTGACACTTTTTGTACCCTTCTGTTTTATTTTTACATTTTTGAATATTTCTATTCGTACCTAAATAATTCATTCGATATATTATTGTTTTGATTAAGTAAACGAAACAGCATTTCAATGCATTTATGGCCTGACTTTACAAATCAATCCAAGCTTCATCCTCAAGACAAATTGTATTTTGTATATCAAAACGTTTAGTAAACTTTTTGCTCTTTAGGTGTGCCGATTTCCCAGGGTAAACTACTAATAAAGATCAACATTTCGATCTGTGACTAATCAGGCTCGTATTTAGACTTGGATAAAACTCGTTTTTGCATTTTAATGTTTCGTTGTTCAACGTTTATATTAAAGATAAAGAAAAGATCTAGACTACGTGTATATTGGCTCCTATCGCTCGAACCAGCCATTGTGCTTAAAGAAGTTCAATCTTCTCAACGGCAGCTTCTTCTTTTTTCTGGATTTCTTTCCCGCTCTTACCTACACGTTTCCGTCATTTTCCGCGCTCACTTCAATGAGTCATTTCTATAGTACGAGTAAGTTCTTTACGAGACTTCTACGACAGCTCAAAATGCACAAATGACCGGTTTGTGCAAGTCTAAGCTGCTATAAACAAAAGAAACGATCGTTCAGACGATAAAACTGATGATGAAACGGCCAATCCTGTACACCTCGCTACTGATTTAACCGATATCATTGTGCCCATTGATCGTGGTGTACTTGATAAGCCCCGTCGCCCTAACTGCGATTTAGATGGCGTCGTATCTGACTATACGGTGTCCTAACACTCTTCCGTAATTGTTGGTTTATGTTCGTATTGTGCTGTAAAATGTACGAGTGTGTCCGTTCTTGTTTACTGTGCGAGGCTTAGTATCACTCCCGTGGATCAACGGCTGTTATTAATTCAAGATCAAAACTTGTACCTCTAACTTATTTTATCAACTGAGAAGTAGGTAAGTAAGCGAACTGTGGATGAAGGCACTCAGGCTGATCGCAGCCTGAGTGCCTTCGGAACTGACAAAACGCCAACCTTTTTTGAGTTTTGGCTATCGAGCCAAAACTCAAAAAAGGTTGGCGTTTTGTCAGTTCCGAAGTGTTAAAAATGAAGTGTCAAGTTCATGCTTAACACTTCGTAAGACGAGAACTGTTTAGAGATTCTGAATGAATGAAGTTAAGAAAGTTAAGCTAGTCTTATTTGTAAATGTTCAATACAGTTAAACCATTAAATTAAAAAAGGTACATTAGATATGTTAAGTCGATTAAAAATTGAAATCTGGACTCATAGCATGATTGATGATTGATGGCTCAATCGGCTTAGTGTTAGTATTAGTAGAGAAAATATTAAGTGTTCTACTATCACAAACTGACGATTTTGTGTACTCTCTCATGTAATAAAACTATAAAGTGAAAACTGAGATTGGTCTCTCTAGAGCGATTATAAAGAAATAATGTAGGTGCTTTAAAATTTTAGCTTTTAATGTCAAGGGAACTGACAGTAGACGTTATCATGCAAATATTTCAGGCTGTCCAAACAGGAATTTCATGAATTGTGTGATGACAAGCCACAGCGAGCGGCGCCATTAAATTACAATGAGTCGCTTGTCGGTATACCATCTGCGGATGAGCGGGACATGTAAATTATAAAAAGTTCCAAGTGCTCTTTAAATCTCTACGAGTCTACGTAGTGCTTATGTATTCTGTAGAGGCTAGAAGGGTGGTTAGGCTTTATTTATTCTATCATTCCCTACTATTACTTTCAGCCTATACACTTAGATGTAGTGGCAAAGGTGAGCTGCCTTCAATTTGAAGTCCTTTTGTTTTTATGTAAGCTAATGCTAAAGCGTTGTACTGGTTTCAATGCGACTCGCACGCCACCTTCTGCATGTTGAATTTACGACGTCAGATACCTTCACGCAAGTCCAATTAACAACTGTACAAAGTTTCAAATAAATCGGATGAACGATGAGCAAAACCTTAGCTAACGAAAGAACCAAGAAACTACTCAATCAAACAATCCGCAGGAGTAAAACATAATATGACGGAATAGAACCGAAAAAATTTAGACGGTCTACTTGGTAGAACATTCCTCTCAAGTCTCAACTAGTATCTCTATTTTATAATTACAGTCCTGTGCTACGGCCTACGAGCACAGTTCACGGCAGTTAGGGAACTTATAACAAACTTAAAACGTCGAGGCTTTGACGTCACGAGTAGGCGTCAAATGTTAGCATATTTGACGCAGGTAACCCTCAAGTAGCCCTATTTTTCTCTGATTTTACGTCACCATTGCCGAATATTTGATATATAGTCGATTCAGGATCAAACCGAAGGTTCCCTCACTCTAGTTCACTCTGCTACGGGTATCTAGACTAGACGAAATCAATTATTATCGACGTTAGCCAAGACTCGTAAACTATTCATCATTTTACTTGATGTTTATTCCACAGGCCCTTGATTACGGTCGAATAAGGAGAGTCAAGAATAACAGTAATTCCATAAGAACGGACATTTGAATTCCGTCGACTGTTGAGTGTTGACAAGTGACTAGTCTACTTGGCAGCCGCGTCTACAACAACGTGGACTTTGACCTTGACACTGATCTGACTCGAACTACGGTCGATATGTCTGCCAACTTAGGGAGATCGCCCACGGCGATTTTTTGCAACGATTCATTAACAATACAGTCGCATGCCTGAGAATTCATAATGTTCTCAAAGGTGTCTGATGTTTCGGGATACAATCTCCCCTATATGTTAACCCGGAGTATCTGCCAGCTACCACTGTAACAAATTTCATTTAAACCTGTCCAGCAGTTTTCGCGTGATGCGCATACAGACAGACAGACAAAATTTCAAAAAAAAAATTGTTTTGGGGTTTAAAAAAAATATCGATAATATTACAGCCCCCGCGCTAACTCGAAACGGGAGAATGTCGGATTAAACGAATAGATATCTTTGATTTCACCCCTTGCCTAATATTTGACAGATCACACCGAGAGATTCTCACTCTAGTTCACTCTAATTTAACGGTATGTTATCCTTCAGTCACCGGCCACTCATGACAAAACTGACAACAAAACCTATCGTCTAATCGACGCCTTTGGTCTACATTGATTACTAATTGATAACAATCAGTTCTTCAAAAAAATTTCTTGTAAAAAGTAGTAACTTTTGCACCGATTTTTTTTTTTTTAAATTGATTGTATTGCTTCAGTAAACAGATTTCGTGTAATTTACTGTTTTAGCGTTAAATTAAGCTAATTTTAAGTAACTATTTTATTTAAACGTTTACATTTGTAGCCAATTATTGAACGGTTTTTTCTAGTCGCACAAAAATTGCCAAATTACTTAAAATTATTTCTATGAAGTGTGTTCGCTAACGACATTACCTTCAGTACTACTTATTAGACGTTATTTATTTTGTTTCGTTTATTAGGGCCTCGTTGCGCAATTACAGAGTTAAATACTGGAAAATAGCTATAGTTATTTCGTAAATTGCCTGTCATTTTATAAAATACTCGAAAGCGGCACCTAAAAACAATGAATGTTGATTAATAGAAGTGTTCTGGTCTACTTGTTCAACTAGCCGTGGTCTATGGCTGACTCATTAGCATCTATGATCGGGAGATTGTATGGCCCTTTTCTCTTTCTTGAAATTAGATGGTCTTGCCAGAGTTAAAATATATTTTCACTATATTAATACTAAGTTATAAAACTGAACGATTTTATGTTCGGATTGCAGAATTTAATGAAAGTGAGATTTAAAAAGGTTGAATTATTATTATTTTTGCTTTTCTGTTATTTAACAAAATTCCTATAATATAAAGCTAAGCACTAGTCGGTCCGACTTAGCACGGGTGCCCCAAGTGTTGATATGTAACCCTTCTTCTGGCACATGATTCCAGATTGTTAGCACTTTTTGAGATGTTCGCTTGAAAACAGACAACGCAGTGAGATGATTTCGTTCAGTATTGTTTTACGACTTCGAACTTCAACAAACTTCAAATGAACCTAGAAGGTTTTATATTTAAAAGAAATGTGATTCAAAACTATTCGTTGTTTTTGGAGAAATCATATTTATTATTCAGTCACTTCTTATCAGAGAAAGGTGCAAGAGTTTTCAAAACATGTTTATAATTTAATTTAACTTCTGTGCTCGAGCCAGTTAGTTGAAACAGTTGAAAGTAAGCGGTTTTTCTGTTTTATTTTTTACGAAAGTGTACGTAGTCTCGCTCCATATGACATGTCGGGCAGTCTGCGGCCGATGGTGATGGTGCTACAAATTTACATGCAAAGCAACATACCGACCGACAGTGTTCAATGCTTTACGTTGCATCAAAAAGATATTACATTGTTATTTTTAACCCCCGACCCAAAAAGAGGGGTGTTATAAGTTTGACGTGTGTATCTGTGTATCTGTGTATCTGTCTGTGGCATCGTAGCGCCTAAACGAATGAACCGATTTTAATTTAGTTTTTTTTGTTTGAAAGGTTGCTTGATCGAGAGTGTTCTTAGCTATAATCCAAAAAAATTGGTTCAACCGTTTAAGAGTTATCAGCTCTTTTCTAGTTTTCTTGTAGAAAAGAAGGTTAGATAACCGTTAGGTTCATAATATGATGTCAATTGACAAATGTCAAGCTGTCAAGATGGACGTTGCCTACATACATAATTATTTATTTGAAAATGATGTTTTGGAAAACTCAGATACTTTAGATAGTAGGCGCGGAATAGTCCAAGAAAATCAGTTCAGCCGTTTGAAAGTTATCAGGTCTTTTCGGTCTTTTCTAGTTACTGTAAGCTTCACTCGTCGGGGGTGTTATAAATTTTTAATTTACACTTGTGATGTTTATAGTGTCAATGAATGTTATATATTTAACGTTTAATATTGAAAGAAAGAAAGATTTTTTTATTTCATGACGTAAACAATACAGTTTGTGAATAATAAACTAAAATTAAAGATCTAAACAGATGGAATGTGACCAAATACACTTTGCATTGAGTTGTCTCCTCAACATAATGTGGTAGCAAGCTGTAGGACTGGCTGGCCGCTAACTTTGCTAACTATTCTGGATGTAATTCAGGATGCGAGCGCGGCGGCGGCGGCGCAAGACCGTGGCATGTGGAAGTCTCTACAAGAAACCTATGCCCAGCGTTGGACGACTTTCAGTTCATAATAATAATGACGCTAACTATATGTAACAATATGTTATGCAACAAAAGTTTACAACATGTTGTTTAATCTTGAGTTAAAATAATGTAGTAATATGTTGTAAACTTTTGCCTGGTCTCTTGTTTGTTTGTCCAGATCCTGGATTCAACTTTTTCAATCGACGCGATACCTGTGATTGGAAACTACGTCACTTCCAACTTTTATGACTACTGCTGATGGTGACAGACTTGATTGTAGCCAATTCTATCGGATGGTGGATGAAAAGAAATATTTTTAGCCGTTAAAACTGATAGATTTTTAATAAAAAAATAGTTGCTAGGAGCAGGCGTAAAGACTCTTCAAACTATCCACTAACATGATCGCTCTCATCCCTCAGATCGACAGTCAACAGCAATTAAAATTCAAATTATTTCATCCGACATTAGCGAATGTGTCATCATCATCATGTTCTAATGCAAATTTGACAGACTGTCATCTATTATGTTCGCGTTACGATAATGGGCTCATAAATATGTAGCGCGTTTCGTTTGGGTTGTGCATCGACCGGCGACTGACCTTCGTGAGTCCTAGTATTGGGGTTGTATTCGTGCGTGTCGTATCCGAGGGTCAGAAGGGTCAGATAATATGTATGATAAAAGTGAACTTCGATAACGACCGTACTAATCAATACAAAATACGTATATATGAAGGAGAAATTGACTGATATCAATGAAAAACATAATTTGCAATTGTGCATTGTGGACATCTCCTGAGGATGGTGTGGGAGTGTTTATGTTGAGTGTGTTTTAGAAAATTTGTGTGGTGTTGTGTGTTGAAGTGTATTACTTGCTTTTCCTGCTTTAGTACGTAGTGGGAAAGCGGGCGTTATTGCATGCTGCGCGTTGTGCCATACAGATTTATCCGTTTCGGCGGATTATAGCGAATTAGGTGTGTGGTTCTGTGCTTCAGATTCCATTAAGTAAGTATTTTAAAATTTAAAGTAGTAAGTATTTCAAAAGTATTTCGGGAACACCGATTAACAGTATGATTAGTTTTTACAACTCGGGATATTTCTAATGTGAAAAGCAAGTCATTATACCTACCTATTTGACAAAATACCAATGCGGTGCAGTTATCGGGACCGATATTGATCGAGTGATGTGTAAAAAGTGTTTTAAAAACTATCTGCGATATATTGAAATGTCGTCTGGTAGAAAAAAATATTTATTTAGTGAGCCCGCAAATTATTGTGCAAAACAATAGGCAGCAGTGATTATATTCAGTCGAGTGGTCTCACTGCGTGGCGGGAGGGTGCCTCGTAATAAAAAGGCATAAAGGATTGGATAAACACGACGCGTGCCGAAAACAGGTCCGCCTCGGCTCGATGAAGTTAAGACGAAACATTGTATGAAGCGTAGATTGAGCGGTTCAAACCCTCACCCGTTGCACTATTGTCGTACACATTCTAGCACAAACTTTATGCTTAGTTGGAGAGAAGAGAGAGATATTAGTTGTAGTTAACATGGCTAATAATCTTGAGAACAAAAACTCACCCACTTCGCCGGTTCAAAGTCATAGCTTTTTGTCACTCCAACTATAGGTGCCTACTCGTGTTCAGTGTGTTGTTTCATGCTGCTACGGTGCGCTTTGTCCAGGCCCTTAGCACGAGAGGCGCGCAGCCCTCCCCGCTTTGACATCATTACAATTATTGCTGTATTGCCCCACCCCTGTCTTCTCGCCACAAAAACGTGAACGCGTGTCTTTCAATACGCCCGTATTTGTATAAGGGCTCTATAAGTTTCATCTAGTTTTGCTTTTGTATTGTACGAATGAAGGTAATGTAAACATATGCACTGCCACAAATGAAATGCAGACAAGTGCAATTCGACTGAAATTATGGTTCTATGAAATATATATGGAAATAGGTATGATTATAATATAGTAATCAATCAGTACTACTTAGGATTTATTAGGTATATAGTAAGTAGAGGTACGCCACACAAAAGTTGTAAATCGTGTCCATCACTTCTTAGATTAAAAAACACTTACGCGCCGAATTGCAAACCTCATCCATTTTGGAAGTCTGATTGATACAATAAAATCGATGCGCACTTACTTTTAGGCGATCCAATTTAACGACGAAACCTAAAGCTTACCGTTCCGTTAACGTTCTTTCCTCATACGTTATATTTATTACATTTTGTTTATTTTGTTTGGGCAGCCAATCCCCATATTAATCACAAGAATTGTATCTTTTTAACCCCCGACCCAAAAAAGTTGTATGTTTAGGGTGTTATAAGTTTGACGTGTGTATCTGTGTATCTGTGTGTCTGTGTATCTGTGTGTCTGTGTATCTGTGTATCTGTGTATCTGTGTATCTGTCTGTGGCATCGTAGCGCCTAAAAGAATGAACCGATTTTAATTTAGTTTTTTTTGTTTGAAAGGTGGCTTGATCGAGAGTGTTCTTAGCTATAATCCAAAAAAAGTGGTTCAACCGTTTAAAAGTTATCAGCTATTTTCTAGTTTTCTTGTAGAAAAGAAGGTTAGATAACCCTTAGGTTCATAATATTCAAGTGTCAATTGACAAATGTCAAGTTGTCAAGATGGGCGTTGCCTAGATATACATAATTATTTATTTGAAAATGATTTGTCGGGGGTGTTGAAAATTTTTAATTTACACTTGTGTTTCGAAATGTTGTGAATTTGTTGTGTTCTGTTTTTAATTGCATCAGACATCTTCAGACCAATATTCAAAACGGTGTCGTTCGTTACGACCTTCTCTTTTCGAAGAAGTCCGCTGACAATGACAATTTACGGCCTTTGTACCCGCACCCATCGTCGTCTGTGATAAAGGACCTCCTAATCCTTCCATTTCGGTTCCCAACGAGATTTTACGGAAACGGAATTGTATTGTCCCCTATGATGAAACCTGTTTGTTGTTACAAGATATAACTTTTTAGTTGCAAGCAACTTGCATCACGTTTTATAGCATGCCTTCTATTTAGTGCTATATTGCAGCAATTTGCATGTAGCGTAAAAAATTATTAGGAGGAAAAAATCGTTTTTAAACACGTAAGGATTTCATAAATTATAAACATAAAAGTTTCGAATGTTACAAACGAAGATTTGCATGTTAGTGCAATGTCGAAAATTAGCAGGATAGAATGGTTTTCAGACACGTAAGGATTTTGAAAATACAAGTGTAAATTAAAAATTTATAACACCCCCGACAAGTGAAGGTTACAGTAACTAGAAAAGACCGAAAAGACCTGATAACTTTGAAACGGCTGAACTGATTTTCTTGGACTATTCCGCGCCTACGATCTAAAGTATCTGATGAGTTTTCCAAAACATCATTTTTAAATAAATAATTATGTATTTAGGCAACGTCCATCTTGACAGCTTGACATTTGTCAATTGACATAATATTATGAACCTAACGGTTATCTAACCTTCTTTTCTACAAGAAAACTAGAAAAGAGCTGATAACTCTTAAACGGCTGAACCAATTTTTTTGGATTATAGCTAAGAACACTCTCGATCAAGCCACCTTTCAAACAAAAAAAACTAAATTAAAATCGGTTCATTCGTTTAGGCGCTACGATGCCACAGACAGATACACAGATACACAGATACACAGACACACAGATACACAGACACACAGATACACAGATACACACGTCAAACTTATAACACCCCTCTTTTTGGGTCGGGGGTTAATAAACATAAAAGTTTTGAATACTACGAATTACCCTGATTGTGTAATGATGTAAAATAAGGAGCTTAAAGTCATATTCTTTATTATCTTTATTTTTACAGGGCTTTTAAGTACGTATATGACAGTGCTATAATTACAATCAAGAAATTTAAAGGCATCTTTATAAAGTTCATAGAAACGTAGATATTTATTACCAAGAAGTCAGTAAAGTTAAGTCTTATCATGGCAACTAGGTGGATAGATTTTCAATAGGATCATGCGCCCGGATAGCAAACCTTTACTGATAGGTATGAAGTACACACATACATCGATCTAGGTTATCAGGTTGATGTATCGACGCCTTAGTTAATTTTATGATTTCTAGAAACATTAGCAATATCCGGATGCATAAGACATACGAAAACAATTATGTTCTTTCCAAAACAAATTGTAGGAGTACCAACCCGCATACATGAGGTGAGCAAATACTCAAGTCATTGCCGAAACGATATTCGGGAATACTGCACATTTTAATTTTATCGCGTCGTAAATCGCTTGCTGGAACACGTCCAAGAAGACATACTGTATCACCCAAACACCCGGCTTCAGGCCATGTGGGTGGTCGGTTACTTTCACGTTTGTTGCGATAACAAAGATGCCATAACCGTAGATTATGCTCCTATGCGATGGAAAGATACCTTATTAATACCCGCTGAAATTAGTGTAATTAGCGAGCAGAAGTTCCGCAATCCACTTACGTAAGCCTTATTAAAATGTTCCCTCGTTGGTACTTTCAGCTTACGCTTCAGGTTTCATTTAAGCACCGTACTGTTAAAAGTTAAAACTGTGTAAAATTAAACTGAGAGAACAACCGTTATTGGTAACTTTTTGTGACGGCACCATGTATGTAGTCAAAGGAAATGCAGCATTATATAATTGTTGAATAATTCGAGACGCGACGGGAACTTTAATGTCGATTGTTTTGGGTTATTGAAAATATTTCTCATACCATTGCATTGATGAAACTTTTTCAACCGCCGATTTTTCTGTATAAGGATCGAAAGTTGGGGCTCGTTCCATATGGAGCTTTTCCTTAATATTTATTCGAGCGCTTTGTTGTCTGAATAAAGTATGGCTATAAATCAAGAATTGAATTCTGTCTTACCAGGGAAGTTTAACTAAGCACATTTCAATGGGTTCACTTTCAGCTTAACCGTTACGTTCTCTATTTATAATTCTTTAAGAACTTCTTCAAGTTGTACAATATACTTGACTTGTATTTTATCCTTCTTTATAAGGAAAGCATTTTTATTATTATATTAAATGACAGTTGTAACATTTTTATTAACAAAATAAAATATTTTTTGTGGAGATGGCACTGAGCTGGCGAGGTTAATGGCATCACTCGAAATGTACGAGCTTGTTAGTATTTAGAAGTAGGAAATTGGCAAAGTTAGCCAATTCACAGCAACGAGTCTCATCTAGGTTTGCTAAATTTAACACCTCTTCAATTCGTCTCTAGTCTAATTAATTATGTTACTGAATGAAAACCAAATCAAATGTTTTACACATAAATACTCTCGAAAAATGCATCGAATAATTAATGTGGCTGTGTTCAGTTTCCTTTTTTTAATTCAATATAGGCACACGCTTGATAACAATCTCACCTGATGGAAAAAGATGATAACAATTTTAATTTCGTTTATATATGACTTGTTCCATTGTAGTGTTTTCGGAATTTTGTACACCGATACCCCTGTTCTGTTCAACATTTGCGTATTGTATTTATTATACCAGACAAACCAATCACGTTATCAGAAACACCTGGAATAAAACAAATTGGAATTGTGTAGGAAGCAAGAAATGTTGCGGTCACGATTGGACCGCGTATCGGAAATTATACAGCGACGTTATATCTGTGCTAAATACTGTAACGGTATGTCTGTTTATAAGTAAATTGAGTAAATTAGACAAAGCGGTATTACGGACAACGGTATTAATTATATGACTCTGGTTCTCGGTTACGTTGCAGGAAGCCATACATCTTGTAATGATATCTTGCCATCTATAAAGCGATCGTTCGACAAGGCTCCGAAGTCCGAACAGTCCATTATTTCTGTAGGGAAACTATTATTACTCAAAGGCTTTGCAATATGTGTAGCTTATAGTACCTAGATGATTTTTCGCTGTGGATACTTTTTTTTTGTTAAATTTTCATAGTGCCTGGCGAATGTCGAGCCGGCTTTGTTTGGTATGCGCTGTTTGGCTTACGGGCCATGTTTGCACTGCGCTATTGTGATGAATGATGTACTACGAGTACAGTGGACGGTTCGTTAAAATTCGACCCTGCTTCCAAAAACATGACGAGTAATTTTTAGTTTTTTTATAAAATTTTATCTTGTATGCAAAATATGATGACGAAGTAGTGTACATCTTTATCGGGAGATGTGATGATGTAAGTATAAGTCATTGTGTACTTTAGAATCGTAAATCACTGAGAAAGTGTTCGTTTTTATATTCATATTTAAAAAAGTATGTAGAAGTGTGTGTATGTGAACGATGTGACGATAACACAGATGACAACATTTGCGAAATAGCTTTTATTTCCAACACGTTTTGTTTTAGTGCTAATGTTGTTAAATCATTTATAGACGGCACGTCGACGCTATTTTTTGCATCATCTGCGTGCAGATTCAATGGGACGAATGCTTGCTTGATTCGTGCACCGCACTCCGACAGTTGACTATTTGTTTTTTCCGCCGGTTCGTCGACCGTGTAATTTTTCGTATGTTCGGCCTCGGAATCGTTGATACATTAGTCAGCTGTGAATTGAAAAAGATACTGGCTATTTTATGAAAAACTTTCAGAAGACAGGTTTTAAAACGCTTTTATCTAGATTAAAACCTGTTTCAGAAAAGGTAACTTAACTTTAACTTTCGCCCCTTTTAAATACAATTTTATTATGCCCATGTGGTGATTTATATTGGAAAGTACCTACGTAAAAAGGCGATTATGTGGCAAGTTATTACACACTGAAAGAAATGTCAAACTTTCAGCTCTTGCGTATATTTATGGGTTTATTTGTATATAGACGTTAGTCTTGTTCAAGGTTAATTCCGTCGTATTTTCCTAGCTTTTTGTAAACTTGATCATAAATCATTAATTAGTGTCTGTCTATACTTTATTCTTTGACTAGATCTGTAACTGTTTATTTATTAATAAATATCCCACGCATGAGTAATGATCCGTAATTGGAGACAGAGGCTATCGCTTTAAAATAAAGACTTCGTGACATCCGTCTACTAACTGTACATTATCGATGCCCATTTATACAAATATTGATACTTATTACAATTTAATTTATAATCTTTTACGAAGTTTATTTCATATTGCAATCATATTTGTAGTTGAAAATTATTTGTTAGTAATTTTCAGTATGTATCATGGTTCAGATAACTATACTTTCGCTATATCTGTATGCAAATCATTCAATTTTGCAGTTATGAGTCAGACCATGGCTAAAAAGGTATAGAGGCTTATGAGGCGCGGTAGGAGAGAGAGTAAGGTATGCTTATTGAGATTCAGCACGACGGGGACCAAAGTTTACCTTATCCGGTCACTTGGTAATGTCTCTATTGTTCGCGTGAATGGGTAATCCATGAATATTTTGTATCATATAATTATATTAGGCGATGATGTAGTTGAAGAGCTCAATAAGTTGCATTGTAGAGGCTATACAAAATTGTGAGGCAAGTGAAAGGAGCTGCTCTTCCAATCAAATAAACAAATAGGCGAGAAAAGCTTTGATCCTACCAAATGAGCCATTGAAAGGAGCAGCTGGTCAACCAAATTAGCGTTTCTAACAGAAGCCAATGTCAGCTCTTTCTGTAAGAAGCATTTATCGTCTAACCATAAGAATACCTCCAAAACTAATTTTTGAATGGTGCAGTTGTTCAACCAAATTAGCAAAATTTCGCAAAGGATAAAACTTCTAACCTAATGAGCCAAATTTGCAAAAGAACACGATGCGGTTTGAACATTTTCAGTGCTAGTCTTGGCACCTGGTTTATCCAGTTGTCTATTTTATAACTCACGTTTAAACATTTTATCTTTCCGGTGTCTGAATCTATCTAATAAATATTGCTTCTCTTTACATTGTTATCGTTACAGATAATTAATCATTACGATTGGTTGTTTGTTTGTACACCAATTAGGGTCTTTTGTCTTGTCTTTTTTGTCTGGATTGCACTGACAATGTTGGCAGACGGCGGTTGCGTCAGATTTACGGTAATTTCACGGGCCGTGCGCTTGGACAGTTCCTTGTGGTGGAAAAGTGAAGTGCGAAGTTTCGGCGAGCCGGTGCGGCAGAGCGTGGCGGGGTCGTCGCCTCCGCGCTCCTCGCCTTCTTGCCAAGAGCCCTCAGAACTACGAATATACTAGAAGGACGTTAGCGACTGTCAAATGATAACTTAGGTTTATCAGTTTTGATATCCTTTTTTCCAAAATCAAATCGAATCTGATTTAAGCACGATCTGTATAAAAGAGACACAAACTGACTGATATCAAAAACAACTCTAACCGCCTGGGTCTTAACTACTATTATCTGGCTAGAAACTTGAGATTTTGCATGTAGGTTCAATTTCGAAAAAGAGGTTAGTAGCTGCCGAATCTAAATCGCCTAATAGGCAGCGTTCGAAAATCTTCGACATGTCTTCCTATCTGAAATTCTCAAAATTTTCGAATACTCCTCGTTGCAAGGGATGACGTAGGGATGCGAGACATTACAGTCCCTAAACTGGGCCTAAGGGCGCATTCAAATTAGCCGCAAAGTGCCGCGCGGAGGCAACGCATGTGTAGTGCTGCAGTCGCGTGTTTTTATTTATATGGATTTACAAAGCATTTGCAATTTGAAGGCGCCCTTATAGGCTTAGAGTCACTCAGCGGACGATGGAGCTGGAGATGGAGCTATGCTCGTTGTCGTATTTTGATTTATATCGTCTAGAAACGTCACCAAATCAGAAATTGAATATATAGAAAATTTGAAATCAGAAACCAAAATAGCCCAGCGACTTGCGAAGCTTAAATGGCAATAGGTGGGGGTATATAGTTCGAAGAGCCGATGGATCACTCATGAAGATCTATCATTCTATATCGTTGACAAAAAAAGACACCCCGCACGTGGGAATCACAAGGTACTGGAATGGCGTCCTCGCTTCCGAAAACGCTCCTTTAATGTCTGTTGTAGGAGTTGTAGGGTGCATTCCCTAAAAGGGACCTATGTCCAGCTGTGGACGACTATGGGTTGACGATGATATTACTGTACACAAAATAACTTGGGCTCCTTCTACAATTTCATTAATCTGAGCTAGCGATTAGTATCGCAATAAGCTTGCGATTCTATGTTATGGTAGTTAGGGTTTGTGGTTTGTTAAACTGATTTTTTTTGCCGATGATTGTATAGAATGCGGAGAAATGTTTTTAGATTGTCCGTTGGCTCATTGGACTTGGATTTTTTAGGCGCTGAGACTGACAGGTACTTTGTTGAATGCAATGGTATTTAATTTTAAATTCCCCAAACTGATAAAGAATTAAGTCATCATGATCAACCCATCGCCAGCCTACCACTGAGCATAGATCTCAGAATAATAAGGAAGATAGTTCATAGTCTGCCGCTGGCCAAGTGTGGATTGGCAGACTTCACATACCCTCGAGAACATTATGAAGAACACTCAGGCATGCAGGTTTCCTCACGATGTTTTCCTTCACCGTTAAAGCACCAAGTGATATTTAATACCTCAAAACACTTATAAAAGAATTAGATAGAAGAATGATAAGGTCCGTTTGCATTGTAGATGGTTAAAGTAGGCTTTGACCGTCACATCAGTAAAATTAAAATTAAGGACATTTTGATTTCCCTCATGTAGTAATTTCTTATGTGTAAATTGCATTACACACTTTCACGTGTCAGAGACGTGTACATTTAAGGAATACTGTGGCCGTCTCGATCAAACAGGATCCGATTTTAAAATAAATCCAGCAGTGAACTCACTGCATCAGTTCGAGATTTATGTTGACAAATTGCATTAGCTGTATATGGTGAATTTAAGTATCTACATAATACAGATGCGCCACCACGACGCCTGCTTGACACGTTCCAACTTATGGCTGACTTGCGATTAGACTGCTGGAACATGTCAACAAGTTCCATGGCATCAAAGACATGAACTGTTTAGTTCGACGGCATTAAATGCACTTTGCGCGTATTTACAATTCTATGCTGATTACATATCATAGAATGAACAGAACAGAATGCAAATGATTTTTTTTCACTATTAAAAATTCGTCAAAGAAATGCGGATGAGAATAATAACACGTTTGCAGTACCTACTGAATGAGCTGCATGCGGTTCATCCTAAAAGAAATGATCAAACGTTAGCGTATGATAAGGCGATTAGCCAGCTTACTCTAAGATTTTTTTAAAATTGGCCTAAGTTTGCGTTGGGCATTAAAGTATGAAAAATGGAAATATTGTCACGAGTACGGATTCTGGAGGCGTCTGCGACAGCCGGCCGACAACATCTGGAGGGCGCGCGTCGAGACTGGCTCGAGCGACGGAGGGGAGCGCGCGGGGTGCGCTCGGGCTTCGGGCTGCAGCGAAGCGCCACCGCGCGCCAGTCCCCTAGACACCGGCCGCGTGAACGGCCACCGCGACTACCCGCATTCGGTTCACACACTTGTACCCCTCGTACCCGGTACTCGGTACCCTACTTTGCCCAGTGCAGTGAATCACCGACGTTCGCCGCCCGCCTAGCACCAGCGGCGCTCACGCTCTCCGTTGCATACATGTGAGTCTCCATAACGCCGGTCCGCCCACGCGAAAGCCGCACCGCGCCGGCCGGCGTTTTCGCCTACCCGCTGCTTGCTTGTGGTGTATTTCTGAAAACAAAGAAACGTAAAGTGATTGGTGTTTAAAGTTTATACGAATTGATTTGTAATGATAATAACGTGATTTTACGTATAAATAAATTACGGTGGGTAACGATAAAGCTGAACGCATACAGTTGAATGATTCCTGATGTAAATGGTGACCACAAAGGCTTGACGTTTATCACCTGTTTATACATTATTACTTCTTTTTCTGTTTCTAAAGTCACAATAAAAGCAATAAAGAATTGTTACTTACGGGTAGTTGCACCTGCATTTCATTGGTTTTTGTTTTAAATACGTTGATAATGGAACTATTAAATTGTATGTGTTTCTGATCATATTCAAAAATGCACCATGTCATACTCGTACCTTCCTATACTTATTAGAAATTTAAATTTTGGGATCATGGATTTATGGGTTATTTGAACAATTTCATACACAGCTAAAAAAGTTTAGGTGCAGAAATTCCGCACAGTCTAGAATTTAGATGGTTAATTTTTCTATTTGAAATTTGATGTGAAAAATCAAACGAATTCATTCCGAATGCAGACTCACTAATAGACAATGGTGACTATATTGTGCCCGGTTTATATTCAGACAACCGTGTACTTCAAAAACCCTTTATTTCACACCCTTTCATAATAATTGACTCATAACACCCTACGTTCTAATTTCGTGGTGTGTAATACAATACCATTTTATGGTACCTAGTCGTTTATAGGCTTTAATAAATTTATTACTTTAGTCAGGCGAGATAATGGATAACACATCAGAGAGATGCCATTTACTAGAGGTAGTGACGTCCCGCAAAACGACTTCAACCTGCCTGGTGGACAAGAGAACTAGTCATGTTTTTTACCGTCCCGGAAATTGTCGGTGTCATCTGCTTTTACTCTGTCTGTCAATAATATCGCTATCTTAGTTAAATTACGCACATATTATAGTATGTATTATAAAATAGTAAAAGCAATAAATAGATTAAGTTAACTGAGAAAATTTATAAGCGTTCTTACGTCTTTGTAAACTTAATTAAATTAAATGCAAAATATACTTTACTTGCTGATGCCTGCGACTTTCGCCCGCGTGTATTAATTATATTTATTAATCAGATTATTAAATTAATTAAAGGTTGTTGTTATAAATCTTTGATTTTCCGGAGTAAAGTGTGCCTCCACTCTCCAAGTCTTCCACGATACCCATGCAAAAAATAATATCAATTCGTTGGTCCGTTGCGGTTTGATTGAAGGACAAACTAACAAACAAATACACGTTCGTGTTTATAATGTTAGCTAATAGAGCTTAAGTTATTACTCAGAAGCGATCTTATTATTTATTTTTCTTACCAATTTAAAAATAAAAATAAACAAAATATAAGTAGGTAGCGGCGCTTTTTTTTGACGCCTAACGTGATCTCTAAGCTCTATAGCTCAATGGTTGATATAGACAAAACATTAAATAGCACGGGTGGGCATGGTCTTTCAATTAGATTAATTAAAAAACGCTGGGCGGCGGGCGATGGCGCGCGATCACGCGAGAGCGGCGAGCGGCGGAGGTCTTCGAACCTGCACCGTGGAAATGGGATTACTGCACGACGGCCTTAGTGAATGCTATTTCGCACTCGTTCTAGCCCAGCCATGTAAATGTTCCACTAGATGGGGCGCTTAGTAACATGTTCCAACGAACATCGCTATCCGCACTCCTGTCAAGCGTAATCTGCTTTAGACGCAGACCCTTTCTACGAACATAGCTAAATTAGCACAGACTATAGCTACTAAAGCTACCTAAACTTACACAAATATGATGGCGTGAATAATAATAATAATTTAGAGTTATCGCGCGAGTTTAATATTTACAAACTGACTGAGTTTAAAGCGGATTACGATTGACAGGAGTGTCGACAGTCCCGACGCCGATGTTCGTTGGAACTTGGAGTTAGGTTGGAAAATGTTACTATGAAGCGCCCCATCTAGTGTAGTGAAACATTTATTTCGCTGTTCCAGCCGCTAGTCCGTCGTAAATCGCCCCATCGCATCTACGACACGGTGGATTCTTTGCTCCTTTATTTTTTCACAACCAAGCATAAATCTATTCATACCCATCCATACTAATATTATAAATGCGAAAGTGTGTCTGTCTGTCTGCTACCTTTTCACGGCCCAACAGTTTAACCGATTCTGACGGGTACAGGGCCAGCTTATATGACGGACGTAGGCTTTTTTCCCGGAAAATCAAAGAGTTTCCACGGGATTCCTAAAAACCCATCCGCTTAACCGATTTGTATGAAATTTGGTACCTAGGTAGCTTACGTCCCTGTAATTGACATAAGCAACTTTTTATCCCGGAAATCAAACAGTTCCCACGGGATCTTTAAAAACCTAAATCCACGCGGACGAAGTCGCGGGCATCCTCTCTAGTATTTAATATTTTAAATGCAAAATTAGCTCTTGTCTGTTTGTTCGAAGTCGCAGAATCAAATACTGTATAAAAAACTAGCTGACCCGTCCTTGCCTTGCTCGGGTGGAATTCCTAAAAATCTTGAAAAATATTTCTTTATTGTTAACCGAAAGTTCAAAGTACATTTTCGTGAAATAACTTGACTTTTGTACAAACTTTGATCCCCTATTTAACCTTCTTGGAGGAGGTATTTCTTAAACTCATGAAATCATTATGTTTTTCTTTACGTTTATGGAAAGTCCTGTTACCAATTTTAATGAAAATAACTTGAAAATGACAGATTTTTTTTTTACAAACCTACACCCTCACTATACCCCTCTAGGGGTAAAATTTCCAAAAATGCTTTCACAGTGTTATAAAAGGAACCTCCCATGAATCTAACAAATACTCGTATAACCCTAGTTGTTAATGCTGTGAGTTGATAAGAACAGTCACTCAGTTAATCAGGAATAGTCTTTCGAATCGAAATGAAATGCAGGCTGGGCTTTAGTTAGTTAACTAACTAGCCAAGCCTTATAATTTTAACGTTTTTAGAAACAAATTTTTGTTGAAAGTACCGTGATTTACAAAGTAAAAGTATCTAATTATAAAGTCAGATTAAACGTATCATGGATCTAAATTAAAAGCGGAAGGGTTGTACCGTTACGTCAATCAACTTCATGTTACAAAGTAGAATGCTTATTTGTTAATCTATTATTATGTTTTTAGTTATTGTAATTTTACTTTTATTCATTTGCATCGTTTATCACAAGAAAATATTGCATGATGCATAGATTAGCAGTGCAAGCAACAAAAAAATTTGAAGAGATTCTATGCCTAAATAAAGGAGCAAGACACTTAAGTCAAATATTACCGTGCTTAAGTGAAACAGCTCACCTGGATAGTTTTTATCCCTAACTCATTAAGATACCTATTATAATAAAAATGTGTGGATTCACAGAAACGTGCCTTTAAACGCTAGAATTGCAAGTGTAGTACTTATGCAAATCCCAGCGATGTGGGACACATGCAGATTCATGTCATTGTGTTGAAACTACACGAGATGGATCTAGGTGCACCATTAAAGTGTTGCAGCACAAAGCCACCGCAATGATCTCTGTATTTAGTAACGTGCTGTTAGATGCTTTTGGTCACATGTTGCTGATTTTGGCAAGCTTGGTTTTACTTATGCACACTCAAGGTGGAAACAAATTATCGGGCATGCCACGGCTGATAGCCGCGACAGACACCTGTCTGTCGCGGCTATCAGCCGTGTACACAGTCGTTTGGGACGCGACTTGCGAGATATCAATCGGAGGTTCGGACGCTCAAGGCAACGTCCGCTACTTACGTCCGATGATTGGCACAGTTCAGTGTACATTTTATTATCTAGATACCTAGATATGGTGGCGGTCAGTCACGTCCGTCAGCCGCGTCCGATAATTTGTTTCGCCTTCAGATATCAGTGTGTGCCATAGTTTAGAATGGCAAGTTCAAGAAATGAATCAGTCATTCTAGATAAATATACCTAAAGGATATCTTTTCGAACAGGGAGGTCTGATGTATATTGGACGCAAAGGCCAAGATCACTTCAGGTCGTTAAGCCATTAGAGTTGTTTAGTGTTCTACTCAACAGTATCAGTACATACTTACTGATTGAGCAGCTTTTATTGTTCGATCGATTTGCCTCGATAGTAACCGTGACTCATAGGAAAATTGCATTCATAATGATAAACAGGACTCTCGAGATTACCAGTGATAAGCTTTTTATCGATGCCCAAACAATAGCTAATTAGTAGTTTCCCACACAGCCAAAGAGTCCCTCGTACTGGTAGCTATACTTACTATGCCTTTAAAGAATTTGTTTTATTGTTTATACGTTTCATCTTAATACATTTTCATCTTAATATATTTTGTAAGTTCCTTTATTTGGAGCTATTTCATGACCAATGCTATAGATTTCTGGAATATCAAGTACTGAAACTATACTGTCTTACTAATTTCTATCTTCTTTTTTGCGTCGTATAATGTGTATTTCATGCGTGTGTTCAGTAAGTATATGACATCACTTATTTGAATCTCCTAGTCATATTGGACTGAAAATGACTCGACGGCACCGGAGTATGTATTAAAACGGTTACACAAAAATCTCTTAGTCATCGATGAATCAAGCCCCGTCCGCCTAAGGATCTAAATTTATTAGCTTCGCTACTGAGAACCTTTAACAAAGCACAATAAGCTAAATATACGAGTTTCTCTCGCCCCGTTCTGCAATCTCAATATGTGTTTAACCGCACTATCTGCATAAGAACTATTACAGTCATTGTTTCGGCTATCTTAGTTTCAATCTAGCGCATTTTAAACAGCGTTTGTGTGCCAGATTTCCCAGGTTATTACCGTTGGTACCGTCATTATATACAGTTGAGGAATAATATTCAGAAGATACAATGAGAGAATAGGTACAATTTGAGAGCGACGGATTATGGGCACAAGCGTTAGTGATGCGCTGTAACAAGCTGACTCGAAACGTTATTCGAGAATTCTCTTTGATGTAAGGAGGCGGTACTTGAATGTCTCGAGTTGCTGTAATTTAGAATTCAAATGCAACATTTTCATCTATTGGACAAGTGCACCTCTAGTGGTTACTTAAACAAAAATATTAATTGAATAAATAAATCACAAATAAATTTTGATATATTCACTAATTTTGAATGATATTCTACTGCTCATGTATAATTAAGGTTAAGAATTTGAGCAATAAGAAACTAAGCATAGTGATTTGAATTTATTTTTGAAAGAATACTTAATGATCCGATAAGAAAACCTTTCAATTTAAAAAAATGGAATCTTTCAAAAACTATAACGCAGCTAAAAATATGCATGGTGTACTCGGCAAATCACTAATGGAGTATGGACGACCGGGCCTCATGGCCGTGTGGTGATGAGAAATCACGGCGATCCCGCTAGCTACTGCTACGGTATTTAGTTTAAGCCGTCAATGCTGTTCTCTTAATGCATTTTGTTTTACGGCCATGTTCAATTAATCACATGGACTGACTTTCTTTGGCATTGTATTCTTTTTAGATACAGTGTAATGTGATCCGAAGACCTACGTGTGGCTTGAAGCGGCCGAGTTTCATGGAAGTGTTCCGTCGTACATTTTTGGAAAGCCACCGGTCTAAAGTTGGCAGTTTCCAGCGTTAATTTTGGACTGGTATTTTTAAACTGTAGATGCGATGCACCTGCCTGTGTATTTTAAAATTTGTTAACATTTGGTTAAGATCTGTCATCCCCATACAAAACTCATGACTCTGATGATAATGATTGTATATTCGCTGTTTTTGAACAGCTGCAAAATTGGACGAATAGAACGGTTTACTCGTTAAAGATTTAAGGCTGCGAGCCATAAAATCAAGAAACTATTCGCCACTGCTGTTATTAGTTGGAGATGATAAATCGCAACCTATTAGGTAGCAACTACCAGTTATCATAGAAAAAGCCTAACATTATTTTGTGACATTACTTCGAAATCAAATTACAATTGGAAGTTATTTGGAGGTATATTTCAAATTCGTTCGTGCTCTTCTGGTTGGTTGTCGCTGAAATTGAAGTCAGTGGACTCATAAGGAAGTTTGCGATTTGCGTTGTTGCTGAAATTGAACACCTCTAGTGGTTTTGTGTGTTTGTTGGTCTTGTAGGTTTCGCAAGAACGCTTAACCAAAAACTGTCCGACCACATCGAGTATCGCATGTACATAAATATCATATGCGAAGACATGTGGTAACCATATTGCGTCGATTGGTGTGAGATTGGATCTTAAGGTCTGTGATTTAGGGTAGGTTTCGTTTTGTTGTGGCGGCGGGGTGACGTCATGGCCAGCTGTAGGGCGGGTGACGTCACGCCGGCAGGGGCGACGACCCCTATGCGCCCTGCGGCTGGCGCGGTTCTAATATCATGAATAACTTATATTATGAGCTGTATTCGCCGACCTGGGGCAACCTGTGTGCCTGAAATGCTGAGCATTATTTATCGTCTGCATCGTAGCGGAATAATACGAGCATTCTTCTCGGCCTCTATAAAATACTCCCTCTCAGACACTTCCTTTTGTAAAGCAAGGCTTTATAATATAGGTCCGACTTACGAGCTTAATATTTACTGCCTATTATATTTTGTATAATATTTTCGCTTTACATAAGCATTCCACGTACTTACGTACCAGATAGTTTACAAAATGGAACTATACATCCAGTTTACCCATACATTTCCGACGCACGGTGCGTCCCCCATACTTTTGCCGCCCCCAAATGAATGTGATTTCTAGGAATCGGCGATATGTGTGAAAATTCTTACTGCTTAAATTAGAAAATGTCGTGTACGCGTATAATTTTTCATACATATGTACATATTACGTTTATTTTACTTTCCATTTTTATCACTTCATCACAATGTAACACAACACTGTAACCGAAAAAGCCTGAAAGAGCACCCAACTTGCGGAATCCTCAACTTAGTCTTCATTTTTCTAAGGTATGATTCAAAGAAATTTCTGATGCACTGTATTATTGAAATTTCTTTTTATTACGAGTTAATATACCACCTTTCGCTACAGTAATAAACCTATTATAAATTACTTAACACGGTCATTTTAGAACAATTATCCATGGATATCGTTTAAATTTATTGAGATCCGCGATACATTTTTAAATAGCGTTACGATTATCGCGTCCATCTGAATTTCTCCAATAGCTCTTCATGTGGCGGTGTAGCCGCGCAACATCTGATGCAGGTGTAAAAGTATATGATCGCATTATAGTCTCTGTGTCGTCTATAAATTGGGGTGGTTATTGTTTGAATGTTTTTGAGTTAAGGGTGCACTGTACGAGCGATCCGCTTGGCTTTCCAGAGTCACGCGAGCTCATCCACGCCCCACATCCACAACACGTTAAATACCATATCGTCTACTAACTACAAGAAGCCAGTAACTTCAATATTCTTTCATTGTAGTTTGTGACTTAAGCCAATGCAAGAAGTCATAAAATTAGAATATAAAAACTATTTCAGTTAGTGCCTTCTTGCAGCAAGCAAATGATTATTTTACATAGACACAGCATGAGCAGTATGCTTATAATTAAGGCGCTTTCGTTTTAAAAACGTTTTCACTACTTTTATATACTTGCTTTTCATTCATGATTCGCATAAAAGTAGAGAGCAGTGATAATCAAATGTATCATTATTTTATAAGCGGTTTGTAGCACATAACTTTATCGTTGAAAGTCACTTTCTTATAACTCGACGAATATGTGTATATAATTTCTTGGACGCTGCGCCATCAATCGATATTGATATCCTACAAGTTAACATACCTATATTATAGTTAAAATGTAATACAATAGTAAACATAATATATTCAATCCATGATGGTAGTAAAAACGATGAACGATTCGATTCGATTCTGCTTCGATCAAGTTTATTGATCAAAATCAATAAAAGGACGAACTTGATCGAAGCAGAGAGAAAACTAGCGACAGGACATATCGTACTTAATATACTGCTTGAAATAACGCCAACATTATTTCGAGCAGTACCTACCTACAGATAAAAAATCTTTACAATCCAGCCAGACACTGCTCCGAAGGTCATAATGTAGGGTATTCAATATTTTATTCACGTCTCGTGCCCTAAAGAGGGTTTGCCAACGAATATTTAGATAAATTGGAATGTCACGTCCCCTAGGATGACTTTTTATACTCGTATAACAACAAGCTACTGACTTTAGCTTGGTAATCATACATTTCTAGGGTTCCCGGTTCTGTATGAAATATGGAAACTGTTACAGAGAAAGACGTTCATTAAGATCACTGGTTATCCAACGTTACCTAAATTAACGATAATAAAAGTACTAGATGGTTTATAATTTGTTGGTGATTTTTCAAAGTTTTGGCCAAGCCGATTTTTTTAAGCAATATCTTTGATTGCTAATAATAAACCTCGTGTAAGTTATTTAATTCCCCTGACTTCTTTTCATATTCATAAGATGTCAGGCCGTGTCTCTGTTCATATCCAGGGCCAGTCCGGTTCACGTCATTCTCTATGCTGCCATCCTGGTCTGCATCGAAATTTTACTTTTAGCCCTTTACTTTCCTTCAACATTTACACCGGGATTTACACATTTGTTATCACCAATTCCGCATTTGAACGTATCTTATCGAATGAACAGTTTTTTTGCATGTTTTGTAGAATTCTTAGTAAGACCCTGCAATTGTATATACTACTTATATTTACTGCTTATGATCAATCACAAAACAACCCATTGTTAAAACAAGTTAAGACTTCAATTCAGAGGCATTCAAATGAATCACTGAAATGTTCTAAAAAATCTCATTTTATACAAACTTAAAAACCGAGTACGTAGTCTTGGACAACAATAACATCGAGTGCTGATCATGAGTGGACACTTTTTATATGAAACGTTTTTTTATGCTGTCACTGACGAGGTTTTCAGTCTACATTGGAGGGGGCATATCTTGAAGGTAATTTTATGTACAGACAGACATTTCAAAGGACATTGCACATTACCGTAAGGCCCAAAGGAAGGACAAGAGCTGAAAATGCAATTTATTTTAGCGGCCGGCGTCGCCCTCGTTTTAAAAATGCGTACGTTGAGGTCATGTTTAAGCTTATCCTCTGGCACATCATCAGCATTTCTTCAATAGGCCCGGTGCGTCTGACGTCAAACACGTTTTCAATACTGAAAAATTCGGTTCATAAAACTCTAAGGCGGGCACCTCTTCTGTGTGCTGCGGGTTTTGCGGGTCTTCTCGTAGTAGGTATACGATCACCTTAAAACAGCGATTATGAATTTAAATATGTTAATCTGTTCAGTAGTAGCTTCTACCTCTATCTGCATTTAAAAGATTATTATTAACAATCTTTTAAAGAACATTTAAAGGCAAAGAAAGTCATTACGAATTATATAAATATGAAAAATATCAGTAAGAATTCTCAGCAGTATCATTAAAGTCACATTTCTAAAGGACTAGCTGGAGTAACAATAGATTCTCGTGAATTATGAGGGGAGAGCCTTTAGCGGTAATTAGTTAGCTGTCGACTGCCGAGATATATCTCTGCAGCTAACTTGCGGCAGTAGAACTAAACTAAGATGAAACTAGGCAAAAGAATAATTGAAAAAGTCAAACGACGTTTGGAATGTTTAAGATCTCTTCTTAATTTGCTTTATGGTTTAATATCTTTTCTTTTTCTCTAAGTATCACCATCTCTACTTACGTGTCTTTGTGTACACGTTTATGACTTTTTTAACTTACGTCCGGTTTCAATATTCAATGTATCTGTAATCCGTCGATTAGTTACTTAGCAATCAATGTTGTTATTTGTTAAAATACATGTCTTTATTGACAAAATAAACAACAACGTTGCTAAGTAACGTATCGTAAGATTGATTATTATTGAATGCCTACAAGAGTAGATTTTATTGCAGTTTTCCCGATAATTTAAATCATTTCACGAGAAAGTGTTTTGTAGTCTCTACTCTCTATAGATTAGGTAAGCCCACGTCAAGCTGGGGCGAGTCAATTAGATCATACAAGAATGTACAGATAGAAAGTGCAGTGTTTCAAAACTTTATAAAATTATCATTTATATAAAAAGAATTTTAGGATTTACATAAGATTATTATGTAAAATTTTCTACGCACTTATTCTACGCATTTAATTATACTTGAAGTGAATTATGGTAAAATTAATATAAAAGTCGATTATAATAATGAGATGATTAATGAATACAGGTTAATTAAGACAATTATTTAATTTTTACGGCAGACCGAGACGTCTTAAGTTAAAGTGCAATTTGTAAAAATAAGAGTATCTTTAAACTTTCAGAACTAACAAGAATATGAATTAAAATTATAATAATTATAATTTTATTAAAATAAAATTGTATAAAATTAACGGTAGTGTGGATTTGTAAAGCGAAAATAGTTTTATTTAAAATGTGCAAAAAAAATATTAAAAAATGCACTAATGTAAGTTGTTTTTTCACTGTAGGTAATATTAATAAATCAAATATCATTGCACAATAAATCACTTGTAAACGTGTGAAGATAAAACTAGATATAGGAACATGTTGAGATCGTCAGCGCGAGAGAATTTATCTTAAGTGGTTCCGCTATTCTGGGTTATATTTGGACTGCAGTGATCGATAAACAATAAGTTGCTTTCTACAAGCAGACTACATTCACAAAAGTGGCGAGTAACTGTGAGCGCTACCGTTTTACATTAATTGGTTTTCTGCACTGCTAACGGGGCTGTCGCAGAGTCAAGGGGTCTCACTGATTCATTAGCGTGCTGAAGTGGACCACAGAAATTTTAATTGCATCCCCCATATAAATAAAAGTGTACACTCACTACCAGTTCGTTCCCATTGAAGCTTTTGCTTTAACTCCGCGACCCCGACTGCTTTTGCTGCGATATTTTTGTCACAATACGGAAGTTAAATCAAATAGAGAGAGAGCCAGCGCGTGCCAGACCTTCGTTATTTTATAAAAGCTGAAAGTTTCTCTGCGTATTATATACGTGTATTCCTCACAGGAAGGAACGATCCTCGACTATAAAATTTGGATTACGGTGGTTTTGAGAGAAAGCAGGTAATAAAGGTGTAATAAATCTTACGCCAAGGTATAAAGTCTATTTTTTTTTTGTTAAAGTTCAAAAATTCAAGGCTGTCTGCCAGGGGGCAAACTTTCAGATTTTATAACATAACGAAAGTCTGGCATGCGCTGGCTCTTAGTTCAAAAGCGGTACTTGCTCTGATCCTTTGTTCTGGTTTATTTTTATTTTTGATATTTTAACTTTCAAATTAATTGAGTAATTAAATGGAATACAATTTGTCATTGTTACAGTTGTGGTTTCTGTGCGTTGTATGTCCTTTTCTCTCCTAATCGTTTTTTTGTTCGTTTATTTCCATTGAGAAATGAGTCTAACCGTGTGACTAATGGTCTGTGGTTGCGGCGGATCGTGAGAGCTATGATTCTAGAATTGCGGATAATAATGTTTTACTGTGCTAGAACTCAATATAATTTCACGTTATATTACATTTTATTGCTAGTTTTATTCCTTATTTTATTTTTATTGTATAATCTCGCCTATAATGTCAGTTAAATCAGAAGTCAGAACGTGCTGGTACGTTTTCTCTAAGGCGCAACGTACACCAGCAGAGTCTCAAGAATGTGACCATGGTGTAGTTTCCTTCTTGAGTTTGTTATTAATTCAAACTAATATTTATTTACTTTGGCTAACAGCAGTAGATACCAATTTCAACCAGATGTCTAAATGCAAAAAGCTAAGTTGACATTAAAAAGATCGACTCCACTCCGTCTGTATGCGTTGCCTGTTATAGTTCATTGCTCCATCAAAATAGCGCAATTTGCTCGCTGCCTTCAATTTTATACTGTCTGTTTAAAATTTGGTTCTAAGAAAGCGGAACCTTAAAGGTGTGGATTGTTTTAACTCTAGGAAGTTGAAAGCTTCGGCTAAACAAGTGTGACGGCAACGTGCGCTGTTAGTAAAAATAGTTGCACGTGCCTTTAGTAGTGCTGACGGACGGCCCTTGCCCCTTCGCCATCACTGATCACACCTCTTCATTAACCGACTTCCAAAAAAAGAGGAGGATCTCAATTCGGTCCGCTTTTTTTTAAATATCTCTTGTCACTATCACAAGAGGCGGCTGCTTCCTCTGACGTAGTATCAGAGACGTTTTTTAGTTGTTTTAAAATTCAAAAATATATAATAATATAATGTATAGTCTAATGTGCTATTTTTTGAAAGGAATTGAACATTGCAATTTTTCCCCATGTTAATCTTGGTATTCTATAATACTAGACAACATTGGATCCAAAAAACTGTCCGTTTTGTTATTCTTCTTTATGTACATAATTTATGTGCACCGATTTTTCCGAGATTTCTGAACCGATTTGAAAATTTGCAATAACAGCATTTAAAGCATTAAAAAAAACTAGAAATTGATGCACGTAAAAACACTCTTCCGACTTCAACACATTATGTGTAGGAACAAAAAAAATTTTTTTTTTTTACTTTGTAGTGGCTTTGCTTGCTGGTCTTATCGGTAGGAAAGACATTCCAAACCAGTGTAGATGCTTTTGACGATTTGAAAGTACTAGTGAAATTCTAATTGAATAAAAATATTTTGAATTTTGAATTTTGGAAGTCGATTTGAGAAAAAAAATTGTATCTATTGCACTCGCTGCAGATATGCATCCCGTTGCTGTGTTCAGAATTTTCATCACGTACGATACAAGTGCTTTTAACCCCCGACCCAAAAAGAGGGGTGTAATAAGTTTGACGTGTGTATCTGTGTGTCTGTGTATCTGTGTATCTGTCTGTGGCATCGTAGCGCCTAAACGAATGAACCGATTTTAATTTAGTTTTTTTTGTTTGAAAGGTGGCTTGATCGAGAGTGTTCTTAGCTATAATCTAAAAAAATTGGTTCAGCCGTTTAAGAGTTATCAGCTCTTTTCTAGTTTTCTTGTAGAAAAGAAGGTTAGATAACCGTTAGGTTCATAATATTATGTCAATAGACAAATGTCAAGCTGTCAAGATGGACGTTGCCTAAATACATAATTATTTATTTGAAAATGATGTTTTGGAAAACTCAGATACTTTGGATCGTCGGGGGTGTTATAAATTTTTAATTTATACTTGTATTTATTCACTATTGTCATAAAGTTTCATGTGGCATTTGACTGTGATGGTGTACTTATTTCAACTTGTCGTATTTCCATTTTAGTTATCACACAACTCTCTTGTGTTAAATTTCAGTTGAATTATTTCTTTATGTGTTCAAAATAGATATCATTCTCGTCTGTAACAATATAATTAATGTTTCCATTGTCTATCGAACATTAGTGTCTATACTTTCTTCGATATATTTTCAATAGACACCGTATTGTATTATTAAAGAATACTGAATCATCATCAAAAATTTAATTTTCAAAGAAAAAAACCATCAAATTTCGAAATGACAAGGTTGCATGGAACATGGTTAGCTTTGTATTCAGCAGCCCACCAGGTACTGTAATTTGCATTGCTTATGCATTGCATATTTACATATTGTGACTTTTTTTTTAAATAAAGAGCAACTGCTGAGTTTCTTGCTGGCTCTCCTCAGTAGAATCTTCCTTCCGAACCGGTAGTAGAGTCTTGACATATCATAAGTGGCACACGCTGTGCTGGCTGGCCTATAGTGCGCGAAAAGCTAAGATGGCAACTGGGGTGGGGACGCCCCGCACAATCGCACAGCCCCGTGCTAATCCGCTGCGAGTGAGCGCGGGTGACGTGCCGGTGTGCGGGGCGTCCCACCGCCTCATAACCCGATTGCCATCTCAACCTGTCGCGTACTATACTTTGATATATAATTTTTTTAATTAAAAAATAGCGAGCAAACGAGCGGGCGGGTCATCTGTTGTTAAGTGATTATTGCCGCCCATGAACATTTGCAGCACCAGAGGTGCCGCCGATGCGTTGTCGGCCTTTCAGGAATTTGTTGCTCCGCCCCATGTTTCATAACATTGATTTAATTTCATATCAAAAACTTGTCTCAACCCCCATTCTATCTCGTTTGCAGCATGAAAGAGAGTTATGTATATAAATATTCATGTTCCAGCGCTATTACCATCCACGTCGTTGTCGTTGCATGTTGGGCGTGCTCGGTCATACTCGTAATTATTTGCTTTTCGTGTGCGGGAGCGGCATGATTTACTGTGCCACTCCGCCATCGGACAGGGGGCTTTAAATTAGTGCTGTGTCGTGTGTCACACGATATTTTATTTTCCTCCTTCCGTCTGCTCCGGAGCACGCCTTAAAATCTTCATTCTCTGTGCGAGCTATTTATAAACACGCCTTATTTAGAAAAGCTGCCTTACCGTCCGGATTTATAGATCCCGCTGAACTTATCTGTGTTACACAAGTTTATATGCTATCAAGTTTGGTATAAAAATGTTTATTACCACAAGAAAATGTCTTTCTTGATCCGGAAGATTTCCCCTTTTCTAATTCTCGTCATAAAGTAGGAAAGCAACCGAGTTAAAGCATTCATGGCAAATCGTATGTGCCTTAAGGGGACGGTATATTCCAGGTATAATTTCAAATCTAGAGATGGCGATACACATTGTATCGGCATCTCTCTTAGACGCCCCTGAACCGGTTGCGCATCGCCACAGTGTAGATTATTATTTTCACATCGCTCCTGCATTTAATCATTACGTCACCCCACTTCAGTGTTTACGATGGAGTAAAAAGTCAAGTTATGTATAAGTTTAAAATTCAAAGTTATAGTGATAAAAAATATTTATTATGAAATAATTAAAAATTTATTTAAAAAAATTAATCTGTAGGTATCATCAGAATCGATTACATTCGACTTCGCTGGGTTACTTTATTGTAATATATAACATTGCGTATCTATAAAAATATGTGTACAAGTTAAATATTGTTTTATATACTACTAGAGGATCCCTGCGGCTTCGCCTGCGTTGATTTCGTTTTTTTTTGAATCCCGTAGGAACTCTTCATTTTTCCGGGATAAAAAGTAGCCTATGTCCTTCTCCGGGATGTATCCCAAGTCTGTACCAAATTTCATTAAAATCGGTTCAGTGGTTGGGCCGTGAAAACGTAGCAGACAGACAGACATACTTTCGCATTTATAATATTAGTATGGATTTTAATGCACACTGTTGCCAAGTTACTATCATTAGTTAGTAAACAGTCACTGATAAAAAAAAAAACAACAATATTATAATGTACTTTTATTGTTTTGTCAACAACGAGAAATAATGAATGAGATCTATTTACAATCATGCTAATAGGTGTCTTTTTCAACCTGTATGCTTATTATAGTAGGAGATTTAACATTTCACCAACTTTCATAGAATGAGATCACACACACACAGTAACATTAAATTAAAATGGGCCTAAATAACCTTGACTTAAGGTCCTAAATTCAATTACACCGATTTTAATTTCTGGTTCTGTTTGACTGGCTATACATGAATGGATTAATTTGAGCTATAAAACAAGGCGGTTAAGGTCTATTTTACGTTAACGTTCTCATTATAAACCCCTATCTGCCAGTTTTGGTCATTACTGTGGTGACCATTACATTTGGCCTTGAAAGAAGATACTTCACATGGATAAAAGATTATAGCATGGACAAGTCCAAGTTTCTGAAATTTTCACTTATTGATAATGATAATACTGTCATTCCTAATTACTTACATTTATAGGTAAATCTTATATTTTCTATATCTTATTGCTATTATAGATGCTGAGATTAAAGAAATTACACTCAACTGAAATTCAATGAAAATATAGTTAGCACGGACATTACACAAGTAACTATTTATTGCATTTCACTAATTACCGAGATCGTAAAATCCTATTTTTCATATTTTTCATAGTAAAAAAATATCACACGCGCTAGGCGTGCAAAAACACCTGAAAGAGATTATATGCACCTGCAGCCATAACAGGATAACATTATAATATATTTCGTGTTGTATAAAAAGCTGTTTTGTTTATAATCCTTGTTTTTGTTTATTCAATATGGTTACAGTCAAACCGGCCCGCTCGGAGCTAATAGCCATAAAAGTTAACTAATTAGGTGAAATATTCCAAAAGAGCATAAGTAGGTATGTACACATTCAATACGCTAACTTAACTGTTTACGTTAAGGTTCAAAGTCAAAGCGCTGGAGAAATGTTTTTATATGATACTGAACAAAGTCAAGACAGAGACTAAAATATTTTATAGCTTTTTTGTTATATTCAGATTCGGGCCATTGATTCAAATTTTAAATTTGTAGTAATTATTTTCTCTAATTCAGAAGCTGAGCTCTTTTTCTGGATGCCTATCATTAGGCATCCAGAAAAAGAGGTCATTACCTTTTCGCTAAAAGACAATTTTACGTTGACTGACATGAAAGCAAAGTGCCTAGTAAGCCAATAGACAATTCAGCTAGATGACATCAAAGCAGATTACCCAGTCAGCAGAGAGTCAACTTAGCTGTACGCCATAAAAACAGAATGCACAAGTAGCAAAACGTCTGGAATTGTGAATAGTCTGTATGATTAGAACACCTCATTAGCCAGACGTCAAATTACATAGTTGGATGACATAAACGCTGAATGAGATAGTATCTAAAACGTCTGGAAAAGTAAATAGTCTAAATGGTCTGTTGCTTGCTCCTTTTTTAATTTTTAACCAACTTCCAAAAAGAAGGTGGTTCTCAATTCAGCCTGTTTTTTTACCCCATTGCGGCAAAGCCTAAAGGAAGAGTTATGATTTTAGCAGTCTGTATATGTATGTGTGTGTGTTTGTATCCAGATTCTGTGTGTTCCACCGTAGCGCCGAAACTACTGGGCTGATTTTGATGAATGAGGTGTAAATCCGGGTAACATAGGCTACATTTTATACGAAAAAAATTGACCTAACGGATGTAATATGAAAAAAAGTGGGGGTGAAAAGGTACTACCACTAACTAACAATTGTGCCAGGACTGGTCCTGATGGGATTTTGAAGTTTGAAAAGGTGCAGTTGGTTCTCTATATAACGTAGACCCGCACTAAGACAGGATTTTGAGAAATTTGATCTGTAAATTGACCAAATTATCATACAACAATACTACTTCTCACGAACCTATAAAAGCTACGAACAAACGATTTCAGTAGTTACATTTTATTACTGTTCTTACCTTTCGATTCAAAACAAGAAAAATTGATACACTGATTTGGCATTCCAAAACGAAGCAACTCTCGTCCTAATAACAATTTAATGTATACTTTAAGAATAACTGCATAAGGTAAGTTTTACAACGAATATTTTAACATCGATATTTTAATGTTAGTATACGTGAGTGAGAACACAAAAGCCACAAAGATCCTTTGTATTGACAAAGGCAAACACAATAGGATCTTTCATTTCTTGTAAATTGAACTAGTTTTGTGAGAAAAAGTATTAAGTACGTATGAAATTTTGTTTTGCACATTTTCAACTTTTAAGCTGTGACAATAAGGTCTAAGTTGAAGGAATATTTAATAGTATGATTATTTTTTTGATCTATAAAACATTTATGACACTGCAATTTTTAGTCAAACTTATTATTGACTACTTAGTGACGTATATACATAAAAAAACCAGCCAAGTGCGAGTCAGACTCGCGCAGCAAGTTTCCGTATCCGTACTCAGGTATTTTTCCGACATTTTGCAAGATAAATCAAAAACTATTATGCTTAAAAATAAATTAAAATCAGTTTTAGAATGTTCAGGTAAAACCCTTTTATAAGATACCCCACTTGGTATAGTTATCTTACTTTGAAAATTGAAACACATTGTTTTTTAATGAACCCATAAATTCATGGTTTTTGCCAAATTTCATGATTCTAGGTCAACGGGAAGTACCCTATAGGTTTTCCTGACAGACACAACACACACGGACAAAACAGACTGACAGGCGGACAGATAGACAGACATACAGTTAGATAGACAGACAAACAGACAGCAAATTGATCCTATAAGCGTTCCGCTTTTCTTTTTGAGGTACGGAACCCTAATAAATGATATCATTGCATAGCAAGTGAAGAAACTAAAAATTATAGCACCTTGGATAAACATCTCGGACTTGAAAGTGGATGTCATTTTCATAATAATCATGATCATCATCATCATCATTATGAGCCCGTGGATGTCCACTGTTGGACATGGGCCTTCCCTAAAGAGCGCCAGCCGCTTTATATCATCAGTCCATCGTGCTGGAGGACGTCCTACACTACGCTTGCTTATACGCGGTCTCCTCTCATCCTATTTTCATAATAATTAGTACTTTCCCCTAAAAACCTTTAAATTGATATCAATAAAGTTTTTTTTCCATCTTATCTTCTAATACTTATGCATTTTACAAGTTTGGTTTTTGATCTTTGAGCTACCGGGATAGAGCACTCAGATTAATTAATTTTTATTTTCAAATTATAAGTCCTGGTCTATAATGACCTAATATTAGCTTCACTACACTGCAATGTACTGTTTACTGCATTCTTTTTAAAATAATTACTTTTTTAATGTAATAAATGCACAATATAAACTTATCTTAAAATCTAGAAAAATCCTAAATAAAAATACTTTATAACATAGTACTGAATTTACTACTCTATGGCATTCTGTACAATTACAGTATGACAAAATGCTTATGAAACCCGAAACAGGTCCTGCCGCGCTGAGGCGACGGGTATGACTGACAAGATAACGTAATTACGGCCCATAAGACTCAACAATAGGGTCGAAAATTCTTTGTACTCGCTCTGTACGCGATTTGAAGAGAATAAGCGAGGAAGCGTGAAATCAAATAATTTAGAATATAATTTGAAATATAGCACTTACTGTGAAATGATCGGACCGAATTATTTATTTGATTGTTTTACACCTATGGTGAAAGTTACGTCTTTAAGAGCTTTGTCATTAAAGAGAAAAACCCAAAAGTCTAAGGTTTTAGACCAAACTTCTGATTTTTTTTCTATCGAGGAAAGTTTGTCCAATCATGTTTTAATCGGACCAAATCCAAGGGGATATAATGAAAAATATTATATATTAATTTCAAATTTTTCGATCCATGCGTTCCTAACTTAATTCCATTTTAGTAAACTTTAGTATCGACGAAAACGGAGGCCGCCGCGTTAATTTTCCAATCTGACTAAGCTGAAAACTATAGAGCGTTCTTTGACTTTGCTCAGACTGAAGACACAGTTAAAACGAGACTTTATAAATATCTCATCAATCTGTCTCATTTTAACTGTGTATTGAGTCTGAACAAAAGTACGCTCCGTAGCGCCTTAGATTTTCTGAAAACTAGAAAATTCCTGAAAATAAAATGAAAAAAATGTATTCTGAGTACAAATAGGTGCCTATCAGTTTTTTTTTTGTCATAACACATAACATTCTTGTACATTTGTACGACAATTAAAATTTAAAACCTTGGTTATACTTTACAACACTGGTAAGAAAACTTGAACTTGTTTCTATACATGTAGGTTTCCTTTGAAAGTGGCGTGTTTTCGTGAGAAATGACACTCGAGACGTTAGGAAAAAGACAAGTTGACAAGATTGATGATGGAGTTAGATTGGTTTGTATCGATGCGGGGCGCACATCAAAAGCTTTGAGGGTGATGGACATCGATTCTGTCATGATAGAATCCAGATTTTGCCTTGGTTGTAGGACAAGTATTAGCGTAGCCAAGTTCTGAAAACTGAGATTGGTTTTGCCACAGAGTAATGAGGAAGTAACGGGACATGTGGTTTTAATATTGTCAAAAACAATTAAAACAAAATAGGTGAGCGTCGTTAACTGTGTGTATATATTGGCATTACGCAGGATAAGTCTTCATAAAGTGCACTAGTGAATTAGAATCAAACTAGACCCAGATTTATTGAAGGAAAACATGATAAAAATCTAAAATTTTCTTGGTTGTACGTTGCTTCATTGGTAACTTTTTATTACCCACAAAGTTATAAAACAAAGTTGTAATGATTGTAAATAATAGACAATAACGATGAATTACAATTTACTTTAAAAAAAAACATCCCTTAAGAATAACGAAGTAAGAACGAACTTAAAGAAAAAAAGTGTGTTGTCTTTGGGTCGTATCATTCTATTACTTAGTAATATTATGTGTGCATTTTATGAAAACTCATTCAGTTTAATTTTATAATATTTCTCACAAGATTCATATTCGGTTTAAATATATACGGCATGTAAAATGCAATATGGATAAACACAAGGTGACATCAACCAGTCTGGTCTGCTTGATTGGTATGCTAAACGAGTATCACTTGGTGACAATATCGATGCTTTAGGCCGCATAATTTTTAAACAATGTGATACACACTTTTACACTGTAATTAAATAACCTAAATACGTCCACTAAATTCTTAAAGCCCGATATACTTCCCAGAATCAACAACGTTTTATCAATAAAGAATGTCGGTTTTAAGGCGTATCATGTTCTATGTGTATAAATGTTGAATTACTTGATCATATCCCATCAAATTCCCACATCAATAATAATAATTTATAGAGCGTCTAATATTAATAGATGGTCCACAATCAATGGTCTAGTGATTTTATTCAGAGTTCCGCGTTCCGCTTCTACAATCTACAAACTGACCAATCAAAGATAAACATGCTTCTTTGACTGTCGCGGTATTTTGTGTGTTCATATTATATTCAACCCCATCCATCACATTGATTACGGTGACCGCTGTTCACTCAACTCTGAGCAGATACCAGAATGTAAACATTATCTACACCTTTCTTTATATTTTTGGTAGCTTCATTATATTCTGTCTCAACGAACTGTACCTTGAAGTTCTCGATGACTATTAAGGCTTTAGTAATAAACAATAGCAATGGCCAAGCACGTACAGATGATGTAAGCGGCGATTTCCTGCGGGCTCCGCCAGCGCTGAGCTGGAGTCGCATGTGGCGTGTGCCTGCCTGCTAATTACCCCGCTGACGTCACCCGCGGGAGCGTGACTCCGTCCGCCATTACCGAGGGCCCTCGCGCGGAAACGACAACGACCGCCGCTTTCTCTGCGATTTATATCAAATCGCAACTGCACACCGTTACTATGTGTCCTTGAAGGTCGTCATTACATCGGATAGTACCAGAATGTTCTGACACTGCACACATCCTGTCTGGGATGTGATCATGTCCCACAACCTACAATTGAACGAAATCTTATTTGATCTCTTAAAAAATCTCAGACTTTGATGTGACACTTTGGGACAATTACTGTGAAAATCACTAAATTTTCCCTTTCAACGTCTTGTTGACTTACAAGTTACAATCCTTCGGCGATGTAAAAAAGGAGAAAAATATTCCAAAAGATCTGTGGATAAAATCGGCAGTTCGAGTTCCAGATTATCGCCGATATGTTATGTTAAATCGATGATGACAGCTAAACTTATACTTTAATGTCTGGACACATCCCATGTTACTATACTTTTCCAAAACATCAGCAAATAGTAATGTTAGATTCAACGATAGCAACTGATAAAGTTAGCGTGGCTCCGGCGCATCGTTAAGCGTGACTCATCTTAATAGCAGTAATTATGGTGAAGTAGTGTGGCGCATAGAAACACGAGGTTTTATATGAAAGCCTGCTTTTTACTCGATTCTACAATTGACAGCTACATGTAATCATAGAGTATATAAAAGTAAATCTTGATGATAATTGCACAAATAACGCTAAAGGTAGATTAGCAAATAGAAAATATCTTCTAAACAGGAATTATTATCTGCTAAATAATCACCTAGGTCTTCCAAACTTTTTTGTCAAAGCCGAAGGTCGATTTGTAATAGCCAGACTACGGTTCGCTGTACAAAAGGAAATCGTTTTTCAATCCTCTAAATCTAAAGTCTGACTAATGAGGCCGGACAACAGCGTAAAAAATACGACAAAAACTGCAGATGGTGCAGTCGACAGCTAATTGCATGAAGTATCTAGATTTCCTTTTCCTCGTGCAAATCTTTGGATAAAATCCCGTTGTTTTATACATTTTTGTATTCATTCATTTTAATTTATATGAATGAGAAATAAAATGAGAATTGTTAGCAATTCAAAATGCGCTATCGCAACTTCAGTGAGATGAGATAAATCGGATATTGTATAAATAAATATTTTTATGAGAGAGTATATGAGATATTCTTACACTTCACTATAAATTATAACTGACTTGAAACGCAAGCGTTTAATTTCGAGGCAACAGTGTATTGCATTTTCATAAAAATCAATGTTTAAAACTATTTTATGTAGAAATGTAAATATGTTGCCAATGTGATTATGTTGTAATGAGAGAAGCGATTAGAAGTGAAACAATAGTATTCCATTTTATCCTAAGGCTATAAATGCAAATAATTTCAAAGAGCAAAAGCAAGAATCTTTACAAGAATGGATTTAGTATCTGTAGTTAAATGTCACGTGTTCACGGATTGCATCTTGCACCGTGAAAGGATCTAAAGAGTAATAAATGTCATCGCGATGCTATTCCGGATTTTAGTTTAGTTTAACCTTTTGTATTTCGTTTCAGCAGAATTTGCTAGTCGTTGAAATATCTAAAGCCTCTCTAAATAGTTCGTAACGGTTTCACCTGCAGAAAGTTTATTACTTTGCTAGAGTGATTTATAAAGAAGCGGATGCTGTTTCGAATGTTTATTATTATTCGCACTTTAACTAAAAGGTAACAGCCGCAAACGTGGTCTGTGGTAACAGCTAACTGGAATCTAATTTTCAAATCTGTTTGTTTTCTATACTTGCACTAGCTTTTTCCTGCGATGTCGTCCGCATTGATTTAAATTTTTTAAAGATATTGTTAAAAATTTTCGAAACCAGGGCGTCTCTGGACTCTATACCTCTACCTTATTACATATACCTACTAACTCAACTGTTGACATTCTAAAAGGTAGGTAGGTAAATGTACCAAATATGGAAAAAATAAATAAGTAAAATTTGAGAATTCCCCCAGTTACAGTGAAGTTATAAATACCGTTATAAACAGAACCTATAATATAAGAAATCTCAAGTTTAGACACCCAGCAGTTTATAAGCTGTATGTTAATAACTCAGGCAGTCAGTTTCTCTTTTTATACCTTTGTATCTAGGAATTGACATAAACATTTCCTGCTTCAAACTTGGACTAGTATAGTGGATTGAATAAACATCCTTTTACACTCATTTTCATCACAATGGATTAATCTTAAGACTTAGAAATGTTTGAAGTATTTTTTTAAAAAATGTTTTACTTTTCATTTAAATCTAACTCGAATAGTCTACGTATCTGTTACAAGATGCACTTTATTTACCATGTGGCTAAAGAGAATGTCGTAAAACTGACAGGCGGAATTAAAGGAATGCTTCATCTGAAGAAGTTAATATAATTATTGTGAGCTCGGCGTATGTCTGTTGAATTCTAAAAACGGAACGGTCCTAGAAAGGATGATTCGTATAAAATTAAAGTTGAGTTATCCGTAGTTTGTATCTTATATGCTCTGATAAAAGCCTCTTTTCTTTTTCTTTTTTCTTTTGTTGTAAGGTTTTCAGGGATTGGTAGAGTTAGATTAGGAAAATTCTGCTCGGTTTTATCAGTCTAGAGAATTTTACGGTAATGCTTTCATTAACTGTTGATTTGATCACCTACTCAATCCCTTTAACCACAAGTACCACCAGTACCGTTCAGTTACCACCATAAAATACCACAGTATAATAATAATTAATTGATGCCAAACAAAACCAAAAGACTTGAAGTTCTTTTTACATTTGGTTCACATAGATGTACCGCCATTCACAACTCTGAATTATTGGCTTCCTATAAAGATCTAACAAGACGTCGATAATGTACTGTTTAGTTTAACATTAATCAACTGGAGCTTGAAACTAGAAAGTCCGTAAGCAACTCACCTACACACGGCTTTAGCAAGTAGTATATAAGTGGGTGTAGGGCCTATAATTTACAATCTGTTGGTTGAAAACAATTTCATCCGAATTTATTCATTCAATGCGTCGACTGATTGTTGTTTCGACAGCATAATATCCATTATATGAAAACAATGGTTGTGTGTAACTATTACTCTTTGTTCATCCGGATGGTATAAAAGCTCAAAATAATAACCAATGATATTTATCTCAATGTACTTACATACTAATAAACTAATTTACCTTTTGCTATTTTTTGCAAAAGACATTTAAATTACCCAACTGGGCTGTTCAACTCAAAATGTAAAGTTTTAAGATATTAAGGTTTCAAGATTTTATTGCTGTGAAATTGGATTTGTTGCAAATAACTTTAGTCCTCCTACACGAATCTTTTTAGCTAGAACGAGTTGCGGTCTGTGGGCCGGTGCTCAGTGTACACTAGATTGTCTTATTGCATTCCACGCGTTGATGGCTTGTAAATTGCTGGAACTACTTTTATATCGGCACCCGCTGCGTTGCCCGCTCTGCAAGATGCTAAGATAACTAAGATTATACCAGCTTAGGGTTTTAATAATGTTAACCTGTTTTGCTATCTCGTTAAAGAAATCGTTTACTTATTAGCTATATTGAAATGTTAGTGTCGTTAAGTTAGTACCTAACGATCTCATTATCTTCCGTTTCATAGTAAATAGATCTATCGATAAATCTCTCCATGTTCAGTGAGACAGTACTAGTAAGTAATTCTAAAAGTGGCAAAATGTACCTTTAGATGTAAGATTTGCTCAATTTATTCAAACGTTCTAGCCGTAATGTCTAAGAACACATTCCCGATACCCAGTGGGGTTATTATTAGATACCTTTACCAGTTTAGTGCAACCGAGTTGGAGATAGTGAGTCCCATTATAGGAGTCGATTTTATGTGGGCCGAATGCAGAAAAGTCTCGGGATATAAATAGAATTGCACGAGTTGCATGACCCAAACAGGTTCCTATTACAAGTCTGCCTACGCCTCTGCCATCCTCCTGACCCGTGGCATTAGCCTCGCTGAGTCATTTTCACCAGATGCATTTCGCCAACGTCGAATCTGCGTTTTGAGTTTTTGCAATAAACTATGTGTATTAAATTTAACTTCCTGCCTATACTACTTAACTATGTTCGATACCTACTCAATATGTATAATTTCATTTAGTTTCAAATCTAAATCTTTCCATATTCATCTATTTTAATCAAGATTAAATAAATCTAATTATTATATTTTCTTAGATGTAAATTAATATACATAAAAGTAAAATGAACGAAGGAAAAATGTGTGTGTATTCTTGATTTTTAATTCTAATACTGGAAAGTGATTCAGAGTCTGTAATTAAGTAGACTCTAGTTGTCTCTATAATTGGAAACTTTGCTGTGGCGTGTTCTCACGCTCATGGCTTGACAGACGTCCAGATAGACCAAGTCTCCGGTGTTAACTAATTACCTCGGCAGACTCGTTAGTTGGGTAACTTACCCTATTCAATATCAGATTTTCACCACTGTTTGCATTATGCTTCGTTGACGTACCTCGTTACTGTTATAAATGAGTTTCAGTGTTACGTAGTTGTGAGATTTTGGAACGAAAATAATACTTTCTATGATTATTATCATACGTCATTTGCATTCTAAATATATGGACGCTCGACTCATGTAAGAGGTGAAGCTGTGTTCTCTTCCGCAATTTTTATGCTGTGGTCTTTTTACCTTCTATATTTTTTTATACTTGAGAGGAGTTAAGAAATGAAACACGCTTCGCTAACGCCGCCCTCCCCTCTCTACCTTTTTATTTACTTAGCCGTATGGTCGTATGGAGTGTCGTGAGCTTTTAATGCAACTGAACTTTTAAGTTTATGTATTTCCATGAAGCATGAACATTGGCGTCGCGTATGGTGATACCATACATGGCAGATTTAACAGATTTAGCATTACCAGTTGGACAGCTTTCGGAAGTGAGTTTTTGTGCAAGCGTTGTTGCATATGTATTACATAACGTTACGCATATTGCCTGGGGCTTGCAGTTTGTTTCATTATTGCAATGTGTATGTGATTTATGTTATGGCAGTGCTAGAGTTATGGCTCTCATAGAAGGTTGCTCGTTAAGATAACTCATTATTTTATCAGATCAGATGCATACATCTTTTTGGTTTAATTAAAAAGATACGATAGTATATTTGAGTATTGGTAGGGTGCACTAAAGTTTTATGGTTTCCTGTAACTAGCTTATCTGTTCCATTGTTGAGTATTGTGATAACAACGCCTGCTACAAAATGCATTTACAATTTAGATATCTGGGAGTTGTTTAAAACCATAGTCAATTCAGCGTTCAATTCTTAGTGAGAGATTATTTTTAGGTTAACCTCTTGAATGAGTACCCGAGTTATGGAACACTATCAGACATCGAAAGATTCAAAATCACAACAGCTTATTATCCTTCGAACGTTACCGATATCACAGATTCTTGCAAAATGTACAGAAATAAACTCCTCCCCACGCAGTTTTCGGTGCGACAATTCCGTCTGCTCCACCAATGCACTTCGCAGCTGGAGTTTTTGTTTCCTTTTTATCTTTTTATCATTTCTGGCCTCTTCGTACTGGGAGCAGAGAGTTGTTATATTACTAGAACAGCAATGTCGCGCTTTTATGTCATTTACCAAATTGTGCTGGACATTTCATTTTATTTTTTTCATTTATTTGTAACCAACAGCTATTGTAAAGTAGTAACTTCACAACATATTGAGTGCGTGTGTGTTTCAACATGTTTTCAGTATCTGTTAATATATCGCTAGCTTTGTCCTATCCATGCAACTCTTACAGTAATGTAACAAGATTAAAAATGTTTATTAATTCCAAGACAGGTTTGTTATCATTAGGTAGGGAAAGCGTTTTTTCGACGCCCGATGAACTGAGTGCTGCTGCTCCATGGTCTAACTCAATCACTAAGCGCATCAAATTTTATAACCGCGTTATTTCTGTCCACGCGTATGAAGTGTGTTTCGAGAGAGAAATTTTCTTTGAAACTAGATCGTTATGACCAGTATCGGCTTACAACCGCGTTTCAGTTTCTATTTTACTGTAATGTCATTCACTAAAGCCAATCTCATGCCGTGCCGGTGCTAAAGTAAACAATATCTGTCGCAAATAAAATTTTCATTATCATGGTCATCGACTTATGATAAGCTCATGGTCAAGTCTCGAACTCACGAAATTCTCTTGAAATGATGAAAAAGTTTCGAAATTCAAATTTCGATTTTTTTAAACTTGTTTTCTTTTTTACCAAAATGGCTTATTTAGTCATTTCGACCAAGTTTCGACCACGATTTTCTGAAATTTATTTGAGTTACTTTCGTGAGACTACTAAATTAAGTAAGTTACATTTAAGTATATTATACAACATTTGGATTAGTTTTAAGTATCTAAGAATGACCGAGTTTCGCTTGACGTGTTTGGATTTGATTGGCGTTATTCCTGAATTTCTGCAGGAACTCAGGGATGACAAAACAAAATTTCCTAATCGTTAGGAACCAATTAATGCAAAAACTGCTCGTTAAAAGTATAAGATTGTGATCAATTTGAAAATACTCGTAATATCAATATATTCGTTGGTTCTCATTTAATTCAGCGATAACCGCTATTTACTCGTAAATGCAGTTGCGTAGGCCGATAAGAGCCGTTGTTAAAACTCAGATCGATCAGTTCGTAAAAACCATACGCACGCCGATCGATTCCTTAATATTAATATACCTGATATAAATCGATAATTCCGCTGATAAGCTTGGGGCAAAAACTTGATCAGCTTTGTACGAAATTAATTTTATAATATCATTACTGTGATCATGTTCACTTGTGTACACAAGCATTGATGTCTGCCATCTACGTTTTTTCTGTTGCATTTGTTTGGTATTGGTCTTTCATATCGTATTTAATCAACGATTAACTGTTGTCATGTAACATTTGTTTTTTCTATGTCAACCGCGGCGTGTATTTTTTCTTAAATAACAATAATTGTAGTGATTTTATTTCACGCAACAAATATTTGATTCGTCTGTACATAGATAGTTGAAGTTATTAGCTCGTGATTTAGGGCAAAAAAAACCGCCGAGTAAATTTTAACTGACGTTTAGACAGATTTACTATACAAATTCGAAACGTCTTTGTTTCTCAGTTAAATATTATAAAGAAATCGATGCAATCCAAATAAATATCTTGCTTATTCACAACTTTTTTTGCTGATTAGTAGAATCCAGTTGGATTAATTTTTTCGGGATACGTGCACAAGCTGCATTGCTTACAGCTGTGTATCAAATATTCATTTACATTCCGAAACACTAACAACAATTTATAAGCTGCAGGAAAAAACATGTTTTGAATTAAAACACTATTAACATTATGTATCGTATATGTATATATATGTATATCGCTGTATCGTTCACTGGAGGTGAACAACCTCCTCTTTGTTTAATGTAGACGCCAAATACTTCAGTTTGTAATTGCTTATTGCAGTTGCACGTGCTATATAATGAAACGCATTTTAAAACTTTCCTCTCTCCCATTTTCTATTCTAATCATAAACAACTCATTCTATATTTGGCTTCAGGAAGTAAGTTCGGACTTCGGATGTGTTATATTTGTCAGACATGAGATATTTTTTTGGTCAAAGAATTAATTATGTAAGAGCCAGGTGCAATAATTTATCGTAATCCTAGAATGATGAATCGATGAATGTTTTAAAAAGTAATATGAGAATGTATTCAATTTAAATTTGTAATAAATTAGCTAAAATATGCTTTAGACAAGATTAAAGGGATGTCTTCCTAAGTCCTGGATATATAATATTATAATTCTGTAATTTGGTATAATAACCTCGCTTTCGATGCCCTATTTTGATAAATTTTCCTCAACTCTGTCATATTATTATTTAATTCAGAGAATATCTGGTTTGTCCAGACATAAAAAATATAGTGTTTTCATTTGGGTTTTACAAGGTTAGAATTCGAAAGTCGAAACTAAAGTAGGCGCAATTGGTAAGGACTACGTTTTAGCGGCGCTTGCGGATGAAACTCTGGGATCATGGTCATCAAACACCAATTCCCTAAAATTTATCCGCGTCCGACGGCTAAGATTGGCAATCCAGGGTGACTATTATAGCTCTAGTAGGCACCATGCCATTTATGATCCTTGGATGGTGTACTAATATTTTTTATAAATATTTATTTTTTAAATAATTAGGTATGTATGTGATATATTAAAACGGCTTCTTAACAAGGCATAATTTTATAAGTCAGTAACTATTCAAAAAATATTTAGGAGAAAGGGATGATATTGTATGCGTTGAATTTAAGTATCTAACATTACAATGTGGACGATCATCTAGTCAATGCATTGTTGTGATATTAAACTAACAACAAGCAATGGTAAGCTGTAAATTGTACCCCTAGTGAATTCAATTCGGCTGACCTCTCGAGATCATTGTGCAGAATTCGATTTCTCTCGGCCTCGGCCTCCAGTACAGACACGCACAACATCAATTCATTGAATACTCGTACATGTGACTGTATAATTGTTTGGTAAATTTCTCCGCGCATTTCTACATATATGCCACATTGTAATAATCGCCTCACTTGTTAAATGGAGGCTCCAAACCCTCAAGTTTTGTCTCCAGTTTACATAAGACTTTTGAAAGCTTTTGATAAAGCAAGTTTGTTCGTATGGGCGTGGCCGTTTGCATGACAAGCATACATTGCACGAACCATGAAACTAGGAATACGGCTATGTTCTGTAGGACGAACTATCTGTTGGATCAAAGTTATGCTGCAAATTGGACGAAATACTTGATCTTATGTGAGGGGGCTATATGTATACTGCTCGAGACCGACTACATTTCACGTCGAGAAATTTTCCAAATAATGAATCGACGTGGTCACAAGTTAAGAAAATCTTTTAAACTACTATACTGGTAATTACATAGGTTTCCATACTGTTTGTTTTAACCGTAACACATGAGTGCTACCGCTATAAAATCACATCATAACAAAATATAAATTGTTCATGTAATTAAGTGCTTGCGATTTTTTATTCGCGATGATATGATCTGCCTTAATACTTGTACAATCAGTATAATAAAACTTTAAAACCGTTTTAATAAAATTGTTTTATAACGACGATGGGAAAATATTCAAGAATCGAAAAGTAGGTATGCTTTTTTACTAAAAAAATTTAATTTAATTATCTCCTAGCTAACTAGCAAAAATCTTAGAAAACGCTGAAATGCTTAGAGATGATAAATAAATAAAAATAAATAAATGTAAAATTATTTTTAAAAATATGTTTTTGAACAGCAACTACATATTTTTAAGTTTCAGTAAATTTTTGTGCTGTTCTCGATATTTTATCGCGATGCCTATTATAATAAAACTTGATATCATAATATGAAACTCAATTGTATGCATATAACACTTCTCGTGGTAAGCACTTCTCCCATGACAGTGTGGCTCGTATTTTGAAAATACTTGATAATTTCTCACGCTACTTAGACACTTGGGTGTAGAGACTCAATCGATTCAGCAGTTTATAGACAACAAACATTTCTAACACAGTAATGCGAATACCTTATAGGCAATAGCGTCTTTTCTGCGTCGGTTCTAATAATTTTCCTTTTATGACGCTTCCGGAAAAGTTGAACAGCAAAGTCACCTAGAGTTTCAAAGATACTATGAATTCAGTTCATAGATTTTGTTTTAATTCATAGACTAGCGCTTAGCTGTAATCAGACCGATTGTCTGTAAAAGTGCCGATATAAGGTGTAAAGATAATATGTAAAATAAATTCTAACTTCCATCCTTTTAGTACGAAGACAAAATGAGTGGGATGATTACTGTGGATAAATAACAAAATGTTCGCGTGGAATATCAAAATCAAAACTTTAACAAATTAACACTGCTGAGGTTCTAGAACGGTTAGATCTGTTATCGCTAGTACCAAAGTTTTTATACGCTAACCTTGAAGCATGTTCCAGTGCGAAACCTTGTTTGATTCAGACATCTTAAACAAATTATTATTGTTCTTGAGTAGTCCTGTAGCCGGCCGACCTCGATCCTTGCTAGTGGTACTAAAAACATTGAGTCATTTCACAAATACATAACAACTTGACCTCAGAAAAATTTCATATTATAATTTTCCTCTTACTTTTAACTTGACATCGTTAGCCCAGATTCTCATTTCCATACCTAGGAGTTCTAAGACATTGCATATTGTTGACCTCTTTGCCGACCCATTGGGAATTCGCGTCTCAAAAGAAGGAGGAAAATGTCGTACCTTGCGACATATTTTCCACGTCGCTCGCCCTGTTGTTGATCTATCTATTCTTATAGATAGTCTATAAATGACACCAGCGTATTGTTTTAAATACGTTTGTGGTTAAAAAGTAGAATGTAACGGCTTAAATTTTTCACTCAGCGTACAAACAGAAACTTTCTACTCTTATTATCGTATTATGGTTAAGTAGAAAAACTGTTCCCATTACGATCTTTTTGAGTAATGATAATGTTCAAGCTCAGCTTTCGTACCTCGCGCAATACACGCTTCGTTAGGAACGGCTATTACAAGCTCAATACAAACGACTGTGAATCATCTAAGATGGGATGGGATGGAAGCGCTTTGTACAATAAGTTTCTCAACATCGGCGCCGTTGAAGCTGTTACTCAACACATTATAAACTTCGAGCACTTCAGTATTCACTATCAGGTTATGTGTGTGTGTAATTTGTTATATGCAATTAGTTTACCTGCCCGCCTTCATAACTTTGTTTCGCTTGATTGTACTTTACGAGTATAGCTTGTGCTCCAATGAACCGTGAACGTACCTAATGAACATGAGTTTGCACACGATTTAAAATTGAGACATTGATTACTAATGGCCCGATTCAATCGCTTGGCGTTTTATTTGTATTGCTATTGTCACATTACATTTATTACTCACAACTTTCCAATGGTTGTAAAGCTGTAATGAACCTATGAAGTCATTTGTATATGAAATGGTACAACAGCAGATTATTTGTAATGGCTGTAGTGAATGCGATAATTGTATCTAGAGGCGAGAGAGGTATGTGAACACTTTGATAGATGGAGTGTGTCGTTGCTAAGTGAGCTTGTTCCGTTGTATCATTGTGTTCAGAAGTGGTTTGCATTTTATTTTCCTCTTTGAAATCGAAGAAATGATTTCTTCAATTTGGCTTATTTTTCATGCTCTTTGAAAAGTTAAATAATCTTCTTTCACTGAAAAACTAGCTAAAAACTTGACACTTTACCATATAAGTGCTTCTGCATTGAAAAGTCTCTTTAGACAAGTCACATGTGTCATCGACCGTCGATTGCGCTATCTAGGTACATATCTTGAGAAGTTAAGCTGTTAATGATCCTTCTTTCGGAAGAAAGCTTTCTACCGTGGATATATTGCAAAACTTTTAATGCAAATCGGGTTTAAGTGATTGTGAGAAATTGCAGCGATGGCGAGCTGGTTTTGGTGTGTGCCAGTAATCGTGTCAATTGTAAACAAGCCCGTATGGCGGCGCCGGCAATGAGTCACACAATCGCGATGTGGGCCGGCGCGGGGCATTGTGCCGAGGCGAAACTTCAGAGTGCCTGTGAGGAACTGCATTGTATGATTGTATGTAAAGGAGGCGCAGGCGGGCGCCCGCGACGCCCTCGTGTCCTAGTATTGTTTTGTAGTGTTTCTTAAACTGTTTTACTTAGTCCAGCCGCTCTCGCACCAATTTTTCATGCAATTTATGCGACTAACAGAGTCGCCAATTATAAAATTGATTCGAGTGGATAAAATAGATAATTGTAGATAAATTGTCACAAATTCAAGCAATAACAACATATTTTGAAATGTCACCAAAGTCATAACTACAAGTTCGGTCATATAGGGGGTTAGAATTAGAACATCTTAAAAGGTCTGCAAAAGTAACTGTCAGGCAAATTCTCACTACTCAAATTACACTTGACGAAGTTTATTTATACTCTGGTGCATGGATATTTTTTTTAAAATGCCCACTACATTTATCATCAAGGCTAGGACTTGAAATTGGGGTTGGGGGTTGCAGCAGAATCGCAAATTGTAAGTAGTGGCTCTCCCTCTATTTAGGAACCGCTGTGCTAGAGAAAGCGCCAAAAGTGGAGTCGGCCTACCAGCCTGACCGACTTATTGTTCGTGCTGTTTCTATGAATTATTTTTATCGCGTTTAACCTATTTACATTTTTATAACACGCTTGCCTTTTGTTTTAATAACACTTGTAGCCATACAAATGAAAGTAAGGTGAAAAGTCACTTCAGGTGCACTCAACTTTTGCAATTATTCTTTAAAAGCCGCTGCATTTTTTAAACAGGTGTCGTAATTATGATAACCTTTAGCATAACAGGGTTGTCAAGATCGCTCAAAAAATCGTCAGTTGTAAACAATATAAGACGAAAAATAAAATTGAAACGAGCCATAGGTATAGCGCATAACTGAGGAGGTTCCTGCGGTAGTGGATCAGTGCGGGAGAGTGAGGATGACTAGTGACGAATCATCGAGCTTTCGCGTCACGTCATCACAGCCCTCCCGCACTACAGGAACATCAAGTCAAGAGTGAATAGGCAACTTCTAGGCAAGCGCGCTCCATCTTAGGCTGCATCATCACTTACTAGCAGGTCTGATTGCAGCCAAGCGCTAGTCTATATAATTAAAAAAAAAAAAACATTTTCAGTCATGCGTTATGCCTGTAATTTCAATTAAAATGAATTCTACATGTTTTTTTAAATCTTCGATTAAAGGTCTAGTATGACTATGCCCAAACAGCATCATCAGAAAGAAACGATGCCTTTGAATGAAATTGGACGTTTGACGATTTCTAAAGAATCAATTATCTTTTAACGTAGTATACTATACCTTAGATACATCTTTTATTTTGTAGCTATTGCTCTATACGAGCATTCAACTAAGGAAGTAATTAACTATATAGGGGGTCGTGTACTGATCAGCGACAACAGCGACATGGTTGTTTGGTGCATTTTATCAGCTCGCTCGGCTCTCTCTCACGATTCGTGTCGTGATGGCTCTTCTTGAAGATTCACGACACGATAGCTCGTCTGTACTGTAGGTAATCCCTCTTAAGCATGTGCTATTTTGATGCCGTTGCCGTAAATTTAAGAAACCAACGCATCCATCTTTAAACTAGACTCAGTTTCAATCTCACCTTACCTTTGCGTCCGTTTATTAAATATTGCCTGTCAGAGATTCCTTGTAGCAATAACACCTTTCGTTTCTCCATTAATAACTATTTGTTTTACTACTTGCTTAAGGGGATTTAACATTACAATATTAACCATCATCTAACTGTTGTGTGGTATAAGGTATTCATGGACTATTCGATTTCTAGATCTCTTATTTATCACTAAGGGGTTAAATGTTTTTCTTGCACTTTGTTTTGTGTTATTTAAGTGACGCGGACGTTGTGAGTGGTAAAATTTTCTTCCTTATAGCTATGAGTCTAAAAAGTAAATCCGTAGCGCAACATGTTTTAATAAGTTACATAATTATAAGGAACTTTATGTTACTATCCTATAAAAAATCGGTTAACGAGTTTTTTAGTAAAGCAGCGAAGTTATTAAACCAGCAGGCAGTGCAGGCACGAACGCAAAAAGATCTCAGCGTTCATTTTGTTTTCTTACGTCACTCATAGTGATAGAACTTTTTCCAGTGTCCAATGTCCAAGTTGGAATGTGTCCAAGTTGATTTATCGACATACAATAGGTACATTTTTTAATCTACTGCAGTGATTTCATGTTATTTTTTTGTTATATCGACGTGAGAAAACCGTTATTTCCATTTCGGAGTCAATAGAGATTTATTGCTGACGACTAAATTTGTTCGTACAGTATTGCTCCTTCCAAATTGATGTCTTTGAATGCTCAGCTTCACTTATACTATCTATGACATCGTAATGTTACGAACAGTATCCGTATTGATATGAAATAATCAGGACGGGGTAGCAACGATATTTGCCTCAACAATGAAATGATGTAGTTGTGCTTCACCAAAACAACTCTTTCGTGTCATCTCTAGTCAATGACTTCGACAATGTAAATTATGCAGCCGTCATTTGCAAATCAAACACCACTAATTGAAGAAATAAAGGGTTAAAATGACAAATGCATTGAATAGCCCTCATCGTACGAAATAATACAGATCCTTGACCTGCCGTTAGAGGGAGGTACAAAGGTATTTTTAGCGGGAGGTTCATCGACCGCATCTTGATATAATTGAATTTGTCTTGCACGCAAGGTTGCAATATTGTATCCACTGTCTGATAACCCTCATTCAGAAGATATAAAGACAACAGTAAAATATTGTAATAAGTTAGTTATGATTATTTATTGTTGTAGCTAAATTCTGTCTTGTTAAAGCAGAAAGCTATCTTTCAAAAATCTTATCCTTTCTTCTATTTCATTGAGCAGTTCTAACGGCAGGAGCAAATGGACCATCTTGTTCCAGTCCAGTAGTTAACAATTTTGATTGGTTCGTTTTCCCGTAGCAGAGACATCGAGCTTGTTTATACTACTTCTTCCAAGCATGTTGTTGGCCAATAACCAAGCTCCATTTACCTATAGGTTAGTTTGTCATAGCGTAAGTAAAAAATCAGAACCTATAGTGATATATATGGTTTTAATTTAGGTATACAAAGTCTAGAAACCGTCAGTCTGGATATATTATTTGCTCTTCTTTACATATAAGGAAAATCATATAATTAAGCATTATTTATTATGTAAATAACCGTACACCATACACTTAAATTAGATTTTGCATGTAAGAAGTAAATTAACTCTGAAGCTCCGGCCACACGTCCGCCTGCGCAGTCCAATGTTTAGCAGCTTTTGGAACTGCGCGGGATACCGTCTTGCCGTTCACACGCATGCAATTAACTGCGCAAACTGGCTTGTGCAGGTAAGCTCTCAGGTAAGACAGGGCGAGTAGCCGGAGGTTTAGCCTATAACGTAGAATCCTACTAAGAAAAGATTTTCAGAAATTCTACTCATAGAGCTATGAATGACCTTAGCTTAATTCTGCCTACTCGAGCGAAGCCGAGGCGGTTCAACTAGTGTGGATCGGATGATTAACGAATGCATTGTAAAAATTAAAGGTCATTATTGTTAACCTTGAAACTGTTAGCACATTATTTCCTCTCCCCTCCGGACCACGGAAGTGTATAGACGCGTTCTCTGCGTCGCGCTTAAATCTAAAAATTATTTAACATTTTATATCAAAAATAATAGTGGTGAAATATTAGGAGTGCATAAAGTGCATCGCATTCGATCTTTGTCCTCACAAGCGCACACAAACACGTGAGTCAAGTATTATCATCACTACCTAAATATTACCTATGCATGCTTGAAGAGAGACAACGTTCCAATGGTCATTAAAGAAAAACAGGAACAAAAGAGACATAGGTATTTCTACAATTACCGCTTCACACTAACAAACTGAGCTCAACATATACTGGACGGACACACTCATTATATGAAATCTCTCGATATTGACCATTTAAATGAGATCTCTGCACCTGTTCTGAAGGCATCCAATATTGACAAGACGTATTTACATGTTTTTATAAACTCCTGGTAACTGAAGGCTCGCTATTATAATGTCGGACGAATTCAGCTCAACTCCCACCTCTCCCCTGCCGCAGACCCCCACAGACGAAGCGCAGGCGCAGCCGAAAATGACTTTTGAACGCACTGTTATAGGTGCGAAGTTACAACATGGCGACTCAGCACCTAACTTGCCTACGCTTGGATTGTATAATATTACCGAGCGCAAAAAAAGGAAAATGGACGGAGTTGACTTAGATACTATGTCTTACATAAGCGAAATGTTTAGTTCTTTTTCACGGCAGCAAGCGAAGCTCTTTCAGGAATTAAAAAGCTCAATTAATAATTTAAGGGAGCAAAATGAGGACCTAAAGAAAAGTGTCGACACTATGTCAAGCAAGTATGATGAGTTTTTATCCCGCATTAACACCATTGAATCAGAGAGAAAACAAGACAAACAAATTATTCATCAACTGGAAGAAAAAATTGAAAACTTGGAGCGAAAATCTAGGGCTACAGGATTAGAAATACGAAATATCCCGAAAAAAAGCGGAGAAACCAAAGAAAATATTTTGGAGAGTGTTCAATGTCTTAGTAGGGCATTAAATATGGACCTGAGTGTCTCGGATATTCGAGAAGTGTATAGGATAAACGCAAAAGATGGCTCAAACCCTATAATAGCTGAATTTTCCAGTGCCATCCTCAAGGAAAGAATAATAAGTAAAGTCAAGACTTTTAACAAATCAAAATCCAAGAATGAGAAACTAAATACGTCTCATCTAAACTACACTGGATCAAAAAAACCTATTTTCATTTCCGAAACTCTGACACACAATACTCAGAAGCTTTTCTACTTGGCGAGAAATTTTCAAAAAAATTATAACTACACTTTTTGCTGGACGTCGAGAGGAATTGTATATCTACGTAAAGATGAAAAATCCTCGCAGATTAAAATCAGTTCGGAAGCGGACCTCGAAAAACTTAGAAAGAAAGAATGACTAGATTTAAGACTTAAAAAGTGCTACTTATATATTATAATTAATTTAACCTTAAATAATATACATTCTACACTTGTACACTTATTTACACTATTATACAAAATCGTGCATTTTATTACATTTTACAATTTTTATCACAAATTTTACCATACATCTTTCCATAATTTTTACTCATCTTGGCCAAACCTTACAATTGTTTTCTACAAAGTCATAAGACGACAAAATTTACTGAGGCAATACATTTATTTTTCGTTTAATGCTAAATAGCCTCAATGAAATACTAAATGACCTAGACAATGTGTCTGTATCAAAGAGCATAATTTGTGATGTTGAAGAATGTTATAGGTATATTAATTTTAAAAGAAATTCGACTTTCACAATGATCACACAAAATATACGTAGCATAAATTGCAATTTTAATGGTTTTGAGGTCTTAATGTCCAGACTTAATATAGAACTAGATTTAATAATTCTTACGGAGTGTTGGCTCGGGAACACAGTGTCTCTGCCGCCTATTACTGGCTACAATTCAATGTCATCAAATAACCACAAAAACCAAAATGATGGCATAGTAATATATATTAAAGAACAACATGACGTTATAACTGAACTACCCTCATTTCAAGATGGAAACTGTCTAGTGATAAAACTTCGAAACATGGTTGTAATCGCGATCTACCGTTCTCCATCATACAAAAATATTGACAACTTTTTAGCCTCTTTGGATAGCTTACTTCAAAAATATTCAAATTGCAATAACATTGTGATTATAGGGGATATTAATATAGATCTCATTGCAGATAGAATGGACTCTAATTCAGAAAAATATCTCAACCTTACTGCATTTCATGGCTTATTACCTGCTCATAGTTTTGTAACGAGAGATGTTAGTGGATCATGTATTGACCATGTGTTGCTAAAAACAAAAAATCCTTCCACAGCATTAGTTCCACAAACACAAATAACTGATCATAAGCCTGTAATTTTAAATATGCAAATAAAACAGCCTATTACTCAGTATGCCATCACCCATATTAAAAAAATTAATACAGAAAAATTATATTCAGACATATTAAATAGTGATTTAACTCCACTGTTAAACGATCCGGACCCAAATTCTGCTTTAAATCACCTAATAAATACATTGAGCACTGCTATTAATAACAATACTCAAATAGTCACATTGTCAAGGCGGAAAAAAATTATCAAACCATGGATTACACCTGGACTTCTTAGATGCATAAGACATAGAGATAAACTGCACAAGAAAGCCAAGTGCTCTCCAGAAAACGAAAAAATAAGTCTTATTTATAAACGTTACAGAAATTTCTGTAATTCTCTTTTGAAAAAAATTAAAAGAAATTATGAGAAAGAACAGGTGAATATGGCCAAAAATGACAATAAAAAGCTATGGAATGTCCTTAAAAATATGATAAATTCCCCAAAGCAAACAGGGTATAATAAAGAATTACTAACGCTTAAAGACTCCCCACAGTTATCGGTTGAACATATTAATCACTATTTTATTAACGTTGGTAGAAAATTAGCTGAAGGTTTTGACTGTGTGAGTGATAATGCATCCAGATTGGATCGAGCATCCCGAAATAAATTAAAATCTTTTGTGCTACTAGATACGGACGAAGCGGAAATAAATAATATTATTAAAAATCTAAAAAATGAATGTACAGTAGGATGGGATGGAATCAATAATAAGTTACTTAAAAATTGTAAGAATCATTTAATTCCTACAATAACTCACATCTTCAATTGCTGCCTGCAGAAAGGCATTTTTCCAAAAGCCCTAAAAAAGTCTGAGGTTCGACCAATTTTTAAAAATGCGGACAAAAATAACATTAGCAACTATCGACCAATCTCTATTTTGCCATCATTATCTAAAATTTTGGAAAAAATAATAAATACAAGATTGGTGCAATTTTTAGAAAATAATAATCTCTTATCTCAAAATCAATTTGGCTTTAGACACGGTAAATCAACGGATGATGCAGTACATACCTTAACAAACTATATAGCTAACAGTCTCGATCAGGGTAAAAAATGCATATGTATCTTTTTAGACTTGGCTAAGGCCTTTGATACCGTATCCATCCCAGTCTTACTTGATAAGCTTGAATGCATCGGTATCAGAGGTCTTCAGCTGAAACTATTTAAAGATTACCTAGCAGATAGAGTACAATGTGTTAGAGTGGAGTCCTACACAAGTACTGACCTGATGGTTACGCATGGGGTGCCTCAAGGCAGCATATTGGGACCTACTCTTTTTCTTATCTACATTGATTACCTTACTCGCTTGCAACTGAGACAGGGGCAAATTGTTTCGTATGCGGATGACACTGCACTTGTCTTTGCTGCGGACTCTTGGAAGGAGGTGTTTGAGGCAGCGCAAGAGGGTTTTGACACTGTTACTAAATGGCTTCATGATAACATTCTGTCCCTAAACATTAATAAAACCAAATATATCACCTTTTCAATACGTCAAACTGTTAACTTCCCCGATAATCTCCATATAGTAGCTCACTCATGCTCTCATTCTAATATTTTCCCTTGCAGTTGTCCAACATTGGAAAAAGTTCAGCATATAAAATATTTGGGTGTGACCCTAGACTGTAACTTAAATTTTAAGCAACATATCAATATACTAAGGAGTAGACTGAATAAAATGATCTACATTTTCAAAAATCTTAGGCATGTAGTTGAACCTAAAATATTAAAATCTATATATTTAGCCTTGTGCCAATCTGTAATTACATACTGTATATCGTCTTGGGGAGGAGCGTCTAAAACAATCTTAATGAAAGCTGAAGTTGGTCAACGCACAATTTTAAAGGTGTCCACTTTTCGCCCGTTTCGGTACCCAACATTTTTGCTTTATAAAGATTGTGAAGTTCTTTCAGTAAGAAAGTTGTTCATATTGAGTATATTATTGAAACAGCATAGTGAACTAACGTATGACGCTTCTCATCTAAACAATCGTAGAATACATAAAGTAGCAAGCATACCACATAAATTAAAAACAGCTTTCATTGAAAAATTTTACTGCTTCCAGGGGCCTCATATATATAATAAAGTTAATGCATTGACACATATCTACCCACTAAATAGAACTAATTGCAAAAAAACACTAATTTCATACTTACATAAATTATCTTATGAAGACACCGAAAATTTACTTACCACTTTTAAATAACTTATACAAACTGAAGTTATAGATTTCATCTAAATACCCTCGAAACTTTTCACACTATTGTATCTTACACACCCTCTCTCATATACACACATACACACACAGATAGCAGACATACATTATAGGTACTATATTAGTCTATTTCCGAGAGAGGTCATCTAGTATGTATATATGTAGGTATATATTAAACTTCACCTAATACACATAACATAATTTTCAATTCTGTAAGGGGAGAGCCCTGATGCCTATAACACAAGTGTACAACTTATTTTAGGCATCAGTGGCTTAACCTAATTTCTTGTTGTAATTTTTTATGGGGAAACAATAAAGATTATTATTATTATTATTATTATCTTCTGCGAGAAGTACCTATACCTACACTGTGCTTCTGGATAATTCCATGTTTGCTTCGGGATAATTCCACGTCTGAATCACTTATCACATTTCCTTTAGCGCTGCAATCAAACTCTCCAATTAGCAGGTAGTTAATCGGATGTATCGTGTATTCGGAAATAGCAATTCTGATTGATTCGGTCGGGTCAGACTCATCTGCCAAATCAAATATCGCATTGCGCACAGCCGGGTCCGTGGTGTATATCAAATACGGGATGCAATTACGAATGCATAGCAATACCTATAAAAGGTATCGTAACTTTAAAATTGAACATTCCAAAACAGTTATATTCAGATTTATTTTCATAAAATATTCTTCCATATCTGCTTCTTTTCAAGATTGCTTCTTTTAAACTTCTTTCGTCTTAAAAAAATGAAAAAAAAAATTAGATTTGCTCTTAAAACATTGCGTAAAAAAACTTTATGATTAAAATGAAAAATTTGATGAATGGTGACCAAAATGCGTGAAAGCTGAGCTGAAGGCTGAGCTTTCAGTTGCTTACAAGATGGTGTAAGTTGTTTTGTTACATTATTGTAACTTTTTACGATTTGAAAAGAGCAACGGCAGAGTTTCCTGCTAGCTCTTCTCATTTGAATCTACATTCTGAACCGGCGGTGGTGGCAGGGTTACTGGCATAGCATAAGAGATACTTAACTAGTTGTCCTACATGATTTGATTCTTCTAGACTTAGTGTTTAGTACAAACTTGAGAATATTAATTGATGCGAAAAGAATACATCGGAATGTGCACTGTGGAGCACCTACCATTTTTATTAGTGAACTAATTCGTGAAAGCGTAAAAAAGCGAAGATGTTATTCTTAAAAAAGAAAGTTTCTAGGTGCTGCATATTATGCAAACAGTATAGAGAGTATTTGCATATAATAGACATGCAAGCTAATAAAAGATTTTTAATCAGCTGATTTTTATCTAAATTTTTTTAGTTACGTACTAATCTGTACGAGTATTATGTAACCTGCGATAGCAAATTAGTAGATCCTAAGTAATATTCAGAGCAAAATAACCTAACTGCAAAGAACCATTTTTAAAGCTGGTATTTAATAAAGTTAGTTGATGAGATAATATCCAGTCACAAAATGTCTGTATACCTAAAGAGCAAGGAACGACCGTGAACTGAGTAGGTAGGTAAGTCTGAAGATAACGAATTTTAGGCCTCAAGTTCTGCACACCAATAAATTATATGAATGCTCAAAGGTTTAGGTTTTTTTGCCAAGTTTATCATGATGACTAATATTCCCCTTTACTTTACAACAATTACGGGTCTTACAACGGCAACGGGTGGGGTTTGAACCGGCGACCATTCGGATTGCAATCCGGAGTGGATTGCCGATGATCTATCGCGGTTCTGAAATTTTTCTTACTTAAAAATGATTTTTAACCCCCGACCAAAAAAGAGGGGTGTTATAAGTTTGACGTGTGTATCTGTGTATCTGTCTGTGGCATTATAGCTCCTAAACTAATGAACCGATTTTAATTTAGTTTTATTTTGTTTGAAATGTGGCTTGATCGAGAGTGTTCTTAGCTATAATACAAGAAAAACGGTTCAGCCGTTTGAAAGTTATGTTCTTTTCTAGTTACTGTAACCTTCACGTGTCGGGGGTTTTAATTTACACTTTTTACTACTAATTCGGACACACACTAGACTAACACTGCCTCTTACTTGGCTTACTCGTACATGTAGGTATACCAAATGCATTTAACCTTAATCCAATTCTGCTTGAGAACTTCAATAAATATATGGGAAAATGGCAAATTATTAAACAAACCTATATTTAGTTTAGTAAACAAACCTATAAAACTAGATTGGCCGAGTATGACGCGAGGAACTTCGTTTGGACTACCAATTTCGCACCAAGCAAGCGGTCGCATGAATCATACATGACACAGCGTACGTAGCCTCGACTGCACACTGCACTATGAATTATCAATCGCTGTAATTTCGATTCGTCTAGCGCACTGAGGTCGGTGTCCGTGATTCCGTGCCACGTGATCGGAGCCGTTTTCGACTTTTCACTAAAGCCACCTTAGCACGCAACTTGTGATTATCCCATTGCTAGTCTCAATTGTTGTGATTGGCTGAATTGATATTCTCCCTGTGACAGTGTATTTCAGCCAATGGTGAGAGGGTGTCAGCCAATCAGATCAGTGACTGACAGTGATTGCAATCGTCACACCTGTAGCTGTAAATTTGGTTTGAATAACATTTTTTTTTTTTTTTCATTTAATTTACACTATTTAAGGTCCAGTTTTATGACATACTTACTGAAGATAGGATCCTAAGGAGGACGTGTTTTACTACCGCTATATGCATTATCAGTCTATGCCCCGGATGCACCTGCGTGGACTACACAAATCACAATCCCCTATTTTACCCCCTTAGGGCTTCAATCCTTTTTAATGGATATACCTATACGTCATAACAGCTTCTGTATGCCAAATTTCAGCACGATTTGTCCAGTAGTTAGAGCTGTGCGTAGATAGATCGGCCAGTCAGTTAGTCACCTTTTCCTTTTATCTATCTAGATATTCCAGAAGGTTAATTAAGAGAAGAAGAAGAGAAGAGAAGATTAATTGGGAGATACTACGAGTAAATGTGCCACTTTTTAATATGCCGATGTTTTCACTCGAGTGCCTTTTGAGCTACGCTATCGGTTTAATTAACGAACGTTATTGCATTTATGAGGCTGATGGGATTGCAATTTATGAAACAGCGCGACGTCTCATCTCTACAAATTGCAACTCAACATGTTGTTCGCAATAAAGATTAGCAGAATATCGGTTAGATAACAGCCGATAAAGGCTGTCGACCGCCATTTGTAATGCATTTCGTCGAATACTTATCTGCTTATCGATCGTAAAGTCCTTGTTTATTTTTCAAAATTATCACTTTTATACCTATTTGCTAATAATTATTTCCTCGCAGTATCTCTCTTGACAGTGTAGGTAGTCGTGCACCGTGCGCATCATCATCATCAACCGATAGACACCACTGTTTGACATAGGTCTCTTGTAGGGACTTCAACACGCCGCGGCCTGAATTCAGCGGCTTTCTGTGATTTGCCTAATGTCGTCTGTACTCTGTACGCCTAGTTTGGGGGTCTTCCAACGCTTGGGATTAAGATCAGCTCCAGATGAAGGAACGCTTCCAATAACAAGACTATTTTATGGATATCTATCATAGCTCATTAAAATCACTATTTGGTTTTTAGCTTCGCTCGTTTTCCCCCTGCCTATCCCTCGCCCTTTTCAAGAAATGCTATAAAAATAATAATAATCGATCTTGTTCATTAGTAACACTCGCTATTCTTACTCGCTCATCCTCAGTATAAAGACAGCTTTAAACTTGTATGCCCACTTTGTTGTGGTGTATTTGACTCTCTTATTTTTACTATCAAAAGGTATTGTTCTTCAAGCTATTTTTAATGTTTAAATACCATTTACTGAATATAACCAAGTCTATTTTTGCTAAACCGATTAAAGTAAATTGCTGGATTTAAGTAAAACAATGAAAAACAAAATCCATTACTCTATTGGTTACCTCGTTAAATAGTCCGCAAAAAAATAAAACATCGGTCAAGTGTGAGTCGGATTGCACACGATGGGTTCCGTACCATCGTACGAGAAATGACTTTTAATTTGTTTTGTGATGTAAGTTGTAACCACAAGTGCATGCTTTTTGGATTTTTCCCTTTAATTGTGCTATAAGACACTGCTACTTGCCCCTGATTATATGTAGGTCAACTGAAGTTACCCTATTGGTTTTGGTTCCCTTCATGGGGCAGACTAGCAGACAGATAAAGTTGTGATCCTATAACGATCTTTTTCTCTGGAGGTACGGAACCCTAAAAAGAAAACAACAAACCTGTAACAAAACTCTTTCATGCGAAATATTCGTGCATATGAATAACAAACCAGACCTAACCACGCTTGTTTATTCGGCCAAGAATGTAGCACTTGTTGCGTGGGTTTCCAAGTTTTGCATATAAAGGTAGGCGTGATTTGTCGCTTGAAAAAGTCACCGCGAACTGGAGCGCGCGTTAGAAACTAAGCATAAAGGGCGGGACCCACCTCCTGTTCGTCCCGTATTTTGCTAGCCAAGCGCTCATGGTTCCGGAACCGTAAGAATATTATTTTAGTGTTCCCTACCCCATAATAGAACGGTCTAGACAAGCACGGTTCAACCTAGACCTCGCTCATTGCTTTTTATTAAGCATGATTGAAAAAAAATAGATAGAATAGAAAAAATGGTAGGCTGAATCTTCGTCATCGTTTCAGTCGATAAAGGTCTATTGCTAGATTTATTTAGGTCTTCTCCACATACCACGGTCTCGTGCCGCTTGTGTTACGCTGGTCAATATTGTGGTCATAGTTGGAGAGTCAAAAATACACTTGACATTACATAGTATCGATAGCCTCATCTTCCTAAATATGTGAAAGGAAACGCTTACTGACTGACTTACTGACTGATCTATCAACGCACAGCTTAAACTACTGGACGGATCAGGCTGAAATAAGTCTTATGTACCTGTTTGCGCCCACCCTATAACCACCACGACAGCCATGGCAGGCACAACGCATGAGCAGACACGAGACGCGCGATCGATGGCGTTGGCGGGACAAACCAAATTTTAATTTAATTTCCATACCCTGTCACGAAAATAATAAAATTATGTAGTTAAAAAATTCGTTTGACTTTTCTGGTTTTTAAACAGTTACATTTATTTACCCATACATAGAAAAATTCCAATCTCTTTAAAATTTTTAGAGAGACTGGAATTGAGCCAAATTATTAATTTGTGTTTAAATCAAAAATCAGTACCTATCTATAGACAATTTATGATACCTGGAGTATCATAAATTGTCTCTCTGACTAAACCCCTCTGTTTTTAACCCCCGACCCAAAAAGATGGGTGTTATAAGTTTGACGTGTGTACCTGTGTATCTGCGTGTCTGTGTATCTGTCTGTGGCATCGTAGCGCCTAAACGAATGAACCGATTTTAATTTAGTTTTTTTGTTTGAAAGGTGGCTTGATCGAGAGTGTTCTTAGCTATAATCCAAGAAAATTGGTTCAGCCGTTTGAAAGTTATCAGCTCTTTTCTAGTTATTGTAACCTTCACTTGTCGGGGGTATTATAAATTTTTAATTTACACTTGTAATAAAACAAAATAAGGGTCATCCGTTAAGTTTGACTGTAATAAAATTGTGATTTTCGCTTTGTTTTTTTTTTTAAACATATTATGATTAAACAATATTTTTTGGATACATAATTTAATTTAAAATAAACCATTTTATTTAATTTAAATCAACATCGCTGGAAATATTTAACTATTTTAAAATATCAACAAAGTTTTATGGTCCTTGTTTATGTAGTAGATATATTTTGTTAAAAAAGTTTAACGAGTCCCATAGCGTCCGCCGTGTTTGATATGTACTTATTAGTTAGTCCGAGTTATAGTTTACAACGGTTAAATGTTTCCCGGAACACACATACATTTTGGCCTGATTCTCATCTTTCACGCCGTATTCAATTCTGGTGTAATTCGGGTCGGCTTAGCGCAGTGGAAGCTGTCCATTGTGTGTCACATTGTTTAACTGTGAGATCAGCGGGTTCAACCGACATTCTCTTTAAGTGGCCAGGTATCACCGCGGTATCAGAGCTTTAATGGGTATAACGTGTGACTGAATGTAAAGGAAGACTTAAACTTTTGGCCCCGTTTCTAAAAAGCCTTTCAGTCTTTGCCGTAGAATTTATAGCGAGCTTTGATAGCGATATATCGATAAATGGAGCGTCTAAATATTTTATTGCATTTTTCAAACTCGGTGTCATTTTGTAGACACGCACTAGAAAGTAATATCTATGTCTGTGGTTTGCCAGATTTCCGTAAAAATAAAATTAGTTTAAAGTTACGCGGATTTAAAGATTTGTGTGTAAATTTTTGAGACCGAGTACTTTTGAAACAATATTTTAACAGAAATCTGGAAAATCACAGACATATATATTGATTCCTAAAACGCGTATTCAAAATTTTATTGAGTTTGATTAGTTAGTATTCAAATGAGAGCCAAACTACGTTTGTTTGATGCGCACTACGAATAGACCCCTCTTAATTAGAGGGTTCCCGCTACGGACAGCTCCACGGATAACTCTGCCGTGCCCTCTGCCCCTCTCGCCCTCACGCTAACCAATTAGCGACCACGTGATGAAGCTACATGTACTGGGATCCCCACTCAATGTAATGAGAGTACATACGTATGTAGTCCACGAGTGCGACTAGCTGTAAGCTGATGCCATAACAACAGAAGTGGGATATTTCAATTACAGGACTAAACCTTTATAATAAAACTCGTATAAAGTAGGGAGTCTATGTTTGTCTTTTGTTTTTAATTAGAGTTCCATCTTTGAGGCAGTTTTTACGGCGTATTGTGAACAAAAAGATTTCCTTTGGCAAGATTTTGGTGGCTGCACTTTTTGAATCAATCCTTGAACCCTTAAGGAGTTGGCCTTTGAAATTTGAAAAACCAAAGAAAATTATTTGTTCACGAAACGTTCCTTTTAAATTTGTATGTCTTGCGAAGGGTTATACTCTTTGTGAGATGTAACCAATTCGGTCAATTTCTTCAGATTTTCTTCTCTATTTTTAATTTTGCCATTTAGAAGTAGAAACTTAGAAGTTTTATCGAAGGTTCTTGATTTGATATATTTGATACTTATGCATAATATTATTGTTGATTTCGGGCCAAATCATTACTCACGGTTATTATTAAAGGCAACAAGTATGATTCAAGTTCGACCTAAATAACTCTAAATATAATAATCGATGTTGCCCAAACGCTGTAACATGTAATGATGTGATATTTTAAAAAAATAACTAATCATACTTTATAACAAGCGTTCGCAAAGTGGCTCGTGTATTCGAAGGTAAAGTACCGTTTAGTGTTAAAATTGTAATGAACTTTTGAAAGGGTTCTTTAGCCTTTACTAAATGCTTTGACATTAGTTACATAGTTCTAAAACGAATTTTTAACAAAAGATCGATATTGAATTCATGGAGTTTCGGATTTCTTCTGATATGCTAGGATTTTCAGGTAGGTAGGTAGGTACCTACTTGCCAAAATTTTAGAATCTTATCTTTTAGAATGAACTTAATTATTATTAATATTTTATTTATTTTATTAAAATGATACTTTTCAAAATAAGCAAAACATTTATTCTTTGATTCCATCTTGTTTAATCAATAGTAGGTATAAAGTCAAAGTCAAATAATAATTAATTCATAGTATAGGTGCTATTTGATTGTGCACTTTTTAACCCCCGACCCAAAAAGAGGGGTGTTATAAGTTTGACGTGTGTATCTGTGTATCTGTCTGTGGCATCGTAGCGCCTAAACGAATGAACCGATTTTAATTTACTTTTTTTTTGTTTGAAAGGTGGCTTGATCGAGAGTGTTCTTAGCTATAATCCAAAAAAATTGGTTCAGCCGTTTAAGAGTTATCAGCTCTTTTCTAGTTTTCTTGTAGAAAAGAAGGTTAGATAACCGTTAGGTTCATAATATTATGTCAATTGACAAATGTCAAGCTGTCAAGATGGACGTTGCCTAAATACATAATTATTTATTTGAAAATGATGTTTTGGAAAACTCAGATCGTAAGCGCGGAATAGTCCAAGAAAATCGGTTCAGCCGTTTGAAAGTTATCAGCTCTTTTCTAGTTACTGTAACCTTCACTTGTCGGGGGTGTTATAAATTTTTAATTTACACTTGTTGATTGTCAATTGTTGGATTTGTAAGATGATCTAATGGTGACAATTAATTACGTAAACTTTAAACTAAAGCTACGAGGGTTCCACATATTGTCAACATGATCAAATAAGTAATTAAAAATGATATACCTAAATGCGTATTCTTCATTTTCTTATTTACCGGTCCTTTCAATAGAAGTCAAGCTTTGGTCAGGTCTTTTCAATTTAACAACGGCTGGTAACCCTATACTCAATGGAATGCTGTGGCTGGACGTCGGGTCGGTCTAATGGAATTACGCAACTAGATATGGGATATCTGCAAGAAAGCTTTTGGATAAGATGGCCTTTATTTGTAGAAGACTAGATGATACCCGCGACTTCTTTCTCGTAGATTTAGATATTTAAAGACCCCGTGAAAACTTTTTGATTATCCTATCTAAAGTAAGTAGTAAGTTCCCTATGCTATGGCCGTCTCCAAGACGGAAGCTACATATTATCTCTGTACCATATAAATGACGTCCGTGACTTCATCCACGTGGTTTAAGATTTAGGTTTTTAAGAATTCCAAAGGAACTCTTTGTTTCCGGGACAAAAGGTAACTTGTGTCAGTCCCTGGGATGCAAGCTTTCTGTGTACCGAATTTTGTCAGATTCGGTTCAGATTCTGCAGCAGACAAGTAGACACACTTTCTTATTTCTAATACCTACTAGATTATGCCAGCGACTTCGTCCACGTGGATTTAGATTTTTTTAATCCAGTGGGAACTGTTTAATTTCCCGGGATAAAAATTTATCATTTTCCGGGATAAAATGTCCGTCCTCGGGATGTAAGGGAATTCTGTACCAAATTTCATCAAAGTCAGTTAAACTGTTGGGTTGTGAAAAGCTAGCAGACAGACAGACACACTTTCGCATTTATAATATTAAGTATGGATTAGGATTAGTATGGATATGTCTCAAGTCTCGTTAGTTGGAGGCCGCCCCGCAGTCGCGCAGACGGCTGGGCTTAAGTGGCAGTAGCGAGTTTGTTTTCCTACGATAATGTGTCTGTAAATATCAGCCCCTCGTCGCTTTCACGGCTCGGATGCTTATTTGCGTCTACAATGGTTTAATTAACGCTTTCACTTTGGGTGGAGACATTTCATACGTAACCTCAGATATTGGTCGCAGATGGCACATAGTTAAGAATTTTATATATTTACCTATGTGTAATACTTTGTTGCACTCAAACATACATACAGAAGACATTAGAAGAAACTATACTAGATGGTGCAAAGGCGGCCTTATTGCTGCAGCAATCTCTTTACAGGCAACCTTTGGTTTACGGATTTAGTGACCAGAGTGCGGGATGGAAGTATATAAGAACCTACCTAGGTTCTTATTTGCTAAGTTTCAAATCTACTGAAGGCACCCGTGCTAGTCCTATATAAGCCGTGGTATCGTAGTGGTTAAGAGGTCCGCCTCCTATTCGGGAGGTCGGGGGTTCAATCCCGGGCTCCTCTTACTTTTTGGAGTTATGTACGTAAAGCAATCAAATATCACTTGCTTTAACGGTAAGGGAAAGCATCGTGAGCAAATTCTGAGAGTTCTCCATAATGTTCTCAAAGGTGTGTGAAGTATCTCTCATCATCATACATTCGATCGTCGGCCCACTACCTAGCACGGGTCTCCTCTCAGAATGAGAGAGTTAAGGCCATAGTTGGCCACGCTGGCCTAGTGGCAGACTTTACACACATACTATTACACACGGAACATTATGAAGAACTCTCAGGTATGCCGCTTTCCTTACGATGTTTTTCTTCACTGTTAAAGCAAGTGATATTTATTAGTTCTTAAAACGCACATAACTCCAAAATTCAGATGTGCATGCCTGGGATTGAACCCTGAGCTCCCGCATAGAAGACCGACGTATTTGACCACTAAATTATCACCGCTGTTCAGGCAGGCGTTTCATATGTAATTAAAAATGAACTCTAACGGCCTAACGGTATCTAAAACCGTCACAAAATATGTGAACGGATTTATTGTGATAAATTTTATTTACAACCACATCGAAATGCTCTACATCTAAAATGAGATTACAATTTGTATTCTCCGCAAAGCTGCTGGAATCGCTTTAATCCAAGTTTAATCTCATTTATTGTATTAAAACCATTTTGCTGGAAACTTCATGGACGAATAGTATATTCTATAACTACGATCCATTTTTGATATTTTCGGATGAAAATATGCGGTCCTCTTTGGCACATTTTACTGAAAAGTAAATAAATTTAATGCTGTAGGCAACGTAGGCTTCACAGAGTTGAATTCAATGTATAGTTGAAACGTTGGTCGGAGGTCGTAAGTGGAGCCTGGAGTGGTGTGGGTTCCTCCCTAAACTAAACTTGCTGCAGCGCGAAGCCGCCCAGACTCCCCCATCTCACGCACACATCGGTCTTTCAATACAAATTTTTGTGCGGCCACATGAAATAGACATAAATAATAAAAAAAAGCTACATAGTTGCATTTTCTGAAGCAAAGTACACAGTACATTTGAAGGTTAGACCGAAAACTGTCTGGAGACTTATTTGGTAGGACAAACACATAATTAAATAGCGGGCGTACCTAGCCCGTTTATAAATACCATATAAATACATATTTATGTGACAGTTTTATTCGCGTGATATAAGAGAATTGTATTTATTTCAATGGTGATTGTTTTTTGTTTATTGTAGATTTTTATTGAGATAAAAGAAATTATTTAATCTTATATAAGTCTTTATAACTGTTAAATTATATCTTTTAATCTGTAGTAAAAGAAAGCGGTATAAACATTACCTTTAATTTCAACAACGTTACTAAGAAGTAATTAAAAGATTTTATTTCTTATTTATTCTTGTTTCAGAGGTAAGAGAGAGATCGATAAACTCTGAAACTACTGAACCGATTTTAATAATAATTCTTTCACCATTAGAAAGCTATTTTAGCCAGAAGTAACATAAGCTATTAATATGTACTAATATCAAATTTTACCCGAGCGGGGCTGGGCGGATTAGCTGGTATCAAATAAATTCAGTAAATTATTTATATCTGATTTATATTTATATCTTATAATGACATCATGTCACATCTTTATTAGCTAAATCTTTTTACGGCTTTGGTTAGAAGAGATCGGCAAATCTTACCCGGTGCCATCTACCTAACTTGCTGTACTATATCATATTTCATTTTTCTTCAATCCCATTTATCCTGTTTCAGTCACAGCTCTATGATGGCTCTATGATTCAGTTGTTATTTATACTAAGCATTCAATGCAAAACACATCATGGCTAGTTATACTATACACCTACTCAATCTTACAGCCGACATGCAGGTTGCACCGGGCCGGATGAACTTGCTGCAAAATTGCACTTGATCCCCGCCCCACCCCGTTTTCCGCCTCTCAATTCCATTACAGATCTACTGCATTTCCTATCTACATCAACACTCTGTATAAGGCATTACCTTACTTTATATTATGTCGTCTCGTCGTTCTTTACAATTTTTCATCTTTCATTTAGTTTGAGTTTACATCATAGATTTGGTCTTGTTTAAAACCTAGCTCTGGAATTTATAGCGTTTCATCAATCAATAAAGCTAACTACAAACTGCCTATGCCTAGCCCTGACAGTTTTCATTTTGTAGGTATAAGCATTTTGTTTTCTAGCTATTTCTCATATTTACACTGCATTATAAATGATTACTGACTTTTCAGTTTACATTATAAAAATAATCTTACTATTAAGGTCAAAGTATAAACTTGCTTCGTCTGATTTTTTGACATTTTGTTCATACAGCTAAAAAATAGTGAACTCATTTCTTTAACATGCTGTTAAAGGTTGTTCTTTCACTCGTTAGATATATATTATGTATTTCTGACAGCAAAAATTGACAATTTAAATCCTCGATTAAAGATTTTCTAGCTATTAAAATATTGGGCACGGTACCAGTTTGCCAATTTTTTTAAATAGATTGTCCATATTTATAGTTCACAATCACGTTTTACCTTTAATTCGTGCACGGCTTTTATAATCGCGACCTAAAACTTGTCAGAGGGCAGGTGTTCGGCTTAGTATGCGCTGACGTGATCCGTTTTTGCTCAGTTATAGGAACAATGGCCGGCGGCGGCACATTCCTCCCGTATCACCGTTAGGTGGGCGAGTACCGCAGTAATCGCTGTAATAATCACCACCGCACTATCATCGTTGTTGCATTGCTTGTATTTATTCTGCTGATGCCCTTTTGATAGCGTTAATTTTGATCTCGTTTCTTAAGTTAAATAGAAAACCACAGCAAGAACATTCCGTAATCTTATGTAGGTTCATACGAGTACCTACTATTTACACTACTTAGATTTGGTACGGTATGTTCTTGTTGTGCTCCTCATCAGTTTTCATCTGAAACTTATTGGCATCACTAATGATTCAGTATTTTACTACCTTTAGGGCTAATTCGCACGAGAGCTTTTTTAACGTCCTTTAAGAAGTATTTAAATAGAACAAATGCATTCCCAAGTATCTGTTCACACGACAGCGCTTTTTAACGCGCACTTTGTATTTTCAGCGTAACGCCGGGTTTTAACGCAACGCTTTTTAACGCTCGTGCTAATTAGGGCTTATGCCTGCGGCTTAATACATTCAGAAGATTATTAGCATTATTAGCAATTTCGTAGCAATTTTTCATAATGATTAATGTCATTATAGAAGTCTACTATCGTGTTATTATTACCTTTATTAACATTCCTAAATCAGAGTCAAATTCATGTTTCCTGAAATGAATGCCATATATTATCTTATAATCTTAGGCATGTCTTTCCTATTAAGAGACAAGGCGCGGTTGGCTGCGAGCCAGACCAAACAGGGTAAAAAAGCAAAGGGCGGTGGCGATGACCGCGCCCCGAAATAGCGAGCAAAGTCAAGGCGTGTATCTACTATACCCAGCGGCGAGCGAGCTCTATTTTCAAAAAAGTCCTACAAAAGTCCTACAACTACTTGCCAAGGATAATATTCCCAGACAGTAGACAGGGGTGCGTTCGCTCAAGGGAGTGCTTTGATAATTTCGCACGATGGGAACATAATTTTCATTAGACATTACCTAATACACGTTGACGCAATTCGACCTTATAATAAAAGTACACGCGAAAGCCATGTAAATTAAAACGAAATCGCATGTAGTGGGTACATTTCTGCAGAATTTCAAAACGAAACCGTGTCGACAGCGCTCAACGAAACGGGCGCACATGTTCTGTTCATAGCCAACCTTATAAGAGTCGATAATGCTGACCAACTTTGATACTTTTACAAAATTGGAGTTGGATTAATAGCTCGGAGAAAATAACGGAGTACGAGTTAGTATCGAACATACGTGAAATGTACCTACGCATGTTAGAACGGGCCCAATAGGGCACAATAGCAGCACGGTGGCCAGTGAATCATGCGACAAGCTTGAGACTGAACAAGGACATCCTCACACAGCTCAAGCTGTGGCAAATGGAAACATAAACATCGTTACTCCATATCCGTCCGCTCTATTCACCATTGTGCCGCAACTAATTGCAGACATAATAGACTTCGCAACGAAACTTCGCGCTAGATGACACGTCGGTCTTTTAAGGATAATAATAGCATTGGGAAACATTGTCCATAACGTTTTCTTATCTGTATTTTATTTTTAATCACACTAATATTATAAAGCAGAAAGTTTTTATGTGTGTGTGTGTGTGTGAATGTTTGTTATTCCTTCACGCAAAAACTACTGGACGGATTTGGCTGAAAAGAATGGAGATAGATTATACCCTGGATTAGCACATAGGCTACTTTTTATCCCGGAAAATCAAAGAGTTCCCACGGGAATTTTAAAAAACCTACATCCACGCGAACGAAGTCGCGGGCATCAGCTAGTGAATTATAAAACCTATGCTAATATTATATTTGCAAAAGTGTAGTACATGTCTTCTTTGCGTGGCTCTCTGCTAAACCGATCTTGACGTAAAATTATATCTTTATGGGGATGAACGTAGGCGTAGTACGACACTCATACTTTTATCCAGAAAGATTAAAGATTTCCCAGGGGATGTTTTATAGGCACAATTCCACTAAATGGATACAAATATATATATCATACTTATTTCTGCGCCTGGGACTGCTTTTTTGCGAACAAAATATATTTATCCGCCCTATAGACGTAAAGTTATAAAGATTATTTTTTGTCCGTACAGATGACTTGAAGGCGGTGCCCAAGAATCTGGTAAGGCAGGCGAAGAGGGCCGGCTCCGAGGACAACATCTCCGTAATCGTGGTGTTCCTGAAGGACCCGCGTGATATCATCGCCGATAACTGCCCGCCCATGGACCTTGGGTAAGAGTACCTGTGCTACTACTTATTAGTATAATTTTATGCTCGCACAATTTAACGACTTACAAGGGCACGCTTGCAACTTATTGCTTTACTGGTTTTAAAATGATTGAGCCTTACTAAATCCTCATTGGTTTTGGAAATTGGAATGTGTTCAAAGGAAAGATGAAGTCGCTGTAAATGTTCCAAAACGAATGCTATGATCATTAGGTTATACTGATATTATGAGTCGCAACTCGCAACTCTATGCTTGCGAAAAGCGATCTAAATGCCGCGCCGATCAACGATGCTACTCGTACATGTATTTTGTGTGCAGTGGCTCTTATCGTTGGATTACGCTTGCCCACAACAACACCTCTGAAGTAATGATGCAGCCAAAATAAAACGTGATAACAGAATCTCATTCACGCTCGCTTTGGAAGACACCCAAATTGTGTGTCAGAGATTATCAAAGGTGTCAGACAACACATAAGCCATCCTCTAGTATGGGATGAAATGATGTAGTCTAGCGTATATTGTTAATTGGTGTTGGTGTGAATAAGGCTTTGTGTGGTTTTCTGAACAATCGTTAATTGATGTGTGAATACTTTCAACCAGGTGTGATTTAAACGCTGCTCTAACAAGCGTTATTAAAATAGTTACAATAAATGAATCATGCAATAAAGTTGGTACGACGCGCGACGCAAGAAACCCAATGGATCGTGATTTAAAAAAATTGTTGTATTTTTTATTTTAAATCCTGACAAGCCACTGAAAGCTTCACATCTTCATCTATATGTGACATTCAAATCTTCAATCATTTAAATCTGACAGCATACTACATAGTCTCTACCACAGGCGGCTCGTCTTAAGGTGCGCTGGTGCAGTGCACCCCCACAAAAATTATAGAAAAATATGTTTTAAATCAATATTATTTATTATATTTTGTACTTAGTTGGTTATCGTGACACATTATTTCACATCCCTACCTAATATACTTACTATAAATAATTAGTACGCATTTAACTAAAGGTAAACTTGTGTTTGCACTGACTACAGCTGAGTGGGAGCGCTAGCAATATCGCTCCTATGAAACAAATCTCCATACAACCGCCAGTACCGAACTCAAGGAGTGCGAAAGGGAAGCCTCGGCAAGCTCCGACACGTGAAACAAAAGATTTTGTATGAGAAATTAGCTAAATATGGTGCGCCGCTCCGCGCTACGTTGCCAGCTCGTAGAGTTCGTAGCTTAGAAATTAAAAACAATCCTCAGGGATCATGTCAAGCAGAGTGGTCAAAAATGCGACGTTGCCGATTCTATGTAAACAAACATTCGTGAAACTGATTCGTCGCCGGCGTCGTATCACCTCTGACCTCATAGTCACTTTGCGCGCGAAAGCGGATTATAATTAGATAGCATTTAAGGCATTTAATAATTTAAAAAAAAACATGTGCGTTATTTGAGTTGTTTATTGTTAAAATAGAACAATATTATGTGTTTTTTTATGAAAAAAAAGTAAATAGACTTTAGAGAATCGTTTCGAACTAAAGGCACATGAGCTGGTGGCCACCACGGCCTGCATTTGAATTAACACAAAAATGTAACGTGACAAATAAGAGCTACACACGTGTTTTTAAATCTGAACAATTAAAATTATTAAAATTTAATACACTGTGGTGTTGTGGTTGTAAAGATACTCTAACAAATTATTTTGTTTCCCGTGCCCCGTGTCTTGTGTGATTGTGCTTGGATCTTCCACCCCCGGCTCTCGGCGGTGGTGGTGAGCCTGTAGGTATGGATTGAAACAGGAACTCTAAATCATCAACTGATTTAGAGTTTAAACTATTATTTTAGCGCATCAATCAATCAAAGTAAAGAAGCGACCTAGCAAAGTGAGTAAGTAAGGTAGAAGGTAAGACATTTGCTATTTTTTTTTTTGTGAACACCCATGAAAAATTTTCACGAGCCGCCTCTGGTCTCTACCCGCAATTTCGTTCGTATGGATTTATGTTTCTTAAAGATTTCGTTGGAATTCATAGAATGGACTCAAAATCCTTGAATAGTGTAGGTACCTATTGAAGGATTTTGAGTCCATATAGTTAGTGTGTAGGAATATTTCCCCTCAAGGAAGATTTGCTGGATTTATCTATGTTCTCTGATTTAGATTGAGCATTGCCTATCAGTCAGTCACGTGTCTGTTTTAAATGTGGAATACCTTCATCAGATTCTACTGTATACCTTCATTATATGCTTTTACCAACCGGTATCGATGAGTAATCTTTGAGACGGGTAATTTTGCTTAAATGGAAACATATTTACATATCTAGTAGACGCTAGCCTTGACATGCTTTTAACTATCTTTTCTCAAGATAAGCCATAAAAATGAAAGTATTATGTGACTTTCCTTATTAACTTTATATGGCTTGAATGATTTGAATATGACTTTATCAATGATGTCATTGGCAGCAATTGAAAAAACTTGAATAGGTACCGCTTTAGTAAACTAAATTATTTTTTCGTAACCACGAATTTCACATGGTATTCGGATTTTTCCTTTATTTATGTAATAGTTATTTTCACGATTATAGATGAACGGGAAGTAGGCACCCCATAGGTTTTCTTGACAGACACGACAGACAGACAGACAACGAAGTGATTCTATAAGGGGTTATTTTTTTCTTTTTGAGCTAAGGAACCCTAAAAAGAATAAAATGTGCAACCTCTATCTAGAACTATTTGAAGTAATGATTAACTCACATTGGTAGTAATGGTAGTAGGTAGTTTGTAGTAAACTTAAAAAAGCTTGTAAAAATTACATAAACAATATGGCTGTAATAACACAGGCTGGACAACGCGCGGGTGACGAACGTGCCACCGTTCGTCTTGAAGGATGAAGCCTGCAAAACCGTGGTCGCCGAGACGGGAGGCGGCGACTGCGCCGAAGGGGGCGACAACGGCGTGTCTGACAGCGACAGTGAAGACCTGGGGCCGGAGACTGCGGTAGATGCCGACCTAGATGTAGATGACGACGCCGAATTGAGAGACGAGCCTGCACCTCCCACGCCGCCTGCACATGCCGGTAAGTTTTCTTGAAGCGCTATAGCCCAATCAGAAGTGACTTCTTGCCGAAGCCCGGCAGGAGTTTCAATCTGAGTGGTTAAGACAATGCCGAAGGGGGCGACAATGGCGTGTCTGACAGCGACAGTGAAGACCTGGGGCCGGGACTGCGGTAGATGCCGATGTAAATGACGACGCTGAATCGAGAGACGAGCCTGCACCTCCCACGCCGCCTGCACACGTCGGTAAGTTTTCTTATAGCGCTATAGCCCATTGAGAAATGACTTCTTGCCGAACCCTGGATGTTTCAATCTGAGTGGTTGGGACGGTGCCGAAGGTGGCGACAACAGTGTTTCTTAAAGCGACAGTGTTGAACTGAGGCCGCAGACTGCGGTAGATGCCGACCTCGATGTAGATGACGACGCCGAACTGAGAGACGAGCCTGCACCTCCAACGCCGCCTGCATAGCCGGTAAGTTTCAAGTACTAAAACATTACACTATGCTGTGATTAGCATAAAAAGTTGTCATACCGACGATAGTCGAGACGGAACTTGGAAGGCAGAAACTGCGATAAAGGAGGCCACAATGGTGTTTCTAACAGCGACAGTGATGAACTTATGCCGGAGATTGTGATAGATGCCGGCCTGGATGTAGATGACAATACGTAATCGAGAGGCGAGCCTGCACCTCCGACGCCGTCTGCAAATGCCGGTAAGCTTTGAGTGATAGGCCCTGACAAGTTGCAACTTTTACATACGCTGAGTGAATGGTAGGAAAAATGCCGAAGGAGATGACATGTTTTGGGACTGCAAAGGGAGCCAAAGGAGGTAACGGCAAAATAAATAAGCTCGAGTGGGAGGCCCCGGTAGATACTAAGTTATTATAGTCTATGCGAGTCTAAGTCTCGAGTTTGACAAGAAAGAAAAGTGGAAAGGCGTCAATATCCGAAATTATGCTGTGGCTGCCGTGGTAAAGTTTGACTGTTAATTGTTCGATATTTAGCTAATTAAAGATCGACACTGATAGGTAAGTAGGTTAGGTTATTAATTAAATAAAATTGATATTCGTCGTTAAAAGGTGTGGTTATGATTCGCATTTCGCACCTATTAATTACTTAGAAACAATTTGCTTCTGTTTAAACTGGTTAAGTTACAGTGGGTGGTGTAGGTGCGGTGGCCTGTATCTAGGTACTTGCGTCACGGTTTTAATGAACTGTTAGGTTTTCCACTAGTGTTTTAATTAGAAATAGCTTTATACCTAAATTGAATAAATAGGTACCTACCTACCTAATTTTTATTATATTGACCCTCTTTTAACAAGTAATACGTACGCTGATCAAAAACTAGTTCCTAACCACTGAGCCATAGGGGTCTCCTCAAAGTTCAGTTAATTATTAAGTTAATCCCTAATTAACTGATGTATTATTATCTAATTGATATTTTGTAATGTCCGTTCTCTCATTCTTCGTTTCGAGTACACAAATTAACTGCGGGAAAGTAGACCGGAGAAGGTCAATTAACTTTATCTTTCAACCTAGCTAGAAAATCAAGACTATCAATTATTCTAAATTAATATCAAGAACAAAATATGTATTAATATGAGATTTAAAGAAAACTGAATCCCTGAACGTAGTGTGTTCCCTACGCTACCGGGGTCCGACTCCGGGTGTCGGGCACGGGAGTCGGGACACCGGGCGCCGCGGCCGGCCGGGCGGCGCGCCGGTTCCGCCCGTCGTGTGCCCTCGCCTCGCGCCCGTCGCGGCGCCCCCGTCCCGCACCGATCAGTCGCACGCCGAACGCTCGTGGGCTCTGTTCCGCTCTCTATCGACATTTGCACTATTGTGAACGGCTTTTTGTCTATATTTTTACACCGTGAATTTTATTTCGGTGGTGATTACTGATTAAAATCTGTGCAGTGAAATTACCGTTAGCGGTACGTGACGAGAATGTTTTCTATATTTTTAACATTCCAAATAGTTAGTGAAAGGTTATTTCTGTGTTGATTCATGCGGAGCGGTGTTCTGGAAATAGATCGTTCGTACTGTGGCGCATCCCTGCTTTGGCCTGCGAAGGATTCCCGCAAAGGCCGCTGCTCGACTTGCATATTTTTACCCGGATATGTCTCGATACACGGGCGTGTCTCCGGCCTCCGCTAGCCGTTCTCGAAATGGCGTCCGCGAAGTTTTCGCGAGTTTGAAAAGCGACCGGTAAAAATATAGCCGGTAGCACGCGGCTTCGTCGCCGGTGACATTGTCTTATCGAAGATAAACGCAGTGACTCCCTATTATATTGAAACATATGATCGACATAGCGTCTGTTTTTTTGGCAGGGTGTGTCACCTGTTGATAGTGCGAAGGGCTAAGGGATGATCGTGTGATCACCTGGTGTGAAACTACGCGTTCGGAACGTCGAAAGAGTATTGTAAATGTGTTATTTTTGTGTTGTGCAGTGGAATCGAGCCACGTCGACGGCAACTTGGCGGATAATGTAGCGGAGAGTGGCGAGGAGTCCGAAGACGAGTGGAATTACTTCAAAGGCGAGGGTGAACGGGAACAGATCCCCAGTGAGGAGAACGACGAGCCGCCACGCTCAGAGACACCCGGTCAAGATAATGTTAGTTTACTATACATTTCAGTAACAACTTAATCCTATTCAAATTTTAAACACCTAGTTATGCGATTATACGCCTGCTGCAAACATTACTAACAACTTTGTATGTTAGCAAGGAGTTTTGCCTTGAATTCAACTAAAACTTGGTGAATTCAATAATTGTAATGCAATATTTTGAATTGAAGACAAGAAGTTCTTAATACTAGTTAGCTGTTAGACCAACAACAAAAAGAGTTCATACCTATGTTCGGCCAACAAAAAAAAATATGATGATACCTATAATATATGAGACCTTTGATAATATGATATTATCAAAGGTTGGTTGTTAAAATAGTTGTTTTACTTAATTTGTTATACTCTGTGGCCCTTTCCTTTGTCATAAAGTGTAAATTAATCATAGATAAACAACATATTCAAAGAGTACTTAGGAGTACTTAAACATAGGTACTTAAAGTATTTTTTAACTCACAATATACTTACTGATTGTTTATGCAGCAAAGTAGAAAGAATCCTTGATTACAATTCAAAGTGTGAGTTACATTCATGGTTTCCAAGAAATGTGTATTGATAATGTGGTCTACAAATAGCTATGCTTTGCTATTCCATTGTGTACTTGAGAATGGGACAGTTTTTATATTCATTGGCAGCTGGTGGCTTGGAATGTAAATGTTTTTCATATGAATATATTTAAAACTAGGCAAAATAATCACTAGTTAGAGTACTATCTGTTACTTACTCTGTTATAATGTTAGGTATTAGTGATAAAGGTCAAGCTTGTTGATATAATAGTATGTTGTCTGCGCAGTCCCATATAGAGAAGAGAGAAAGAAAATAATATGCATTTATTTAAATTTCTATGCAACTACGTACTTAATAAACAATTTAAATATACAACTATAAATGTTGACTTAATATTATTGGCTGAAATATTACTGACTAAATGCAGATAAGTAACAACAACTAATCAAAAATTTTCCTTTTAGTCTGCCTGGGAAAGTAGTTCAGTAGACATGAACAGTTCACCTCTCAACCCTGACGCGCCGGTATTTGTACCCGGCGGGGTGGGCGGCTCCGACGTGCTACTGGCAGAGTCTCCAAGGAAACCCATGCCCATGGATGACATTGAGCTGCCAGATGCAAACCAGTTCAAGACTGAAGCTGTGGTACGACCAGCTGAGTTACAGGACTTAGATAACTGTGACCAACTTAATGGGCATCATGTGAGTTTGATATCACTTAGCTTTCTTTGAATTGATGACTTCATTTCAACGTGTTCTTGACATGGTATGTTTTTGGTTTTTATATGAAGTCATTGGTTTCTGATAATCAAATCAAATTAAGGATAGGAATCAAAATAAATACCTCAGTGTTAATTTTAGTATATTTTAGTCGAGTGGTGACATCCAAACTAAAACTACTCAAAGATATATTTATTTAATAAACATTTATTTCACCATCATTTTGATCTGGTTCAATCATTTTATCCATCAAAGAAATAGCCCTTTTTATGAGTGTCTAAGAACTTCTTAAGGTTCTTAGTAGGAAAGGTGTTCTGAACCTGTGTTAGATTCACTTGAATGGACTTGTAAAAGATTATTTATATAAAAAACATTTCTATTCTATTAAAGTCAGCTGTTTCATAGTAAAAGTCAAAATATATTATTATGCTGTATTAAAAAGAATTGTGTACCACTCTAATAACATATTATATAAGTTGTGAAAATATGAATAGAAAGTAATTTCTATTTTAGTCAAATTATTATGAATTTATCAACACTTCTTTGTATCCAACACTAAGTAATGCAACTCGCGCGTCACCTTTTGTAATTGTACCGTGAGAAATTTACCGCAAGTCCCAATAACAATTACACAAAGTTTCAACTCAACCAGATGAAATATGCGAACACATAATATTACAAACAAACATAATATATAGAAAAACATTAATTTTTATTATATTATAAGATGACAAAAAATATGCTTTGATAATTTCAGAATATATCAATGGAAGGTGTGACAGAACATTTGAATGGGAATGACAAGGATGAAATGGAGAGCTTAGGGTTTGGCTTCAATGTAGGAATTGAAAAAGAGAAGGTCAAAGACAACAATCTCATACAAGACTTTGAAAGAATACAGAAGGACACAACAGATTTTTGTAATATTCAGGTTGGTATTACTCCTACAATGTAAAGGTAAAATAAATTATTAGAAAGCTTGGGGATGAGTTGATTTGATAATTTTGATAGTTCTATTAAGTGTTATGTGATATTGTGAAATGGTGATAAAGAGAATAGCCGGCTGAGTTTGTTATGGGCTCATCTCAGACCATGGCGCGCTTGGAACCTTCGTAGCTTTAGTTTTAAGTTTACTTAATTAATTTATCACCATAATAGTACCTATTACAAATAAATGCCTTTGCAGGAAAATTGTTTCAACATCATCAGTCATGACTGATTTGTCGAGCACTACTCCACAAGACATGAAATCAAAAAAAAAAAGTGTACAAAACTCAAAGCCTAATAAGAATAATCTTTTTACAGCAATATGCAAATGTTTGAGCAATTCTTGAGCTAAGTTGCGTAGGCAGGTGCAGATCTTATTTTAAATTGTAAAGTTATAGATATTAAAATTTAAAAACCAATTAATATTTCAGGTGTTTCCTGCACACACTGAAACAAATCCTTTCAACACTGACGTTGATGACGAATTCTTTGAAAGACTTAAAAACAAAGAAAGGGATCCAATGAGTATGAGCTTCTACCAGGAAAAGGATGATGATACATGTGAACGCTTTGGTAAACTGGAACCGAGCGTTGATCTCAATGCAGTTCAACCTCTACCTGACAGTGACGATGAGGACATGCAACCAAATGGAGGACATCAAAGTGACCGTGATGACAAAGAAAACGTATGCCCTAGTGAGAAATCAGACTTGTTCAATTTAGAAGATGGCCAGGAACCAAATAATGATAGAATGAGGTTTGATGAACAGTCTGATACCCTAGCAAACAATATTACCAACTTAGATAATTTCATGGACTTCAATGTCAACAGCACAAACAATATACAAAACTATTCCAACACTGAGTTTGAATGCAACATACAGGAATCAGTTGTTCAAACAGATACGCCTGAATCACACAAGCTTCTTTTCGAACAAATACCAGAAATACCTGATGGCAAAAGTTCGGAATTAGGATTTACGAATGAAGACTTACTGGAACCTTCAGAGAGTGAAAGAGATGCGCGAGCCATCACACCACAGGACGAGACCTCACAGGACATCGAAATGGAGAGTAAACTTGAAGAATCGCCTTCAGAAGAAGTCCAAGCTGAATTAGCTGGTGAAGTCAAAGATGAGCTAGCTCATTCAGATCACATTGACATTTCTGAGACAAGCGATCATGTTGAACAACTAGATATTATTGAAAATGAAATCACTAATGAAATTACAGAATCTGAAACCACGCCGGACTTAGAAGAAAAACTAATTGAACAGTTCTCCAACTCTCCAGAGATGGATCACGAAAACGTCGTAGTGGATGTTCATAAAGAACCCGAGTTTAGAAATTTCGATGAATTTGACGCTGAGAATAAACAAGATAATATGACCCATGATAATATTAAAGACTCGTCAGAATTCGATATAGATACTGAAATAAGATTAGAAACTGAACAAGAGGTAGAACAATTACAAGCGCCTGTATCACAGATGCCAGGCGATTCCCCAATACAGTCCCCTGCGCCGAGCGAGACTTTGCTGCCGAATGAGTCTCTATTGCCGCGTGATTCTCCCTTACGTGATTCGCCTGCTCCACAAGAATCTTTATTGAGGGAGTCCCCACTGCCCCAAGACACTTCATTACCAGAAAGTTCACCATTGCCCCAAGAAGATTTGTCTGTGCTTCGAGAATCTCCACTGCCCCAAGAAACACAGTTGCCCAGTGAGTCGCCACTGCCCCAAGAGTCACAGTTGCCCCATGAGTCGCCAGAGCCCAGTGAGTCGCCACTGCCTCAAGAGTCACAGTTGCTCCATGAGTCGCCAGAGCCCAGTGAGTCGCCACTGCCCCAACAGTTACAGCTGCCCCATGAGTCACCAGTGCCCAGTGAGTCTCCCTTACCCACTGAATCACCAGTCCCCAGTTCGGTTGCACATCTCAATGCACCGGAACCAACTACTTCACCTCTCGCAAACTCTCCTCTTCCCACAGAGTTAGAGGTTTCAGAGTCTATTGCACCAGCACAGTCACCATTACCCTTACAATCTCCAGAACCAGAGTCAAAATTACCCGCACAAGACGATCTCGAGCCTCCGGTACCGGCCGAGATTCCCCTACCACGGGAATCACCCCTACCTTCTGAGTCACCCTTACCAGATGATGCACATCTCGCTGATTCATCGCTTCTCAGGGAAACGTCACAAACTAAAGACACATTCTTATCTGAATCACCTTTACCTATTGAAACTACCATTAATGAACAAGTATTAATCACTGAATCGCAAATTGAGCCACAAATAGAATCACAAATTGAAGCACAATTAAATTCACAACAAATACTGGAATTTGAACAAGAAATATCTGTCCCAGATGATATACAACGAGAATCTCCTCTTCCAGTTGACAACATTGAAGAACGAATCCATAGATCGCCCCTTCCTGTAGAACAAAACTTCGAGGAAACTTTCTCAAGAGAACAACAAGAGTTTTCTGCATTTGTACAAGAATCAGTTGAAAAAAGTGTGCCCGAACAGCCCTGCCGGTCTTACAGTGCATCTCCACTGCCTGTTGAAGCACAACTTCAAGCACAGTCACCTATTAATAGACATATTGAATCACCTGTATGCGAGCCCCTCAGAGATTCACCGTTGCCTGTCGAATCGGTAGCTACTGAAACTTTGTCTGAGCGACTCGAAAGCTTTTCGCCAGCGCCCGTAGATACCATCGCAACCCCCGAGCCGACAAAACTCGCGGAGCCCGTCGCACTTGCAGACGAGCCCGCGCCCGTTGCGCCTTCCGCTCCTTTAGTTGAATCCGTTTCAGAGGTCGTGCCTCCACAGGAGTCGGAAGTAAAATCTGAACAATTAGCCGAAATGACTACCTCGACACCCGACATCGTGCCCGAAGAACGACCGCGCAACGAACTAGTCACAGACATAGACATCGGCATTCCCGAATCGAGGGCGCAAGAAATATGCGTGCCCGTCACTAGCGAGATCCAGCACGAGGACGTCGTGCGGCCTGGTGCCACGCCGCCGCCCACGCCCGCCGTCGGCGACGCGCCCATCGCGGCCGCCGTCGCCGTCGCCGCCACCGCCGCCGCCGCCACCGCCGCCGCCGCCGCCGCGATCACCGCGAAGGCCGCCAAACCGAGTTCCCCCAAGAAGGCGTCCACGACGCCGGCCGCGAAAACCGACTCGAAGGCTACGCCGAAGTCGACCGCCGCGCGAACGCCGACATCGGCCAAACGCGTCGCCTCCGCTACGACCGCGGCGCGCTCGCCGGCCCCCCGCGCGCCCGCCGCGCGCTCCGCAAGCGCCAAGGCGTCGCCGGCCGCGCCGCGCGCCGCCTCCAAGCCAGCCGCGTCGCCGGTCAAGTCTGCCCCCTCGCCCGCCAAGCCCACGGCCGCGTCCGCCAAGCCGACAGCCGCGTCCGCCAAGCCGACAACCGCGTCCACTAAGTCGGCCACCCTTCCCGGTAAAACCGCCGCGAAACCTGCGCCCCGCGCCGCCGCGGCGCCCGTCCCGCGCACGACTGCGGCTCCGCGGCCCGCGCCCATCACTCGGTCGGCCCCCAAGGCCCCCGCGACGAAACCCGCCACAGCACCATCTAAACCGATGACCGCAACACTCAAGGCGACGACCATATCAACCAAGATGGCGGGCGCACCACCCAAGACGACCGCAGCGCCCAAGACTACGACCACGGCACCGAAGACGATGAGGACCGCATTATGTGATGGTATGCTTCGAGGTGTCTCAGCCGAGAAGACAGCAAGCCTGCCCAAAGCTAAGGCTCCAGGGCCGCCGCAGCCTTTGACGAATGGAGATGTGAAGACGAGCGCCAAGCCCGCGCCCATAACGCGAGCCGGGGCCGCGCGCCCCGCGCCTCCCAGGTCAGTACTACAGCTTACTACCAATTTTGTGGCTCGTAGCTTGAGTTTTAAGTTTGCGTAAATAATTCTTACAGATCTTACAAAACGAACAATTGACAGTCAAAAAGTGTACAATAGTACCTACTTTGAATAAATTATTTGAGTTTGTGGTGACAATGTTGACTACAATTTGTTTCAAGAAGGATTGAACTTTAGAAAGCTTGATGCGTCGTTGTTGATCATACCTACATGATCTTTTGTCGCTGACTTGTCAGTCTCAATGACAGAGACGACGTTCTACGAAACTGAATCTGCCGATCATCCTTTCTGATGTGCGATCTGTCTTGCCGAGTACTGTATGTGTTGCGGTCAAAAACCGGTCAAGTGCGAGTCGGACTCGTACACACAGGGTTCAGTACCACCTTAGTACCACCTGCCAAATTTTATGATTCTAAGTCAACGAGAAGTTCCCTATAGGTTTTGATTCTTCCCTATAGGTCTTGACGGGTCTTGACAAACAAACAGTGAATTGATCATCATATATGAATTCCTTTTTTCCCCTTCGAGGTACGGAACCCTAAAAGTTACTGTTGTAAATAAGATTGTACAGTGCACGTAACGAAGTATATAATGTTGTATTATGGCGGCAGACCCACGGCGCCGAAGCCGGCGTCGCGCGCGCCTCTGGACAAGCAGAGCAAGGACCTCGCCAACAAGCGCATCACCGCCAAGGCCGCGCCGCCGAGGACCGCCCCCAACAAGGTCAGTCTTCTATCTGGGCAGGTTCCAGCACTTAAACATTTTCGTCTATTGTGCGTGCAGTTCCTGTCGCCGCTGGAGTCACTCCAGCCATCCAAGCTCGCTCCAGAAGCCGAGCAGACCACCTAGGTTGCCGAGGGCTTCCCGGAGCGAAGCTGGGGATCTCAAGTAGCGTCCACCACGCTCGTGCACCTTAGCACGTGCGTCGGTGTTTCATCTACCTCCTAGCCGGCCCTGCACAGAGGACTGTATGTCGAAACGAGAAGGTGTTTGTTTAGTGCTTCCAGCCCTTTCAATCAATTTATTTAGTTCGTATTTAAAAAAAAATTGGTATATAAAGAAGTTTACCAGGATATGAAGCTGTGATAGCCTAGTAGTTAGATGTTTGCCTCCTAATCGGAGGTCGGGGGTTCGATTCCAGACACGCACCTCGTAACTTTTTGGAGTCAAGTGCCTTTTAAGTAATTAAATATCACTTGCTTTAACGGTGAAGAAAAACCTCACGAGGAAACCTACATGCCTTGGAGTTCTCAATAATGTTCTCGTAGGTGTGTGAAGTCTGCCAATCCGCATTTGGCCAGCGTGGCAGACTATGGCCAAATCTTTCTCATTGTTAGAGCAGATTATGATGATGATAAACCACTAGTAATGCATGTTTTATTTGCAGGCCCCAGTTGGCATCAAAGGCACAAAAGCGGTAACCAAGAGGCAAGACAACAAGAAGGACACTGAAGCGGCGCTCACGAACGGCGCGCCCGAGGCGTGCAAGGCGCCGCCCAGCCCGCCCGCCGACGCGCTGCCCGACGTCATCGCGTAGGCGCCATCACACGATTCCTATTATTTTCCGCTTCAATTTTGTGATTTTCTATAAGTGTATCATAGTTTTACGGCTCGCGCACACGCGTCGAATTTTGACGTACGTTTTATACCTTCACAATTTGATAGCATAATGCGCAAAAAACCGACACAACACGTTTTATTAGTGGACTTTATTGTCAGCACACATCAGAGTATCCCATCGTGAATATCATTAGTTTGTCAGTACTAAAAATTAGAATGAAGTCAGCGAACGCGCTTTACCTCTATTTCCGTCAGTAAAGGTCCAGTTAAACTGATCGGCTGACTCAGTGTTATTACTATCATTGATATTTTTCAGTACTGAAGAATAACCTGCGTACGGCTTCTTTTGTCTCGTCGTATGCCATCAACTTTAATTACATCTTTTTAATCAGCGTCTATTTATTATTTTAAACCATAGTGTTTTCTCAAGGTCTTGAACAATTAAATCCTGTTTAAAGAAAAAATGGCGAACATACTAGAATGAAGAAATGTACGTACGAATTCGAAGAGTGTACGTTGGTCTTTATGGCTAAGTAATGAATCTTCTCTTAATACTTGATAGCATCAAGCATGGTAACTATTAAGTGTCTGATTTCTGGCATTGCGTCCTTACAGCAAATGTCAAAAAACAGTCGTTAATATTTAAAAACCTCTCCAGTGTTAAGAGACGTTTCGGTATACGCCCGTTAAGGTGATCAAACATTACGCACACGCAAACGCAACACATCTTTCAGTACGGAAAATTCGAATGACGTCATCATTACGTCGATTGCACACGCGTACAATTTCGAATGACGTCACAAGAACATTTTTGAAAGTGAGATTCAGCTTGCTGCGTGTATTTTGTCTACATATTGAAAAATGCATTGCGCGATTGCGTATGTAGTGTGTGATCAATATTTAGGCTTGACTACTTTCTACGCTGATGTCGGTCGCGCGTACAATTCGCTTTGCCAGCGTCACAGTGTTGGCAACCTGTTATCGTACACGAGACCGACATCAGCGTAGGAGCAGGCCTTAGGTTGAGATCTATAGAGCGTACTTTAACATTGCTTAGACTTTGTGTTAAAACGAGACAGATGTATGTGTTTGATGTATAAATCCGTCTCGTTTTAGCTCTGTCATAAGTCTGGGTAAAGTCGAAGTATGCTCTATAAATCTCAGCCTTAAAGTCGCTCGTAGCGGCTAGTCGTTAGGTGCGGGAGGCGTCTCCCATTTTTATATTATAGACATCAGCTTTTAGATAAGAGTACGTTGCGGAGAGCGAGCGCGTCGCTGCGCGCGACTACGTGCGTGTAGATGCGCAGTAACGCGCACCGACGCGCCCGAATTATTATCCACTATTATGAGAATTTTTATATTACCAACGAATGATTGATTTTAATAAATCCGGCTTTTAATTTATTTTCTTTGTATAACCGTATTATTTAAATAAAAAATGTGAAGAACGACTGAGACATTGTTTTATTTTATTTTTTGAGGTTTTAAACTTATGACTTATGATAGTGATAAATAATAATGATGATAAAAGTTAAAAAAAATGTTTACTTATTATCTACATTTAATTGTCAATGTTTAACTTAAATATCATGGTGTTACAAAGAAATACTAAATAAAATAGAGCATTTTATTCAAATAAATGGTTATATCACCCATTTTTGTTTTTTTTCTTTACTTTGGCAGGATCTCCTGTAGTGAAACAATTTTAAATTCAAAATATCCTTTATTCAATAGTAGCTATGATATTATTATTTACAAAGTTATAATCTAACTTAAAAATAATTGAAAGGGATACGAAATAAGTATACAATCTATATTAAAGTGAGAATGAGAAAGTATAACCTCGACGCGCTCTGTCGTGGTAATCGAGAACCACTGACCAAGAGTGGTCTGTGTCGAGAGAGCAGTAATTTCGAACAGCTGTATTTTCGATTATTTTTTTAAAATACTTAGAATGTTCGCCAAACGAACTTTCTGCCTATCAGGGTTTCATGCCTCCTAAGCAACATCAAATTATAGGTAGGTACTTTTTTATAAACAATATTAGAAAAAAAAAATTGGTTGTCTGTAAAGTCGGTTTACTGACGATAGTTGAACGTGACAACAAAGGCCGATTGTGCTTCTTTGTCGCTCGTTCCGCGCTCTCGCTTGCACTTCAAGCCGCATGGAACGCCTCAGAGCGAGCTCTGAGGCGTTCCATGCGGCGTTACCGAGGTAACGCCGCATGAGTCATGTTTTTTCGTGCGTGCAGCCGGCTCTATCGAATTATAAGACGTTGTCACGTCAAAACTAAACAACGTTTTTTCGCAACTGCCTTTTCTGACTTACTACCCGTTCGATTACCACGACAGTGCTGACGTCACACGTCAAGGCTTATTGTTGAAGATGAGGGAACCGCATGTCTGTATCGCGGAGGTTGTCCGAGATCCACTGCTCAGCTTCAGCTGCCATTTCTTCATCGAAGTAGTCCCGCCATCCACCCGCTTTTCCTATTTCAATAATTTTCTTTGTATTAGGATCCCGAATCATACCTACGTGACTAAATACACATACCTATAGGTATCTAACCCGCCTAAACCCACCCACTTAGGTAACAGCAAATATCTAGGTAATCCGTTTGAATTGTCACCATAATTTAGTAATTTGTTGCATTTCCAAATTATTGCAGATTAATAAATCCAGTTTGTTTGAAAGACTAACAATTTATAATGTTTCTGAGCTCAAATGTTGATTTAATTGAATAGGTAAGACTAAACCATTTTCCAAATAAGCTTTTAGAAGGCTGCCAGTCAGTTCGGTTATAATATTCTGAGTACAGTTCTAGCGTAAAAGTAGTGTGTTTTGATGAGTTAGATTTGTAGTTTGAGCATGCAAGAGGTTAGTCTAATTATATTTTCTAAGTATACAACTACTGACGTGAAAAATGTAGCTACCTTTTCTAATAAAATTTTCCGTTCCCGCCTGAAGGATGCCAAGTTCGCTCATGACGTCGTAGTTCACGGACTTGTTTTGTTTGAAGCTCTCTATACTCAGGTGTTCACAGAGTCGCGCCAGCTGCTCTTCGCTATATTGCTTGCCAAAGAATTTGCTAACTCGACGAACGGCTGCAGGCAGATCCTAAGGAAAAGGTGCAATTTTTTTAATTTTTTTCGGTCCATTACAAGTGAGCCCTTGAATGCGATCTCACCTGTTGGTCAGTGATGATCCAGTCTAAGGTGGTAGCGGGCTAACTTTAAAGGAGTGCGGCAGTTTGAAAATTTACATGTACCTACCTACCTACAGTCTCTTTAAGCCCGCTCTTCACTCGTGCGCGTCGCTAACTTGCCCGCGACTAATAATGTCCCTCTACACACATTAACAAAAAGAGCGGCGATAACCTAGTAGTTAAGAAATCGGTCTTCTAGTTAGGATTCCGAGGTTCGATCTCGGGCACGCACCTCTTAACTTTTCAGAGTTGTGTGCATTGAAACCAATTAAATATCACTTGCTTTAACGGTGAAGGAAAACATCGCGAGGAAACCTGCATACCTGAGAGTTCTACATAATGTTCTGAAAGGTGTGGTAAGTCTGCCAATCTACACTTGACCAGCGTGGCGGACTAAGACCTAACCTAAATCATGATAGTGATGACACTCGCAATTATTCGCAATCTAGTTAGCATAAGCGATATCTGATGGGGAACGCCACGAAGCGCGATAGAGAAACAATGAAACGTGCGTGAAATCATCTACTATCGTTACGAGGCTTTCGCGGTGCGAGTGAAGAATGGGCTTCATTGTGGTGTGCCGCAACTTGCAAGTCATAACGCACTTAGCGTGACGATCGATATTCGATCCATTGGAGCGCGTCGAGGCACTAGCGTGCACGCCTCCATAGATTGAAGGATTTACGACATGGAATGGAAATCAAAGCTCTGAGTCCGATTGCTTTCTGTCTCATCATGACTCTTCAGAGAAAAATGCTAATCGAGATTCGAACCTGCAACTTCGTGCCTACTTCAACAATTTCTTGGAGGATTCAGCTTTTTGCATTGTGCAAAGTATAAACACTAGCAGCAGGTCAGCTTTTGCAAGTTTTGTATGTATGCTAAACCTACTAAAACCTTGCTGAAATTGACAATGACAACTTCTGCAAGAAAACTTGCCAGTGAAAACAGCAGTGCACTGCTGTGCTTTTTATGATACCTACTTATCATATTATTTATTTATTATCAAATAAGTATGCATTGTTCTCACTTTAGACAGTTCCTCGTAAAATAAAAATAGCATGTTCGGGTGATTTCTCTTTTCCCACGATTCTTTAAGGTGCTCGAAATATGGAGTCCAATGATCTGAAAGAAGATTGCTTCTTTTAGGGTGATTTTAGAAAATACTTCCTGCAGAAAATATTTCAAAGATTATTTTATTCCAAATAACTTTTATACCTGCTTACCTATGTGCTTTTGCAACGTCAGAAGAATCTATTTTATTGGTTCGGAATGCCATTCATATTAACAAAAACCAGCAAGAAACACGGCGGTTGCTCATTTCAAAAGTTTTTACGATAACATTACGCCGTTTCAATTTAAATAACCTACGAGCGTTGAAGTCTAGTATGGCAAAGACGTGTTTTATTCGTCGGATCCTGGATTCGATCCCCGGCATGCACCTTCTAACTTTTCGGAGTTAGTTTTTAAACAAGTAGGTAAATATCACTTGCATAAAGTGTGAAGGAAAACATCGTTTTGAAACCTGAATGCCCGAGAGTTCGCCACAATGCTCTCAAAGATGTATGAAGCCTGTCAATCCGCACTTGGCGATCTTGGTAGACCCTTCGAATTCTGTGCGGAGACCCGTGTTTAGTGGGCTGGCGATTATAATGATGATAATCAAAATATAACCTATGTACAAACCATACAGTATGAACGTAAAGTCGGAGGTACTTACGTAAATCGCTTATAAAGAAACGCCAGTAAGTTTTGAAATCGCCAATGTATCCCTGGGTCCTCATCGATTTGTTGAGGTGGTAGAATGAGACTACGACATCTCTCGGGTCCCGAGCGACGTAAATCACTTTCGCTGTGTCCAGTAATGTGGGGGGCAATAGAGAAAGGGGTAGATGTGTTTTGACGAAGCGTGGTGAGGGTGCGTTGACAAGCTGCTCCGTGCCAGGTTGGCTGACGTATTCGAGGAGTTTCAGCTTCCTTTCGCTGTCACTGTTCTCTTGGCGGAAGCGTTCTTTCATTACTGGATGGACGTATACTGAGAATCTGCAAAAAAGTTGAACTGACTGACTTCCTTTAAATGATCTATGAATGCATAGCCTACACCGCAGGGGTTGGAAACTAGGTAAGGTTCCTTTTATAATGAAGGGAGTCACTAAGAAAAAAATTTGGAAATTCCAAAGGAGATGAAAGTTTGTATGAAAGTCCGTCGTTTTTTCGAGTTAAGAGTAAAGCCATAAAAATTGGAATTTATGCCTTCGATTAAAAATGAAGAAATAAACGTGGATTTTATGCGAATCCACCTAGAAGAGGGTGAGGAAGTCTGTTACTGTTCAAGTTAAATCAGGTAAGTATATAGTTCGCGACAGCTTGAGATGGCAATCGGGGCGAGGACGCCCGGCGCACCCGCACGTCACCCGCGCTATTCCGCACGGGGTTAGCGCGGGCGCTGTGCGGGTGTGCGGGGCGTCCCCAACCCGGTTGCCATCTCGACCTGTCGCGTATCATAGTAAATAGTAGCATAGTATATACCTATACACATTATGTTATATTGTTTATGTTATGTTGTTTTATTATGTATGGCACAGTACTACATAAGGGTAATTAATGTATGGGTAATGGTAATCTGAATTACCATAGTTGTCGGATGAATCACCTCGTAGGAATCTAGGGCTTTGTACCGTTGCGCGTTGCAGACTGGTTGGTAAAAATTAGTAAGTGGGTCTCGCTTACGATTAAATGAAAACTACAAGTAAGTACATGATGCCCGCGGTTTCGTTCGCGAGGATTTATATAATACTAGCGGATGCCCGCGACTTCGTCCGTGTGGATTTAGGTTTTTAAAGATCCCGTGAGAACTGTTTGGTTTTCCGGGATAAAAAGTTGCCTTTGTCAATTACAGGGACGCAAGCTACCTCGGTAGCAAATTTCATACAAATCGATCAAGCGGATGAGTATTTAGGAATCCCGCGGGAACTGCTTGTTTTTCCGGGATAAAAAGTAGCCTATGTCCTTCCCCGGAATGTATCCTAAGTCTGTACAAAATTTCATTAAAATCGGTTCAGCGGTTGAGCCGTGAAAGCGTAGCAGACAGACAGACACACTTTCGCATTTATAATATTAGTATGGATAAAAATTCAGTGAGAACTGTTTGATATTCTACTACTATGTCTATCTCCCTACTAAATAAACGGTACGGTTACCTCATGAGTTCCAATGGGAACTCCACGGAAATACTTTTATTTTCCGACATAAAAATTAGTTCATGTCCATCCCCGGGATGTAAGCTATCTCTGTACCTTTCGTCAAAGTCGGATACACAGATGTGCCGTCAAAAGCTAGTAGACAGACAGACACCCTTTAGCATTTATAATATTATATATACCTAGTATGGAATATGGTTGGATACAAGCACACACGCGCGTACAGTATGAAACGCTATGGTCATGCGTGGCCATGTCTTGCTGTTTCGCACACACACGTTTGGGTCACATGCGTGTTGTATATAAGGCTTTTAAGAACTTGAAATAAAAAGTAAGTAAATGCCTACTTACTCTAAAAATGGATATCTTTCTGTGAGTGGTGTTGCATTTGATCTCTCGTAATCTAGATCGTTAACCACCATCCAAACTAGTTCTTGCGTCCAAGTCGTTCCTAAGAAGATAAAATCATAATTAGTTTTTTGAAAACGCAACACGCTGTAATTAAGTAGGTAAGACTGATGAACAGGTTTATCGTAGCGGTGCGCTGTAATTAAGTAAGTAAGACTGATGAACTGTTTATCGTAGCGGTGCGCTGTAATTAAGTAAGTAAGACTGATGAACTGTTTATCGTAGCGGTGCGCTGTAATTAAGTAGGTAAGACTGATGAACTGTTTATCGTAGCGGTGCGCTGTAATTAAGTAAGTAAGACTGATGAACTGTTTATCGTAGCGGTGCGCTGTAATTAAGTAAGTAAGACTGATGAACTGTTTATCGTAGCGGTGCGCTGTAATTAAGTAGGTAAGACTGATGAACTGTTTATCGTAGCGGTGCGCTGTAATTAAGTAAGTAAGACTGATGAACTGTTTATCGTAGCGGTGCGCTGTAATTAAGTAAGTAAGACTGGTAGCGGTGCGCTGTAATTAAGTAAGTAAGACTGGTAGCGGTGCGCTGTAATTAAGTAAGTAAGACTGATGAATTGTTTATCGTAGCGGTGCGCTGTAATTAAGTAAGTAAGACTGATGAACTGTTTGTCGTGGCGGTGCGCTGTAATTAAGTAAGTAAGACTGATGAACTGTTTGTCGTAGCGGTGCGCTGTAATTAAGTAAGTAAGACTGATGAACTGTTTGTCGTAGCGGTGCGCTGTAATTAAGTAAGTAAGACTGATGAACTGTTTGTCGTAGCGGTGCGCTGTAATTAAGGCTATCGTTGTCAACGATCCCCCGTCGATTTCCTACGTATGATATTATTGTTCTTATCTCTATCTGCCCTGGTTCGTGCATTCTCGGTTCCTAGATCGGTACATTTGTGATAACCAAATTTCAAATTGCTGTGATTGGCTGAATTTACCATGTTCTTGCTGCGACAGTGAGTTTGAGCCACTAGCGGAACAATGTTAGCCGGTCAGAAATGATTGCAATTAGTCAACCTGTTTGACGTCCGTGTTCTGTTTTCGATTACAAAAAAGAAAAAATTGTTGTTGCAATCATCAATTTTAGCAAATAGTGAAAGAGAGTCGGCCAATCAGAGGTCACAACTACCGTCACACTTTCTGTCACACTATGGCAGTAGGCATACCGAGTAATGAAAACAATTTTTCATTCTGTCTAGGTCGAAGTAGGGTTGCCACCTGGCTCTTTTTGATTTACAGGCTACACGATCAAAAATACGGGGTTAAGATTTGAAGAAATTTGAAAATTTGAAGTATTTGAAGAAATAGGCGTTGGTTCTCTCTGAAATGCATGGAAAGCCTATTTAGATATTTCAGTTTATTTGTAAGTTTTGTATTTTTTCTCTGTATGTTGCCGTGTCTTGATTGGTGAACTGTGTTTGCAATGTGGTTTTAAATAAAAGATTTATTTATTTAAATAGCTTTTAAAAACTCTTAGTGTTGTAAAGCAAAATGTTATACATTTCATGCATACAATCTTCTCATTTCAACTTAAAATTACATTTAATTCGTAATTCCACCTTCACAGTATCAATACTATGGCCGTAGCCAGGAATCGATTGCGGGAGAGGTTTTATTAGGGCCGGAACTGAATCCTGTCATGAGGAAAAAAACATTCGCTCAACTTTATGGGCTAATTACCTGGTTAGTGGAATTTCGCCTTTCAATTTGACAGTGAGATAAAATACAACAATAAAAAAGCGCGAGCGCAGTGAGCGTAAGTGTTTTTGGTTCAATACAGAAAAAATTAAAGTGAAAGGGAAACGAGTTTAGCCATAACAAGATTTTATTTTTAAAGCTTCCTATCCATACTAATATTACGAATACGACAGTATATCTATTTGCCTATCTATTTGTTACCCTTTCACGGCCCATCTTCTTTACCAAAATTTTGGTACTTACTATTCAGAGGTAACTTGCATCCCAGACATTTTTTTTAGGCGGCTTTTTAGCCCGGAAAATCCCCCACGGAATTTTTAAAAATCTAAATTCATGCAAACGAAATTGTGGGGTTTACACCAAGTAATAGAAATTCAAAGCGCGAGTGAAGTGACCGCGAAATGTTTGATATATTTCCAAAAAAAAAAATTGGTAAGCAAATGCAAGAAATAGTGTAAGTATTATTTTAGGCTTAGGTTTTTGACGGCTTCCCAGGCGCAGTCGCCATTTCAAAATTTCTGGTCTGGTGGGAGGCTTCGGTCATGGCTAGTTATATGGTTAGTATGGCCCTAACGGCCAAGAAATTAGACTGCATCATCACTTACCACTAGAAAAGATTAAAGTCACGGGCTAGCTTGTATAAAAAAAGGCTTACATCCTCAAACCAAGCCCCGCCGCCTTGGCTACGACCATGATCAATATCGAGTGGGTTTCGGCTACGCATTGCCGCAAAAGGAAAATATTCTTTCTACTGGAAATAACGTCAGTGTTTGATTTCGCCAGCCAGCTCCTGCTGAATTTGTAAAAAACCGGCCAAGTGCGAGTCAGACCCACGCACCGAGGGTTCCGTATTCGGGTATTTTTTCCGACATTTTACTCGAGAAATCAAAAACTGTTATGCATTAAAAAAATATGCATAAAAATAAATAAAAATCTGTTTTAGAATGAACAGGTAAAGCCCTTTCATATGATAACCCACTTGATATATGTAGTTATCTTACTTTGAAAATTGAAAATACTAATATTTGTTCATGAACACATGACAGACGGATAGAAGGACAAATGGACAGACGGACAGACGGAAAGACTGACAGACTGACAGACAACGAAGTGATCCTATAAGAGTTCTTTTTTGCTTTTGAGTTACGGAACCCTAAAAATATTTAGTTTTATTTGCCCCGTATTTTATTTTCATAATTACAGGTTTCTGTATCCTGAAATACGGGGTAACCAGTAAAATACGGGGCCTCTGGCAACCCTATTCGGAAAACACTGTCACATTCAAGTTAATGTCAAATATTTTGTTTTCAATTACAGAAAGCTGCATCAATCATTATTACAATATTTTCTTTGTTGTGATTGGCTGAATTTTTGAGTTTCAGCCAATAAACAGACTGTTTGCCAATTAAACGTCATAACAATATAAATGCCAGAAAGTTTAACCAAATAAAACAAACTTAATGAGAACCTAGTGAGAATGCAAACGGCACACAATTTATAATACATATTATGTTAGTCGTATATAATAGATATTATAGTAGTCGTTCACTTTGGTAATAGTCAGATTGTCATCAGTAAAATTGATATTGGTCGATGAATCGTAAATTATTGTTTCGGTGACAAATATTTTTATTATCTATTTATCTTTGAACAGAATGGAATAGAATGAAATGGAATCGAATACAATGATAAATTTTTATTCCTGTAAACTTTTAGGTAAACTTCAAAGTGTTTTTGGATGGTCAGAAAAATTTACCACTGGTTCGGAATGCCGTTCCTACGTTTTCTAGGGTTTCGTACCTCAAAATGAAAAACGGAACTCTTATAGGATCACTTTGTTGTCTATCTCTCTGTCTGTCGTGTGTGTCAAGAAAACCTCTAGGGTACTTCCCGTTGACTCAAAACCATGAAATTTGGCAGGTAACCTAACTGCGTAATTTTGGGTAGTTTTTTTAATCGATAAAGAAAGTTTGCGACATTGTTCAATAAAAAATTTGGATTCCAACTCCTCAACCCTGATGTTGCAGGGGACCTGACTACTAAAGCTAATGGGATTTAAAAAGTGTCGATTATTAATTGATATTGAAGGTATCTATACCAAGTAAACACTTTGTCGTTGATCTCAACCCTGATGCTGTAAGAAATTGCATTCCTAAATCCTGGTGATCCCTCGGGATTTGAAAAGGATCATCCGTTTAAATATTCTTACGTGATACAGAAACAAGTTGCATCCCGGGGACGGGCTATTACGGAGAGGCAACTTTTGTTCTGGGAAATGAAAGGATCGGGATTTTTAAAAACCTAAATCCACGCGAGCGAAGCTGTGGGCATTAGCTAGTTGTAAATATATTTAGAAGCTACTATAAGATAATAGATAAGGTACTTATTTCCTTATATTTTTATTGTATGGCAGCGCGCGGTTTTAAATTATAAATTGCACGTCCTGTCCTTTTCTGTAATACATTTTTTTCTCAATATCTACCGCTTTATCTCATAGCAAGAGTCCGTAAGACATAATACAGTGAAAATAGGCAAAATATACAATTTTTGCAGTTTCCACGTCAGTACCTGTCGAATTTTTCTAACAGTGTAAGCAGCAGAGCTGAGTTTACCATCAAGTGTTGATATGTGGGTGTTCCATAGAAGCTTTGCATCTAACATTATACCGAGAAACACGGGGTTCTCCTTTATTTTCAACATATGATTATTTATCAATGAATTTATGTCATTTAAGGTCCTGGTATTGGGCAGTGTGAATTCAACACACTTAGATTTCTTTGCATTTGGAAGTAAATTGTTAGCAATAAATCAGAGAGTGACCTGTGATATGGCATTACATATAGTATACATTGTCAAAAATTATAATATTAAAGCTGTGCGTATTGCGTGAGGAATAGGTTGCAAGAGAGTTGCAACTTGCAGGGTTTGATGCATGCGCTATTGCCAGCAAACATGAGACATATTTTTATCTACAGGCAACGTCTGAGTAGGTAACGCATACGTCTAACGTAAGTTGAAATGTACCAGTGTATTTAGTTAGACCTATTGACAAGTTTGGAGTTGGGTGCAGTCTAAATGTGGCCCGTGTGTTTAGACTGTCAGTTTCTGTCAGTTTCACGTGTCGTCCCCCGCACTTCACCACCCCGCTTGCACAAATCGAGACAGCACGAAATTTTCAAGATTTCTGGGTGTAATTTCTGGTTTTCGTAGTTCCCACATAATTATAACAATATAAAATATATAACGATAATTTTTTTACTACATAATATTCATTAAATTTTCTAGGTCTGTGGTTTTTCCAAATTTCATTAAATTGCTTCGTTGTCTAGAAAAACGAGCACAAAGTTGGGCCTTTTTTTAAAGAAAAATACAAATCTTTGAGCCCCTGTAATTTTAAAACTACATATTTTTAGAAAAATCTAAAACACCACAGACACAGATATTAGTTTCTAGACTATGTCTGCAAAATTTCATGGACTTTGGTTGCTTAATATTCAAATGAAATGGGAACTACGATTGTATGGAGTAAGTGACGGAGACAGCCCTGTTAAGTAAGTAAGACTGATGAACTGTTTGTCGTAGCGGTGCGCTGTAATTAAGTAAGTAAGACTGATGAACTGTTTATCGAAGCGGTGCGCTGTAATTAAGTAAGTAAGACTGATGAACTGTTTATCGTAGCAGTGCGCTGCTCTAAAGAGCTCATTCAGGTTATTCTGAGATTGTCTTTTGTGGCAATTAAATCCGGATAAGACATTACTTATTAAATAATATAATTGAATAAGTATCTACTTCTAGAAAAACCGTTGTTGGTTAGTCGAATAAAAAAAAAACAAAACGCCCTCCTTTGGTGTGAACAACGTACGAACTGATTATATTGCAGTTCCGACGGATTTGAAATCTGAAATGTTTCTAGAAAGCTGAAAGCTTACGCTTACCTACGTTTAAACCGTCATGCTGATCTACTTGGAACGGAAATTGGGGCATCATGATAAAGAAAATTTCACCTGATCGTGGATAGCTGGCAACGAACACATCGCTTGGCCGGATTTTCATGCTGTATATGTTCCATGCCTCCTGTTTGAACTTGTGTGGTAGAAAATAGCCTTTGCTCCCTACGCGGACGAAGCCTGTGTGTTCCCCTGAAAAAGAAAATATATGAGTACTTAGGATTTTCTTTAATAACTTAGTAGTTAGGTAGTAACTTAGGTAACTTAATGGCCCCAGTTGCTACAAAGTTGTCTAATCTAGTCATTGCCATTCGACTGCGCTAGATAAGCTACGTGGATACAAATCTATCTATCAATAACTGCCTACAAACCGTCTTGCAGCCTAGTTTGACGGCTAAGTGCGACGACGCAGTCTCCCACTGCAAGTAGGTTTGGTTTGGCTAGCAAAAATATCCAACCTTGGCTAACACAAATTCAGCATGGACCAAGAATAGTTCAGAATAGATTGTTATCGTAGCAAAATTATAATACAACTTTTGTGCTCTAAAGGCTGATTAGTGTCGGATTAGAAATCCGAACATGACGAAAAAACCTATTTCGAGTCGGTTGGTAGGTAGGTTTGTGTAGATGTAAAATTTTTGGAGATTAAATAATTTAATCGTCTGCAAAGGTCTTGATCAGATCTTCTCTAGAATGACATTAAACTGACGGGACATCTAAATTATATAAAGTAACTGGGAATAATTTTGGATTTGATCGGGATATAAAGTAACGTCGCGTCGTCACTCGTCACCAGATGGACTTGCCTCCTCCATATAAAAATTTCACGGTGTAGGACGTAGGTCCTATTGGGTACCTATTGCTTTTCTGGAAAATTATAAACATAGCAAGTTTGAACTGAAGTCAAATGTAATATAAAAATGTAAAATCGACCTGACGATGACGTGACCTTCCTTCATGAAACTGTTGTTTTTTTCACCTTATTATAAGTACAAATAAGTAGGTACTACAAGGAATTTTTTCTCTCCACTTTTTTCAATTGGTTCCTACCTTGGTATCGTAATTAAACTTCCTTATTCCATTTAACAGCAAGGTTTCCAATGACTTTGTTAGGTAGGTAGGTACTATTAATAACTTTTAATAGAATAGAATAACAGTTCCTAAAACCTTCAAAACTTGCACGTTCGTTCGCATTGTACCTACCTCTACCTAGCCGGGTTATTACCTATTGAATTAATGAAAGCAATCAAATATGTAATCCATACTAATATTATAAAATATACGAAAGTGTGTCTGTCAGTCTGTCTATCTGTCTGTCTGCTATGATAAACGCCAAACTAAGACAATACTAACACAGCATACCCAGAGTTTTTCACAAACATTTAAGTTTCATACCTAAATATTCTTAATGATGCTTTTTTGCACACCGTACCCATGCGTCGCAGTCCATCATCGACGCCACTGTCCAGTCTTTTAGTAAACGGGTTGTACTTATGTAATAAAATAATAATAAGTTAGTAGCCTCTATACCTACTCTATTTGATTTGTTCACTATGTTGTTGTAGTAAATAAATTAACTCATTAATGTTTTAGCATTTAAATCAATCAACTTTGTATATGTGTATGTAATAAAATTGGTACTAATAATGCACGTCTAGGCCACGAACAAACCTACCTTGTACATTGGAAATATTAATTGTATGTTTTTAATTTGTATGAAGGTTTTATAAAGGTCAAATTATATAAAATCCTTTGTTTTGCAGAAACATTATAATGTATTTGGTGTTACGGTGTTGAACAGCAAAAAATAAATTATGAATACAGTTAGTAAACTGCACATGAAACCAAATTAAGTGCAAAGAAAAGGTTTATATATAGTAGAAAATAAGAAGAAAGGTAGAGTAGGAACGTATCACTAGACTAATCAGTAAACATAATTTCACGTATTGGAAATATTGAAATAATTGGTACGTTGCATTGCATTGCAACTTAGATAGTTTCTTTTTACGGTCTTTCAATACCTACTCTTGAAAATAAAGAAATAAGTCAGTACCCACAGAGTATACTTATCTACCAATTTTTTTATTAACCAATCCTGGATCGGTCCCATTTCTGAAAAAATTACAACATTGCCGCCTTTTATATTTTTTTCAGCATTCGTCCGTATTTAGAAATAAATGTTGTTGAGGAACTGGGAACTGTTTGGTTTTCCGGGATAAAAAGTTGTCTATGTCAATTAACATGGACGCAAGCTACCTCGGTGCCTTTCATACATATCGGTTGAGCGGATGGGTCTTTAGGAATCCCGTGGGATTTTCCGGGATAAAAAGTAGCCAATGTCCGTCCCCGGGATATAAACTAACTCTGTACCAAATTTCGTCAGAATTGGTTAAACTGTTGGGCCGTGAAAAGGTAGCAGACAGACAGATAGACAGACAGACCGACACACTTTCGCATTTATGATATTAGTATGGAAGTATGGATTTTGTCCGCGTGATTAATATAAGTATTATTTATAGCCATGCCAAGTTAAAGCTTTCTAGTACTAATGTCTGAGCTAAGCCGCGGACGGACGCGTACGGTTGGACGGACAGACAGACGCACATGGCGAAAGTGTAGTTTCTTGTTTACGGAATTCGAAAAACATATTCCATGGAGTAAAATTTTGAAAATAACTAGCTCGAGCACCATTTTCCGAAGTTTTCGTCGAGTTATCAGCTTATAAACAAAATCAACTTAGGTAGGACGTACAAAACGATTATAATTAAGTAACTGCAAAACAAAAGCAATAAAGGAATCGATCTATGCATAATATTCTGATGATCCAAGAGGTGACTGGAGAATTCATTAAGCAGTAAAACACCTCTAGGTAGGTAGGTATTTGCTATCAAAGAGGTCGATAGCGCCATCGTCTCGACAATCATGGTGAACATTTGGAAGTTGTACCATGTACTTAGGGTATTTTTAGGTCTCTGTAATTATTACTTATTTTTTACAAAACTTACCTGTGAAATACTTCATCAGCATCTCCGCTACTTCTGGCTCTACATCTTTGATCTCTAGAGGATAGTTATTGTTTGATTTCTCCATATTTGACTCACTAGAACACCGAGGTCAATGACATTTAAATATGTTTTTATTTAGGTAACTTTGAACGGTCGTCCGTTGTGATTAAACCTGCGCTCGCGCGCCAGTATCGCGGTCGACTGTTGAATGTTGATTTCATTATTTATGATCAAACAGACTGTCATCTGTGTTACTTATAAATTCTATAGGTAGGTAATTGTTATCTCTACTCCAATTAGGTTCAGATTTGAAAATAATGTCATTACACTATTGCTTTATAACAATGGAAAGGTTAATTAATCTATACTAAAGATAAGTGAGTAGGTACGTAAGTATATATACATGTTTTGTAAAAATAAATTGAAATGCATTATGTGGGTCTGTGATTTCGAAATAACTGTCTTTTATTAAATTGTTCATTATGGATATTATGAACAGTTTAATAAAGGACAGTAAATCAGGATGATTTCTAATGCTATTTACTTACAGGTTTTTATTTAAGACCACTCATTTTTTAGGGTTCCGTACCTCAAAAGGAAAAATGGAACCCATAGGATAACTTTGTTGTCTATATGTCTGTCTGTCCGTCGTGTCTGTCAAGAAACCTATAGAGTACTTCCCGTTATCCTAGAATCATAAAATTTGGCAGATAGGTAGGTCTTATAGCACAAATACAGGAATAAATCTCAAAACCGCGAATTTGTGGTTACATCATTAAAAAAAAAAAAAAAAAATATGTTTCAATTTTCAAAGTAAGATAACTATACCAAGTGGGGTATCACATGAAAGGGCTTTACCTGTCTATTCTAAAACAGATTTTTATTTATTTTTATGCATGATAGTTTTTGATTTATCGTGCAAAATGTTGGAAAAAATACCCGAGTACGGAACCCTCAGTGCGCGAGTCTGACTCTCACTTGCCCGGTTTTTTTTAATTTCTTATGTAGGACTGTCTTTGTGCGCAATCGATTTTGACGGAATTTTCATGATCATAAACACGATCGAAGGTGCAACAAAATATAGTGTGGTAGGTAGGTATACGTACCTACCTACGTGGACGTATGTACGGTCTGTTACTTACTAGTTAAATACTACTCTAATAGGTACCTAGTGTAAGCTTGGCCCATCTTAATTATCTATAAACGTATAGAAGTTACTGATTAGATAGTTGGCGCCACTCAAATCATAACAAATCATAACATCATATTAGAAGGCGTCATTGATTGGCTGAAGTTGTTCAACATCTGATCGATAAACGTACTGTATATAAAATTCTTATAGTTTTTAGTTGATGAATTGTAGCATAATAAAGGATAATATTTGTAATCAATATATAAGATGAAAACATCTTTATTACTTAGATGATTTGTTAAACGAGCTTGATGATTTGTATATTAGTCACTAAGTTTATTCATTGTACAATTTGGATTGGCCGATAACGATAAGATAAAAAGGGGAGTGGCTAATAAACGTGGAGAGGTTACCTGTAAGAGTGGTTTTAAAACGACGACATTCGGAAATATACTAACGTAAGAGGAACAACATTTATTTGACACAAATGTAAAAGTTAATAAATTTAAATATGTAATAAAAGTATAATAATTTATCATAAAGATTGTGTTTGTGATTTCGTCAGACCTTACCCAAAAGGTCAGAAGAGGGACATCAAGAAAATATAATATTTTCTTGTCACGCTCACGACTCAGAGAAACAAGTGGAAATATACAGAGGAACGAGAAAGAAGTGGAGGTCTAGTAGACCACAGACATTTTGGAGCACAAGGCCAATATTTGGGCCTCAATATATCAAAGTACCTAGTCATGGCATCAAAGGATTTCTGGATAAACGGGTAGGATCTTTCCATGATTTTATTTTTATTGATAGCTATTAATGGTAATTTTTTTTTTTTTTTTTATTTGTGTGGGTTTTCGTTTTGTTTGTTCTACATTTAGTTATCATTTTATTAAAAAGCTTTGCTCCGAGTTGGAATGGAAATTATATAACGTTATGATACCTAGAATTACCCACATGTTTATAATTCATCTTGTATATTGGTTATACAAATGCGATCGACCTTCAAATTGTGGTTTAAATAACATTGAGGTATTTAGAAGGCTTATTTTACAATGAAAAATGAAAAATGTTTATTTACAAAATACAGTCTTGTACAATTTTCCTGTTTCTGGTGGTACCCGCACTAGGTTATCCTGTATCGTGGGTACAATGGAATAGATAGTGAACATAGTGTTAAACAATATAAAAAGTGTGGTTTACTTAATGATGGGCGTTATTGTTACTTTTAAATAGTTTTCAGGATGTATCTACTATGTCCTGCCGGGGTTTTATTTCTCATTAAATGATTTCACAGGTGAATATCTCACGGAACGTGGTATTTCAATCTTCACACTTGTAATCGTGTGCCGAATTAGTTTGGTTAAGAGTTACGATAGGGATTTATTTTCACATACCTAGTGGTTTTGTTTTACGGAAGGTGAATTTCTGGATTTAGGTTCAATCGTTTGCTGCATTCATTGTATAGATAGATGTTTTCCTTTTTCTAGCACACAGTGACGCGATATTATCACACAGCACTCATTGGGCATCTTGAATGTTGTTTTGTGAAATTATTATTTTTTGTAAACCGCTTTGGGATAAGGTAGAAAAAGTTACATGAAATAGCTTTTCGTTTTACGCCTGCCAGTGAAATAATCCGCCTCTACTTGTAATGGTTACTGAGTGATTGGGGATATAAAATGTTAATTGATAAAAATGAAGGTGATCCGTTGTAATAAAGTAATAGTGACCAGGGTTAATAAATTGAGCATTTTGAGAAATATAAATCCTAAAATGGGTGTAAAAGTAGGTTTATCTTATCTGGTTATTCTTTAACTAAATTTAAAATTATGGTAGGTAGGTAGTCAGATAGTTTTAAATACGGGGTGCATAAATAAGTGTTTTTTTTTACAAAAGTGAGGAGAAATGTTTTCATTTATCTATTTTTACCACTTGAAACGCGTAATGTTTGAGTTTCAAACATAACTTTGCTGATAACAGCTCACCATGAACAACCCATGGCCGGCCCACTACTGAGCAACAAGTGTCTCCTCACAGAATGAGAAGGGTTTAGGCCGTAGTCTACCACGCTAGATAACAGCTAATTTACTTTTAATACTGGCACAATAATTTGAGTACTACGAGTAGTAGGTAGGTATAGTATATGGGCAGCGGGGTTTTTTTTTTACCTGTATTCACGCAATTAACTGTGTACTGCCGCATTTAAATGCAATATGATTTTGTTTTTATTGGAATAACATCGCTTGGCGGGTTAAATTCCTGGCAAATGTTCTATTAAAATTAGAGTAAGTTTTTTTTTAATGGTAATATACCTACAGTACTGCCCTTAGGGCAGGGCGCGATAATAAGTACCTACTACCAAAATACTATTTTCTTTGTTGTACGCAAGAAATTTTAGGCAAATATCTTTGCACTACGCTCGCGTTTGTGGCATGACATTATCCCAGAAATATATTTTAAAAAAAAATTCACGCTCGCTTGACTCGCTTCGCGATAGTTCAGTTTCGATATGCATTTAGTTAACAAAACTCTCAGGAAACCACGTTTGTTGTGCTCTCGAAATTGATCAGTCTATTTGATAAAATCGAAATGCGGTGCCTTATAAATTTCGCTTAGGAGCGCCGGTAGTATCTCATGATAATAATATGAATATTGATCATAATTTTTTTTAGGATGATTAAGCATTGAAGGGTTTTCGGCTGGTCTGGCATTTCGCCTGATTTTATGTTTTTGCTTATTTAGCGCGTTCAGGAAAGCTTTGACAACGTTTTATAACATGAGTATATATATTTTTTTGTTTTAGTTACCCAAACAGAAAAAAAAAAGCATTAAAGATGTGGGACCGAGGGATAAATCTAGTTTGATTTTTGGTTGGATTATGAAGTTGTAGTTAGGGTATTTAAAATAGAAAGATTTCAATTGTAGGAAATGATGTAAAACATGTTGAGGATAAGTTGTGTAATAAAGTCGATAATTCACTTGTTGGATGTCACGCGATCTATTGCGAGGAGGAATCTTTTTCTTGTCTCTGTTTTTATAAATACGGTGTTCTGACGGGTTTTTATTTACGTCTCGGATTATTGAATACTTTCGGTGTTTGATTGGACGGTTAGAGGTTGCAAAAGCAATCGCCCTCTAATTAAATCATTTATTTAGGCATTAGTTCAATTTGGATTAAATCTCGCGAAAAGCCACGGTGGCTGTCTCTCGCGCGTCTTGGAAAGACATTCCTAATGCCTGTTTTTCTGAGGGAGGGATGCATTATCAAGTGAGATGAGCTGCAATGTTTGCGGCTGATTATTTTGGAAAATTTGCAATCGTGGCAAGTGGAGTAAAGTTTGACTAAACGATTTAATGAACTAAGTATATAATGGATTTGGTGAATGGTTATGTTATATAACATTTTGATAAATGGATGAATTTGAAGAGTGTATGTATGTGGTTGATGCACATTTGTTTCATATTTTTACTTAAGTTATAAAGTATTACATTTGGTGAGTAGTTATTTATATTTGGTAGGGTAGGTTTGATAAACAGGTAGTTATCTTGATTAATAAGTGAGTTATCATTTTATAAATGCGTACTTTAATGTTTGATGGACTGGTATACTTGATAAATGTGCATATTTTCATACTTCAAAGACAAGTTGTACCTATTAGTTTCTTCAAGCTTTTAGTTGCTGATAATTATATTAACATTCTTTAGAGCGCATGTCCTATGGACGAAATCGTTTATACATCCTTTCACTGTTTGAAATGTTACAATCATAAAGAGATAGTTATGACTAGAGGAGGTCATAGCTTGTTGCCGCTCTTGTACATCCATGTGTCGACTAGGTATTGTTATCTCAGTATATTTCAGGGAACCTCCGTTCGGGTGAAAGCGATAGCTGTTGGATAAATGCTTGTTGGGTTATCAGAAGACCGTGTAGTCTTCGATGAGGTTACTTGTAAATATTATAGCGAAATAGTAAGTTTAAAAATAGAATGAGGCTAAACTAAAAAAATGAGACAAAGATAAAAATAATAACTTAAAGCATTGAAACAGCATAAAGTGAAATAGTAACTTACAAACTATACATACATATTTACGAATTATGTAGATAGATATAGTATTACTGGATTACGTATATCAAATAAGAATACTGTCAGCTCATGTTTTGTTTTCGGCGTGGTAATTTTACGCTTAAAACTCATAAGAGATATCATGAGGTTCGCTTTCTGTAAAAGTTATTAGCTTTAACAGTTAATTGATTTATTACATTATTTATTTATTATACGCTCAACAAGTAAAAGTATTTTGTTTTGACAAAATCCAAAGAAGTACCTATTGGATTAATAAGGCAAGGTACGAAGCATTGGCTGGATTTTACAACATTTAAAGTTTCCTGTTCATTTTTATCATTGAGTTAATTTGAGGCGGAAGGATCCTCTTGAAAATTTTTAAGATTAAGTTATTAGTAAGAAAATATATTTTGCTTAGGTTAGTTTAAAATGTACAGCCGGTAATTTAAAAAAAAATATATATATTTAATTTTACATAATAGGTGAAGCTGGTTGATGCACCAAAAATCGAATTATCATAGGAATTTAATTAAGCTAACATTTTTATTTATTATCAACTTCAAATATACAGTAGCAAACTGATTAGTTGGAATACATGCAGTGATTGGAATATTTAAGTTCCGATAGAAGAATCTATATCGTGGCTTGTTCCTTTATGGACAAGAATATTTTTTTTGACTCGTGGGACCACTTACACAAAATATCAACGTTCGGTTTGGAGGTCTTCCATGGCTATTCCTACAGTTCCATGACGTATTGAAGAGGTTAACACTTTGTCGCTCATCACATCAACCAGCACGGCATTTGGGTATGATGGATGGATGTAGATAGGTACACATTTGATGGGGGGGGGGTTTAGTGGTTTGTATCAATAGGAACCAGGGGTTGAATGAGGAAGGCTGAGGACAGTACGTGTGGTGCTTACTAGGGAAGGTTTATGTTCAACAGTGACCTTATGATGATGACGATGTAGATGACGATGATGATGATGATGGACGTACGAGGATGAATCTTTTACGAAACGAATAAAGGGAAATCGAACAGATGCGGGTCATTACGGTTAACATATAAAATAATGTATGTAAAGTACGCCATATGGTGCATATTATGGCTAAAATAAAATATATAAGTATCATGTGAAATTATAAATCAAAGATTCTTTTTGCATGTAGATATTATATGGTTAAGAGGCACAAGTGACGCAACTACTGTACCCTGGCGTTTGTTTAACATTGTCCATTAGTACTTCAGAATGTGGATTTTGCTAGAAAAAAAAACAATAGGTAATTGTAAGAAATATGGGAAGCGTAATCTGCATTAAAAGAAAAAGTTTGAATTGGAAGCAACCAGGCATAGGATTTTCATACATCCGTAATCACGTTCCTTTCAACTCTCTATCTATCACGGTTCACGATACGCCGTTCGCGGTTCGGGCCGTGACGCACGTGCAGACGGACAGACGGACGGAGAGCAGAGGTTTAGAAAATAGGGTCTCGTAGGCACCCTTCGAGGGGTACGGAACTGGAGAAAACTAAATTATAATAATGATAATAGGTTTTCTAGGTTACCAAGTAAAATTACTTCTCTTAGGTCGGATTGTATTATGATGGATGCTTATGAAACAAAATTAAATGAACGGTCTACTCAAAGTGTTTTATGTTTGCAGGATCCAAGGATGTTGGAAATGAACAAATGAGGGAAAGGATGACCCAAAACTAGGTATGGGTCAGGGACACAAAGTCCCAAGGAAGGAAAGGATGGAAAAGCCCCGAGGTTACGGGCTATGGACAAAAAGTCCTATAGGAGGAAGGAGGTGGACCCTAGGATAAGGGTCATTAAAAATTTGGATCTGGAGGGAAAAGACCCTAGGATAAGGGTCATTAAAAATTTGGATCTGGAGGGAAATAAGGACAATCATATATGTATCCCGGTAGAAGAGAGACGCGCCAAGGCTCGGAATCCGCGATTTTCCAATAAGAAGGGAAGAAGAAAATATGTGCGTAAAACTATTGCGTTGAAAGTGTATGAAAATGTTTTGTGATTTAAATCGAGAACTGGCGGCGATTAACTTTAAGTTTAGAGAGTTTATTTTATCAAAAGGACAAGAAGTTCACTTACACATATTCATATTAAGAATCGCTCCCGATTCTAAATATAAATATAGAAGAAAACATAATCTTTAAAGGTATGGTGACTATACAATAATATAAAAAGTCAAAACACGTTATATTCGTTAACAAACTATACCTACATCTAGCTAAGATATCTATGGTGTTTGACACTGTTTGATTAAACTTTAAACTTTGTAAAAGATTTTTCCTCCAGTATGAGTTTCGGCAAGTACATTATGTAGTAGAGCTAGGTAGTTTACATACCATAATTAGTCCTAGCTTTATGTAATTGTAGCATAATAGGTATGTTCGTTTTGTGTACCATATTTATGAGATTTAGCTTTAAAGTGATGCGTGTATGTACGGACTTTAATAGTATTTTCCTAACAAATAGACATATTTTGAATTTGTATAATTGACTTATATAATATAGTTCATCAGTTTTCTTATATAATTCTTTAGTGGGAAGGAGAGTCTAGTTGGAACAGAACTTTTAACAATTTATTTTGAGATACTTGAAACCCTTTAAAGTAGTTTTTAGTAATTAGTTTTACATGCTCATCCCCAAATCTCTATTGAGTGTTCCTGTAAAATATTGGCTTGTGAGTTATAATTGATACTTCGGACTTTATGCATGTACCTACCTTCTTTGATTAAATGGAGGCCTCCTTTAGTTGCTACTGGTCTCGCAATTTTTGATATCTTTATGATTTTTGAAAAATTATTTATAAATTTAGAGTGTCTGCATCTTTTTATTTTAATATTAGCGGAAGAGAACAGAAAAATGAATTTTAGATTAAAGGCTAAATTTGAGTGCTACTGTAGACTGGCAGGTAAAGTTGCGAGGGTAAATAGTTTGGAATTGAATTGAGTTTATCTGCTATTTTCTAATTATATCGGATGGAAAGGGTTGCTGCGAGTGCTCTAAAATTAAGTTGCAATCATAATCAATACCAATGTATCAATAAAACTGTATATTCCTTCTAGTTAAGGTTAGCAAGAATATTAATTTAATTAATTACTATCTTAATTTTTTTTTGTTTTGTTGAACTAAGTCTTTGTCATTTTGGTTGTGAAGTTTACATGTTACTTAAGTTTTAATTTTTTTTTTAAAAGCGATGAGACTCGCTTAAAACAGGATGGCCGAGCTGTAAGCTTGGCCCATCTTAATTATCTATAAACGTATAGAAGTTACTGATTAGATAGTTGGCGCCACTCAAATCATAACAAATCATAACATCATATTAGAAGGCGTCATTGATTGGCTGAAGTTGTTCAACATCTGATCGATAAACGTACTGTATATAAAATTCTTATAGTTTTTAGTTGATGAATTGTAGCATAATAAAGGATAATATTTGTAATCAATATATAAGATGAAAACATCTTTATTACTTAGATGATTTGTTAAACGAGCTTGATGATTTGTATATTAGTCACTAAGTTTATTCATTGTACAATTTGGATTGGCCGATAACGATAAGATAAAAAGGGGAGTGGCTAATAAACGTGGAGAGGTTACCTGTAAGAGTGGTTTTAAAACGACGACATTCGGAAATATACTAACGTAAGAGGAACAACATTTATTTGACACAAATGTAAAAGTTAATAAATTTAAATATGTAATAAAAGTATAATAATTTATCATAAAGATTGTGTTTGTGATTTCGTCAGACCTTACCCAAAACTAGGTACCTACGCACTTTCACTTAAGCTAGCTTAGCTTTCTTTTTTAAATATTCCACATGTTTTACGTAAAAGATAGTGTTTAACAGGGCTCTCTCCGCCACTTACTCCATACAATCGTAGTTCCAATTTCATTGGAATATTAAGCAACCAAAGTCCATGAAATTTTGCAGACATATTCTAGAAACTAATATCTGTCAGTGTGGCGTTTTAGATTTTTCTAAAAATATGTAGTTTTAAAATTACAGGGGCTCAAAGATTTGTATGTGAATTTTTAAGACCGCGTAACTTTGTAACCGAATATTTTAACAGAAATCTGGATCGAGTGACAGAGAGACCCCTCTTAAAAGTATATCTTTCTTCTTTGGCTTACACCTCCAGCTCTAACAGAGCACGTATTTGATTACGTCAATTACAAAATTAGCCCATGACTGCAATCTTACCTGATGGTAAGTGATGATACAGTCTAAGATGGAAGCGGGGTAACCTGGTATGGCAGTTTTGATTAAACCCATACTCCTTTGGTTTCTACACGGTATCGTGCCGGAACGCTCACGGCTCTGCCGCCAAGTTGACTTTTGACAATGAAAGTAGGTACTAAGTATATAAATCATCTCGGTGAAAATATGTTTATTTTCTATTAGATAGGTACTTACGTTATAGCTTCTTATAGCTGATATACCTCAAGAGTTAATTATTCCAGTTGGAGTTTATTTCGCAGTAACAGCAATTTCACAGTACAATGAATTTGCTATATACTTAATTTGCATAGGTATAACCACCTATGCAAAAGGTCGCTTACATAATAATATGTACTCGCCCGATTTACTACCTGAAGCACACACGGGTATAAGGTTACATAAAAACCTTATAATTTAAAAGATCAAGATTTTTTAAATAGAATATTCAAAGCATGGCTAGGTTCAAAAGGAAGTTCATCGGCCAGAACAATAACAAGAGTTATCTAACAGGATGCAATTTAGTTTTATATCGTTTATTACTTTTAGCAAAGTATACGTAAGTATACCCTAGTCATAACTATAATAATTATATTTATTTATAAATCCATAGTTTAACAGGGCTGTCTCCGTCACTTACTCCATACAATCGTAGTTCCCATTTCATTTGAATATTAAGCAACCAAAGTCCATGAAATTTTGCAGACATAGTCTAGAAACTAATATCTGTGTCTGTGGTGTTTTAGATTTTTCTAAAAATATGTAGTTTTAAAATTACAGGGGCTCAAAGATTTGTATTTTTCTTTAAAAAAAGGCCCAACTTTGTGCTCGTTTTTCTAGACAACGAAGCAATTTAATGAAATTTGGAAAAACCACAGACCTAGAAAATTTAATGAATATTATGTAGTAAAAAAATTATCGTTATATATTTTATATTGTTATAATTATGTGGGAACTACGAAAACCAGAAATTACACCCAGAAATCTTGAAAATTTCGTGCTGTCTCGATTTGTGCAAGCGGGGTGGTGAAGTGCGGGGGACGACACGTGAAACTGACAGAAACTGACAGTCTAAACACACGGGCCACATTTAGACTGCACCCAACTCCAAACTTGTCGATAGGTCTAACTAAATACACTGGTACATTTCAACTTGCGTTAGACGTATGCGTTACCTACTCAGACGTTGCCTGTAGATAAAAATATGTCTCATGTTTGCTGGCAATAGCGCATGCATCAAACCCTGCAAGTTGCAACTCTCATGCAACCTATTCCTCACGCAATACGCACAGCTTTAATATTATAATTTTTGACAATGTATACTATATGTAATGCCATATCACAGGTCACTCTCTGATTTATTGCTAACAATTTACTTCCAAATGCAAAGAAATCTAAGTGTGTTGAATTCACACTGCCCAATACCAGGACCTTAAATGACATAAATTCATTGATAAATAATCATATGTTGAAAATAAAGGAGAACCCCGTGTTTCTCGGTATAATGTTAGATGCAAAGCTTATATGGAACACCCACATATCAACACTTGATGGTAAACTCAGCTCTGCTGCTTACACTGTTAGAAAAATTCGACAGGTACTGACGTGGAAACTGCAAAAATTGTATATTTTGCCTATTTTCACTGTATTATGTCTTACGGACTCTTGCTATGAGATAAAGCGGTAGATATTGAGAAAAAAATGTATTACAGAAAAGGACAGGACGTGCAATTTATAATTTAAAACCGCGCGCTGCCATACAATAAAAATATAAGGAAATAAGTACCTTATCTATTATCTTATAGTAGCTTCTAAATATATTTACAACTAGCTAATGCCCGCAGCTTCGCTCGCGTGGATTTAGGTTTTTAAAAATCCCGGTCCTTTCATTTCCCAGAACAAAAGTTGCCTCTCCGTAATAGCCCGTCCCCGGGATGCAACTTGTTTCTGTATCACGTAAGAATATTTAAACGGATGATCCTTTTCAAATCCCGAGGGATCACCAGGATTTAGGAATGCAATTTCTTACAGCATCAGGGTTGAGGTCAACGACAAAGTGTTTACTTGGTATAGATACCTTCAATATCAATTAATAATCGACACTTTTTAAATCCCATTAGCTTTAGTAGTCAGGTCCCCTGCAACATCAGGGTTGAGGAGTTGGAATCCAAATTTTTTATTGAACAATGTCGCAAACTTTCTTTATCGATTAAAAAAACTACCCAAAATTACGCAGTTAGGTTACCTGCCAAATTTCATGGTTTTGAGTCAACGGGAAGTACCCTAGAGGTTTTCTTGACACACACGACAGACAGAGAGATAGACAACAAAGTGATCCTATAAGAGTTCCGTTTTTCATTTTGAGGTACGAAACCCTAGAAAACGTAGGAACGGCATTCCGAACCCGTGGTAAATTTTTCTGACCATCCAAAAACACTTTGAAGTTTACCTAAAAGTTTACAGGAATAAAAATTTATCATTGTATTCCATTCCATTTCATTCTATTCCATTCTGTTCAAAGATAAATAGATAATAAAAATATTTGTCACCGAAACAATAATTTACGATACATCGACCAATATCAATTTTACTGATGACAATCTGACTATTACCAAAGTGAACGACTACTATAATATCTATTATATACGACTAACATAATATGTATTATAAATTGTGTGCCGTTTGCATTCTCACTAGGTTCTCATTAAGTTTGTTTTATTTGGTTAAACTTTCTGGCATTTATATTGTTATGACGTTTAATTGGCAAACAGTCTGTTTATTGGCTGAAACTCAAAAATTCAGCCAATCACAACAGAGAAAATATTGTAATAATGATTGATGCAGCTTTCTGTAATTGAAAACAAAATATTTGACATTAACTTGAATGTGACAGTGTTTTCCGAATAGGGTTGCCAGAGGCCCCGTATTTTACTGGTTACCCCGTATTTCAGGATACAGAAACCTGTAATTATGAAAATAAAATACGGGGCAAATAAAACTAAATATTTTTAGGGTTCCGTAACTCAAAAGCAAAAAAGAACTCTTATAGGATCACTTCGTTGTCTGTCAGTCTGTCAGTCTTTCCGTCTGTCCGTCTGTCCATCTGTCCTTCTATCTGTCTGTCATGTGTTCATGAACAAATATTAGTATTTTCAATTTTCAAAGTAAGATAACTACATATATCAAGTGGGTTATCATATGAAAGGGCTTTACCTGTTCATTCTAAAACAGATTTCTATTTATTTTTATGCATATTTTTTTAATGCATAACAGTTTTTGATTTCTCGAGTAAAATGTCGGAAAAAATACCCGAATACGGAACCCTCGGTGCGTGGGTCTGACTCGCACTTGGCCGGTTTTTTACAAATTCAGTAGGAGCTGGCTGGCGAAATCAAACACTGACGTTATTTCCAGTAGAAAGAATATTTTCCTTTTGCGGCAATGCGTAGCCGAAACCCACTCGATATTGATCATGGTCGTAGCCAAGGCGGCGGGGCTTGGTTTGAGGATGTAAGCCTTTTTTTATACAAGCTAGCCCGTGACTTTAATCTTTTCTAGTGGTAAGTGATGATGCAGTCTAATTTCTTGGCCGTTAGGGCCATACTAACCATATAACTAGCCATGACCGAAGCCTCCCACCAGACCAGAAATTTTGAAATGGCGACTGCGCCTGGGAAGCCGTCAAAAACCTAAGCCTAAAATAATACTTACACTATTTCTTGCATTTGCTTACCAATTTTTTTTTGGAAATATATCAAACATTTCGCGGTCACTTCACTCGCGCTTTGAATTTCTATTACTTGGTGTAAACCCCGCAATTTCGTTTGCATGAATTTAGATTTTTAAAAATTCCGTGGGGGATGTTCCGGGCTAAAAAGCCGCCTAAAAAAAATGTCTGGGATGCAAGTTACCTCTGAATAGTAAGTACCAAAATTTTGGTAAAGAAGATGGGCCGTGAAAGGGTAACAAATAGATAGGCAAATAGATATACTGTCGTATTCGTAATATTAGTATGGATAGGAAGCTTTAAAAATAAAATCTTGCTATGGCTAAACTCGTTTCCCTTTCACTTTAATTTTTTCTGTATTGAACCAAAAACACTTACGCTCACTGCGCTCGCGCTTTTTTATTGTTGTATTTTATCTCACTGTCAAATTGAAAGGCGAAATTCCACTAACCAGGTAATTAGCCCATAAAGTTGAGCGAATGTTTTTTTCCTCATGACAGGATTCAGTTCCGGCCCTAATAAAACCTCTCCCGCAATCGATTCCTGGCTACGGCCATAGTATTGATACTGTGAAGGTGGAATTACAAATTAAATGTAATTTTAAGTTGAAATGAGAAGATTGTATGCATGAAATGTATAACATTTTGCTTTACAACACTAAGAGTTTTTAAAAGCTATTTAAATAAATAAATCTTTTATTTAAAACCACATTGCAAACACAGTTCACCAATCAAGACACGGCAACATACAGAGAAAAAATACAAAACTTACAAATAAACTGAAATATCTAAATAGGCTTTCCATGCATTTCAGAGAGAACCACCGCCTATTTCTTCAAATACTTCAAATTTTCAAATTTCTTCAAATCTAAACCCCGTATTTTTGATGGTGTTAGCCTGTAAATCAAAAAGAGCCAGGTGGCAACCCTACTTCGACCTAGACAGAATGAAAAATTGTTTTCATTACTCGGCATGCCTACTGCCATAGTGTGACAGAAAGTGTGACGGTAGTTGTGACCTCTGATTGGCCGACTCTCTTTCACTATTTGCTAAAATTGATGATTGCAACAACAATTTTTTCTTTTTTGTAATCGAAAACAGAACACGGACGTCAAACAGGTTGACTAATTGCAATCATTTCTGACCGGCTAACATTGTTCCGCTAGTGGCTCAAACTCACTGTCGCAGCAAGAACATGGTAAATTCAGCCAATCACAGCAATTTGAAATTTGGTTATCACAAATGTACCGATCTAGGAACCGAGAATGCACGAACCAGGGCAGATAGAGATAAGAACAATAATATCATACGTAGGAAATCGACGGGGGATCGTTGGCAAGGATAGCCTTAACATGTTAGGAATTTGGGAAACGTAAGTCAGTGTCACGTAGATATTTAGCGATCCACTCGTCCGCCTGAGCCGTCATCTCTTCGTCGAAATACTCTCGCCATCCGCCTGACTTGCCTGTAACAATTTCCGAACCTTAAAACAGGACGGTTCTGACTCTTTCTTGGTTTTTACTAGGCGACCAAATTATGAGGGAAACTTAAGAGGGCTCTCTCCGTCACTCGTTTCCACTCGTTTCATACAATCGTAGTTCCAATTTCATTTGAATATTAAGCAACCTAAGTCCATGAAATGCAGACATATTCTAGAAACTAATATCTATGTCTGTGGTTTTCCAGATTTCTGTTAAAATATTCGGTTTCAAAGTTACGCGGTCTTAAAATTTTCATACAAATCTTGGAGCCCCTGTAATTTTAAAACTACATATTTTTAGAAAAATCTAAAACACCACAGACACAGATATTAGTTTCTAGAATATGTCTGCAAAATTTCATGGACTTTGGTTGCTTAATATTCAAATGAAATTGGAACTACGATTGTATGAAACGAGTGGAAACGAGTGACGGAGAGAGCCCTGTTAAGTCACTGTCGCGTAGATGCTTCGCGATCCACTCGTCCGCCTGGGCCGTCATCTCTGCGTCGTAATAATTTCTCCGTATGTGGATTAATACAAGGGTTTTAGACCCTCAGTAATAAAGAATTATCATGTTCAACTCATCACCGGCTCATTACTGAGCACCGGTTTTCTCTGAGAATGACTAGGTTTTAAGCCATAGTCCGCCACGCTGGCCAAGTGCGGATCGGCAGATTTTACACTCCTTTGAGAACATTATGGAGAACTTTCAACCTTCTATCGATCTTTTCCTTCACCGTTAAAGCGAGTGATATTCATTGCTAAAACGCACATAACCTCCGAAAAGTAGATATATAGATAGAAGTCTTTATTGCACACAAAAAACATGTAAACGAACAACACAGAAGGAAGAAACCAGAAAAAACAATTGTGTGCAAAGGCGGCCTTATTGCTTAGAGCAATCTCTACCAGGCAACCTTTGCTGAAAGGAGAAGCTAGTGTTGAATAGTACCAAGTCGCAAAGAATTATTCGAAATTATTTAAAAAGCAATTAAAGAGCATCGGGATCGATCATTAAACCCCCCGACTTCCCAAATAGGAAGGTGACATTTTAACCACTCGCAATATTGAATGCTACTTACAGAGAAAAACTTTCGAATCCCAAATTACGAGGATCGAACCTAGGCCATCAGAGAATCGAACCTAGGCCACTCAGATAAAAGATCGCAGCACTTGCCACTATGCCACGGAGGTCATCACAAACATTCTTACCTTTTCGTATAAAAGCTCCGTCGCTCGTGTACACGCCAACCTGCTGCAACGTCTCCATGTTTACAGATTTGTTCTTCTTAAAGTTATCGAAATCAAGATGCTGTGCAAGCTTGTTAACTTGTTCGTCTGAAAGTGTTTTGCCATAAAAATCCGCGACACGTTTTATAGCTCCAGGTAAGTCCTAAAGAAATAGAAAATCAATCTTTTGATATCAATCACTAAAAACCAGTCAAGTTCGAGTCGGACTCGCACACCTATGTGTACCATTGTACAAGAAATAAACACTTTTCAGGGTTCCGTACCTCAAATGGAAAAACAGAACCCTTATAGGATAACTTTGTTGTCTGTCGGTCTGTCCGTCTGTACGTCTGTCCGTCTATCCGTGTGTCGTGTCTGTCAAGAAAGCCTGTAGGGTACTTCCCGTTAAACTAGAATCATGAAAGGCAGGTAAGTAGCAAGTAAAGGAAAAAATCCGAAAACCGTGAATTTCTGGTTACATTACACAAAAAAAAAAATTAAAATGTATTCGATTACTAAAGCGCCATCTATATGATATTTACTAAATCACATATACGAGTAGATGGCGCTGTTGTCATTATTTTTGCAGTGTTGCATATAAAAATGTTAAAATGTTTTGTACATCGATGGTTTTGTACGATGGTACGGAACCCTTCGTATGTGAGCCGGGCTCGCACTTGACCGCTTTTTTGTGATGTAACCACAAATTCACGTTTTCGAATTTTTTCCATCACTTGTACTCTACCATAAATTCTATAATAATGTTAACTGTACTGACTTTAATAATGATTGGTGCAAGTTTTTCGGAATCGACCTACAGGAACATTGTTCGGAATATCGATCCATCTTAATTTAAGTACCTTTATGATTTCCTCATAAAATAAGAATAACATGTTCGGTTGGTTCCGCTTCTCCCAAGCTTCAAGCACATGTTCACAAAACGGTCCAGATAAAACTAAAAAAACAAAAAACGGAAGTTACATTAAAAAAAGTAAGGGTCTCCAAAATTTTTTTCTGAGAAAGAGAATGAAAGAGGAGAAAATTCTGAATTCATGAATATAATAATGTATTACAATATTAAAATAGATAGAAAAATAAATAATTTTACTATAATATTTCAGCGTTTATTATGACGATCGTAGCCGGGTTTTAGATTCCAACTTTATTTCCTTTTTAGGTACAGAACCCTAAAAAATTACATAATCTATCCATTATAATTATTTATTTATTATAATGTCTACTTTATCCTTACCGAGATCTGAAACAAAATACTTCCAAAATTCCTTGAATTCCATATCATATTTTGACATTTTCATCAACTTGTGATGATGATAGTAAGAAACAGCGACGTCTCTTGGGTCGCGAGCCACATATACTACCTATTGAACAAAATATAATAGAGACACTTCATAAAATTAAGTCTTACAATACATAAAAATATTTTTTTATAGAATGTCGTAAAACCTTTGTCTTATCTAAGAGTGACTGTGGTAACAGTGACAGCGGCAGATGGCTCTTGATGAATCTTGGCGAAGGCATATCCTCTAATTCCTTAATGGTCATCGGTATTACAGATTTCTTCAATAGGTCTACTTGATCTTCCGAGTAAGAAAGTTCAGATACACGAAGTATTCCTGACAATCTAGAAATATTGTAAGGGTTAATTTCTTAATATTTTTTTATGTTTCATGATAGTTTTGATATAATATTTTGATGTTGATATTACCACGGTGGCGCTTCCAAACAATGGATATTAGGTACATACTTTTTTTGTTTTAACGTATATTATGATAATGTTTAGATTTTTTTATTTATTTTTTATAGACCGTATGTTTTAAGTACACAACTTATATCTTAACTGATAAAAAATATTTTAGTAGGAAAGATGAATTTAAGTAAAGACCCAAGTTATACAACTACGCATAGGCGCATAGGCGCGTTCCCTCTGATGCAGAGAAAAGAAAATACTGAGAAAACAAGCACAATATAATGTAAATATCTCTGAATCGCGTATCGTCAACCTAGATCAGAGTGGCGATTGACGAGCGGCTGTATTGCATCGCTTCAGCCCACGGACTTGAAATAGCTTCATCCCGTAGTTTAATTCCTAACAGGCTTCAGCCTATGAACTGTGTTATGCTATGTGAACTGTATAGTCTCTGAACTGGCAACGGTACTGTCACAATTCTGGCAACTTTATAGAATGAAGGGAAATGCTTCTTTCCTTCAGCTAAATAGTGACTAGACTATAGCTAAATAGAGTGTGATAGTGATAGTAGTTTATCATTACTAACGATTAACACTGGAGAACGACTCTTCTTTGTAAAATTCTTAATAACCGCTTAACAAATTGATAATCCCAATGAATTCCATTCATTTAATTCATCATGAAACGCACTTTTTGTAAAAAAATCAAAAAATTAAAAAAAAAACAAAACATTTTTATTCAATTAGACTTTTACAAGTTCTTTGAATCGTTCTGTAGTTATAACTTTGGAAGTTGTAGGTTCTTTTTGAGAAAATCGAGTCAGAGTAGCGGGTGGCCCGGTTTATTTGCTATCGAATGTATTTCGAGCTACGCTTTAATTTACATATTGCTATTCACAACAGTAATAGACCAGATTAAAAAAATATAATAAGTATAAAAACTTACTCTAAGTATGGGAATCTTTCATTGAGCAGTGAGGATTTAGCTTTCTGGTAATCTAAATTATTGCATACCAACCACACTAACTCTTGAGTAAGAGTGGTTCCTGCAAATAATAGGTCTTTTAGTTATGTTGCCAATAGGCGGAGCGTCCTAGCCTCTCTTTACTCTTACATTTTAGCTAGTAGATACATTCCAATATGAAAATAGGTATACCTAAGTAAGTAATATTATGTAGATATTCACTGACTTTGCACCATAAATGCATCAAAAAATATTTAGCTATTCGTAATACCGAAAAGTTACCTGCTTTTGGGTAAGTAACGACGAAAGTGTCGTCAGACCTCAGCGGTAAGTTGTAAATGCTTGGAAGTACTGACATGATTCCGGCCTGGAAAATGTATTGTTTTGGGCCAACCCGGACAAAATATAGCTTATCACCTACACAAAAAAGCAATCTTTTATTAATAACTATTATCTATTCATAATAATTTATAATATTACTCCATTCAAGAGTGAATATGCAACTTCTAGACAAGCGTGCTCCACTTAGGCTGCATCATCACGTACCCGCAGGACTGAGTGCAGCCAAGCGCTAGTCTAGTAATGTCTAGGACTTACGACTACTGATGAATACTGAACAACTGATTTCTCGTGAAACTGGGAAAAGATTCTGGAATAAAAATATTAATTATTTCTGCATCAAACACATACATTCTTGAAAATCTATCTGTTTGTGAAATTCCAATTAAAAACGCAGGTTTTGCTAATGCGCAAATAACCGTAAGATATTATGACCTTAAGAAAGATATTTCGAAATCACAAATTGAAACGTTAAACTGGGTAATTTTTCGACTTATCACTGAAATGTGATTAAATTAATTATTATTATAAAAATTACCATATAAATAATCCTTGAACTCTAGATTATCCTCAGAATTAAGCAATTCAACCTCGTAAGGGAAATCTTTACTAGGCTTATAATCCATCATGTAACGTAACTACTTTAATTTAGATTTATTTGAAGTATTTATTATTACTACTTGTTTTTTTATTTATATTATTATTAGTTATTACACACAGCTTGTGATAAAGAAGTTCTGAAAGTGTGCCTCCGAAACAATTTATATGTGCCTTTAAGTAATCATATCCCGTTTTTTAGGGTTCCGTAGGCAAATGGCAAAAAACAGAACCCTTATATATTCGTCATATCTGTCTATCTGCCGTAATATGTCACAGCCACTTTTTTCCGAAACTTAAAATTAGGATAACTATACCAAATGGGGTATCATACGAAAGGGCTTTACCTGTATATTCTAAAACAGATTTTTATTTATTTTTATGCATGAAAGTTTTTGATTTATCGTACAAAATGTCGGAAAATTACCCGAGTACGGAACCCTCAGTGCGCGAGCCTGACTCGCCCTTGGCCGGTTTTTTAATCTTTATTTGTCTGCAAGTAGTATTCAAAAATATTTGCCTAAAGATATCTATATTGTATTTAAATTTTCCGGAATTAGGCACGAAGATAAAAAATTAAATTTTGTATTTCGGCAGAACTATTTGCTAACTACTTATAATGATACGAATTTAAAGAAAACAACAGTAATGCCAAGTCATCTTAATATTTAGGAAATATGAAAATTCTCAAGGATTTTCCGTTATCGCTAGCAAAATATGTCAACCTTTAATTATAATATCTCGGGCGTTTTATTGTAAATAGATAGATATATTCTTCTGACTTCATCTTAATATTATATTTGATTATTATTATTCTTTATTGTTGATTTTTTTAATTTTGACTAAATTTTGTATTTTTTCTATATAACTTAAATTAATTTAAAGTGACCACTTACTGGCTATTTCTTGAAATACTTATTACGAAAAAACCTGTTAAACTTTTTTAGAGACTTTCAATTCTACCTATGTGTACCGAAATCTCCTAGATTTCTGAACCGATTTGCGTAATTTTTTTAAATTCATTGTTCTATAAAAAAAATTGGATTCCAACTCCTCAATCCTGATGCTGCAGGGGACCTGACCACCCAAGTGGAAGGGATTTAAAAACTATCGTCGGTTATAAATTGATATTGAAGTTATCTAAGTACTTATATCCAGTAAACACTTTGTCGTTGACCTCGAGGACCCAACTCCTCAACCCTGATGCTGTAAGGGATTGCATTCCTAAATCCTGGTGATCCCTCGTAATTTTTAAAGAATCATCCGTTTAAATGTTTTTACGTGGTACAGAAACAAGTTGGATCCCAGGGACGGGCTATTACGGAGGGGCTAATGTTGTCCTGGGAAATCAAAAGTACCCACGGGATTTTTAGAAACCTAAATTCACGCGGGCGAAGCTGCGGGCATCATCTAGTGAGCATAATAAAAATGTGAAAGTGTCTTTCCGCCTGTTTTTCACGGCACGGATCCGTGACACTTTGTCACGTGTTTGGATTTTAACGAAAAATAAGTAAAATAAATAAATAGAAGATTTATTTTATATCTGTTATTAATAATAATACAATTGTTACTTATATTTTAACATATTAAAATTAACAATATGAGAAACGGAAGTCGGTGTCACGCAGATGTTCCGCGATCCACTCGTCCGCCTGAGCCGTCATCTCCGCATCGAAGTGATCTCGCCACCCGCCTGACTTACCTGGAACAATTTTTACAATAAGTTTTTCAAAAATATCGCTGTCGAAAATGTTTTAGGTATGCAATTTTAAGTTACCTACTATTATTAATACAATATAATAGTAGAAGCCGTGAAATACTAGTGGTAAAGACGTCGGTCTGCTATTCCGGAGGTCGGGGTTTTGAACCCGAGACTGAATTTTCGGAGTTATGTGCGTTTTAAGCAATTAAATATGTATTGAAGCAATACATCGTGAGGAAACCATGCCTCAGACTTCTCCATAATGTTCCAAAGGTTTGTGAAGTATATACCAATCCACACTGGATCAGCGTGGTATGGCCATACTCTTCTCACTTTGAGAGAAGACTCGTCCTCAGTAGTAAGCCGGAGATTGGGTAATGATGATACAATATGTAATAATAGTGTGATGAATCGATATACGTTGGGTTCTCAAGGTGCCTGAATGGCGATCTCGCACCGGAAAGCAACGTGTTGGCAGAACTCTCCACTAGACAGACGACGTCAAACGAGTCGCAGGGAGTTGGGTCGCTGGATCCATGGGACCCACCCAAGACCTGAGTGCGTGGAAGTAGGTCCAGCAATGGTCGTCTAGTCTTATTCGCTTTGACTGAATTTTTGGTCATGTTAATGTATTGTATTATACCCAATCGCGTGTTTGAATGACTAACTATCGATTGAACTAAAAATATGTTAAACATTCGCAGTTTTGAAGGCTTACGTTCAAATATACCTACCTACTATGAGCACTATATTTCATACCTACTCTTAAAAGATGTGAAAATCAAGCACGATTGAGGATAGGTATTAGGTACCTACCTACTACTAGCGCCACCTAGTATTTTATAAATATGTATTATTTACAATTTTATGCTAGATTACCTACATTGAAAATAAATATACGTAGGTATTATAAGTATCACTCATTCTAGGTTCATATGTACAGACCAATAAAGAAAATCGATTGATGATAGATAAATATATATTCATTTCTTTCATAAGTTTCACCTTTTCGTATAAAAGCTCCGTCGCTCGTACATATGCCAAGTTCCTTCATGTCCTCCATGTTAATTGATTTGTTTTTTTTAAAGTTATCAATATCAAGGTGGTCAACCAGTTTGTTTATTTGTTCTACGGATAGTGCTTTGTCATAAAAATTCGCCACACGTCGTATAGTTCCCGCCAAATCCTAAAGAAATTGGGAATACCTACTTTAAGAAATCTTGTATTCTATGGACATCTTATAAGAAAGTACTTATATTAAATTATGATATTTGTCTATGCAACACAACAATGCAAATATATAAAGTTTAGGGAAAAAACAAAAAGAAGAGAAAAAGTAATAAGAAAGATACCTACTAAAAATGTGGCCTATGTACTTATCTAGTTTATATGTATAATGAAATGAATACCTGGTTTATATAAGGACGCTTTAGTTAGGTTGGCTTTTTATACGTAGGCCTATATTAATTTCTACATTCAGGCTTTAATTTTCTTAAAGCAGATTTTTTAATATCATTTTAAATACAGTGTATTTTTTAACTGGGACAGTATGGGGAAATCCAAAACGCATCGATGTACGATGCCAAAACCATAAGAGATACAGGGAAACTGTCTTACATGCACATGGCCGGTTTTTATTTAACATGAGATTTTGTGCATGTAATGCATATTTCTACCGACCTTAATCATATCATCATAGAATAAAAATAACATGTTTGGGTGGTATCGCTTCTCCCAAGCTTCTAGAACATGTTCAAAATACGGAGTCCACACAACTGTAATTAAGAAAACAAAATTAATATGTTAGTTTGGCACGACCTTAGAACACGACATAACAAGATGCAGTCATAGATAATGACTATGATGCAGTAATCGTTGTTGAGGGAATTCTCATAGCTTTATGTGTAGCGCTGACTCTACCATGCAGCTAAGACACGAGCGGCGGCGTCAGCTATTTTATCACCGCAACCCAAATTCGAGTTTTCTTTAAAAAATGTATTAAACTATTTAGAATCATCCTATCTGTTACATCGCGTTGCGTTAGACTCAAATTCTATTTGTTACATCGCGTAGCAATACCTACACAAATTATTTTTATTATTTATTTTTAAATAAATAGTAATAAATTCATTGTTTCTGTGTCTTCCTTCACTAGGGTATAATCCATGTTGTGCTTAGTGTCCTTAGTGCGCCCACGAAGGCTCGGTTAATACGTAGATAATTTGAAGTGTGTAATCCTGACGTATCCGGTTGATCATTATTCCAAGCTTACTTTTAGTTTATTCATTTTTCAATCTTAATCCTCATCTTTCTGATATTGTGCCCTCATTTATAATCTTTGAAAAAAAATTGGTTGTCTGTAAAGTCGGTTTACTGACGATAGTTGAACGTGACAACAAAGGCCGATTGTGCTTCTTTGTCGCTCGTTCCGCGCTCTCGCTTGCACTTCAATCCTTACATGGAACGCCTCAGAGCGAGGTAACGCCGCATGAGTCATGTTTTTTCGTGCGTGCAGCCGGCTCTATCGAAATATAACACGTTGTCATGTCAAAAAAACTTACTATTATTAGAAATGAAATAATTCCAATAGATCTTAAACTCTTTATCAGGCGACAGCATCCTCAAAAATATATGAAATTTATAAAAGGAAATGACGACGTCTCTTGGATCTCGTGCTATATATACCACCTGGCAAAAAATACAAAGTACGCTAAAATAAGACGAAATTTTGCATGAAATACCAATGTATCATCAAAATATCATATACAATAGCGTTATAAGTGATGTAACTAGTACCGTCTTTAAAAAAATGCACTTTAGCAATTTGAAAGAGCTTGATAAAGTCATAAAAGAAGCTACTGTGGAGTTTGGACTATACTGTACCGAAATCTATATTTTCCTATTTCTGCTATCAAAATTTCATACCTACAAAACATTAATCCATACTATCCATACTAATATTATAAATGCAAAAGTGTGTCTGTCTGTCTGTCTGCTAAGTTTTCACGGACAACTGCTGAACCGATTTTAATGAAATTTGGTACAGACTTGGGATACATCCCGGGAAGGACAAGGCTACTTTTTATCCCGGAAAATCAAAGAGTTCCTACGGGATTTAAAAAGTCTACGCCGGCGAAGCCACGGGCATCCTCTAGTTAAGTATATTATACATATCTAAGCAGTGCATATATCTAACCAGTGTCTTTTAATTTATATGATACTTATCACAAGTATCTAAACCAAAAATTCTAGTCACATGATACAATTTTTATTGAAGTTTGTTTGACCTTTGTAGTGTCCAGTAACGTTGGTGGTAGTAGTGAAAGCGGTAGATGGCTTTTGACAAATCTTGGTGAAGGTATTTCTTTCAAGTCCTCAACTGTTAAAGGTAATTGAGATTTCCTCAGTTTTTCTTTCTGACTATCGGTTAGTGGGGTTTTTTCTACATTAAACATTGTCGATATTCTGCAAACAAAATAGCAATACAACTTGTCAGTTTCATAGTGGGTATTAGTTCTGCAATAAAACAGGATTTCACTAAAATTGAATAATACATGTTACATCAATTCGCAGCGTTACGCAAAGACAACGGGAAGTACTCTATAGGTTTTCTTGACAGACACGGCGACGGACAGACAACAAAGTGATCCTATAAGGGTGCCGTTTTGCCTTTTTAGGTTCGGAACCCTAAATAGACGACGTCCGCACCTCTCGAGAGACCTATTATTTTGGTCGCGACATCGTAAAACTGTAAACATGGCGTGCGGTTTCTTACCTACTGCCCTATTAGCTCGTTTTCCTGAACAAGGTGTAGACCTACCTACGTTATCCTATTCGTTGGAATCTTTTTTTAGGATAAACACTTACTCTAGAAATGGAAATCTTTCAGTGATGATTGTTGATTGAGCTTTCTCGTAATCTAAATTGTTGCATAACAACCATACTAGTTCTTGAGCCAAAGTTGTTCCTGCAAAATAACAAGAGGTATATTTTGTGGTATGAATTTTATTTTTCAATGAATGCTTTTTTTAAATATTACTACACTGGGTTCGAGATTGTTTTCAAGCAAAATTTTGTCTTCTGTAAAAGTGTGAATTACTAATAAAATATTTTAAAAAAACTTACCTGACTTTGGGTAGGTAACCACGAAAGTATCGTCAGAACGTAGAGGAAAGTTGTAAATATTTGCAGCTTCTGCCAAATATCCTTTAAACATGAAGTATTTTTTTGGACCAACGCGAATAAAGTCTGTATTGAAATCTACACATAAAAAGTTAAAATAAGAATTTTGCAGAAATCAAAATACCTATTTATCTTAGATTTTAGGAAGCAGGCAATTCTTTTTAATTTAAAATAATTATATGAATAAAAAACTAAACGAGGTCCTGGGTTCAATTCTCAGCGAAGGCAATGTCGAAGCTTATAATTTCTAAATTGATCTACCGACAAGGCCGTTCTTTTTTTTAATGTATGTTTCGCTGGCAATCCTTACATGGTTATCGGAGACTTTGTATAGGTTTACACGACATTTTTTGTAACCTTATTCTTTTTAGATTGTCACGAAACAGGTTCTTTTTTTTGTACTGTGATCATGATTTCTAAGTTAAAGCCTTACTTTTTTTAACTTATTCTATTCAAACTGATATTTATATGCATATGTAACTTAAGTCAATCGAGCATAATAAAAGAAACTAGAAATCTAAGCGTGAAGCTCACGTAGCGTAAAGCCGGGCGGGCTTTACCATACAAATATTATTGGCGTCACTCAGAAAAGCAGGTATTATTTAAATATTTTTATCGAATTATTGGAATGTCCTCTCAAACCAACACAAAAAACATCAGGTTCAATGTGTAGAGGTTATCCGAGAGTTTTAATCTAAAAAAAACTAATGCCAAAATAAATAATTTAATTAGAGCGTGATTGCTATCACAACATCTAATTATCCAGTTCACAATACAAAAACCGAAAATATGCGATATCGCCCCGAATCTCGGAAGGAGACTAAACTAAAACCTTCGAAACACCCGTATTTATGCAAGTTCAATCTTGTTGACCTCCTAGCAACAGATTGTATGACATCGAATGAGCCAAATATCGATTTTATCAAACTACCTGCATTAGGTAAATTAATAATTTTATATTATTTTTGACAACTCAAATCAATATTTTAAAAATAACCTTACAGTTCGGCCGTCCTGAATTTAACACGTCCTCGTGTTTCTAATCAATCTTGTCATGTCAGTCGCGGGCTTCCCTGCCCTAAGTCAAATCCAAATCATGGGCTATCCTGCCCTCCGTCAAATCATTAAAACCTATCCATGAACTGCCGAACTATCAGTTTTAATATCAAATCAATAATAAATCCAAACGACTAACCTCTCATTCGATGTACACGAAATCTGAATTACTTACTGCAAGTTACTTTCCACTTCACAAAAGACTAAATTCTTTAAAAAAAAACTAAAAATTTTAATCACCAAATCAAACTCAATAAAAATTTTAATCAAATGTGGGTTGTTTACAAAAAGATACCAAAGCGAAATTAAGACAACGTGAGACACATCCCACTTCTGAATTATTGGCGTCACTCAGAAAAGCAGGTATTATTTAAATATTTTTATCGAATTATTGGAATGTCCTCTCAAACCAACACAAAAAACATCAGGTTCAATGTGTAGAGGTTATCCGAGAGTTTTAATCTAAAAAAAACTAATGCCAAAATAAATAATTTAATTAGAGCGTGATTGCTATCACAACATCTAATTATCCAGTTCACAATACAAAAACCGAAAATATGCGATATCGCCCCGAATCTCGGAAGGAGACTAAACTAAAACCTTCGAAACACCCGTATTTATGCAAGTTCAATCTTGTTGACCTCCTAGCAACAGATTGTATGACATCGAATGAGCCAAATATCGATTTTATCAAACTACCTGCATTAGGTAAATTAAAAATTTTATATTATTTTTGACAACTCAAATCAATATTTTAAAAATAACCTTACAGTTTGTATGAGTAGGTACACGTGAAACAATAAAATATATTTTTTACTTTTTAGTGGTTTCGGAAGTTAGTTTTTTAATTAAAACAAAATAGTGGTCTAGACAAACACGATTTCATGCTAATTTAAGTCTTTGCAACAACTAAGTACTTACCTACTACTTTAGATAAATTTAAAACAAATTAATTTAAAGTAGTAACTTAAACTTTAAATTAATTTGAACAAATTAAGTCTCCATTAATAAAGATTAAGCATCTTTACCTTTAGAATATTCCATCAGTTCTTGGTTTTCCTGAGGATCCACTATTTCAACCTCGTAAGGAAAATCTTTTATTTTTATTTTATCCATGACGAACACTTAACTGTTCTGCAAAGTTTTTCGCTACAAGAGAAGACTACTTGCAAAGATAATTGTTAATATATATAAGAAGGAAAATTTTAGAGTTCCGTACCCAGAGGGTAAAACGGAATCTTATTCATGTCATCCTGCTGTCTATCTGTCTGTTCGTCTGCCTGTCTGTCCACATGTCATGAGTCTCTAGCTCATAGATAAACGAAATGAGTTACAAACCTGTAAATTTGGTATTTGGTGTAGAACGCAGAAACTGAATATTGAATTATGAATCTAATTAAGTTATAATTGAATTATAACTTAATTAGATTCCTAATAGTCTAATTAAAATTTACAGGAAAAGTCGTTAACAGTAACTAACAGTAGGCACACACACAAAAAAAACAGCAATGAATCTTTACAAACAAACTAAGTTTTGCGGTCCCAAATAAAGGGAATATGCTTTTGGGGCGGTAGATTTTCAACCAAATAACTACTTATGACGACCACCAAGGGTTCTGTAGCTTGGAGAGAATCCAAACTACAGAATCCTTGGTGTTCGAGTTTCACTAGCACTTGGCCAGTTTATATGCATTTATCTTTATTTGATAATAAATAAGTGCCTGTATTTGAGATGGGTACTAAAATATAATTAAAATATCTATCTGATATTTTCTGAAAGTAGGTATTTGTTCAAGTTATCATTATACAGTCTTATGTATAATTCATTATTCCACGTAATAAGATAAAAATAAGCCGATAAACCAAAAATTGCACAGTGCATTATGCATAATATAAAAGTACATACCTACTATGAGGATTTTTATTTTCTACTCTGAAGATAAGAATTCAATTGCTAAGTGAAATCGCTAGCAGCCGCAAGATCCGAAGGTGGCTTACCAGTGTCGTAGGAGACGAATTTTTCATATTCATTTAAATTATAGTGAATTTTTAATTTAAAACCTATCTAGTTCTTATATGTTAATGACGGTCTCTGTCACTCACTCCATACAAACGTAATTTAGTTCTTATTTAAGTATCCAATCGCACTCAATGAAACTTTGTAGACACATTCCAGAAACTAATATCTGTGTCTGTAGTTTGTCAGATTTTCGTAAGAATAGGTAAAATAAATGAATAGGACATCTATTTTATATCTGTTATTAATAATAATACAATTGTTACTTATATTTTAACATATTAAAATTAACAATGTGGGAAACGGAAGTCGGTGTCACGCAGATGTTCCGCGATCCACTCGTCCGCCTGAGCCGTCATCTCCGCATCGAAGTGATCTCGCCACCCGCCTGACTTACCTGGAACAATTTTATTGCATGTCGTTTTAGTAATCATTTAATCAAATATGTTTACGAAAAATTAAAATAACTGACAATAATTTTGGAACACAAGAAACAAATAAAATGAGCTGATAGATAAAAGTGGGAAATAATAATTAATCTAATTTAGTAAGTAAATAAAATTTTAAGTGACTGAATTAAAAACTAAAGCGTGCGAAAAGAAAAATGTACTAAGTGGGCGAAAGTGACCAGTAAATAACTGCATAGCGGGTTTTTAGTTAATTCATGAAATGTTACAAAAAATGGGATACTTTTTTAAGCTGCAGTAATAATATTGTTAGATAAGGCAATATTATTCCTAATGTGAATTGTATTTTTTTCTATGTTAGCATATTTTTTTTTTGAAAATAGCTGAATCAGTTCGATTTGTAGGGGAGAAAATATTAGGGGGGATAATATTATAATAATATCTATCTCTATTATTTGTCTAATACTAATTTATACCTTTTCTTATAAAAGCTCCGTCGTTCGAATATATCCCAAGTTCTTTCATATCCTCCATGTTAAGGGACTTGTTTTTCTTAAAGTTGTCGACACTCAGGTGGTCAACCAGTCGGTTTATTTGCTCTTCTGAAAGTGTTTTTTCATAAAAATTCGCCACACGTCGCACAGCTCCCACCAAATCCTGAAGAAATTGCAATTATTTTTTAAATATCTTGTTGTATTTACATCTTTAATTTATTTACCACAACAATGGCAGATAAAGGCTAAGGCAAAAATAAGAAGTAGTACATACTTAGACAAAGTTAATACCTATAGGATGTGCCTAAACCGCTTGATCGTCCCGGAAGCCCTATTAATCCGTAGGGCACAAAAGCTGTTTAAAATAGATTGTTTATTTTTTTAATTTTACATTTATTACTATTTTTTAATTTATCTTAACTAAAATACTTACTACAAATTCAAAAGTTAAATAAATTAAATTAAATCTAAAACCGCAGCGGGGCATTGTACCCAAGATGCTGGCAGCGTGGGTATTCAATTTCGTTTTCTATCTACTTTACATTAGATTCTCGTAAGTATCCAATAATTGTATTCAGTAGGTAGGTATATTAATTTTTTTTTAAGGAAGTTGAAATTCCCTAGTAATAAATATACCCTACTTTTACATTTAATTTAAGTAGGTATACAGTTTCCAGGAAAAATGTAAAGCAAAATAATATTATATCTACCTACCTTAACCATGTCCTCATAGAATAAGAATAACATGTTTGGATGATTCCGCTTCTCCCAAGCTTCTAGAACATGTCCAAAGTACGGAGACCACAGAACTACAACAAAAAAAAAACAATCAAGTGCGAGTTGGACTCGCAGACGAAGGGTTCCGTCCCATACAAAGTACCGTACCTTACCGTACAAAGAACTAACACTGTTTAATTTTTTAATTTTTGGAATGGCTTTAAACTTGAAATTTTGCATGTATGTTTTCTGTACTACGAAAAATGCTATAATAGGTAGCTATTGAGAAATTCTAACGGGATCCTTAAACCTATAACCTACGCGGATGAAGTGAAGAACGAAAACAAAAAGGGAATAGAATAATCTACTTAGTTAAATAATATTATGTATAATCTACTGAAAATATATCTTACTGTTATTAGAAATGAATAATTTCCAAAAGGTCTCAAAATCTTTGTCATTTGACATAAGCCTCGTAAACTTATAAAATGTATAGTAAGAGAAAGCTACGTCTCTTGGGTCACGTGCAACGTACACCACCTGTCGAAAAAAACACAAATATATTTTTTATTATTATTTTCACTTGTATTATCATGAAAGCTATAAATATAAGCTGTGATATCCTACGTCCACCTCCTAATCGGAGGTCGGCGGTTCGATCTCGGGCACGTACTATGCGTGCCAACAAAGTGACGAGCGGCGCGGGCAGTGGAAGTTAAGCGGGCGGAACCACAAACGCATAATTCTGACTTTTGATTATTGCTGTTACAACCCTAGCCTAGGCCACATATACTGCTGAATTGCTATTTCCGAATTGACGTCCTGCTAATATTATAAATGTGAAAGTGTGGATGTTTGGATGTTTGTTGATCACGGATTTGGCTGAAATTTGAAATTCTTTCCGCCCTTCCCAGTTCCCACACCCGCCCGCAACGCCCGCGCCGCTCTAAACTTACTTTTTGTGCGTATTGGTAGATTTCACGCACCTTTTCAAACATCATGGAAAATTCTCAGGTATGCAGGTTTCTTCACGATATTTTCGTTCACCGTTATACCAAGAAATACTTAATTTTTTATAGGCTAACATCTTAATCACTAGCCTATCACCGCTCCGCTCAAGGAGCAATTCTGCTCATATGCAATTACGATACATGCAATTTTTATCAAAGCTTCTTAAACCTTCGTAGTGTCCAATAATGTCGGTGGTAGTAGCGACAGCGGCAGATGGCTTTTAATGAATCTCGGTGACGGCATTTCTTCTAATTCCTTAACTGTGACAGGTAATTGAGATTTTCTCAATTGGTCCTTCTGATGCTCGGTTAACGGCAGCGATTCTACGTCGTACATGGCCGTTATTCTGCAAATACGATACGAGCTCTAGCATCAGTTATTCACAGAAGTCGTATAGAACATGTAATATCCATTAAAGAGCTGGCGGACAAAACGGTGTAAGTAGTTACACTTGTAATCATAATACTTTTTAAAAAAATGATATGAAATGTGCACATTAATTCATACCCTGTAGATTGGTTCGAAAGTTAAACTTCTCGGACAGTATCTGTCCAGAAAAGTAAGCAAAGCCTTTCGTATCATAAGTTTGAATTTGGAATAATCTTTCTTCTTGAATATCTTGTAATGTTCATATTTTTTGCGTTGGCCGAATTAGCTAAATATGTTATTTTTTAAATAATGTACTTGTTTCATTTTTTAGAAAAGCACTATACATGCCTCGACCGGGAGTGCCTTTCTGGCGTCGTGTTATAGAAACTCACACTCGACCAGAAAATGCTTACTTCTCGGTCTCCTGGAGTAATGTATTCTTTAATCCAGACTGTTTACTCACAAATCTCAACTCATTTCCAAGCAAAACGGCTTAAAAATGTACTAAAATTGAATCCGAAGTTCATGATTTCGATCACTAAATACTGAATACATTTCCAAGCAAAACGGCCTAACATATGCCAAAGCTCGTTATATCGATCAAAACGGTATAACTACAGTAAAGTTTCAGCTACTCTCATTTAGTTTTTGCTCTAACTGTATATGCAATTACTACATTGTTAATATTATTGACTGAGATCGTCTAAAATAACCGAGCATACATAGTAAATACATTTAATTTTAATGCTAATACTTAATTAGTCGTAATTTTCTAGTGTACTTAACTACTCATATTTAATTGTCGTTAAAAACTTACTCCAAAAATGGAAATCTTTCATTGATGTTTGTTGATTGAGCCTTCTCATAATCTAAATTGTTGCCCAACAACCACACTAGTTCCTGAGTCAAAGTTGTTCCTGTAAAAGTATGATTGTGAGATAAGGTAAGTATTTAGTCTTGAATGAAGCGACTTGCAAGTCTATAAGGTCAATTGATTGGAGTTGATGGGGTAGATGATTTAGGTAACACTTAAAAACATTAAGTAATCATTTAAAAAATACTAAAAATATTGTTTATGTGTCTGGATAAATAAAACAATATTTTAAGTATTTTTTTACATTATTATTCAATGTTAAGAACTGCTGAAGAATTTAATGAAAGAAAAATTGATGAAATTGGGTTGGGCTTTGGAAACTGGACCAAAACTGCAGTAGCCGAAGGTTTGGTTTTGGCATTCCTGAGGATTGTTAAGGCCGATGTGCCGTCAATTCCACTTTGCTCTATAACATACACATTACACGAATATGAATTAAATACGAAGTTTTTAAAATATTTTATTATAACAATCACTAAGGGTTCGAGCTAGTAATTTGTTGATTTGCAAAATTCTATTCCAGTTAAAATAATTTATATAATAAAGGCAATAACTAATTAATTTACTAAAGACAATAATTAACTTACCTGATTTTGGGAATGTAACAACGAGAGTATCACGTGAACTCAGTGGGAAGTTGTAAATATTTGCAGCTTTTGCCAAATATCTTCTAGGCAAGAAGTATTTCTTTGGCCCAATGCGAATGTAGTCGCTCGAGTAGCCTACAAAATTAATAAAGGATTAACATAAAGATATAATTGGGATTTTCGAATTTGTAATTTAGGGACCATGTCAACATAATTCCATAAAAATAAAATTAGGATTTTTTAACCCGAAGCTTTGGTAGAGTTACTTGGTTTCCCTAGCGCGTTCCCCAGCATTTTTTACATACCTACGTACTTGTAGTTTGATTTACATTTGAATATGAATTATGAACCAATCAATCTCAACGAAATTTGGTAGACACGTTCTAGAAACATAAACGTCAGGTGTGGCTGTGGTTTGCCAGATTTCCGAAAAAATGTGTAGTTTCATTTCATAGTTTCACGGACTCCTAATAATCTTTGACCCCGTGGAACTTTAATAGGACTTGCACTGTCTAATACAGACAAAAATTAAAAAAAAAACTGTTTGGTATATATATCGGTAATAATGTTTCCTCCGATTAAAATTTTCTTTAATGTACAGAAATCGTCCAGTTATAAGTAAGTAATAAGTATCACGATTTTGGTTCGTCTTCACTATAACTTACAAACTTAGTCACAGCGGCAATAGGTAGTTATTTTACCTTTTAAATATTCCATTAGCTCTTGGTTTTCCTGCGGATTCACAGTTTCAATCTCGTAAGGGAAGTCTTTAATTTTTATTTTGTCCATCACGAATACTTTTAACAGTTTTATAAGGTTTTTATAACAGTACCTAATATGATAGGTACAACGTTGCCGTATCCAGTCGAAAGAAAAAATAAATTAATAACTTGTTTTGCAAAGATTTTATAGTAAGTAGGTTAGGAGTTGTTGTCATTTTGTTTTTATCTTTATTAGATTAAAGTACTTATCAACTTATCTGAAAGGAAGGGCACAAGCAGAAAGTGCAAGTAATCAGTTATCAGTCGTGTGGGGTAGGAATTAATTGTGCCGTTTAAAAATAAGATTAGTTCCAGCCACGTTTCAGCTTACCTATTTACCAACATCAGGGGGCACGGCAGTGCCCCCGCCAAGACGAGCCAAACGGCGGCTGGGGCGCTACGTACCATTTTCTCGAAGTGTTTCGCCGTATTTTCGACCCGTCATAACTTCGGTCTGGATGACGCTAGAAAGCTGAAATTTTCAGTATAAGGTATCCTCAGCAAATTTACCAAATATACTAAGTATCAAATATCTAGCTTTTATGGTTACAGATTTATTGATACCTAAAATACGCCGATTTCGTCCCTCACTGATGATCATCAAAACCTCTACTCAAAACCTCTAAGGTACTTCCCGAAGTCCTAGAAGACTGAAATTTAGTATGTAGACTAGAAATTGCATACAAACTACAGAAAAATTAAGAAATTGGAAATTTCCCCCCTCTACGCCTCTTATGGGAAAAGCAAATCTGTAAATTCTGTTGCTAGAATGCTGATATTTTTAGGATAAGATGTCCTTGGCATATTTATTGAATGCATTGAGTATCAATTGTCTAGCTTTTATAGTTTCAGATTTATTGATAGTCCAAACTTCTAGTCTGTAATTCTAGGGTACTTCCCGAAGTCCTAGAAGACTGAAATTTGGTATGTAGACTAGAAATTGCATACAAACTACAGGAAAATTAAGAAATTGGAAATTTCCCCCCTCTACGCCTCTGTATGGTTGAAGCAAATCTGTAAATTCTGTCGCTAGAATGCTGATATTTTCAGGATAAGATGTCCTTGGCAGATTTATTAAACGCACTGAGTATCAATTGTCTAGCTTTTATAGTTTCAGATTTATCGACATTCAAAACCTCTAGTCAAAAATTTTAGGGTACTTTCTGAAGTCCTAAAAGACTGAAATTTGGCATTAAGTAGAAATTTCAAGAAATATGAACAACAGATAAATTCAGAAATCGAGTCCCCCTTCATCCCTTGTATATGAGATGCATATCTGTAAAACCTGTTGCTCGAATACTAAAGTTTTCAGGATAAGATATCCGTGGCAGATTTATCAAACGTGCCAACTATCTGTGTTTCCTGAAGTCCTAAAAGACTGAAATTTGGTATATCTGCTTCAAAATTGAGTTGCAAGATTCCACCCGAACAAACATAGTTACATACGAGTAAATTGCAAGTTAAATAAAAGCTTTTAAAAAAAGAGGTAACGATAGAGAGTGGGCCATGAAAATGATTTACCTACAAGAAATATATCCAAAAAAAATCTAGGGCACATGCCAAAAAGAAATGAAATCCCACCAAAAACATTTCATGTAAAAAAGTGGCCAAGACTCACAAGTTCATAATGTTTTCACTGTTAAAAAGTTATGAGATCTCTAGTAGAGCAAAGCCCCTAGCTGAGCTTAGATTTGTGCTGGCCATGGGAGCTATCCCAAGTCCAAAGTAAATAGCTTTTAAATTCTCTTGACTATATCACATTTATAACAATAAATAACAAATAACTCTACTTACAAGCTCTGATTCTACAAACCCTAAATCTTGGTTAAAAAAGTACGGCTTGGCCGTTTAATGTTCGTAAAACTATTACATGACATAACATATTTTAAGGCCAAAGGAATAGTTTGTTCGACAATCACTAATTTGTATTGTACTTCGTGATGGTCGCAGAAGCTATTCTGGGCTTAAATGTCATTTCAGATAAAAAATCCACGAACTGTAAACGGCCAAGACGTACTTTTTTAACCAAGATATAGGGTTTGTAGAATCAGAGCTTGTAAGTAGAGTTATTTGTTATTTATTGTTATAAATGTGATATAGTCAAGAGCATTTAAAAGCTATATACTTTGGACTTGGGATAGCTCCCATGGCCAGCACAAATCTAAGCTCAGCTAGGGGCTTGGCTCTACTAGAGATCTCATAACTTTTTAACAGTGAAAACATTATGAACTTGTGAGTCTTGGCCACTTTTTTACATGAAATGTTTTTGGTGGGTCATTTTTACCCGAAGGGTGCCAACTGTCAACGGGGCCCTAAAAATTTAAGTAAATAATAATTTAAGTATTTTTATCCTATATTTATTAAGTAATTTTTATCCTAAATAGCCGTGACAGCCCAGCGGTTAAGGAATCCGAATCCTATTTGGAAGGTCGGGGGTTCGATCCCGGGTACGTACCCCTAACTTTTAGGTAAACATCACTTGCTTTAGCGGTAGGGAAAACATTGTAAGGAAACCTGCATGCCTGGAAGTTGTCCATAATGTTCTCAAATATGTGTGAAGTCTGCTAGTCCGCACTGGGCCAGTGTGGCGGACTATAGCCTAAGCCCTCCTCATTCTGAGAGGAGACCCGAGCTCATTAGTGGGCCGGCGATGGCAATTTGTATCCTAAATTAACATGTATGTAACTAGGAATATACCAAAGTAGATTAGGAACGACAATCAAAACTAATTTTAGCAGATTTAAAACATGAGCACCATCTTGATAAAATTAATTAATTCACATCATTAAAATAAATAAACTTTATTTAAATAAAAAAAATCTTAACCTATTCGTATAGTCAAAAGTTTTGTCTAGCAAAATAAATAGCTTAAATTCTACAAACAGTAATACCCTCTATTAATTACGTTGGCACTGGAATTACTTCAGGTGTACTATCTGGTTTGGCAATGCGAAGGTCGTTGATAGATTTACACGTGAGGGTGACCGGGTCTCGCGTCCGCTCGGGTCCACACTGCTCCGTCGCGCCAATAAGCTTCATCTCCTCGTTAGGCTCGGCCTCCAAGCGCCGCCGGCCGGCGATGACGATCGCATCACCACCATCAGCTTCCACAACCTTCTCGCCCTCCGTACCGATTATAACTCTATACGGTGTGTTAGGTTCCACAAACGCATTCAAAGAGTTTGAGACATCAGCCCTGTCCTGAGCGATCGACTCCTCTCCACTCCTCTTCGAGTTCCTCAAAAGAGCACTGAGTAGACTCATGGGTATTTTTTTTGGTAAAGCAACAACGAATAGTATGTTCGAGACATCGGCTTGTACGTTGAAACCTCCATCCTGCCTCCGGTCGTAGGTCGGTGCGGCGGCGACCGCGGCCAACATGCATACGAAGATGAGGAGCATGGTGCGTGCGTCGGTTACACCCTGTGCTCGGTGACTGCGCGCAGCCAACTCTCGCTCTGCTTTTACCAAGAACCCGCGAACCAGTCGCCGGATAAATCGAGAGCACTGTAACGGTTTAAGCGACACGATCTCGCTGTTGATTTTACATACGGCGCCAGGGCCGGCGACAGGACTTTTTGGGGCCCAGAACGAAATTACCAAGTGTGGCCCTCCTAATTAAAAAAAATCGAACCGGTCTGAACACATATACTGTCCGGTCCGGTCAGGTTCAGGTACCGGTCTGAAAACTATACTCGAGGAAAAATTCGAAAGCGTAGCGAGCCCGAATTTTTACTATTTTTCAGAATAGTTAGTAGAGCAGGAGGAAACTACATTCTAAACAGCATGGTTACTTTTGTATTTAGTTTCTAAGTTGATACCACATAAGTATCTACTCGTGTGTTGATACTGCAGAAGCGCGAGCATAGCAAGCGATTTTTTTACCGTACGAGTATCAAACAGTAAACACGAGGCCTCTAAGGCCCGGGGTGCCCGGGTCCCAGACGCTGTACCATAGTTATTTCCTTCTTTTGCCAGCCCTGTATGGCACGCGTGATACTTTGCTACAATGTTCGCTACTGATTGGCGATTGCTGACCGCAAGAGCGCAGAATGTAGAGCCGCAATAATATTTATTGTTATTGTGAGCCGGTATCATCGCATGTGTCACCTTTGCATGGATTGTTTACCTGTTAGTATTGGGCAATGTAGGTAGATATCTCAAGAAGGTAAAAATAAATACTTACTATAAAGTCCTCGAGATGACCTGATTTGATTAAAAATCGGTTCATTCGTTTAGGCGCTACGATGCCACAGACAGATACACAGATACACAGATACACAGACACACAGATACACACGTCAAACTTATAACACCCCTCTTTTTGGGTCGGGGGTTAAAAATGAGTAGGATGATCGTAGATCGCATGTTTGTTATCTCAGTATATGTAAATGTTAATTAATGATAGTCTGTTTGTCTGTCTGTTCGATACAATAAACTCATCCAATTGAGTCGAAACTTTGTAAGTTGAACTTGCGAGAAGGTTTCTGAGCGTACCATCAACATACTCGTAGCTAAGTGTCGCGTGAGTCGCATTGAAACGTATGCTGATTACCTACTAGGCATTAGCTATAGGAACCTAGTTACCTATTTGTGAAGTTACCTAAAACCACAGACCTATAGCATTTTGTTTCTTAAAGGTTAAGACCTCAAGACCTAAAATTTTTAACCCAAAAACTGGTCTATATCGAGATCTTAACTTTCACGATTGACACAGTAAAAATATCTCTTTTTGCTTTTGCAAATAAGCTTTCATATTTTATGCACAATTAGATTTTAATAGTTTCCGTTTAAAACCTCACTATCTCGAAGGATTAATGATAGAAAGTTTTGAGAATCTAGAACCTAATATTTTCTTCATGGGCACAGTCATGAAAAAAATTTTGTACACTTCTATCATAAATTGAGGGAAATTTGTATATACCGGAAAAAATATATATATGTAATTAGTTCCAATGTAGTGGTACAAAAATAATTTGAATCAATAATTTCATGAATTTTTAATAATGACGCCCTAAATAATTAACCTTACTGATTTAAAGCCTTTGAGGTTTTATTTCAAGTACTTATAGCTACAACCTCTAAAAAATCAAAGTCTTTGGCTAATAATAAAATTAATTAATGGTAATTGACAAAAAAATTGTACCTCCCAGTTTTTAACAGGATGTCATGTCGCGATATCTCATTGATTCAGTCATCAGTTGGTCACCTCTGACTGTAACCGCAGGTTATCGATACGATAACCGAGTTTCCTACAAACTGTCAGCGCACGCGCACAATTCATTCGCGAGAGAAGTTGGTAAGTTGACTGTAGAGATAGTATAGCACAATATTATCTACTCAGTACTTAGCTGTGATACGCCTACTTGTTAAAACATTGAGCTCTTATTTGGTTATGTTTCGGTGGTCGATCCGACCCCGTCTAATTTTTCGGAGTTAGGTAAGTGTCTATGAAGAAATAAAATATCACTTTCTTTAGCGGTGAAGGAAAACATAATGAGAAAACCAGCATACATGTGGGTTCTTCATAATGTTCACAAGGGTGTGTGAAGTCTGCCAATGACAATGGCCAAAATATGAGGAGAGCCTGGTTCAGTAGGCAGGTTTGAAAATTTAAATGATCATGACTTAGCTGATTAAAGTGAGAAGACGATTTTATCTTGCATTTCGGAAACGGACATAGGCTATTTTTTATCCCAGAAAATCAAAAATTTCCCACGGATTTTTTTAAAAATTACCTAACTACGTTATCCATGTGGACGAAGTTGCGGTCATCAGATAGTCTTCTATAAAATCATAAAAGCTACATGCCAATCTGTGCGGCATTTCCTCGAGTTCCTACCTACTCTAAATTAAATTAAAAAGAAGTAGATAATGACGTGTAGGAATTTTGTGTGTATTTATGAGAGTTTTAGTGGTGTATTTTCATTTAAGAAAGCAGATAGTTTAAAGTCAGTAATTCTTCTTCTGCTTCGTCGTAACACTCTTGGCAGAGCGGTCATGGTCATCATGAAGTGACGTTTTTGGGGGCAGATGTTATACGTTTCACGAGCATTCGCCACTTCTCCCTGCTGGCCGATAGTCTGGTACACTCGTGCACGGGACTTTGGTCGGTGCATCGTGTAGGCGACCTTCCTCGCCCTCTGGTATCCTCCACCTTGCCTTGCACCACTAGATGCTTAACGGAGTCACTCTCACGCCGGGAGACATGTCCGAAGAACTTTAGTATGCGACTCTGTACTAACGCCGTAAGACGTTGTTTAACGCCGAGTTCTTGGAGTATAGAGAAGTTGGCGCGAAGTCAATTATCGATAGACAAATTATACGCAGCAGTGCAGTTATCTAAGCATCCAATCCTAAAGTATTCAGTACCGTTACTTACCTGTATCTGATCTTGTATCTACCTAGTTACAGCTAAGTGTCGGTATTAGCGGTCAATCGATCTTGTGACGGGAAGAAATTATAAATTTTGTATTATAAAGTACTGTTTTTGCTAATAAGATATCTAGAACCGTTATTGCAATTTGCAATGGCTTCTATCGTTTCATATTCTACTAGATTAAGCCCGCGTCTTCGTCCGTGTGGACTACATAGTTAATTTCCAAACCCCGATCATTCATTCCCTAAGAGAGCTACTTAGGGAATGAATTTTAAAATTCCTTTCTTAGCGGATGTCTATATTGTCTACGATATAATAATTCCATAATAAGTCCAGCATTTGAACTGTGCATTGATAGATCAGTCAGTCAGTCAGTCCGTCAGTCAGCTTTTCCTTATATATATAAGGAAAAGTTAATAATTTATAAGTCCGATTTGTGAGAGTTCCTCTACTTTTCTAGGCAAGCGCGCTTCACCTTAGGCCGCATCATCGCTTGCCAAGCAGGTCATTTAATCTATAAATTTTAAAATAAAACCACCACCAGTCAGACTCGCACACGAAGGGATCCTTACCATCGTACAAGAAATCAATCAAAGAATTTAACAGGCTATGTACCTACCTAGTAGCTGTAATTATAGACTTGTGGGAACATTATCACACTTATAATATTATAAAGGAGAAAGTTTGTATGTGTGTGTGTGTGTGTGTGTGTGTGTGTGTGTATGTTTGTTACTCCTTCACGCAAAAACTACTGAACGGATTGGGCTGAAAAGAATGAAGATAGATTATACCCTGGATTAGCACATAGGCTACTTTTTATCCCGGAAAATCAAAGAGTTCCCACGGGAATTTTAAAAAACCTACATCCACGCGAACGAAGTCGCGGGTATCAGCTAGTATTTAATAATTTGTATTTAGTGCACGAGTAGGTAAGAGGTCTAATCATTGTCTAAGGCCAAGCCCGCACAGCGATTTTTATTATCTTTTCACCTGCACGCACTGCGAATGCGGTAAGCGCTATACAACTAATTGCTAACTCCCTACTGCACAAAATATTCGCGCGAATAAAATAAAATAGCACCGCGTGTATATAAAATCACAGATTGTTTTTCCCGTGCGAATTTTATATCGCAAGTGCGCTCCATATGATTGCAAGTGTCAGAATTGCGAAAAAAAATTCGCGCGATTTTTATTCGCAGTGCGGGTTAACTCTAACCCTATGGTAAGTAGTTTTAGGTCAGTACCGTACTAACTAATATTATGTTGTAGTAAGACTATGATTTTTATGACATTGCATTCTCTTGTTGCATGAAAAACCACTTACTTGCTCGTAAGTACTTCAAGACCATAATTCCGATCGATTTAAAAACTGATTTTTTCCATATTATGCTACAATTAAATGACCCATGAAACTGAGTTTTATAGCCTGTGTTACTTCTGAGTAAAGTAGCTTTCTAATAAAGAAAGAATTATCACAATATTAGTCCAGTAGTTGCAGAGTTTATCGATTACGAACAAACTTACATATTATCAGTAGGTAGGTACCCTACATAGATTAATCTAATCCGAAGTACAGTGTGAATTTGAAGTGCACATAATTAAAAGGTGCTCTACTTTTCTTTATCATAATGCCTCTTAACGAAACGGACTAAATTCCCAAAGGCCCGGCGATTCAAACCCTACCCATTGAACTACTCCCCCGACAACCCCACCACTGAGTGAGACCCACTCCTTGCACAAACTTTACGCTTAGTTGGAGGGGAAAGAGGAATATAGTCATGATAGGAAAATACGACTTTGCCTGAGCAAAATCGACCATCACCGTAAAGTTTCTTGAAGGCTGAACTTCCTAGTTCCAATTTTAGATTAGTAGGTATCCTTTTAGTTATCTGCTACGTTGTCCCCAAGATGGGAAAATTCGACTTTGCCTGAGCAGCATCGACCACAAATCGGACGCAGAGCTTTTGAGCAGAGTTCTCAATCTCAAATAAGTATCGATTTTTAGCTTCATTAATTTTTAACTTATTTCTAACCTGTTAATCTGGCAGTTACCTTGGTCAGCATATTAGTCTGGCCATTCAACGAGGTAACGCAGCCAGCGTTCTGGGCACCCTGCCTCGTTACAGTGATTTGGATGATATTTTTGTTTTATAATTTTTATATTTAAGTATTTTTAACATTTGTGAAAATCTGTATTATTACTTTCTGAATAAAATATCCCACCTGTTAATCAGGTATTAGAACTCATTAGTTTTCATCGACAAATCTGACCTATATGCGATTTTATAGCTATTCAGGGACCGGTAGGTACCTACCTACTACCTAGGTACTTAGTTATATACTTATAAGTAAATAAAACATGAGCTTATAGAACGTTCATGAAGAAAAAGTTGTTGACCACAAGCTTAGGATACCTACGATCTTCCACTTAGGTAAGTACAGAGTACCTACTAAGGACATATTTTCACAGATAATAATTTAAAGAAAAATAAAACAAAACATATCTTTTTAGGGATTTTTCAATAAAAATTATCTTTTATTTTCAACGAAACAATTTACATACAATCATACGACTTAAAAATAAGTAAGTAACTAATTAAAACTAGAAATAAATAAAAATAAATGCATTTTGCAATATCACTCACTCGTGGCTACATTATGGCCTAATTTGTTACTCGACTGCACCAGAAAGAGGGTGCTTAATGCTTTATCTTAGTAGAATTTATTCTTCAATGATGGCGTGTCTTTCTTAACAAGGGTATCAAAACATGCGCGAGGCGATTCTTCAGTCTGGAAAGAAGAATAAAGTATTTTTAATTATAAACGATTTCAAAAAGTACCTAGATGGATCTAAATTAGCTGGGCTCGTATCAAAAGGTAAGCTTTTGCCCTCTGTTCCCCAGCGTGAATTTCAGGTCATATTGTAGGTATAAAGTTCTATTGGAACGACTTTTTAAATCTCGATAGGGACATGATTCTGGACAGCGAAAGTTTGATCAATATTTACCGGTTTATATGCGTGGTGTACGCACGAACATAAACAAACGAATGCCTATGGTTTTACAGCCTAGTAGAAAAGTAGAGAAGAGATAAGTAGAGACTTTTAATTGGTCTGGTCTAGAGACAACTTCATGTAATTAGACTTTGAGTCAGTTGATAAAATAAGGCAAACCCAGTGTGGTTATTCTAAGGTGGCAAAGATTTATTTAGATATGATTTTAACGTTTATTGATAAGTAACGGAAAAGCCAAAAGGTAAATAGATAAGTTATCTTAATTCGCAATGTTCTGACAACTATTAAGATAGGTAGGTAAATATCTTATCGACTCTCACATTTAAAATATTGAGGAAGGTTTTATCATGCTAATATTTGTTTTTAAGATAACAATTCTGAACTTGCATGATGACTTTGCATTTCTAAATTTATTCGTGGCATTGTTTTTCGCACTCCTTCTATGTAACCAAACTAGGCCAAGCGATTGGTTGTTATAAAAGTTTGATTCAAATATAAAACTTATTTCAATAACTACTTAGTATTAAACAAAGATCTTTTTTATCATTTTTTATATAATCGATTAAAAGTCTAATTTCTAAAGTTTTAAAGTATAACATAGGTAAGTAACTATATCATTGAAGATAGATTACCTTTGAATTTTCTCTTGCTTTCCTGGTTTTCCTGCAGACGCGTCCTTTCTCTGGGGCTTAGCTTCAGGGCTGAGACTAACATCGCTTAGTGGGGCTTCGGCGGGCTTCTCCGAATCAGGCTTGGCATCGCTGCTTACTTCTGGTTTGGTACTCGAGTCCGAACTAGATGAGCTAGACGAACTGGATGAACTGGACGAACTGGGCGGTTTTAACAAGTCATCGATATCAGAAATGTCGAATAAATCACTGAATTCTGAAGCGGCGTCAAGGAGAGTTTCAGCTGGGGCCACGGCGATGACTACGCCGTCGATGTTTAGTCTATAGTTCTCAGTACCATTCTGCCTTTGATCGTAATGCTTTTCGGTGCAATCAGGAGCCGGCGCGGCGAAGGCCACAGCCGCCAGTGCTACAAGCACGGCGACCACACATTTGTAATTGACCATCGCGTTAGTATGTTGGAGTCACACTGAGCTTACGCTAGCGGGGCCGTCTTTGTAAGCACAGCGGGCTGCATCTTTTATTTATTCGCCGAGATAGCGGTACAGACGTGAGACGGCTTCGATCTTACCTTACCACCCAGTCAAGCAAAACTGGAATTGATACGCTATGTAGGCCGTTATATGTTCATGGACCAGGAACAGTTTTCATTGCCGCAGTAGCGAAGGAAGCCATTAAAATTTTCTTAGCTTTTTCCAAGTATCTCTTCAGTACCTACTTACTATAATAATTCTGTGATTATATGAAACTCAGGAGGTATAACCATGTACCTAGATCCATACCTACATTGTAGTGAAAAAATCATAATTTACCTTGTATCTAATGCCTAAACATTATTCGACGAAGCCAGAAACCCATGCAAAAATCTCGACCTAAGCTCCGTCACTAATGTACATAATTTGACACACAGTCTAAATTGCAACAAATAACTATGTACATTTGTATCGTAGTGGGTTCAGGAACATCCTTAAATCTATGCTGCCGTCCTGTATCTAAAAATGGTTCATAAATTATGGCTAAAAACACGGGAATTTAGAAAAACTTCTGTTTTTGACTAAAACCCTAGGTCCTACGAAATTTTTGGCGGTGACTTTGAACACGTTGAGGCATGCAGCTTTGCTCACGATATTTTCCTTCACCGTTAGGTAAACCAAGTAATATTTAATTGCTTAAATGCATATAACTCCGAAAAAGAAGTGCGTGACTAGGATCGAACCCCTAGCTCTCAAGTAGGAGGCGGACGTCTTAACCACTAGGTCATCACGGCTTTTTGGAGGATATCTACTAAAAATAGTTAAATAAGTAGAGTTTGGCACAGATCTGGAAGTGAAGTAAACCAACCTGTTGCGATGCGCCTGCGATCTCCGTCGATAACTGTACTGCACTATGCCAACGGTAAACGGCACCTAAACGGTTTTAATGCTTCGGTTTGCTTGTCCACTCGTAGATCGAAAGATAGGATGTCTCAAATAACTTAGGACTGCTCTTTTTTACCCGACTACGGCAAAGGCAAAAGGGTTATGATTTTAGCAGTCTATGTATGTACGTAAGTTTGTATTTATGTGTGTGTGTGTTTCACCGTAGTGCCTAAACTATTGAGCCAATTTTGATGAATGAGATGTCTATCGATTCATTATTAGGGTCCGGGTGACATAGGCTACATTTTATACGAGTAAAATTGACCAAACGGATGTTACATGAAAGAAAGTTGGGCTCTCCAAAAATTTTTTTTTGCTATTGTATCGAGTGGGGTGTCAAATGAAAGAGGAGAAAATTCTGAGTTCATAAATATAAATGTACTACAACAATCTACCAAGCGACAGAAAAACAATTTTACTACAATATTTCAGCGTTTATTAAGACGATCGCAGTTGGGTTTTAGTTTTCAACTTTTTATTTGATGTTAAGTTACTCCTTGACTGCGATTTCACCTGTGGATAAGATGAGGATGCAGTTGATTTTAAATGGAAATGGGCTAACTTGGAAGCGGGAATGGCAATTTTATTAAAACCCTCAGAATACAGAACAAACTCTTAAAATCATACCTATCCCTTAGATATCGCTTCTACACGGTTTAGTACCGGATTGTCGGCTTAACTGCGATTTCACCTGGTGACAAGTGACGATGCAGTCTTAGATAAAACCAGGCTAACTTGGAAGTGGCATAGCAGTTTCATTGACCTCTTATAGTTTTCTATGCGGGCGATGAGGCGTCGTATCAGAACGTCTCGCTTGTAATCTGTCATTTGGTTTGATTTAGCCACGACCAAAGCCTCCTTGGTAGGAGACAATTTAGAAATTACTTACATATTTTACATTCCCGAATTGTTTCTGCTGGGAATTGAACCCGGGACCTCCCCATTATAAAATCCCGGCGCACATTACAGCGCCAAGGACGTCGTTAACTTTAAAATCACAATGCACTCCTGTCGCCTGAATATGAGATGCAGGAAGATGCGATGCCGTGAACAAGTGACCTGCCCATCCTCCAAGGAATGTAAGGAACGTCATGCCATCAGGTCTCTTGCCATCGCTACACGTCAAGCCAATTGGTATTAAGTACAGCTGGATATACCTAAATAAATCTGTAGGTTCCTCATAGCCATGATCAACCCATCGCCGGCTCTCAGTAAGAGAAGGGTTTGGCCATATAGTGGATTTGTAAATAGACTTCACCTTTGAGAACATTATGGATAACTCTCAGGCATACATTTTTTCTCACGATGTTTTCCTTCACTGCTAAAGCCAAATATGATATTTTTTTAACGCACATAACTTCGAAAAGTTAGGAATGCGTGCCCGGGATCGAATCCTCGACTTCTCAAATAGAAGGCGGACGCGTTAACCACTAAGCTACCACGGCTTTTTAGTGTAGTCTGTAATCTGTAGTTTATTAAACTGGAATATGTTTGACCTTAATAAGAAGGCACTAGGTAAGTATGTTTACAGAGTGAAATGCTAATCCGACTCTCCTATTTGCATAGCAGGTTTTTATTTCGGTCAACGAAAATTAACCTTCTTTTAATCACGAATACGCCGATTAACCGACCAATTACAAGAAAGTAAATGTAGGTGTGAAACGGGACTGCCCGAGGCGACCTACTTGCAATGAAAGCTTTTTCTGATAAGTACTAGCTTTTGCCTGTGACTCTGTTTGCGTTAGGCGACCTCCCTGGCGGTGCACCGGTCGGTGTGCTGAATGATGGAATGATAAGCGCGCAGCTTCACTTCGATAAGTTTCTTTGTTGCACGCGTAAGGGTGAAGTGTCCACTGAAGCAGAGTATTGGGATTGGTCTGTTGAACACAGCTCCGCTCCGCCCCGCTTCATTAAATGGGCGCCCTTATAAACCAGATTTTTTTTAAAAGATAGCAATGTACCTTTTGCTAATAGTTCCTCTGGTGGTGCAAATGTTCATGCGACATACACAGGCGGCGGTAATCACGTTGGTTCAGGTGACCTGCCTGGTCGTTTTCTCGCTATTTTGACTTTAAAAAATACACATACCTATTGTGAAGTAGGTTTTTCCACCCGAGCGGTGCTGGATCAGCTAGTAAAATATTATAAGGTAGTTAGGTATTTAAATGAAACAGAAAATAATTTACAAACTTAAGTTTTATTAAGGCACTTACAACTAAAATAATTTTTAACATAAAGAGTAATTCCCTTATAATTTACAATGATTCACAAACTTAGAGATTTACGCAAAACTTTTATTTTTATTAATCAGCCGAAAAACTAAACAATAAAAAAACATTAATTTTCACGTAAACCTCAAGGTAAACCTATCAAAAACTAGACACAAAAATAATAATAACGCTGCAGAAAACTAATAATAACAATAAGGAAGAAATAGGTAGGTACTATGCATTTCAATTGAGAAGATCAGTAACTATTTCATACAGTAACTATTTTAAATATTTTATTCTATTGACAGAGACTTAATCAGACCATGACAGCAATTATTTAATACTACTATACTTTGACCATATCTTTATTTTGTACTAATCTTGCTTTAACATTCTAGTCGACATTCTCATAATATAATAATATATAAGAATACAAATGAATAATATTTAATATCTAGTAATGGTAATTTTAATCCTATTCTTATTGTATCTTTAATATTAACCATTTTACTGTACCTAAAATTGTATTTGCCATGCCCTGACAGGGTCTCATGTATTTAACTTTTAGCTTTAAGCACCCACCATCAATTAATGTAAATAATAATAAATAAATCTGAAATAAATAATATGAAAGCAAATAAATAAATCTGAATCTGAATCTGAAGACCGTCGACAAGGAAAGTACTTCGTAACACCAACTTGCATACAAACACAATAAACTTATATTAAAGAGTCGTTGCTTACATTCTTTTAAAATTCGTACCACCGTGTTTTTTTTTAATTTATACCAAAAATCACGCAATAAATTAACAGAATAATGAAATGTCAAATTTAGATAAGTTTATATTTTAGATACGGCGATGGTTTTCTTAGTTCAAACGCATAATAAATATAACAAGGGGAAGACTCGATTGTGCTTTATTTAATACCAATCAAAATAACATAAAATCAACCATTCGAATAGTCACAAAAGACGTTTTCAAAGTAATCTTAACTAACTATAACTTTTATTTTGTAACAGTCGAAATTAATAAATAATAAAATCTAATCTTTAATCTCTCGATAAGTTTCCTAGCAACGTTGTAAAATTGTGTCTTTTTTTTAACAAATAGCTAAGGGCCGATTTTTCAATCGTCAAATAACTTTTATCATAAAGAGGTTTAGATATTTATTCGATAGAAAGTCTGTCAAAACGTCAAATTTTTTCTGTAGATAAAAGTTATTTGACGATTGAAAAATCGGCCCTAAGTAACTTTAACTTATTGATAGATTACGGATAGATTGAATAATTATTAATTTTAGCCGTAAGTCAGTGACTTAGGGCGTTTGTGCACTAATTCGTATTCGGCTCGTAAGTATTCGAGTGTTCTAGGTAAGCAAAACAATAGATCTCCGTTTTCTTGCTTAGGTACATAAATAAATACGAACCGAATGCGAATGAATGCACAAACGCCCTTAGAAAGAAAAAAAAATACTTCACTTTTTAACGTCTGTATTCAATATTCAATCTACCTTTAATCTGTAAATATTATGTTAATTAGTAACTTTGTTATTTGTACAATTTTGGACAAATAAAAACGTACAGATAGATTCAATACTGAAAACGGACATAAGTTTGACAAAGTAATTTCAATCTATAACTTAGAAAGGATTTTTTTATTGTTTACAACGTTACTCCACATTGAAAAAGCAACTGTTTATTATGTATTCTATTCTAAGTAACAATAATTGTATACAATTTTACGATAGTAACAAAAATATTATTGATTACAAGACTAATAATAATATCATGAAAATAATATCAATTTTTTCACTCAAAATAGGAAAATGGATGGCGAAGGCCACTTTGGAAGACTTAAACTAAAGGCACTTATAATTAGTTATTATTTGTCAACTTTTTATCACTATAATCATAATACTTGGTTATTTAATATTAACACAAATCTAACATCTTTCTCCGATTTTCCGATCGTCTTTCCCCGATCATTTGCCGATTTTCGGTCGTCTGTGAAAGGTGTTAGATTTGTGTTAATATTGAGACCGAAAATCGGCAAAAACATAACATTGAAAACAACCTTCTACGTGAAGGTTCTTATATTCACAACTCACAAATAATTGACCCGAAAGATATAAGTAACAATAATTATTTATACTCCAACCGCGGAAAGTTACTAGCTAGGAGTAGCGCTCTCTCTCTCTTACGTCCCATCTCTCTCTGTTGTCCCATATCGCGGTGTAAGAACCAGATGAACGTAACTACAAAAAAATCAAAAATCGTTTTTTTTCATAAATCGGGTCACAATGTGGTCCTTTATGAACTGCCAAAACGACGTAACGATATAGTCAATATTTCACAAATTCCAATAAAACGTATTAGCATTTCAACAAATTTCAATAGAACCAAAAAAACATATCATGAGTTCCGCTAAAATAGTTTTAAAAATCTTGCAACCAGTTAGGGCTATAGGAACGTATTTGCAAAGACAATATTTTTAACCGTAGAAATATTGTTTGTTTCACAATATCATAGAACCATATCAACGCAAAAGCTTTTACGTTGTTTTGGGTGTTACAAAATTGTGTTTGACGCTAAGTTTAAAAAGCCAAAACAACGTTTATCTATTTACGTTCTATTGGCCCGAACATTTTTGTAAAATAAATAATTTAAGTTAATGACCAAAGCGACGTAATACGATACACGTTACTCTGGCGGTACTATTTTCTTTGATAATTATTATAGTCCATTGAAAAATAAAAACTTACGTTAGTATGGCAGCTAAAAATTGATGATATTTTTTGAAAAAAAAAAGGGAGCAACAGAAAGAGAAAATGTATGTCAAAAATTCTTTTTAGCAACTTTGAGTATCTCAGAAACATTCGTAAGATTTTGTTTCAAAAAACTGACTGAAACTAATGTTGTTCAAATCGATAAACGGGGCAAACATGAACCTCACAATAAAAAATCGGCAGATACTAAGCAATTCATACGAGATCATATAAAATCTTTTCCCCGAATGCCTGCCCACTATGCGCGAAAAGATACAAAAAAAGAGTTTTTACATCAAGATCTGAATGTAACCAAGATGTATGAGCTTTATAAAATTAAATATTCTGAAGAGCAAAGAGAACCCGTTGACATAGCTTACTATCGTATAATTTTTAATATAGGTTTCTATAAACAACGGAAAGATATATGTGACAAATGTTTTACTTTTCAACATTTGAACGCAGAAGAAAAAGAGATGCAAAAAGAAGAGTATGAAAGGCATTTAGAAAGAAAAATTACCGCACGACGACATCGTGATGAAGCAAAAATATCAGCCCAATCTGGTGATATACATTTCGTTGAATATGACTAAGAAGCCATTTGTAATTGCCCTTCATCATCCTCTAAGCTAATTTATTACAAACGCCGAATTGCGATTTACAACTTTACCATGTTGGATTTTGAGGCAGAAAAGCGTAATGTTTTCTGTTATTGCTGGCACGAAGGTATTGGAAGGAAAGGGGCTGTCGAAATCGGGTCATGCTTATTGAAATATTTGAAAACCAAAGCTGATGGTAAACCGATTACATTTATGTCCGATACTTGTGCGAGTCAATGTCGTAATGTATATATTTCAGCTCTATTACTGTACTGTGTTGAAGCTTTCAATATACCAGAGATTAACCAAAAGTATTTTGAACCTGGGCATAGTCAAATGGAAACAGATAACATCCACGCGACTATTGAACTGGCTAAGAAGAATATACCGATATTTCATCCATCTGAATTCTATACAATTATCAGAAAAGCTTCCCGAAAAAATCCATATGACGTCTATGAAATTGATACAAAGGATTTTATAGATATTAAACACCTTAAAACCGCACTAATTAAGAATGCTAAGGTGGATTGTGATGGCAATGCTGTCAATTGGCTCAAAATAAGATGGCTACAGTACCGCAAAGAAGACAATAAACATATATATTTTAAATATGACCTGGATGATAAAGATTTTAAAATGATTAAGATTATTAGACGAGGCAAAAGAGCACCTGTGCAACAAATTGTGTTAAAAAATGCATATAATAAACTTTTACCCATTTCTGCTGAAAAATATGAAGATTTGCAGGACTTATGCAGACTAGAAATCATCCCGTCACAATATCACAGTTTTTATGAAGGATTTTCAGAACAGATGATGACGAAGATAATTAAGATTTTTCTATGCGGATGGCTTTAACATGTAAACTGAACTATGTTTATTATTAAAATTGCACGTTTTCAGCAGTAAATAAAGATTAAGTTGTGATTGATTGATTATTTTCATTGAATGATTTATTTAATTTTTTTATTCATTTCATCACTAATACAAAATTAAAATTAGCTTCACAAATTTAATGACGTATTTCAGTACGATAACCTTACGATAACAAGAGAAGTTTAAAAAATTAAGGGCCACAGTAACGTATGTCTACCGAATTAAAAAAAATATTGTATCTATGACGTAAGCATACATATTAAATAAATAATTCTTAACTTTTACAAATCTCAAATAGTATGCCAATATATCAGTATATATTTTTTTTTCGTCAATTGTATAGTTTCTCTTTAAATAGCTGGTAAAGTCTGAAGAGGCAATTTTAGATAGTTTTTTCGCTCTCCTGTAAAGTTTACGAAAACGTAGTTACGTTCACCTGGTTCTTACACCGCGATATAAAGTCAACAATCTCAGTGGGTGTTAACCATTTTGAGTCACCGAGTTTACAAATTGAGTAACTTTATCAATCAAGCTTATTGCCACAAGGATTGAGCTTGATTTGAGAGATGAGAGCTCAATATGCTCAATGAGCTCGGCGCTTAATCAGTCGTGGCCTTCAGTGTGAATGCATTAGATATGACCCTCAGTGTGTGTGTGTAGAAGCCGTCGCCGTATCGCAGGCGGTAGAGCGCGGTGTCGAGGTAACGCTGCACCGCGACCGCGCAGGCAGACGAGGGTGCGCCTGCGCAGATGTCTCGCGACGCCGAGCATAATGTTAGCGCTTGCGTCCATATTCTTGAAGTTACTGTGAATTAAGAGTTTGTGATCATTTTATTTATTATTCTGACTCTCTGTCTTAATCTATAGTGATGTGTCTGTTGTCTGCCTATCTATTTGTTTGGTTGTCTGTCTGTCTTGTTGGTTGTCAGATACCTAGACGTAGTGTCTTCCAGTTAAGGTGCACATGAGACCGGTCTGCCCGCGAAATTAAAAATTAATTTGGTTTTTCGCAATTCATAAACTAATACTTCAAAGTAGGCTTACGGCATTCTAATTCCGACAATAGCAATATCATCTTCACAGGATTACGTAAAAATCTTTACTTGAAAGTATTCAGTTTAAGAAATTAGTCAAAATAATGAGTTTGACATGAGTTACTCACACATTAGTCAATACTAAACTAATTTCTTAAACTGGACCCTTTTAAGTAAAGATTTTTATATAAACCTGTGACGATGATTGCCATTTGCGCAATACGACAACGTGGCATTTTGCCATAAGTCTACGTTATCGTATTAGTTTACAAATTGCAAAAAACCAAATTAAATTTGAATTTCGCGGGCAGACCCGTCATGCCCCTTAACCTTTGGTAATAGGGATAGGATTGTCTTGTTGACTTTCTGGCTGGTTGATTGATTGTCTGTCTGTATTAGTCGTTTTATCCGGCGTGCTATCTGACTTGACTGACTGTTATCTTGTTGGTTATCTATCTGGCTGGTTGTTTGCTTGTCTTATTGTGTCTAGCTGGTTGACTACCTGTCTGTCTGGTTGTCACTATCGTCTTGTTTGTCTGGTTCTCTGTATACCTCTCTGTTGTATGTCTATCAGTCCTATTGTCTATCTGTCTGTTGTTCAACTCACAGAAACGCTGCATATCGACGTCACAGTGCTGCATCAGCTGCTGCAAAGGGATTGTCCCATCCACGGGCACATTGTTACCCATCACCAACATAGACTGTGCGTCCGTTTCACTTCTTAGTACTTGCTCTATTTGTTCTCTAAGCAACTGATCCTGTTTACTTTGTGGTTTTTTGAGATCATCCCGAATCACATGAAGTTTGTAATGTGTGGGAATGTGCTGTAAAAAAACAAATAAATCATTATAATATTACGAAATACAGTTTTCCTGCCACAAATCGGCTATATTCATCCTTAATCATGAAGGCATGAAGACAGATTAGCCAAAGTGCTTATAGACGGTCAAAGTCTAACGGTAACATAACCTAACTTTAATTGCCTGTCATGCAACTGACCTAAGAATCCATGATTGCGGCTTTTAAGTTCAACAATTAATTCAGTGCCTCTAGTAATGAAAGGGAATAATTCAAATTCGACACTTTTTACTGAAGGCACTGATTTATTTACTATCAAATGTATGATAATAGCCATGACCGGCTGCTTAAAGGTCATAGCTCATTACCAGCAACCCGACTCGGACCTGTAAGTATTCTTTATATGGACTTCTATGGACATACGCTCGCTACATCAACTCCAAACAACAGATCGCCTCGCTCGGAGTTGATATAATGAGCGTATGTCCATTCCGTCCTGCACCGCCACTACTACCGCGGTTAGGATTCTTTATATGGGCTTCTATGGATCTCTCGCTGTCACTCGGCAGTAGAAGTAGGATAGCGATAAGTAGATTTTACTTGAAGTAGGTACTACGAATAAGCAATCCAGGTATACATTATAGGTTCATCTTGTACGAGTGTGAGAAGCGCCATCTGGTGTCAACTGTGTCGATCACTACAAGTTGGTCACCTATCCATTTACCAACTTCGTTCAACAACTCCAACCTCCTCCTCCCTTACCAGTGCGCTAGGCACTGGAAAGGGCTGTGATCTTATTAGTGGGAGGTCCCGGGTTCGATTCCCGGTAGGGATTTGGAATTTTATAATTTCTAAATTTCTGGTCTGGTCTGGTGGCAAAGACGTACCGCTAAGCGATTTAGCGTTCCGGTACAATGCCATGTAGAAAACTGAGTATGGGTTTAATGAAAACTGCCATACCCCTTCCAGGTTAGTCTGCTTCCATCTTAGACTACATCATCACTTACCACCAGGTGTGATTGCAGTCAAGAACAAAAAAAAAACTGATATGAACTGTCGCAACTAGGCCACACTCACCTTGGTATCAGCAAGCATCAGTATCCTATGCACATGCGGCTGATCAGTAGTATCTGGAGAGAGCCTGTTTAAGCAGTCGGGGTATATCTCACTAAGGACCACGGAATTCTCACCGCCTAGTTTAGTCTTCTTCAGCTCATTTATTGCCAGATCATCCAGTTTGTCATATATTGAAGTGGCAACCCTGGGTTTTATATCTGGAATTAAAAAAAAAACGCTATTAACTACTATGAGCCATGAAGAAAAGAATTATTGAAATATGAAAAATTGATAAAATCCTATACAAAATATTATGAAAAACATATACATTTTTAAAGAAAAAATTATTGTAATTTCTACTAACGGCAGCTATGTAAAGCTGCATGAGTAGAAATTACTGGATTTTACACATTTACAATATGACAAAATAATTCAGTCAGTTTTACTCACCAGGACATTAGGTATGATAGCATGGAAAAGAGATCATAATAAATTACAATCCTTTATCAATAAATTGTAAGAAACAAGTGCAATTTAGCTACAAAGCTAGTTGGTTTCAAAGCTAAAAAAGTCAGTCATTATACCAAACTCTTATCAGCACCTTATATTTGGATCTAATGCACAACCCCTCATACAAACAGTACTATAGCTAATTCAGAATGGATGCATTAAGTAGAGGGACTTAGGGCCAACGCATACTGGCATACTGATGGAGTTAAGTCTTTTGATAACAACATAAATTTAGCTTTACTTTGCTATACGGTTGAAATTGGCATAATAAAATGCATGGACGAGACTCAAAAAACCGACGCCCGCTACACGGTGCCGCCATTATCCCGAAGTAAAATCAAAGTAAAAGTCAAAATCATTTGTTCAAAGGAGGTACAATTGTAGGTACTCATTTTGATAGTCGAAATTGTTAAGAGGAAAACCATCTCGAATGACTTAGACGATTTCACCTTCAAACTAGCAATTTTGACATGTCATGACCCTCTATTGACAATTAATCAAGCAGACATTTCAATCTGCGAAATTTACGCGGACTTTTAGTATTTTGACGTAGGAGGGTAAAAGATCCAGTACATGAACGAATAAGGATTACCCTGACTTTCACCTAAAATTAAGATATATGAGAATTGTTCTATATATAATTTTTATTTTTTGTGTATCTGTACACAGTATATCAAAAAATCAAATAAAATGCGTGGTATTAATTATTATAAATTATTTTATTTAACAAAAGGATAAATTGCCAGTAAATGAACTGGAAATTTCAGTGAATGAACGAACTCTATCTAGTGCATAAACTCTCGATTCCTATTAATAAATTCTTAAGTATATTTTCGGCTTGGAATTTTTAAAAAAATGTCAGATTTTCAGTTTTTGACTTATTGTATATTTTTTTCTACATTTTGCGCGATAAATCAAAAACTCTTATACATAATAATAATAAATAAAACCTGTTTTAGAATGTATAATAGAGCCCTTTCATATGATATTATCCCCTTTGGTATAGTTATCTTAGTTTGAAAGTCACCTAAATTTTCTGGAAAACAGTCCAAATGACTACAGAGAAAATGAAACTTAACGCCCTTGTTGCATCCAAGTCGCTGGAAGTGCAACATCAGCTACTGAATGTGTTAAGAGTAGTGAGAATAATATACCGTAACACAAGTGTCTGATGTTATCAGATTTGTTCCTTTGAGCCGAGAAGCCACATGTTCTGATGCTTTTTAGACAATCTAAGATCTCTCATTAAGTGATCCAAATAATTTTGATTGAATGGTCTAAGTTGAGATGTAAAAAAGTCACTACATCGTCACTACCTTCTGAAAGTTCTTGAAATGGTAGATTAGAGGTACTGGGTTGGGGCTGAGGTACAGATTTATCACCAGAAGTCAGAATCGTTCAAATTGCAGACTGCAAGTTACAATAGAGCCGCTTGGAACAATTTTTTTGCTGTTTCTTCTGGTAATATTCACAACGCAGAAATAATAATCATCATGGTGTTTAGATGGTTTGCGCCAAATAATAAAATTTTTTTTTAGTAAAAGTAGTTAACTATTCTTATTTGCTCATAAACGCAACGAGGAAATACAGCTTCCACATATAAAAATTGGAGTCCAGGCCTTGCTGTTAGCTGCTAATGGGTTCTCAAAGTAGCCCGAGTATGCTTGTTTTACTGGGCACAAAAGGAAAGAATGAAAGGAGCTTACCCAGTACATCTTAAAAGATCCGTTATAGATACATGCATCCTGCCATGCCTTACCTATGCCAGCCAAACATGGGTCCAGACAAAGAATATAAAAAGAAATAGTAACTTGCTAAAGGGCGATGGCAAGTTGCATAAATTAAGCAAAAAATATTCAAAGTGAGAATTGAAGACATAAGAAAAAAGACAAAGCCTACAGACACCTTGAGACATGCCCTAAAACTGCAATGCAAATGGTCATATTGTATCGATTTTTACAGATGAAAGAAGGACAGGTAGGTAGACCGAAGACGCGTTGGTCTAATGCTATTGTGCAAATCGCGAGAGAAAATTAGCTTGATAGTACCAAAGACAGAGAGAAATGGGGATACCCAAGAGGGATCCATATCCAAGAAAGAAGAATACCAGAATAAATATAAAAAAAATTCAAAAGAAAAATAAAACCGATTTCAAAATCACAAACACTAAAAAGTAAAAAATAATTTAAGTTATTGTGGTTTTTGAAGTTGGTTTTATTTTTCTTTTGAAAATTATTTATTTCAAAATTTTTAGTGGCCCCACTGTACTATAATAATATGCCATGCCCAGCTAAAACCCTACTGTTTACTAAGCAATTACACTGATCGCGAGCAATTTGCTCTTATCCATTGAGGAGTTCTGTTCTCCATCTCAGAAGATATTCATCAGAACTTCATCAAATTTATATGGGACCACCTGCAAAGTATACCTAGCTTTTCAAAAAAAAAATAATTTCCAAATCGGTCCAGGCGTCTTTGAGCAATCGGTGAACATACATTAAAAAAAAATTGAATTTGCTCTTATCCATTGAGGAGTTCTGTTCTCCATCTTCAAAGATATTCATCAGATCTTTACCAAATTTATATGGGACCACTTGCAAAGTATACCCTATCAAACAAAAAAAAAATCCAAATCAGTCCAGGCGTCTTTGAGTAATCGGGGAACATACATAAAAAAAAGATACCGACGAATTCAGAACCTCTTCCTTTTTTTAAAGTCGGTTAAAAATATACTAAGATTTACTAACATGGTGTTATACCACAGAGTAGCAAACAGAGGCAAAGCTTCTAAGAAGCGAGCAAATTTTATAACTATTTTGGTAGGGTTGGCAAATACAATTTAATTAACAATAGTTATTTGTTCAACAAGATGGTAAAGTTTGTTTTTGTTGTGATTGCCTAGTTTAAATATCGATCAATAGATCTAAATATCGATTTTGAACGAAATCAGTCAATTTAGAAAGAATTATAAATGGTGCCTACTTTTTTAAATTTTGGTTACAGTTTCCTATTTTGTGATCCCAGGGAGCTCTAAATATCGATTTTGAACGAAATCGGTCAATTAACAAAGAATTTCAAAATGGCGTCGACTTTTTTAAATTTTGGTAACAGTTTCTTATTTTGTGATCCCAGGGAGCTCTAAATATCGATTTTGAACGAAATCGGTCAATTAACAAAGCATTTCAAAATGGCGTCGACTTTTTTAAATTTTGGTAACAGTTTCTTATTTCGTGATCCCAGGGAGCTCTAAATATCGATTTTGAATGAAATCGGTCAATTAACAAAGAATTTCAAAATGGCGTCGACTTTTTTAAATTTTGGTAACAGTTTCCTGTTTTGTGATGCCAGGGAGCTCTAAATATCGATTTTGAACGAAATCGGTCAATTAACAAAGAATTTCAAAATGGCGTCGACTTTTTTAAATTTTGGTAACAGTTTCCTTTTTTGTGATCCCAGGGAGCTCTAAATATCGATTTTGAACGAAATCGGTCAATTAACAAAGAATTTCAAAATGGCGTCGACTTTTTTAAATTTTGGTAACAGTTTCTTATTTTGTGATCCCAGGGAGCTCTAAATATCGATTTTGAACGAAATCGGTCAATTAACAAAGAATTTCAAAATGGCGTCGACTTTTTTAAATTTTGGTAACAGTTTCCTTTTTTGTGATGCCAGGGAGCTCTAAATATCGATTTTGAACGAAATCGGTCAATTAACAAAGAATTTCAAAATGGCGTCGACTTTTTTAAATTTTGGTAACAGTTTCTTATTTTGTGATCCCAGGGAGCTCTAAATATCGATTTTGAACGAAATCGGTCAATTAACAAAGAATTTCAAAATGGCGTCGAATTTTTTAAATTTTGGTAACAGTTTCTTATTTTGTGATCCCAGGGAGCTCTAAATATCGATTTTGAACGAAATCGGTCAATTAACAAAGAATTTCAAAATGGCGTCGACTTTTTTAAATTTTGGTAACAGTTTCTTATTTTGTGATCCCAGGGAGCTCTAAATATCGATTTTCAACGAAATCGGTCAATTAACAAAGAATTACAAAATGGCGTCGACTTTTTTAAATTTTGGTAACAGTTTCTTATTTTGTGATCCCAGGGAGCTCTAAATATCGATTTTGAACGAAATCGGTCAATTAACAAAGAATTACAAAATGGCGTCGATTTTTTTAAATTTTGGTAACAATTTCCTGTTTTGTGATCCTAGGGATCCTCAGATATTGATTTTGAACAAAATCTATGACAGTTCAAGAAAATAGATTTTAAACACTATTTAAATTATTATCATTAACATTAAATTAAATGAAAACACGACGCGCGACGTGTACTGCAGCCCCTGAGCTTGAGCACAGGCCGAGCCGGTATAAACCGATTTCTCTCCGTACGCGACGTAGCGCCTGTGCTCACGCACACACGCGCCTCAAGCTTGTAGTAGTGTACCTATCGTAGCGCGCTTGTATGAAGCTTTGACTCTGTTCGCTACTCATGTGGTTATACAACGCAATACCACACTCACAAACACTCGTACAAACATACAACACACTCACACACACACATGGACGCACGCACACGCACTTTTGAACGGTTTGAACGGAACACGGTTTTGAAATTGAAATTGAAAAAAGTGTAAGAATTTGTAAGAAAATATTTAAAAAAGGTATATCAGCCGGTTTTTTATTCCAGCTCTTAATACATGTAAAAACGTCCAATCTGTTCATTTACTCGAGCCTTTACCCTAGTACCTAATTATATCGACCGCCCCATATCAAAACAAAGTAAATGTCATTTTTCCGAAAATCGTTTTATGTCATAAGCCTAACTTTCATAGTATGTCCCGTTGTATTGTAAGGACACCCACATTAAAGTAAAATTAAAAGCTAGTAAGTCGCTTTGACCATTTTAAAACATAGTAAGTCTTTGAACTGGCTAGGTTTTTATAGATTAATGCGCCTTACTAAGTTTTTAAAAGGAATTAGATTAAATAAAATAAATATCACCCATTATCTAAATACCATGTCAAAACAGTAAATACTTAATAATGCATTAAAACTTAAAAGTAAGATAGGAAAAGTCAATGACCTCTACATGTCAACTGTTAAAATATGGTTTGCAAGGGAAATACTTTGCATACTTACATAATGTTTTTAGACAACAAATGGACAGACAGCAAAGTGGTCCTTTAAGAGCTCCGTTTTTCATTTTGAGGTACAGAACCCTAAAAAAGAAAATGATGCACATGTAATGAATAAATGTGTTGGCCAGTCTTCACACTAAAATATTTAAACCCCTTTAATTTAAGAACTGTCATAGCCTAGTGGTTAGAACGTCCGCCTCCTAATCGAAGGTCGGGGGTTCGATCCCGGAATCACGCACTACTAACTTTTCAGTTATGTGCGTTTTAAGCAATTTAATATCACTTGCTTTAACGGCGAAGGAAAACATCGTGAGGAAACCTGCATACCTGCAAGTTTTCCATGTTCTCAAAGGTGTGTGAAGTATGCCATTCCGCATTGGACCAGAAAGAACTACGGCCTAAACTTCTTTTGAATTTAAACCACTTACTAGGTTTTGATCTGAGAAAGAAATTTGACATTAATTGACAAAATTGAGAGACCTAAGCTTGTATAAGAACACAGAAGTGTCATAATTCGTGTTCACTTTGCCTAACGTCTCTCAGAGAGCAGAGAGAGATTTAAACTGTTTCTTATAATCACTGGCCATATTTCAAATGCGAAAGTGTGTTTGTTGGTTTAATATTCAATCACGCTGCAACGGAGCAACCAGTCGACGTGGTTTTTTGCATGGATACATTTAAAGACCTTGAGAGTGACATCTCTCTCCGCATCGTATTCTTTATTGCTGAGGGTTGTGACCTCTTTCCATTATTCCTACATCTAATGGTAGGTTTTCTTGGGATAATAATGCAGTGGGTTCAAAGAGCCTACGGAACTCGACTAGAAAAACGAGATTTTGACACTTAGGTTTAACGGTTATGAATTAGTTATTAATATCAGTGATAAAATTGATTAGGGCTGTCAGGTAAAATGACATTTATCTCGGAAAATCAAAGAGTGTCCACGAGATTTTTTTCCAAGTTTGCGCTACTAACTACATATATTATGAAGAGGAAAGGTTTGTTTGTTTGTTATCGATAAACTCTGAAACTACTGAACTACTTGCACTAAAGACATAATCATCAACATCAACCGACAGACGTCCACAGAGAACATAGGTCTTTAATAGGGTCTTCCACATGCTACGGGTTTGCGCCGCCTGAATCTTTGCGCTTGCGCTTGACGACAATCATGCTTTAAAGAAAGCAATGATGAGGTCCAAGTTGGAGCACGCTTACCTAGAAGATGCCTATTCACTCTAGGCTCTTCCTAGGCTCTCCCCATTGCCCGCAGCATGAATCTGAGCTTTCTTATGATGGTTATATTATGTACATATAATATCTCATAAGAAAGCTCTAACACACAATCCAGCTAAGTAAGTCCAATTTCGAAAAAAGCTAGCTAGCCGACAAATCTAACTCAGGCAGCCTTCGGGAACCTTCGAGATGTCTCTGTCCAAAATTCCTCAATGCTTGAAGAACAGTCTTTGAATAGTGCATATTGTCAGTGATGAAATATGGATCCGAAATATAGGTCTTTTTTTTGTACACAGGAAATGCCTGACGCATACCCCTCCGTCATGTGGGTCTTGCACCAAACTTGCACTACTACGAAATCCATTTCGGAACACGGCACCCGGAACGAGGCGCGCTATCTCCTAACATAGGTATAATACCTATTTAGAACACTTACTATCTGTCATCATAATCTATGACAACCTCCGAGTATTTACCTGGTAAAACCGTAACTTTAGAATAAAATTTAGTATATAAGCAGGCTTTATTTAGAAATGAAAAAATCCCTATTTTATTTTTCAACGATTATAAACACAACTTTCATTCAAAAATAATAAGCTTAAATTCATTTTAAATAATATTTTGCGACGAAATGATGCGCGCAGTCCTTCCGCCATGACAGTCCAGTGGACACTGAATTCCATAGAGCGCCTGCAAGAAAATAAATAGCACAGGAAGTTTTTTGGTTAGTTTTAGATTATTTAAGAAACGAAAAACATTTAGTATAAAACTAACAGTTAAAATTGATTGCTAAACCTAAACATATCATTTTCTGGAGGTTGGCTTCAAAGTATCAAGATGTTAAAGAAAACTTTTACAGAACAAGTTGCGAACAGCAATGTTTTCAACTTGGTTTTTTTTTTTATTGGGATAATGTATACTAAATAAAAAGAGGCCCTTATAATCTTCACAAACTGAAGTTTTTAATTGCATGTATTTAATAGCTGTTAATGCTTTAGAAAAATAAACAATTTACTTCAAAGTACAGCATTTTTGCGATTTGTCAAATAGCAATTACCTTAAATTTGTACGATATAGTGGTGATAATTAATTACGTAACTTAAAACTAAAGCTACGAGGGTTCCAAACGCGCCCAAGTCTGAGAGTAAATTAAAAAGTATTTGAAGTTGTTATAAAAATAACCTCAACTTCACTCTGTACTATGCTACTGGTGTGCATTGCACCTAATGTAGCTTTGTATTTTTGTAAATTTTTATTATCTTTTTTATCAATCCATACTAATATTATAAATGCAAAAGTATGTTTATCTGTCACTTTTTCACAACCTATCTGTTTAACCGGGTACAAACTACAGAAATAGATTGCATCCTAGAGAGTGATACTGATTTTGACCACAACTTAATTTTAGAGTAATATAGAGCACCCTCTTCTTACTAATGTAATATGAAAAAAAACAGACAAAAGATACAATTTGACAGTTTTAAATTTAATTTAGAGCTGTCAAACCTCCTGACTTTAACCACAGCTTTAGCTACCACTTGGGAGCCTACTGTTTAAAGTAGTGTGCACTATAATTTAGAGTTTTCAAATGTAAAATTCATATTTTGTCCTTTTTTAGCAATATTAAAAAGAAAAAGATGCAGATATGCTCTACACTTAATTTAGAAATAAGGACAACAGAATCTTCGCCAATAGGCTACATTTTGTCCTGGAATTTTTACACACATAACTTGTCCTAGTAAAGAATAAAATTACCAAAGTATTGTGCAGCAGTCGTAACATCAGCATCCTCACACCACGCCAGTATCAGTTGCATAGTTTGAAGTAGAGAACATGGTAGCTTGAAGAAGAATGACCCTGTTCGGATTGGCTGCTTCCTACTGCACCCTTCGCACAGCCATTGTACTCTGAAAAGTTAGAAAAAGATACAAAATGATTATTATTGGATTGATAAAATACTTATTTAAAAAGTTCGTGGGAAATAACATTCGACAATAAATAATATGGTGGAATATAAAATGAATAGTATTCTCAGAATAAAAAGAGCTTTCGTCTTTATCTACTACACTGGCTAAGTGCTGATTGGCAAACTTCACACACCTTTGAGAACATTATGAAGAACTCTCAGGCATGCAGGTTTCCTCACAATGTTATCCTTCACCATTAAGCAAGTGATATTTACATTTATTTGGGGTTCAATCGCAGACAAAACAATCTGATTTAACTAATCAAGTGTCATACTATCGTTTTAGAAATAAAACTTTTTGATCTTTTTCAATGACAGTCATTTTGAAAATTTTATTAGTTGTTAGCAGCAGCAGCAAAAGAAATACATTCTAGATACAGCCTGCAGACAGACAGATGGACAGGCAGCAAAGGCTTAGTAATAAGGTCCAGACAGGTCCAGTACAGACAGTAGAATATGGGTACTGTTGTGGTGGACTATATTTGAAATAGCCCTTCTATAGTTATTAATCTGGTTCAATGAGGATCAACTAATAAATAAATTAAAACATTTACCTGTCAATAACTCGAGCTGATTTGCATATAACTTTACAGTTTGCCCCATTTGTGGGACACGTAATATTTGAAGGAAGTAGTCCAAAAGATTGCAGCTTTCCTATTAAGTTACTTTCCAAGTTACGCATCCCATCGCAACTAATTAATTCTTTATACAGATTCAAATTCCTGTAATTACACCATTAAAATATTAAAGTCGCTCAGTCAATTTTTAGCTAACTTTTGATAAAAGAGACGGTATAAGCATTTGTTTTTGGCGTTGTATATTTATTACCACTATCCTGATTAACTTCTAAGCCGATTTTGATGCAGTTTTTGCATTATATAGGTTTAGGTATTAAACAGAGCATGCAAACATGTGAATGGTATAAGGTTACAGGAGCTCAGGGCAGCTCCAGAAAGTTTTGTCAAGGGACTCATGGGAAAAAAATAATTTATTGTAATACTACATAATTTATTGTAATAATTTATTCTCCTTACCCCGGACTTGTATTGAATGGTAAAGTAATTTCATTAATTTGAGATTTTGGATTAGTTTCGTAGGTAGTTGAATCCGCTTCCATGTTTTTAGATGACCGTGTAACCTACGCACGCGTTTACTTCCATACATTCAACTATTACACATAACAAACTATGTAATTTACAATTACAATATTTAAAACAAATTAATTTATTGAGAATTATCATCAAAGAGTAGGAATGTAATTACTACCTTCATCACATCACAAAAACAAAACCACGTGACCACCCAATAATTACAGTTGATTGATGACAGTCACTTGACAGTCACCACAGACCAGTAAACTGAAGTCACACAAACCTCCATGCCAATATCATATCATATGACAGTTTGTTTCGAGTTTTGACTTTTCTTTGGCATAGTTACCTAAGTACCTAGTTAGTCCTATTTTTTCAGTGAGGAAAATCCATTGAGTTTGATAGAGCCACTATTCTGAGGGAAAATCCGTCATGGATACTATATTCAATGTACATACTCTGCAAGTACTCTGTCAGATAGATATAGATCTCTGTCATGAATACCACCGGCCACAGGTGGAAAGCAGTGGTTTTGTTAGACTCCTACCGACTAAAAGCCTCACGAAGTTCCATCCCACCACAATAACGGAGTACAAGGGACCGACAATCCTCCGTTATTCCGCCAGCAGATAACCACCGCAACAGACCAAAAACCTTTAGAGGCATGCCGGAACCACAGCAAGCCAACCAACCCGAGGACCACACTGGGAACAACGGGTTACCTAGTGAAATTTATTCACAGGTCCTCCTGAGGGCTAAGGCTCGCGAGGAGGGCGATTCCCTCTCCACGTTTTCCATCCTCAACACCTCCCTCACCCATCTTGCCTGTAAAGACCATCTGTAACTAGTTATGAATGACGGATATTTTTACACACAGTGTTTGGCTATAGTTTGGCTTGCATCCACCTTGCAGCTTTGCAGCCAATCGGATCAAAAGATGAGCGTTGGCAAAGAAGCAATTACCCAGACACGCTTGCTAGTACTTGTTGTTTGCTGTTTGTCACAAGAAGGTCACAAGTATGTGGCTCTGCCATTAGTTGCGATTTATCTTTTCAATGTTACCCGTTTCTTGTCCAATCCGTGGAATCTCTAGATTTTGTTCATTCTCTTCTTCAATCTGTGGTTTATGGCATGGTTTATGATTTTTTTTATGGTGGTCTTTACTCTTTGATTGTATTATCTATGGTTTGTGGCTTGCGTTGTGAAATGTGAAGGTGGTTTTAACTTTTAATTTTTCGAAATCTTTATCGTGTGTTTTTTCCATTTCTGACATAAACTTTAAATATTTTCCAGTGATTTGATAAATATTTAAAACGAAAATTGTTTTCCTATTGAAAGGCTTTAAAGCCGTGAGTTTTAACGACTTTTTATGAAGACTTCGCTATGGTATGTTATTCAATTTGTTTTTATTTATTTAAATTAAAATATCACCGAGAAAAATATTATAATATTTAGTCCCAGTTTGGATATACAGTACTTATATTACTTATATAAGATGAAACGAACTGATACATGCAACTCAAACCGCTCAACAAAGGTGATATTTTGGACCTTTAGATCCTCTCTTTAACTCGGATTTTTTTAGAGATGAAAAAAAGATTTTGAGAAAGTCCAACGTTTAAAAAAATATACTTAAATAGATGCAGGTGGAAAAAATAGCGGGAAAAAGCTAGTTCCAAACAAATTACGAGATGATGATCTAATTTCTTGATCCATTGAACGATACCAATTTATAATGAGCATGGGTCTCCTCTCAGACTGGGATTCCATACTTAGGCTACTTGGGCCATAGTACTATGGCTTAAGTCCTTTACAGTCTCACACTATGCTGCCCAAATGGGCATTTGGCAGTCTTCAAAGGTTTGAGAACTTTATTGAGAACATGCAGGTTCTTCACTGTTAAAGCAAGTGATATTAATTAATTACTTAACATGCACATATAACTCTAAAAAATGGATGTGCATGCCTGAGATCAAACGGGATATTAGGAAGAGGAGGCTGAAGTCTTAAGTACCAAACTTAACTATTGCTTAATATAAAACACCACTCTTTCTTGGAAGCAACAAATAGTTCAGGACTCTTGCAGTCTCTGTATCACTTCAAAGCGATAAGGCCACCACTAATTGTACTTCTATTTCATTTGATTGATTTTTCTATTGAAGGGTTACAAAACTGTGCATTAAATAAAACAACATTTTATAAAGCATTTTGTATTTATGTCTATGGTATGTTTGAATGAACTTCCCACCACATTGTACAGTTTCCATTAACAGTCTCCATAGCATGAAAGTTGTAGTTATCGCATTGCTACAATTTTGCTGCAAGTATTCGTTTTAGCTAAAACTAGTCTGTCAGCCAATCAGAGGTAATTGTGATTGTTACATTGTGGTAGGTAATTATTAAAAATTGCTTTGAATTTTTTTAAATAATTTGAGATTATTAATTAATTTGTTGAAGATAGTTTAATTATATCAACCTCATTGGCGCAGTGGTGAGCGCCGTGGTCTCATAAGTAGAAATTTATATTTTCTAATTTGTTTCTGGTCTGGTCTGGCACTGGTAGGAGGCTTCGGCCGTGATTAGTTACCAGTTACCACCCTGCTGGTAAAGCCCTGCCGCCAAGCGATTTAGAGGTCTGGTACAATGCCTTGTAGAAATCGTTCAAGGGTATGGGTTTAATGAAACTGCCATACCCCTTCCAAGTTAGCGCACTTCCATCTTAGGCTGCATCATCTCTTACCATCAGGTGAGATCGCAGTCAAGGTCGTGTGCTTAGTTAAGGGAGTTGGCTAACTAACGGCTTATGCAATTTCCCTGCGACATATACAACAGCAACGGGCTGAGCAGCCCATGAGCCTGAGCTCGCAGGTGTGGATCCTCATTTACACTCGTAATTTCTGTGTAATGTGCGTGATAGGAGGCGTAGCGTTATTGATATGACGCAATACGCGTATTTTCGGTGGCAGGAGCGTATTTGCTTATACATAACGCGTCGCGCCCGCTGAAACACTGAAATGACTATAAGCTGTTGGGTTCGATTTATGTCGGCCACTTACGATACTATATTGGTCAATAAAATTTTATTATTCTAACTTTATGACCGTAAAACACCCAAAAATAATGTTATTATTGGAAACCGTATGCGTCGTAAATTTTAAAAATATATTCTTTTTTACTAACCATATAGCTACCCCATTAAAACTCGGTCATTCATCACTTATTTACTACCTATTTTATTACTTACCTAACTCAGGAAAGGATCAAGGCAGGACCTTTTCTTGGTTGTATTTAGAAAAACAATTTACTGAACCGGTAACCTGGCTCCAAGATCCAGGCCAGTACAGTACAGAAAGATTGTCAAATATTTAGATTTTCGTCATTCGGTGAAAGAGAAAACATTTTTCAGATCTCGAGATAGTGAAGTGAACCGAGAAGGTGATTCCACGCTATATTAGGCACGATATGACGACGGACGAGATTTTTATATAACGTCTATAAAATTCGCCATATTATTGCAATGCAAAAAAAGTAAGCAATATGAAAATATTCAAACTACATATTTAGTATATTTAAATGTAAATGAATATCCGAGAGGTGTAAAAGAAAACAGGAGAGGTGTAAAAGAAAAGAGCAAGCTTAAAGTAAATGAAAACTAACTTAAATATACGTCAGTCTTTTATTTCATTTACTCTGATTTCTCCAATCTAATGTTTTCCTTCCATTGTTTCCGTTTTTGGGTGTGATTGCCCCCCAGGTAGGTACGAGATTGCGTAGGCGCATTCTATGTAATTTGCAACTCTTTACTGCCTTCTGTTAAGGCGAACGATGTCAAGATTCAAAAAAATGTGCTTTCTAAAATACCAAAACCATATATATGTACATAATATTATATTTAACTCACATAAATCGTTCTTATAATAATTATTATTATTGGTCAGAACTACAAATAGGAAAGAGTCTATATTTGTAATATTGTCACTTGAAAATTATAGTTTGCACGAAAAATACTTTGCATTTCAATTTTAATAAAATTATTGATGTATTTCTATAATAATTAAAAAATTATAATAATTACTTAAGTCTTAGTTCTACAAAATCCATTGAAAAAAAGTATTGCTTTGAAATCCTATTAAATAGTCACAAAATACTTATCAGATTTTTTCCTATTCTAAGTTCGGCACATTATACCTACTCAATTTTGTCTTTGTATAACTTTTTATATTATGTAGATTTTAGGGCCTCTTTGTGTAGGTATATCGCGCACTATTAATAAACACTAACCGGTATCGGCAGAATAACATCTTTGCCAGAACATTAATGTAACTTGTTTGTACGTAAATACATAGCCTAGTATGTAATTTGTTTCTTGAAAGAACCCATTAGACATTGTTGGTTGAAGTCTTTGTGTGGCCCATCCACCGCTCTCACCAAAATCCTTGAGGTAACTTCAGTTATTTGATACGAGTTATTAATGGAGCTTGTTGATAAATGTGTATAAATAAATGCAAATATTTTCGGGTATTCTTGCTAGATTAGATGCTAAGCAACAACGAAATCCTAAGACGCACCGGTAAAAGTAGAAACTTAATTTTGACTATCAAACGCAGGAAGGTCAGTTATCTGGGACCCAAATGTAAACCAAAACGCTAAGCGTTTGATAGAAAAAGTTAGAAAACCAGTACCAATGACATCGCCGGCCCACTACTAAGCAAAGATCTCCACTCAAAATTGAGAAGGGTTTAGGCCATAGTCTGCCACGCTGGTTCATTGCGGATTTGGCGGTCTTCACACCTTTGAGAACAAACACTATGAAGAAGTCTCGGACATGCACGTTTCTTCCCGATGTTTTCCTTTAACGCTAAAGCAAGTGATATTTAGTTGCTTAAGTTTTCCCCATTTCTGAGGGTCGTGACTTTCTTAATCACATAGTAGTAGGGATTTTCTTGATACAATAATGTGGTGGGCTCCCCGTTTCGTCCGCATCATATAAGTACGCGGCATATTTTGCAACTTTAAATCTGTTTTAAGTCGAGTTTGTTGACATTGTTCTCATCGTTTGTCTGAGATTCCAATTTGTGGACCACAAGGCTTAGAGAAAATTGCCAATATCGCCGAAATTTTCCAATCGAGCAAAATAGGGCGCTGCCTGCTACGAGTAAATTCTGTTAAAGCAGCAAACAGAATGTTAGGAATGCGGACCTAGTAACTATAATTAGCTAAACTGTCCTATGCAGTATGGAGCAGTCTACATCGTTCCTGGTACGTCTTTCACCACTAACAGACGTGTCTTTAGCGCTCCTGGACATGTTCCTTTTTCTTTTGCCTTTTGAAAAGATTAGATAATTGAAGTTTCTTACTGGTTCTTCTGTCTTGACATTTTTATCAGAGCCATAAGTTTGTTTACGCACATTGCCAAAGAAAAATAAATGTTCTTGAATTTCGAATTTTTCAAGCCATGCAAAATTGTTACAAGTTACAATGCATTACTTCAAAAGTAATATTTTTACATACGCATCATGCTTTCTAAAACATGCTTCTTCTTTATAGAAATAAAATACTAGTAACAAGAACACTTCAAATAATTTTGTCGAAAAATTCTGTATTAAGTAGGTAGTGGTAGTTGTGTGGAGTAATCTTCGTTTTTACAACATCTTTGAAAATAACCTAGCCATCATCATCCCGGTGGCTCTTTTCTAAAATCAATGATGTTCACAAATTGTATTTTGGCGTTAAAGAAAGGTTGAGGAAAGGTATTGGGTTCTGTTATTCATAGGTGGGTACAGGTTTTAAAATTTGAACATCTAGGTTCAACTCGTGTATGAAACGCTCATTGCGAGTCACTATAATTAGGCGAACTCTCCTATGCAGTATGCACGAATGTGGATAATTCCGGGAACGTCTGTCAGGCTGCGTCACTTAGCACGCCGACGTGTCTCGAGCGTTCGTACTCGAAGAATATTCTCGACGCTCTACATGTCAGACATAAGTGCATAATATCTTGAGCCCTAATAAGTGCAGCTAGTTATTTTATATGAAATGTTATGATAAATTGAAGTCACCATCTAAAAAAAACCCACTCCAAAAATTAAGATGAACTCTAGCTTACGTATACTTATCACGGAAAGTATGATATCACTGGGTTATTTAGTACATAATAATAGACAACGGATATCATGAAATAAATCAAAATACCCTCCTTAAACTATAATTTAAAGACATCCTTTTTGCCTGTAAATGCAGAGTCACAAAACACCGATCTATATTATCGAATACCTAAGTTACTCGCTTTACATTGCTAACCGCCGATTCACTTACTTTTTTATTAGGAGGAACAGAGTTTCCAGCCATTCATGATTTGAAAGTGCCTGTAAAAAAGTCCCATAAATATTTAAACAGTAAAAAACTCTGTTTGAATGTTAATTTAATTTTTAGTTAGGAATAAAAACAGACAATATAATTTCGTCACAAGGTGGTGCATCCTTACTCTGTGTATCTTTTCAAAAGTGATTTCGTCTCTTTTCCGTTTACCGCTAGTTTTAAAAGACCCTCTCAGAGTTAAAATTGCACGCGCAACACAACTGCGCACTTTATGTCTGTCTTTTATGTATCATTGTTAGTTTGTTACTTAATTCTACAAGAAGGCGGTGGGAGTTAGGAAGATTGGGATGCGTTTATCGAATCAACTGGCTCGTACGATGCTTTGTGATCGCCAGTTCGCACGACAATCTCACTAAATGGCTATCATAAACCTAAACTATCTTATAGTTAGTAATTGGATACAATAAACAGACAAAATCAAGGTTTTTTACAAAGTTTTTTTAGGTTAACTTATCGGTATGTTGTAATTCCGACAGATTTTTCGAGACGAGTGGAAAATATATGTAAAACATGTCTGGTTTGGATTACAATATAGATTAATACAATTGAGCATTTCTGAAGATAGAATATGAACTTTGGAAATCTGATGGCAAAGTTTGGTCTCATCTTAGTTCATGATTTGTTTATGATGTATACCTACTACATAAAGAAATTTCGGTATTGAGTACCTATTCATCACAATCAGCCTATTAACCTAACTCTTCTTTATACACTCATATTGCATTCTGGACATTATATAAGTTTTTTGAAGAACAACTCGGCCTTCTACCGTCCTCACCATTGAATAGGGAAATATACCGTTATCTATGGTCTTCAATAAGCCACATCTTGCTACCTTTGGCATGTTCTCTATTTTCATCCTATAATACTAGATCTCCTCTCCTAACAGATGGACGACCTCGGTAATCGGTGTTACAAGTCATCATATTGAGCGTATTATAACAAGTTCATTAATTATGATCAAAGCTGGGCATAGGTCTCTCTACACGCCACAATCTTGCGCTTGAATCCAGCGGCTGTCTGTGACTTCTTTGATGTCGTCTGTCCACCTGGTGGTAGGTCTTCCACCACTGCGTTTCCTGTTCAACGTCTCCATTACAGCACCTTTCAAATTAATTCATTAACATCAAATTTGACTGCACGCCAATCATAAGGAAGTCTCAATAAAGCAAAACTTGCATATTGTTCCGGAAGTTATTACTCTCATAACCATAAAGTAACAAAGCAATATATTATAAGTATAATCGCGACGTTCATCGCTGCTGCATAACGTCGAAAAACGCATTTCCTATATGGTGGGAGAGGATGCGCGCGCGTATACTACAGAATTATATCCGCAAGTTGTTAATTGCAAACATCAGATACATGCTTTTGAGCAGATGGTTAACACTTAACAGAGATAAACGCTCTGGTAACATTCACAAAACTACCGCTATGTGAACTGGTTACAATAATTCACGTTAATGTACACTTTTACAGCCTTGCTAATAAAAATTTACATACAAATCATGGCTTAAACACATTTAACAGTTCATCATCTTCTAATATGTATAAAAGGATGTGACTAACTGGCGATCTATCAACCACTCAAACTATGTATTAGACGGATCCGGCTAAAAGGCGTGCAACTAGCTGTTGTGACGTAGACATCCGCTAAGAAAGGATTTTTGAAAATTCAACCCCTAAGGGGGTAAAAATTGGTAGGTTGGTAGTCGCAGGCATAAGCTACTTCAGTCATACATTCAATGCAGTGTGTACTGAATTTTTTTATTTGCAAATGTACAACTGATTTTATCTGATTACCCAAAGCTTCAAAAGTTAGTGGTTTTATGCTTATTTCTGAAACTAAAAATAGTATCTTAAATGGTCGAACTACCAAAATAATACCTACCTCTTGGTCACGGCCCTTAGCCGAAGTGAGACTTTCGTCTATGGAACGACACATGCGGAGAAACCCTGCCTTCCGTAATCAAAAGACCTGAAGAGAAGGACGTCTTAACCACAAGGCTATCGCCGCTTCATCAAATCACATAAAATGACTAGTCAATAATCGATTCTTTATTCCAAAATGAAATAAAAGACCATACCCATTACGTTACACAAGACAATTTTCGCAGCGATTAAGCTTCTATCAAAAAAAATGTTACGTGTCTAACAAAACACCAGTTGCATTCACGATTATATTATTGGTTGGTACTCGATTGTGAACCGATTTGTTACAAAAAGAAGAATTCTGTTCCCAGGCGAACTTTCACCTGTCAAACTAACAATATAGCCACTTAATTTTTAGAGTTCCTTTAAGAACCCTTATAGGATTACTTTGGTGTCTGCCTTTCGTGTCTGTCAAGACCCGTCGTCAGGGAAATCAAAACCTATGGACTTCCCGTTGACCTAGAATCATGAAATTTAGCAGGTAGCTTTGTCTTATATCACTAACTAAAAGGGAAAATCCGAAAACCCTGAATTTGTAATTACAAGGTGGGTAAAAAAGTGTAATTTCTCGTACGATGGTACGGAACCATCGTGTGCGAATCCAACTCACACTTGACCGGTTTTTTTAACCGCCATTAGCATTACGTACGTGGGACTAATCAACTGTGTCATCTATTCTACACATGTTACGAGATTTGTTGTATTCTAGAAATTTGTTGGAACAAGAGCGCGGTACTTTGTGAAGTTTTTGGGTTCGCCTTTCGACCAAGAACGGTATTCTAAATAGACCAAGTGTGACTAATGAATATTGCATGTAGAATTTGTTAATTGTTAACTGTGAGACCCGTCGAAAACGCGTCTTTTTCTGTTATGCCTGATTCTGTATGCAACAAAATGCATGAACTGCTGCGGTTCTTGTGGTAACGGATATGCAGAAGACCCAGACTCATCTTGACCGTTCACTGTACCTACTGTGATTACTGCTATCCAATGTTTTAACTTAAAATCATAACCCTTCCTTTTGGCTTTGTTGTAGTCGGTTAACAAGTGTAAATTAAAAATTTATAACACCCCCGACAAGTGAAGGTTACAGTAACTAGAAAAGACCGAAAAGACCTGATAACTTTCAAACGGCTGAACTGAATTTCTTGGACTATTCTGCGCCTACTATCTAAAGTATCTGAGTTTTCCAAAACATGATTTTCAAATAAATAAATAATTATATATTTAGGCAACGTCCATCTTGACAGCTTGACATTTGTCAATTGACATAATATTATGAACCTAACGGTTATCTAACCTTCTTTTCTACAAGAAAACTAGAAAAGAGCTGATAACTCTTAAACGGCTGAACCAATTTTTTTGGATTATAGCTAAGAACACTCTCGATCAAGCCACCTTTTAAACAAAAAAAAGTAAATTAAAATCGGAACATTCGTTTAGGCGCTACGATGCCACAGACAGATACACAGATACACAGATACATAGATACACACGTCAAACTTATAACACCCCTCTTTTTGGGTCGGGGGTTAAAAAAGGGTTGCTGCCAAGTACAGCAACATTTTAATCATGTAAGGTAGTTAGTGGGTGCTATTTTTAAAAAGTTGATATTAAAAGTACCAGATCTACTGAGGTCAAATAGGGAGGGTCCATAAATCTTTATAAAAGTCCGTAACTATGTAGTAAGTAGTTAAATAAATAGTTTATGGTACCTACTATGTGGGACTTTATCTAATGTATGTAGGCAAGTAATGATTTATTATCTTGAGAATGGGGTAAAGAAACGATTATTGTTGCGTGATCTAACATAGTTATTGCAGAAAGATTATGTCGTTGTTTTGCGAAAAAAGCTTGCTTCATTGTTCCAATTTTTCTGCTCATGCGGACATAATTAGTTGTATTGATTTTTCTATTGCTTGTTTGATAATAGCGAATGAATAAGTAAATCACTTTTAGGATATCTTTAGTAGCATTGAAGGATCAGGAAACCATAAGAAATGCAAAACTTTTAAAAAGTCTAGCATTCCTTTCTTCTATGTATTCAGACCATAGTATATAGTATTAGCTAGCTAAGACTCCCAGATTCAACAATTTCGTCAAATTGTTCCGGTGCCTCTGAAACATCATGCAATATTCAAGACTTCAAGAATAAATTATTCTTGAAAATATGGCATCTACTCTTCATTGTCCATCATATTGACAGAGTTGTTGTAGCTGCTACACTGCAGAGTGAACTATAAAGAAGAGAAATTATTGACGTGTATATTCGTCAAATATAAAGCAGAGCCAAAATGCGTTACCTTTGAGAAAGGACTCGCCATAATTATTACTCTATTAACCTGTCACCTGTCATTTCAAAAGTACGATTTAATACGGAAAACACTAAACCGTACTTTTGACATGACAGTTGACAAATAGACCAAATATGGCGAGTCCTTTCTCAAAGTTAACGCATTTTAGCTGCTTCATATTTATCGAATACACATGTCAAAGATAATAGTCATTGATAATTTATTGCCACGAAATTGGATCACGTCGGCAGCTCCATTTATAACTCCATCGCACGAGTAAACATTTACCTTATAAATATTAAAATATGAACACCGTAATTTAATTGGTTTCGTTGCAAAAGACCTTGACCTTCTAACCGTGGCTTTCAGGTTTCAATAGTAACTAGGGAATTCATATTTCAGTTTCCTTTTCAAAGTTGAGGCGGCCCGTGGCTTCTGCGGTTTCCATAGTTCTCCACTATTCATATTTTCATTACGAGATATTTGTGAGCGCATGAGCGACGTCGTTAGCTTAACCATGAAAGGCTGTGCGACCTTTTATAACATTCTATAGTTCACAGACAAAAACCTCTACGAATGGCTTTCATAAAAAAAGTTCTGCACATAAAGTTTTTTGTAGAAAAATTGAAGCATTGTTGTAAGTTCCTTTATTATTCGGCAACATGAAAAGGCATTCTATAAACGGATATCGTTATTCAAGACGTATAGATAGAATCAGTTGTCAAGTAAAATCTGAGAGATGCTATCTATAGCTATTTGTTAAAACGATATTCAAAGAAAACTGATGAGTAACTAGTCTTTACAGCGGCTATTAGAAGTTGATAAAGAAGCTAATATAAAATTTAAAAGATATTTTATTGTTGCCAACTAGCGATCAACCTAACTTTTTCTATGAAACTTTGTTTTATGAAACTCCATAAGTAATCAACGTACTGAAATATACTATGGTATGTAATGTACTATGATGAAATAACCTAGCGGCACATATACCTAGTATTGGATATAAAACTGATTCAGTCCCCCTATATGCAGTGAGCTGACTAAATGAGTTCAATAGTCACTAACGTGTTTGCAATTTCCTGCCATGCACCACACGACGCTACGGACATTCATTCTGTTACTCATTTTATTATTTCTGCTTTCTTAAATTCACTCATCATGCTTTTTCTAGAACAAGTCTCTGGATTTTTCCACTCAAAAATTTTGCTATGTTACTATCTGTTGTATTGTAAAGAAAGATTTCATAACTATTTTATTAAATCTTAAATTTCCGTCAATTTTCTTTATATTCTTCTGTGTTATCCAGTTGAAGATATCGTCCATCTACCAAGTTTAACTATTTAATTTTAACTAAATGGATTAAATGGGTTAATGTTTAACTATCATTGTTTTCAGTAAACTGTGTTTTAAAATAAAGACGTTCGCAATCAAGCAATCAACTTCAAACCTCAATTACTTACTTAAATTGTACCGACTTCTTGAGAGGGCTCTCTCCGTCACTCGTTTCCACTCGTTTCATACAATCGTAGTTCCAATTTCATTTGAATACTAAGCAATCTAAGTCCATGAAATTTTGCAGACATATTCTAGAAACTAATATCTATGTCTGTGGTTTTCCAGATTTCTGTTAAAATATTCGGTTTCAAAGTTACGCGGTCTTAAAATTTTCATACAAATCTTGGAGCCCTTGTAATTTTAAAACTACATATTTTTAGAAAAATCTAAAACACCACAGACACAGATATTAGTTTCTAGAATATGTCTGCAAAATTTCATGGACTTTGGTTGCTTAATATTCAAATGAAATTGGAACTACGATTGTATGAAACGAGTGGAAACGAGTGACGGAGAGAGCCCTGTTAAACGTCGTTTGTTTTCTTTTACGTAATGCTAGCGTAAGATGACCGGTAATCGACCCTAATTCCACAGTCTGGTGCAATCATTAATCACCACTACCAGGTCCTTGCATTTGTTACTTGAAATAACAGCTTTTTATTGGCTAATTGTAATTGTAACTCTATATACATTAACTAAACCAATTCAGTCTTATGAATAAACATTTTGTTTCCTAATTCTCTATCAAAGTCAAAGTTTTATAAGTTTAACTTTGTTCAAAAGAAGTTCTTCATCTCGAGTGCGGATAGTCAAAGTAGATACTAACTTCAATAAAGTAACACATCTATGCATAGTACCTATAAAATAAAATCGCTTCCCGCTGTCTATATCTATGAACGCTTAGATTTTTTTAAATACGCAACAGATTTTAATGCGGTTTTCATCAATAGATAGAGTGATTCGAGAGAAAGGTATATATGTAGGTACCATAGTTTAATAATGTTTCGAGTTAATTTGATAAAATATGACGATCATTCTTTAAGATGTTGGGAGAAATCAAGCCGACTGAGTGCTTTCATTGAAAATTAACTAATATTATAGGAGAAAGGTAGATTAAACTCAAAAACTACTTAACTGCTTTAAAAAAACACTATAAAATATATAGAATCACGATAAATAAATATAGAAAGCTACATTATCAGCAAGTGGACTATATTTTATTTTATCTATATTTTATAGTGCAATAGTTCCTCTTCCGTACGAAGCCGGGACGGGTCACTAGTGTTTGTGTATGCTCAAGCTTCCGATATTTACTCAGCTTTTCAATGCTTCGTTGGTTTTGTACTCGTGCTCTTTGTATAGTTCACTTTTGTCATTCGCTGCATTTTACCAATATCACTCTGCAACACAGAACACCGGTGTTCTGTGCTCTGCAATCTTCATTGATAAAAGCTTTTTATCAGAGTATAAAACTGTGCGATCAAAACACGACCATCTTGTATAAAAGTGTTTATCTAAAGAATTTCCTTCTTATACTTATAATAAGTTATAGTGTGCCCTACTTGTAATGCCTACAGCAGTTTTCAGTTAAAACTCTTCGATCCCTTTTTCAAACTCTGCTTCCAGACACAATTTGTAACTTGTCCGATAAAGGCTTAAAACATTCAAGCCACGTATATTATGTTAAGGTTGTCTAATATAAAGCGAACATATTTTCCAGATTGGTTCGAATTTGGGTCATGAGTACATTTTTGGCATTTCGTAGTCAAATCATATTTTATTACGACAAGTACTTCAACTCGTAAATATCGACAATATAATAGAATAGAAATATTTACTTATTTTTTACTCAAATAAACTTTAACAAATGCTTTTGAATCATCACTGGTATTTACCACTACTGGTTAGTGGTTCGAAATGCCTTTCCTACCGAGATCTAAAGATTGCCGCAACAGTAGAATTTCGAAGTTATAAAAATGATTGATGTATAATAAAAATAATAATAATTTAAATAATTTAATAATCGAGTTGTATGAAAGACGCTTGATACCTTGTTTCGAGAGCCACTCTAACGCCAGCTGAAGGGGCAGTTAACAGTATATTAAATTGTTAACTCTGTAATTCCTGACGGTTTTAAAAATAAGTATCTCGCTGAATATAAGAATGTTATGATTCTTTCAAAAGTTTTATTTTGAAGATATTTTTATTTTACTAGGTGATGCCCGCGACTTCGTCCGCGTGGATTTAGGTTTCTAAGAATCCCATGCGAACTCTTTGATTTTCCGAGATAAAATTAGTCTATGTCCTATCCCGGGGTGCAAACTAAAAAAACTAGCAGACAGACAGGCTAATAGACAGGCAGACACATTGTCGCATTTATAATACTAAGTATTAGTATGTCAGTATCCGTATGGATGTACCGGTAGGTATGCATCTTGCACGCTGTATCATTTAAATTGATCTGTTTTAGCAGAATTTGTTGTTTCTTGTTTATCACATATCTGACTTGCACGAAGCAAGACAAATTAAAAAATACTACTACTAGATATACTTAGGTACTTAATGTTGGTCACGGTGCTTGTCCTAGAATTTCTTCTGAGCTATACAGGTTTTGCTACGACGTTTTCCTTCACTAAAGGGCACATACGGTACTAGGTCTAGTAGTAACTTTAATTTAAAAAAATATAGGATGGATAGGTAAACATCTTACCTATTAGGTTATCATTGGTATACATAATATACTACTATCATCATTGGTACTACACATTTTCACTAGGCCATCAGTTGTCAATTTTGTTTTCTTACTTGTTACTTTACCAATATCGATACATAAATATAAGAGGATAAGCACACTGATTGACTTGTGCATAGCTCAAACTGCTTCTTTTATACACAGAAAATGCCTAACGCATACCCCTCAGTCAGGGGAAATGAGGAGGTTATATGGGGCTTGCACCCACTTAAACCTGTGATTGTCCCTCAAAAGACTGGCGGTTGCGGGGGTATCACTAAGTAGTATTCACCACGGTCCTGCCAGGTTTTGACCCGCCACCAACTGGCAGGCGCAGGCAGGTCCCATCGCTAGGCTGGCTGCTACCAGATCCGTCTCAGAAGCGCGCCTGAAACACAGCGCACTACCGCCTGACCTGTTTATATTTCGGTTGATGAATGCCCCTTTCGCCCGTCAACCGTAGGCCGGTAACTCATGGAGGCTGGAGAGAGATCCACCATCAAAATTTCCCTCTCACGTTCCGCCGCCTCCTTTACGGACATCACCTCTTCGCAAAAGGAGGCAGCGGCACTCCACACCGCTAGTGGGTCTAGAAACTTTAAGGTTCCCATGAAAGTTGGCCCTATAACGCAGAACCCCACTAAGAAAGGATTTTCAAAAATATCACTCGAATTAATCTGGGACGGGTCAGCTCAACTAGTAAAAGATAAATTAACAAGATTTGGTTCTCAATAGCTAATGGTATCTATTTATATATATCTGCACTGAGCTTGATAGAGCTCGTTAAATGTCTCGTTATAATTAGCATAGCGCGCTCTAAATTCATCTCGATTCCAGCAACGTTTCTCTCTTCCCTAAACAATATATCCAGGACAATTTGTCGCAGCTAAATGTGATATATCATTCCCATAAAGATGACAGACTTTTGAAGATTTCTTTATTATTCGTCGTATAAATCATTTTTATATGCCGCCCATTGCTAGTTACAATTTATTTCTAGATTATTTTTAATTTTATGTTTTAATCCGATATATCCAAATAGAAGATTAAACTTCAGTGATAGATATCACAATTTACAACCTATATTATAAATGCGAAAGTGTGTTTGTTTGTTGATTTGTTTTTCTATCACGCTGCAACGAAACAACGGGTTGGTCTGATTTTTTACATGGATATAAAGTGACATAGGCTATTCAACTCGGAAAGTCAAAGAGTTTCCACGGGATTTTAAAACCTAAAGCTCGGGTATCAGTTAATATGATAAGAAATCTAAAGGATTGTTCAGAGCAAAGTTTGAAAGATGTAAAAAATATTTTCTTATGAGTAGGATAAGCTGTGATAGTCTAGTGTTTAGTAGTCGTCCGCCTCCTCCGCCTCCTAATCGTAGGTCAGGGGTTCGATCCTTGTCACGCACCTCCAACTTTTCGTGGTTATGTGCGTTTTAAGTAATTAAATATCACTTGCTTTAATGGTGAAGGGAAACATCGGGAGGAAACCTGCATGCCTGAGTGTTCTCCAAGTGTTCGCAAAGGTGTGTGAAATCTGCCAATGCCCAAAAACTCTTCTTACTCTGAGGTTAGGATCTCTATCACAAAGCTCAGACAAGACACTGTTAAAACGAGACAGCGTTATATCGCTGGCATAAATCTGTCTCGTTTGAACTGAAATTTAAGTCTGAGCGTACTTTGACTTTGTCAAAGTACGCTCTATAGATCTTCATTTGAGAGGAGGCTCGTGCTCTGTAGTGAGTCGGCGATGGGCTGATCATGATGTAGATGATGAGTATAAGCAAAAAAGAGTTGTTTTCGACATGGGGAGAACAAGGCTTTATATTTTTCTGATCGGAAAACGGCAGCTGCACATTTCTCTGCTTCAGTAGTTAATCAGTAAAATGATTGTCTGAGCCTCCATTATGATTATTCAGATTACATCTGCCTCACTGAACGCGATAAATCTTAGAACAATAAACATGGCACGGTTTTGGGTCAGAGTGATTTATATGATTTATTTATTCTCATAATAGTTCATATAATACTAACTGATCGCTCCGGCTTCGCTTGAGAGGAATTTCTGAAAATCCTTTCTAGGTTTTCTTTAGAAAACCTACATGCAAAATGTCAAATTTCTAGACCAAGTGGTTTGAGCTGCACCTTGATTGTTAGTCAGTGATTATGAATATATAAAACTATTTTCATTTCTTAGCTTCAATTGAAAGAAGGTAGAGAAGCAGAGAAGAAGTAAAAATATTGTATCTGTTTGAATTCATTTCTCAAAGTCGAAATCATTGATTGAGCATTCCGAAAACTTAGAACATGAAATTGTTGGTTCTAGCTAAACCTAAACACAGTCATTAATTCAATTGCATTTTCAATGGAGTGCATTTCGGTAGATTACATAAAGTTTGCAGAACACGATTTTTATTAAGCTGATTAACATATCAGTTCAGTAGGTGGGGTACATATACACATACTGCTTTCAGTAACTCTGCTTTTATTTACAAAACTGTATACGCTTCCGAATATAATTTTGTAAACTCATAAAACAGGTATATAAATTTACTAGAAACAATAAACAGACTACACAGAACCAAAATTGTGCGAGTTCTCGCTTCACGCAGCAAAGCCGACTCAACAAATTGCTATGCAGTCAGAATCCTCGACGATTCAGTAGTTACGCTCACTCTCACGTCGACGTTGGACGCACCGCGTGCTCCCTGTCACAGACTAACATTTTGCTTTATATACTTACATGTGCACTTATCATTGGTTCTTTTAATTTTGTTACCCTGTGTCGTCCCAAGTGAACTTTTGTTACTACTAACGGACAGATTCGCTATATCCTGTTCGGCGCTGGGGTTGGTTTGATGTGTAAGTATGCTTTTGACTGTTTTAATTATCGTTACTTTTAGTGCGAATCGTCCTGACGTTTTAACAAGTTTACAGATATTAACAACGTTATTTTGGAATACAATTTTCGCAACTTGCTTTAATATTATATTTCTATAGTTAACTAGCGCTTCACTTGTTAATCGTGATCAAGCCGTAAATCGGATTCAAGTCGACTGATTTTGATGAAAGTTAAGAGTAGATAGTATTTAAGTCTTAACTACATAAGTATGCTAAAGTTTCGTCTCAACAATTTCAATACTTTTTGGTTGAAATCCACTAAATTAATAATATCAAACAATGGTAGAGATTTCATAAAAATTCAGATTTGGGAATAATTTAATAAATTACTCGAATACTAGGACAGTGAGTTTGAACATTTTATTGACAAAAGTCAAAGCTAATGAGATTTTATTGGATACATGATCATTTAATGCATTTGTATAAATCTAGGTACTAAGTATCCGCGTAAGTATATAGAGACCGGTTGGAAAGTGACGTTTTGTTAACGGAACCGGATTTTGTACGTATGTACTTATTAGTATTAAGCTAATTCACGAATTGTAGAGCTTGTAGTGTTTGACAACTTTCTTTTTATGTATTTGGCAGATTATCATTAGGTCTATGAGTTATCTATGTTAACTTTATTATTAACTGCAACAGTTAAACCATTTTGTGGTTTAACTGTTGCACAAGTTTTATTAATTAAAGAATCTTGGATTTCTGTTTGTTTCGATTGAAGGTGCGCAAGCTTAATATTATTACCATTGTAATGCAAAACTAAATTTACATTTCTGAAATATGTAATTAGCATTAATAATAATGTTAAAGCCAGGCTAGAAGCCCTTGCGAATAGTCTGGCAGCGAATAGCTAAAACGAGCTACAATAGAAGAACTGTCTTGTGGACAATAAAGCCAGGGATGAGTTTGAGCATTGAGCCCTATGAGAAGAGTTTCTTGATGGAGTGACCTTCTCCCAACCCTTAACGCACTCATATAATCTGATTATAGTCCACATAAATGACTGACTGCAGATAGCCTAGAAATATCAAAAAATAACATCTCTGAAAGCAGACGTGTCAATTTAGTTTCGTGATTTATGTAAGTACAAAAGACCAATACTTATTTTGCTGAATTTTTACTTGGCTTTTATTGTATAAAGTTTATCAACAATGGGGTTTATTAAGTTAGGACTGATAACTTTATTAAGTTAGAACGAAGTATAAGATAAAAATAATGAACCGCCCTAAAAATTATATTAGGTATATGAACCGAATTTTCATTTCATCTTATCATCTCTACATTCGTCGCTCGAACTTTATAAATTAACTTAATCAATTCAATCATGTACTAAAACGAAGCTCAGGCCTCAAAGTGCCCTTAGACGCTTGTAATCCCACTTTACTACCCAAGATCCTATGTGATTCCACTTTAGTGATGAAAAAGGTCAAATAGCCTGACCTACTAAGGGTATTACTAAAAGTAATATTCCTTAGTGATTTTTACTAACGGTAGCAAAAGAAAGACCTGGGTATTTTATTTCTTCTGAAAGAATTTGTCTAATAACATGTGACGACTTCCGTGGCGCAGCGATGAGAAGAATTTACAATTTCTAAATTGTTTCTCATCTGGTCTTGTAGGAGGATTCGACTGTGGCTAGTTATCGTATTACCACGGTAAAGCTGTGCCGCAAAGCGATTTAGCGCGCCGCGCCGTGTAAAAACGGTTAAAGAGTATGGGTTTAGTAAAAACTGCCACACTTCTTCCAAGTTAGCCCGCTTCCATCTTAAGACTGCATGGTCACTTCAGTTAACACCAGGTGAGATCGCAGTCAAGAGCAAACTTGTAAAAGAATTTAAAAAATGAAGAATATATAATTTGAGCAAAAAAAGCTGATTGCTGTCAGTTTAGAAGATTAAATGATGAATGTGATTGAAAATCTTAATCTTAACTAATTAGATTAAGATTTTCAATCAACTTTGGTTTCATATTGTTGCATTCTGGTGTTTTAGTCTAGTGTTAGTGTTGCAAAAATGTTTAAAAAATTATTTACACCTGCCTTTTGTTGCAGTATTTTTAGGTTATTGCAATTATATTAATTGCCAGCTAAATTGGCACACTAAATATGCATAATGCATACTATGCAGTCGAGTAGGCCACTAAATAGAAGTTGTTGATGTTTGAACTTTGATGTAAGTACTTTAAACAACTACCAGTTAACTAATTGAAAGAGATATGCAGCTGTCCAGAGATGCAGATGCTTAAAAAGTAAACTTGCAGTCACACTTGTAATTTATTCTGTTTATTCGCTTACCATCAGTGCAGCGGCGTACAAATTCAGGGTCATTTAAAATATTTATCTTACTAGAGTAAATGAAAGCTTTATTGCAAAAATACAGACAATAAATAATAAACTAGGACACAAAGAAGGCGATTGTCCCAGGTAGTAAAAAAAAGTTAAATACGATAATTCTGTAATTTTATAATTATAAGGCTATTATAGTTTTTAACTAATCATAACTTTTTTAGGCCCTGATAAAAGTTTATGTAAATTGTAACATTTCATTCTATTTGACAAAACAAAGTTATAGAAAGTCCGCCAACATAAGTCTTGTTCAAAGAAAACTTGGTAATAAGATACCTATTTCAAAGTTTCCTCAAGAGAGGTTCTGCTCTCTATAGAATTAAGAGCCAATTCTTTCCCTCTAAGAGCAAGATTATGTCAAAAAATTAATATTCTCGAAAAACTTTTAACAGAATTCCAATACAATTAACACAGCAGGTGCGGTTGTAGATTTTTATCTCTTTATTCTTTAGTTCCTATAACTGCCTTTCCATTGCAAATAAAGTCATAATATACATTTTTATTTGCATTAAACTTTGAGCTTTTCTGAGAGCAAATATTTAGGAAGGTTATTTACTCATTGGCAGATGTAAGTATCTGTGTAGATAAAGTTTAAGATCTGCCAGATCCCCCGCGTGTGATTTATTTTCATAGTAATATATTGTCGGTAAATAAACACCTGATGGTTAACGTATTAACTACCGGTCAATGCACCCGCCATGTTGTTTTTAGATCATCGACCTTTTCAATTATAAATCTCTAGTTTCGGAGCGAGACTGATATACTAGCGAAATACTTTCTTATACTGGACTTTGTGGTTCACTTTCTTACTTGTTATACTATAATCAAATTAAACATTTTAAATTGAATTTAGTATGTTATTCCTTCAACGTTCTCAGTGTTCAACCAATTTAGTATTCTTCCATAATAGTCGCAATAATATAATTTACAAAATACTTAGATTATGTAACAATTTTTGAATTATGAATAAATAAACTGTTACGAAAATTTGGTGAGTGTGTGTGTAATAACAGTGCGTGTTTGCAAAACATAGTTTGTAGAGATTGCTTTAGCAATAGTAAGTTGCCTTTGCGCCCTTCTTGCATAGTTTCTTCTGTATCCTTGTATTGTTGATACATATATTACGTGTGCAATGAAGATTTCTAAATAAATAAAATAGTTAGCTTTGAACCTCTCAAACTTGATAGGTAGTTAGTTTTTTAATGATAGGGTGCGTAGTCAATTTATATTCTTTAGTTTACAGTGTTGTTAAGGTTTCTCTTCACAGACCCTTTCAACTAAACGAGAGGCATGTGCTTACAGTAGTGTACTCGTATAAAAGTTACACAATACCAATAGCTTAACATCAAAAAAGGCATTTAAATCCTTAACGGATTTAATTAAATACCTTTCTTGTGTTAAGCATCGAAGGGAATGTATGGAATGGCTATTCCGAACCAAAAGTCGTGTTCTAAAGCTGTCAAAATTAGTAAGACTGGGCAAAAAAGTTGCAGCCTGCAAAATTTTTGATCGGGATGAAAAATCTAATGCGTATTCTTTGCGCAGTAGACAACATAGACATCGTTGCTATTCGTTTTAAGCTCTTCGATTTCTTCTAGTTATATTCCAGTATCTATATTATTTTTAGCCATGAGGAAGTTATAATAATTTTATTTCGAAATGATCATGATTGTCTTCTCGACCAATTTGATCGAAGATTGATCGATGATGTCACCTTATCGTAGTTTAGAATCACTGCTATTTCGAGCGTAATCACTTCAATAAAAAGTAAAAGACCATAATTTGCTTTCGTTACACAATGGAACCGTTGTTCGTCTTCACCAGTCATTTTCGTGGCTATCGAATAGAAAGGTGAAATTCGATATTACGTATTTGATCTCCATAACATCTCTAGTCCGAAAAACAAAATTTCAATGCTTTAGTTTAGTATTTTCGTGTTAGTATTTTTGTGTCGTGCTTGAACTAACAATAATGTCAGAAAAATTATGGAGTTAGTTAATTTTGAACCGGTCAATGGTAGATAATTCAATAATTTTCTATGTTATGACTCATGATGTATGAAAATACTCGTTGCAGTTTTCAGTATGTGATTCTTAAGGACTAAAAATCGGACAAGTGCGTGTCGGAGTCGCACACGAAGGGTTCCACACCATCATAACACTTTTTTATTTTCACGGCGGCCTTTTTGAACTTTTTATTATTTGTCATTTACAGACGGGCGGACAACGGAGGCTTAGTAGTAGGGTTCCGTTGGCATTCCTCGGGTACGGAACCCCGAAAATCTGTATCGTGCTTGTCGTTGAGATGATTAAGAACGCTGGTTATTACTCAGGTCAAATAGCTAATGATGCGTGCAATCCCGTTTGGATTTGTTAGGTAATTAACAGTAGTTGGGTAATAACTAATAATAATAAACAAGCCAATTAAGCGAATAATGCGCAAATTGAACAGCTTTTAGAATTCCTTTCAATTAACTAGCATGTATTAATATGGCAGAATCATACTTTGATTTTGCCGACGCGACGTTAGAAAATTTACCTTATGTGTTCACAACTTTACACTAGGCATTTCTGTTACTTGCTGATATTCAAAATATTTCTTTAGTAGATCAATATCTCAATAAATTATCTATTTATTAATAGGTTGTTTACTTTATTTTAACAATTTAAATTACCTAGTAATCTTTAACATAACTTGTAAATAGCCATTTCCAACTATAGTCCTGTACCATTGTTGGGTTATCGGCTTGTGGCATCTTTTGTTTTAAAATATAGAAGAAGCTATCACGCAAATGTCATTTAAAAGCAGCTAGTTCTTGGCATTCGATTTATTCTGTGAGTTTTGTCTGATTTTTCTCGTAACAATTTATTTATGTATTTTCTCGTTCCTGAGCAAGGATTGGTAGATAGGTATTTTTATAGACTACATAATTGCTTTATAGTTTATGGTTTGTAATTAAGTGTCTATTAAATATTATAAAAGGAGGAACATCCTCCATGAAACGTTATTTTTTATTGGATCTTGCGGGCGTGTTCTTCACTTCCAGTCGATTTCCTGTAGGGATTGTTTTGTCGGTCGCTGGCCTATTTTACTTTCATGCGACGTAATCGCGGACGTCGCCAACTAGTCTGAGATGTGTTACTACTTAGTCCTTACTAACTGACACTACTCCGCACTGGGAGCACTATGTTGTCTATGTCTGATTTTGACCATAAATGTGCGGGGCATGATAGGGACAAGAAACTAAATTTTATTCTCAAGAATTAAATTGGAACATACACAAACGTGAAGTACTAATTCTCTTGTATACAAAACTGTGGAATAAAAAAGTAAAGCAACTATTTTCTAATGCCTTCTGCAGATTAGGATACGGTTCTATTGTTAGCTTTATCCTATACATCGATGATCCTATCGACAATAACATTTGTACCAATATTATAACCATTTGGTATCAGTAAAGTAGTAATAGTAGCTGTGATAGCTTAGTGGTTAGGACGCCCACCTTCTTACTGGGAGTTCGATCCCGGGCACGCACCTCTTAACTTTTCGGAGCTATGTGCGTTTAAAAAAAATATCAGGAAAACAACGTGAGGAAACCTGCATGCCTTAGAGTTGTTCTCAAAGGTGTGTGAAGTTTGCCAATCCGCACTTGGCCAGCGTGGTGGACTCATACTGAGAGGAGACCCGTGCTCTGTAGTGAGTCGGCGATGGGTTGATCATGATGATGATGAAAGTAGTATAATAAATGGAACAAGGTAAAGTTGATAAGCGACGTATTTAAGATTGATTGGTAGTCTTGCAGATTCCTGAACTACTGGATCGTTGCCAATTTAATACATTTAGACAAATTGATCTGCTATTTCGCATACTTTCTATAATTTTGTAAATAAAGAGATAAGAGTAATTTCTCATATCGAACTTTTATGGACATTTATTTCATTCAAAAGATTTTCTGCTGCTTCCAAATGTCTAGTTCATCAAATGTTGACACAAGAACCAATATAGGGAATGAACGTATGGCATCGACCATATTGGAATGATACGAAAAATATTTTCATTTAACTTTAAGTTATGTGCCAAGAAGCGATAAGAAACTTCTCATAGATTTTATTCATATTTTGTCTGCATTCTTGTCACCGTAGTTTTGGGTAGATTTCGCTACTTGGCGAATTTTAATATTCGAAATGCGAAAGTGTTATTGCTATTTCTTCAATCACGCTGCAGCCTGCAAAAGAGCTATGGATTGACGTGATTTCTTACATAGATATATAAAATTTGTTTGTTGAACTGTTTGATTTCCCGGAATTACTTTAATTCTTGGAACTATAACTATGCGAAAAATCACGTCGATCCGTTCGCCCCGTTGCGACGTAATTAAGGAACAAACCAATAAACCAACAAACAAAAACACTTTCACATTTATAATAATGAAGTAGTGAAGATGTTATTTTTCGTTTGAACATACAAGACATTATTTTATTAAAGTTAAAAAAGTTACTATTTACATTGAAGCTGTTTTTGGTTCCTGTTTATTTGTGTTTGGATATTCCCAGCTTGCATCTTGTTTTACACACAGACATGTTTATCGTCTAGCAATAGACAGGGGTAACTCGTAAAACGATAACGACTGCTCCAACCTGAGGTGATTTGTTTGGCTTCAGTTTGAAATTATTTTTGAACTGGGCCTCTGTAGTTTGTTGTTGTTTATAGGGAAAGATTTTCAAAGTATCTTAAAGTTAGGACTTTTTTGGGAGGTGTAATATTGTTGAGAAGCTTGATAGCCTAGTGGTTAAAACGTTCGCTTCCTATTCGAGAGGTCGGAGTTTTCGACCCCGGGCACGCATCACTTTTCAGAGGTGCGTTTTAAGCAATTAAATATCCATTTGCTTTAACGGTGAAGGCAAACGTCGTGAGCAAACCTGCATGGCTAAGAATCCTGCATGTTCTCAAAGGTGTGTGAAGTCTGTCAATCCGCATTTGGCCAGCGCGGGGTGGACTATGACCAAATCCTTTTCGTACTAAGAGGAGACCTATGCTAGACAGTGATGGGTTAATCATGATCATGATGATGATTAATGTCGCTTGTTGTTACGTGTATTCAGTAGCAGTAGTTACTGGGCAAGTATTATACAGTTTCTCGGTTAAGGTTTTTTCTTACGCTCCGGCTACACGCTCCGTCTGACCGAGAACTGCTCAGTCCAATCTTTAGCAGCTTTTGGAACTGTGCGGGATACCGTCTTGCCGTCCACACGCACGCACTTAACTGTGCAAACTGCCTTGTGCAGGTAAGTTCAGATAAGGCGGAGCTTAAGTCTTTTGAACTGAACATATTTCTTGGTTTAATTTAATTTCTTCTTGAAATAAATAGCTTTCAGTTGCACCTGCAGCACATTTTACTTCGCCATTGTTACGTAGAACGGAGAAAATACCTTGAAGTTTATTGTAGGAAACAAAGACCAAAGTTTTATCTCTAGAAATTCACGTCACATTCTTCGAGCCTCAACGCTTTTAACACACCGACGCGACGCCATAGGCATAAATCGTTTCAGTTCAATCCAATCTTCCCATCCAACAGTCTATATGGGTCCAATGCTGTACAATCTTTTCAAGAGCGCGACGTCAAACACGGTATTCTGCCTTCCTTATCCACCCGCTTCTTGCCACCTTCTTCACTTCGTTCTGCACTGTGCTAATCGATAAGCGGTTTCCACTCCAGAGCACGTTTGGATCGCCCCGTGTCGTTTCGATACCGCGTGCGAATGTGTCGATGTGCTAAATTAAAGGCACAGTATAAGGAGACACAGTAGTCCGACGCCAATAATTGTCCAGGTATTCTTCTTCTTCTTCTTCTTCTCTCTGGGCTGGTTTCCGCACTTAAACGTTTCCGTCTGTTGTGCGTGCGTTGCCCCTCCCCGCCGAAGTCTTCACTCCAGCCATCCAAGCTCGCTCCAGAAGCCAAGTAGACCGCCCAGGTTGCCGAGGACTTCATGGAGTGAGGTTGGGGAACCCAAATGGCGTTCTCGTTGTTCTGCCACGACCATGCACTCCAGGAGCACGTGTGTCGGCGTCTCATCGACCTCCATGCAGGCCCTGCACAGAGGACTGTCGGTAACACCTATAACGAAAAGGTGTTTGTTTAGTGGGCTATGCCCTGTTATGAGTCCCACCACCTTCCTAAGTTTACCTTTGTCCAGGCGGAGTAGTTTGTTAGTTTGTCGTATATCTATGTTAGGGAAAGCCTCTTTGGCTTGCCTGCAGTCAGTTGCGTTTGCCCATAATTGGGAATGCTCCTTAAGTGTTAGTTCATGCAACCAAGTTTTATACTCACTGAAGGGTATGGGTACAATAGGCTGAGGCCCTGTCACCTTCAGCGTCGTGGCCTTGCGTGCTAATGCGTCCGCTGCCTCGTTTCCCTGGTCCCCATCATGTCCTTTGACCCACCGTAGGGTGATATCATTCGACATGGCGAGTGTTTCCAGAGCCTTATGGCAGTCTTGTATGAGTTCGGAGGTTGTCCAGAATTTAGCCAAAGCTTTGAGAACAGCTTGGCTATCTGAGTTAATGTTAATCTTAAAGTTTTTTACCTGTCGATTTGCCATTGCTATGGCTGCGGTTGTAATGCCTACACACTCTGCTTGGAAGACAGAGTTGTCCTTACCGAGTGCGTGACTTATTTTCATGTTTAGTTCTTGGCAGTAGGCCCCTGCTCCTGTGCCAGTTTTTGTTTTGGATCCATCGGTGTACACTTCTATTGCATCCCGTGTTGACTTCGTATCTATGTTTATCTCTGGATATATTTTGTATGGTATGTCCAGTATGTGTTGTTTCCTGGTTCTGTCACATTTCCACTCCAGGCGTGGTTCTTTGGTTATGCTTTGCACTAGAATTTTAGTGTGCCTTGTGTTCTGTTCTTTCCATAGACCTGAGGTTTTCAGTCTCAAGGCTGCGAGCGTTGCTTCTTCTCTGATTTGTAAGTGTAGGGGCGGGATCCCCAGTATGATTTCAAGTGCTGTTGTTGGTGTGGTACTCATGCAGCCTGTAATGGCGAGGCATGCTTGTCGTTGAAATTTCTGTAGTTCTTGCTGGGCGGTCGTAAGAAGAGTTCTCGGCCACCATATCAAAGCGGCGTATGTTAATGAGCTTCTTACTACCGCTAGGTATAACCACTTTATTATCTTTGGTTTAAGCCCCCATTTTTTCCCCAGCATGCGTTTACATTGGTTTAGTATCGTAAGCGATTTATTAATTTTATCTTCTGTATGCCTTTTCCAGCTGAGCTTGCTGTCCAGAGTCACACCAAGGTATTTTACCTCAGTTGACAGTTTGAGGCTTGTGTTGAACAGAGTTGGTGGTTTGGTTAGCTCTATTTTCCTTTTGTTGGTAAACAGAATCATCTCTGTTTTCTTTGGATTTACGGTGAGTTCATTTTCATTGCACCATCTTTCGATTACGCGCAATGCCCGTTGCATGACTTCATATAATGTGTTCTCTAGTTTTCCACTGATTAAGATGGTGAGATCATCAGCATAACCAATGGTGTAAAATCCGCTTGTGGATCGCCCCGTGTCGTTTCGATACCGCGTGCGAATGTGTCGATGTGCTAAATTAAAGGCACAGTATAAGGAGACACAGTAGTCCGACGCCAATAATTGTCCAGGTATTATTATGGCGATCCCGGGACGCTCGTTACCAGTTATCGCGCGATTGCTCTATCTAAGGCTTCGTCGAACCTTTGATAGGTAATAAACATACTTACCTACTCTGTGCTAAAGGCATACGTTAGCGAATGCGAAATGTGCAATAATCCGCGCATGTTAACTTGTTATGCAGACTTGCAGCAATCTACTGATAAATAATCAAGTAGAAATAATCCAAATCTCGCGGGGCTAGTTTAAGCAACACCGCAGTCGCGACGGTCCGGCGCCGTTGTCACAATGTGAACCGCATTACCTACTTGAGAATATCGAATATCGCAAACTATCAAGTGTTTAGGACAATAAGAAACCAAGTATGTAAGATCCTAATGTGTTAGGAAATATGAGGAATCTATGAGCAAAGCCAAAGCGTGAAAACAAAGAAAGTACTTTCTTAGTTACTTGTTAGCATCATTTTGTTAAATGTGGCTCGAGCATCTTAAATATAACAAATATCATTGAAGATATGTAATAGCATTTTTAGAAGTTCAGAATTTGACACAAATAAGGTGAAGCAAAGGAAGCTTGATGTAGCTGAAAATTGGGCATAGTTTAGTTAACCAATTTCTTTAGGTTTTGACTGTATACTAGATTTTTTGATTCAACATCCTTTTATTTAATGTTTATAGAAGATATTTGCTACTATGGTATTTTAAAATAGGCCCAAAATTATAGCGTAAATGCGACCGTATGGCGCCGGATTGTCGCGCCTTCCATGGTGTTGCAAAAAGTCACCCGATTTGGGTCATTGTTACGCGACCTTTGCGCTATTCTCTTGGGACTCATTTCGGACGCGCCTTGATAGGTTACCGCCATTTATCAATCCATAGCACTTTGAGTCTTTGTGAATACTCTGTGAATAGATTTACGAATGTCCAACTGAATTCTACGCTTGTTCCAACGTATTGTGCTTGATTTTGGGTCAATGATTTTAGTTCGACATGGTAACTGTGTATCTAATAATCACGAACATTGAATTCTGATTCAGTAGGTAAACCTAGCAGCTTTGCAAATTGCGATTGCGTACTTTAATTTAAGTTTAAAGAAGCGTACTTACTAATCAAACGGCAGGAGACATTAAAAGTTCACAATATAACTCTGAAATCAATACATGAATAATTTTATTGTAATGCGAACAAAACATTACGGACCACGGTTGACTGGCAAGCAATGCGGTAATTATCAATACGGCTGCAGAGACTTGTAAGCTTACGCATTTAAATTTCCCGATGCTTGAACATCAGAGAAAAAGCAAGAATAAAAAATAAGAATAAAGTATGCAGACGGCGTCTGTGCAAAACAATCGAGGTGCAACGAACTCAGGAACTCTGCCACAATTGAGTCGCCTCTATCGAACTGTCCAATGATTCACGATGTTTTCTATTTAGGGGACCTGTCGCGGACACGTGATTCAATCAATGAGCTGGTTATAATAAACAAGTGTAAATTAAAAATTTATAACACCCCCGACAAGTGAAGGCATCTTGACAGCTTGACATAAATTTGTCAATTGACATAATATTAAGAACCTAACGGTTATCTAACCTTCTTTTCTACAAGAAAACTAGAAAAGAGCTGATAACTCTTAAACGGCTGAACCAATTTTTTTGGATTATAGCTAAGAACACTCTCGATCGAGCCACCTTTCAAACAAAAAAAAGTAAATTAAAATCGGTTCATTCGTTTAGGCGCTACGATGCCACAGACAGATACACAGATACACAGATACACACGTCAAACTTATAACACCCCTCTTTTTGGGTCGGGGGTTAAAAATACTGACACAAATCGAACCTGAAGCCATTCATCATCTTCAACATCATTATCAACCGATAATGTCCACTGCTGAACATCTTTTATAGGTGTTCGACACGCCACGGTCTTGCGCTGCCGTCTCAATCCAGGGGATCCCTGTAAATATTTGATGTCATCTGTCAACCTAGTGAGGTAGTGCCTGGTAGAGATTGCTCCAAGCAATAAGGCCGCCTTTGCACACAATTGTTTTTTTTTTCTGTTTTCTTCTTACTGTGTTGTTATCCTTATATGTGTTTTTGTGTGCAATAAAGAGTTTCTATCTATCTATCTATCTAGTGAGGGTCTTCTAACGTTGCGCTTTCAGGTGCGAGGTCGCCATTCGAGTACCTTGGGACCCCAACGTCTATCGGTTTTTCGGACTATGTGCTCTGCCCACTTAAGATTCGCGTTCACGATGACCCGGTTGGTGCCATTTCGGTTACTTTGGTTCTCTTACGGATTTCCTCATTTCTGATTTCAAAACTCCACACATACCTATCTCCATCGCCTGCTTAGTTACTCTGAGATTTCTTATGAAAGCCATTAGACTAAAGAGAACAGAAAGATAGATCGAAACTGAGCGTGTTACTGATAAACTCGTAAGTAGGTAATGGTTTGAATAATACCGTCGCTATATCGCCACCATCTCGATAAGATGAGAAAGGATATCCGTAATGCGCGCAGTTAAATCGATTCGATCACAATAAATCGATACCTTTATTGCTACCGTATCACTTCTATCCATTGTATTACTTGGCATAGTGTCGTGTTGCATAAAATCATGATTCAATTAGTCATCGATTAAACTGTTAGATAATAATTGATAGCCCATTAATTTAATGGTTGGTTACTACTTACTATTATGGGTATGTTGGTCAATGGTCACTATAATTAAAACTATACCGTTCATATTAGACGTACTTAGGATTTAGAGTGCGTTATCCATTAGTACTAAGTATTTAATAAGATAAGCTGCTTCTTTTATTAATCTAACTAAAAGCATTCGGCGCCGTAATGTCTTGGAAGATTTTTCTTTGTGGTTATCCACTTTTTTATTTTCAAGAATAGCTTATTCGCCCGGCTTCGTACGGGCGGTTTTAATTAAATGTGATGTACCTAGAGATCCAATGCCATTCCGCATATGGCAGCGTGGCGAACTGTGGCATAAACCCTTCTCATTCTGAAAGGAGACCTGTGTTCAGTAGTAGGCTGGCGATGAATTGATTACGATGACAGAGAAATTTTCAAAAATACATGTCATTTATTAAAGATTTTTTTATAAAAAATATCAGTTTACCACTTTTGCTATTAGGCAGACAGACGCAGAGTATGTAGAGAATGGCGTGTAGTTTAAATTTTATTCTGTGATTTAAATTTATTTACCAAGCAGCTAAGCTAACGATCCCTTCTAAACTAGCCCATATTTGGGTGTTCACTAACATAATTGTATCTGGTCTGGTAAGATTTAAATAAAATTATAAATTGAAATCACTCTTAATTATCACTACAGCCGTACTTCCATGAATGTGGCAATGCAATTTCGAGTGAAATTTACCGATAATTAAACCGAAATTCATCGGACATTTAAATTAATTCACTGCGGTAGTTTTAATTCGGACGAGATACAAGAGACACTGCGCTGATTGTTTCATTAAAGTTTCGTTGCAATAGCATCTACATGCCCTGGAGGTATTTTATGCGGTATGATATCTTGGCTTCTGAATTTATATACTAGGTAATATTATAAAGAGGTAAACTTTGTCAACTGGTTAGTTTGCATTTAAGGTAATCTCTGAATATCTAATGATTCGAAAATTATCACGCACTCAAAGTCGCGGGTATGTAAGGGTATGTAGGTATATTATCTAAATCTAAATATGTAAAAGGAAAAGGTGACTGACGGACTGTAGGTAGTTTGAGCTGTGCGTTTCAGCCCGATCCGTCTTGTTAGTAGACGGATCGGGCTGAAAGTCGCGGGCATAAGCAAGTTAAAAATATAAATAGAGTGTCAGACCTTGCACATCTCTCCGCTTTTATTAACGCCAAAATGAAATGGATTATATCATCCAGTTCTTTAATCCTTAAATTACATGTATAAAAAAACGTTTACTTAATTTGGATATCGAAGCCACAAAGATAACTGAAAATAAATTTTTGCTCTATATTCTTAGTTACTTAATCTAAACATCAATTTTAAAGTAAAGATTATCATAATAGCAGCTACTCTATTCGTGCCCTATCTCACCGAACACCAAAGTATACAAAGATACACACGTGTGCAGACCAAAAACATGTGCACGCGCAGCTGACGCGTCGAGCCGCGTGCCCATTTTGAGTTTTAACCGTTAATCGTTGTGCGCTCGCTTCCTTCTCGCTGAATTTATTCTATACACGTAATAAGTCATTAAATTCTTACTGAATTCTTATGCGTCAAAGAGAATTCTATAGACTCGGCAGTCGGCAGAGATATTATAAAATTTCAGAGGGGCAAAGCTCATACAAATTGTATTTTAAAAGTGAAGACAAATTACGGACGCTTGTGTGTGACAAATACCTTAAGCGTAGCGTAGCATCACAGACTGCATCGATATGATCGCGGGGAAGACGCATTTTTTTTAATGAAAAGATAGATATGCTATGAAATATTTTATCAAATTAAATAAATTCGAAGTCATAGTAGACACAGTACAAGCGTTCACCAAAAAATGGTTATCAGGGTTGAGACTGGATTAAAACCATCTGAACTTTAAAGCTTAGTCTACAAAGCTTTATAATTTAAGTTACTTAAAAGCCACTACTCAGAGAGGACTATATACATATCTATGACTATAGTATGTCGTTCATAAAAATAACCTTAAAATGGTCTCTGAGTTATTGTTAACTTAAATGGGTAACAGTGCCGAATTCTAATATTCTTATCAAGCTTAAAAAAACTGTAACGTATATTTTTCATACATATCGCGGGTTTATTATACAGTGATCGTTTTCCTGTTTTTGTTGCGTAACCGTGCCGTTATTATTAAATGTGGAAATATAAACTATGGCTTATCGTTTTTAATGCGACGGGTCTGCCCGCGAAATTCAAATTTTATTTGGTTTTTCGCAATTTGTGAACTAATACGACAAAGTTGGCTTTGGTTGATTATGGCATTCTATTTGTGACAATAACAGTATCATCCCCACCTATTTATATAAAAATCTTTACTTGAAAGGATCCAGTTTAAGAAATTAGCTCTAGTATTGACTGTAACTCACAAATTAGTCGATACTAGAGCTAATTTCTTAAACTGGACCTTATCAGGTTGTGATGGTACGGTGTGATCGTCTATACTAGTGGTTAAGATTAGGCATTATGAAGAGATAAATAAGAAATAAACTCAGCTGAATTATAGAAACACCTAGGTATTTAAAGTCATGAGTTATTTACAAGTAATTAATTGGTACAGTACGTTGGGTGAACACGTAGACTTCTCGACCAGCTAACAGGTTTACACGGATTGAATTATAAAAAATTAATGTAAAATTTCAACTCCTCAAAATAGATATAATGAGTGGAGAGATTTGCTAATTTAGAACGTCCTGTTAGTGTGGAAAATCAGTTGATACGTGTATTTGCCTTATTTAGGCCATCGGTTTGAGACCAACCGGCATTCCTCAAGCACGGGGGAAATACCTACGCTGAAACTTCAGCCTTAATCCATGTTATGTGGGGCACAGCAATTGGACTCTCCTATTTCGCTGCGAAGCGTTTTCAATTGCCTAGGTACGGAAACCTAGGTTCTTTTCAGTGAGCTCTGGGCTCGCCCCAAAACCATGGTATTTTTGTATATATATATATATTTGTTTGATTGATTGTCAATAAATTGGCCAATTTATTAGTTCGGAGAGTCCAGCTGTATAAAGACATGACGTGTTTGCTTTGTGCCGGAATCTCGCTGCTGGTACGTCACCAATCAACCATGTACCATATAATATCAAGCAAAGGAATTACAAAGTACAGCAAAACTAGTATTTTTATCTATTCAAAAACTCGGTGATTCACAAATTCAGCTGGCGTCGGTTTTAACAGATAATGTTACCTAAAATGCTGTTTGGGAAAGATCGGTACACAATAAAAAAAAGGTACCTACCTGCCTCGCCATCTGTCCTCCGGAGGCAGCGTGTATTCCATTGTCTCGTTCAGGGTATTTTAGTAGGTAGATGAAATTTAGCTGTTACTCGAAAGTATCCTCGACAAGGTCCCTTTAAGGTGTCTTTAGCCTGGGATTCGAACCCAGCCAACCCTATTATCTTTAGTAGTGGAGAGCATTCTTGGTATATTAGTACTAATCGTTTTGTGATAATAAAAGTATAAGGAAAAACCATCGTGAGAATTTCACATAATGGTATAAAATACCATATGATGAAGGTAAACTTGATCGAGAGTTCTCTATGAAGTCCGCGCTCAGTAGTGAGCCGGTGAAAGCTGTTCATGTTGATGAAGACGATGTTTATACCGCGGTAGCTAGTAGTTTATAGCACACCACCTTATTTTAGCTATTGAGTAATTTTTCTACCAAATCTATAATTGTAACGACAAGTGTCATTCCATCAGACTGCATTAGACTGCTAATTCAATTTTATTCCCTATTTAATGCTGAATAAGAGCTAGTATTATAAATAGGTGCACTGCTGAAAAAAAAACCTAACCTAATTTTTACTTAATAATAGGAATTGTGATTGGTAAATAGGTCATATGAGAAAATCTTAATATTGGAGCTCAAGTTAGTTCGATACATGGTTTCTTCGTATCTTTGGCTTTGTTAATATTACAATACGATAGTCTAGCCTCCAAACAAATTGAATCTCCATTATTAAATGTCTAGGAAAATGTATCTAAATATAGCAAATAAAAGATGATAGTTATACCCAAGTGCATTTATTTCTGGTAAATAATTGTTTATTTACTCATACAGTTGAGTATTTAGAAAAAAAGAAGAGAAACTGAATTTATTATTTAGACTGGGAATTAAGTAACTTTATTACATTAATTAATTCCCGGCCGAATATTTGCTTCCTAAGCCATACTAATTATTGAAAGGGAAAAGCAAATATTCAAACAAAAAAACCCTTTCGGCTTTATATAATATTATGTACACCATTTTATCTAAAATACACACATGCCCACATAATCAATAGAGATATTATCTATAATTCTTACTTCCATAATAAAGTAAATTTTAAGGACACACATTATGCGTAAATTATAATATATTCATTATTTATTCTAGATATATTTGAATCCTAGTTCCACAAAGAGAAATGTCCCATTTCTATAATTTTGGATGCAAATCTAATAGTTATACACAATATTGTAACACCTCCTAATATCCAAATAATAATATCATCTCTAATTTAGTTTGTAAAATAATTCTTTACTCAAGATTTTTGGAACTGATTTTCAAATAATCTAGTTTAAAATTAAATGTAAATTAGTACATCACCATATATCAGCTTCTGCTGGCCCGGATACACACTATTTTATTCTATTTATAATTTTTCTATTATTAACTATACAATTGCAATATATTTCTACACTTAATTAATATTCACTGTTAGGCTCTACTGCACGTTGAGCCAGACCTCAATCGAATGTCCCTCTCGGTCCCCCAGTGTAGACTTAAAACGTCCACACGGATATCTTTTGTTCACGCCCATGATCTGAAATGAAAAAAAACCCAGCGAAATTTCGGTTTCTGATTGGTTCACTCTTGCGCACAGAATTACCCTGGCTGATGGCTAATTGGCTGAAAATAAAATGTATTTCGAACATCCCTTAATGGGCCGTACCTTTTGCTTTCTCACGCTCTTGCCTTGCCTAGACCACTCGCATAACACGTGATTACAATTTTGTACACTTGTAGAGATTTCTAAGTTAAAATTTACGACTTTTATCTAATTTATGACCGACCCTAACGCAATTTAGCTTTAGAGCAATTTATTTTGCCCTTTTGTTTTTTTATACTTCCTTTCCTACAATTACTCAGAATCTTAACTAATTTATTTCTTTTCGTTCGAGATTTTTGTTTTTAAGAGCAAGGCTTCAAATTTCCGACAGTCATAAAACCGTATGACGGATGGCAAGGCCATCTCACGCTCCCCCAAAATAGATTTTTAATACACGTAGCTCCTTTTGTCCCTGCAGCTGTGCTAGTCGTTTCGAAATCTATTTTTCCCCTTATCTGTATTAGAACGCTAGTATCAGACCTCCTACGCCTATCTATTATACCCTCGGGCATGACCATAGCTATTTAACTCAGGTATCTCTTTGTTTAGTGTACCCCAAACTACCTGTTTTCTGTCCCTTTTAATACTCTAGTTTTACCTATCTTTCTATTTATCTACATAGTACCTAAACAAATGAATGGCATTGTAGTTACCCTTAACTTTACCAGTATGAACGTCTATTAATGTATATACATTATTATATGGAACTGCCCCTATTATGTACGGTCCTTCATATAAGCGCATGAATTTTTTTGTCAACTTTTTATCCGCATCTGACTTCGTAAAAGTCTTAAGTTTCACTAAATCTCCGATTTCGAATTGTATTAACTTATGATTTTTGTTATAATGTAATTGTCTACTTTCGGCCGCCTTATCCATGTTTTGTCGTGCCTGCTGTCGAATCTGTTCTAACGATTCACCCTGTAAGTCTGCCCTCACCGATGAGTCAGTGTTGAAATCAGTCGATAGCAGAGTACGTTTTCCATATATAATCTCGTTTGGCGAATATCCCGTTGTAGTATGTATTACCTGATTGTAACAATCTTCTATATCCGATAATAGATCTACCCATGAACGATGTGATTTGTCGCAATACGTCCTGAATAATCTACCTAACTCTTTATTAACCCTCTCTGTCGAATTTGGCCGCGGATTTCTAACAGATGTGTGCGTTAATTCGATACCTAGTTGGCGAATACCTAACTCGAAAACTTTTGAAGTAAAATTCGCGCCTCTGTCTGAACATAATGTCTTAATTGTGACCTGCTTATGAAACTTTTTTACACAAGTTAAAGTAGCCTTCCCACTAGCCTGGCGTAGTGGGTATAGTCTGATTAACTTACTATAAGCATCTTGCATTACGAATATGTATTTAAAACCAAATCGTCCTGCCGGTAAAGGTCCAAAAATATCGCAAAAAACTCTCTCCCCTATTTCCTTCGCTATTACAGTTTTATCGGCCCCGTGTGCGTTTCCAAAGCATGCTTTGACTTTTGACATGCCTCGCAAGCTCTTACAACACGACCTATTATACGAGACATATTTGGGAAATAATATTGACGTTTCATCAGAGCATAAACCTTGTATCGCCCGAAATGACCTACTTCTTCATGTATGCTAACTATCAAATCCCTTAGTATGTTCTCGGGAACATATAACCTTAAGATATCCCCTTTTATGTCTCTTCTATAAAGAATCCCTTCTTTAAGCACGTAGTACTTTGATTCAGAAGTGTCTGCTGTTTGCACGCGTCTAATTATCTCACTAACAGTCTTGTCGCGACTTTGATAACTACCTATCTCTCTCCATCGCTCCCGCACTAATCGTCCTAATGATGTTTTAAATAGATTCATTTCAGGCCCCGTGGCCTTGTTAGTTAATACATCAGTGGTCCCCTTTAAGTGTCGAGACAATACGTCTGCTACAATGTTTAGTTTACCTTTCACATGTTCGACTGTGTAATTAAATCGCCCTATATAATGTACCCAACGTATCATCCTAGCGCTCAATAGTTTGCACGTCTGCAAGAAAATCAGACTTTTATGATCAGTCCTAATGACTAAATTCGCTCCTCTCAAATATGTTTCAAACTTTGACAAACTGAAAATGATGGCCCATAGTTCTTGTTCAGTAACTGTCCATTTGCGTTCTGTCTCTGTCAATGCTTTACTACAGAACCCTAATATTTGTTCTTCACCAGCTTCATTCAATTGATAGACATAACCCGAAACCCCCAAATTACTGCTATCGGTTTGTAAATAATAAGTTCCCTTAGGATCTGGGTGTACAAGAAGTATAGTGTCTATAAACAATTTCTTGACCCTTTCAAAACAATCGTTAATTTCCTCTGTCCATGACCATTTCGTATTTTGTTTTAATAGGTCACACAGTGGTTTAACCTCTTCGCTATATTTTGAAATAAATCTTCTGAAATAATTTATTAATCCCAGAAATCCTCGTAATTGTTTTATAGTCCGAGGTATAGGGAAGTCTAATATGGCTTTAACCCGTTCAGGATCCATACGTACCCCGTTAGTATTTACTATGTGTCCTAACAACTTTACCTCTACACATAAGAACCGACACTTCTCTAACCTTCCAGTTAAACCTGCGGTTTCTAATTTATCTAACACTCGATCTAAATGTTCTAAGTGTAACTTTATGTCCCCCGTAGTGAATATGACTATGTCGTCTAAATAGTTTACGCAAAACTCTCGTACTCCTACTAGGATATAATCCATTGCTCTCGAAAACCCTGCTACAGAAGTCTTTAATCCTTGAGGTAAAACATTATAAGTATACGTCTTCCCCATGAACGAGAACCCAGTATACTTCCTAGAATCTTTATGCAAAGGTATTTGAAAATAGGCATTATTCAAATCAATTAAACTGATATAATTTACTCCATGAAAGGATTGTAAAATCTCAGATGTGAGTGGAGGCGCGCCCGCGTCACCTACCATTTTCTTATTCAACTCTCGTGCGTCCAATAAGAGTCTTATTGACCCATCTCGCTTCTTAGTGAAAGTGAGAGGACTACAGTAAGGAGTCGCTTCCTGTCTGATCACGCCTAGTTTTTCTAACTCTTCTAATTCGGTTTTTACCTGTTCTCTATACGCCAAAGGTACCGGATAACTGTGTTTTACAAAAGGTGTTTCGTCTAATAGCTCAATAACGTGTTCGTACTTGTTTGTCAAACCTAAACCTTCCGTAAATACCTTACAGTGTTTGTTTAACACAGGTAGTAATAATTCCTTTTGTTCATTACTTAAGTTCGCGTCATCTAATTTTAATCCCTTAAATTTCTCATTATCTAAATTCATGTCTGATACACTTTGTTCCACTGGCCTAGAGTTTTGATTTAATATTAAATTAATCGTGGCTGCGTTCGTCTCTCCCCCTAACCTTTCGATTTTGCAGTCCGAATTCAGCCTAACACAAGACCTAACGCCCATATGTTCAATAGTCAAAGTGTGTTCACCATTACAGTTCACTATTCCTTTTACCCGCTCTAACCAATCGTATCCTAGTATCAATGACCTAGGAAGACGTCGCATAACTAGTACAGGTGCTTCAACTAAAGTACTACCTAACTGAAACTCTATTAGCACTAACCGATTCGTGCTTTCACTTCGCGATCCAAACGCGCCTTGTATTTGAATTGCTGGAATAGCGATCTCTGGCAATGTCCCATGTTCTCTTAGAATAGAGTCGTACAATTCCCTAGTTATTCCACTAATCTGACTTCCCGTATCTATGAGTGCACTCATACTTCTTCCATACAGTCTAACACATACTTCAGGTAACCTAGGTAAAGAATAATCAACACTCACATCGGTTTGTTCATCTAATTCATGATACATTGTGTACACATTCAAACCTCTCCTCATACAAGTTTCACAAGTCACGCCTAACTCATTACACTCTGTTACATTTTCAAACTGGTTTTCCAATAAGATTCCTATACTCCTAATTTCAAATTGACTACTATACTCGTTATAATCAACGCCGCCTCTTAATAACCGTTTAAGTCCCTTATCTCCGGTCCCCAAACTCTGTCCTGGCTTCCATCCACTATTAATTAAGATTCTATAGACTACACCTGTCCCTTCGTGATCTGAGGTCTTTCTGACGCCCGTGCCACACAAGACTAACTGACTTGACCTCGTTTGTGTTGGGCATTCTAGTTTTTTGATGAACCCTCCCCCACATTCTTAGACACAGTAAGATTCTCGCCCTCTTTCACGAACGTGATAGCCGGCCTAATTTGTTTAGATTCGGATACCGTAGGCCTGTTAAAGTTAACCCTAGAACCTAATCGACCACGCTAGCCGCGTCCCCTCGTCGAATTTCCCCTAGCTCTCCAACTTCTTGTTGACATTGTTGCTACAATAGGTCGTCTCGATGATGACTCATTGTATCGTCTACCTCTGTAATTATTACTAACAGTACCTCTCGTAATTTGCCTAGGTTTTTCAACAATATTTTGCTCTATGTTTCGAAGAAATTTCGCTCCGTTCATGATGTTAACTTCTTCTGTTCTAGTAAACCATAATCGCTGTATATCTATAGCATAATGTCGCATAATAGAATTGACCAAATCTCTCTCACTAAACGCAATAGTTAATGACTGCATTGATTCTGCTTGCTCAGCAAAATGTTCGGACATCGACATTCCCGAATCGCTTGAATATACCGCATTAATCAATTTATATCTTATAGATTCCTGAATTTGTTCGGTCCAATAATTTCGTCTAAAATCAATCTCGAAGTCAGCGAACGTAGTCCAGCCCTTCGAATACAAGTCCATAACCTTCCGAGCATGCCCCGAGATGCAACCTAACGCTATATCTATTTCGCGATCTAATCCATTTACCGCCCTTATATATTTCTTTAATCGTTTTAGAAAAACGATGGGGTTAGTGAATGGTTTTCCGTCGAAATTTGGTTTAGTTACTGACGGCTGTACAACATATAAATTCCGGGTCTCAGATAATGTACTTGTGCTCGCGGTTTCAAGATTTGACCCCTGCCTATCAGATTTTTCATTTTCATTAATCCCGTTCGACTCGTGTGAAGAGACGCTCGCGATTTCATTTGAACCGGTATTTGAATTTAACTGTTGTAATTTTGCTTCGAACTCGGTGATTTTTTTCAAAATCAACTCTAATGTAGCATTCCCTAAGGTCGTTGTTTGCTCGCTCGATTCTACGGTACTAACATCGCTTTGCCCCGCACCTACTTGCTTTGCTCTACGTCCCTTCCTACCTGAAGACATCTTTTTTTTTTCAATTTGACCCTATTTCTTTTACCTACCCAAGTGCCAACTTAAATTTTATTTGAATAACTTTCATAAGTCGCGAAGCCGTATTTTTAATACTAATATATTACTGATACTAATTGCAATCACATGTTTGGGTCTGCTTCGATTATATGTACTCTCAGAGTTTGAAAAAAAAATTAAGTCTGAGAAATAAGCAAGGAATAATAGAATAATAGCTCGATCTCTGTAGTATCTTCTGAAAACCTGTAAATTTTACATTTATAAGACATACAGCTTATTTCTGCTCTCCTGCTCCCCCTATACATAAATAAATGTAAATGTACAACATATAAATATAAAACAACACGCAGTGTGTCCTTAAAACTTATAATTTATAAATAGCAATGTAAGTTTATAAATTTTTCTCTCTCAAATACCCAATCACAATTTCTACGTTGTGTTATTTTTATGTTAATGTAAATCTAGTCATATCGTTATTTCGAATACGTACATAGATCCCTGGTCACTCGGCATCAAATTTCTGTGATGGTACGGTGTGATCGTCTATACTAGTGGTTAAGATTAGGCATTATGAAGAGATAAATAAGAAATAAACTCAGCTGAATTATAGAAACACCTAGGTATTTAAAGTCATGAGTTATTTACAAGTAATTAATTGGTACAGTACGTTGGGTGAACACGTAGACTTCTCGACCAGCTAACAGGTTTACACGGATTGAATTATAAAAAATTAATGTAAAATTTCAACTCCTCAAAATAGATATAATGAGTGGAGAGATTTGCTAATTTAGAACGTCCTGTTAGTGTGGAAAATCAGTTGATACGTGTATTTGCCTTATTTAGGCCATCGGTTTGAGACCAACCGGCATTCCTCAAGCACGGGGGAAATACCTACGCTGAAACTTCAGCCTTAATCCATGTTATGTGGGGCACAGCAATTGGACTCTCCTATTTCGCTGCGAAGCGTTTTCAATTGCCTAGGTACGGAAACCTAGGTTCTTTTCAGTGAGCTCTGGGCTCGCCCCAAAACCATGGTATTTTTGTATATATATATATATTTGTTTGATTGATTGTCAATAAATTGGCCAATTTATTAGTTCGGAGAGTCCAGCTGTATAAAGACATGACGTGTTTGCTTTGTGCCGGAATCTCGCTGCTGGTACGTCACCAATCAACCATGTACCATATAATATCAAGCAAAGGAATTACAAAGTACAGCAAAACTAGTATTTTTATCTATTCAAAAACTCGGTGATTCACAAATTCAGCTGGCGTCGGTTTTAACAGATAATGTTACCTAAAATGCTGTTTGGGAAAGATCGGTACACAATAAAAAAAAGGTACCTACCTGCCTCGCCATCTGTCCTCCGGAGGCAGCGTGTATTCCATTGTCTCGTTCAGGGTATTTTAGTAGGTAGATGAAATTTAGCTGTTACTCGAAAGTATCCTCGACAAGGTCCCTTTAAGGTGTCTTTAGCCTGGGATTCGAACCCAGCCAACCCTATTATCTTTAGTAGTGGAGAGCATTCTTGGTATATTAGTACTAATCGTTTTGTGATAATAAAAGTATAAGGAAAAACCATCGTGAGAATTTCACATAATGGTATAAAATACCATATGATGAAGGTAAACTTGATCGAGAGTTCTCTATGAAGTCCGCGCTCAGTAGTGAGCCGGTGAAAGCTGTTCATGTTGATGAAGACGATGTTTATACCGCGGTAGCTAGTAGTTTATAGCACACCACCTTATTTTAGCTATTGAGTAATTTTTCTACCAAATCTATAATTGTAACGACAAGTGTCATTCCATCAGACTGCATTAGACTGCTAATTCAATTTTATTCCCTATTTAATGCTGAATAAGAGCTAGTATTATAAATAGGTGCACTGCTGAAAAAAAAACCTAACCTAATTTTTACTTAATAATAGGAATTGTGATTGGTAAATAGGTCATATGAGAAAATCTTAATATTGGAGCTCAAGTTAGTTCGATACATGGTTTCTTCGTATCTTTGGCTTTGTTAATATTACAATACGATAGTCTAGCCTCCAAACAAATTGAATCTCCATTATTAAATGTCTAGGAAAATGTATCTAAATATAGCAAATAAAAGATGATAGTTATACCCAAGTGCATTTATTTCTGGTAAATAATTGTTTATTTACTCATACAGTTGAGTATTTAGAAAAAAAGAAGAGAAACTGAATTTATTATTTAGACTGGGAATTAAGTAACTTTATTACATTAATTAATTCCCGGCCGAATATTTGCTTCCTAAGCCATACTAATTATTGAAAGGGAAAAGCAAATATTCAAACAAAAAAACCCTTTCGGCTTTATATAATATTATGTACACCATTTTATCTAAAATACACACATGCCCACATAATCAATAGAGATATTATCTATAATTCTTACTTCCATAATAAAGTAAATTTTAAGGACACACATTATGCGTAAATTATAATATATTCATTATTTATTCTAGATATATTTGAATCCTAGTTCCACAAAGAGAAATGTCCCATTTCTATAATTTTGGATGCAAATCTAATAGTTATACACAATATTGTAACACCTCCTAATATCCAAATAATAATATCATCTCTAATTTAGTTTGTAAAATAATTCTTTACTCAAGATTTTTGGAACTGATTTTCAAATAATCTAGTTTAAAATTAAATGTAAATTAGTACATCACCATATATCAGCTTCTGCTGGCCCGGATACACACTATTTTATTCTATTTATAATTTTTCTATTATTAACTATACAATTGCAATATATTTCTACACTTAATTAATATTCACTGTTAGGCTCTACTGCACGTTGAGCCAGACCTCAATCGAATGTCCCTCTCGGTCCCCCAGTGTAGACTTAAAACGTCCACACGGATATCTTTTGTTCACGCCCATGATCTGAAATGAAAAAAAACCCAGCGAAATTTCGGTTTCTGATTGGTTCACTCTTGCGCACAGAATTACCCTGGCTGATGGCTAATTGGCTGAAAATAAAATGTATTTCGAACATCCCTTAATGGGCCGTACCTTTTGCTTTCTCACGCTCTTGCCTTGCCTAGACCACTCGCATAACACGTGATTACAATTTTGTACACTTGTAGAGATTTCTAAGTTAAAATTTACGACTTTTATCTAATTTATGACCGACCCTAACGCAATTTAGCTTTAGAGCAATTTATTTTGCCCTTTTGTTTTTTTATACTTCCTTTCCTACAATTACTCAGAATCTTAACTAATTTATTTCTTTTCGTTCGAGATTTTTGTTTTTAAGAGCAAGGCTTCAAATTTCCGACAGTCATAAAACCGTATGACGGATGGCAAGGCCATCTCAAGGTAAAGATTTTTGTATAAACACATGGAAATGATACTGCCAGTGTCGCAACTAGAATGCCATAAGCCTACTTTGTCGTATTAGTTTACAAATTGCGAAAAACCGAATAAAATTTGAATTTCGCGGGCAGACCCGTCGCTTGCCCCCTGTAATTTTAGATAGCTAGTGACCTAAAGCCCCCTAATGCCATTCTATAAGATGATATGAATTTCTTAATATTGTGGCAATATGTTACCTATGTATTTTGCCTGTTAAATTATGACGCCATTTTATTACTATTTCTTTATAACTTTATATGTATATCCTCATCTTCTATACACTAATATAATAATAAGGAGCTAATGATTGTAAATTTTGATGTAGGGCAGTAATCTCCGGGACTAGTGATTTCATTCCGAATTTTTTCAAGATAGCTACATTATTCCCCAGCGCTATGCTATAAATTATATCATGTTGTACATCTACCTTTCAACAATTTTGAAAACCATTTTGTTAGCACCGAATGGGTTAAGTTTTTTAGAACCTTCGGTCTTTTCCATGCAAAACAATTCGTCTTAAGTTGTTTTTGCAGATAAAGAAGTCGCTGAAAATAACTCCGACGTGTAGTATAATGAATTAAATGGCCATTATGTTCGGGTTGTGGCCTTCACCTAGCGCGGTTAGCGATCATTATCCTGTTAGTGTCGATGCTTAGTGGCGACATTGTACGACATTCACATGCTATCATCATGCTCCGTAATAGCCTCGTGGATATTCGTACCAGGAATTGTCACTACCCATACCTATTATTAACTTTACTTGCTTTAGGGGTGAAGGAAAACATCGTGAGGAAACCTGCATGCCTGAGAGTTCTCAATGTTCTCAAAGGTGTGTGAAGTCTGCCGTGGCAGACTATGGGCTGAAGCTAAATCCTTCTCACTCTGAGAAGAGACCCGTGTTCAGTAGTGGGCCGGTAATGGGTTGATCATACCTATTATATGTTTAACACAAAAGAGTGTTTGGTGTTTTGTCCTTCAATCATGTCGCAATAAAGCAACGAATCAACGTGATTTTTTGCACGGGTATAGTTAAATACCTACCGGGAGAGTGAAATAGGCTACTCTTTATCCCGATAAATTAAAGATCCTCCGGGCTTGACAAAAACGTTTTATTACTGTCTCTTCATAATGTTTTAAACACAGAAAACGTTACGAGCAGTTTTATAGATAACCGTTTTTAGCCTACTCTAAAATTTTTTACGGTCTAATAAATCACGTTTAGGTAGTTCATAACATTCTTTAGGAAAAGTATAATAACGACTATCTTCATCAATCTGACCAAACGCTACAGACATTCTGGTACAAGATCCCAGTGTCGCCTGACGTTACACTTATTTTCTGGCGGTTCTCATTCGCACGAGGGCCTTTTAAACGTCCGTTAAAAAAGCGTTCAATTAATAGAACAAATGCATTCCCAAGTATCTGTTCATACGTCAACGCTTTATTAACGGGCACTTTGTATTTTCAGCGCAACGCCGGGTTTGAACGCAACGCTTTTTTAACGCTCGTGCGAATTAGGGATAATAATTGATCGTGATCTCTCCTCGCGTTCTACATGGTGTAGCGATGAAGCTCGTTTAAACATTACTCTCTCTCACAATTTTTTTCTCAGAAAATAAGTAAGGTCTGGCGGTTCCGGGATCTTGCTCTCTGTTTCAACGTGAACCGTCGTATGATTTGACTAATTGATCGCAATCTCTCCTCGCGTTTTACACGGTCTAGCAATGACGCTTGTTTAAAGTTTACAGCTCGTTTGAAGCAATCAGCACTTCGAATCGGAAGCGGAACATTAGTGGATCGCCAGCGTACATTGTCGTGATAGTGATACGGAAATACCCCAAGGTCCCAAATCACATGTCAGTAGATTCGCTATAGACATGCTATAATTTAAAGGACCAGCGATCCGCCGCCGAAATTTGAATGCTACAATTATTACATATCCACCACCAAGAGTTGCCACCTGCCATTTCTTGATTTACGGGTTACAAGCATCAAAAATACGGGTTTTAGATTTTTATACGGGAGACAGTGTTATAATATGTAGATATGTTTTTTAATCTTTAAGTTTTATTTGAAGAAACAGCTTTTAAAATCTTTTACGATACGATACGATGGTAACCCCAAAACATCTACCTGCACCTGACTCATTTATATAGAAGTTTCTCACTCATAGATTGTTGAAGGTGAAAATGACTGAAATTGCCAATTTTATCGGACATCTATTTCTCGTTCAAATAGTTTCGACTATATTTGAACACGGGCTTTTAAAACTTCCTCTCAAAATGAAAAGCCCGCAAAACCCGAGCCGTGTTCGCACAGCATAAAATACCTATTTATTACATAGGCTCTATTTGTTTTTGCTCGAGCCTCAACGGAAACGAGCTAAATGGCCAGATTATTCTCATTTTCTGTGAAACAGTCTAATTTTCTAGGCCATTCATTCAAGCTTTACGTAACTCAAAATTTAACCGTTTAGAGAACAATACCTGCTTGAATGTGAACATAAGTAGGTTCTTATAATTTATACGAAAATTATTGAAATTATTTCTGAATAATTTGATAATTCACAGGAAGTCATTTAATGAATAATATTAATAGGTATAATACAAGTACCTATTAGGTAAAATGTTAGAATTAGGTATAAACAATTCTTGCACAATGACAATGAGCTATGATAATGTTATGGGATTCCCTCTTCTTACAATACATTAGGTACCTAACCTAAGTATATAAACTCACTAAATATATTTTGTTTAATGTTTATAATCATATTTTGAGAATATTTTTATAATTTCTTCTAGAAGCATAAAACTCATAATACTATATAGGTACCTATTATTATATCGATGATTTAGAGTCTAGATATAAAAAAATGTTGACTGACTGACTGACCGATTGATCTATAAACGCAAAGCTCAAACTATTGGACGGATAGCTATTATAACATCCGCTAAGGGGTTTAAAAAAAATCTCTTCAGTAACTCCTTAGATTAGAGGGTAAAATAGGAGGTTGATGTCGTCCACGCAGATGTACTCGCAGATATAAGCTAGTTCAATATAAATGTTGGGGTTATCATGCATTTAGTGTTCTTTATGAAAGGTGTCTTGCAAATCAACTTCTTTAATGCAATATACCTTGTAAAAGCCGTCCTTACTGGTTTTGTCCATTTTGAGTCCACGGCGACCGATGCTCGCAATAAATTATAACGCGGATAACTTATGTACGGTCATATTTAACATTTCCAAAGTATTCTGGTGTGGTTCGAGACAGGCATGCTAGGCACGCGTCGGGGGACAGCCGAGGATCTAAAATTAGATCATACTTGTTCTGGTTCGCCCTGTCCTCTCAGTTATTCGCCATAACAAAAACCATGCAATGCAACGTATTTCATTCACTAGCCGAGTATGTTAACTTTTGTTGCAAAGCAAATCAATCAAGTCCTCATAGGCCCTTTTAACTGAAAGAAAATGTAGATAGTTAGCTAACACAAATCATTTTTTAAAAGAAAATGCTAATAGGTAAGTTACACAGATTCAAAAATGCGCTAATTGTAAAATAAAAATGTCTGAAAGAAGTAGGCGTACTATCCTTTTTACATTGTTCCTAGCTGAAAATGAAAGGATTTCACTAATTCTTAGACCTTTCAATTTAACTTCGTTAAGAGATTTTTATACAATCTATTTTTCAAAATAGGACATGAAATAGAGATCGTTGGTACTAGTAGTAGTAGGACAATGGCGTCAATTCTTTTTCTTTTTTTCTTGTTTGCTGGCACTACAAAAAGCCACCAAACAAGAAAAGAAGAAGAATTGACGCCAGTTCCCACTAATACCAAAGATCTCTATTTCATGTAACTTTTTTGAAAAATATAGATTTTCGTTGTTAGGTATATTTCGCATAACATTCAAGCTTTTCATATAATTTTAGTTCTGTTGGATTTTTACGTATTCCTTGTGAGAAGCCTGAGATCTTAAACTTTCTAAACTGCTTTTTAAACTTTTGAGTGCGATTTGTTATTTTTAAACTCGGTTAAATCCACGGAAGCGTGTTCAAGGGCCTTTCACGTGTGATACTTTTTGCCGATGCTTGATGTACGCTCGTGATTTATAAAAGCGTGTCTTTCGTATGCGTTATGTAAATGTGGCATGTCCTTATGGATATTAATGCCTGAGTCGTAGGGTAGTTTAAATCAACTTAATAATTTATTGGCAGATTTTTAGGGTTCCGTACCTGAAAAGGAAAAACATAACCTTTATAGGATCACTTTGTTGTCTGTCTGTCCGTCTGTCAAGAAAACCTATAAAGTACTTACCGTTGACGTAGAATTATGAAATTTTGCAGGTAGGTAGATCTTAAAGCACATAAGTAAAGGAAAAATCCGGAAACCGTGAAATACATAATTAGTATTTTCAATTTTTTAAAGTAAAATAACTAAGTATACCAAGTGGGGTATAGTTATACCACCACTTGGTATAGTTATTTTACGTTCTAAAACAGATCATTCATTTTTATGCAGAATTTAGTTTTTGATTTATCGTGTAAAATGTTGGAAAAAATATACGAGTACGGAACCTTGAGTGCGCGAGTCTGACTCGCACTTGGCCGGTTTTTTTTTTTCAACTTTATGTTTCAGTTAATCTTTTCTCTCGTTTAGGATGTTTGCAGTTATTAAGTAAATGGAACGATAAAGTGCAGCCTGCCTCCTGTAAAGCTTATGATTACAAATCACGGCGATCCGATGCCCCAATGTCACGTCATTAAATAGTTAGTGATCTCTTTATCAGGGTTCTCTCCGTCTCTTACTCCATACAATCGTAGTTCCAATTTCATTTGAATATACAGAAACCAAAGTCCATGAAATTTTGCAGATATATTCTAGAAACTAATATCTGTGCCTTTGGTGTTTTAGATTTTTCTAAAAATATGTAAGTATGTGAATTTTTAAGACCGCGTAACTTTGAAACCGAATATTTTAACAGAAATCTGGAAAACCACAGGCATAGATATTAGTTTCTAGAATATGTCTTTGCAACTACGTTTGTATGGAGCGAGTGACGGAGAGACCCCTCAGGTTAAAACTGTCTGTCAAAAGATTTCGCCGAGACTCGATGCAACTCACCTGTGTTAAAATGAAGATTGCTTGCAAGATTTGAAATTTTCCTGATTTAATAAACTGAAAATTCCATGTAAAGTATGTATGTAATTCCTTGCCTTGCAAACAGGAGTCTGCATTTTCGCGTAAGACCTTGCCGAGACGAGAACACTAGACTCTCACAAAAGGGTTTGTTAGGTAACTAGATTACTTTGGTGAGATGCTCTGAGGTGTTGACTAAAGCAAGTGTTACTTGTATACACTGTATCCAGTTAAGAAATTGGCTGAGCCAGCCAGCAGCTTTGTGAACAATATTTAGGTTAATGCAAACACTCTTATTCTCTTTTGCGTTTCTATTTTAGCATCTGTAACTTTCAAATCAAATCATTTATTTGCACGATTGCAGGTACAATGATGGCGTTTTGAATCTGCTCTACACTACGTACGTATAAGCTAGCTAGCTTTTTTATTTTTCAATACAGTTGCTAGCAAAATGCATTTTCAATGCTAGTAAACATAGCTTGTAAATTAAATTTACAACATTTTCAGCGATTTTTTTTGCAATTTTTTACACTTTTAAAGGGTGTCTGGCAATGCATACCTTTACCTGTTATCTTTCAAAGCCACAATAATATAATCTTCATAGTCTCTGATCATTCTTCCCTGTGTTGGGGACAATACGGAGAGTAACTTCCAGCTTTTATAAAAGAACGAAGGTCTGGCTCTCGCTGGCTCTCTCTCTATAATCTAAAATGTTACTAATCAAAACCTTGCAAGTCTGCGAATCTAATGTAAAGCTCAGAATCATGGTTTTACTGATACCAAACTAGCTTATGCTTTCGACTTTGTCCGCGTGGACTACACAAATTCCAAACCCCTATTTTACCCCCTTAGGGGTTGAATTTTCGAAAATCCTTTCTTATCCGGATATCTACGTCACAACAGCTATCTGCATCCAAAATTCAGCCCGATCCGTCCAGTATTTTGAGCTGTACGTTGGTAGGACAGTCAGTCAGTCAGCTTTGCATATAAGTATTTAGATGTGTAGGTGTTGCGACTGTAGTGTGTCAAAAGCATTTCTACGGAACAATTATTTATTTATCATTGAGCTAATTATAATAATTTTATGTATCTCTTATTCATAATTATGCGTATCAATGTAAATTTCAAGACTCGCTCTAGATACGGATATATTATGACATCAAGAGTATAATTTTACTGCACTCCTTAGCACCCGTTGTGTGCAATCACACTTGATACTCGTGGATCAACGGCCATGGTTCCACAGTATGCACTGGCGTATCCAGTTGCAGCAAATAGACCGTTCTTTGTTCTATTGATATTAGAATATGGATTTGAATTGTCTTTTTAGGGTTCCGTAACGACGGGGCCCTATTACTAAGCCTCCGCTCTCCGTCCGTCTATCTGTCAGCGGTCTGTATCTCGTCAACCGTAATACATAGGTAGAGAGTTGAATTTTTTTCAGAATGTGTATTTTTATTGCCGCTATAGCAACAAATAATAAAAATTAAAAATGGCTGACCGTGAAAATTAAAAAAAAAAACATTAAATGTGTTATTTCTGGTACGATGGTACGGAACCCTTTGTGTGCGGGTCCGACTCGCACTTGACTGATTTTTTATGTTCATAACCTTGGGATGTAATTTAAACTACAAGATCAGTGTCACTGTCATAAGTTGAATCACACTTTGGCTTTATATAATTCTTACATTGATTTTTTTTCTAAAAAATGTTATCTCATCGAATTTGTAAAGACCTTGCAAATCTTTATGTTTTGCAATTATTTACCAGCACTGACCGTACTATTACAAGTACGCTGGACTTGCTATTGTCGACCTGTTTTTGAAGCAACTTGACTGATTTATCGCCATTTAGTCGCTGATAGCAGCAGTGAGCGTCATGCGCGTAGATACTCGGTACTATACGGATACTAACTAAATGTGAGTGATAATCCTTCTGTCAATACATAACAGTTTCAATACAAAGACTATTTAGGTAGTAATTTTAATTCCTATGTGGCTCGGTTGGGCACTTTCAAGTATCGGCACAAAATATAACTGTCATTTTGTCACACCTTATCTAGCGTACTTGTATATCTCCATATCTGTGGCTACAATTCTTTGCAACAATGCGCTAATGCATGTATGCGGAAGTCCATTACGTTTTTAATAACTGCATGTTACTATACAAAGTGAAAAACAAGAGATTAAAACAACACAAAACCCATATTATAATTTTTTTTTTTTTTTTTAATTTATTAATTATGTACCTATTTGAGAAAATATTAAAGTTTAAAACTAGTTTATGTCCGCGACTTCGTCCGCGTGGACTACACTTTCAACCCCCTATTTTACCCCCTCACGGATTGAATTTTCGAAAATCCTTTCTTAGCGGATGTCTACGTCATAATAATGTAACTATCTGCTTGCCTTTGGACCCGATCCGTTCAGTAGTTTGAGCTGTGCGATTATATAGATCAGTCAGTAAAGTCAGTCACTTTTTTCTGTCATATATTTAGATTTGGGATTAAAATGCATTAAAGTAATGTAATAACTACTCGTATTTATGCCGCCCCAGTCACGCTCACATAACTTAACGGCAGTGACTCATTATTTCAACATTATGTCTGAAAGATCATAATTTATTCATAATTTATTGTTTTATCTTCTCTTAAAGACTATGCATGCTCACTTTGCCTTACTAGTAAAACTACAGAGTGAACTAGAAAGAGGGAACTCTCTCGGTTTTATCCTGAATCGACGATATGTCAAAAAATATTAAGCTATGGGTGACGTGAAATCAAAGGAAAATAGGCTATGCATAGGCTACCACCTAGCGTCAAATGTAGGAACATTTGACGCCCGCCACTGACGTCGAAGCCTCAACATTTTGTTACAATGAACTGTGCTGATAATTTTTTTAACGAACTTTATTTCGATTCATTTGATGTTAATGCACCCATCACGTTGGTCCGTGTAATACAATACAGATAGAATTTCGAACTTGGCGGACACGCTGTCGCGTGTCTTGATATTCCAGTAAGTTCATTCCAGCGCTGAAATCAAATTTTGTGTTCGTAATATTATGACTGGTTTTCATTATTCCAGTAGATAGCATTCCAGTCCAGCAATCAAACCAGTGCTGCAATGCCACTGGAATCATGTAAACCAGCACTGAAATGCACATGCACAGGAATATAACTATTCCTGTGTGTAATCCAGTCCAGTGACTGGATTGATTCCAGCAGCAATCCAGCTGGATTTTTACTATGGAATATTGTTCTATTCATCGTCGTTGTCTCAACTGATGGATGACCGATATCCAACGTTGGACATAATATGTAGCTCTCTTGTAGGGATTTCGATAGGTAGGTACTCCACGGGTTTATCCCAGTTACAAGTCTCACAGGGTCCATCGGCTCTCTGTGAGACTTGTAACTCGTTTCATGACATCATATTACTGTGGTATTATATGAACTTAATGTGTCATATACATTATATGACATTAAACTGTCACAAAAACTTGTAAGCTTGTGCTACGACACACCCACTCGCATATTATTAATGAAAGCTATTTAATCAAATTTAACATTGTGTAATACATTTCACATATTTTATAATAATTACTTTGTAATATTTTACTATCGTATATATTAATAACCTACTGTCAATAATTAAATTTTAACTTCTGACACACATTATACTTATTAAGCACTTGCCCCACCGTCGACGATAGAGAGCTAAAAACTAGAAATCAGTTGGAAAGCAACGAGAAGCGAGTGTGTAATTGGTATAGTTTTGTAGCTAGGCTATCAGAGAGTAGCGAGTGTGGGCGGGCCTTTTACTCGCGGCGGTCGCTTAGATAGGCACAGACCTTCATAGGTATATTACAAACGTGTTTTGACCGCCAAGAGAGCGTGAGCGATTTTCTTTCTATGATAATTTTTCTCGCTGCGACACAGTAGTGGAGAAAAAGTTCGCGCCGACAGAGTGGAAAATGAGACCGATCAACTATTAATATATTTACTTATTTTATCTCTTTTATTGACATGAAATCATACCTTGATTGTACGTTTTCTTGAGCCAGAAAATAGACGATAACTAGACGCTTCTTCGTTGGCGATGAGACAATGATGTCTTATGATAATTTTGTGATCTCAATTTCATATCATACCCATACGAAAGTGTGTTTAATTGTTGGTTTATTGGTTTGTCCTTCAACCACGTAGCAAAAAGGGGAAGAGAGTGACATGGGCTACTTTTTAACCCGCAAAATGAAAGAGTTCCCATGGGTTTGTTTAAACCCTAAATCCACGCGGATGAAGTCGCGGGTATTAGCTAGTTATGATATAATTCAATTTAAGATAACGAATTCTTACGTTAGTGTTAATGCAGCAATTAACCAACAATTAACCTATTTATGTGTGCATTGTTTATAGCGTTTTTATTAAATTAAATAATTTTGGATACTTCTGCACTTTTAACAGATTTGTTAGATGATGCCTGCAGCTTTGCCTGCGGGGATTTAGGTTTTTATAAAGCCCATGGAAACTTGATTTCCCAAGACAAAAGTAGCCTATCCGTAATAGCCCGTCCACGGGCTACAAGGTATCTCTGAGACTGTCATCATTTCAACGAATTATCCTTTAGAAAGCTCCTGGGATCACCAGGATTTAGAAATGCAATTCCTTACAGCATCAGGGTTGAAGAGGTGGGTCCTCGAGGTCAACGACAAAGTCCTTATTTGGTACAGATACCTTCAATGTCAGTTTATAACCGACAGTTTCTAAAACCTATTAGCATTGGCGGGCAGGTCTCCTGCAGCATCAGGATTGAAGAGTTGGAATCCAAATTTTTTTATGGAACAATATCGCAAAGTTTCTCTATCGGTTAAAAAAAAATTACTTTACTTAAATCGCCAATTATAGATACGTCGTAATTTCAGTTTTTCAACTGTAAAAATACTGTAAACATATCACATCATTGACATAGATGTTCAATGTTCATTATGTAAGAGGCGTTGGTGGTAATTGGTTTTGCAATGTACATTTCCAATTCGCATCGTTACGTCACACTCTTACCTCGGCCCGTATGCAGTGACCAAGATCTCGACCGTCTCAGATCCAACTATTAAGTAAAACGCGGTCAGAATTGTTTATAGTTATTAAATGTACGGATACTATAATTTTTCGAATACGCCGCGTAGAGTATAATTTCATACAATTTTTGTGATGTTCTACTTCTCTCATAGAAAGATAATAATTTAAAATCGTCTCAGTCCTCTCTACATTGCCTGCAACTGCTCTGTACCTGCATATTGAAATGCAATAAAATGTAATATATTAGATGATGCCCGCGACTTCGTCCGCGTGGATTTAGGTTTTTTTAAATCCCGTGGGAACTTTTCGATTTTCCAGATGCACATCCCGTATGCACGTCCATGAAATGTAATTTCTTCAAAATCAGTGGTCAAAAGTTCAAACGGATGGGTCGTGATGTGGATGTGGATATCACCGAAAACTATTACCTATACAAAAGAATTGTCAATACAAATTGTGGTAAGCGCAATGTGAATATAACCACTTTGATGCTAGTCTACACTCTACAGAGGTCAGAATTCATACATTATTTAGAAAGTAAGATAAGTTCATGCATAAACTAAATCTACTACACCGAACACAGCAACGAAATAAAACCTACCTACTTAAAATACATTTGTGCAAATTTATTCCACTGCAATTATGGGTTCATGATGTGACATTTTCTTTTCCAAATCCAGACATGCAATAAAGGAGTTATGTCATAACTTGATATTTTATTCGGACATTACTAAAATTGACATGCAAATTAACTTTCCCCGCTCCTCGATATCATGGAGACATATTATTACCTATACATCATGTATTTATACTTGCAGTGCCATATATCATGAATTCATGAATCATAGGTCGTTCTCAGCGATTCGTCGAGTGGTCGAGTGTTACACTTGACACAGATTTTATTCCCGCGTTCTCACAAGTTATCATAACCCATAACCTCATAACCGACCTCAATAGGTACAACACGTTTTTTTTTTTTTTTTTATATAACCATAAAGTACTGACAGCAGTACTTTATTAGAATTACAATCTAGCCTACGAGTAAAGCTAATAAGTAATATTATGTTAACCTAAACTTATAAAAGTACTTATATCTAAGAGTCCGTCCATTGACATATTTCTTAGTTTATCGTTAGTTATTATTTTATGACACTTTGTTCTTGTGTTCATTATATTGCACTAGCACTAAATTTTCACTTTGTTCTTTCTTGTGTTCTTTACACTGCACTAACACTGTAACTACACTAGCTCAAAAGGCTTAGTCCTTTTAAGTCTACGCTTTAGGTCTGTGTTGTCGAGGAGCTGGATAGCCTCGACGTTCACATGTTGATGGAGCCTGCGTTCGTGGGATTTAGCATGTTTGCTAATAACCGAGTCCACGAAGTCCATTTGAAGATCGCGATGAATGTCTTCATTTCTGACGTACCAGGGTGCATTGATGATACCCCTGAGTACTTTATTTTGGAATCGCTGTATTATTTGAATGTTGCTTTTTCTGGTACAACCCCACAACTGGATACCATAAGTCCACACTGGCATTAGGACCTGTTTATACAAGAGTTTCTTATTTTGTGTTGATAGTGAAGAGTTTCTACCTATGAGCCAGTACAATTTTTTGTACCTTATCTCTAGGTCTTCTTTTTTCTTCTTGACATGAGCTTTCCAGCGTAGCTTGCTGTCAAGAGTCATTCCAAGATATTTTGCCGTATTAGCATAAGGTATCTTTTGTTGGTCAATATAGATAGGGTGATAGTTCGATTTTTTATTTGTAAAATCAATATGGGTAGACTTGGAATCGTTCAATTTTATTCGCCATTTTTTCGTCCATTTGTGGAGTTCATTTAATGCTGATTGTACTTTTCCCGCCGCCTCCTGGTGAGTATTACCCACAGCTATGATGGCAGTGTCATCGGCAAAAGTAGCGATGGTATTATGATCAGGTTGTGGAAGATCAGAGGTATACAGGAGATACAGGACAGGTCCTAGAACGCTTCCTTGAGGTACTCCAGCTTTGATCTCCTTGAGTTTGGAGTAGGCTTCCTCTTGCCTCACTCTAAATACTCTATCAGATATATAAGATTCAAGTATGTTTGCGAATGGTTGAGGGAGTAATACTTTAAGTTTGTGAACAAGACCTTCATGCCAGACTTTATCAAAGGCTTGTGCTACATCGAGAAATACGGATGAACAAACTTTCTTTTCTTCTAGTGTTCTTTCAATTATATTCGTTATTCTGTGAACTTGATCGATTGTCGAGTGCTTTTCCCTGAATCCGAACTGGTGGTCGGGAATCAGATTTTTTTCATCTAATATAGGTTTTAATCTGCTGAGTAGTAGCTTTTCAAAAAGTTTAGAGATAATTGGTAGCAGAGAAATTGGTCTGTATGATGTAACCTCATTTGGTGGTTTTCCTGGTTTGGCGATCATAATTACTTCTGCAACTTTCCACAAGTCAGGGACGTGCTTCATTCTAAACGCTGCATTAATCAGCGTCGTTAATTTAACGATTCCTTTTTTTGGAAGGTTTCGCAAGATTTCTGTAGTAATTAGATCATATCCTGGAGCTTTTTTCAGGTTCAGTTTATTAATTATATTAAGTATTTCTTTAGGTGTGACTAGTTTAATGGGAGTGTTTTCTTGACTTGTTTCGATTGTAGTAAAGTCAGTGTGTTCTCCTTCGTTTGGTTGAAATATTTTTTCTAGATATTCTGCAAATCTTTTAGCTTTTTGCTCACTATTTCTTGCCCACATTCCATTTTCTTCCTTGATTGGAGGAATATGCAAACATGGTCTTTTTAAATTCCTAGTGGCTTTCCAAAGTGAATAGTCGGTGCTCCGTTCGCTTGTAAGGCTACAACACGTTTGACACCTCGAGAGGTGAATTAATGTTGTCGTATGCCTTGTACGGTTCTAAACTAGCAAGCTAGCGAGCTAAACAAAAGTGCGCCACCATATGGCAACCGGTCAAGGTTGAGAATTCCATAATTCATATGTGAGAGGTTCAAAGCGAAGCGAATTGTCAATGCTGAGAAAACATGTGAAATGATTTTTTCAAGGTTAGTTATAAAGTAACAGATAGTTCCCACGGAATAGAAAAATTTGTATAAGGGCATTGCTCGGTGAAGAGTAACTATAGAGTTTTTTGCCGATTTCTCACATTCTAAACCGGTAGTAATTACTAACGCGTAAACTTGACCATCAGAAAAAGCTTGTAAGCATTTATTAGTTTCCTGCAACTTATACGGCGTGTGTAGAATTCCAATCAAAGGCTGTTGTAAAAACGAAATTAATTAACAAATAATTTATTTCTAACTTAAGACTTTACGAAAGTTAAGTTTGTTTTCCTTCTTTTGTTCTTTAATGGCTTAGAAGTATCACAGGCAGAAAATGTGTCTTGTTAAACAAGCATCGTATCGACTAGAGGTACTTTCAGCTCAAATATAAATGTTATGAACCCGTGGCAAACCACGCTACCTCGATCAGTAACCGAGCTATTAGAATCTTGGGTTTTTGTTGTGTTCAAAGGGGCTCAGTAAACCATTAAACGCCTAATACAAACATTTAGTGAGGAAAGAAAACCGACGAGCAGACTATTTGCCTCAGAAGATGCTCGTTCTGAGATTGCTCAGAAGATGTTCGGCCTGAAACTGCTCAAATAGATCCAAAGTTCATGAATTCTTTTTGAACCATTTTCAGAACATATCAAAAATCACTGCACTAATGTCAAGCACAAACGACGGCGATTGGAAAGTGATTGATTTCAAACGGCAAGCTATATCTTATCGACTCGGAAATCAGATTTTCCGTTCGTTAGAGATCAATAAGATTGAAGCCGTATCGAACTGTAAAAACAGATTAATATAGGACATAAGGCGGAATTGAAAATAGAAAAGTTTGATACTCGCCTGCTTTCTTTGTATAATCAATTTGTTGACTTCGAAAATTCGTTCTGATGCAACTTTAAATTTTATTTCGACTTCCTTTCTTACCTACTCTTGTGTTTATTTAGTTACGAGCGATGCTGCTAGGTTAAAACTATAGCTTCCAAACTGCGAAAATCTAAACTTAATTGGTTTAGTGGTCTCTGTGTGATGCGATGCACTACGAAACAATCAGACAAGCTATTACAGTTTTATGATTGTAATAAACACAAGTCTTATATAAAATTCAGACGTGCCTGATTTTATCCACGCCCTTGTGTTTAAGATCAGTATATTATGTTCTTATAAATTTTTCTTTTATCCAGGCTTTTTATCTTAAAAGAAATAACAACATCCAATAATAACAGACACACAAAATTACCAAGTACCAACCGATCCGAACGCTCTTGCTAGTTCGCTGGATGGCGGCACGATTATAATCCAATCAGAATGGCCATGTAATCGAAAGAGGGCTTGCCATAACGCAGTTATGATGGAAAAGGTAATAGAATTACCGGCAAGCCTTTGCCAGGCGTATTACCTGCCCCTGTCTGGTCAGGATATTGCTGTCTGGGAAATTGATTGACTTTTTTAGACTATCAATGTTTATAAAGGAGACCTAAAATTTATGGAATTATGGTTTATATAGGGTTAGTTACGCTCATACGATTTCTGATATCGTCCTTGACGTCTCAACAGATAGATCGATATCTAGACGTTAGTCTTTTTTAGGGATTTCCATACTCCATGGTTTGGTACTGCTTATGTGCAGCGTTTGCCTACCACTAGTTTGCTATCATCCACATAGGTGAAGATCTACTGAACCACGGTTTTCAATGCAGGTTCGTCATTTCAACACTTCCATACCATTTCGAGTATTTGTATTTTATTTTATGAAGAAGGAAACTTTTACATTATTTACATAAAATATTGCGAATGTTATCATAATGATAGCGAGTCCTTGCTGATACCTTGAAAATAAAACGTACCCTATTTTATACTTTTATCGTAATACTTATTCCCTACTAGGCGAAGTAAATGACTAGTATTTTAATATGGCAGTCAGACTAGTTAGTGTGTTTATTGCTAATGACTTCATCATGTTGTAGGCTATTGACATTTTGCCTTTTCATCTGACACTCGGCTGATAGAAACAGCGGTTGTTTACAATTAATATAATATTCTAAACTTTACTAATTTTACTACTTTTCTAGATTTTCGATTTGGTTACTTTCTATGTTTAAAGTTTTGTTACTCTTCACATCATTTATAATGTCCGATTCACGTCATTCTAATGACTTACCAATCCATTGATCTTATCAGTTTGCATCTATATCGATTGCGATAATTAATCTAAATAGTATATTTTAATATAATGTATGTACTGAATCCAGTGGTCAAATTTCAATACAAACCCCATTCCAGATCGCGTGCCATCTTATCATAATATGAACATTTCCCATCATTGTGATCGTGGACAAGCTTGTGTCTTTAGTGAATAACAAAAAAATCGCAAAATTCAAGACGCCCAATGTAGACGGACTGTAATAATGTAGACTTACTGGATCCAGCGACTGGTACAAACCGCTAAATCTACTCTTTTCATTATGAAAATATTTTCTTTAATAGTGGTTTTAACCTTAAAAGTACAAAAACTCGTACATTATGTATGAATACAAAATCGCTTTAATTATTAGACTGTCACGATAGAGCCGGTTTTTTCCCCGCATTCAACAACAATCGTTCTATTTTATCGTGATGCTGCCGCTACTGTGAGCTGACAGGGTTTTTGTAAAAACTGTACCTACTTTTAAAGAACTTTAATGGAAAAATTGTTGCGCAAGATGCTATCTCCTCACGATCTCCACCAACACAACTTGAACAATGTCATTAAATGTAGCAACCGTATAGGTTTCTTTCGCAAGGAGTAGATTCATTGTCGTTATTCCTTTATTGTTTTCATTCTTCATCATATTCTTCAGCCTGTTTGCGTCCATGCTAGACATACGCCTTTCCGATTGTGCGCCACCACATGGGTTCCTTCTTTTCCGACCACCCATTTACCGTCATCTTTTTGTGGTCGATGCATCAGGTCATGTGCTGCGCCTAAAAGAGGTTTACGGTCACTAGTGGGTGTACAACTCTCTGACTCAGCCACCATTTGCATTGGTTTTACGTCGAACATGTCTGCTATAAGCTTATAAGTACATTGGCTTGCTTATGATTTGGGATATGTCGGTAAATTGTCTTTTCTTTATTACATACGAGAATATACAATCCTAACAAACTATTTGCTATTCGTTTTATTTTTTGTATAAGCTAGAAAGAAAAACTTAAGCCTTCGAGACTATTACACGCTTTGTTTACGCTTAAGTTCGGTATAATCTTGACATTGGTCTGACGAAGCAGAAAATAATATTATTGTAAGCAAATAAGACCTAGCGGCAAATCAGATGGTAAGTACTACCGTCTGATTCGATGAATCCTATTATCGTTCGTTTATCACGCAACAAGCGCGGCTGAGTGCCTGTTTCAGTTGCAGCTACTGATTTGAATATTGCTTTATGTTATACTTAAATCGTTTTTGGAAGTGCTTCTGCGAATCACTTAAACCCAAATACAGCAAAGGCAATTTATTTATTTGTTATCGTCTATTGTTAAAGTTATCGTCTTAAAGTGTAGATGATTAAATGGCTGCCTTTTGGCGTTTGTTGTTTAATCAAAAGCTAAAGACCTTAAAAAAAAAACGTAAGATTCTCTTAACTTCGTCGTCGTTAACCGATAGACGTCCACTGCTGGACATTGGTCTCTTGTAGGGACTTCTAAGTGCCGCCTTCTTGTGCCGCCTGAATCCAGTAGCTTCCTGCAAATCGTATAATGTCGTATGTCTACCTAGTGGGGAGCCTGTCTACGCTGCACTTACTCGTGAGGTTGTTATTCCACCTTAGAATTTTTCCTGCGTCCATAGCATCCAGGTAGCGTCGTAGTGCCTTTAATGTTGTTTCAGCTTGTTTGTAATAACTAAACATAGTGTTACTTGTGCCAACTTAGTTCAAAAATGTAGAGGCATTTTTAAAATTTAATATAAGACAGATTGCTAGTTAATTCCGAGGGGAAACATTTCGTTTTGAGAAATCTTGAAATCTTGACCTTATATAAGATGCCGTGCACAATTCGAGCTTGTTATAGGTCATATCTTTGCCAACGATGCCGCATTTATGTAAAGGCATTAAAAACAAATTTGCATTGCTATTACCTCTGAGATAGCTATCCAAGATCAATCAGAGTAAGAAACCTTTAGAAATTTTCAATTCAAAATCTCTTCAGGCAGACATTGATTGACGGATCAATTACTTCTATTTGTCGGGGTCTGGTCCTATAAAGACTCTCTTATTCTCCTGTAGTTAGATCGCAGATTCTTTTACATTATAAGAATTCCTTATAAAACAACGGCCTTATTTAAAAAAAAATTAAAAATTGCTTGTTGTTATCAGTATGTAACGGGTTGTATGCAATACGTTTTTACCGTTTCCTGTGATATAAAATTAAGTTTAATCAAAGATTTGAAATTGAGTATAATAATATTGTTATTAGTTTTGAGTTAGTGATATCTTTTAAGCAGTGCTTATTTCATTATTAATTTGCTTTCATGTATATTACATTTGATGGTAGATTATTCTTAAAGCCACATTTAAAACTACAACAATTGTTGTAGGTATTATATAATATAAAGTTTGAAATACAACCAATAATAGAATTCAAATAACTAAATTAACATTATAATGTACAGGAGCCTCAAAACCGTTCAAGTTGTTGAAATTATTATTGTGCTTACTATTAGTTTATGAAGTATCGAGAGTGGAGACCGCATCTTGTTTTTATTGCCACAGCTGCAAAACTAATCAGCGTGGGGCAAACCATTATAATCTTGTCGTGTGAGGTTGTCATGTACTTGTATGTAATTGCCATTGAAGGAATGTGTATGAACAGTAGTTGGGTTATCAAGGCTCGCACCCCCCAGTCTCGGTGAAGTCTCATTTAGTTATATCCGTGCTTGTGTCGGGTGTGAATGTGTCCTCAGTAATAGATTTGTCAGTTCTAAAAAGCTAAATGGATGTAAACTCAAGAGGACTTTAAGTCAATTTTTTATACTAAGTAAATTTCTGGGTAAGCAATTATGATTTATGCCATATACCAGTACTTATATCGTAACTATCATGAATGTAAAGATGCAATTCTTTACTATCATAAGAGGTGCAAATGTTATCTTCCAATACTTATCAATAAATCAATCGTTCGATATTCAAACACACGTATATAATATTGTATTATTTACAACAAAATGATCTAAATGACAATTTAAAGCATAAGTTAATAAGACTTTATTAGTTAACAAGTGATAGTACCTGATAGAGTGATTGATATGCGAGGAAAGTAAATAACTACATATTTTTTATTTATTATCAAACTGTCTATCTACAGGTGTTCTCTATTGTTATCTCAATGAAAAGAAAGTTTTCTAATTTCGTTTGCTCTACATTATGTTCCGTATTAGAAACAAGAAATATAATTAAGTATTATTAGTTTTCTTTAACGTTTCTGATTTTTTTTCAAGGGCGTAGATTTATTTATTCTTCCTTTTATACTTAAGCTCCTTATATTTTATTTCTCTATGCTTTAGGTTAACTAAATATTACTGCAGTAAGATTTAAGCATTTTAATATCTTCTAATTTTACATGTTTGCGGTATTCAATCGAGGTCTGCATATTTATCCTCTAGGTGCTCACATTTTAAAGGGGCATTTTAATTTTAAGTAATAGATTTTATCTAGCCAAAAGACAAATACGTTAATGTATGGCAAAATTTCTAAATAAACATAACAATTTATATCTTCCGATGTGTAATTCTTGTGAAACAATCAATGAATGAAGTTTTAAAGTTCAGAGCACGTGCATACTGCACTCCCACGAAAATCGATGGAATTGAACCCAAAATGCCCGTGTTTCCTCGACGGAACATGAGAGGGTGGCTTTTGAAGGGGAGAAAATGTATATTGTTTAGTGGAATAATAAAAGTGTTGTCTATGACAACACTGGATCCGGAGCAATTAAGGCTTTCTGATATTAATTACTTTCTTTATTCCTGGATTGATACTGCTATCACAGAATACTAATAACTACGTACCTACTGCTAAAGGGACTGATTTTTTGGAAATATTTCTAAAGAAGACAATACAATAAAGCAAAATAATTTACAGATTGAGACGCTAGAAAAAAAATACAATATTTTAGAATAAAATTAATTATCAGGCATTTTAGAGTAAAATTAAGTATCAGGTAACAGTAAACATGTAAAAAGCAGTATCACTATAATTTCGCTTAGCACTAACATTGATCTTCATAGTAAACTCAAAAACCTAAGGCGTAAGGACTCGGAAGTTAGAATTTGATATATTTAGTACTCTCAATCATCACTAAACAACATTAAGAAGGCAGGCTTTGTAAACTAACAAAAAATTAATAAGAAAATAATAACTAAACCATCCTATAAAGAACGCATAACAATTTTAGAATGTTTTGTACAAAGCTTAAAAAGCGAGATTATGATTTCCCAAAGCCCCTTATCTTAATAGTCATTGTGATCCGATGTCATGATATACATCTCATTTGCTTTAATCCAAAAAGCTCAAGATAAGGCGGCTTCTGGCGTCCACCATACACTACTTCGTTGTTACTTTTTATTTTGATCAGTGAGTCAAATCATGTGTAGCAAATCTTTATTTAGAACTACTGCGAACATGTGAATGCAACTTAGAAGAATTTAGATTTTTCAGAAACTAAATCCACCTTTTTTCTTTTTCTCAATCATAAGCGTCGAACCGAACTAGATAAATGATTTTACTTTACATAATTACTATTCTGCATAAATTAGGGCATATACGACTTGTTTATTTACTCATCAGTATTATAAAGAGGAAAGATTTGTTTATTTGTACTTAGTCGATAAACTCTGAAACTATTGAACCAATTTTAATAATTCTTTCACTATTAGAAAGTTACTTTGCCCAGAAGTAACATAGGCTATAAATTACATTTATGTACCGCGAACAGTTACAAAATTTGAAATTTAACAACCTTTTTGGCTGGTACATAATATTACCTACGGTATACATTACAACACCATTATGTGTAAAATAATGACATTTCGTACGTAAAAATTCTGGGAACCATTCTTAATTAGTGAGGCAATTTCATCCTACCCCTAATCATAAGGGTCGGCTTTCAAACAGGGAAGGTTAGGTTAGGGGCCTTGGGATTGGTTTACAATTAAAATTAAGGGCAGGAAAACTTTGTCGCTTCTACATGATATTTTCTAGAATTACATCAAAAACAATATATTTGATTTAGACTTATGTAAGTACTAGTTGATGCGTGTGACTTCTTCCGCGTGGATTTATGTTTTTGAAAATCCGAGTGAACTCCGGATTTTCCGGGATAAAAAGTAACTTATGTTCGTCTCCGGGATGCATGTTGGTACGAAATTTTGACAAAATCGGTTAGGTAAACGGATGAGCAGTGAAAAGGTGACGAACAGACACTCTTTTGCATTTATAATATTAGTATGGATAATGGATATAATGAGTAGTGAGTTTCATTAATTTCTTATTTGGCATACTACAATGATTGCAAAATTCGGACTAAAAGATATAATGATAATCCTATTTTATGAGTTACGTATAATACTTATACGTTGTGTACGTTTCTTTTACAACACGTTTATGTAAATCAGTCCTTATTTACTTATATTAATATCGATATTTCTAATAATATTTTCAAGAATAAACATTGAAATATCTTTTCTAACAAGATAAGTTGATTGGAAAAGTCGTACTGCTCACGTTTTATATTCGTTTTCGTCGTAAAACATCAATCATAATGTCGAAATGAAATATAAATGCAGCCATACTCTAAATCAAACGAAAATATATTTCGATATGAATATTTTCGCAAGATTTTATGATTTCATAGCAAAATTAACGAGAAGTTTACGTAAAGTACTTTTTTATTAAAAAAAAAAAAAACTTGAACCAGGAAAATCGTTTCGCTAACAAGTACTACACCACTACAGCAGAGGCACTACAACTGGATCGGTATTATGCCGTAATTGCTTATTTGATGCAGAGCTTTTTCTCTACATTACTCTCTTGATATCCGCTTTTCGCGGACTTTTCTTTTCTTGTATTCTGTATAATTATCATTAAAATAATAATACTCTTATTAAATCTTAAATTATTATCTTTTTATATCCGTTTTGAAAAGTTACGGTTTTCTTTAGTGCTTTAGTGATATGGGTACATGTTATTTCCTTAATTTTATTATTATCTGAAGAGCTCATCTCAGTGATTAAGCCTGAATTCCTCCTCACCCATCGCATTCATCAGTCGCCCATTGCACTGCTCTGAATCTAAACTATTCTCACTCTGCTCCTAACTCTGACTCTGCTCATATCTATTCGTATGGTCAGCATTGTCAAAGTTAATATGTGGTGCTTAGCAATGAGTATCTATTCATACGTTCAACATAGGTATGTCTTTGACTCACGACCGATGTACGCGACTGACGCGTATTAGGATTTAGGCCGTCATATCACCACATAATACCAAGTAATAAATCAAAATCCTCCTCCACACTCATTTTGCTTGTGAAAAGTTAGTTTGAACTCTTCCTTTGGTCGTATAAACTTTAGTTCTAACTACCTATTTGTTGTATAAAGACAGCGTCAATGTATTTGTAGTCTGGTTTCTAAATTACATGGCAATAGGTGTAGTTTATTTTTGCACGCCCGTCGCCGCGCCGCCGCGCCGTGATCGTTGTTATATGCCTCTGACATCCGGTCGCGCCCTGTCTGCCTAATTGCCAGGCAAAAAGGGGTTTTACAATGTACAGCTACCCGTTCGGCTAATTGTAATAGCTCATCACCATAATCTTCTATCTATAAGTACATGTAAAAGGATAACATAGAACTGATATAAAGGTTTACCTTATATGTTGGGGTGAGAAACTTGAGATTTTGCATGTAGTAAAGACGTAGCTGCAATTTAAAACGCTCATACTATTTTAGGCATTTTTATATGACACATGCTAATTGGTAACTTTTACTACTCAAAAGTAAATATTAATAAAATTTAGAAACTGTAAACTCGGTCATGGGGTGTCATATCGTGAATGGTGCTGCTATAAAAGTTTATTGGTCCAATGTCTCGATGGAGTGTGAAGCGGACGTCGTGTATTATTCAATGGTGCCGACTGCCGAGTGGCAAGTGCCGAGTGGCCAAGCCCTCGGGACTGCCCTACCAAGCCCGTTATGTGCGGGCGACCTCATAATTTTATACAATTTATTTAGGCCTCTCGTTAGCTTTTTCCATTTGTTATTTTCATTAAGCTCCACAGTCGTTTTGAGAAACGGTATCATGAGGAGTTTTGTTTAGTCCCGCATGTTGGTCAAAATTTCATATTAGCTGATGCACGCGACTTCGCTTTATTAAAAATCCAGTCTATGTTCATATATGGATAAAAAATTTACGTCTTTAGGACGGACTAGTGTAAATTAAAAATTTAAAACACCCCCGACAAATGAAGGTTACAGTAACTAGAAAAGAGCTGATAACTTTCAAACGGCTGAACCGATTTTCTCAGATTATAGCTAAGAACACTCATTCAAGCCACCTTTCAAACAAAAAAAAAAACTAGTTAGTTTAAGAGCTACGATGCCACAGACAGATACACAGATATACACGTCAAACTTATAACACCCCTCTTTTTGGGTCGGGGGTTAAAAATAGTCAAGCGCCTTTCATCAAGTTTGGTTCAGCAGTTGAGCTTCAACAAGGTAACAGATAGATAGTCAGCTTTTGCCCGCGTCTTCGCCCGCCTGGTTTAATTTATAGGTATAGCGCTCGGGGACAATACCTATAGATACTAGTAACTAGATCATCAGATCAATGAAAGAATATTCAAAATTAGATCACTAGTTCCGGACATTACCCCCTACATGCAAACTAACTTATGTAGATTATGAGTTACTTATAACTCTTTAAAATAGTATAAATTATAGTACTTATTAGGTTTATAATATTGTCCTGAAATTAACTAGATGCAGACGCTTTCAAAGACGTTGTTAGAATTTTATAAAGTTTTCTTGTACATTTTCAAGAGGCGAAAGCTCAAAGCTTTCTTGTAAACATCATAAAGTCTCGCTTTTTGATGCTTCGTACGAGACTGAGACAGCTCCGGCCAAGCGTTTTACGGGACGAGATGAAAGATTATGAGATGGCAATGAACTTCAAACTGATTTCAAAACCCGACGTGTACTAATAAAGAACAATGTAATTGTTAGTGTTGGTGGGTGTGCAAATTAAAATGACATGTTGCACTCATTGTTTTTGATTCTAACTACTTACAACTTATTCTTACCTAACTTCAGCTTGGTGTTGAAGCAAAAAGGAAGTTTATCGTATGATTTAATTTTACTCCTCTGTTTATAAGTCTATGAAATGTGATTATTTACTATAGGTATTGAGTATGCTAACCTAATGCTTAAGACGGGTTATGAAGAGCTCTCTCTCGCACCTGTTTTCAAAACCTCATAATTCCTTAGGTAAAAGTTATTTAACGATAGAAAAATCAGAACTTATATAAACACTTTAAGAGGGCTCTCTCCGTCACTTGTTTCATACAATCTTAGTTCCAATTTCATTTGAATATTAAGCAACCAAAGTCCATGAAATTTTGCAGACATATTCTAGAAACTAATATCTATGTCTGTGGTTTTCCAGATTTCTGTTATAATATTCGGTTTCAAAGTTACGCGGTCTTAAAAAATTTCATACAAATCTTTGAGCTCCTGTAATTTTAAAACTACATATTTATAGAAAAATCTAAAACACCACAGACACAGATATTAGTTTCTAGAATATGTCTGCAAAATTTCATGGACTTTAGTTGCTTAATATTCAAATGAAATTGGAACTACGATTGTATGAAACGAGTGACGGAGAGAGGCCTGTTACTTTTGACAAGTAGGCACCTACACTAGACTGAAGATGGTTATTGATCTTGCATTAAAAGTCGGGTAGGTACATATGGCAACGGTTCCATAAATCGTTTGTTGGCAGTAAAAATGAGATAAACCGACAGATTACGCGCACGCGTACAAAATATATTCGCTAGCGGTCAGCGTACATCCGGCAGGCATCGAACCCGCTTCAATCAGCGCGGTGCAACGACCTTGCCATGTTTACCAACCAACACATAAAATACCCGTGAAAAAAATATATCAGAGTCAATGCACACTTTTAAGCAAGTTCATATCACTGGGAAATATCGAGTGGAACCCTACATGCTTGAGAGTTCACCATAATGTTCTCAAAGGTGTGTACTGTGAAGTATGCCAATCCACACGTGGCCAGCGTGGTGGACTCTGGCCATAAACTTTCTCATTCTGAGAGGACACCCGTGCTCAGGAATGGGCCGGATGGGTTCCGTTGCTGTACCTATACATATATAAATATTGGTAAATTTTGTTAACAACTCTGTATAATTTTAATTATACAGAGTTATATAAATCTCTCATTATAATTTTATTAAGAAGTATCCCGTTAGCCCGCTTCTATCTTAGACTGTATCATCACTTACCACCAGCTAACTCAGTGTCTAACACTGAATGATAGCCACCGAGCTCATTATTTAATCTATTGAAGGTTTTCTACGAAAAAATATTTTAATATCACCCAGTGAAGCAGCAATGCAGAACCACCCAACCTCGGTGGCTATCATGCAGTGTTATACACTAAATTAGCGAATCACCTAGCTGGTGCGATTGCAGTGAATGGTTAACTTGTGTCTGAATTTAAAAAAAAGTAGGCAGTTGGTACAAATCCGAATTTACGATTCCCCTCTGCAGCTTAAATGACACAAGCTTTATATTTTGTAGTTTGTATTTGTTCAAGCTTCAACTGCACACATGAACTATCTATCAGCAGTTTAAATCGAGTGATGACGACGTGCGCAATAAATTACAACCAGGCGGGGCTTTTTTGCAATCGCACATCAGTTTTTGTACTTACTAATCAAAATAGTTTGTGAGTAAAGCTTATACAGACGTCTGTTATTTTTTGTAAGAAGAAAATTCCGTTTTGAATTTTCCTTTAAACATCACCGACATTCGCCCGTAAACGGTTACGGGCGAATGTTCCGTTAAAGTAATATCTGGAAGAAAAGAAAGAATAAATGAATGACTAAAACATACTACGAAAATTCTAGGTCTTGACTATTGTTATTAATAAAGCCTCAAACTAGATCCTTAGTGTCAAAACTCGAAAGTATCTTAGTTCCTAGGGTCATTAATAAAGAAAGTCGGTAGTTTACGACAATTGTGTACACGTCTTCGTAAAATCAGTTTTTAAAATGTTATTAAAGTTTTCATTACGTGACTCTATTAAACTAGACATAATTCATCCTTTGCTGGCAGAAAGTTTCTGCAGAACCTCAATGTTATAAATTCCAACTTAATTACTTACTTCTTATTTTTCCCTCTACTTATAGAATTTCCTGTATTTCCTGGTTATTAAAACATGAACATTAGACAGAAAAAAAATTCTATCTGTAACTTAAGCAAATCCAAGTTTGATACCTATTTACCAAAAGTTTCAAAGCAAAACCTGATTTGCTGACCATATTTTGTTACAGTGCTATAAAGATAGCCATAAACACAGAAACCGGCAATTTGCGGCTTACCTCGCGGACCTACCCAATGACGTCAGTCAGCTACACAAAAAAATTTAAAACTCGGAGCAATAGTTCATGGCTTTTATGTTTCTAAATATAATTTTATATCAAGACATTCACTACCAGTTAGAAACTTTGCCTTGGAGAGCAAGATTCGTCGGTCCCTGCCATCGCTAATAATATGATAGTCAAATCGTTAGTCAAGAGCAAGAAATCGTCATCATTATCATCGCTAACCGATAGACGTCCACTGTTGAACATTGGTCTATTGTACGGACTTCAACACGCCATGGTTTTACGCCACTTTTTACTTGAATCGAGCTGTTCCCTGGTACTCGTTTGATGTCATACGTCCACCTAGTGGTGCCAATGCTGCCTTTTCGGTCCGTGTTCACCATTCTAGCACGTTGGGAGTTGGGACCACAAAGTTTATCAGTTCTACGAACTTGACTGACCATTGCCACTTCAGCTTCGCAATGTTAACCTGCATCACTCTGGTTCTCCTATCTTCTTATTTCTGGTTTGATCACGTAGAGAATCTCTAAGCATAGCTCTCTCCATCACCTGCTGATTAACTTTGAGCTTTCTTATCATGCAACTCATAGCAAGATATAACTACTGGTTTTCCTAATCGGTTGCTGAGGTCTATGATAACTGATATTACGTTGCTATTATCGCAATTGCTGTAATACTAAATTAAGCCAATATAGCGAATCGGCCAATCAGTGGTGATTGCGATCGTCATACTGTGGGTGTCGTTAGTGCTAGAGATTCTTAAGGCAATTGTTGTGTAAATGAGCTAATAACCTATCAAATGTGAATTTTAAATAACCAGTAGCCCGTGGTTAATACCAGAAACATGCAGTAACAAAGCAGACTTTTGAGTACTCCGATATAGTAGTTAATTTCTTGGTACCAAGAACTTATCTCTATAATAGTATCTATAATAAATAATAGGGTCCTCTAATTTTTTTTTTTGTTTCTTTTGTACATACAATTTCACCAATTTAAAAGATCAATTTTTGAAATCTAGATTACTATATGTACTTTGAATATAATATGTACCTACCTATCACCTATCAGATGATACCTATTAATGAATTACAATGTTGTCCAGTGTCCTACATGAAAATTAAATAAAGCTATTCATTTTCAGTTTTTCTCGAGTTGAGATAAAGCAGTAGGTATCACAATCATTTTATTTAATTTCTAATTCTGGTTTTTTCTATTGCTTTTTAGTTAAATTAATTTAAATAGTTGCGCAATTTCTATGAAACTGTTTAGCAACAAGGAACTGGTGATAGAGTCTTGAGTCTTTACGTAGTATGGGCGCCCAAGTTGCCCTACTTGAAATAAAGATATTTGAATAATTACACATATGCAATATAACATTAACCCAGTTTGAGGCTCAAGCTGTGAAGCCGTTAGCCGATTTGGCGGGCTGCAAGCACGTTGACGTTTGTACTCGTATCTCTAAGCGGCAACTACGATGCATAATAAAACAATAATACATAATAAACTACTTGCATAATATACTTACATATATATATATAATGTCATATATACCGAATCGGGACAGATACAGTACCGGTACTTGATAAATAATTAGTTTCTACTGAGATAATTTGCTATTCTAGACTCAGTCTCGATTCTCGGCGGATTTTTGTAAGTCCATAGGTTAGTTTTTTTTTTAGTATATAGAATATTAGCCATGTTAAATGACTAATATTCCCCTTTCCTCTCCAACTAAGCGTCAGGCTTGTGCTAGGAGTAGGTACGACAATAGTGCAATGGGCGGGGTCCGAACCGTCGACCTTTCGGTTTTCAGTCCACTCCTTTACCGGTTGAGGCTCCAAATAAGTTGATATATTTTTTTTTAATTTTACAATTTCATAACTTGCAAATCCAGTATCCACCTAGGCTCAGCTGGCAATTCAACTTTGCCATAATGAGACAGCACAAGAATTGACTACCATACAACTTTCAGGTTCTATCACACTTCTTTCTATGGAGGTGGTAAGCCTAAGTTCGAGTCGTCAAAGTTTAGAACTTGGTAGCCAACTTACTGGCACATCGTTAATCTTCAGAAACTTAACTAACTTAACTGTAGTTAGATACGTCATGTAAATGACTATGACTGAGAAGTGCAGAAATCTGAAAGGCCGGCAACGCATCGGCGGTACCTCTGGTGTTGCAAATGTTCATGGGCGGCGGTAATTACTTAACATCAGGTGACCCACGTGTTCGTTTGCTACCTATTTTATTATTTAAAAAAAACTATTATCCCATGAGGTATGACATATCTCTCAGTCTCGGTGATCATGCGAACAGCATTTTGTTAATCGACTAATATTATGGTTATTTCATATTTGCACTTACTTATTTAGAACTAGCTGATGCCCGCGATTTCGTTCGCGTGGATTTCGCTTTTTGAAATCCCGTGGGAACTCTTTGATTTTCCGGAATTATTATAAGTAGCCTTACTCCAGGTCCTTTTATATCCATGCAAAAGGTCTCGTCGATCCGTTGCTACGTTGCGGTGTGATTGAAGAACAAACCAACAAACAAACACATTTTCGTATTTATAATATGGGTAGTGATATTCAGTTGTGACGCTATACATTTTTTCGCGATCAATGTTAGTATGCATGAGTAAATTCCGTTAATCCCTATACACCAAGGATCCTTATTTGTCGTGAAAAGTCGTGGGCTACGTGAGTGGATTATTGCGCAAGCGCTACCGCATTAACTCTTTGTAGAATATCAAACAGCTTATTTGTAGTTTCCTCAATTTGGAAAGCCTGTGATCCTGCGAAATAGAAATTCTATTTCGAAACGATGAAAGCTTAGAATACCCAAACACGTAAGCCTCTTTTAGGTAGCGCCAATGTTTTCTGACAGCAGCCTTTCGCATCCAATCAGTGCCAGCCACTTTCCGGAGTCATTATCTAAATACATATAATTTATTTAAGTACTAAGTAGGTATCTACAGCTAGGTACTTGCCGCGATCTTCACTCGAGGATACCCTTCCGGCGGTGCCACCAAGCGATTTAGCGTTTCGGTACGATGCTGTTTTGAAACTGACAGTACGGATAAATAAAATTGCCATACCGCTTCCAAGTTAGTCCGCTTCCATTTTAGAGTGCATCATCACTTACCACCAGGTGAGACTTCAAATGTGTATCAGTCCTCCTACATATTATGATGATGATCATGATCAAGCACATTTAAAAAAATCATATATAAAATACCAACTAAGGTCATAGTGGACATAGTCCCAGATTAGCTGTAAAGCTGTCAACAGTAGGTAAAATGTATAGGTATATGCAGGTCAAACAATTCGCAAATCTCATTCGCAAATTTCATCTCTATTATATGTGGAAAAGGGCAGTTGAATGCACTTACTATATGTAAAGATTTAAATTATTAAAGTAAATTTAAACACTTAACGCAGTTATCAGTGTACCAGAAATGAGCTATAAAAACTTTTAACAAGATAAACGTTTTAGACCGACGCGGACGATCTAAGTCGCCAAAAAGACATTTCAGCCTTCAAGCATTCTTCTAATAAAAACTATGTCAACTATGTTCAACAGGGAAGTATTTTAGCAACGCTAGCCTCCAAGTTGTTAAGTGGTTGTGACATAACCGACAGCCAGTTAGCGACCTTCAATTTAACGAGTGACGAGGTGGCGAGTGTCATCGACAGGGCCTTCACCGTGGTTACTGACGAGTTTAATTAGCTTGCCACGACGCTCGTTACGATAAAAATAAACACATTGATTTATGTGTACATCTAGTGAGTGTGCAGACGGCGTGTCGCGAGCCGCGTCCCTCTATGGTGTCATGACACCATGACTAATGATATACCTAGTATACCTAACCAGTCTACGTACAGGGAGGTGAGGCGACATCGCTCGTCGTCTCAACCGATAAACGTCGATTGCTAGACTGAAGGCCTCTTTCAAAGATTTCCACAAAATACGGTCTTGTTTCACTTGTGATTAGCTGCCTTCAGATACCCGCTTGAAATCGTCCGTCCATGGGGGGTTAAGGTTTCTTAAAAATCCCGTAACTCTGGTTTTCTGGGACAAAAAAATACCTATTTCCTTCTTCTCTATAGTAATATCCAGCAGACAGTTTCAAATGTAGTGAATTATGTATGAATTAGAGATATCTTGAGGCTTTGGCCATTTAGTCTTAATATTTGAAAAACCTTAACTTTATCCTTGTCATAAGTGCCATGAGCAATAAACAGAAAAGTGCGGAAATCTGCTCATAAATTTATAGAATTACTAGCCGATGCCCGCGACTTCGCCCGCGTGGATTTAGGTTTTTTGAAATCCCGCGGGAACTCTTTGATTTTCCGGGATAAAAAGTAGCCTATGTGCTAATCCAGGATATTATCTATCTCCATTCTCAATTTCAGCCAAATCCGTCAAGTAGTTTTTGCGTAAAGGAGTAACAAACATACACACACACACACACATACAAACTTTCTGCTTTATAATATTAGTGTGATAGAGTTAGAGATAGCAACGTGCGTTATCGCTAATGCTTATAGTAATAATTCTAATCGGTCGTTCTTGTATTTCGCGATTAGATATTCCGTAAACAAGGCCAAATTAAATTAGTCCCAAAAAAGATACCCTCCATTGTAAAAGCAATATAGAAATGTACTTTAAGTACTTACTATTAAAAAAATCTACATTTTTCTTTGATTTCACGTCACCAAATATTTGACAGTCTATTCAGGATCTAACCGAGAGTTCCCTCACTATAGTTCACTCTAATATTACGATCTCGAACTGCGGAAGGTTTGGTCTCAAACTTACGTCATGGGCGAACAAAGAAATAAACAAATCAACTACCTTCTATAATTACTACTTTATCAATATATACTCGAAAAAGTGAAGATTTAATTTTCATCGTGGATCGCGTTCATAAATCTTAACCATCAGTTTGTATCTTGGCTCTCGTAAATATCAATTTTCTATAAGATATAACCAGATAATTTAATTATAAGCACCCCATAAAAACGTAATAGTTTCTCGTTCATGATAACAACAAAAAACAGAAGCCATGGGCGCATAATAAATTACGGCTTCGCATTAACTGGACTCTCTCCGTCACTCGTTTCATACAATCGTAGTTCCAATTTCATTTGAATATTAAGCAACCAAAGTCCATGAAATTTTGCAGACATATTCTAGAAACTAATATCTATGTCTGTGGTTTTCCAGATTTCAGTTAAAATATTCGGTTTCAAAGTTACGCGGTCTTAAAAAATTTCATACAAATCTTTGAGCCCCTGTAATTTTAAAACTACATATTTTTAGAAAAATTTAAAACACCACAGACACCGATATTAGTTTCTAGAATATGTCTGCAAAATTTCATGGACTTTGGTTGCTTCATATTCAAATGAAATTGGAACTACGATTGTATGAAACGAGTGACGGAGAGAGCCCTGTTAAAAGCGGTTTAATACAGTCTCTAGTGGTTTTCTAATTTCATTATGGAAAACACTAACATTATCAGTAAGAATTGATTGATGATTATAAAAACTTATTGATGCTTCATTAATCAATGGAGCATCGGAGCTATTTACTTATGCAGTTTATATTATGCTGGGTAAGCAACGTTGATGTGAGTCCCTAACTCGATGGGAACCTAACTAACATTTAATTATAAATACCTACTTATCTACTTAAATGTTGAAAAATCTAAGAGATAAATCATAACGTGAATGCGGGAACATGCTTCAATAAATGCCTATAATTTATTATAAGTGAATAATAGAAAGAAGTCACAACTCACGACCCTCAGGAATGAGGGATACGTCATTGATAGACACTCTTGCTGAAACATCTATTTTAGTGATCGCTGATTGGTTAATAGCGGAAGAGTTTCAGCCAAATATTACAGGAAGCTTTTTTTGTACATAAACTTGTTACAAACTAATAATGAAATTAAGGTGCAAAGGTGGAACTTACTTCTTCGCAATCAAACTTCCACAGTACAAAATCTGTACAGTGTCACCTGCAATAATTTTATTGAGGTGATTTTTCTTATAAGCGAATAGCAGGCAATCGCAAGCAAAATAATTCAAACTCAAATCATTCATTCAAAGTAGGTACCTCCTTTTGATGGTCAGAATTGTTAGATTTGTAAGATGATAGAGTGGTGATAATTAATTACGTAAACTTTAAACTAAAGCTACGAGGGTTCCGAACGCGCTTAGGTCTGAGAAGAACCCACAACAACTCAGCCGGGTATTCTTTTTAGTATCACCACTTCAAAATAATGTTCATAAAGCACCCACTAAATGTGCCGAATGCCGAATGATGTGGCAGAAATGTAGAGTGGTTGTATGTGAATGAATGTCGCAACTTGCAAGCCTGAGTGCTCGGCCGCGTGGGAACGGCGGTTGTTCCTCTGGCTCTTTGTATGAGCCTGAATAGGGGTCATATGGCTATATCGACAATGTGCATTGTTATTACTTTCATACTGCATAGTCCTGCAGCGGCTTTCAAAGCTATTTGTTGTAGTTAAGGCTTGATCATTGCATTACGTTCAATTTTCGTTTGCTACTGCATATTACCCGACTACTGCAATGCAAGAGAAGAGTAATGTGTTTAACAGTCTTCTTATGATACAGAATATAGAGATGTTTCATTGTAGCGTCTCTGCTTTCGGGTCTTTGAAAAATAGCTCGTCGTTGGCTTCGTCTGCTAACGTTCCGCATATTATCATAGAGTTTCTTATGTCATGACTCATGATAAATTCAATTCTTATTCGAAATTGGTTTCGACACACGACCGTGTGTCTTGATATGGCCAACATGGGTCCATGATAGCAAAATGCTTCAAAAAATAAATGTTTATAGAATAAATGTTTAGATATATTTCTATTATAGGCAATAAATTATTATAATGAAACCCCACTTGACATGCCTGATAGCAACAAATTATAATTTTATTTATAGCAATCCCTAAGCTTCGGAAGGGTGGAGTATTATTCCCATCTCTAAACCACCCCTGAAATTAATACGCCCTACATAGCTACATCCTATAGGAATTGTTACTTTCAAACAATCAGCTGTGTTATGTATGAATAAAAATATGTATAATATTGTGTTAATGTAGAAATAATAGAAAATTCTCTTTTTAAACCGGAATCACTATACTTAGATATACGTTTAACGTCCATAGTTGTGGCTAGAGTTAATTAAATTGCAGAAGTTAAAGTCACATCTTTTACAAATGCTTCATTTTCTTTAGCAATAAAACTATGAACAGTTTGAGAATAGGCAAATGAGAACAATAGAAATAAGCTCCCCCGAGACTGTGACCCGTGGCCCGAGGGCTTCCGCACAATGGACGCTTTACTCGCACAATAGCGCTGCATCGAACTGATTACTTGGCACTGAAACCATCCGTCTACCGACATGAAATACGCTGCAATTTTTCATTATAGCAACGTTTATTTTTGTTACAGATCATGTGACTTAAAAACCCGACATGGAAGAAGAAAATACGAATAAAACTGCTGAGGCTAGTGACGCGCCGCCTAGCTCGAACGCCGATGAAGTTAACAATCATGAAGAACAAACAAACGAGTGCAAAGTGAAAGACAATAGTGATAATTCCATTGCCACAATTAAAGAAGAAAGTGATATAATTGTAAAGACATTTGAAGATTGTAAAAGTGAAAGTGTAGATTTTAAGGAGTCATTCGTAGAGAACGGATCGTGTGAAGCGATTGATGACGCACGTTCGATAGGCGATCTCGACAGCTTACCGGCCGGTGACGAACTAGCGCTCGGAGCCGCGGGCAGCGACAGTGGGGTGGAAGGATGCGGACGAGCGCTCAGTAGCGGAGGTGGATCTCGTTCCTGCGCCTCGAGTGTGGTTTCCTGTGGCTCGGGATGCGGTTCCGAAAGCTCATCGCTTGCTGGAGCGCCTCCTAGACCCCGCCGACGTGTAAACGTCACAGTAGCGGAGCCAAAGAGAAGTTCCCCAGTAGGGACATCGACACCACGACCAGTTACGGCCCCACGGGGACCTAATCTTGCAACACGAGAGCGCGCGAGAAGTAGAGAGAAACCGACACCTCCCGAAAAACCCCGACCGCTTACACCCAAACCACGCATAAGACCAACCACCGATCTTCCAAACCTAGTCCGTGAAAGTCCAGCTTTACGTGCCAAACCTACAAAAACTTCCACCGCGAGATGTAGAACGCCAAATTCGCCAGTAGATGAAAAGAAATGGCCCACAAACGGGCAACGGCTATCGACCGCCACTGACGCGACCGCGACCCGGGTAGCAGCCGATAAATATGGAACGTTGCCACGGAGAAGGCGCGACGTCGATCCAGAGTCTTCCCCAAAACACGAAAGCACACCGCCCACCTCCAGAAGACCTACAGTTTCACGATCTGTTTCATCAAGGACCGCAACTAAAACTCGCGTGAGGATATACGCTGAGAAAATTTGTCAAACAGTTTTGGTGGGGACTGATATCGAATCAGCTCTTGCGGGAATCGTGCCAAATATCGAAAGGTATATTTACTTACTAGAAAAATAATTTCGTAAACTAAGCCCCTTAACAAGCCCTCTACGAATTAAATTTTTTTTCAGTCGCATAGACGTAACGCGATGTCATCGCGGGGTACAAGCGAGTGCCCGCGACACGGAGATCGCGCGACTGGTGTCAGCAGCCGCGGTCGCCGAGGCAGTTGCGACTGAGGAGCGCGAGAGAAGGTTGCACGTGGAAGCGCAGCTGGCTGCCGAGCGTGCTGCCAGACTGGCGGCGATCTCTGAACTGGAGAGAAACTCGCAACGACTGCTGGAGCTCGCCGGTGCTGGTATGTATGGCTTAAAACTTTATGACCACACGTTAATGGGTCAAGTTCAGTTATTCATAATTTTAGCATATTTAATCAGGCTGTTTGCGTCTATGTACATAGGCCTGGCTTTCCGAGAGCGCGACACCACACAATGTCTTCTAGGAATCTTTGGACGGTGTTAGACGATCAATTAAGTGGCGGCATTAAATTTCGAAGACCGTAATTATGTGGTTATTGGTGGCACACTTTAGCTTTTTTAAACATTGGAACGTCGGGGCATTTCCGAGCAATCTGTATGAATGCACAGAATTTAGTCAAAAGGTGCTTAGTACTTGTCTCCTTAATCCAAGATCCAGTTGCCAAGTATAGTGCTTGGTACCTGAAAAATGTCTTGATAGTCCGACTTGTATATAAGCAATCTTGATACAATAAAATTATAGTATTACGGAAGTTGTTCAGAAGGCTCGAAAATGGATGATACATTCAAACAATGGTTCCAGGCGCCGGTGCCAACGCAGACGGCTGCTTGCGAGCATTGGAGGAGCAACTTCGATCTGCGCGCGAGCTGGCGACGCGGCAGCGCGGCGAGATCGACGCGCTGCGGGACCACTGCGACAAGTTGCACGCGGTGAGATTACATTGCCTTGTTTGTCACATTGTCTATAAGGCGCCGCTTGCTGCAGTTTAATAGCTTTTCATGTATTGGTTCCTCAGCTTTGAGAATTTTGACTCGAGCTAACACTTTCTTTATGGTGTTGCGCCATTGCCGCCATTTCTCTCTATTGGAATCCGTCTGAAAAGCATAGGTTAGACCAACGTCTCGGACTGCATCCGTAGATCCTTCCGATCGTGCCATGGAATATGTCTATTTTTAATTCATGGCAATGTCTGACTAATTGTCATCAATAACCAAAACATATTATGATACCTAAATTTTAATAGATCATGATTGTCAAGTTTTAGATATCAAGAAAATTATGTACCGTTGTGAAAGTTGCTCAAGTCATGCGTTGTTACAGGAGGCGTGTAACGCTCGGGAGACATCGAGGGTTTTAGAGGCGAGGCTGAGCGAGGCGGAGCGCGAGGCGGCTGAGATGCAGGACTTCCTTGCCGCGGAGACGGGAGCGCTGAGCGACTCCTTGCGAGACGCTGAGGCGGAAATCACGCGCCTCACCGCCGAGCTCGAGCGCAGGTATGGACTTAACCTCCTACAGAAGTTAACATTCAAAAGAGTTGAAACTTCGGTGGAGAGGGGAGGGGCAATACTCGCACAGATGGAAACGTGTAGTTGCGAAAACCTGCCCAGAGAGAAGAAAAGATGAAGGGTTAAAACCTAGGCGCTGAAGTATCGTCGCGGCCGTTGTCTCAAGCAATAAACATCCATTACTGGACGAATGTCTCTTGTAAGGATCTATCTGTACAGAAATGCTTTGGGCCGCTTGTGTCTAACTGGTCTCTCCCTAGCTTGAATTTCGTCCATTTTTTATAAAATTTGTTATTAATTTGGCCAATGGCAATGGAACAAGACGACGGCATTATTTTAATATTACTGAACGAAATAAACCAATAAGAACAATTATATTGTAGGTCACGGGAACAACGAACGTTCATGTCAAAATGTTCTGTCCCCCTTTTCAAGAACAATGCTTACTCAAAATGCATTTTGCAGGCGCGGCGAGTGTCGGCAACTGGTGCGCATGTGCGAGCAGCGGCGACAGGAAGCGCTAGCCGCGGGCGCGCGGGCGAGGGGAGGCGCGGGGGCGGCGGCCGCGCTGGACACACTGTCGCGTCGCCTGCGCGCGCTCACGGAGGCCGTGCGCGCCGCCTATGCCCTGCCTCCCCACGCCATACACCCCACCGTCTACCACAACGAGGCCTACTGCAGGTGAGGATTCCTCTTTCACATTCCTGTCATCATCAGTTCGAATTTTAAGCATAGAAAATGGTTATTTTGTATAAAAATGGGAACCCATCGGAAAAAAGATCGAATGCGTACACAAATTCTTAAAAGATAAAATGCAAATCGATGCTAATAGGATGTTTTTTTCGTCAGGATCGGACGCCTGCAATTTCTTGTGATTAATGTTCCTTTTAAAACCTCCAATATTAATCAAAGTAGGTTTTAATTAATCGTTTTAAGGCATTTAAAATGTAGTAGAAGATGAAAATACGAAGCCCTATTAGTCGTTGTGACATCACAGCGCATCTTCATCAAATTTTCAGATGGAAAAGCACACTAAATCACTTACTCATACCTATTTAATTATAATAAAAAAAACACAATTTTTGTTGTAATTTTTTATTTATTTAGATGATCCAGGCTCACTGTACTCTTAAAAACAGTTCTCCAAAAAATACACTAAAACTAAAGTCATATTTTGCTTTGGACGCAGTCGCAGCGACAGTGGAGAAACTCTATCTCCAGAGGAAGACACCCGCGGTGGGCTTTTGGGCGCAGTAGCCCGAGCTCTACGCTCGGCGGCCGCCGCCGCGCCGCTCGCTCACAACGCCCATAACGCCCACTACGCCCACAATGATGACGAGCGCTCACGGGTGTCTGACGACAATGATAACTCCGCAGACTTGCTGGACTCGGAGACGGAACCGTGTTTAGTTACAGATCCAGGTAAAGTGAACCCATTATTATTTTATAAAAGACAAAAATGACTGACTGACCTAACCTAATAGCTCAAACTGCTGGGTCTAGAAACTTGATTGTATATTATTGTATTTAGTATCCAACCATTTTTGGTTTGCAACTGTTAATGTAATACAAAAAAAAATATAGGCATACTTAATATTTTTCAAGTATAAACCGTATGTATAGACTAAAAAGTGGAAACGATTTAGCAGGAAAGCGGGCCCCTACGCAACAAATGCTAGGAAGAAAAGTGAAATAAAAAAAAAATTGGTTACAATAAATATTTATAATATTAGTATAATATAGATTTTTTTTTTAGAATGCGCCGAAGAATGGTGGTCAGGTGCGGAAGGCGCAGGCGCCTGGAGCGGGGAAGAGCTGTCACCAGAGAGGGAGTCTTGCGGTGATGGCGACAAAGGTTTGATTCAATAATATATGCTACATAACTTTTTTATCATATCGACATATCGACGTCAGCGTAAACCGCTGGGTATGGAAACTTGAGATTTTGCCCTAAGTTCTCTATATAAAGCAGACTTTCCACTAAGAAAGAATTTTAGAAATGCCACCAGAATAGTACTGGAATTTTTTATCTGATATTAGTGGTCAGCTAATATGCGTACTTTAATCCGGCTCGAAGGACCACTTAATCATACCTACTAAGTTTGTCTGTCTGTCCATCTGTCCTTTTAATCTTCGCCTGGAGATGGATACAGTCTAATTTTTACCTCGGAAAATCAGGATTCCCACGGTATTAATAAAATTAGAATCCACGTGGAATCGTGTCTGTTATAAATCATAAAATTACAGAAGCGGAAGGTGAAGGCTCAGCGGAGTCGCAATCAATGTCAGAGCGGGACTCCCTCCGCAACCTCTCAGCGGCCATCGCGGCACGCCAACGTTGGGAGGCCGAGGGCGAGGAGGCGGCGCGAGGAGCTTTATTAGAGCGAGTGTTGGCGTTGGACCTGCGACTAGCGGACTTGCTGCGAGCGTTGGCCGCCGCCGCGCAAGCCGCCAACAGTCCCTCGTCCAGAGCCCCCGACACGCCCACCGCTGCGTTGGCTCATGCACTCAGGTATGAATAAAACCGGTATGTGGGAATCTCGCGCTTATTAGATCGCACCAACGTTGGGAGGCCAAGGGCGAGGTGGCGGCGCGAGGAGATTTACTGGAGCGAGTGTTGGCGTTGGACCTGCGATTAGCGGACTTCCAACCGCCAACGGTCCCTCATCCAGAGCTTCTGACATGCCCACCGCTGCGTTGGTGTATGCACTCAGGAATGAATATAACAGCTAGCACATGGGAATCTTGTCATTAGATCGCAAGACAAAAAGAGAGGAAGTGGAATCAAAGTTAATACACTAATATACTTAATAAATAAATAATACATCATAGGCAGTCATTAATAATGAGAACTCTTGTACTATACAATATTTTTATATCATAGTTAACAAAATATTTTTTTTTTTTCTAGGGATAAGATCGAGGTGACGGAAAAGAACGTGGCAGACGTGGTGGTGAAGAAGCTTGCTGAGTTGGACGCCTGCAAGAACTTGATGGAGCAATACCAACACTCTATTGAAGTAAGTAGCTTTAGTACACTTTTGATCGCAATTTACTACTTAAGTCAAGATGAAAACCATTTATTAAAAGTGGATAACACTTAACTACACTTTTTGATTGCCAGTCGGTAGTTGAATTTAACACTTTTAAGATTACACTTCTTACGCACTTCTCCATACAAACGTATTTTGTCTATTGGATTTATAGCATATATAGTAATTTGTCAATTATAAAAATTATAACATAAGCACTTAATGTACTAAAAAAAAAAATTAAAAACAAAAACCGAGTAGCATAAAAGCTAGTCTTTCTACAGAACATCTTTTACAGCTAGTTTATAATAGCGAAAGAGAAATGAAAAAACTGTTACTCTTTATAAGTTATTATCGGTAATCCGGTGTTTAACAACTAGTCAAACCAGGGGGGCTATCGACATTGATGCTGTCCTTTAATGATTGATATATTTTAAGCTGATAGGGGGCTGAATCTTTTTATCAAACGTCAAAACACGCGTTCAATATGCGAGCTTCTAAAAAATACTGGCATGTGACGTCACAACGTGATTTGACGTAGTATTTTTGTTTAATCGATAATTTAAAATAATTATTACACTAACAAAAGAAGTAGATTTCACGTATTTTGGAAGACCCTCTAATTCACAGAAAAAAAGTTTATTTTTACATAGGCAAATGCCATATTTTTCGAATATTATTATAAACGTAGTGAGGTGTTAGTAGCGTTAGTGCCGTTAACTGATTTGATGTGAAACAGGTATTTACACCATTCAGGGCCTGCTTGGCGATCTCGAGTCAAGAGTGAAGTGCAAAGGTTAATACCATCCCACTACTATACTCTTATACAATACCAGCTTCTATACTACGCACATCTATTTTACGTCGTGTGCTCTCTCTCTCTCTCTCAATATCTACCTACTCTATGTTAATTTCTACTTACTCTATGTATTTTTTTGTTTTTCATTATAGGCGCGTCCAGTTTATTTATTTATTTATTCAAAGGTACACACAACAGTCCAGTCCAGTTATTTTATTTGTCAATATTAATAAAAATACTATATCTATATTTTATTATAATTTAGCGCCCCGTCCCCACCTTCGCAGCGTAGCGTAGGAACTATTAATTTTAAGTTTACGCATTTTAATAATTTATGCAACTGAAGCTAAAATTGAACGTTTTTTTTCCGACTTAATTCACTTAATCTTAATATTATTATCAAATTATAGCTTATAAGCTTTTTAGGTATTTCCTGTATCGGTGAAAGCCATATCTGTACAATAGTTTCTGAGATAAAACACTCTTTAGCGCAGCGGGAGACTATTAGTATAACATACCTGTCTGCAAGACACTCATTGAAGCTTATTTTTACAAAAATCCAAGCATGTTTTCTAAATCCAAATCGTAAATATAGTAAGTAAAAGACTTCTATTAGGTGTATTTTCTATTTTACCTATTAAAAATATCTTTTGTATGCATCAATTGTGTATAAAATCTGAAATCTACTAACTTTAAAGTATACAGGCTGTAACCAAAACGCTAGCAAAAACTTAGCGTATTATTATGCTACCTTAAGACGATCCAATACCAATAACTATTTGCCTTATCTTGTAGTTTTAGTGATTTAGTTTTTTTCAAACCCGTATTGCATGGCGTGCAGGAATCGGGTCAATGCCCCACCTACGACGCGGTATTGACTTCGAGTGGCCTATTTACGAAACGTTCGTTGATAACGTTAACGTTAAAGAATACAAAACGCCAGTCAGATGTTTTATTAGCAATACATTGTGAACTCGTAAAAATATAGGATTTTTAAAAAAATCGCAGTTTTTAATGCTATCTTATCAGTAATCATCAATACTCTCACCTGTCTTTGTTTACTAGCGCTCTGGTTACACCTTGTATAAGAGTAATGCTAACCTTTTCACTGACTGTATTGATAGGTATACCGTATATTATGTAATATGTTATGGGAGAGAACACACAGACGTCACCGTCACATAGCTTCATCGCAGCGCGTTGACTCGCGACCTCCAGCACTATTGTACACCTACTTGTAACTTGTATATAACTGGGAGAATGTAAATATTGCAACTATTGGCTGAACTGTGTTGTGATCAAATTGTATAACTCGGTCGCGGTAAGTTTGCATCTCGCTAGAATGCGGCGCCTCTCCCACTTACCCTCTCGACTCCCCGCGGTCCTCTTGTCGCGCCAGTACGGTTCGCATATCGTACCTAAACGTCAGTGTGACGTCATCGACGCGAGGTGCAAACTTAACTTGACCGAGTAGTATGTAAATAACACTGTGATTAAAATATAAATTGGTTACTGATTAACTTTACACTGTGAGTGAGACTTTGGGGTAACTTTTGAAGTTAACTTAACGTTAATTTGAAAGGTTACATAAGCCTCGGGGATCTGTGTCTCAAAGAAAATTCCTCAAAACTATAATAATTTGGCCCAAAATAACAAAGATACTTCGAAAAATCTTTAGTATTATTGTATAGATATACTCTATTAATTCTGAAACGAAATTAAGTAAGAAAAGTAGTTCTAAGTATGTATAGTTGCAACAGCTGAAAATATCACTATGCAAAAAATGTATTCAACGCTTGCCAGTTAGAAAATACTCGTATTTAGACTTTAGAATATACCCAATATTTAGTCTATGAAATAGCCAATTATCAATACCGTAATGATAGCTTTTACAGATACCATGTAGAAAATAAAATTAAGATTTATTAAAGTGCGATTTTTGATTTGCGCTTTAGACATATTTATTTTAGTGCTTACAGTGTAAGTTGTACTCCGTATCATAACAGGTTTTTGTATTGGACAGGTGTTAAAAAGTCAACTGGCTCAACGCGGTGAAGAGGACGAAATCGAGTTAATTGAGCAGGTTAGCTATATTTTATTACAGAGATCCTTCTAATTAAAATCTATTCTTAACCCCAGAGATTAAATGTCTTACTTAAAAATAATTATACCAGCTTAACAAAAATAGTCAAAAAATACTCATGGTTCCAGTTTAGATTAAAATTGTTAATAAAATAATATTTCGCGCATAATAAGTAAAATAAACATACGAAATGTGTGATTACGAGATTAAAAAGTAGCACTAATCACATAATATTTGAAAGACGTAAAGAATAATTACAAAAAATAATCCACCTAAGGTTTTTTTTCAATAGTAAGTAAAACACATAAATTCAGATTCCGTTGCGATTTGATTGAAGGACTAACCAACAAACTAACGCTCTTTCGCATTTATAATATTGGTATTGGATAGTGATTTAGTTTGAATGTACCACCATACCTACTTGCCCCCAGGAGCTGGAGTGCTGTGACGAGGGCGAGCGGCGGCGTCGCTGCGAGGCGGTGGAGGCGGCGCTCGGCGCCTTGTCGCACGCGCCTCGCCTGCTGCCTCTGCGCCGCCGCCTCGAGCGCCTCGCGCTGGCCCTCGCTGCCCCGCCGCCCGCACCTGCCCCGCGCCCGCCCGTCGCACAACCCGCCGCCTGCACCTAGTACTAAGACTCCCGAGCAAAACGTCGTGCCAGCCGAATTAAGTACAACTTCTTGCTCCGCGCATGAATTTCGCTAGTGAAAGGGGTAACAAGGAACGTCATTCGAGCGCAGCGCCACTGACGCCCCAGAAGCTCGACTCGAAAGTCCACCTTAACTTTATAGGAAGGCGGCATTTTGTTTTCTGTGAAGGCCACTAAAGTTATTGTTTATGGATGTAAACTAAATTCAATGCGCGTGCCTCGAGGGCGAAGCGGTAGGGGTGTCTTGCCACATGGGCCTTACCTCATGCTTCTCTGACACCGCCTCGAGCGCCTCCCGTTGGCCCACACCGCTCTGCCTCACGGATCAAAACCCGCCGCCTGCACCTAGGCTTAAATTCTAAAAAGTCAGAAGATCCTGTGCCCGGCAAACAACTTGAGCACTGACGCGATTTGCTGGCGAATGGCGGGTGTACGCGATTGGTTGATATGTCGACTTTTACTTCCCGGATTCGGAACTTTTTCGGCACTATACAAGTACATAAGACTCGCTCTACAAAGATGTTTAAATGAATAGTGACTCTTGTTACAAAGCAATAAAGTGCAATTCAGCTCGTACAGCACTGGGGTCTAAAGTTTACGAATCTTTGAAATAAGTACATAATTATGTATTCCACAATGCATTTTTTAACAATTGCACGTTTCTTGATGCAGTATTATATTATAAGTTATATGAGATCATACGAGCTTGTAATGTCATTAAATTATAGGTATTAAAATCGTTATTATTTAAGGTTAAAAAAATGTTAAGAAAATGTCAATAAAGTACAAATAGTACAACATTAATTTTTTCAAACAAATTATTCAGACTTTTTGTGTATTTGTACTTTGTTAATACATAAAAATGTATTATCAAAATATTGTCACAAATGCATTAATATGCGTTATGAAAATCCAATACAAACGAAAATATAATATAAGCATTGACAGTTTCCTATGTCTGTAACATTATGATAAAAATATTTTCTATAGTTTCCTACTACGTAATCCTAGCATTTTCCGTAACTTTCCAAGATTAAGTGCCAATTTATCATCTCCATTTTTGAACCAAAATTTGCCAAAAACCATAAAATCCTTTTGTTTTAAAAGGATTTTTGTTACATTCCCTTTCATATTTTCTAACAATAACTATCCAAATACGAAGAGTTTTTATTTTAGCTAGTTTACAAGTCAATTCTTTATAAGAATATCAACAGTAGGGATACTTAGATTGTCTTAAAATATTTTATAAATGAAACCTAAAAATATTCGCCATTAAAATAACGCAGTCCATGCCATTAAATGACATAAAAAAGTCATCCGTCCCGCACTCAATGCCTGCGCTTGCCGTATCAAGACAAATAATTTTATTTAGAAGAAAAAAAATTATTATGTAGCTACGCGTTTACCGAATAGATACGTAAATATTTAATGAAATTATAACGAATAGATAGACGAACATGGTTTAGCAAAGAAATTGTTGGTAGGTTTTTGAATAGAGTAAGCCAAGTTTGCATGAAATTACTATAGCCCATTCGCATCCGATACAATGTGTAAAATAGAGACAGATTTTTACTTTAGAGCCTACGCTACGACGAACTATTGTCCGTGGAGGACAAAAATTGATCACTTAAGTTACTAAAAGTTCATCGGATAATGCATACGATGGAGATGGAAATAGTACGGCGAAAAACCTTAGTAAAACGACGAACTTTTGTCCTCCACGGACAATTGTTCCTCGTCTGCGCACGCTCTTATAGTTTACGAGTGGGTTTGACTAATATGTGCTAGTAATGCATAAGAGTACCTACATATTATAATTATTATAAAAAAATATTGTTTCTGTTAAATCTTTCGTTACCTAGTCGTCCGCGCCAAGTTCATCCGATTAAATTGAAAAGTGTCGATACTAACTTGCATTAATACTAATAGTTATATAACATGAATTGGTAAGATGTGCATGCAGAGTTAGGTCAATAGTGAAATAAAATTTGAATTAGTAGCTAAGTAAAGAAATTTAAATACCTAATTGATAATTTCTATGAAAAAGATTGTCTTTATAATAAAGGCACATAATATTATTACTGATTGGTATTTGATCTCAACTGCGATTTACATCACAGTTATTAAGTTTCTTCTTATCTATGCTAAGAAAAAACTTCTTTTATAAAAGAATTATAATTAATATTACACAAACAATAAGCTTTGAATATTTTTCGTGTGAAAACCTCAGGTTTTGCAAGATTTAATCTTCATTCCGAACGGCATTTATTTCTTATAATATACTCATTAAAAAGGAATCAAACTAATTCCGCCATTAATATTATTGTTCCTATTGTAGGAATATATCGTGAATATTATGTAGTAATATAGGAATTCTATATTATATTATATTTTGCACGTATTTCGTCATGACAATTGCAAGACAATATCAAATATGACAGAAAATTATTGCATATTTTTGTGCTTTTTCGTGTGCAGTGTAATAATTAACTAAGTAATTATTTTATGACAAAATCAAATAGATTAGACTTTAATACTTACTACTTACTTACATTTCGTATATTTTGTACTATCTTATGTTAATATAAAAGCATAAATAAATCAGCGTCATAAAATTAAGCAAATGATAATAGTGTGCACTTTTAATAATTAATTTCATTTACCGCTAATTTCATTTTCTTACTTATATGACTCATCCCATAAATAAAACAATGCTTCTAAAATGTAAATAGAATTAGTAAACTTATTCACAATTTTGAGTATTGTGTGCCATTGTTACATAAAATAAAACTTGATACTATTTAATGAAATGATTGCTTGTGAAAAAAATCATGTTGAAAATCTTATGAAAATTGTAATTAAAATGAAAAATGTTTGAACGACTTTGTTACTGTAGTAGTCTAGTCATAAAAAATTGTTAAATAAAATCGATTGATTGTTTAAATTAATCATGCTTAAATATTTGAATAATCATGTTTGAATTACAATCCTTTTTTCTTTTTTCGAGTTATGGCCTGCGCAGACGAATATACTTGTCCGCCGAGGACAAAAATGGGTCACTTACGCTGAGATCTATAGTGCGTACTTTGACTATGCTCAGACTTAATACATTGTTAAAATGAGACAGCATTATACCGCTGGAATTAATCTGTCTCGTTTAACTGAAACTTAAGTCTATGCAAAATCTATAGAACCGCATCGCATAATGCACACGGTACTCATAGTGCTCCTAAACACCGTTGTGAATGACGAGGGAGTTTTGTCCTTCGCGGACAATAACCCCTTGTCTGTGCAGGCCCTTATAGTTATTGTCCATAGTCAAACAAATTCATTTATTATCAGACTAATTTTTATGTTAAAAAATAGCCATTATTTTTCTCGTGTACCTAATTCGATTCACAAGCAAAATTACTACCGCCTCCTAAGATTATTATATTTTTTACCGTAAAAATATCCGAATTCTTACGTGTGTTGCCTCATTTAATATATTTTAAATCATGGCAACACCGTCACAACCGCCATGTGTATTTTAAGTTACACGTTAATTTTTATAACTTAATTTCTGTTCTAAATCAACTATTGAACAAGAATTGTAAGGTTGGAATTAAAATTGTTTCAGTCGATATAACGAATGAGACTGATGTTGTATATGCAAGATATTATTAATATTAAACACGCTTAGTATTAGAAATGTTGACTTCAATTAAATTGTGTCTTCACAATGCATTGCACTATATTTTACGACACCAACAAGTAAATTGTAGATTTAAGAACTCTATAAAGATACCAGTATCTATGCCTCTACAAACGAATTTTCGGTAGATAAACGTTACCAATTTAGTTCATTGGGGTCCTAAACTATGAGCATTCTATGATTTGCAATTGCGAAGTTTTATTTTTTTAATATTGTAAGTCTTCATAATACATAGTACAATATAAATATGCTTCGTCCATCCATGTTGCTTGCTTTAGGTGCTAGAACACTATTGTATTGTATGAAGTTGTTTGAAAATATTTCGAGTTACACGAATAAGAATTGTCACATTGTGTTGTATATAATGTGTAAATAGAAAAGTTTACGGTAACTAATCTTTTATTTTTCCAACCTATCCCCATAAAAATAAAATCGGTTAAAGATGAAATACTGGATATAATAGATTGATACTTAACAAGAATTGTACAAAATCATGTTCACTGCGCCCAGCGTTGACGGGCATGGCTTCATCGAAGTGATCGACGGAATATATAATTGCTGCTGCAGATCCAGATAGGAACGAGGAATAGAGACCTCTAAAGAGTTGATTGGATCGAGAGAGGAGGGTGGGGTATATATTATGCACCCTGACTCCGCAACCGGTCCATATAATATAGGCACTAGTTTTGACCAGCAAAAAACCTGGCCAAGTGCGAGTCAGACTCGCGCACCGAGGGTTCTGTACTCTGGTATTTTTTCCGACATTTTGCACGATAAATCTAAAATGCTGAGGACAAAAATCCCCAAAGCGTCTGTCATACGCGATCATTTGTTCGCCGAAAGCGAACAAACTCAACCTAAAATCCGATGTGCGTGCGCGCCTGTGAACGTTACTTCTATTTTTTTCTAGGTCTCCTGTACTTTGGTGCGGCCGGTTATTGATGTCCTCCGCTATTCGGAGGACTTTTTGTAAGGGTACTTTTAGTCGCTCGTGATATTTTATCCCTCGTAGGTACTTTGGACATCTTAAATAGGTAAATATATTTAAAAATTGAGCTATACGAGTATGTATAAAGTAAAAAGGAGAATCTGACCACAGGCAACACACACATGTCATATCCAAGTTCAGCTCAGATAGCCTAGGCCCTAGATTAAGATTTTACGAAGATTTTCAGAAATTCTACCTAAGCGAAGTCGGGGCGGGCAGTTAGGGTACTTAGGGTATTGATAGTAACTGTAAAGTGAAATTCTTTTTTAAACATTTATTCAATACTCCATTTAAAATATTACATAAAGATATACACAGTTGAGTTTAAACATCACCACAGTGAGGCAAAGTAGATACTTAATTACTATTTTATATTTAGCATTGTTTAATTGAACCGCATACAAAAGAACATTTTGTTCTATAATTTAGGTAATATACTGGATTATTTCAAAGAAGTACCTACCTACCTGATTTACATTCGCCGGAAAAATAAGAATACCTACTATTAAAATTTTACTGTAATAAATTAATTTAAATAAGTGCCTTGACTGTAAGTTTTTGCGATAATAAATCTCGATCACTTCAATTATATTGCGATAACTCTTTTTATGACTTTGTTATGTTAACGGTATGGTGTTAATTTGTTGCGTAGGTTATAAACGCAAAACAAACACACAATGTAAAAACGCATAAATGTCGAATACTATATCGTCTACTGGGTTCTAATTTCTAGGTTGTTTAGTTACGCACAGCCCCGAATGTGAGCCTCGGCCTGCGTAGACGGGAAACTATTGTCCACGGAGGACAAAAATAGGCCAATCTATCTGCGACGCGAAGTGTCGTAGTAAAAATAATTAATTATTATCGGCCGCAGAGAGTCAGCAACTACGCACAACATAATTATACTGTATCCACGGAGAGAAGTTAATGTATCTCTGTTATGTAATCTCATGAAAGACAGAAAAGTCAAGTTGGCATTAACCATTTTTAGTGACCAACCAATCACAAACGAACCTGTTTTTCGTACAACCTTTCGATAAAGTAGTACGGAAAACATAAGCTCGCTTGCGATTTAACTCCTCTCCGTGGAAATAGTATAATATATTTACGTCTATTTGGTATGAAAGATTTATGACTTTTAAAGTGATTTTAGCTGGTTTTAAACTGCGTACATAATGTAAATATGCTTACAGTCATCGGCTGATAATACTGGCACGGTGTGAACGCGCGCTAACGCTCCGTTTAGCGTAGGCAGCGTGTTCGCATTGCGTCCATATTCACAAAAGAAAGTATCAGATCTAATGAGTTTTGCTAACGCAAAAAGTCACACCGAAGGCACATACAATAAACCCCAACAAAAACACAGTTTATTTATTTTTAATGCATATCTTCACATGTACAGATGATAATTTGTCTACAACCCAACCATCATTGACTTACCAGTCCAGTTGTATGACAGAGTAAAAGTTTCGTTAAAGTTACTCTTAAACTTTGACCGTCAATAAAAGCAAGATAGGTCAGGATTTGTTAACTTTAACCTTAATCGTGGCGGTCCGAATACCTTGGACAGCTCACTGCTTTTATTAGTGCTCAAAGTTTAACGCTTAACCGTACCTAACGTAACTTTAACTGTCACTAATGCAGGTGGACCTTACTATATAAGCAAGACTACCAATGATAATTAGGAGCTAAAAAAATTTCATCAAAAAACTGATAGGCCGACGTTGCCCGTTAAATCCGTTGAACATATTATCCATTACAATAATTTATCATGTAGCTAGTTATCTTTTTCGCCGAAATTCGTATCAGAGCCTTTGCACACTACATTTTCATGCACAGTAAAAAGTCTTCAAGTCTCAGGCTAAGATCTATAGAGCGTGCTTTGACTTTGCTCAGCTTAAGAGCTCGTTCACACAGGTTGCGTAAGCGTAGACGTAGCGTGTACCATTGCGTTGTAATGTATGTAACTGTATGAATCATGGCACACCGCTTGCGTAAAGCGTGGACGGATGCGTAACCCGGTGTGTTAGGGGTTCACGCGCGTCACTACACACGTGTCACGTGAACGCAATTGGTGTGAATCGGCCATAAGTCTTCAGTTAGAACATGAAAAATTTATATCAGCGATTTAACGCTGTCTCGTTTTAACAGTGTCATAAGTTTGAACAAAGTCAAATAGCGCTTTATAGATTTCAGGCTCAGGTGTCGAATTAATACATTTCAAAAACTTTGAAGATTTTCGTGAGTTTCCATGTTATGAGTAAGCAGGCCTAAAGGGTTTTATTAATGACCTACTCAAGACTCTGTACCACCGCGATTGTTATTTCACCAAGTTTTCGCTAAATAGCTAGCAGTACCCAGATATATAAACTCGACGCCGTATTTAGTTTTGTAACAAGTATATTTCTACTAATGTGCGTTTGTATAAAACGCAAAATATGTCGTCATGTGCAAAAGGCATTCAACTCATACGTAAAGTACAATTTGTCATGTCAAATTTGACACTTCTCGTATATAAAGATGTAAAATTTAACGTATCTCGCGCGTAGTTTACGATCTTTTCAGAGAAACGGCTGTGAAATCATTTAAATGGGACACAAAAATTCCCTTTTTGGTCTAATGTGTGACATTGAGAAATCCCAAATATCCCTATTACAAACTACTGACAGCGCTAGAATACTGGATACTATTGTTTTGAATATGAAAGTGTCGATTTTTTTTTTAAATTAAATATTTGTAAAATTAGTAAAATACAATACAACTATGTATATGAATTAAATTCGAAACTAACTCTGCCATCTCGATGGAACCTATTTAGAGAAGCTGAAAAGTCTTCCGAGAACAGTAGCAAGCATATATACTAGTTTGGATACGATATATCCTTGCACAAGATTTCTACAGCTATGCGAAAGTAATTTCGTTCCTGAACTGTCTGCTTGCTGTTTCAAGTATAGATTATAAGACTAGAAACATAATCACAATATTATCCTATTCGCCAATAACTAAGAACACACTATAAAGTACGGAGCTCGCTTAGTCGCTTAATGTTAATTGGCGTTTTTATGTAATAATTGTAAATATGTTTCAAGTCTAATTGGGGCATTTTAAAGGTAAAACAGAATAATTAAAATCGGCAAAGCAAGTGCAGAGTACCTTATATTGACCCAATGAAAGTTAAACCTAAAATATAAATATATCAGTCAGTGGGCTGTCGTTTTTTTAGATTAGTCTATTTGCCTATCTACAATACATTTATAATAACTACTAAACTACTCTATTATGGACTATTAGAAAAAGATATATTATGTAATTATGATTACATAAGTACATTAGACAAAAATAATCAATCAACAATAGTAAAAATATGAAAAAAATTGACGATTAAAGTATTAATATTGTGCTTTCGAATCGGCAATATAAGATTTATTTATTGTTCTGCTTATTGTTAATCGACTCCCAAAAAAAGTTTTCCGTAAAAATAAAAACAAAATAAAAACCAAGTGAAAAAAAATATTGGGCAAACGTTTAATATCTATAGTGGCATATTATTGTAAATTGAATATGTACTTGAAAAGAACAACCGCCGAGTTTCTTGCTGGTTCTTCTCGGTAGGAACGGCATTCCGAACCAGTGCTAGATTTTTTTGACGATTCAAAAGCACTTGTAAAAGTTTAATTGGATAAAAACATTTTGAATTTGAATAGTTTGCGACAGGTCGAGATGGCAATCGAGGTGGGGACGCTCCGCACACCCACGCAGCTCCCGCGCTAACCCGGTGCGGGATAGCGCATGTCACAATGTATGGCGTCACAATTACGCATCAAATCATCAAATCAGCATATCTATGCGATCACAGTTTGAACCGATATTAGGCATGTCCAATAGGAACATATTTTTTCCTAATAAAATTAGCTAAAGTATATTTTTAATCCATTTGTAATATGTCCATAACAAAGAAGTACAATGAAACTTATCACTATACACATACATAATTAAATGAAGAAAAAAATATATCCGATTGTTCGACTTCATTTTGTTAATCTAAATATACAACAACAATAATAATAAAATGTGTATGGATGTACACCGTATTGCAAAATGCACATAAATTCTTATATAATGTATGTATTTATATACTTCATTATTAAATACATGGAGTGTCACTATACAATAAGGAATGAATGATGCAGCATGTCCAATACTATATTTTTATCTAAATACCAGAGTAGTTGGCATCTTTTGACGATCCAAGTATGTTTGAAAGTTCGTTAAATAAATTATAATTATGTAGAGTGTTGAGTTGATTTATTTATATTATTGATCAACACCAATGTACTTATACGTACATTTTTACTTAAATATAATAGAACTGTAGTATAAAAAGCAAGGTTAGAAAGAATGTATGACGCTCGAGGCACATGAGTGGACAGACAACACACGAAGCGTCAATTTTAAGATGTTTCAATGTAAATCGGACTTTAACATCATTATGTAGGCATTGTCAATGAGTGAAGTAAAATGAAAAAGAGCGAAAGTACGCGCCGCAGCGCGTTGATTCGATTTTGTTTTGTTGAATTTATTCCTCAAAAATAAATAGTTTAGACTTTAGTTTATTTTGGGAAAAAATCCTTCGCGCATTTTATACTGAACAGTCTTTTAGATCAATTAATTCTTATTATTATAGTCAAAAAAGTAATCGTTATAAAAAGTCACGACGCTTTACTTCGTTTCCACCTTAAATAAAGTAGCCATAATTCGCGAGTTTCCAACACGCAGTTGTAAATAAGATGATTCCAAAAGGGCAAAAGTCAATCGAGATCATGTTAATTTACAAAATTTGCAGAAGTATACTCCATTGAATTTATTATTATTAATAATGAAAAATCATTTCCAACAGTGGCAACATCACAGATTTTTTTCGCAAAGTGATAGAAATATTCTTGAATAATATGTTGATATTGAAATACCGTTACACATCCAAGTCGCAACGTAGTTTGTGGTATTACAAGCATTGTGACGTGGTGTGAACTGGCCTTTACCGACAAAACCTCAAAAAAAAAGATAGGTTCTTGTGACTGTGCCATAGAAAAAATAGGAAGTTTTAGGCGGTACGTAATATGTAGTGTGATGCACTTACAAATCATTTGAGTATAAATAAACGAGTTCTGTACACTATCGTAACACACAAAAATAAATTGAACGCAACAGAACGCGCAACTATGTGCATTGACCATTATCATCACATAACCTCAAAACTTAGAATGATGTCATGATGATTGATGTTATGTGTCGTCTTACCAAAAGTGCGTACCTAAATGTAGTCTGTTCTACGCGTACGAATTTATCTTCACTTTTCTAAAAGTATGAGGCTATCTGGAGTTTTTATCATATCTTCGTATCTCAAGAAAACCCCCAGCATTATGCGATTAACAGAAGGTGCTACGACCCTCACAAAATACGTCACACTCGCTAGATCATCAAACGTACTTGGTTGGTCGCGACCGAGGACCAATTTATGGAACATAACGTCGCTGCACATGCAAAATCTTTTTTGTTACCATGTATTTTTTTTTTGGATTTTCCTTTTTGATGTCATTTTGTTTGATTTTACAAGGCGTGTGTACATGTAGATACCCGTTCTTTAGCATGTGTGCTAGTACAAGAGATAATCTTTTTACATATGTGATTTTGATCTAAAAGTAAAGCATAATTTTTCAAAGAAGTTGAAGAGTCTCCTGAAAAGTTGTGATTTTCCACATAACCTAATTTTCATGGGCAGCGACTTTTACAGAATTAAGCCCCAGTAAATCTAGGACCCCATTGCATTATTATCTATCACTATGTTATTATTAGATCAATGGAAGGTGCCACAACCCTCATGCTCACTAGGAGCTTACTAGGTGTACCTGACAGGTCGCGACCGAGGACCAACGGTAACGAAATATTACAGAATCAAGCCCCTGTAAATCTGCGAGCCCACCGCATTATTATTCCAAGAAAACCCCTACCATGAGGGGAGTAGAGAGAAACGATAAGTCGCTTGGTGCAAAGGCCCTAGGTGGAGAGGTAGAGGCGATGGTAGTCGTTGGCGCCGAAGGCCGCGTTGCACTTGGGGCACTTCCGTTGGCGCGTCTCGTAGCGCGTGCGCAGGCAGTCCCAGCAGAACACGTGGAAACACTTCGTCAGCACTGCGTCTTTGCGTTTAACCTGTAAAAAAAGTTATGTATTATAAGGGTCACTCAGATAAACAGGCATTATTGAAATATTTTTAACGAATAATTGGAATGCCCTCCCAAAACATACGCGAGGGGCACAATTTACAATGCATTTGTACGTCCTTTTGAGGTACGGAATCCTTAAAACAATGTTGATTTTGATATTGACATTAGCTGGACCTCTTGTGGCGTCCTCTGAGATCAATTTTGCACCCTTCCATCTTGCTAAGACATGATCATTTGAATCGCATTTGTTATTCGATAACTACCTTTCAATCATAATCAAAGAAAAAAATTACTTTGAGGGTAGTTACCTTGCACGAAGGGCAGGTGAGGGTCTCCTTGTACTCTCGTATCTCTTCCAGCAACACCTCGTCCATACTGCTGCCGGCTTGCTCCATCTTCTTCATGCGCTCCGCCTTACGCCGCAGCACGGCCAGCTCCTCCTGATAGTGAAGAAATTTGTTTCATGGGGCAGCTCAAAGATTTGAAAATTTTGAATTGATGACATAAATAGACAATTATCTGAAAGCTTCACTTACATGTAACCGTTTAGTTTTATACGCCTCCGCTTCGAGCGCGCTCGTTTTCTCCGCGACCACTTGTTGCGCCTCTTTCATTTGTGCGTGATACTTTTCTGGAATACAAAATCATAATGTCAGTTACGTTCGATCGAATAGCGGAAACTATTCATCGCCCGCAACATGGTAGCCGCAATGATAGTCAGATGAATTAGATAATTACATAAGATTGAGGTGGCCAGCCATTCCACAATTTTAAAGAAAATATAACGCGTTGAGGGCTGTGTTTTTTTTTCTCAATGAACATTTTCGGTCTTTAGGTCTAACATTATATAGACAGCTATCTCACCAAGATGCAGTTTGAGGTCGGCAGCGGACTGCGCCGACTCGATGGCCTTGCGCTTGTGCATCTCCATGGCCTGTTGCCGCAGCAGCAGCTCCTTCTCCACGGCCGACAGTGTGTTCTGCAGTAACCGCTCCTTCTCCTCCAGCCGCCGAGCCACCAGGCTCAACGACTCGATCTGTTGGTCCCGCGTTGTCACCTGCAATGATCCATGGCGTTAGGCTGGCATCTATAAAATGAATCTCGACTTTGCTCAGACGGGTAAAACGGGGTAGATTTATGTGGAGACGTAAATCTCTCTCGTTTAAACTGACTCTGTCTAAACAAAGTCTGTCTCTATAATATTATGCAGTTACCCGACCGCCGACGATTAGCGAGAAAACGCTTAAAAACTAAAAATGAATTTGCAAGCAACGATAAGCTACGGTGTATTTGGGATGGTATTTTGTTCGTATTTTTAACCCGCGACCCAAAAAGAGGGGTGTTATAAGTTTGACGTGTGTATCTGTGTGTCTGTGTATCATTGCGCATGGCATCGTAGCGCCTAAACGAATGAACCGATTTTAATTTAGTTTTTTTTGTTTGAAAGGTGGCTTGATCGAGAGTGTTCTTAGCTATAATCTAAAACAAGAGTCAAGATGGACGTTGCCTAAATACATAATTATTTATTTGAAAATGATGTTTTGGAAAACTCAAATACTTTGGATCGTCGGGGGTGTTATAAATTTTTAATTTACACTTGTTAATTTAAATCGTTTTGTCGCATGAAAATATATTATCTATACCTGGTCCTGTAAGAGCTGCTTCTCTTCCCTCAAAAGCTTGTGCAGGGAATTGGCCTTTATCCTCTCGGACATAAGCTTGAAATTGGCGTCATCCTTCTCCCTGAGTTGTTGTATTAACCTCGAGTTCTGCTCTTGCATGTCTTCAAACGCCTGCCCCGTCACTTCCATCTCATTCAAGAGAGCTTCTTCTTCCTAATGATAATGCCACAGTTTAGTCTCAATGCTGAAACGACTCGAATCAACGTTTTTATTTTGATTATAAAATACGCGGATACAATTTATCGTTATATCGTGCAAAGGGGCATGCGATTTTTGGAGAATTCTGAACGTTTTCCAAATAACACTAAGGGTGACCACTGAATATTTTGTGACCAAAAGACGCGCTGACTATATTTATATTGCAGATATTGCAAAGTACACTATGAGAAACAAAGGATTTAAAACAGAGGATGTGAAATTAGGTAAAATGAGGAACAACCAACGAATAAAATCTAAGAAATTACCTGCGACTCGCAATAGCAGCATACAGCATGCATGACGCTAGCATATAACAGTTTTAAGATCTTCGGAGCTCATACGGTCTTCCAATTGCTGCAGAGCCCTGGTTGTGTCCCTCAACCTCAATTCTTGGTAACCTCTTGAGGTTAAGTTACTGGAACTTGCTCCAGTGTAACTTTAAAGCCTGGTGCAGACATGCTTTAAAATTTCAACAAAAGTTTAAATCCTCTAACCTCAAAGTTACCCGTGAACCAGCGAAGGGCCTCGCGAAGGTATGCGTTAGGGTGACCACAAGTTAATCTTCTAACTGCTGGATGCACTGGTCCCCTTCCTTACGTTCTGGTCGACTCCTGGTCCATCCACCTCGATTACTACGCTTTCTAGCACCAGTCTCTGCCCTCAAACCTCAAACCCAATCCCCAAACAAGCAGTCCTGTTAAAATCCTCTAACCTCAGAAGTTACCTGCGAACCAGCAAAGGGCCTCGCGAAGGTATGCAGTGGATCAGCGTTGGGTCGAGCACATGACAATTGTTTCTGAAGCTCATACTTCTGCTCTTCCAGCTGCTTGATCTTCCGTAACGCATCTTCGTCAGCTAATCGCCTTTCGCGTTTACTTTCCTGAACGAACATTAGGAAAAATGAGTACCATCGAGCAATAGGAGCCACTTATAAAAATAAAGATGGATGATTTGCACTAGACAATAAACAAAACAAAGTCACAGGAATTAGGTTTGGTTGCATTTAATGGGCAAAAAACAGACCTTTACATTGAAAGGTCTGTTTTCCATCTTTCTACATATAATCTTTCCGGCATTGGAAAGTACTGTTCTTTACATCCTAGAATCTTTCTGGAATTCTTTCATATTTAAATATGTTACCGCAAATTCACTAAAGTTGGAATTGACGTGTGGTGACTGGTCTTCCTACTGATTAATGTGTCTTCACGAAAATACATCTCAATTGACAATTCCCTTTCATATTGACAATTTCCTACAAAACAGATAAGGGATACATATTTTATTTTGATATATTTTTCATCAGGAATTGAATTATAATTTTTGAAGTTGGTTAAAAAGAGAATGGAGTAGTGGTTAGACTATGACGAGTTCGGGAGATACCTGCGCCATCTTGGCCTTCTGTCGATGGTCGTCGAGCTCCTGGCGCGCCTTGCGCTCGGCCGCCATGAGCTGCACCTTGTCGCGCTGCTCCTTGCTCACGCCCTTGTACATGTCCAGCAGCAGCTTCAGCTCCTTCTGCTCGTTCACCGCCTTCCTGACCACCCACAACCATCATGGACACTATTACAACACTATCACTCTTATAAAACAAAGTCATAGGAATAATACGGGTTTATCTATACATATAATAAAATTGTAGAAAAGTGGTGTCTGTACAATGGAAATATATAAAAAAAAAGTAGCAGGGGTTGTTATTATATCGATGCCGAACCCGAAATTGTAATTAATTTTTTTTTTGTCTGTTTGTCTGTTTGTCTGTGTGTTTGTGCACGCTAATCTCAGAAACGGCTTATTCGATTTAGATACGGTTTTCACTAATATATTGTAGTAAGCTTCACTTAGGATTTAGTGTTTATTTCATGTCAATCGGTTCATAAATAAAAAAGTTATGTCAATTTAAAGAATCACGGCGCCTCGCGCCTGAGCGTCCGTGGCTATATAAAGCGCGAAAAGTCACTATTCCACGCGAACGAAGTCGCGGGCACAGCTAGTAAATAATAGTATTATAGTTTATAAGTTACGGTGATATGTAGAAATGGCTATCTGGTTATCTACGCGCCATGTTTTGTACGCGCGAATTACGAACGAGATCTTCTCTCTGGACTGGTTTCCGCACTTGAACGTTTCCGTCTGTTGTGCGTGTTATGAACGAAATAGCACGGGTGTATGTTGGTCTTGTGTTTAAAATCTTAACGTCAAGCTATAAGGTCTGTATTACATTGGTGTTCATGCGTTGACTAATTTTACCGTTACCGTACCGTTAAGTTACCGTATTAGGTATCGTACAAGTCTAAATAGATTTACACAACTGTCCGTAACGGAGTCGTCTAGGCAGAGCAGATGCGGGTCAAGGACAAGACGCGGGACTGCTCGAACGGCAGATATCGCAATGGGTGTGTCGTTCGAGCTCGTGAGGAATGAAAAGTTGGGATGCTGGTTACGAAAATGACGTCAATTTTTAAATCGATAGATGGATCTTTATATTCACTATAGTTTAAAAATTTCAAGTATTGATTGCACATTCAACTATTAAACCTAATCAAAAATATTTTATACTTGCGTATAAAATTAAATGGGAAACTTTACATTTACGGTCAACTAGAGGATGCCAGCGACTTCATCCGCGTAAATTTAGGTTTTTAAAGATCCCGTGGGAACGGTTTGATTTTACGGTATAAAATGTTGCCTATGTCAATTACAGGGACGTAAGCTACCTCGGTACCTAATTTCATACAAATCGGTTAAGCGGATGGGTCTTTAGGAATCTCGTGGGAACTCTTTGATTTTCCGGGATAAAAAGTAGCCTACGTCCGTCCCCAGGACATAAGCTGAACCTGTACCAAATTTCATCAGAATCGGTTAAACTGTTGGACCATGAAAAGGTAGCAGACAGACAGACACACTTTCGCATTTATAATATTATTAGTATGGATTAGGAAAAGGAAGAAAAGGGAACTGGAAGGTTTAAAAAATCATTTAAGGATGTACGAACACTTCTGGTAAGGAAATCGTAGCAGCAACACACAATTTGGATTTCGGGACAGACATACTTGAGCTGCTGCTTGAGGTCTTTGATGATTTGATCCTGCTCCTGCAACTTGGCGCGATTGTGTTCTTTGTTCCCTGCGTTTTTGTTCTCAGGGCCTGCACTGCCGCCTTCTTCGCCCTAAAATTCATAAGGTAAAATTAAAAAAAAATATCTACAGAAGTATTTTTTCTAATAACAAGTGTAAATTAAAAATTTATACCACCCCCGACAAGTGAAGGTTACAGTAAAAACTAGAAAAGAGCTGATAACTTTCAAACGGCTGAACCGATTTTCTTGAATTATGGCTAAGAACACTCTCGAACAAGCCACCTTTCAAACAAAAAAAACTAAATTAAAATCGGTTCATTAGTTTAGGAGCTACGATGCCACAGACAGATACACAGATACACACATACACACGCAAACTTATAACACCCCTCTTTTTTGGTCGGGGGTTAAAAATAGCTAGCAAACGGGCAGGCGGGTCACCCGATGTTAAGTGATTAAAGCGGCCCATGAACATTTGCGGCACCAGAGAACCGTTCGTGCGTTGTCAGTCTTTTAGGAATTTGTTGGTCGGCCCTTTCCATGCTGAAATCTAGTGGGAACCGCGCCGCCGAAAGAAGTTGGTTAATCGTCAAGACCAAAACAATGAAAATTTTTTGAAGAATTGGGTAGTCTGCAAAAAATCCCTTTTTAGGGTTCCGTATCGAAGGGTGCCACGGGATTACAAGCCTCCACTGACCATCTGTCAGTCTGTCTGTCAGTGGGCTTGTATCTCAGGAACCGTAATGAACAGAAAGTTAAAATTTTCAGTGTGTATTTCTATTGCCGCTATCACAAAAAAATAATAAAAAATCAAGATGGCGAATTTCAAAATGGCCGCCATGCAAATTAAAAAAATTAAAAAGTACATTATGTACTCTGGACTATTGGTATTTGTATTTTTTGTGTGTGAAATCTATTTGTATTTGACCAGTTTTTTTCATACATATTATGGACAAAAACAAGTACAAACACCAGTACAGTATATATTTACCTCAGGGTCGGGTTCCTCTTTTTTGACAACGAGTGGCTTTTCATCGGGTTGTTCTGTACTTGCACCGCCGCGTGTATTTGCCTCTTCCATCTCTTTGCGGACCTATGATTTTATAAATAGGACACATAAACAGAAATTCAGGAAGTCTCCTAATTCGTATGAAAACATAAAACAACTGTTCTTGCCTATTTATGTCTATGCGTGCGTAAACACACTTGCGTATCTGTGCATATACCATTACATCTGTGCATTTATATTATACTAGCGACCCGCCCCGGCTTCGCACGGGTGGACATTTATTTTTTCTATTTTCCGGGATAAAATATAGCCTATACGGATTCGGAAAAATCCCTCTAAGTAATGGTAAAAGAAATTTTGAAATCGGTCCAGTCGTTTTTGAGCCTATTCAATACAAACATACAAAAATACAAAGGTTTCCTCTTTATAATATTAGTATATGTAGATGTCTGTCTGTCTGCTAGCTTTTCACAGCCCAACAGACTTTAACCGATTTTGCTAAAATTTGGTACAGAGTTAGCTTACATCCACATCACACACATGCATGCTACTTTTATCCTGAAAAATCCCATCCTTGTAAGCAATTTATAGGTACAGAGGCAGCTTGCGTCCTGGAAACTGACATAGACAACTTTTATCCCGGATAATTAAAGAGTTCGAAATCCTGCGGAATTTAAAAAAAAAATCCTGTGGGTTCGAAGTCGCGATGTCATCTAGTTACTTATATTATTATTTAAGATAGTATCAAACCTTGCTTAACTCCTGACTCTTTATATTCTTATACTTCCTCTTATACTGTTTTCTTCTCTTATACTATACTAGCCGATACCCGCGACTTCGTTCGCGTGGATGTAGGGTTTTTTAAATTCCCGTGGGAGCTCTTTGATTTTCCGGGATAAAAAGTAGCCTATGTGCTAATCCAGGGTATAATCTATCTCCATTCTAAATTTCAGCCCAATCCGTCCAGTAGTTTTTGCGTGAAGGAGTAACAAACATACACACACACACACACACGCACACACACACACACAAACAAACTTTCACCTTTATAATATTAGTGTGATACTTCCTCTTATACTATGCAGCAAAGTGATGTGCTTCATTTCTGTGCAAACTGCACCTGTCCGCTCGTTTATTTCTATATTAATACACCACACAATATACATATACACTACACATATACACAGATTTAAATAAGGGATACAACATCCCTTATTTAATTCCTGACTTGTGTCTTTGTTCTTCTTGTACAGATGCACTTCCCCCTCCAGTTGTAATTCTGCAGTGGTTAGATGAGATGCCTCAGTTGCCTGCTGACCATTCCCGTCTGTTAATATATTAATACATACCTTATTTAATTCTTGACTTGTGTCCTTGTTCTTCTTGTACATATGCACTTCCCCTCAAGTTGTTGGTTGTAGTTCTGCGGTGATTAGATGAGATGCCTCAGTTGCCTGCTGACCATTCCCATCTGTTAATATAATAATACATACCTTATTTAATTCCTGACTTGTGTCCTTGTTCTTCTTGTACAGATGCACTTACCCTCAAGTTGTTGGTTGTAGTTCTGTGGCGATTAGACGAGATGCCTCAGTTGCCTGCTGACCATTCCCGTCTGTTAATATATTAATACATACCTTATTTAATTCCTGACTTGTGTCCTTGTTCTTCTTGTACAGATGCACTTCCCCTCAAGTTGTTGGTTGTAGTTCTGTGGCGATTAGACGAGATGCCTCAGTTGCCTGCTGACCATTCCCGTCTGTTAATATATTAATACATACCTTATTTAATTCTTGACTTGTGTCCTTGTACTTCCTCTTGTACCGATGCACTTCCCCCTTGAGCTGTTGGTTGTGGTTCTGTAGAGAAGTGATGAGGTGCCTCATTTCCCTGTTAATTGGTCCCGTTTGTTCATTGGCCGCGAGGTTCTGTTCGAATTCAATCCGCAACATCTCATACTCTTTCCTTAGCTGACCCAGTACATCTTCAAGCTGGATCATTTCTGCCCGGAGTGCCTTTTGTCGTGCTAATTCTTCACTCTGTAAAAGGATTAATTTCAGCTTAAAATACGCTTTGTTAAGGGCTTTTTAAATTCAAAATTGACATATAGTATAGTGTCAAATTGTTTAGAAAATCATGTTACTTCTTTTAGAAACTATATGTTTGATGATTTCAAAATGAATTCTCCTGATTAGGTTATGGGGAGAATACTGACAAACTATTCTCTATTGTTAGAAAATTGGTAGTTCCACAGCATTAGTACAAAACCGGGTCTTACATTCTTAGTAAAACAAATATTTTTATTTTACAGATGATTTCGTTTGATTAAGTAAATACTTGGTTTGTAAAATCTACGAATTAAACAATCTATCTCCGTAAGATAATGTAACCGTAATCATAACTCTATCATGAGCGATAATGGAGGTATGATTACAGTGCGTGCTGCTAGAGTGCACAGGCATGCCAGAACAACGCGAGCGCCATTTGAGATCCCCAGTCTCACTCCAGGAAGCCATCAGCAACCTAAGCTCTGTCTCGTCTACTCGGCTTCTGAAAAGAACGCACAACAAACGGAATCGAAAACCTGTCCAGAGAGAAGAAAGTAGATACCTCCATCATCTCGATCTGTCGCATGTGTAAATTTTTAGCACTTTGCAACTGTAGCCGCGTCTCGTCGAGAGCAGTCTTCATCTGCATTGACTCGTTGTAGAGCACCGAGAACTGGCTCTGTAGACACTTGTACTCTGTCGTCTCTACTATCACAGACTCAGGCAGTTGACGGATCTGGACAAAAACAGGGTTTATTACTGAGGTGTGCGTCTAACCTATATCCGATTAAGAAGGCCAGATAAAGGCTAAAAATAGTCATATATCAGTACAATGGAACACAAAAACTGAAAAGCAAAGAAACTTTTTATATTTTGTATTGTTTGAAACTACATTTTGTGTGAGGTATTCTGAAACGTATTTAAACCATGGAAAAGCAGATTTAGGGTTTCGTACCCTGAGGGTGCCAACGCGAACTATTACTAAGCCTCCACTGTCCATCCATCCATCTGTCTTAATGTACACAACCTAAGAAGCATAAAAGAGAATTTTTTCGAATCCTTCTGTAGAGTGAGTATATAGAAAAGGAACTGCTAACTTGGAAGAACTTTTGCAATTTTTGTGGAAGCAGTACTATTAATTGGGGTAAGCATATCTAACACAAGCTGTGTGTGCTACACAGGTTGCCTTCGATGTGAGGCTGTCACAATCAACCTCAAGTAACCTGTTATTAACCAATTGACAGCAATTTCTGCACCAAAAGTTCTGCACCAAATTCTTTAATTTTACATTAACATTTGATAAGGCAGCTGCAGTAATAACTCTACTAATAAAGTGTTGTTGTCTGATTGATTGAGTCAATGGCAACTCACGTCCATCTTAAGCTTCTCCAGCTCTTTGAGGGTGTCCCGATGCTGTCGATGCAGACGATCCAGCTCAGCTAGTCTATTATTGGCCAGTTCCCGCTGTTCTTCAAGCTCTGCAGCAACATCCTCCAGTTTGGCGTTGACTACGGGATGCGGCGCGGCTATAGCTGGTCCAGGTCCTGGCGTGCTGCCACTCGCGGTTCCAGATTGATGGTAGCTCTTGAGCTTTTCGATCGCTTCAGCTAAGTGGTTTTCTAACTTGTCGTTTCTTGATCGGACCTGGAAAAAATGTTTCTCTCAAAACTCAAAGCTAAATAAGTGGTTATTTGACACCTGAATTCAAACGCCATTTTTCGGTAAAGGAAAACCCTGCATGTTTTGGAAGAAAATTAGGTATTTTAGGGGCAACATAATATCCAAACCAAAGGCTGATGTCATATTGTGCAGTCTCACCTCCAATTTGGTTGTTCACAAATCTTGAGCTGAACTAAATTGTCAGTTCTAAAAGTAATGCTATTATTTTCAAAAAGTTGTGAGTCCAGGATCATCTATACTTATAAAACATACCAATTCGTTTTTTTTCAACAATTTTATACCTTCATCAGCTCATACTGCAGGTTGTCAAATGTCAATCTAGTTCTTTCTGCAGTTGCGCTACTCGCAGCGTCATGGCGTGGTGGCTCTCGTGCAGCGTGGTACAAAGGGCTTGCAGGTCTTACCTTCATCAGCTCATACTGCAGGTCGTCAATCTGGTTCTTCAGCTCGGCATTCTCGGTGTCTCTGCTGTTGACCGCGTCCTGCAGTTGCGCTACTCGCAGCGTCATGGCGTGGTGGCTCTCGTGCAGCGTGGTACAAAGGGCTTGCAGGTCTTACCTTCATCAGCTCATACTGCAGGTCGTCAATCTGGTTCTTCAGCTCGGCATTCTCGGTGTCTCTGCTGTTGACCGCGTCCTGCAGTTGTGCTACTCGCAGCGTCATGGCGTGGTGGCTCTCGTGCAGCGTGGTACAAAGGGCTTGCAGGTCTTACCTTCATCAGCTCATACTGCAGGTCGTCAATCTGGTTCTTCAGCTCGGCATTCTCGGTGTCTCTGCTGTTGACCGCGTCCTGCAGTTGTGCTACTCGCAGCGTCATGGCGTGGTGGCTCTAATGCAGCGTGGTACAAAGGGCTTGCAGGTCTTACCTTCATCAGCTCATACTGCAGGTCGTCAATCTGGTTCTTCAGCTCAGCATTCTCGGTGTCTCTGCTGTTGACCGCGTCCTGCAGTTGCGCTACTCGCAGCGTCATGGCGTGGTGGCTCTCATGCAGCGTGGTACAAAGGGCTTGCAGCCGACGGTTCTCTGCAGTGACCTCCTCGTTGGTAGCACGGATTGTTTCGTCTAATGATGGCGCTGGTGTACCCTCTAGTCAAACAAATATAATATTGACAAAATTGAACAAAAAACGTTTGGATCTCTCTATATTTTGGGACTCTAATTAAACTTTCAATTGTTTATATTTATTATTCAAATTAATTATCAAACAATAAATTAATTTAAAATAATCTGTATTTTTCTGTATTTTATTTAACCAGTTTCTCCAGATCTATTCCACTTATTAGAAATTTTGTACTGTCTTTTTTATTCTGTGGTTCTACATATTACATGTGGTCACTTTTCTATGCAAGACTGATTATTTATTATTAGGGTCCTTGTCAGTATCTTCTCAGTAGATTCAGCTTTTTGAACCCATGGTATTCTTGAATTATCATAAGAGCCTTTAAATCTTCTTTGTAGATTCAGCTTTTTGAACCCATGGTATTCTTGAATTATCATAAGAGCCTTTAAATCTTCTTTAAGTCTTCATGAAATTAATGATTTGACTGATGAAATTATTACTAACTGGACTAGTTCTTTTGGCTTTCCTTTTTTAGTAACTCTCATGGTTGACATTAAATAGTCATTTTATCACTAAAACACCATAAATGCATTCTCACCTTCACTTTCCCCTTTAATAGCCTTCCATATCTTATCATTCCTTTGCTGTAGCCTATCAAAGGCCTGTAATACTTTGGCCACTGCTCGTTTACTGACTTGCACTCTGTTTGCAAGTTGGGCGTCCAATTCCTCCTTGTCCCATGTTGATAACTGCATTAAGAATGAAGTGGTCGCTTCGTTCTCATCTATAACATGGAAATTCTGGTACATATACTGAAATAAACAATTTCCCATAATAACCTACATGCTTTAATTAATAATTAACATAAGCTTGAATTTAAACCTAAATCAATAGCTTTGCATTGATCAATTTAACTATTAATATCCATTTATGAAGGAAGGAAAACTGACTAACTATAGAATAACGAACTAAAGAGTCATTAATCAAAAAGAACGCAGTTTTGTATTAGATCTCTGGGTGAGGTTAGGAATTATTATACTTTTTAATTCTGAGGTAAGTCTGGTCGGATGTGGCTTTAGTTGTATCTTATTCAACAAACTACACAATCAAGTGCCTACATGGTAATTACTAGGAATACAGGCAATTAAAGTGCTTCTATCTGAATAATCTCCAAGATTTGTGACCCCTGTATACTGTAAAAACTAATGTTAGTTATTCCTAGTTATTCTGATAAACCTGTGCTCAGTAGGGAGTGGCAATAGGTTAAGATGGTGCTGATGATGATAAATATATTAAAATCTAAATAGCCAAGTACATAAATAATATCAGTATGACCACCAGTCATAGAAAAACAAAGAATTACTTTTGTTTTCTGATTCATCTGCAGTCTCCGCATCAAAGCGTTGCAGCAACACCCTGATGTCTTCATTGAGTAGGTTCCAGTATCTATTGACAACACATAACACTGCATCGTCTTGTGTCTGTCGCTTCTCAAGCTGTTCTATCCTGGCCCGCAGTTCAGCTTCACACCTGTGCCGTTGCTCTATTCTCTATTATAAAAAGAGTAAATATACTGATACATACATATACAGAACATCCTACTGTATTGCTTGATGCAGAAAAAATATATTTTAGGTAAAATAAATTGTTGAATACAAACTATGTAATTCCTTCTGTTTCCAAAATGAATAATATACTGTCCTTTTCTTATAACATTGCATTGATAAGAAAGATGGGAATACTCTCAAATTTAGTTGTAGTCAGAATAAGTACTATTGTCAAAATTAAGTTGGATTTCAAAAAATTCCCTCATTCTCTGAAGTGTCTCTCCTTTTCCATGGTATTGACAAAATAGACTGTGGTTAGTTGGTTGAGTCTATGTGCCAAAAAACCAGTTGAAATTAAGGTTATCATTACATTATGAAAGATCAATCTCTCATACTGATAATTATGATTATGAGAGAGGATGATAACAAGGTACTTACAACCTTGGCTAAGTAGTTGAGTAATTTGTGTAGTTGTAAAAACAGCTGTAAAGAGTACATTGTCAAACAGCTGACTTTGATTGTGATTAGTGATGATTACATTGTTGTTTTCACATTAATATACAGTTAAAATGTTCATGAAAGTAAATCATATGTATCTTTTCTGCGTTTATGTGGTTACCTGAGCTAATTTCTTGTTCTGGAATTGTAAAACCTTAATGTCCATTTCTTCAAGGGTGGAGACAGGACCTATTAAGTGGGGTTCAAAGTGAACTTTTTTGATCGGCGGTTGACTGCTGCCATTGCCTCCATCTTCGGCTGTACGTTTCGACATTGTAATCTGAAAAAATCAAGTAAATTACTGTAGTTTGCACGGAAACTCCACTTATTGATTGGTTACTACTGACAAATTAAAAAGTACACAAGGGTGTGGACGTTCCGTTATAGGTTATTATTACATTATTTAGTCGGATAATATACAAACCTGCTTGTCAATATTGACAATTTGGAAATTGTAATTTTCTAAGAAAAATCTTTAATCAATAAGATTTTATGATTGTTAGATCGATCAAAGGCTATCATTTTTAAAAGGCTACATTAATTTATTAGCAAAGAAATTAAAACAATTAAATCAGCAATCCCTTCCCTAGAACCACCTCAGCCAAACACAGACGAATAACCAAAACCACACCAAAACATAGACTCAAGAACGTAGTGTTTATATACTCTTTGGACTCAAGTTTCTTTCATTTTTAAGATTTACGGCCCTGGGTTCTAGCTTATATGAGTAAGGACTTTTTCTGGCTTTACGGCTCGAGTTCTAAATTTTTCTTATGAACTATGCATACAGTCTGTCAAACATGGTTAAACGAGAGTACAAACTACAAAAGCGTGACATAACTATTTAAAATTATCGGTAAAAGTTTCTATTATTATTTTTTTCAAAATTCTTATAAATTCTTAAAAACAAAAAGAATATGAAGCCCTTGGGAAATTTATAATTTTGAATAAAATATGTTCATGCTTAAAAATGTATCATATTAAAAGTATACGTAATTAAGAACTTCAAAATAAAATGCATCGAATTTTTATATAATGTATTCCAAAAATAATATAGTTAACACAAACTACAACAAAGTTAATAGAAACTGTAAAGAAAAAATAGCAATACAACAAAAAAATGCGCATCAAAATCAAAATGTGCTGGTAGTACAAAGCGGGACGTGAAGGATTATACTAAGTCTGTGGATTGTACGAGGTATAGGAAAAGAACCTTAAAAAACTTGTATCCAGGGCCGTAAAATAAATTTAAAAAAATAGGAAAAGAAATCTAGATTGTCTGTGGAACTCAAATAAACATTTTTTTTTTCAAAATACCCTCACAACATGCCATACCTACAAAACTATTCTTAAATCTTAATTAAATACCTACCCTTTTCTAAAGGGAGCTGTTCATAATATTCCTATAGACTACTTGATCTTGAAACATTTTTAGAAATACTTCATATTTTTTATCATGGAATGATTTAACATTTGGATTCGCGTGCACTACATCTGCAGTTCCACCCATACTTTCTATTGCTGCTTGGACACTGTTGAAATAACGCGAAGCGTTTGCTCCCAAAATAGCCGACCCTACAAGAACAGAATCGTTTTCATGTGGCTTCAGTATTGGCAAGCCAACTGAGTCAGCTTGAATCTGGATGAACAGGGGATCCTTTGTGATGCCTCCGCATATTGTCAGACAATTGAACGGCGAATATCCTGCTAGCTGCAATGTGTCTATTATGTGTCTTGTACCATACTGAAGAAGAAGAAAAGAAATATTGATTAATATTTGGAGACTAGCTCTTTAACCATAATATGTGTAGTTAGGTGTAAGAGGATTTTAAAAAAGCTGACAGTTTTATGGTGTTTGCTCAGCCCCTAAACATACAAAATTTTCGGTAAAAAGGTAAAATGTTAAAATAAGCTTACCGCCAGAGCCTGCATAGTGGCAAGATAAAGTAGAGCCAAATTATCTTCATTGCTATTTATAGTCAATCCAACAATCATGCCTTTCATTGTAGGATCAGCCAACGGTGAGCGATTACCATGGAAATCTGGCCATACATGGAAATCCTTCGTCAGCAAACTTACATCAAGAAGCTTTTGATGTCTGGCCATTTCTGACAGCAATCCTCTCAAATGGTATCGTACTCTAAAAATAATGAATTTTACATAAAATTGATAAATAGATTAGTTAATAGATCGTAGTTGTAATTGATAAATAATTAATTTATACTTATAATAGTTGACGAATAACATACTCGCCAGTACTTTTCTGCTGGAGAAGTTTATTGCCAGCTGTGTGACTCGATATAATATAATCAAGTAACATGCCAGAAGCACTTTGTCCTGCCTCATTTAACCACATATTTGGTATCATCGCACTATAGTAGGGCCCCCATACACCTTTTACTAACACAGGATTCTTATTAACAGCCATATGACAGGTGGATGTGCCACAAATTAGACCCAATCTACTAGACATATCTCTGTCAATGTTTTCACCTTTAGCTCCGATCATACCCAAACCTCCGGCATGTGCATCAATGATGGATGTGGCAACTGGAGTTCCAGGTTTTAGTCCAAGATTCTTTGCCACTTCCATGGTGAGTCCTCCGCAGTAATCTCCTGGCATCCTGACTATACTTCCGATTTTTTCAAAGTCATTATCAGCTAAATCATCAAGACCAATTTTTTTTAAGTAATCTAAATTCCAACCTTTTTTCCCATCAATGTTACATTCATAATTCCATTTACAGACTAACGAACATAAAGACCGACTCATTGAACCAGTTGCCTTCCATGTCAAAAAGTCTGGGAGATCAAAAAAGTAGCCATAGTCTGCCCATTGCTCGGGCATATGTTTTTTTAGCCAGAGAAGCTTCGGCATCTCCATTTCCAAGCTAACTTTCCCGCCTACATACTTGAGGATTTCATGACCACTTTTGTTTATGAAATCTGCTTCAGCCTGAGCCCTGTGGTCCATCCACATGATTATATTCTGGTTGTTTCTATTTGAGTCGCTCACTTCTTTAGGATTTCTATTTTTGTCTAACGCTACAAGAGAGCATGTAGCATCAAACCCAAGCCCTTTTATGTTTGATGTGTTTACATTTTGTGCAACATTCTGTAATAAACATAAAATTAATAAGTCAGATAAAATTATTAGAAACTCCAACATTTGCATTTATAACCACCCCATTGAATTTGATGCTTTATCATTTGATAAATACCAGTTTATTCTTATCAAATATGCATAAGTACAAACCATTATAACATGTTCACAGCATTTCCACACATCATCTGAAGATTGCTCATAATAATCTGTTTTTGGGCTCCATGTCTGTAATTCCTTGACAGATGTTCTCACCACATGACCTCTGTCATCCACAAGTGCTGCCCTTACGCTTCCTGACCCCACATCAACACCAATAAAGTATGCAATGTCTTCGTCATTCATGTCTTATACTCAAGAATATTTTTTAGACTAAGCTCCTTGTGAAATATGTTTAGAATGATTATGTGCACTATGATAAACTCTGAAAGCAAATATGATTATCATTAAATAGTTATAGCTAAAAATAACAGAACATGTTTATGAAGCAATTTCATATCTTTATGGCACAACACAACTGTTGATATAAAATCATACATAAAATATAATGTAGTATAATTATTATGTAGATAAGTTGGTAGGTATATTTTATTAGTTGATGGTAAAGTTTTAAAAAATACCGCGTTTATATTCCTATCATTTCCGTCCTTTTGACATTTAGACGCTACACACAGCCTAGATTGCTTCTAACAAAACTTGAGATAATAGATAGTACATAATAAAAGCAATAAAATAATGACCTTGGAAGGTTATTAATGTTAAGACAAGATAAAAAACTGGCCTGCGCTCGGCACGGTGCTGAGTGGCTGAGTGCACATTTGATAAAGATATCGTTAGTAGTGGTGACCTCCCTGAACTGCATCTGTAAAGAAATTCCATTTTACTTCTGGTTATTTTTGTATAATTCAATTGTCAATATAGATTGCTACTAACGACGGGAATTACTTGGATTTAATTACATTATCACAGTGAAGTGTGAACTGTAAACGCAAGGTTTATTAATTAATCTTCAGTTTCCTTTTTTTAAATTAAAACACCATTGCCGCCTCCAACATCAGTCATCATTTTGACAATTGACATTAACATTATCGTCACAGACAAACAACTAGATCATAGAAATTAACAGTTCAGAAATAAAGTGAAGTCGTGTTGGACCATAGTGATATTGAAAAGGCTCAAAGGGTTAGAGAGCATGGTTAGAGCCCAGAGATTTTACAAAAAAGTCAGAATTTTTTGGTCAGACTCGATAGGAATAATTCATTTACGACTTCTACCAGGCTGCATGGTCTACGATCTTTGCCTTTCCTGAAGGGGATAAAAAATAAAACTAATTTGGTCTGACAGTCTTGACTCGGTGTTTTGGTTTTTAGGTTAGGTTAACCGATAAGTTACAACCTATGTAAAAAACGTACCTGCCCTAGTGATTTGATAACCTATATTCTATTTGACCTATGTTTATGAAAAATATATATTCATCCATATTCCATGATTATAATATTAACTATAGAGTTCCTAATAATTACCTAGTATAAGAGTACACTTTTAGTCATGGTCCGTTTCAAAAACAGGTAAATACTATTAATGATTAAATTAAAACATAACTTGGATCATTTTGTTTAGTTTGGAATGAGCCTTAGGTACCTAATTGTGAACATTTTTAGATACGTGACAGTTGAAATCTTGTCGCCCATGGTTCCTGAAAATAAACCATTGTCATTGAAGTCAAGAATATTTCATGATACACTAGTAGAAAAAATACAATTACTACATGGTGATTTTGGTATTGCAGCTGTTAAAACAGGACTTTTAACGAAATATTGCAATGAAAATACAAGAATAGCCATTATCAGATCAAGACATGGACCGCATAGATTTGTGACAAGTAGTTTACCTTTTATCACCAAAATTGGTAAACTTGATGTCAGTTTACGAACGCTTCATACAGGTGCTACATTAAAACATAGTTTTAAGTTCATACAGAAACACCAAAGATCATATTTGGACTCAATGTGGTCGAAACTGAAAAATGAGGATGAACGAAAAGCCTTGGAAGCAGCTGTAATGGACTTTACAAAAACAGACATTAAAATAAATATTGAAACTATTGGATAAATAAATTTATTACAAAATAACTATAGACATCTGCTGTTTTTAATAGTAAAATCATTTAAAATTAACAGATTTGCACTTATAAAATAAATGATAGCTAGATATTATGCTGGAAATTGGAATATATACTATAATCACTGCATAAGTGTTAGGAAATTCATTTGTCTATCTTTGGATTTCAATTATATGTAATTAATATCTTAAAGATAAATAAAGTAAAAGTACTCTAGTTTATGTAAAACCTAATTAAATAGCACCAATATACAATCTACTATCATATAATCAATACTATAATAATGTTTAATATTATAATAAAAAATATCCTAGCAGCTATGTCAAGTTTTAGAAATGCTTATTTTAACAAAGTAATATTCTTAAAACTTAACTCTAGAAGGGGAACTTTTAGGTTTCCATACCTGAAGGATGCCAATGAAACCTCTACTACGTCTCTGCTGTCTGTCTGTCTGTCAGAAGGCTGTTTCTCTTAAACCTCTCATTATAGGTAGAGAGTTGAAGTTTTCACAGAATACATATTTCTATTGCAGCTATGATAAAAAAAAAATACCCGGCTGAGTTTTTTGTGGGCTCTTCTCAGACTTGGGCGCATTTGGAACCCTTGTAGCTTTAGTTTTAAGTAACGCAATTAATTATCACCACTATATAGTACAAATTTAACAATTTCAACCATCAAAAGTAGTACAATTGTACCTTTTTTGAATAAATGATTTTGACTTTGACTATAATAAAACATTCAAAATGGCCACCATGAAAATTAAATGGCCGACTTGCACTTGACTGATTTTTACTTTTAATATCTACTCTGGGATATGAAGATATAGCTTTTTAATTAAAGTAGATTCACATATTGGTACTTGAGCCTTGCGGTACTGTGTACAAAGAGATGTTACAAAATTTGTTACTTTGGTGAATATGTCTGACAAATGTTCATTTGTCTCCTTCTTCATTTTTGCACACAAGCATTGAATAAACAATGAACCTTTATCTATAATACGATATGCCTCAAACTCCGGAGCAGTGGCCCAACAGATAAGAAAGTGGGACTTCCTCAAATAGTAACTTGACGTTGGGCTGTCTGCTACTAATTTATTATTCACATCTGGGTCTTCATCGACTTGACAGGCTTGAAGTATCAATACTTTGGGCATCCCATGAAGGTTCTGAGCTTCATCAGAGTCTAACATGTTCTGTATGTCTTCAACTTTTATTTTCACACAGTCGGCTGCATAAACATGGCCTCGCACCCCATGTGATAAAATGCAAAGCATAAACACACTGTCATCAGGCAAAACATCATTTCGTATGACATCTTTGATAAATTTAATAAATTCTTTATGGTCCAAATTAGATTTACTCTTCACTTCAAATTTCAATGATGACATTGTCCTTTCCAAACAGGACAGATCCTTCGAGGAGCCCAAACGGTCTTCTAGATTCAGTTTCTCTTTCCTTTCAATACTGTCTTTAGAAGGATGAAAAATCTCTTCGTTGATAATGCAACATACACCGAGACGGTTTTTATTCTTAATGACATATGCATCCTTTTTTATTATTCTATTATCTGATTTCAAATTCTCAATGGGTACATCCTCTGTGTGTAATTCATTGAGGAGTTGAAATATATCTTCATAGCTTTGCTTTTCATCTGCTTGATTTTTAGAATCATTTAAGGAGTGTTTAGTAAGAGGACTGCCAGAAGCATTAGATTCGCCAGAACTGTTTTGATTGTTGATTTGATTTTGTACTTCCCCGAGGATTTTGGCAAATTTACTGAGGCCACCAAAGTTTTCAATTATTTTTATGAGCATATCTAAATCATATGAGGCAGTGTACATTTTCCTTTCTCTGTTGTACTGCCCGAGTTTAATCAACTTCTGACACATAAGTTCTAAGAATACAGCCTCACATGTTTCATGTTCCGATACATCTACCTTGTATGAGTGTAAGGTTCTTTTTAACTTTGTTAAAGACTCTGATGTCATATTTTCACAAAGATTATACAGAACTTTTTTCACAGGGTCTATGTAAACATTTACACAGACGTTCTCTGGGAGGTAGTGTTTCTTCACACTTGACACGTTGAAACCAAGCTTTCTGATAATATTATATAGTCGGCATATACAAAGGGCTTCCAAGAATTCATATCTCCAAGTGGGCCGAGACTGTGCATAAAGAGCCCAATCATAGAGTAAGTTCATGGTGTTGCTCTCGACATCTTTTGATACTCTTTGATAAACAATTAGTCGTTGGAGCGCCGTGTCCGGGACGTCATACAACAGAAACACTAACGATGTCATATCCTGGGGATCAACATCATTTTGTATTTTTAACAATATATCAAGACTTAGAGAATTTATATTTTCAAACAAATTATCTAAAGATTTAACTTCTGCATCTGATCGCAACATTATGAAACACAAACACGATTCACTGAAGCAGTAGGTAGACTTCAAGTTCATATAATAATCAAGGTAAAGTAAAATGTTTTTAACAAGACTTTAGTTTTCGATTTGCGAAGATTTCAGATTTTTCATTTTTGAGTCACAGTTTGCTCTTTGACAAACAAAGCAACGTCCAGTTCAAAAGTTACTAAATAAATTGTAACTTAGTTTTAGATCCTTTTTAATTCAAAAGGTTTCATAGTACGTTTTATTGTACTTATTTAAACTTTAAAGTAAATATTATTAAAATAATGGTGTTATTTCACATATTAAGATGATTGTGGTTAAAAAAATGTGTTTTAAATATTTTGCAATAAATGAGAAAACAGGTTCTTTGTTTCTGAACATAAATATTATTACACCACCACGGGGAACGGGGAAGCCCCTGACCCACTGACCTACTAGTACTAAATACAAGTACGCTGGCCCTGCTGGTACTGATCGGTTTTTGAAGCAACTTGATCTTCGCCATTTTAGCGCTGAATATCACAGCTGAATATTATGTACAGTGAGCTGTGAGCGTACTCAGAACCAAGGACAGGACCTTGTACCTACCTACTTAGATACTAAGATGTACTTCCTGATTCCATACTCAGAAATAAATGGTGATAAAGATGACTGCTGATGAGACATCTGTCAATGTTGTTTTTTTATTGTTCTGTTTGTATGGTATATCTCTTAAAGCGTACTTATAGTAGAGGTCATTGCAATCAAAGCAAGTCAATGTCAGCATGGCATGGTGTCAGCTGTCAGAATAGAAGATGATGATTCTTTGATTATATGTTGCATGTTCATTGGATCAAGGTTAAAATGAATTGCACATGAATTCAGTGTAGAACACTCCTTATAGAAAATAATTTAGATTTGCCATTTATAATATAACTGTGCACCCAATGAAAACTAAATGAAATGCATTTCTCTCGCTCTCTTGTTGCATCTCTCGTATATTTCTCGCTCGCTCGCATGCACAGAGTACTTTTACTACTTTTTAATGCTCGCATGGTTACTCTGTCTTGGACTAGGTACTGCTGACTGCTCCTCACATAATTCAACCGTGTTTATACATATTATCTGTGTTTATACAACATAGTGATTGTGATTACATACTCTTTGTTATACAATTTCAAATTATCATTATAATACTCTTTGCAGGACTTCGTCTATGTTGGTGTTAGCTTGCCGCTGGCGGGCGTGCTCTGCCTTTTTAGAGGGTTTTTTTTTTGTTAAAACTGACTGGAAAGCGCTCTAAGGGGGTGCCGTGCGTATGTCAGTGAGCGCCGGCACAGACGGGGTCCATACTTGTATAGTTTAACTTACTTGTTACAAATAACTACGAACTTGACATTGGCTAATCTTTGCAAAGCCAGACGAGAGAGAAAAAAAAATAGTCCTTGCAAATTATAACCCAAAATAAGTACCTACCTACGTTTTAATGATTTTTGCTTTGTATTTTTTGTTGAAAATCTAGTTCTTACTAGCTAGAAATGCTAGATTTCTAGTTTTACGTGTAGGTAGTCAACATTTGATGACTGATGTAATGTTTGAAGGAAATAATTAAAATGTCTGTCTCCAGAGCAGAGGTGCTTAGACTATACAAGGATTTGTTAAGGTACTCAAAAACATTGAAATTGACCGACGTTGCGTATTACAAAAAGAGAATTTCCAGTGAATTCAAACAAAACAAAACTTTGGACACGGCGCAGGACATCAGTTACGCTTTCAAGGTACCTAACTATAAAAATAAATCTACCCGCTGACCAAGTGTGGTTTCGTAGACTTATGATGTTTTCCTTTATCATTAAAATATTAGAGGTTTACCGTTTAGGAGAGGAGAGAGGTTAGAGGTGTATGCTCAGAACCCTAGATCTCCCAAAAAGGAGGTTGCAGTCATCACTAAGCTAACACTGATATCCTACTATATAGCATCCTATGATTGATATTATAATCAAAACTATTGGATTATATTGCTAATATCTGTGTGTGGAATCTGTCTTTGTTCTCAGCCATATCATTTCAGTCATTGTGGCACAAAGGAGTAACAAACATCTGAACTTTCACATTTATGATATTACTAGCTTATACAGAGACTTGGCCTGCGTGGACTACACAAATTTCAAACTCGTATTTTACCCCCTTAGGGGCTTTATTTTCAAAAATCCTATCTTAGGAAATGTCAACATTATTATAATACCTATCTGTCATCCAATAGTTTGAGCTGTGTGTTGATAGATCAGTCAGTCAGCATTTCCTTTTATATTAAGATATTTTATATTAATATCCCCTTTTTTCTTTTTTCAGAAAGGAAAAGCTCTAATCAAACGAGGGTCTATAGTTTAAAGATGATTTGCATACAGTCTCTCCATAGAATCAAAAGAAGTGTAATAGCAATTCTGAGCACTCAAAAAGCACCAAAACACACTGTAGATTATTCTAGATTGCCTAAAATTAATGAGTGTGATTTGGCTGAGCAGTTTGTAAGAGGCAGTGGGCCGGGAGGGTCAGCGGTTAATAAGAATGCCAACTGTGTAGTACTAACACATGTTCCTACAGGTTAGTTTTCTTCAACATATATTATTAGCTGATGCCCATGACTTCATTCGCCTGGATATAGGTTTTAAAAATGCTGTGGGAATTTATTGATTTTCCGAAATAAAAAGTAACCTATGTGTTAATCCAAGGTATAATCTATCTCCATTCCAAATTTTAGCCAAATCCGTTCAGTAGTTTTGCGTGAAAGAGTAACAAACATACACACATACACACAAACTTTCGCCTTTATAATATTAGTGTGATTATGCTGTATCAATCTGTGATAGCCACCATTTAGCTAGTTATGATTTCCACCACCTATGTGGGAGGTCAGCGGTTTGATCCTGGGCATGTACCTCCAAGTTTTTGGAGTTGTGTGTTTTAAGCAATCAAATATCACTTACTTTAGTAGTGAAAGATGTGACGAACCAGCATGCATGAGAGGTCTATGAGTTTCTTGGTCTATGAGTTGTGTGAAGTTTGCAAATCTGCACTTGGCCAGTGAGGTAGACTATGGCCAAACCCTTCACATATAGAGAAGAGGCTCATGGCGATGGGTTGATCATGATGATGACCATAATATCAGCCTCACAAAGCCTGTGTATATGATTAATAGTGGTCAGAATACATAGAGTAATAAATACCTTCGAAGACATAACATGGAGTTGTTAAAACTTCCAAATATATTAATTTATTTTTATTGCAATCAAATGAATGAAATAAAATGAAACTTCAATCCTGGGTATTAAGCTGTGGTATTACCTACATAGTGTTAGTCTTATAGTAAGTAAAGTCTAATGTGTTATAAACTTATAAATGAGGTCTAAATGTGTTCATGGTTAACAGGAAGCACCTATAAGTTGGTTGTGCAACGAAAACCTAGTAGTAAACGCAAAATATGGTTTAAAAACTATATCTACAGGAACGGTCGCCTTCCTTCGTCTGAGCTAATTCCTTCCTGGATTCATAGATGACGCTAGGGGTTAAGCTTAGGCTAACACCCGCGCCTGCGCACTTCCGCGCATAACCATTAACGCGACGCCATATTTGAACGCGAGAAGTCATTGCGACGAGCTCCTGCAAGAAAATAATTCCCATACGCGCGCGCACGCCGATTTTCTGGCCGCATACAACCCGAAACCGCCACAGCATCCCTGGAGCAGATTCCGGAGCCAGGAAGAGTTGCAGAGACCAAAAGGTTAGTGACCTTTCTTGCTGGATTTGTTTTTGGGCCATATTTGTTGTGGATATAGGTTTTTGGTTGCACATATCATTACCGCAAACGCTCCTGGATCCTTGGCATCACGCTGAGCTTCCATTTTATGGTCCATTCGAACCTAGGATATTGTTCTAGTACGCATATTTATCGCGATTTTACGTAATTTACTCGTAAAATTGTAGTCGTAAGATAATCGACAACGCGTTGTGTAAGTTATTCACAAGTTCATAATATATTTAAAATTAACGCATTTAATAAATATTTCGATAATATATCTTAATATTTACTCAATTTACGTAAATTACTCGTAAAATTGCCATCGTAAGTTACTCGACACGCGTTATTTTCTGTTCTTTGTACGCCGCCATCTTGGTTTAAGATACTCGCTAACAGTTTAATTGTTAACTATTTTTGTTATTTTGTGCCGTTAAAATGGAGAAATTAACGTCTAAATTAAATATTCTTACTTCCAAAAAAGAAAACATCTTTCAAAGAATGAATAGATTGTACGATATGTCTAAAAGTATTACAACTTTTGAAACGCGAAAAAATGAAAGGTTTATGAGTGAGTCAGAAACGGTTGATGACCTACGAACAAAGTTCGAGTCAATATTAGATGAAATAAATACTATTTCGCTACAATTAGACCCACCAATGCAGCCTAATTATCAGCCTCTTGATGCTTTCGAAGATTTATATGCACCTGTTAAGAGAATTCGTAATAAAATCTTGTCAAATTGCAATAATTCCACATCTACAAGTAACAATGATAGCCAATTACAGCCACAAATAAAGTTACCGCCTATAAATATTCCCAGTTTTGACGGAAAAAATGAAAACTGGCCCTTATTTTATGAGTCGTTTAAGGCTAATATTCATAATAATAGTAATTTGACGGATTCGCAGCGAGTTCAATATTTAATTAGTAAACTGTCACACGGTGCGTTATATTTCACGGCAGGTATTGTACCTACAGGAGAAACTTATCATATTATATGGGATAGTTTAGTCAAAAAATTCCAAGATAAAAGAGCATTAGGCACGCACTACCTAAATAACATTTTTGAATTAAAAAACTGTACAAACACCGCTAATAGTTTAAATACTTTCATTGAGAAATTCTCCGCATCTATCGCTGCTTTAAAGCAGTTAGAGATTCCAGACCTTACGGATTTTATATTTCTATATTTCGCTTTAAAAAAAATAGACACGCAAACAATACAAAATTTTGAAATGTCATTGCAATCAAACGATTCTAAGATCCCGTCGTACACGCAACTCATTGAGTTTATTCAACTTCAAGTTAAAGTACTCGAACGCTCAAATAAACCTACCAATTTTAATAATAGATCGGACAAATCGCGAGGTACCTACAAGTCATTCATTGCATGTGACACAAACGAGCCTATCGCTTCTGCGCGCAGCGAATGTGTATTGTGTAGCAGTAAGACCCACAAACATCTATATCAGTGCAATAAGTTTATGGAGATGGAGTCGCCGCAAGCAAGATTCGACTTTATTAAATCTAAGAACGCGTGCGTAAATTGCTTGTCGCTATTTCATACTCTAAGCAAGTGTAAATCTCGATCATCTTGTGTCAGGTGCCTTCCAGCTAAGAAGAAACACCATTCCAGCTTGTGTAGAAATAATAATAATGACACAATAAATAAAAATTCATCGTCCGACCGCACGTTCACGAGCGTTTCGCCCGCTGTAGCCGTGGACGCAACGCCCGCGCCCGCGCCATCGCCCGCGCCGCTGACTAGTGTACAGTCGCTCACTACGTCTTTACCTACGCATGCTTCAAGCGCTTTATTATCCACTGCACAAGTGTACGCGAAGCATTATAACAGTAACAAAAAACTTACGATACGCTGTTTATTGGATACGGGCTCACAAAACAACATTATTAGTTATAAATGTTGTAAATTGCTTAATTTACCTATTACTCCCGTTTTTAACTCATGTATTAAAGGTATAGGTTTAAAATCACAACCAATACATGGTTATGTTTATTTGAACATCGAATCGCGCGTGTACCCTGCTAATAAATATTATATCAAGGCTTTAGTTTTAGATTGTCTTACCGATAATTTGCCATCGCACTTTATTGAAAATTGTGATACAAACCATATTAAAGACTTACCTCTCGCAGACTTGAAATGGAATATACCTGGTGACATTGACGTTATTTTAGGCGCTCAATTATTTCCGCACATCTACTTAGGTGATAAAATTGTATCCAACAGTACCGCACCGGCAGCTTTATTAACGACTTTAGGATACGTTTTAATGGGTGATTATACGCCTCGTGATCGCGAATCTAATGAGTATTCATTCACCGCGCTCGCATTGGAAGATTTAGAACAAAATCTCCAAAAATTTTGGGAACTGGAACAAATTAATGAAAAAACGCACCTCAGCCCCGCCGAGACTGAATGCGAGAACTTATACCGCGCTTCAGTTTCTCGGGATGAGAGTGGCCGATATTCGGTCGGTTTACCCTTTTCTCAAAACGCATCCGAACTAGGCAACTCGCGTTGCGTCGCTCACCGCCGCTTGCTTGCTCTAGAGCGTAAGTTTAAGACTGACCCTTCGTTACGTCATGATTATAATCAAATCATCATGGAATACATTCAACGAGGTTATTTATCTGAGGTCTCGGACAATAACAATGCCGATGAGGGCTATTATATTCCGCACCACGCTGTTATTCGCCCCGAAAAAAGTTCGAGTCGCGTTCGAATCGTCACGGATGCCTCCGCGAAAACCGCAGATAGGAACCTATCGTTAAATGATGTACTCCATACTGGACCTAACTTACAGGCGGATTTGTTTTTACTTTTGTTAAATTTCCGATTATTTCCAGTCGCCATGACTGCAGATATAAAGCAGATGTACTTGCAAATTGAGATTTTGCCGCGAGATCGTAAATACTTAAAGATCCTTTTCAGATTTGACGAAAATGAAGAAATACGCACCTTTCAGTTTAACCGCGTCCCGTTTGGACTAAAGTCCAGTCCGTATTTAGCCATGCGTTCGGTGCGACAACTATGCCAGGACGAAGGTAATCGTTTCACGGAGGCAGCAAAAATAGCTGAGTCTCAATTATACATGGATGACCTTGTGCATTCGGCTACTAACGATCAAACCGCTAAAACCTTGTCGCAAGAATTGATTAATTTGTTCAAATCGGGTTCATTTGAGTTGATCAAATGGTCAAGTAACTCGTCAACTCTTTTATGTAGTCTGCCAGACACGCATCGCGCTTCGGTGAACTTTACCGATAGTAACAATACCACTAAGGTTTTAGGTCTGTCTTGGGATCCCAGTGAAGATGTCTTTCGCATGACCATTTCTAAGATCGACAACAAATGCACGAAACGCACAATTTTATCTCTCGTTGCTAGATTGTTCGATGTTTTAGGATTAGTCGCGCCAGTTATTCTTTATGCTAAACTGTTGATCAAAGAACTCTGGCTCCAACGGATCGATTGGGATGAAATTCCTTCTGAAGATATAATCAAAAGATACTCTGATTTGGTCCACGATTTTTCAATTCTTCCAAGTTTAAAAATACCACGTCATACGGGTATTACTGAAGGATGCAAAATAAATATAGTCGCCTTCAGTGATGCTAGTTTAAATGGCTATGGTTGTGTGATTTATATACATGTTACTGATGCTCTCGGTAATATACGCGTTAACTTGTTGTGCTCAAAATCGAAAGTTTCACCTACCAAAGTAACGACACTCGCTAGATTGGAGTTATGCGCCGCGCTTTTAATGTCAAAATTAGTTAAAATCGTAAGAGATACCTATTCTTCTCGCATTCCGATTGAAGGAATTTATGCGTTCTCCGATTCCACAGTAGCGCTGTCATGGATAAAATCGTCACCTCATAGGTGGAATACTTTCGTTAGCAACCGCGTCGCACAGTGTCAAGAAAATCTTAACCCACAGCATTTTTATCATGTTGCGGGAATCGAGAATCCAAGTGACTGTTTATCACGTGGTGTTTTGCCATCACAATTAATCTCGCACCCACTTTGGTGGAATGGCCCACAATGGCTCCGCGACTCGCCTTCGGAATGGCCGATAAATAGTTTTTCGCCTACCACTGATAACGAGTTACCTGAATTCAAATCCACCGCGTTATTAACAACAGATGTTCAATGCGAACAACCGGTATTATATATTTTATCGCAACGCTTTTCCTCATGGAATAAACTTATTCGCTCCGCTTCTTATGTATTACGCTTCGCGCGACTTCTACCATCTACTGGAGAAGTCGATAAACTTAATTTTGTTGAAAACGCAATAATAAAGGACATCCAAAGGGTTCACTTTAGTGATGAAATCATGCGATTAAAAAATAAAAAATCACCTTCAAAGAAATTACAAAGGCTAGCTGTGTTTATTGATAATGACGGCATTTTACGCATTGGAGGTCGGCTTTCTAAATCGGATTTACCATACGAGGCTAAACATCCCGCACTTCTTCCAAAACATGATCACGCGGTTAACTTGATCATTGATCACTATCATACGCGCAATTGTCACACTGGGCCTTCTTTATTAATGTCCCTTATTCGTCAACGATTTTGGATACTAGACGCTAGGACAATCATTAGGTCTAGAGTACACAAATGTAATACATGTTTTCGAGTAAAGCCTGTGCATCCTACACCATTAATGGCTGATATTCCTTCTCATCGTTTGCAAGAAGCGAAAGCCTTTATGCACACAGGTGTGGACCACGCAGGTCCACTCCGTATAACGCCAACGCGTCGCCGCGGTTATCAGTCGCAGAAAGCTTACATATGCTTATTCGTATGCCTCGTGACGAAAGCCGTTCATATTGAACTTTCGTCAGATTTAACAGCTGACTGCTTTCTCATGGCTGTAAAAAGATTTTTAAGTCGCAAAGGTCCAATCTCCTGTTTTTACAGCGATAATTCTGGCACCTTCCTTAAAGCCAAATCGCAGTTGGATGAAGTGTATTCACTTCTGAATAGTTCCGATTATAAAAGTAAATTAAATCTAGAATTACAAATTAATCGCATTGAATGGAAGAATATCCCTCCCCGGGCCCCCCATTTTGGAAATATGTGGGAGAGTAATATAAAATGTTTTAAAACGCATTTGTATCGAGTCATCGGTAATCAACTTCTTACATACGAAGAGTTAATAACAGTGCTAACGCAAATTGAAAGCATATTAAACTCTCGCCCGCTTTGTTTAATGTCGTCCGATCCACATCCGGAAATTCTAACTCCGGCCCATTTTTTGATGTCTACTCCGCTACAATATTTTCCGGCTGCTCCTTTACCTAGCGAAAGCCCTAACCTAATTAAGAGAAAAAGACTACTCGACAGTTTAGTTCAGTCCTATTGGAAGAAATGGCGCTTAGAATACTTACACACTTTACAAGTTAGACAAAAGTGGTGTACGCCTTCTAACCCTGTTAAGATAGGTACGGTGGTTTTAATTGGGCATGATGATTTACCGCCTTTACAATGGCCGCTAGGAATAATTACAAAGGTTTATCCAGGGGCTGATAATGTGGTTCGCGTTGCTCTTGTTAAAACTGAATCTGGCGAATTCAAACGACCTGTTGTGAAACTTTACCCACTTCCAACGCAATAACCGCATTATAATTTATTTAAGTAATTTTAATTGTAGAATAAATAACTATACGTTAATTTTAACACGCTTAACGGATTTAAATATAATATTTTTACACGCTATCATATTTTTTATTATTAAACTTAGTATTATTTATTACTCGCGCAAATTCGTGCAATAATATTTATTAAGTACTAGTAAGTTGGACTTCGTCAACGCGGGGAGTATGGTTGTGCAACGAAAACCTAGTAGTAAACGCAAAATATGGTTTAAAAACTATATCTACAGGAACGGTCGCCTTCCTTCGTCTGAGCTAATTCCTTCCTGGATTCATAGATGACGCTAGGGGTTAAGCTTAGGCTAACACCCGCGCCTGCGCACTTCCGCGCATAACCATTAACGCGACGCCATATTTGAACGCGAGAAGTCATTGCGACGAGCTCCTGCAAGAAAATAATTCCCATACGCGCGCGCACGCCGATTTTCTGGCCGCATACAACCCGAAACCGCCACAGCATCCCTGGAGCAGATTCCGGAGCCAGGAAGAGTTGCAGAGACCAAAAGGTTAGTGACCTTTCTTGCTGGATTTGTTTTTGGGCCATATTTGTTGTGGATATAGGTTTTTGGTTGCACATATCATTACCGCAAACGCTCCTGGATCCTTGGCATCACGCTGAGCTTCCATAAGTTTTGATTCCCCTTGTCTTGGCAGATATGATGGACAGACAATGAAGTGATCCTATAAGGGTTCCTTTTTTTCTTTTGAGGTACTGAACTTTTAATTTTTTTTTTATTTCAAGGTGCAGTTATAAAGTGCCACATTAGTAGATGCCAAGATGAGAACAGGAAACTGGCGCGAGAAATGTTAAGATCTAAATTGGACGAAATGTTGAACGGCGAAAACAGCGTGGCAGCACAAATGAAAAGAATAGAAGAACAAAAATTCAAGAAGTCAGAGTATAAAAGGAAGAAAAAGGCACTGCTTAAAGAGGAATGGAAAAAGCGTGAAGGATTAACTTAGTAATGTGTTTGAATAGTTACCTATAGATAGTTACCGCAATATATTTTTAATACTTAACTGGTCGGTTTTAATTTTATTGCAGATAAAATAGGTATTTCACCATTGAAGGAAAACATCATGAGGAAACCTGCGTGCCTGAAATTTCTCCAAAATGTTTTCAAAGATGTCTGAAATGTTGTCTAGGATAGTGGACTATGGCCAAATCCTTCTAATTCTGATAGGGGGCCCAAGATGTTATTATTAACCAGGCGAATGTCAATACCAAGTATACAAAGAAATAATTAGTTTATATCTATAGGGGGTAATTTTCGGAACTAATCATTCGATTCTGAAAATTCTTTTACTGAGAGATTTAAAACTTTATTATACCCGAGTGCTATTAGTAGTTTGTAAATTATATCACGCTTACGAAGTCGTGGGAAAACTCTGATCTTTGATACATAAATTATAAGTAGAAAATAATAGCTAGTCTGGGCACACGTCTTGTTTCCGTCATGTAAATAGATAGGTACGTATAGCGATTAGAAGGTACCTACATGACTTTATAAATAACATTTGTATTAAATAGTACCTATAGTAGGTATAGACTCCTTACAAGGCATTAGTCGTGACCTAATAATCTGATTGGATAGGCAATTAATTGCCGGCGCAAAGCTGTGGTGACCAATAGCTATCAAAGGCCGAGAGTTTCCTGTATTCAGTATGAAACGGATATGTATTGTATGCAGTCAATGCTATAATTCTAATCCTTGAATGACATTTATTTATTACTAGAGGGTGCCCGCGACTTCGTCCGCGTGGATTTAGGTTTTTGAAGATCCCGTGGGAACTGTTTGATTTTCCGGGATAAAATGCCTATGTCAATTACAGGGACGCAAGCTATCTCGGTACCAAACATACAAATCGGTTAAGCGGATGGGTTTTTAGGAATCCCGTAGGAACTCTTTGATATTCCGGGATAAAAAGTAGCCTATGTCCGTCCCCGGGATATATGCTAACCCTGTACCAAATTTCGTCAGAATCGGTTAAACTGTTGAGCCGTGAAAAGGTAGCAGACAGACAAACAGACAGACACTCTTTCGCATTTATATTATTAAGTAGATGCCCGCGGTAGGTTTACTACACGATTATCTAACTATCCGACTATGTAATAAAGGACTGAAATCTGAAGCTAGATCATCTAAAACTTAAAGTTTAAGCGGCTTTTCACGTCGGTAATTGTATTGAGGGCCGAAATAACCCTTTGCCACAGTTTTACTCAAAATACCCAAGTAAATCCTCATGAATAATTTACAGCCCGGTTGAGCCCAGTTTTGGATGTCAGCCTTTATTGTCACGCGACTTTCCATGTAAATCCTACGGATTAGTGCCAACTAATTCCTGCAGATTTTACCTAAGGTAAAAATAAATTAATCTCTAGGAAAGTTAGATTTCATAACATTTAGGTAGATATCTTTTTAAAAACAAACATTTTAAGCCCTTTGACAGAACAATGGAGAATCAGGTACTTAATAAGTATAGTTAGTTTTTTCAATATGGTATAGCTACTTACCTACCTACTACCTAGGTACCCATAGTGCGCGAAAGGTTGGGATGGCAACCTGGATAGGACGCCCCGCACACCCGAACAGCCCCTACGCTAACTAGCAAACTTAGCTTGACCGAGTAAGTTAGTTACTAGCCTATAAGTCTATAGTACCTGCTAATAAACTCAGCCCCTGATAGTATTCAACTCGAACGTAGGTAGGTAGGTACCTACCTACTGTATAAATTCAAATTCAAAATATTTTTTTTCAATTAAACTGTTACAAGTGCTTTTGATTCGTCAAAATAATCTACCACTGGTTCGGAATGCCGTTCCTACCGAGAAGAACCAGCAAGAAACTCGACGGTTGCTCTTTTCAAGTATTCAATTTACAATATACAATAATAATAATTTATGTATATCTAGTAATAGTATTTGCATCAGAATGCCAGATTTTGTGGCACTATTTTATTGTTAAAAGTTGTTCTATTGCTAGGCGGGGTAAATAGACCAATTGTTTGCAGTACTGAATTTCAATCAACTTTGCTATCCAACTTTCCTCATTTCTCGTCCCGACTGCCGTACAATGTTACATCGTTTGCTTTGCTGTAGCATTTACTATTTATGCTGCATCTGGCTACAGGCGCTGCTTTCGACTACAATTTCCGGATTTGTAGGTTTTGTGTTTATGTCTCGCATTTAGTTTCTAACTGGCGGACCAATTCAGTAGAGTCGACATAGACAATTCTATACTTTTTTGAAAGTTGTACCACAGAGTAATATGTTGTACCTAACTACTTACCTATTATTTAGGTAGGTATTATTATATTTGTACCTATGTATTATTTAGGAATCTGGTAATAACAGTTAACGCCAACCATTGCCAAAAGGTGATCGGTTCTAGGTATATTCAAATTATGTTTTTATTCAATTAAAGTTTTACAAGTGCTTTTGAATCGTCAAAAAAATCTACCACTGGTTCGGTATAGCTGTACATAAGATCCCTTACTCCCAATTACCCGTGTTTGGAATGATGAACACAAGGACAGAAAAACCTGATTAAGAAGGAAATACTTAGACAAAATTAATACCTGTGCATCCGTGCCTGTGCACTAAAACAGGGAATAACTCAAATTCGACGCTTTTCAGGAGAGGCAAAAACGTAACTCTTGATGATTTATAGAAGCTACCTATGTATTTTAGAGTTGAAACTATAACTTATTCTAAATCTTCAAAAGAAGTAACTTATTATGCAAGTTGTTACTTACATTGTATAAAAGTGTTAAGATAAAAGCCTTTCTATTCATTAATTTGAGAGCAAAGCTTCTCATTTATCCGACACAATAGATAAGTACCTAAAAACCGGCCAAGTACGACTCAGACTCGCGCACTGAGGGTTCTGTACTCGGATATTTTTTCCGACATTTTGCACGATAAATCAAAAAATATTATGCATAAAAATAAATAAAAATCTGTTTTAGAATATACAGGTAAAGCTCTTTCATATGATACACTACTTGGTAGAGTTATCTTACTTTGAAAATTGAAACACAATTTTTTTTTCTGTGATCTAACCACAAATTCACGGTTCTCGGATTAATTCCTTTACTTGTGCTATAATACCTACCTACTTGCCAAATTTCATGATTCTAGGTCAACGGGAAGCAGGTATCCTATAGTTTTCTTGACAGACACGACGGACGGATGGACGGACGGACAGACAGACAGACAAAAAAGTGATCCTATAAGGGTTTCGTTTTTCCTTTTGAGATACGCATCCCTAAAAAGTACCTTCTCGTATTTATTGCTACAGACTATTAGGTGCCGATTACGTCTAAAAAACGTTCCACACATGAAATTCGCTATTTCCGCTCGAATTTGTACGGGCGTCAATAAAGATAAAAGTTTATTTACGTAGAGTTTTCCCTTTATTTTCTTTTCACTAGCTATCGATTCGGAGTAACGATCACTATCCGCGATAAAAAGTTTAGGATTGATCTCTATGTGATTGTTTCCTTGGAATCATTCGTTAGCACTTGGAAATGTTAGTTATTTATTAGGTAGGTAAGTAACTTTACCTGTTTTTTTTAAAGAATATTAGCCATGTTAAATGACTAATATTCCCCTTTCCTCTCCAACTAAGCGTCAGGCTTGTGTTAGGAGTAGGTACGACAATAGTGCAACGGGCGGGGTTTGAACCGTGGACCTTTCGGTTTTCAGTCCACTCCTTTACCGGTTGAGCTATTGAGGCTCTAACCTGTGCCTTTACACAGTAGGAAACGGTAATATTGAAAGGATATACCTACTTAGAGAAACGGTATTATGACTATTAACGGTATTATAACTGTACGGCTACGTACAGCATAGAAAACAATGAGTGTGTTAGCGCAGGGGCTTTGCGGGTGTGCGGGGCGTTCTCATCCTGGTTGCCATCTCAACTTGTTTCGTACAATAGGTACAAACTTAAATCCCTAGGTAGTACAAAAGTTTCATCTTTTTGTTTGGGGCTAAAAAGAAAGGCGTGCTCATAAATAAATGAGGCGAGAGAAACATTAATTCCCCTAAGAAAAGCCTTACGAAGCCTTCACGCTGCTTGGTACATTTACTTAGGCTTTACATATAGGTAGGTATCTACGATCTACCAATCAACGTTAAAAGTAAAGATCTTAAGACGTCAGTGAGTATTTTGTATTCGTTAAGATAAAAATAAAGAAGCAAAATATAATATTTTAATTTTTGCTTCGGTTAAAATGGAGATTATATGACAGCTGACAGGCAGGAAGACAATGGATAGACAGGTAACCGACCACAGGAACAGCACTTGCCATCGCGGGAAAGGGTGTATCTACTCTGCAAAGTGATTGTTTCAAAGATATTAAAGTACTTTATAGCAAGGCCGTAGCCATAGGATTTCGGGAAGAGTTTTATACAGACTAAAAATTTTTTACCGAGCCTTTCATGAGGAAAATCGTTTTTTTTTGGCCCGACTTGACAGAGTTCCTGCGGCGTGATTCGCTAACTTCACTTCTAACACTGAATGATAGCCACCGAACTCAGTTTTTAATCTATTGAAGGTTTTCTACGAAAAATATTTTATTGTCAGCCAGTGTTGCAGCAATGTAGAACAAACCAACCTCGGTGGCTATCATGCAGTGTTAGAAACTGAGTTAGCAAATCACCTAGGGTCAGTAATAATTTGGCTTTCAATTTGACAGTAAAATAGACTTAAATACAAAACTGGAGTACGACTTGTGAGCGCAGAGAACGCGTAATCTTTCATTTTACCATAGAAAAATGGATTTGAGTCAGTAATTTTGTCAGTTCTCTGTAAATATCTGCCTCTAAGATTACCGAATTCACATAGTCGCATGTTTGCTGTGAAATGTGACTGTGGTGAATTGGCGGCGAGCTTTATGTAACAACATACGACCGCGTGCCATAAATCGTCTGCTGCAAACCCACTAAGCTGTCGACTATATGGAGTAGCACGTAGCAAAGTGTGTGTACCACCACTACTTCGTTTAAGCGATTCCTTTGTAAAGCTGTTTCTTTTTAAGGTCCCAACGGGCTCTATTTAATTTAATTTATTTATATGGACGATCAACAGGTTGCAATAAATTTTAGATACACAGAAAGAATGAAATACATATTATTGCTATATTGTAGACTCACTTAGTGATTGTCACAGTTTCCGATGTTGTGCCACAATTAGAAGGAGAAAAAAACCACTATTACTAAGACTCCGCTGTCCGTCCGTCCGTTAGTCTGTCAGTGGGCTGTATCTCGTGAACCGTAATAGATTGAGAGTTGAAATTTTCATGGACTGTGTATTTTCTATTGCCGCTATAACGACAAATAATAAAATTTTCAAAATGGTCGCCATGAAAATTAAAAAAAGAAGTTTATTTCGAGTACGATGGTACGGAACCACTCGTGTGTGAGTCCCCACTCGACTTGGCTGGTTTTTAAGACTACTATCAGACTGAGTACTTACGACAACCATGTAGACTAGAATTTAAATGCCGAATGCACTAGTTAGCTCATGAAAGCTAAAAAAACAGTAGGTATAACCCTCTCACAAATTGAACATTAGAAAGTAGCAACTGCCGAGTTTCTTGTTGATTCTTCTAGGTAGGTATGGCATTCCGCACCAGTGGTTAATTCTTTAAGAAGGTACACTTAGCGTAAAGCTTGTGCTAAGAGAATGTGCGAAATAAGACCTTACAAAATAAGGTGATAGGTAGGTACCTAGGTACTTAATAGCGAATTAGTTGGCAACATACAAGGCATATTAATTTTATCATTCTATGGCTGTACGTAGGTACATGAAGCAAGTCATAATGATTTGCAGAGTCGACATTGTTTCACCTTGACCTAAATATCGAGTTCTCTATGCCATGGCCCCTGCTACCCGGCCGATTTTAATGTGCGAGCTAGAAATTCAACTGGTTAGCAAATATTAATTCTGATGAGTTATATGGATTTAAATCGTAATAAAAAATAGAAAATGCTGGGGTTTGGAGCCATAATAATCAGCGATCAGTGATTCTGTGACTATAATATCCATGCTGTGAATGATAGAAGTTGCTAAAACGCAGTTCAGTCTACTCCATCTTGGTCACTGATTGACGTGGTCTAATAAGCTAACTACCCATAGCTACACCAAATCAATAAGCCCAAAGTCCAAACCCGACTGCTGCAAGTTCTCAAGGAATTAGGGAGCCTACAGGCTATCCTTGTTACAGCATGAAGTTAAAGTAAGTATATTATTGCAGTATACCTAATATCTAGATTACTTAATGTTAGTAGTAAGTGATTTTCGAGTTAATAAGGCTGGTGGAAATTACATACTTAATATATACATCCATGACTAAATATCAATTGTATGAGGTCTATGACCCTTAGGTACACCGTCTGAAAAAAACGGCATCTAAGTTTCGAACGGCTTGATAGATTTTTATCCAACTCGATTAAACAGATTATCGAGTAAATAAATCTGTATTCAAACCGGACCACATTGTTTGAACCCTTACATCTTTCTTTTTGCGTCTGGGAATGCAACTTCGATGCAGTCTGAAATAATTGGTCTGTGATATCATTGTTCCATACACAAGTGTTTTCATAAATACATAGGTAATTAAGCGTTCGAAAATTCAAACATACGAGTATTAAGTGAATAACACATCACGCTTTTGCAACATAGATTATCTAATTATATTAGTGTCGGGCGTGGAAAACCAAAGAAACTAAGCAATTAAAATATTTCAATAATAGCTGTTCAATAGCTGAACTTTTAACTGTCTACATTGAGTTTTAGGTTTAATTAAAACGTTACAAAGGCAGATGCCTTTGCAACGTTCAATTTAAACCTAAAACGCCAACAAACTTTTATATTTTTATGTGTATTTCATCATAATTGTACCTACTAAAATTGAATTTAAGATAAAGCTTGCTTCATATTAACAGGATTGTACAATATTTTCATACTCACACCCTATTTATTTTCTACGTCATGGTTAAATTAAAAAACTTTTTCAATCCAATTTTCTACACACCTGAATCTCAGCTTATTATAATTTCACGCCAAAATTTCATGAATTGAGGTATAATGAATGCCTGTTTTATGAATTCGGGTGCGTTGGACTAAAATATACCTACCTGCCTATCTAATTAAAGCTTTTCGGCCAACAACTAGGTAATCAATTTTCAATCCGATTTTACTAATCCAATTTTAGTTTAGCTATTTATAAGTCGTCACATTTGAAAGTATCTAATGACAATTTAATAAAAAAATTGGTTGTCTGTAAAGTCGGTTTACTGACGATAGTTGAACGTGACTACAAAGGCCGATTGTGCTTCTTTGTCGCTCGTTCCGCGCTCTCGCTTGCACTTCAAGCCTTACATGGAACGCCTCAGAGCGAGGTAACGCCGCATGAGTCATGTTTTTTCGTGCTTGCAGCCGGCTGTATCGAATTATAAGACGTTGTCACGTCAAAAATACTAAAAAGTCTAAAGTACTAAAAATTTTATGTACCTACCCAGTGTTCACTGACATTCGCGCCATCAAGACGAATCAAATGACGGACGTATCATGAATAACAATTGGTTGAGTCGTTGAGTAGTTACGAGCGGGCATATGGACGGACATATTATTATGTACATACATATATGCAGTTCAAACATATGTATAAGCCCTCGTTTTGGGCCGAGCCCAAGGGCATGTTTTGAAGTCTTGAACTTTTTTCTAAATAAGTTTTAGCTTTTCCCCTTTCCATTCTGAGAGGAGCCCCATGCTCAATACCGCGATGGGTATAGGATATCAGGCGGGCGATGGCTTGAGTTTAAAGAATGAAGAAGTTTTAGCTTTGAGTCAAAATGCGTATGATTAGTTTCATCATAATATGAGGTATAGAATTTTAAAATCATATTTTGTAATGGCCGCTCTAAGCCCAAGGTCCATTGTCCTTTGTTGGATTCTTTCCGTAGAGAAAATGAAACAATTATAATAATGCCACTGTAATATTTTGGCTTGCCAGTGCTTGCTCGTTATTTATACATAATAACAAGTGTAAATTAAAAATTTATAACACCCCGTCAAGTGAAGGTTACAGTAACTAGAAAAGAGCTGATAACTTTCAAACTGTTGAACCGATTGTCTTGGATTAAAATCGGTTCATTAGTTTAGGAGCTACGATGCCACAGACAGATAGACAGATACACACGTGAAACTTATAACACCCCTCTTTTTGGGTCGAGGGTAAAAAAATAGATGTCATTACATTTGTTTAATAAATTGCCGACCAAATCGTGACCTCTCCCGACGCTTCGCTATTAGCAAAATATTTTCCTGAGTTCAGCAAAAGCTTGCCCGAGGTTAATTGCTTTTGTTTTGTTAGAAGTTCTCCTTAATGAATAATTATTAGATCGTGTTTTCCCTATATATACATTTTGGTAACCTTATGCCTAATTTATTAGGCCTATTAAAATAAATACAAAGCACACTAAGATCTACCCAAATGTACTAGATAAATATTATATCATCACTAGCTAGGTACAATCCATTGAAATTTTATAATCCAATAATTTCCGTGAAAAGAAGTATAAACGAAACTATCTTTGTGTATTGGATTTCGAATGTTTTTTGGAATCATTTTTGAATTGAATTTCGAATGTTTATCGTAAACATGTCGTAAACATGATTGGTTGGTGTCTCAAAATGGTTACCGCCCTTTGAGATTTTTGTCTGTCTTATTTGTATGGGATATCGTAACAGAGAGCTCTACTAATTTATTTCCGCGGATAGAGTAAAGTAAATATCATAATAAAATTTTATCTAATCAGCAACAATATCGTCTTTGTAATCATTAATATAATATTACCTAATCAAAAACATGTTAAAAACTCGTTGCCCCTGGGCCAAAGTGGTCATCAAGTCAGCATTGCCACGCTGAATTATCGATGGCATTTATATCGCAATTAGGAATTTCGACACTCGTAAATAAGCCTAGAATCATGAAATTTGGCAAGGAACAAGGTCTCACAGCACAAATAAAGGAAAAGGTATTAAACCAGTATGTTAAAATTTTTTTTATAAAAAATAGTATGCATTAGGTAATAGAATAAATTTATTAAACTACTTAATAATAATATTATTTAGAGCAAACATAAAACGGTTTATCTTTAAATGTAGCATAGATACTTACTTAATAGGGATTATCGCTCGAAGGTAATGAAATTAAAGTTAGCGTCGCCTTCGGAAATCTCATTATCGATATTAAATTTTGAAACTCAACAAAGTTTGGTGAACTTTTAAAGCGAATTATTTAAGTAAGTATCTCTTGTATAAATGAAGAAAATTATTGAGTGCCATAACTCAATGAATAACTGTAATCACAAGATTTCGAAATTTGAGGTTTTGTATGTATGTAGGTACCTATAATGAAAACCTCAGTTGTGGAAGGATATTCAGAAATTCCACATTTATCGCGGGCGAAACCGAAAACATAAAACTAGTTCATTTCTTTAAACTTATCAAAATAATACCCCTTTAAATATTTAGGTAGATACCTACTAATACAGGGTAGATAGGCACCTATTAAAATCCTGATTGAATTCCTTTTGTGAAATTGTACATACAAATCCGATTTTCAATTATGGTTGGAGAATAGGTATTAATACGATATGTAACGCGATCTATTTACATAATATGAGAGCCTGTATGTTAGGTTTGATTTAAAGTCTTCCTTTATTCGAAAAGGGATCGTTTTCAACCAAAGACTTTGGTTAACTAAATGCCGCATGTTCAATATCAACCGCCTATTTTTAAGGGTCCTACAAAAGGAAAAAAAACCTTTATGGGATCACTTTGTTGTCTGTCTATCTGTTTGTCTGTCGTGTCTGTCAAGACAACAAGAATCATGAAATTTGGCAGGTAGGTAGGTCTTATAGCACAAGTAAAGGAAAAATCCAAGAACCGTGAATTTGTGGTTGTTCTAGACGGATGGCTTGCGGTATCTAGCTACTCTAAATCCGTGTTCTCATATCCCTTTGAAGATACCAGAGATCCTTTGAAAGTGGACCTATAGATCCGGTTTCAAAGGGTTCCTAGTGAAATATGCTTGTGGTTGACTGGATGGCGTGCTACTTTTCAGCCCGTATCAATTTTCAAAATTGTTCGAAAATACTTGCTTTGATTTCATTCGAGCCGAGGAGACGTCGTGAATTTACATCTTTACTTATTTCTTGCATATCTATTTACAAGAAATTATATCTATTTATTCGTGTTAAATATTGTATAGTTCACAGTGTATTATAGTGTGCATTGTTGTAAGTCTTGGATTCTCACCATAATATTATGCCCCTAGCTCCGGATCCTGCTACGCTGTAGACGCGGCGTAGGCCGTAGCACTTTGATCAACACGTCATTACAAAATGGCAACTGTGACGTAATTTTACTCAAGACGTTTTCCAGATAATTCCTTCCTTTTAAGCTAAAGTTCATTAACATGACAACAAAAACATGAATAAACAAGAAAAATATTTTGACATTAACTAGTAAGATTCTTGAGTAGCTACGGAGTACGGACGAAGCTACGACGTAGTACCTCGCTGTATAGCAAAAAGTAATCGAAATTATGATTACCTATTTATCTACTAATACGAATAGAAAGACTTGTCCTGACTGATTGACTGATCTATCAACGCATAGCAAGCGCATAGCCTACACCGCTGGGGCTGGAATCTTGAAATTGACAGTTGGTTCCTTTCATGATTGAAGCGCTCATTAAGAAAGGATTTTTGACACTCCACCCCTAAGGAGATTAAATAGGGGATAAATGTTTGTGTGAAAATACTTCATTCTTCTAGTTATATGAAACTTGTTATTTGGATTTTCGGTTAAAAATAAAGATAAAGCATATACCTAGGATTTGTAGAAGTTCACCGCCAAGGGGGTTAACTAGTTATTAGTTATTATATAGTCTAGGTAGGTGGGTATTTCTAGGTATGATAGTCCGTCATATTTCAAGTTATATCTATGATAATAATAATTGGTATCTGGGCTTTCGAACAAGAATAAGACAAAAATGAAAAGTTTATTTTCAGGATTTTTCTAAAATTCTACTCCCTCACTGGTTTTCAAAAATTCCACGGGAGCGAAGCCTGGGTGAGTTACCTAGTTAATTATAAAAGCAAAGAAAAGAAATGTTACAATCTTACGATTGTCTAAACTACAAGCATGTACACTAGCTGATGCCCTCAACATCATCCGCCTGGACTTAGGTTTTTAGATATCCCGTAAAAAACTCTTTGATTTTCCGGAACAAAAATAGGTAGGTAAAAATACTAGGGTGGACTTCGTCTGTGTTGGTGTTAGCTAGCGGGCGTGCTCTGCCTTTTTGGAGTTTTGTTAAAACTGACTGGAAAGCGCTCTAAGGGGGTGCCGTACGTATGTCGGCGAGCGCCGGCACAGACGGGGTCCATATTTGTATAGTTTAACTAACTTGTTACAAATAACTACAAACTTGACATTGGCTAATCTTTGTAAAGCCAGACGAGAAAAAAAAATACTAGGGTCCATTTTCTAGGGAGCTATAGTATTTCTGATTTACAAAGGACGCTTTTTACTTGTCAGCATTTTTGTTTCCGCCAGTGAGCGATGAATGCAACAGTGCTCCTCGACTCGGATGGATGGCTACCGGGAATTCATGGAACGGCGAATCGAAATACGTTGCAAAGTGCGAGAAATAAGTTTTTATGGATGCAAAAATTCTATAAGTTAACTATAATAAACTTTTTTCAAAGTTTTGACTTTGAAATAAGTTTTTTTAACCCCCGACCCAAAAAGAGGGGTGTTATAAGTTTGAAGTGTGTATCTGTGTATCTATCTGTGGCATCGTAGCGCCTAAAGGAATGAACCGATTTTAATTAAGTTTTCTTTGTTTGAAAGGTGGCTTGATCGTGAGTGTTCTCTATAATCCAAGAAAATCGGTTCAGCCGTTTGAAAGTTATCAGCTATTTTCTAGTTACTGTAACCTTCACTTGTCGGGGGTGTTATAAATTTTTAATTTACACTTGTTTATACTACTTAATCAACATGTAAATGCTTGACTGTCTATCATATGCCATTAGAGAAATTAGTCATAGAAATGTTACTGAGAGTGGTAATGTTTCCCAGCAACACAGATATAATTCTTCTTCTTGTTTTCTCGTTTGGTGACTTTTTGTAGTGCCAAAGAATAGTTTTTCTTTTAAATAATTTTTAAAATTGTATATACTTTCAATACAATATCTGTAATTATGAAGTAGGTATACGTAGGTACGAAAGGTCAGCGAAGAGGCGCATCAATATCATCAAGCATAGTGCAAATGTTACCGCTAGAGCGAGCATTTGCTATGGTGTAGAGGCTATCAGAGTGATCGCACATTATTGCAAGAGCCGCAAGATCAACACTTGAAACGCATTTTAATACTAAAACGTCAGAATCAGAATCTTTAAATTTATTAGAATATACTCGTAGCTCAAGGAATTAGCTAGCTAAAGCGGCTGTAGACAGGCCATCTCTGTCGTAGAATGGATGACTGCTGGTAGGTACAGACGTGTTTTGGAGTACAGACTACGTACTACGCACAGCGAGGAACTGCTTCTGAACCCGCCCGCTGGATTGACGTCTGATGATGGTTGATAATATTATAAAAGGTCTTGGCATGAATTATATATGAGAAGACTTGGATGTAGGTACAAATTAAAGAGGGGTGTTATAGAGTAGGTAACTAAAGAGGTTGTATCTTTATTTGCTAGAAAATACAGATTAGATATTAGAATGTTTTTTAAGTTTAAAACTATTCTCTCGTACATCAAGTTATCACATTAAAAATAGCGAAAGCGATTTGCTTCCTCGTTTCTAGTCCAAACCGCTACAATATAGAACGCCCGTCCGTCATCAGTTTTCTCCTCCACTTTTAATATGGGAACCTTCAAGTAAATAGGCATCTTCTAGGCAAGCACGCTCCAAGGCTGCATCTTCACTTGCTAGCAGGTCTGATTGCAGCCAAGCGCTAGTTTATAAATCAAAACAGAAATGCGCGTGGCTCTGCGGTTATTCTCGTAGTATGCGACCAGCTTAGGGGCCATTAAGCCGTGAGAGGTAATATAGGGCGTAGGAGTCGTATATTCAAACCATTTCACGCGCTTAATATGCGTCCTCGTGGCTCTTGCCACTTTATTGCTCACCATAGACCATAAACTAAGCAATACGACCCTTGAATGTGTATGAAATGCGAAAATGGTCCAGAAAAAAAGGCTTTTCAATATCACTTTTTAATAAATAAAATTTTTGTTCCGAGCCCCGAGAGAATCGTGCGAGTAGCATAAGTTAGCGGTTCCTGAATGTAACTCGGCGCATACTTTAGAAAATAAATGTTGTAATGATACTGGTGTGTTTTAGTCATAGCGAATTCGTATGTCTATGGTTTTAGTATCCATACTAACATTATATAAATGCAAAAGTGTGTGTGTCTGCTAGTCTATTCTTAAACGACTTTGACAAAATTTTGGCACAGATGAAGACTTGCGTCCCGATAAATGGACATATTATAGGTCTCGTGAAAAAGAAAAAGTTCCCTCGGGATTTTTCAAACACTCAAATCCACATGGACGAAGTTGCGGGTATTATTTAGTATAATGTAAAGATTTGTACTAGGTGCGCGAAAAATCATATGATTTTTTCAGTTTTTATATTTTTAATGGCACCGGATAAATAAAACACGGCCGCTTTGGTGCCAACACCTACCCATTGGATTTTGCATACATTTGCAATTTATATGTGCTATTTATTCAAATTCAATCAAAACATTACGTTTTTGGATGGACTTTTACAACCTTTTATTCAATTGTATAAAGGGTTTTATTTATGACCAGTGGTTCGGATCGTTGGATCTTTTGAAAATAATCAAAATCGGAATTCAGACAGGCATAAAACGTAGTGCTTATAACCCGCCCCAGTTTCGCACGGGTGGACTTACCTATTCTATAATGAGGAAGGTTTATCTATGCATAATCCATACTTCCATAGTAATATTATAAATGCGAAAGTGTGTCTGTCTTTCTGTCTGTCTGCTACGTTTTCACAGCCCAACCGCTGAACCGATTTTATAGAAATTTGGTACAGACTTGGAATACATCCCGGGGAAGGACATAGGCTACTTTTTATCCCGGAAAATCAAAGAGTTCTTGCGGGATTTAAAAAAAATCAAAATCCACGCGGGCGAAGCCGCGGGCACCCACTAGTTAAGTATAATCCATACTAATATAATAAATGCGAAAGCATATCTGTCTCTCTGTTCCTTTTTCGCAGTCGATCCGTTGCGTCTATTTTAACAAAAAGTACAACGATAGAGATAGCTTACGAGGACGAATGTAGACTGCTTTTTGTCCCAAAAAATCTAGAAGCTACCACGGGACTCTTGAAAAACCTAGGCAGGTATATCTATGTGAACGAAGTCAAAGGCATTGCATTTATTTTCTACAGAGGTAGCTTGCACTTTTGGTACCAAAAAATCAAACAGTTCCACGGGATTTTCAAAAACCTAATTCCACGCCTATGAAGTTGGGGGCATCGATGGTCGGGGGGCGATCGAGCTCTTTGAACGAGAAATGACCTATTGCTTTTACAAAAATTTGAAAATTGATTTTATAATTTTTATGATAGTGTATTTACCTACACTTTTATTAAGGATAATTTTCAATAATCTACATATTAAAAATTTCGAAACTGGTAGGATTCGACTACATGGCATTAACAGTCGCTTCTGTATTGAATGGATAGATAGATGGATTATTATTAATTATTTAGCAGTTAACAAAAATCGAATCGCAGTCGATTCGATTATATCCGGTAGTTAGGTATATCAGTATATTATACCTAACTACCTTACTATTAGGTACAGACGTACGATAATACCTACGATTACCAACAAACGAGTGGGTAGGTATATAACGACAATTTCTATACTAATAGATGTGATGAGAACACCATTAATCTCGTTTTGGCATCAGTTCTAACAATAGGGGTTTGTATTAAGGGTAGCTAAACAAAGTAATAGGCTTTAGGAATACAATGTCGATATTCGTGTACCTAACCAATCACGTTGAACGATTTTCTCTGTTTTCGTGTGGAAACGAGAAAATACTCATTATACCTATCAAACTTAGAAAACCAATCGGTTTTTATCTACTTTTAGAAGTGGGTATTCATGGGAGATCCTAGGTTCGATTCCCAGATGGGTCAAGTACTTAAAGAAATAGAAAAATTCTTATCAAATACTTAAACTATTACAAGTATTTTTGAATCATCAAAGGTGTCTACCACTGGTTCCGAATGACTTTCCTATGGGGAAGAACCACCAAAAAACTCGGCGGCTGCTCTTATTCGGTTTACAATAGTAATCTTATGCTCTGTATGAAAATAATGATTGCAGTTCTGCGCACTGCAATAGTAAGCTGCGAGTCATATCCACGTTCTTTTATCATTTACATAATCTTTAATTGTGTAGCAGTACCATAAGCTTTTTTCAGGAATTTCAAAGTTATTAATGGCAAACGGCAAGCCTAAAATTTTTTGTGGAATTTGGTCGTCTATATAATTTAATTGTTACCAAATAAATGATCAAGTGAGAGTCAAACTCGCGCACAGAGGGTTCCGTACTACATCACTTTTGTTAACGAACCGTAAAACTAAAAAAAATATGCTAGTTAAAACGTTGGTTGTTTACTTCTTCCTGTAAAATATTCATTACGGTATTTTTTTAACCGACTTCCAAAGAAGGAGGAGGTTCTCAATTCGTCGGAATCTTTTTTTTTCGACATTTTGCACAATAAATCAAAAATTAAGTATTATGCATTAAAAAATCTGTTTTAGAATGTACAAGTAAAGCCCTTTCTGAATATGATACCCCACTCAGTATAGTTAACTTATTTTGAAATTTTAAACCCCAGATCCCCCCCAAAACTAAATTAAAAATCATTTTCGATATACAAATGTTCCAAATTCCATGTCGATAGCTTTAATAGATACTGAAATAAAATTCTCTTTAGACTGGAATAAGTTTTGTATATTATTATATAGGTTTTCGCCCGATTTTTATTAGTTTACGATTCCAGGATTAGATAAGTTTTATTAAAATAAATAAGTAGGTTTTGTTTATTCGTAAGCAATATTACAGTTCAAATAATCTAAACTAATAAAAGTTATCCAGACTCGATACAAACAACATTTTAAACAAGTAAATTATGTACATTTTAATCAACAATCGAGATGAAACAACAAAACCAATTATTTTTTACAAACTGAAAGCCAACAAACAATGTTGTTTCAGTATCTATAACTACATTGAAAATAATTAAACAGAAAATGATACCTATTATAGTAATAGAAACACGAAACTATGTGTAACGGATCAGTTTTTGCTTCGTCTTTGTTATTAACCTATTTGTGTCCACTGGTGGACATAGGCCTTCTCGAGAGGGCGTCACCGTACACAGTCCTTTGCCTTCCTCATTCACCAAGTTCCCACCTTCTTAAGGTCATCAGACCAGCAGGCCGGAGGTCGTCCTTTTACTCGCAGTTGTGGAATTGATTAAAATTGTGAATCTTTTATTCTTGGCACATACAACTGAATACAATCAACCCTTTTATTACCCTTTTCAAAACTTCGCAACTCTTATTGGAGGCTCATCCTTTTACTAATTTATTTAAATTGTGTTTGACTAAAAGACTTTTTATAGCCCCGGACCCATAATCCGAGCATAATCCATAGTAATATTAATTATGCGAAAGAGTGTCTGTATGTTGGCCTGTTCCTTTTCACGGTCCAATCGCTACGTGAAAGATTTTAATACAGACATAGCTTGCATCCCGGGGACGGTCATAACCTAGTTTTTATCCCGATTAAAGAGATTATACCAATTTTTAAAAATCTAAATCCACGTGGACGAATTTGCTGGCCTTATCAGTGTACTTAAGGGTGCATTTCCGCTGAAATAGAGCTGAGTGGAGACGTGTATCGGAAATACACGTCTCCACTCAGCTCTATTAGATTACTGATAAAATTGTAACGTTATCAAGCAACAACCTGATTGGTCTACTGAAAACTTCTCCGCTCGGCTCCGGTTCAGTAGAAACGCACCCTAATGAGTGTTTTTTAAAGAGTTTCTCACAATGGCTACGCAGACGTAACTAATCCACGACATTTCACGAAACGCAAGAAATGGGGATTATAATGAAATTCTTGTGCTCGAGTTATGTTCCTTCCGAAATGTAGCGACCTCTTTCCTTAAAAGGGGTTCATTAATTTGGGTTGCGTTTGTTGCCTACGAATTACAAAGAGGAGTCGCAGAAAATGCATTTAAATAAAGTTTTTTTAACACTGTAGGAGCTCGACAGAACAAAAAAATTTTTTTTAAATTGTGAAATAGGTTTACGCTTGACGATAATCATGCCTGAGAAACAAAGCAATGATGAGGTCTATCTAGGTTGGAGGGCGCTTGCCTAGATGATGCTTATTCTAGCTTGCCTTGAAGGTACTTATTCAAGTTATAGGTCTTGACTTGGCAGAAAACACGGACGCCGGAAGGGCATTTCATATCTTAGCGGTTGGTAGCAGAAACGTTGAGCAAAAACGCTTCGTAGTCGTACAAGTAGATAGTACTTACAGAAATAAAATTTTGCAGTAAGATAAGGTAGGAGGTAAATAGTCATGTTTAACATGGCTAACATTCTTTAAAAAATCGTACGTTTGTCCACAGAAGTAGGGTAATATTGTGTGTTCTAGCTCAAGTCTCTAGATGACGCGGCGCGCCAGCGCGCGCCGGATCTATAAGACTTAAGCTAGAACACACAATATTTTCACAATAGATATCAGTTACAAGAGAATGATCAGGTTATTGTTACTAACTCATGTAGAAAGATGATTCAATGGTTGATTTAGCACATTCTCAAGTGATGCAACTAGTTACGATACTGAGTTGGAATATTTTATAGAAATTCTATTCTTAAGCATCGATTAGATTATTTAGAATAATTTATATTTTGTACTGGAACCCTTAAGAACCTACCTAATGCAATTAATGTAGCACTCATCTTAAATTTATGTTAAGCAGAGGTTCCGTTTAAGATGGGAGTATGTTAAAGCGGAACAGGTATGTCAGTTTATTAATATAAGTTATTAGTAACCACACTCCTTTATCGTAAAGTCAAAATTCAAGTGTTGCGTTATAAAGGTTCAAACACGATCGTTCAATTATTCAATCATTCATTTATTCATTTATTCAAGTATTCAATTCATGGTAAGTGGTGTGTCAGTTTAAGATGGAAGCATACTAAACCGGAACAGGCACGTTTGTCAGTTTATTAATATAAGTATAATTAGTGACCACACTCCCTTACCGAACATTCAAATGTTGCGGTATAAAGGTTCAAAGACAATCGATCAATCATTCAATCATTCATTCATTCATTTATTCAAGTATTCAATTCATGGTAAGTGGTGTGTCAGTTTAAGATGGAAGCATACTAAACCGGAACAGGTACGTTTGTCAGTTTTTTTATTAATATAAGTATAATTAGTAACCACACTCCCTTATCGAAAATTCAAGTGTTGCGGTATAAAGGTTCAAAGACGATCGTTCAATCATTCATTCATTCATTTATTCAAGTATTCAAAACATGGTAAGTGGTGTGTCAGTTTAGGATGGAAAGCATGCTATGCCGGAACAGGTAAGTATGTCGGTATATAAGTATCAATAATAATTACTAACCACACTCTTATAATAGAAGGTTAAAATTCAAGTGTTGTAGTATTAATTTTCATCCAATTCATTCATTCATTCATTCTAGTGTTATGGTATCCCACTAAAGCAAGTGTCCGAGTCAGAGGTGCATGCCTGGGATCGAACCCCTGCCCGACTTATAACCGGAGGCAGCGGGCGTCTTAATCACTATGCTATCATGACTCATAGAGTAGATCGAGTTCGGTTGATAGACCTACTATTCCATAAAATACTTACATTAACACTTTTCTACCTAACTATTTTTGTCGATAAAATCATATTTCATATAAGTAAGTATAAGTACTTTTTATTCTCTAAATAGGCGATAATTTTTATAAAATTATTATTATTAATCGATCCGCTTTTGGTAAGTAACTAATTAAATACTATATTGTATTTTGGCATTACACTATTTCAACTGCTGTAAACATTACCTACATAGTGCATAATATGCATATACTTATCTAATGTAGAAATACAGAACAGACGCCATGAGTGTTAAAAAATAATATCAAAGTAGGTATAGTCGGGATACATCATGTGTTAACTAAAAGTGATTCTTTTCGGTGTCTAATGACTCGTATTGCAGGATTGCATATTTGCAGTTTGCTTCCTAATAGGGAATCCTAAACATGCATGCGGCATCTTATGTATGTGTGTAATAATGAGATCTTTGAATGTCATTCTAATTACTTTTATGTTTAAGAGTCATTATTCTATGCAAATACTATGAACTTTTGACTTTATTGATTGACTATTAGAAGAACCTAAATTCTGTAAGCACTGTTTTCACTACGCATTTCTTTTGTGAGCACTTCAACGAGCAAACGTTTACTTAATTCACTTAAAAAATCATTTTTTAAATTTCAAATAAGCAGTTGTTTAGTTTCAGTATGTATGTATTTTTTTATTTTTATTTTTTTACATATTTTAATGAAAGAGTTGTTGCATCTACAGAAAAATAATATATTTTTTAATATTAACTTCTTACCTAATAGTATTTTAAAAAGTTACATTAAGTACATACATGTTTAAATTTCATTTCACCAAAAAAATCTTTAATTGTTTCAGAACTAGTTAATAGTATGATGTAACAACATTAAAAAAATGTTTTTTCTATAACAGGGCTTCGAGCTTTAGTAATAATCCTTTTGATTCGGATGACGAATTACCTATAGCTTCAAATCCAACTTCAAAGAGTAAATCACTCAATAAAACGAAGAAACCAAAAAGGCGGCAGTCAGATTCAGAATCTGAACCGGAACCACCTGTAAAGCGTAAGAAAGCGCTTCAAAAAAAGCCTGTCAAGGCTGTACGTCCTTCATGGGAGTCTGAGGTGAGTTATTACACTTTATTTTTACGGTAAATATAATATTATTACAATTGTTTTCAAGAAATATTAGAATTCTGACTGAATATAAGCATCAACTAAACTCTTTGAGAAGATATTAATGGTTTTTTACATCATTATATTTAATTATTTAATTATTAGTAAATATTAGTTTCGCACGTTTGAATATGGAGCCTAAGGTCTAAAGTTCGATTCTTGAGCTGGATCAAATAAATTGTTAGCTTTAGGAGAGGTTTCGCAACTCAACTCTGGGTTGTTGAATTTATTGATGGAAACCTATAAACAATTTATTAATAAACATTTTATTAAGTGAGTTAATATTTTTTAATAACTAAAAATATTATTTTTGTCTTTTCAGTACGAAGAAGAAGTGGTGCAAAAGCTTGAACCACTTAAAAATTTTATCACCAAGAAAATAGCATCAGGGTATTCTACCCAGCGAAAACCAGAGAAATTAATAACGGAAGGCGATTATTACTTAGAACTCCGCATCTATAACGCTGCTGAAGCATCAAAGATAAGCCCGGGTAATCGATGGCGTCACGCCCTTTTTACTTATAAGTCATGTATGGATACCAACTCAGAAATTTGGCAGGCAACGAATCGCTTGGTCGCTGCTGCTAAGGAAGATTTTAAAGGGGTTAAACCTACACTATACCCAGCATGAAAATTTTAACTGTATTTTACTAACTTCAAATAATAAGTACTCTTACTTAGTATAATCTCATAATGACTTTTTGTGATATTTGTAATATAACAGTGCCAAAATACTTTTCACACAAAAAAAGTTATATTCATAAGTCTAATTGTTTACTTCGCACAGAATTCGATAATGTTCAAATAATTGGAACTGCTTTTAAGAACAGAATACTAAGCTATCGTGTATGTCCATCAAAAAAATTTTTGTTACCTGAGCAATTTTTATCTGAAGTTGTAAATACGATATGTAATTTAGTAAAAAGAAGTCTTGAGAAACATAATGCTCTTAAAATAAATTTTGAACTATTTGCGACTTTTACTTTGCCAAAAAATAATGAAAAATCTTTGAAGTCGTTTAATACTAAATATGTACAAATTTTTCAATCCACAAACATAAAAAATATATATTTAGAGTGTGTAAAAAGCCTGCTTAACAAATTATCAGAGTTTGAACATTCAGAATCAGGCTGGTCTTTTGACTCTTTGAATAATTTAGAAGTAAACATTAATAAATACAATCCTTTAAGGACAGGCTCCTATATTCCACTACCAATAAAAATTCTGAAAACTAGATCTTGTGTAAATATTAAAAATAGTGATGATAAGTGTTTTCTGTGGAGTATATTAGCACATATGTATCCCACCAATAAAAACTGTAATAGAGTATCTTCATATCCTCATTATTCAAAAGTTTTAAAAATAGATGGTATGTCGTTTCCACCATCTTTTGAGGATATCACATTATTTGAAAAAAATAATTCTGACATAAGTGTTAATATATACAGTTTAGAAAAAAATGGTGATATTAATGGACCTCTGTACAAAACCAGCAAGCGTAAACTTGTTCATGTTAATTTGCTTTACATTACTAAAAACAATAAAAGACATTTTTGTTTGATAAGAAACTTTGAACGGTTGGTTCATAGTCAACTTACTAAAAATAAGTCTAAGATTTTTTTATGTGAGGAGTGCTTCATTTATTTCAATTCAGAAGAAAAATTATGCAAACATAATTGTGCTAGAATTAAAACTGTTCTTCCAGAGAAAAATAGTAAATTATATTTTGATAATTATGAAAGAACTCAAAGAATACCAATTGTGATTTATGGTGATTTTGAAAGTTTATTAAGAGAATATTCTGATAAAAGTAAATCTGGGCATACTGAAACCATACAGGTTCATGAAGCCACATCTTTCGCGTACTATATTTGTTGTGAGTCTAAACCTGAACTTAATGAACTGGTTTCATACATAGGAGCTAACTGTGCTCAAAAATTTGTAGAAACAATTTCAAATGATGTCAAACGATTACATGCAATTTTGTTAGAAAATAATCCCATGAAACTACTTACTGAAACTGAAAAGAAATGTTTTCATAATGCAAAAGTTTGCTGTATATGTAAACAAAAATTTACATCCACAGATAAAATTGTAGCAGATCATGATCATTTTACAGGGGAATATAGAGGCGCGGCTCACAACATTTGCAACTTGAGTGCAAAGAAATGTCCTTTTATACCTATTATATTTCATAATTTAAGTAATTACGATTGCCATCTTTTTATTAAAGAGTTAGCGAGTATTAACGGTCGTATAAATATTATTCCAAAAAATAAAGAAAAATACATATCGTTCACAAAATTTATATCAGTTGATTCAAAAACTGCTGCTCAATTGAAATTCATCGATTCTTTTAATTTTCTCAGTTGTAGCTTAGATAAATTAGCTAGATCTTTACATCAAGACGACTTCGTAAACTTGCGTAGGTATTACAGTGATCAGTATTTATTTGATTTGATTTGCAGAAAGGGTGTCTACTGCTATGATTATATAGACTCTTTAAAACGTTACGATGAAACTGAGTTACCAAAACGAAAACATTTTTTTAATAAACTTACTGCAGAACTTATTTCGGAAGAAGATTATAAACATGCAATGAAAGTTTGGAAAACTTTTAAAATAAAAAATTTAGGCGAATATACAGATTTATATTTAAAATGTGATGTACTATTACTAGCAGATAGTTTTGAAAAATTCAGGAAAATTAGCTTAGCAACCTATTGCTTAGATCCGTGCTATTATGTTTCTTCACCTTCTTTAAGTTGGGATGCAATGCTTTTGCATACCAATGTAAAATTAGACCTTATAACTGATGTGGAGATGTATCAAATGATTGAAAAAGGTATACGAGGTGGTCTAGCTCAGTGTTCTTTAAGATATGCTAAAGCTAACAATAAATATATGTCTGACTATGATATCAACAAATCAAGTAGCTTTTTGGTATATTTAGACTGTGTGAACCTGTATGGTTATGCAATGATGATGAAACTTCCTACAAGTAATTTTAAATTTTTGAACAAAGACCAAATTGAGACATTTGAAATTGATTCTATTACTGTTGATAGTAACATTGGTTATATACTTGAAGTAGATCTTAGTTATCCATCTGAAATACATGACGCTCACTCAGATTTACCATTTGCTGCTGAAAAATTTACACCTTTTGGTCATAGAAATGCCAAGCTTATTGCAAATTTATACGACAAATGTTCCTATGTTATTCACTACATCCATTTAAAAGAATGTCTTAAAAACGGTCTAAAATTGTTAAAAATTCATAGAATTCTATCATTTGAACAAAAAGAATTTTTGAAACCATATATTGAATTAAATACCTCTTTGAGGCAAAAAGCAGAGTCTGAATTTGAAAAAGACTTTTTCAAAAAACAAAATAATGCTATTTTTGGTAAAACCATAGAAAATAAAAGAAAACAAGTAAATGTAAAACTTGTTAATACATGGACAGATAAGAATAATAAGACAAACAGGATTATTGGAGCAGAAAAGTATGTAAGTGCGCCTAACTTTAAATGTTTGTCGATATTTACAGATAATTTGGTGGCAATCCAATTAGAACAAACGAAATTAATTTTGGATAGACCAATTTATGTGGGGTTTACTGTTTTAGAGTTAGCTAAAACACATTTATATAACTTTCACTATTCTATAATGAAACCATTATATAAAGAAAATATTGAACTTTGTTATACTGATACTGATAGCTTACTATATCGCATATATACTGATGATTTTTATTCAGACATGAAAAAGAATATTAAGTTTTTCGATACCAGCAATTTTAGCGATAAAAATGTTTACAATATCCCTCAAGCAAATATGAAAATTCCGGGGTTTTTTAAAGATGAGATGGGTGGAGATGTTATTGTTGAATTTGTTGGCTTACGAGCAAAATTGTATTGTATTGAATCACAAAAAATGTCTATTAAAAAGGCAAAAGGAGTGACAACATCTGTTACCAAAAGGTTGGATATAGATAAATACAAAAATGTGTTATACTACAATCAATCAGTCAGAAAGAATATGTGTGTTATTAGATCTAAAAATCATAATGTATATACCCAAAAAATTAATAAGTTAGTTTTAAATAGTGAAGATGATAAAAGACAAATTTTAAAGAAGCAATTTAAAACGTTGCCGTGGGGGCACTACAGTACAATTTTTTAGTTGTTAATTTGTACTAGATTTTATGTTATTCATTACTGTGCAATTTTGATTGTTCATGTATGCATGCAAATATTGAAATAAATATTTACTACTCATCATCACTTACATTTTATTATTTTACCTTTTAGTTTTTTATTTTTATATTTATCGAGATCAATAACTTGAGTTATAGTGATATCATAGCAGGTGATAATGTTTGCTTACTGACCTTTACGTTTGTTTATATGGACCTTCAATTTCAACATTATATCCTTATCACCTTGGTCAAGAAATGAAAATGCAGTAAGCAAACATTAAGCAAAATTAAAAACCTTTACATTTAAGGGAATCGAACCCTTGAAATATTTGAAAAAACTTGATTGTACTACCTAATATTTACATGGAATACGTTAATATTATTAGGTACTTAGTACAATCATAATGTTTTCAATTAATAATTTAAAATTAAAAAAAAATCAATTTTATTCTTTAAACCACGTTTATTTCATAATATAATGAATTCATGCTACAGCTCCTTACTCTAAAAAACACTATTTTTATAAACAAAAAATATGATGATATTTAAAAATAAGCAAATTACATTTCAACAATAGTTCACATTTATATGGAGTGAGTAATTTTTGACATTATTTTACCTATCAAATTTTCTGTAGCATCCATAACTTCATCGTAATTATCCTTGACTACATACTGTGCACTAACACTAGGAGTATCACCATTTATATTTTCATCTTGTTCTCCTCCATTTAGTCCATAAATATTTATTTTTATTAAATGAAGCCGTCTTCCAGTTGCTTTGCGAATAACATAGGATGTTGATGTAGAAGTCGGGGGTGAAACAGGCTTCAATAGTGATAAACTGCATTTTTTCTTTTTTTTCATCTCCTTACTAGATGCTTGAACTGGTTCTGCTGCTTGTTTTTGAGCTAAATCCTCGCAAAGTCTCTGAAATTCAGTTTCCGCAAACCCGTTTACATCTTGTGCGTAGTAAAAAGGATTTGTTAGATTTTCGTTGGGTAAGATAGGTGTCGACATAATTCTGAAACAAAAAGAAAAATAATTAATAAATAACGGTAAAAAAATACATGCTTTATTAAAAGTCAGCACATTGTTATAAAATAATTATAATAACTTACCAAGTAAAATACTCGATATTTATTATGATAAAATTATGAGCGCGGCTACTGTTTTCTTCGGGAGCTGTAGCAGGAATGAAGCTTTAATAAATAATAATTAATCTAATACTGTCTTGCGATCTAAAACGATGTAATTTGAGCAAAACGAAAACATAATGCTTTAGTGACACAGCATCACATTCCAAGTTTTTCCCGAGAGCTGTAACAGGAATGAACATGCATCGATAGTAAAATCTTATATAATCTTGTATTCTCAAATGGGTAATTTGAGCAAAGTGAAAACAAATCTTTAGTGACACAGCAACGCATTCCGAGTTTACACGTGTATGGTGTCATTTCTTTAAATTGGTTATTAACATTATGTTACATTTTAGTTATAAAATTATATAGAATATAATGTGAAGACTTTATAACAGGATTTTATCTTTTTTAACAGAAAACACAATGAAGTTGATCAAACAACCAGTAACATTGGAAATTAACAATTTAAATATAGAAGCGTCATCAATCCAAAAAAGGCATAGTTTGCTGTTGCCCGATACGATTCGCTGTATAATATGTGGACCGTCAAATTGTGGCAAAACAAACACAATGTTAAGCTTATTACTACATCAAAATGGACTCAAGTTTCAAAATGTTTACCTATATTCTAAAACAACATTTCAACCAAAATATTGTTTTTTGAATAAAGTTTTAAGCATGGTTCCAGCTGTTAAGCTCTTTACCTTCAAAGATGATAAAGAGGTTATTCCTCCTACTGAAGCCTTGAAAAATTCTGTATTTATTTTTGATGATGTTACTTGCGAGAACCAAGTAAATATCCGAGATTATTTTTCAATGGGTAGACATAAGAACATCGACTGTTTTTATTTGACTCAAACATATTCTAAGATACCAAAACAATTAATTCGAGATAACGTAAATTTTTTAATAATTTTTAAACAAGATGATATAAATTTGAAACACATCTATAACGAACATGTCAATTCTGACATGACTTGGTCAGACTTCAAAAAATTATGTTCAGATATATTTAAAGATCCATACACATGTTTAATAATTAACAAAGATTGTGAATTAAATAACGGTAGATATAGAAAATCTTTCGACGTTTTTGTAAAATTTTGAATGAAATGATTTAAACAGATTGTAATTTAAAATTAGTTTCATTTTAATTTTTACTACATAGTTCAATGGTTGTGTAAAATAATTAAAAAAAGAAATGGAAACAAGTTTGAAAAAAGAGTTAATTAAATCAGTGAAGGCTATTAAAAGTAAAGTAAAAAGATTACGTGATGAAGATGAAGAGTTAGAACTGAGGCGGAAAAAATTATTTAAACCACTGTCTGATCCTTTGAAAGCAATTGTTACACTAAGTAAATATGCTACAAACAAATCTTATCACGAAACTAATTGTAACAACGCAAGTGTTGGAAATAATCAATCGCCTGAAATTCCAAATATAAACTCAAAACAAGATGGTGATATTGAAATTACTCACAACGATAATAACTTTGAAGAAAATCCGAAAAAACAAGAGGAAATGTCTGAACCTTTGGAATTTCTAAATGATGAAGTCAACATTTCCGAAACACTGGCAGACAATGATCTGTTTGGCGAGCAAAGCAATGTATCTATACCATTTGGTATACGTCGCATTAACAAAAAATTGATGATAGGAAATACCCCCGTCAAATTTTCAACTGTAGATGATATGTCTTCAAACAAATTAACTTTTATTACTATTGATGATAAAAGTTATGAACTAACTGCTGGTTTAATAGAACTTTTATTAAGAAATAAACCAAACTTGAATAAAGTAACCGAAAGTGATAAAATCACATATAAAGATATCTTAATTAGTACTAGTGCTCATAAAAGGGATTACAATCCTGCTAATCAAATTAAAGGTGACAAAGGAAAAAAATATTCTCAAATCATCAAACCATTATTTTATGAAAAGGATATGTGTGAAACAAACAAATTAAAGTACGGTGGTAGGCTACCAGTTTTAAAGAAATACAAAACTGATACTGATCTCATCTATTGGGATGATCCTAATGAGTTAATTGAAAGATTAAGATTGATTATTGCGTCCAGAGACGCTGGCAACACTAATCATGATAATGAAATTCTTTCGATTATTGAAGAGTTAAAAGAAGCGGGTATAATAAAAGAATAAAAGAAAGCACATTTATGAAGCGTGTTCAGTATTGATAAGCAGGTTGAACATGAAAGTTGATAAGTTTGGACATCATGTTAATAAGATGCGAAGAATGAAAGGAGTGTTATTAGAATGCGCTTTGAAGTGTACAAACAATAATTTGGATGCTCAGCATAAAAGAGTAAAAAATCTTGCGCAACCGGTAGATTCTAACGATTGTGTAACAAAAGAATACGTTGATGTTTTGGCAGACAATCTTTCAAAAAAAATATCATCAATTAATCAGTTTATTACAGAAATAAATATTAAAGTAAGTAATTTGATCGAAATCACCGAGGCTAGTAAAGTAAAATATGAGCAAAAACAGCGTCGTAAATGAAATACATAAAAATGCAAGAGTAAACTTTCCTCGTCGACATGTTGTCATGAGAGATATAGACGATTTATGGCAAGCTGACTTGATTGATATGAAATCTCTTTCGAAACAAAATTCAGGTTATAAATATATTTTAGTTATAATTGATACATTCTCAAAATATGCTTGGGCATTTCCACTAAAGTTTAAAAATAAAGATCAGGTCTCTAAAGCGTTTGAATCTATATTAAAGAAAGGACGTATTCCAAAAAACCTTCAAACAGATTTTGGAACTGAGTTTTACAACGAAAATTTTAAAAAGATAGTCAAAAAATTTAACATCAATCATTATTCTACATATTCCACTAAAAAAGCTTCTATAGTTGAAAGACTTATAAGAACTTTAAAAAATAAAATGTATAAACAATTCAGTTTCCAAGGAAACTACACTTGGACTAAAGGTGTGCTAGAAGAAATAGTTGAAAATTATAACACCTCTAAACACAGAACGATCGGTTTATCTCCTAACGAAGTTAATGAAAATAATAAGAAACTTATACTTCAAAGATTTAATGTAGGAAAACAGTTAAAAATCCTGAAGAAGAGAAATTTAAAAGTTGGAGATTTTGTGCGCATTAGTAAGTATAAAGGTGTTTTTGAAAAAGGTTATACTCCTAATTGGTCCACCGAAATATTCCAAATTAAAAAAGTACAGAAAACGAATCCTGTTACTTACCTTATAGAAGATGCTAAACATCAGCCAATTTTGGGCTCATTTTATGCAGAAGAACTTCAAAAAACAGAAAATCCTAATGTCTATCTTATTGAAAAAGTTTTAAAAAGAAAAGGAAACAAGATATTTGTAAAGTGGTTAGGATTTCCATCGAGTGAAAATAGTTGGATAGATAGAACGAATATTTTATAACTAACCAGTTCCCAATTTATTTATTGTTATTTAAGTGATAGTATAGTTATTTTTCATTCATTGTAATAAAAGTAATGAAAGAGAGCAGTATTCTGAATTGGTTTATAAATCATTTACCATTTGAACTTCATCTACCTGGATATAATTACTGTGGTGCTGGTACAAAATTGTATAAAAGGCTTGCACGGGGAGATCAAGGTGTAAATAAATTGGATGAATATTGTAAACAACACGATATTGCATACGACTTGTCAACTTCATTAAGTGATCGTCATAAGGCTGATAAAATATTGATGAAAAGGGCTAAGCAACGTGCTTTAGCATCTGATGCAACTTTGGGAGAAAAGATAGCAGCAAATTTAGTTAATAAAGCTATGATAGCTAAATTGTATACCGGGTCGGGACTGACTAGTAAAGCCAACAATTCTAAAACAGTGTCGCCAAAAAAATCCGCTTCAGGCACTGGTTTGAAAAAACACTTTAAACATGTTGTTGCTCATGCAAAAAAGCATGTGCAAAAAATGAAACCCAAATGTAAGAAAATGGCTATAGAATTAGCCATAGCAGCAGCTAAAGAATTGACTAAAGACTCGTCAATAAAACTTCCTCGAATTATACCAATTCCAAAAACTGGTGGAGTACTTCCTTTGATACCTATTTTTGCCGGATTATCTGCTGCGGGTAGCTTAGCTGGTGGTGCTGCAGGAATCGCTAAAGTTATAAATGATTTGAAAGACGCTAAAAAACGTTTTACAGAATTAAAGAGGCATCATGAAAAAATGGAAACCCTCCATATAGGCAAAGGTTTACATATCAAACCGCATAGAGGTAGTTTAGGAATTTACATTTCAAATGAAAAAAACTAAGAGAAAGGCTACCCAAACGAGCGCTCACCAATATTGACATCATCAACCATTCGCAAGACATTCCTTACTTTCGAGGGGTATTTATGAGAGATGAGATGCCAAAACATCCTTTTCGAAAAGAATGTGGTATAGTTAATTTGGATAGCTCCAATAATCCTGGCTCTCATTGGGTAGCCTATGCAAAAGTAAATAATGAAATTCAATACTTTGACAGCTATGGAAATTTAAAACCACCTAAAGAGTTAATTCAATATTTAGGAACTGGTATGAGTTATAATTACAAAAATTTTCAAGGTAGTCATCCTTATAACTGTGGTCATCTATGTATAAAGTTTTTAAGAAGTTTTTGGAATACACAAAATAAAATGTATAAATAGTTCAGTAAAATCAGTAAATATTTAGTTTACGATCATGTCTGTAACAATCACTATTACCGGCCACAAATCTGTGTTGGAATCATTTTTTCAACCTCCTCTTATTCTCGATGGTGAATATGAATGCGGTTTATTATATTTTTCTGCTCTGAACTCAATACCAAACATAAATCATAGCAATAACATATTTGCATATGGTGATGAATGTAAATATTTAAAAATTCCATATGGTACTTATGATTTATATGACATAAGAGAATATCTTGCGAGTAAGTTAGACAACTGTGAAATTGAAATAAAACCAAATAATAATACTTTAACATGCTCGCTTTTTTGTTCCAAAACTGTACATTTTGACGTAGAAAACAGTTTAGGACGCTTACTTGGTTTCCCAAATGTAAAACTTGAAGCAAATAAATGGCATGAGTCTGTTAATCCAGTTAACATTCTTCCCTTGTCTGTCATCAGGATCGAATGTGATCTTATATTCGGATCATTTAATAATGGGTTTGCATCACATATTATTCATGAATTTATTCCTAACGTTCCTCCAGGATATCGATATATAGAAATTCCAAAAAATATTATTTATCTTCCTGTTAATAAGAGTAATATATCATCCATAACTGTTAAAATCATTGACGAAAACGGTAACAATATTGATTTTAGAGAAGAAAATATCCAACTGAGGCTTCATTTACGTAGAGCAAAATGATAGTGTTTAATAAAACACTTGGATATGAGGTGAAAAGAATCAATCATTTGCCTGCTACTAAAGCGCGTACACGTATTAAAGCAAATCGTAATATTGTAACAAAAAGAAACAAAGATTTTCTCCGATCACTCGGATTCAAAGTATGAATATTCTAAATATTAATAACACTCCAGTATTCGATAATTCTATCGAAAGTTATGAGATCCACACGTACAATCCATACAATAACAGCTTTAAAGAAAATGATGAAGTTCGCATTCCAATACATCAGCAAGACATATACATATTACCATGTAATAGTTCAATTTATGTTGAAGGCTTTGCCACAGTGACTGGAAAAGATCAATCGGGGAAAGAAATAAAGAAACCTGTAAATTTTACTAATAACCCTGTTATGTTTCTATTTCAAGACATTAGGTATGAAATGAACGGTATTGAAATAGATCGCGTAAGAAACCCTGGAATAACCACAACATTAAAATCATACATATCGATGAATGAGGGGGATAGCAAAGTCGCAGCATTGTGGGGTTGGCAAATGGATGGTTTTAAAATGACAGAGGGATATTTTAATGCTGTTATACCATTGAATAAAATAATGGGATTTGCCGAGGATTATAATAAAATTATTATAAACTGTAAACATGAACTTATTCTGAATAGAAGTAATAGTAATTTAAATAGTGTAACAATTCACAAGGATGATAATATACATATAGAAGTACGAACAATTCAGTGGCGTGTGCCGCATATAAAAGTTTCGGATCGTGAAAGACTCTCACTACTTAAGTATTTAGAAAAAGACAAACCTATTCAAATAGCATTCAGAAATTGGGATTTATATGAATATCCTTTACTTCCTAAAACTACAAAACATTCGTGGTCAATTAAAACTACTTCTCAACTTGAAAAGCCTCGATATGTTATTTTTGGTCTACAAACTAATAGGAAAAACAGTAAGACTAATGATAGTTCTATATTTGATCATTGCAAATTAACAAATGTAACACTGTTTTTAAATTCACAATATTACCCATACGATTCACTTAATTTGAAATTTGATGAAAATAAATACAGTATATTATACGAAATGTACACTCAATTTCGTCAGTCTTATTATAATTTTCCTGTTGACCCGTTGTTTGATCTGATCACATTTAAAGAAAAGGCACCACTGTTTGTAATTGACTGTTCAAGACAAAACGAGAATTTAAAGACAGGACCTGTAGACGTACGTTTGGAAATTGAAAGTTCGCAAGATATCCCTGATAAAACATCAGCATATTGTCTTATAATAAACGATCGCCTCTTTGAATATAAACCCTTAAGTAATATTGTTCGCAAGTTGTTATGAATGTCATCATTGATGTACAAGGATTCAAGATGGATTCCAATGAGTTTATAGTAAAAGAAATAGCTATATTATGTAATAACCATATCCAGACTTATTTAATCAAGCCACCATACCCATTTTATAATTTAACGAAAACGGAAAGAAAACAAGTTTGTTGGATAGAAAGAAACAGAGGAATACATTGGAAAGAAGGTTTTATTTCATACTTAAACTACAAAGGATATGTAAACATGAATAATTATTTAAATAATAAACGTGTTTATGCTAAAGGTGTAGAAAAAGTGCAGTGGATATCGAAAATGTTTGGTTGCGATAGTGTTTATAATTTGGAAGATAAATCTTGCCCTAGCTTATTAAGTTTGTATGAACAATACGAAACGAATAGTGATGTGTTTAGTTGTTTATACCATCCTTCAATATGTGCATTAAAAAACGTGTTTGTTTTAAGAAAATGGTGTCTCGATAATAAAATTTTCTAAAAAATATATATCTAGTAGTTTTATTTACTTTCCTTTTGTTAAGGGTTGATTAGTAATATAAGTATGACTAGCAAAGTATAGTCAATATTTTTATTAGCTGTTGATTAATACGACTTTAGTTTATTCATGTACATGGTCTAAGGAAGTCATTCCTTTTCAAAAACTCAAAGTAATCATCATAATTATAAACAAATAAAAATGATATTAAAAGTTAATGATTTAGTTGACGTTGTTATTGTAAAATGGAATTTGTGTGGGCTGCATCATGTACATATATTAAACTATAAGGAATACGATGGTATTCTGATATCAACGATCTCAAAGAAATCCAACATTTATTATAAAGGTCTTAAAGTTTCCGCACGCGTATTAAGAATAAATAATAAGTATGTTGACTTGATACCATCAGCTGATTAATGTGTAACTAAAATCGTCTGATTTTCATAAATAACCTTATAAAGCTGAGTCATTAGGATTTATCTGAAATTGACACATTAAAAGTAATTTGTTGAACGATTTAAAATAAACGATTACTTATATAAATCCAAATAATTCTAAAATGAGATGTCAATAGTGATAAGTAGGCTATCCAAGAATAATATCACCATTGAATCATCTTCGAGGAGTTTCTGACAACCTGATCATTCTCTTGTTACTGATTATATTTAACATCGATCGTGAAATTGGAAGTTGTAGCTCACGTCTATACGATGCGCGGCGCGGCGCAGCTAGACCGCTAGACGCGCCGCGCTTTATCTAGAGACGTGAGCTACAACTCCCAATTTTACCCTACTCACAGATAAGTTCCAAACAATTATAGATCAGCTGTCGAAACTATATACTAACCTATATAAATGATGCGTACTCACAGAAAAAGTACCTAAAGTAGGTATTTAGTTAATCTTTGTCCGTGACTTTGCGAAACGAAACGGAGAAATCTCTAAGTTGGATAGGATTAGTTTCAATAGCTATTTATTCAAGTTGGATCACTTTGGCTTATCGTATGAAGAGGTATTCCAGAATTCGGAGTATTAGCTGGAATGCTTGCAACGAAGAAGTAGGGATGTGAGTACCTACTGAGAAATTCTAAAGCAAGTTTAATGTTAAAGGAATTTCTCGAATGCGCGAAGGCATAAGTAATACACCTACTTATGTGCTGAAAATAGAAACTTCACACGAGAAAACACATTTATTCCTTCACTATGAATAAAATGTCTAGACGAGTGCATCGAGCTCCCAACGATTACTGGGTGGGGCGGGTCATTAGAAATGATTTTCGTCATGTTCATTTTTAGGCCCACCTGCTGAGAAGCTCTGCTAAGGTCATTAAGCATTATATTAAGGTCTTCCAGAGTCTCTGCAATAACGATGTCATTGGCAAATTGAAGGTGAGTTATGTACTCGTTGTTAATGTTAATGCCAAGCCCGTTCCAATCCAAAAGCTTAAAGATGTCTTCCAAAGCTGCGGTAAAGAGCTTCACAGAGCCCAAGTTTCCACCAAATCGAAGGCCTTCTCATAACCTGCCGCAGCGTGTGGATGTGATCTATGGTACTGAAGCCTTTTCGGATAAGAGTTTTTAGTATAAGTATAGGTAGTTTGCGTCCGGTTGACATGGCAATCGGAGTATGAGGCGGGAGGAGGCCTCGCATACCCGCACGTCTACCGCGCTACCCCGCACTGGGTTAGCGCGAAGGCGGGGCGTCTCCACCCCGATTGCCTTGTCGTCTTGTCGCGAACTATAAGTACTTGCTATCTATTTTAGATTAGCATATTATGTTTCATCTTGTATCTTTTCTTAGCAGAGAAAATACCTAAGTCTGAATCGAAATAAAAACTGTAATAACCATTAAAACAAATCGACCTAACATACATAGGATTATCTTCGCTACACCCAGTTTTCAAGGCGCGTTTTCCCCTCAATGATACCCTTTCTACAATATTACCAGGAACGTTACGCATTAGATGAATTCGGACGTGGAATGCAAATTCGAGTAACTTGGTAGAGTCAGGTCGGGCTCACTTGGTCACGTAACACGAGAAAAATACCTACGGCGCGCCCTTTCACGCATTTCACGCAAATCTTTGAAAAGAGCAACCGCCGAGTTTCTTGCTGGTTCTTCTCGGTAGGAAAGGCATTCCGAACCAGTGGTAGATGCTTTTGACGATTCGAAAGAACTTGTAAAAGTCTAATTGAATAAAAACATTTTGAATTTGAATTTGAATTTGAATTTGAATTTAACTCTTATGAGAGACAGAGATATATGTGTATAAGAGACTAGAGGTCCGCGACCTCGTCCGCGTGGATGTATATTTTTGAAGATCCCGTGGGAATTGTTTCTGGGAACTGGGAAAACAGAAGAAATCTAGGTACCTATTGGTAAGATCGTACAGTGCAATTTTCACGTACCTATTGTTAATATTACTTACAAGTGTAAATTAAAAAATTATAGCACCCCCGACAAGTGAAGGTTACAGTAACTACAAAAGAGCTGATAACTTTAAACGGTTGAACCGATTTTCTTGGATTATAGCTAAGAACACTCTCGATCAAGCCACCTTTCAAACAAAAAAAAACTAAATTAAAATCGGTTCATTAGTTTAGGAGCTACGATACCACAGACAGATACACAGATACACACGTCAAACTTATAACACCCCTCTTTTTGGGTCGGGGATTAATAATATAGTCACAATCGAGTATCGTATGTTATTTTATGGCTCGTGTGACCTAAAGGTACCTAGTAAAGTTTTGCACGGTGTAAAAATGAACTATTGAAGTCACGGACAAGTGCTACATTAGGTCACACAGTGTGTCAAATATCATTATACTGATCTTATAATAATAAAATTTACTTTGAAGTTAAATAACTACAAAACCGTAATAATTTGTAGTAAGTATAATTCAATGTACTTACGAAAATCTAGTAGTGATTAAACTAAGCCCCAGGCATCTGCTACGGAGCACGGCCTCACATCAGTCAGATGCTTAATGTTCTCGTCAAAGATTCGCGTCTGATGTTCGTTCCCATGTATTCGTAATGAGAGCTCTCACAACAAAGGAATTGCTACCTTTTGAGATTGCTTTTATGCTAATTTTATTTTGCCTAGCGTTTCATCATTATCAACCGATAGACGTCTACGGGACATAATCCACAGCCACACGCTACAGTCTTGCGCCGCCTAAATCCAGCGGCTCTCTGCGACTCGTTTGATATCATCTGTCCAGTGGACGCCCACCTAGTGGGAGGCCTATAATAATAATTTAAAATAAACCAACTTTAAGAAAAGGAGGTTCGACTATTCTATCTACTCTATACTTTTACTATTCGAGCGTATGTTGTTGTATCTAAGTTTATTCGAATTTTTTTCAAATATAATAAACTATGTTTGATGCTCACCGTGTGCAAAGGTACAGACTACGACTTACTCTCAAATCTCGTAAAAATATTGAGAAACAGAATTGTGTCAATGCCATCCTACCTAATAGTTCGATGGAATTATACACAAACAACTTTTAATGGAATCGGGAAGTACCTGTCCCTGTGATATTTCCGTTATTTATTTGTGTCTAAAATTGTCAAGGCGAGTCACTTTCCACTTAGCATGTCTGAACCTTACGTCATTCTTAATTTAATGTGACGTCATTTAAAAGATCAGTTGGGGAAAAAGGCAAGAAGTCCTATGATACATTTACTCGCAAATAAAAGGACACGTCACGTTACACACAGTACCCGAGACAATCAATTTGAAAAGCAAACTTTTTACAAGGAACCTTAGACCTTACAATGTCAAATGCAATTAGACATTGTAAGGTCTACATCTCCTGAGGATGCTCCGGTGTCGGGGCGAAACGCGCGTCGAGTGGTGTTGGAATTTGTGTGGTGCTGCGTACCATACAGATTTCGTTGGTTTGGCGGGTTATAGCAAATTAAGCTTTTGGTTCCTTGTATATCATGGACTTCCGCAAAATAACGCCTGCTTCTATAATACATGTAAACTTTTTAAACAACTTAGCACTGATCATTTTAATGAAACCATGGCACAGAAACATTGAACCTACATAATATAATCTCCTGGCGATTACAAAATATTCATCTATTGAGCAGATGAGCTCAGCTGCGGAGCCCGCAACGAAACAAAACCATCTTTGTTTTTTAGAAAACTCTTTGGTCATGTATTGAACTTGTATTTAAATACAAAAATTTTCTATTCTTAACAAAAATGTCTAAAGATTTCAGACTTTAAAGCAAATTAACCTGGCAAGTTTGCAAAAAAGTATTGTTTTCAGATAACATCAAAGTAACGTCCATATCTAACTTTTGTGTAATCTTTCACAAGTTCTTTTCACAACTTATTAGAGAATAATAGCTTATATTCGACATTGCTGACGTACATTTTTTTTATATGGGTAGGTATTAATTTCTGAGGATTTTTAGACTGTGTTTACGTATCCTATCCTTATCATTTTCAAAATTCAAATTCGTTTAACTAGGTGACAGACCTAAGACAGACCTATTAAAAATATGAATAATAATATGTGGACGTTTTTTATATAATAAAATTAAACATAATAAGCATTGAATTCCTCGTAAAATGCTCTAAATGGTTGTGAAAACCACACTGAAATACGTTAAAAAATTCAAAAGATTCTATTCAACAACACCGCGCTAGACTGGTAGATATTTTTTTGGTCCCAGACCTGTGTTTTTTATACAATTGTTTTTATAATCTTCAGTATCATTTTATGCTTTACCGAGGCCAAAAAATATGTGTATAAATTATCACACTAATATTATAATGGCGAAAGTTTGTATGTGTGTGTGTGTGTGTTTGTTACTCCTTCACGCTAAAACTACTAGACGGATTGGACTGAAAAGAATGGAGATAGATTATACTCTGGATTAGCACATAGGTTACTTTTTATCCCGAAAAATCAAAGAGTTCAGACGGGATTTTTAAAAAACCTACATCCACGCGAACGAAGTCGCGGGCATCAGCTAGTTATACATAAAAATATAATGAGGTTGGTGGCTCGCGTAAAATATCTTGGCCAAGTAATTTTCTAGTACCCTGCTGCTTCAATTTTCCGCTACATTACCTTATTTACAGGCTAGGACGTAGTACAACTTCGATATAGTATATAATATAGGGTCAAATAAAGAGAAGGGAGACATAAATATAAATGAGATGAATATAATTACGTACTCGAATGAAAGGAATCATATTTTCGTAAGCAATCATTTGATGTTTATTTTCCCATATATTTTCTATCGTGAAAAACAACAACACTGGTCCTGGTCAAGTGCGTGTCTACGACGGGCAGTGTAGGGTTCCGTAGGTTGCCCGTTACAATATACTACTTAGCTGTTTTACACAAATAACCGTCTATCTCAATGGAACTTGCAATATGACTCTAAGTAGGTACCTAGGAACATTTTATTATATGTTCGACTATTACTCGTTAACTTGTAAAGCCTACTTAGCTGTAATTATAGTTTCTTTTAACTACCATAATCTGCCATACCACATCCACGTTAGAGTGCATCATCACTTACTACCAGGTGAGATTGCAGTTAAAGGTAGCTTGTATCAGAATAAAAAACTTCGTTATTTTAAACTAAGTTATTCAGACTGACACTCGACTCTAAAAAATATGTGTAGGTAAGTATACCTATGCCAAATAACAACTTTCTAGTATGTACTTACTTCTAGTCTCTGAACTAAACTGCGGACGGGCGAACGGACAGACACGACATCATAGCGAAACTGTAAGGGTTCCTTGTTTACTATGGACCCCCTAAAAAATTACAACGAATATTTGTTGTAATGTATCCAGAGACTGACATGCATAAATGTAAAAGCCTACAAATAAAGGATTAAAAAAAAGAATATGTATCCCTACCTACTAAGTACTTAAATAAAATAAATATACTTTTATTTGGGACTATGAGCTAGGCGCAAACACAGTACATAGGTTGGATACGGATGAAATAAAGATACTAATACTAATAAAAACTTAAATACCTATAACTTGCTATAAGTCGTAAGTTTTTTCTCCAGAACTGCCAGGCCAGACGACTCTTATTAGATTAACCTTAACACATAAAATCGTGGAAAAACGACGAGCATTTCCAATTCGGTAAATGCAACGTTCCAACGGGATCACCACATGTCAATATCTATCAATATCAATTTGTACGTCGCGTCAGTTCACCTGAAAACTACGCTCGTATCGTATTTCAATTTTCAATATTTCCAGTTCAAACTGTTGCCAAATACATAGGTATGTTGCAAAAGTTGATTGGAAAAGTGATAGGAAAAATTGGGCTTGAGTGACTTTGTCCGTTTGGATTTGGGTTCCTTGTTTACTATGGACCCCCAAAAAATTACAACGAATATGTATCCCTACCTACTAAGTAATTACTATAAGTCGTTAGTTTTTTCTCTAGAACTACCAGGAAAAATTTGGCTTGACTCATCACTACCCGTGTTATTTATAATACTAAATGCGAACATACTGATGCCCGAGATTTTGTCCGCCTGTATTTAAGAACCAACAAACAAACACAATTTCCCATCACTACCTACACATATTACTCTAAATGCGAAAGTTTGTTTGTTTGTTGGTTTGTTAATTTGTCCTTCAATCACGCGCAACGGAGCAACGGATTGGTGTGATTTTTTGCAGACCGGGAGAGTGACATATAATTAGACTACTTTTATCAAGGGAAATCAAGGAGTTCCCACTGGATATTCAAAAACCCAAATCCACGCGAACACAACCTAAGTACATACTAAATGCGAAAGTGCTGATACCTGTGACTTCGTCAGCGTGGATGTAGGTTTTCAAAAATCCCACAAGAACTCTTTGATTTTGTGGGTAAAAGTAGCCTATGTTACTTTCCAGGTCTTTAACTATATCCATGCCAAAAATCACAACGATCGGTTGCTTCATTGCGATGTGATTAAAAGACAAACAAAGAAACACACTTTTTACAAAAAAGCCGGCCAAGTGCGAGTCAGACTCGCGCACTGAGGGCTCCGTACCGTAGTTTTTCCAACATTTTGCACAATAAATCAAAAACTAGTATGCATAAAAATAAATAAAATCTTCTCTCTTACTCTGAAAATTGAAACATAGGTATTTTTTTTTTTTTAAATGATGTGACCACAAATTCGCGGTTTTCAGATTTATTCCTGTACTCGTGGTATAAGACCTACCTACCTGCCAAATTTCATGATTCTAAGTCAACGGGAAGTATCCTATAGGTTTTTTGACAGATACGACGGACAGACAGACAGACAGACAACAAAGTGATCCTATAAGGGTTCCGTTTTTCCTTTTGAGGTACGGAACCCAAAAAAAAAGACAAATGCTTGCTTTGTTTCATACTATTTAGAGATTTTGCTTGCGCAATGCGAGCACATCTTTCATCACGATCCTCTACAGATCACACACAGAGGGATGAAGGTGTTAAACCGCAGCCAATAAGCTCTCACTGCTTACATAACCTACACTAAGCCGCTTACGCTCAGCTCTGTATGGAAAACTCCTTGACCTTAATACAATAATACTATAAAACGCGCAGATATTCACATAATACACAAGTACGCTAGATAAGGTATGTCGTATAAAATATTATTTTTGTGCCTGAAAAAACCAACAGCCTAAATACCTAGCATTTTATTTGTTCATTGGTTATGATCCATGGTTATGACTGACTTTTCATTTGTTATTCGGTTTTGACATTTTTTTTCATTGTACGTTTCTTTTTCTTTTTTTTTGTATAATATGACTACCTCAACTGTAATAATTGTTAATGCGTGTCATTTTATGAACCGCATGTAAATCTACATAAAATACATTTAAAATTTGTAGGTATGATTAACTAACACAAAATTTGTACGCCACTAAGTACGGCTAATGTGTTGAACTTTTGTAATCATATATGTATATCATCTTTTGTAACACACATTATGCAAATAAATAATTTCTTTACTATTCTATTCTATACATAAGGCATCCGGTAGCCCTAATTATCGTCATCGTTGTCTCCTCTACCGATGTACATTCACGAGTGGACACTAATGTAGAGATTGCTATACTCCACAGGTTGTTTGTTTCTAGCAACTTCTTGCAAAGAATTATTAGCCCACTCTAGAACATCTTTTCCATGCTCGGTCGCCACTCCAGTTCCTTGAGCTCCCAGTTCCAGTTTTAGTTTTACCAAAGAAAACTGCAGTAAAACTATTTCTATTTAATTCAAGAGATCGTTGCTAATTTCTATGTGGTACATACTACACAGACCGGTATAAGGTAAATTCTTCAAGCATATGCAGCTCATACGATCGCGTCGGTCCTCAGCTAGATTAGCAGATTAGTTCCTACAAAATAGTCCTTTGTATGCAGATTGTACTTGCAGTTATGAATGATAAACGCCTCAACTACAGTTGAAACTTGTATCTAGTTGCATATTAGGACTTACCTACCAACACTTACTCAAGTTAATTACCTACATGAACTGCAGTCGTACTTATGTCCAAGTAATATTGGACTTAAACTGTCAGGCAATGAATCAGTTAAATTCAAGCTTGAAAACATAAAAACCGAGTCGGACTCGCGACAGACAGACAGACAGACGGACGGACAGACGGACGGACGGACGGATGGACGGACGGACGGACGGACTGACTGAATGAATGCACCTGAATACGCCTGAATACGGATATAAAACACTAAACAGTAGCATAAGCAAAGTGACGCAGAAAATATATAATCTGTGAAAAGAATGCTATAAAATATAATCTCTATAAATACTTAATACAATTGAGTATTATCCAAGGTATTATCTTTAATAAGCGTACATAGCTTTACGTAAGAAAACAATTTTTTATAGAGAATTTAATATTTACTCTATGCTAAAGAGAATCCATTCAAGGGACTTCCTTTAATAATTTATTTTGGTTATTGTATTATATTTTTTAAGATTTTTAGTTTTAGGTTCATTATTTTAATAATTTAGATATTAATTAGCTATATTTACCTTAATTAGAAATGAAGAGACTACGTCAAAAAAAATCCATTCAATACAAGTGTAAATTAAAAGTTTATAACACCCCCGACAAGTGAAGGTTACAGTAACTAGAAAAGAGCTGATAACTTTCAAACGGCTGAACCGATTTTCTTGGATTATAGCTAAAAACACTCTCGATCAAGCTACCTTTCACACAAAAAAAAAACTAAATTAAAATCGGTTCATTCGTTTAGGCGCTACGATGCCACAGACAGATACACAGATACACAGAGACACAGAGACACAGATACACAGAGACACAGATACACACGTCAAACTTATAACACCCCTCTTTTTGGGTCGGGGGTTAAAATAAAAACACATTCATACAATATGTACCTAGTTATATAATCTATATTTTCCAACTTAAAGGAGCTTTGACCTCTTTTTCAGGGCGAGGTCGTTCCTCCAGACCAGCGCTTTAATGACTGGCTATTACGTTAAAACCTTTTACAGAAATGGAACACAAGATTAATCTTCTCCACAATAAAGATATAGAGCACAACGACTCACAGCTATTTGTTTCACTAAGCTGTCTTAGGTATATCCTATTTAAGGATTTAGATTTTAAAATAACGTCCCTTTATTTGAAGTCGGTTGAATTTTAAAGGTTTGAAGTGTCCAAGTAATACAAGTGTAAATTAAAAATTCATAACACCCCCGACAAGTAACTAGAAAAGAGCTGATAACTTTCAAACGGCTGAACCGATTTTCTTGGATTATAGCTAAGAACTCTCTCGATCAAGCCACCTTTCAAACAACTAAATTAAAATCGGTTCATTAGTTTAGGAGCTACGATGCCACAGACAGATACACACGTCAAACATATAAAACGCCTCTTTTTGGGTCGGGGGTTAAAACCGTTTATATTATTACTATCTGATGCCCGGTACGCGTTATTGAAAGTGACTATCGCGCCACATGGGACTATGTGGTATTATGTTATAAGATCCCTCCAATCTAGAGTTTCAAGGAACATTTTCACGGCTTTAGAATTTTATTTAAATCCATAATAGATAAACAAGGGCTGCGTATTGTTTCAAATCCAAATATTATTAAGCATTCTATCTACATCTTATACAATTAGTATCTAATCATAATAGTATCTCATTAAAACGAGTAATTAAGCACACCCTGTATCAAATTATGGATGGTAATTCCTCAAAACACGACAGGTATATTTGAGTTTGCCGACGCTAATTTTATTTACATTCAGCAACTTGTATTCATTACAATTATTTTATTCATGAATAATTGTTTGCAAAATATTCACGGCATCTACGCATTACACGATACACAAACTCTTGTTATTTTACGCGCCACAAGAATATTGTTTGGATTTAAGTACTTTAATATTGTTTTACAATGTGAACGAAATTGGACTTTCTGTAATTAACAATAGAGTTCATTGTATGTGAACCATGTATCTATTATACGACTCTATGAAAACGTTAGCAAAGCTTATTTCCACAGTGTTAGGGGAATTGTAAAGATTAGCTTCTTGGAGATAATTGGCCAAAAATTTTAGGATAGGTATGGCAAATTTATCATGGGAATTTAATTTTTGTTTACAGAGACAGCATTTGATTATGCAAATCGAAAACTAATCAATGCAATTCAAGTAGGTACAGTATACCGTGTGTTTTCTTTAACTGGGACAGCATGGGGAAATCCAAACATATAGTACAAGGAAACTTTAGGACTTTTTTGTCAAAACAATTTTGGCATAGTCCATTTTTTGGGCAAGCGTGAGTTGTCCATAAAAATCAAAAATATTGTCAATTTTTTTTAATGCAGATCGACTCAATTTCATGTAAGGATCTTTTCATTGTAACGCAAAAAAAAATCGGGACAGCAGAAGTTTTAAGTAAATGTTTTTTCATACAAAGAAAGACAAGTACAAAAATATCATAGTCGAACTGCTGACTCGTTCACAAATCATTGAAAAGGTGCCCCATGATTGAATTTCGTATCGATAAGTACCACGTAACCCAGTGGTTAAAAACTTCAGCTTCCTATTCGAGGGTCCGGGTTTCGATCCCGGGCACGAACTTGTAACACTTTGTAGTTATGTGCGTTTCAAAACATAGTGAGGAACCTGCCTGAGTGTTTCATAATGTCCTCAAAGGTATGAGATATTTTTCAATATGCATTTGACCTGCGTGGTGGCTAACCTAACCTCTTTTTTATTTTGACAGTGAACTAGCCGATGCCCGCGACTTCGCCCGCGTGGAATCAGGTTTTTGAAATCCCGTGGGAATTCTTTGATTTTCTGGGATAAAAAGTAGCCTATGTGCTAATCCAGGATATTATCTATCTCCATTCTAAATTTCAGCCAAATCCGTTCAGTAGTTTTTGCGTGAAGGAGTAACAAACATACACACACACACACACACACACACACACACACACACACACACACAACATACAAACTTTCGCCTTTATAATATTAGTGTGAAGTGTGATTTGATAGTTTCTGGTCAGTGATTGCTTGATTTGATTTATTGATTGACCTACCTACTATACGAGATTGAAAAGTAGAACATTTTTAAGTGCCAATCCGGACTTAGCCAGCGTGGTGGACTGTGGGCGAACCCCTTCTCATTCTGAGAGGAGACCCACTCTGTAGGCGACTGGTGATGGGTTGATAATGATGATATTTTCGTCGAGCGAAGCTGCGGACGGTCTCCTGTATTTTTTTGTGTGTTAACAGTGTTTGATATATCTGATATCCTTTTATCCATCTTTTTGCTCCATCATTATACGTTAATCAATTAATGTACCTACCAACTATTCGTCGAGACCAATCCATTATCCAACGAGTATAAACGCGGCACTCAGTTTATAATGAATGCTTAAGTAATTTTGCTTGAAGTGACTAGCTAGGAGATAGTGTTGGTGTTCAAAGAATGTTTTTTCTGTTGAAACATTGTTTTCTATCTATATATAGCAAGAACTCTTTTGTAATAAAATAGCTTTTCAATAAAAATAGCTTTTCTTATAATAATGTTGTGCTATTTTTATTTCCGTACGTTTTATTTGCTAGAGACATAAGGATTGTCCGTTTTCAGCAAAACTTGCGTATTATTTTTTGCACACTGTACATATAAACGATGACCTGCCTGTGTGCTACATATAAGATCTTACATCTCACCCTACATTTTCATTCGAGCGTCAAAAAGCGATACCGAGAGTGAAATGGTCTTAAAATTTTAAAGCAAAAAAATCAGTACCATCGATTTTTTCATTTAAACGTCTCCGCTTGGAGCGCTGCGCCGCGCTGGTTGTATGGGTAAACTTGAGCTTTGAAACACGGCAGTTACTTTACCATAGCGCTTTCGAGTTCTATCAACGTTGATGTGATGTAAAATCTCATACTAAGCGCTAAGCACGATGAACCTTGACGTCCTCTCTCCGGTCGTGTCGGATTACCGTACAATCCGACTATGAGAGTAACGCTGAGATCTATAGAGAGTACTTTGACTTTGCTCAGACTTAAGCTTCAGTTGATACGAGACGGTTTTATATCAGCTGCATAGCGCTGTCTCGTTTTAGCAGTGTCTAAGCAAAGTCAAAGTGCGGTCTATAGATCTCAACCTAAAAGAATAAAGAGTGCACTTGAGTTTGTGCACACGCTTGTCTATACAAATATTATAAAGAGGAAACCTTTGTATTTTTGTATGTTTGTATTGAATAGGCTCAAAAACTACTGGACCGATTTCAAAATTTCTTTTACCATTACTTAGAGGGATTCTTCCGAATCCGTATAGGCTATATTTTATCCCGGAAAATAGATAGGATTTTTCATGGTAGTGAAAATTGTGGAATAAGACGTCGAAAAAACTGCCGTACGTTAACGATTCTCGCGAACGCTGCCTAAATGGTTAGAGATGTATGGCTGACTTCTATAGAAATAAATGTCCACCCGTGCGAAGCCGGGGCGGGTCGCTAGTGTACTATAACTCCCTCACAGATAGCTTATCTCTGTAGAGCTTTTCGCCATGACCGAATTCGTTCGAGTTGACCTCCCCAACCACAAGCCTCATCAATCTAGTGACAAAACCCGTCTTAGTTACGCATAGAACCCCGTTTCACTTCCTTTTCCATTTCATCCTCTTGGGAAATCTCAATGATTGCGGTAGTCTAACCGCTCGTGCACTATTGAGCAAAATACAGACCTTAACAGATTTATTAATGACTAGCCGATGCCCGCTACTTCGCCCGCGTGGATTTAGGTTTTTCGAAATCCCGTGGGAACTCTTTGATTTTCCGGGATAAAAAGTAGCCTATGTCCTAATCCAGGATATTATCTATCTCCCTTCCAAATTTCAGCCAAATCCGTCATGTAGTTTTTGCGTGAAGGAGTAACAATCATACACACACACATACACACAAATTTTCGCCTTTATAATATTAGAGTGATTTATTTGTATAAAAGATTTTTTCTGACTACCCTCATTATAACTGTGAAAGGGTGTACATAATTGATTTGTTGGTTTGTCCTTCAGTTACATCGCAATGGAGCAGTTAGAAAGTGCATATGCATGAGAATGCCACAATATACGTTAACTCTTATGCTTGAAAAGTTTCAAATTTTTTTTAAAATCTTAATTCCACGAAGACAACGTAGCGGACATCTATTTTAGAAAAAATCGGCCAAGTGCGAACCGAACTTGCACACAAAAGGTTCCGTACCATCGTATGAAAAAAATAACTGTGATATAAGCACCAATTCACAGTTTTGGTTTTTTTTCTTTACCTGTGCTATAAGACATTTCCACCTGCCAAGTTTTATGATTCTAGGTCAACTGGAAATACCCTATATATTTTGATTCCCTTGACGGGTCTTGACATATACGACAAATAGACGGACAAACAACGAAGTGATCCTATAAGGGACCTTTTCCCTTTTGAGGTACGGAACCCTAAAAATACTTATAGAGTTACAAATAAATTGAAATCATTTCGATAGGTACGCATTACAAATGGAGTGGAGTGGAAATGCTTGGGAAATGCCAATATTTTATGAAAATAAGCACGTCACTTACATGATCGGGTATATGTGAACTATGAAATCGAAAATTCAAGTGCGAATTTAAGATGTAGTAGGTATGAGTTGTTTACCTACATTTCAAAATTTTTGTGTATTTTATATTATTTATGCCAACAGCTGGTGCATTATTAATAATTAATTATTAATAGGTGTACATTGCAATTCTATCTTTGGGTAACTAGGTCTATGAAGGTAACATGATAAATGCTCAACCTATTAATAAGGCTATCACAGTAGGGCTTAGGTACACTTGCAACTTCGTCTGCGTGGACTATATTAATAGCCATCTGCATGCTAAATACGCCGATCCGGCCAGTAGTTTGAGTTGTGCGTTGATAGACCAGTCAGCCAGTCAGCCAGCTTTTCCTTTTATGTAAGTATTTAGATTAACTGTCTGTGTATATAGCTTCCTATGTATATAGCTATATCACGTGTGCGAAATGTAGGTTTGTGCTTTTTGAACTGTTTTTAGTATGCTAGGAAGCTGGTTTAAAACTAAAATAGGTAGGTATATTCAACAGAAAGGTCATTTGTTATCAAATGGCACAAAGCACACATCATCTATAATAGCAAAAAAGAGCAGATCACAGGAAATGTTTACGCTTAACCGATGCTATCTGGTTTATTCCTTATTTCCCATTTTATAGTCAAATTGAGAGCATCATAAAGTAAAAGGAACCGCAAGATAATAAAAGAACGAAATGGCTTTGAAATTACCATAAATATAACGTAAGATAGAAGGTATATTTTTGCGTTATTTTATCTTTCATTGAATTGACATATTGATTTTTAAATTGTACATCGATGATTGTACAGTTTTTGTTGAGACTAGCAGGCAGGTTTTTGACATAGCATCATCAACGTACTTAATACATACAATTAGATGGTGCGTAAGTCGCACACCAATCTACATCTACATATTATAAAGAATAGATTAAAAATATTTTTTACAAGTAGGTACTTTTGAATCGTCATTATGCATGTACCACTGGTTCGGGATGCCTTTCTAACCGAGAAGAACCAGCAAGAAACTCGGCAAGGGACAGACAGAAAGAGGTAAAGTAAGGAAGTAGGTAATCTCCGAAACTAATGATCCGTTCTGAATACTACTGACTATCCGAAGCCCGCGACTTCGCCCGCGTGGATTTAGGTTTTTTGAAATACCGTGGGAACTCTTTGATTTTCCGTGATAAAAAGTAGCCTATGTGCTAATTCAGGGTATTATCTGTCTCCATTCCAAAATTCAGCCCAATCCGTCAAGTAGTTTTTGCGTGAAGGAGTAATAAACATACACACAAACTTTCGCCTTTATAATATTAGTGTGAAGTGTGATTAGCGTGATAAATAGCTACCTACACTGTCCAGGCCAGAAACTGGCCCAGGACATCGAGCTGAAAATAACCGATATCCCCACAGTAATTTATTATGATTGTAAAAATAATGTAATGAAATTATTCAATAAAATAACTAATTATATGTTTTTATTTATTAACTAATTAGAAAACAACTACTGAGCTACAGAGATTTTAAATACTTTTCTTTAAAATTTCCTTGCCTGGCATCATAATACTATAAGCACTATAGGGCCCAGAACTTGCGCCAACTATGATAGTCTGAAATTCAAAACTACAGTAGTTTAAGGGTATGTTGGTATAATGAGCTGGACAGGTTTTGGCGCTTGGGACTTATAGTAGCAAATTAGTGAGGCCCTCAGGCTAAAAAGTTTCGAGACCCTTGTTATAATAGGCTACTTTTCTTTGTTTACTATAGGTACTATATGTTAGTGTTATTCCTTTTATTTTAAATAAAATTTGACCGATAACTGAAAGGTAACACGATTTTATTAGTATTTTACGTAAATAACATTATGAATGAATGCATGAATTTTATTGTACACCACAAAATTAGTACAAAAAACATATACAAAGCATATGCATATAAAAAGTTCAAGTAAGTAAAGTTAGTGGAGGAAATAATAGAACACGTTTATTGCGAAATTCCGCCATTGCCGACTTTGTGAGTTGCGACCAGGCAAATTGTAATTTGTAATTGTAAATTCTTGTCAATTAATCCGAACGATTACATCACTCTGAGGCTAAAACGCCTCGTTTATTTCCCTCGACGCTGCTACCAATATACGAACGAGGCTATAACCTCCTCAACCTGTATGTTAACGGACTAATCGAGGAGCTCAGCAGCAAGCCAGTAGGTTGTTGGATAGACGGCATTTGCGTGAATAACTTAAGCTATGCTGATGACATGGTGTTGTTGGGTCCCTCGGCTGGTTCGATCAGGGAGTTACTCCTAACCTGCCAGGAATATGCTGCCAGACATGGTCTGATATACAACGTGACCAAAAGTCAATACATGGTATTTAAGGCCCCTCGTAAACAGGTGACATACGAACCAAAAATTACATTGAACGGAGCTTCACTCATACGTGTGCAACAATTTAAATACTTGGGTCACTATGTTTCGGAGGACCTTAAAGATCATGTCGACATCGAGAGAGAGAGAAGGGCCTTGGCAGTTAAATGTAATATGTTGGCCCGCAGGTTCGCCCGATGTAGTAAAGAGACAAAAATCACGCTTTTCAAGGCATACTGCCAAAACTTCTACTCGGGAAGCTTGTGGGTCAACTTTTCAAAAAAGGCCATAGACACCCTAAGGGTGCAGTATAATAATGGTTTTAGGATGCTGTTGGGCTTGCCGCGGTTCTGTTCAGCCTCAGGCATGTTCGCAGACGAGCGGACTGATGACTTCTTTGCAATAATGCGGAAGAAGTCCGCATCACTGCTGAAAAGACTGCGCTCAGGTTCCAACAGCATCCTGAACATGTTTGCGAGCAAGATGGACTCACCAATGCTTAAACACATTGTTAAAGTGTTGGTGAGGCCACCTTTGTAAATAATTCTGTCTGTTGCCACGAATATAGTTTAGGTAAGGTACTAACATTAGGTTTTTTAAGTGTCTGTATACTAACAGATTGAGCCATAGTTGCTTTAAATAAAAGGATTATTATTATTATTATCTATATAACTTACTCTCACGCCCGGTTACAAAATAGATATATATATAAAAGCCAAAGGGAATATAATATACTTACATACATAAAAATAAATAAACCTACATATACATTTACATAAATACATATTTGTACCGGGCGGAGGATTACGCCCCGGCAGGGGAGACCAAACGGCCGGGGGTCAGGGCGACAGGTTGAGAAAGCGGCGGACTATCCTAGCCGAGTCTAGCAAGACCGCTTTTTGCATCCTGGCTGCGAGCGAACTGCCACGGAACCCCAGTCGCCTCAGATGGTGAGCGAGGCTGACTGGGATCAACCCGTTTGCAGATATGACGATTGGGATGATTTCGGTGGACTCCACATGCCACATGTCGGAAACCTCGTGAGCCAGATCAAGATACTTGCGTTTTTTCTCCGTCTCAGCTCTCACGAGGTTCTCGTCATATGGAATGGTGATGCCCACCAAAAACACCCTCGACTGTGCCCGGTCCACCACCACGATGTCAGGCTTATTCGCTAGAATAGTCCTGTCCGTGATGATGGACCGGTCCCAATAGAGCCGGACTCCGTCGCGCTCGAGTACCGGCACCGGTGTGTACCTGTAATACGGCAGCCTCTCATCCAGGAGACCGTACTTCAGAGCAAGCTCTTGGTGAAGGATTTTGGCTGCTTGGTTGTGTCTGTGCAGATACTCAGTGTTGGCAAGCGCCGAACATCCCGAAAGCACATGTCTGAGTGACTCACCGGGATGGCGACAAGCTCGACAGATGTCGTGAGTGCCATCCTTCAGAATGTATTTTCGGTAGTTCCGCGTCTTGACCACCTGATCTTGTATCGCACAGACAAACCCTTCGGTTTCCCCGAAGAGGTCACCAAAGCGCAGCCATTGCACGGACGCTTTTTTATCTACGTGTGGCTCATTAAGAGCTTTAAAAAAGCGTCCGTGCAACTCCTTCTCCTTCCATACGGTCTCCCGGTCAGAGGTGCTAAGTACCACCGGTTTCTGCCACTCGGTTTTGGCTAAGGATAGTGGAGTGAGTCCTTTATCACATTCTATGACCTCTCTATGCATGGGGGACCCCCTCATCGTCTCAAAGTAGATTCTGAGATTGGATATCTCCCGGTTATGCATGGTCTTGACGCTTAATACGCCTCGACCTCCACACTTCCGGGGGATATACAATCTCATCACAGACGATTTTGGATGGTGCATGCGATAGAGAGTCATAGTCGTGCGGACTTTTCTGTCCAGGGTGTCAAGTTCGGTCTGAGTCCAACTGAGCACGCCAAAGGTGTACATGAGGACGGGCATAACCCAGCCGTTATAAGCGCGGACCTTATTGGCGCCTGACAAATAACTTTTACAGATTTTTGTCAGACGGCCAAAAAAGGCCTCGCAAACAGACTGTTTCATGTCCGCCTCTTTTACACCTAGGGATTGTGACATGCCCAGATACCGGTATGACTCAGCTTCAGAGAGGGTCTTAATGTTGGTTGGCTCGAGACTAATCTCGGCCGAATGAGTAACCTGTCCCCTCTCCACATGTATGACCGCACACTTGTCCAGTCCAAGCTCCATCCTGATGGAATTGCTGAACTCAGTGGTGATGTTCAGCAGCTCCTTCAGGCGGGTGGCATTGGGTGCCAGCAGTTTGAGGTCATCCATGTACAGAAGGTGAGGTACTTTTGTCCCTCCTCTCCGAAACTGAAAGCCTGTCCCCGAGCCCTCCAGCAGGGTGCTAAGCGGGTTCAGAGACAGGCAAAACCATAGCGGGCTCAGACAATCACCCTGGAAGATACCCCGCCCTATCCTTATCCGGTCATCGGCAGCCGCCAACCGCTCACCATGGAGACACAGGATCGTGCTCCACTGCCCCATGCATGCCTCAAGGAAGTCTCGAACTGCACTGTCAACTTTGTACAGCTCAAGGACCCTCAAGAGCCACGAATGAGGCACCGAGTCGAATGCCTTTTTGTAGTCGATCCAGGCGGCGGAGAAATTCCGACGGTTGCGTCTGACCAGTTGGCCCGCAACGGAGTCGATGAGAAGGAGCTCCTTAGTACCACGACCACCGCCCCGACATCCGTTCTGAGCCCCAGACATGATGTTATTCTCGTCTATGTGACGGGAGATCTTGAGGCTCAGAACGGACGTCAGTGTCTTATAGATGGTAGCAAGACACGTTATGGGACGATCCTTAGCCGGATCGGTGGTATCGGTGGACTTTGGAGCTAGGTGAGTGACCCCGGTAGTGAAAAGGCTCGGGAGCGCCCTCTGCTCGAGAGCCTCTTGGAATTGTCGCGCCAAGGTCGCATGGCAAACCGAAAAACCTTTCAGCCAGTAGTGATGCAGTCCGTCGGGTCCCGGGCTTTTCCAGTTCGGGGCCCGCCTTACTGCACCAGCTACATCCTCCGCAGAGATGGCGACCGGGTTCATCGGTTCTATTCTGGCACATGCTTCCTCTACCGCCGCAATCCAAGGGCCCTCCTCATGCTCCACCTCTCTCGACCACACCCCCCGCCAGAAAGCGACTAGGTCGGCCGGGTCCGGTCGCTGAGAGGTAGAGCAGACTGCTGGGCACTCCAGTCTTTTGTAGAACCTTTTCTGATCACTCGAGAAGAGACGATTTTGCTGAAATCGCTCAACTCTTGCCGAGTATCGTCGGATGCGGTTCCCCCATGCCGCGATTTTCTGCTTCAGGTCGTCGATGCGCTCTGTTAGCTTTTGCGCAATATCGGGCTGGTCCAACCTGACCCCACACCCGTTAAACGCAACTCTAACAGATCGCACAATCCTTGGCCTAGTGTTGCCCGACCTGAAGCTTTGCAGTCTGCCAATGAGGACTCTGGCAAGAGTGATACGGTGTTCTATTCTCTTCTTCCAGGCCGGTTCCGCGCTGCGCCTTGTGGCAGCAGCACGCCCCAGTCCCGGAGTCTTGGCACCGATGAATCGGTGTACGGCTAGCGCCGCTCCGAAGAGAATAGAAGCCGTATCACCCAGGCCAGTGCTGCTCTCCAGATGTTGTGGCAGCATTTTGTTTATGGCCTCAATGACATCCCGCGTCGCTACATTTAGTGTAAGTCGGGAGAGCCGCGGACGATTCTCTAGAGGAGCGCTCCGGATTTCAGAAATCGCCTCTTCTAGAATCCCTCTCATCCGCTCTATATCAAGGGAGACTGTTCCCTCAGTGTCTTCCTCCACAGGCAAATCTTGTGACGTGGTAATTGTCTCCTCGCGGACAGGCGCCGCCTGGGAGATGATTTGCTCTGCGGTAGGTGCTGAGACTTCCGGGACAGCCTCACGTCGCAATCGTTCGAGCTCGGTAGCGTTGAAGATGTTAGAACGCTGAATATACCGAGCCCGGTCTGCCAGGTTTTGTTCCGTGACAGTTAAGTTCGGCTCGAGCAGCAGGAACTCGCGGTACATTGCCGCTCGGTAGCCAGTCCGTCCGGTTTCCCCTCCTGTCGCCCTGTAGTACGCACGCATGACATTCTCGTTCATGAGAGAAGTCCAGCGCATGCGGCGTACACCACCAGCGGCGGGCGCCGAAGATTGGGCCCTGGTGGACCCTGTCGGAGCCAAGCCATCTGGTGGGGATGATGGATATGTCGACCGGCTAGGTGGCAGCGCCGGTCGACTGGTGGCACTGGCGGCCCGCATGCTGCCACGCCCAGCGCCAGCTCCAGGCGCGCCCTGGCGACCCCCAGGCAGCGGCCCTATTCGCTCATTCCTTTTTCCGTTACCCATCATATAAAAGGGGGGGGGGGGGGGCGAGTGGCGGCTACATCACTCGGGGTCCACTCAGGTCCCCGAGGAGGCTGTTTGCGGCCAGCGCGCCGAGCCTTAGGGAACTTGGATGTTGATCAGTTCCCCAGTTCCCTTAGTCGCCTCTTACGACACCCACGGGATGAGAGGGGGTGGCAACATTCTACTCTGCCGGTGCCACACGGCATTTATTATTATTATTATTATGTATATAACTCACTCTCACGCCCGGTTACAAAATAGATATATATAAAAGCCAAAGGGAATATAATATACTTACATACATAAAAATAAATAAACCTACATACACATTTACATAAATACATACTTGTACCGGGCGGAGGATTACGCCCCGGCAGGGGAGACCAAACGGCCGGGGGTCAGGGCGACAGGTTGAGAAAGCGGCGGACTATCCTAGCCGAGTCTAGCAAGACCGCTTTTTGCATCCTGGCTGCGAGCGAACTGCCACGGAACCCCAGTCGCCTCAGATGGTGAGCGAGGCTGACTGGGATCAACCCGTTTGCAGATATGACGATTGGGATGATTTCGGTGGACTCCACATGCCACATGTCGGAAACCTCGTGAGCCAGATCAAGATACTTGCGTTTTTTCTCCGTCTCAGCTCTCACGAGGTTCTCGTCATATGGAATGGTGATGTCCACCAAAAACACCCTCGACTTTGCCCGGTCCACCACCACGATGTCAGGCTTATTCGCTAGAATAGTCCTGTCCGTGATGATGGACCGGTCCCAATAGAGCCGGACTCCGTCGCGCTCGAGTACCGGCACCGGTGTGTACCTGTAATACGGCAACCTCTCATCCAGGAGACCGTACTTCAGAGCAAGCTCTTGGTGAAGGATTTTGGCTGCTTGGTTGTGTCTGTGCAGATACTCAGTGTTGGCAAGCGCCGAACATCCCGAAAGCACATGTCTGAGCGACTCACCGGGATGGCGACAAGCTCGACAGATGTCTTGAGTGCCATCCTTCAGAATGTACTTTCGGTAGTTCCGCGTCTTGACCACCTGATCTTGTATCGCACAGACAAACCCTTCGGTTTCCCCGAAGAGGTCACCAAAGCGCAGCCATTGCACGGACGCTTTTTTATCTACGTGTGGCTCATTAAGAGCTTTAAAAAAGCGTCCGTGCAACTCCTTCTCCTTCCACACGGTCTCCCGGTCAGAGGTGCTAAGTACCACCGGTTTCTGCCACTCGGTTTTGGCTAAGGATAGTGGAGTGAGTCCTTTATCACATTCTATGACGTCTCTATGCATGGGGGACCCCCTCATCGTCTCAAAGTAGGTTCTGAGATTGGATATCTCCCGGTTATGCATGGTCTTGACGCTTAATACGCCTCGCCCTCCACACTTCCGGGGGATATACAATCTCATCACAGACGATTTTGGATGGTGCATGCGATAGAGAGTCATAGTCGTGCGGACTTTTCTGTCCAGGGCGTCAAGTTCGGTCTGAGTCCAGCTGAGCACGCCAAAGGTGTACATGAGGACGGGCATAACCCATCCGTTATAAGCTCGGACCTTATTGGCGCCTGACAAATAACTTTTACAGATTTTTGTCAGACGGCCAAAAAAGGCCTCGCAAACAGACTGTTTCATGTCCGCCTCTTTTACACCTAGGGATTGTGACATGCCCAGATACCGGTATGACTCAGCTTCAGAGAGGGTCTTAATGTTGGATGGCTCGAGACTAATCTCGGCCGAATGAGTAACCTGTCCCCTCTCCACATGTATGACCGCACACTTGTCCAGTCCAAGCTCCATCCTGATGGACTTGCTGAACTCAGTGGTGATGTTCAGCAGCTCCTTCAGGCGGGTGGCATTGGGTGCCAGCAGTTTGAGGTCATCCATGTACAGAAGGTGAGGTACTTTTGTCCCTCCTCTCCGAAACTGAAAGCCTGTCCCCGAGCCCTCCAGTAGGGTGCTAAGCGGGTTCAGAGACAGGCAAAACCATAGCGGGCTCAGACAATCACCCTGGAAGATACCCCGCCCTATCCTTATCCGGTCATCGGCAGCCGCCAACCGCTCACCATGGAGACACAGGATCGTGCTCCACTGCCCCATGCATGCCTCCAGGAAGTCTCGAACTGCACTGTCAACTTTGTACAGCTCAAGGACCCTCAAGAGCCATGAATGGGGCACCGAGTCGAATGCCTTTTTGTAGTCGATCCAGGCGGCGGAGAAATTCCGACGGTTGCGTTTGACCAGTTGGCCCGCAACGGAGTCGATGAGAAGGAGCTCCTTAGTACCACGGCTACCGCCCCGACATCCGTTCTGAGCCCCAGACATGATGTTATTCTCGTCTATGTGACGGGAGATCTTGAGGCTCAGAACGGATGTCAGTGTCTTATAGATGGTAGTAAGACACGTTATGGGGCGATACTTAGCCGGATCGGTGGCATCGGTTGACTTTGGAGCTAGGTGAGTGATCCCGGTAGTGAAAAGGCTCGGGAGCGCCCTCTGCTCGAGAGCCTCTTGGAATTGTCGAGCCAAGGTCGCATGGCAAACCGAAAAACCTTTCAGCCAGTAGTGATGCAGTCCGTCGGGTCCCGGGCTTTTCCAGTTCGGGGCCCGCCTTACTGCACCAGCTACATCCTCCGCAGAGATGGCAACCGGGCTCATCGGTTCTATTCTGGCACATGCTTCCTCTACCGCCGCAATCCAAGGGCCCTCCTCATGTTCCACCTCTCTCGACCACACCCCCCGCCAGAAGGTGACTAGGTCGGCCGGGTCCGGTCGCTGAGAGGTAGAGCAGACTGCTGGGCACTCCAGTCTTTTGTAGAACCTTTTCTGATCACTCGAGAAGAGACGATTTTGCTGAAATCGCTCAACCCTTGCCGAGTATCGTCGGATGCGGTTCCCCCATGCAGCGATTTTCTGCTTCAGGTCGTCGATGCGCTCTGTTAGCTTTTGCGCGATGTCAGGCTGGTCCAACCTGACCCCACACCCGTTAAACGCAACTCTAACAGAGCGCACAATCCTTGGCCTAGTGTTGCCCGACCTGAAGCTTTGCAGTCTGCCAATGAGGACTCTAGCCAGAGTGATACGGTGTTCTATTCTCCTCTTCCAGGCCGGTTCCGGGCTGTGCCTTGTAGCAGCAGCACGCCGCGGCCCCAGAGTCTTGGCACCGATGAATCGGTGCACGGCCAGCGCCGCTCCGAAGAGAATAGAAGCCGTATCACCCAGGCCAGTGCTGCTCTCCAGATGTTGTGGCAGCATTTTGTTTATGGCCTCAATGACATCCCGCGTCGCTACATTTAGTGTAAGTCGGGAGAGCCGCGGACGATTCTCTAGAGGAGCGCTCCGGGTTTCAGAAATCGCCTCTTCGAGAATCCCTCTCATCCGCTCTATATCAAGGGAGACTGTTCCCTCAGTGTCTTCCTCCACAGGCAAATCTTGTGACGTGGTAATTGTCTCCTCGCGGACAGGCGCCGCCTGGGAGACGATTTGCTCTGCGGTAGGTGCTGAGACTTCCGGGACAGCCTCACGTCGTAATCGTTCGAGCTCGGTAGCGTTGAAGATGTTAGAACGCTGAATATACCGAGCCCGGTCTGCCAGGTTTTGTTCCGTGACAGTTAAGTTCGGCTCGAGCAGCAGGAACTCGCGGTACATTGCCGCTCGGTAGCCAGTCCGTCCGGTTTCCCCTCCTGTCGCCCTGTAGTACGCACGCATGACATTCTCGTTCATGAGAGAAGTCCAGCGCATGCGGCGTACACCACCAGCGGCGGGCGCCGAAGATTGGGCCCTGGTGGACCCTGTCGGAGCCAAGCCATCTGGTGGGGATGATGGATATGTCGACCGGCTAGGTGGCAGCGCCGGTCGACTGGTGGCACTGGCGGCCCGCATGCTGCCACGCCCAGCGCCAATTATTATTATTATTATAAGGCCTTCCGTCACCGGTGAATTCTAATTTGGTTCTTGCATGGAAAATTATGTGGTGTATTCTTATGTTATTTTCCAAAATCAATTTTGAAAGTACGATGCATAATGCGACAAAAAATCCATGCTGCCATTTTTGGGTTCCGTACCTGAAGCTGCCAACGAAATCCTACCACAGCCTCCGCTGAATGTCCGTCTGTCCGTCCGTTGGTCTGTCAGCGGTCCGTATAGGTACAGAGTGGAAATTTTCACAGAGTGTGTACTACTACAAAAATAAATAATACAAAAGATACTGCAAATTAAAAAAAAAAGAACATGTAGTATTTATATCTTGTATGGTACGTAACTCTTCGTGTGTGAATCCGACTTACACTCCCGGTTTTTTATGATTGCAACTTTAGAACTTTGAAATTGCAAAATTTATTGAAAAATCTCAAATATTTTGACGTATTTTTTTAATATCAACTAGCTTTAAAGTATTTTAATAAACTTTAGAATTGTGGAATCATCTGGGGAAAACTCATTATGGAATTCTGTAGCATGATAGAAGCGAAAGTTTTCCAGTTTTAATTAAGTCAGTTCTGTAGTTGTGAGCTAATCTATGCATAATTTAAAAGATAACAAGAAAAATTTCCATAGTTTTATAAACTTTTTACTGTAAGATTAAGTAAAATTAAAAAATAATGCCTATGCTTTTTTTGATCTTAGTAAGACATTTTAAACATCCATTCCATATACTAATTAAATACGAGAATGTGTCTGTGTGTCTGTCTGCTAATTTTTCACGGCCAATCCTTTTACCAGACTTTGACGAAATTGGGTACAGAGTTAGGTTGCATCTGGGAGACTGACATAAACTATTTTTTATTGCGGAAAATCGAAGAGTTCCTACGGGATTTTAAAAATTTGAAACCACGCGGACGAAATCGAAGGCATCTTTTGACTAATAGTCTCTTTCTAGGTTTGTGGTTCTACCAAAATTTGTTCAATAGCTTCGATGTCTGGAAAAACGAGTACAAAGTTGAACCTTTTTGATCGAAAAATAGAAATCTTTGAACCCGTGTTTCTTTAAAACTACATATTTTTAGAGAAATCTAGAAAACCACAGACACAGATATTACTTTCTAGCAAAATTTCATAGACTTTGGTTGCTTAATATTCCAATGAGAATCAAACTACGATTGTATGGAGTGGAGAGTTCCCTGTTAAGGCCCTTAGGAGACGTATAATTAAAGTTACCGTTTACCTACCTAAAGTTACATAACATAGTAACGAACCAATAAAATCGGTTTAGTATAACGAGCCAAAGGACCAACATTTACCTTGGTACTTCGGTAAAAGATAAATCTTATGGCACCACTTAAAAAAGCCAAGTTAGCACATAAATCTGTAATGTCCACAAAATGTCCATATATCAACTTTTGACAGATTTATTTTCATTATTGCGCGCCTCGTACCAGTGATAACAGTATTTCGCAATACTGAGAAATGCTTCTCGTTTGAGTCTAGTACACGTTGGCCCAACACGGACGAACAATGCAGTCGCCGAAAATATATACCTACCTTAGACTTTAGACTAACTTGGGAACATTTGGCACGACGTGTGGCCAGCGCTGACCAGGCACCGACTTTTTTGAGTTTTCATCAAGCGATTTCTACGAAGACAACGACGGAGTCACGGCGTGGACATAAGCTAGCTGTTGACTATCCAACAAACATATACGGAATATGTATTTACACAATAATTTTTAACCCCCGACCCAAAAAGAGGGGTGTTATAAGTTTGACGTGTGTATCTGTGTATCTGTCTATCTGTCTGTGGCATCGTAGCTCCTAAACTAATGAGCCGATTTTAATTTAGTTTTTATTATTTAAAAGGTGGCTAGATTGAGAGTGTTCTTAGGTATAATCCAAGAAAATCGGTTCAGCCGTTTGAAAGTTATCAGCTCTTTTCTAGTTACTGTAACCTTCACTTGTCGGGGGCGTTATAAATTTTTAATTTACACTAATTGTCAACATAATAACTCACCAAACGAATATAAGATCGTCTTCGTTAAAATATAAAGCTTACAGCATTAGGGATTAATTCGGCATGTCTTCTTTGGATTATCATCATCAAAGGGGATACATAATGTGTCTTAATAAGCTTCATATGGCTTTATTTTGTCACGATAGTAACACGTATAGATCAAAGCTTTCTTTAGGACTAATTATTATTAAGTTAATAACGTGTATAATTTAAGTTTTGCTGTGATTTCAACCATGCCCTTTAGAGCACTAAATATACATCATCCCTTACTCATCTCGAGCCCTGAGCCTATAGTATAACTTTTCAAGATGTAAAAAAATAAAGATTTCAATGTCAGGTCACCGTTTTTAGGGTTCCGTAGGTACCCGAAGGCTGCCAACGGTACCCTATGACTTAGCCTTCGCTGTCCGTCCGTCCGCCCGTGTCGGTCAGCGGGTACCTTGTGAAGTATAAGTAGAGAGTTAAAATTTATCACAGAATGTGTATTTCTGTCGCCGCTATAAAACATAATTGAAAATTCATGTCTTCCATGAAAATTAAAAAAATTGTGTTATTTCTTGTACAATGGCACGTGTGCGTATCCGACTCGCACTTGACCGATTTTTTCAGCCCTTTCTCTTAATAAATGTCAGAAATCTGTGATTTCTACCATATAGAGCCTCTGATGCTGAATGCTGAGCCTTGTAGTAATTTTACGTGCGTTACGTAGGAGCTTATAAGTGCTACGACCCGCTACAACAGACGTAGCACGTCGTAGCTTAGTCGCTACGGAATTAAATTGTTATTGGAATAGCTTTATAAAGCTAGGTATTTCAAATACCGCAACACCTATTAGCTGCGTTCAACTCGTATATTGGATTTCTTTTTTATTAATTGCACATAAATAAAGACTGTATAAAGAATAAACTTCTTGCATTCAGTATCAATTCGAAATGCATTAAAGTAAAGATGAGAAAAAGAAAAGAAAAGGAGTAAAGATCGTAAAACCCACAGAACTCTTATCACCATCTCTGGTGAGCATGGGTCTCCTCTCAAAATATGAAAGACCCGAAGACTTCACACGCCTCTGAGAACATTATGGTGAACCTTCAGGAATGCAGGTTTCTCCACGATGTTTACCTATCCTGTTAAAGCATAATGTTAAAGTTAATTAATGATATTTTATTAATTAAGACGCACATAACTGCGAAAAGTTAGAAGTATGTAGTGTACCCAGGATCGAATCTCGGATCCCCAAGAATAGGAGGCTAAGGTTTTAACCACTAGGCAGCTCTTGAGTGTTGTAAAGAGGAAAGATTTTTTTGTTGTTGCAAACAATCGCTAAATTCTGAAACTAATGCTGAACCAACTCTGGTAATTCTTTCATCATTATAAAGCTCCTTTATATAGAAGTACTCATAACGGAGGGTATTTATTAGGTATGTGTAGTATATTAAATTTCACTTGAGCGAATCCGGGCGGATCAGCTAGTTCTAAAGTAATAAAAATAACTATCCGATATTTTCAATGTAATTGCAAATCTTCCAACATTATCTTAGTATAATTACAATTTGGAATATTGCTGCAGAGAGTGCTACGCTATTGCGTCATATTTTATCAAGAGAAAGGAATAAAAAGTGTTGAACGCGAGCGAAAGCCCACAAAGATGATAAATGTCATGCATGTGGTAATATTGGAATCTGTACGACGCGACGTCCTTTTCACTGTGTATGTTTGTTTTAGTTTAAAGTAATTGGTATATATGACTCTATTTCATTACTAATATTATAAAATGCGAAAGTGTGTTTCTTGTTGGTTTTGTCCTTCAACCACGCCGCAACGGATTAACTTTTTTTTTTTGCACAGATTGAGTTAAAGACTTGAGCTAAAGAGAGTAAGATAGGCAATGTGTTTTTATTTATATTATTTCAAGGTATGAAATTAAAGATTTTGAAATGAGAATTTCAAAAAAAACCGAGTGCGAGCTATAAGTCGCTATGAGGACCCCGGATGTGATCTATGAAATCTATAATAATAAGAAAATAAAATAAAAAGAAACATTTCTCTTTTGTTTCTGTTATTTATTTATTTTGTTGTTTCCGTTATTTTATTGTTTGTTGTTTCTGTTATTTTATTTTTCGTTATTTCTGTTATTTTAGTTTTGTGAACGTTTTTTAAAGATAGGGTTAAATGAGAAAAATAAATACATGAAAGAAATAATAAAATGTTTATTTCATATTATCTTGTTACATCCAACATAGGTTTGATTTCGAACAATTTGCGTGCTTATTATTGGTGTAAGTACATATTTTTTTTTTTTTTAGAATGTTGCAAGATCAAGAATTGGCTATACTAGCTATTTTTTTAGATTTGAATGGAAATCACTCACGAATGTTTAAACCTCAGTTAACGTTAACCATTTTGAGTCACCAATCAAGGGATTAGGTACACATAACAGAGAGAGTGCTATACTAATATCTTTCCGTGCAGTTAGGATAACAAGTGTAAATTTAAAAATTTATAACACCCCCGACAAGTGAAGGTTACAGAAACTAGAAAAGACCGAAAAGATCTGATAACTTTCAAACGGCTGAACTGATTTTCTTGGACTATTCCGCGCCTACTATCTAAAGTATCTGAGTTTTCCAAAACATCATTTTCAAATAAATAATTATGTATTTAGGCAACGTCCATCTTGACAGCTTGACATTTGTCAATTGACATAATATTATGCACCTAACGGTTATCTAACTTTCTTTTCTACAAGAAAACTAGAAAAGAGCTGATAACTCTTAAACGGCTGAACCAATTTTTAACCCCCGACCCAAAAAGAGGGGTGTTATAAGTTTGACGTGTGTATCTGTGTATCTGTGTGTCTGTGTATCTGTGTATCTGTGTATCTGTCTGTGGCATCGTAGCGCCTAAACGAATGAACCGATTTTAATTTAGTTTTTTTTGTTTGAAAGGTGGCTTGATCGAGAGTGTTCTTAGCTATAATCTAAAAAAAATTGGTTCAGCCGTTTAAGAGTTATCAGCTCTTTTCTAGTTTTCTTGTAGAAAAGAAGGTTAGATAACCGTTAGGTTCATAATATTATGTCAATAGACAAATGTCAAGCTGTCAAGATGGACGTTGGCTAAATACATAATTATTTATCTGAAAATGATGTTTTGAAAAACTCAAATACTTTGGATCGTCGGGGGTGTTATAAATTTTTAATTTACACTTGTGTTGGATTATAGCTAAGAACACTCTCGATCAAGCCACCTTTCAAACAAAAAAAAACTAAATTAAAATCGGTTCATTCGTTTAGGCGCTACGATGCCACAGACAGATACACAGATACACAGATACACAGACACACAGATACACACGTCAAACTTATAACACCCCTCTTTTTGGGTCGGGGGTTAAAAAATGCTCGTACATTCGCTATGAAATATCGAGTTTGCGTAACTACTTACGCGATAAGTAGTTTCAAACACATGCCGCGTACTTTTATCATAAGATCGTTACCATATTATCGTTACACGTTATTTCGTGTCATGGTGAGAATTTAGAGGCTGAGGACAATTTATTTGCGTAAAGGCCAAGCAAATAAAATACTGCAAAGTAAACTGAACTCTATCTCCACTTCGTAAAGATCTATTATTATAGAACTCTGATTAAAAGTATCTGGTGCCTCACAGTATCTCACAGATACAAAAATAATAAAGATACAAATAGGACGTATCTATCTCTAGCATCCAAGGGAACGTAAATAAATAATTAAAGTATGCTCTATGGAATTCAGGCTAAGTAACTCATCGACATATAAGAGTGTAGTTGATGCTCGCGACTTCGGCCGCCTGGATTTAGGTTTTTCAAAATTCCCGAAGAAATTCTTTGATTTTCCACGATAAAAAGTAGTCTATGACAGTTTCCGGGATGCAAGCTACTTCAATACCAAATTTCATATGTTCGGTTAAACGACCTTAAAGAATCCCGTGGGAACTCTTTGATTTTCCGGGATAAAAGTAGCCTTTGTCCATCCCCGGCATTCAAGCTTCCTCTGTACCTTTCGTCAAACTCGGTTAGATGGATGGGCTGTGAAAAGCAAACAGATATTAGAAGAATGGATTCATTTCGGCTGTTAGAGGTTACTGATTATATTCAAAGCTTTTTTTCGTCTCTCAAAAGATTCAGACAAGTTTATCTGCATGTTTTCTCTTAATAGATAAAGGTAGATTAATCACGTCATCCGTAAAAAATAATTAATTATAAAGCTCCGAGCTCGTATTCTTTTATGTTAACGAGGAAGGAATATTGCTCCGCTGGTAATATTATTTATTACTTAGAAAATATTTACTGAACTATTCGCTCTACCAAATAGCCTTTATTGCTATTTCTAGGTCAATATTTTAAAGATTTTTCGCAACAATATTTACCACCAAATAAACACTTAGCAAGTCATCTTACGAGGTCCAAGGTTCGATCCCGTGCACGTACCTCTAACCTTTTTGGAGCTTTGTGCGTTTTAAGCGATTATATCTCTTGATTTAACGGTGGAGGAAAATATCGATAATATCTTCGAAAGAATATAAAATATTGCTCAATCGTCGGACTTTCAAGATCCCTATGCCTAAAATTAAAACTTGTTTTGCTAGGCGCTTCAGTCCATATGCTGAATCATTCATTTATAATAAAGTTGTTAGAACATGTGACATTAAGCATTGTTCCGTTAAACAAGCCAAAGTGAAAATTGTAGCATGGCTTGCTTCCTTAGGTTACGATGCAACAGAGAAACTTTTCCTGCATTTAAAATAAGGGCACTCTGTTACTACTTTTCATTTTGTTTTGTTTTGTTTTTAAACATTCACTTAGATATTAATGCAACGCAACTAAATTACTTCGTAGACACACACATCCTTATCTTTAACTTTATTTTTGTAATCTTAGAATAGCTGTTAAACTTAATATTTACGCTTAATGTTATACCTAATAATTGTAATACTGTTAGCTTTAATTTAACCGAGTGTCAAATAAAATTGTAAATGGAATATTGTCAACGCAAACTAGGTACCCACGACACAGGATTACCTAGTGTGGGTACCACCAGACACAGGGAAATTATTGTATAAGACTATATTTTGTTAATTAAATATTTTTTCATTTTCATTTTTCATTTTTTTTTCATCGTGAGGAAATTTGCATATCGATATAATATCCCTCTATGCCTGTAGTCTGCCAATACCCACATGGCCAGCGTGGTGGAATATGACCTAAACATTTCTCGTTGAGAGAGGAGACCCATTGCTCAGTAATGGGCCGGCGATGAGTTGAGAAGATGATGGAGCGAATGAATGAATGAATTAAAATTAATATTCTTTTATTGTACACAAATAAATTAGTACACAAAAAAACACATACAAAGCGAAACAAAATATAGGCAAGTAGGTACAATTTGGCGGTCTTAATATTCCAGGCAACCAACAACAGGCAAAGGTCGAATATTTTTTGATAGTGGCTGCAGTTTGCTAACGCTTGGCGGTTTCTGTTATTAAAGAAAATGGAAGCAAAAATGTAAATCTGAGAATAACTTCAACAGTGAAAAATCGTTCGGTCCATTCTTTCTAAATGCAGTTTCAAGTAATTTCGAAATTCCCAAATGCAAAATCGATCTTCGTATGCGAGCTAAGTCAATTAGGTGCCGGTTCTGAAACGCGCGGAACACCACTCGTGAACCAATTTAACTTGAAACTGGAAGCATTGATTCATGCCATTTCATAGAAGCTCTACCGCTCGTTTTACCGTTTATCACCTCAATATTTCACGCGTAAAATGATTTTGGCACTGCCTGAAATATTGTTAGAAGCATTAAATTTTCATTACCAAGGACTACCCGCACTTTGATGAGTGAGTCGTGTTTTGTAATCGCGCAAGAAAAAAACCTATTTAAAATAGTCAATACGTTTGTTCCAAATATCAAATAGTATTTATAGTGTACACAGTGTAACATAATGTCAATTAAATAATAAATTCAGTGTAATCTGCTGCAATTAAATCAATGCAAAGTCTTCAGTTTCGTGCATTATATAATTGAATGAATAAAGTGAGGCATAGTGTCTAAAACGAATAGAATATAATATATTACACAACAAATTCGTTCTTAGGCACAAAGATCTTTCAAGAATGGAGTGCAGTGCATGTAAGGGCCCACTAAAAAAAGATTTACATTTGCTATGTAACGGCTGTCAAGGTAAGTTCGATTGCGATTGCCTGGGGATAACTTCCGAGCAATATTTGTCAATGACGAGAGACTACAAAAAAACCTGGCTCTGTCCCACGTGTAAGTCTGGGACCCGCCGTAAAAAAATTAGGGATGACACTCCCGTAAAAAGCATTCCCACTACATCGACTATGTCCCTCGACCAAGACTGCCCGAGTACGTCACCTATCAATATTGAAACAACACAAAGTGGGGAACAGGCGCAACAGGTAACGATGGATAGTATCAGTGCACTGCTTGATCAAAAATTAAGCACGTCTTTTTCTTCTTGTATTGCCAACCTTAAAGATACCCTAATGAAAGAGATTAGAGATCAAATTAGCTCCGAAATCAGATCTGTTGCATCGAGTATTAAGGAGGAATTCGTCACTACAACTAATACCCTCAAGATAGAACAAAGCAATATTAAATTGGAAATGGGAAAATTAGACAAGAAAATAACAAATCTCTCCTTAAACATTAAGTCGGAACTAAATAACATACAGACTGCCTCCGCCGGATTAAAAAGTGAATTAAATGACATGTTCGAAAAATTTTCAAATGAGAACTCTCACAATAACTCTAAATTGAAAATTAGACAGGATCAAGTGGAAAAAGAGATTAATGATCTTAAGGCCTCCATCCAATTTACTTCCCAGCAATATGATGACTTGAAAGCTGGCTCGAGTTCTTCAACCAGCAACTCTAAAAGAATTAACTCACTAGACGAAGAAATTTCCTCGACTAAAAATATGTTGCAAGTGCTCCAAAGAGACCTAGATGACCAGCAGCAACGGGACCGCTTCCTCAATATCGAAATCGTTGGTTTACCGGAACGAAAAAGTGAAAACCTTGCTAAGCTTGTAATTAATATGTCAGAACATATTAACACCCCTATTACACTTCAAGATATAGACCACATTCACAGAGTTCAGCCACGCCAACAGATAGACGGGCGGTCTAGGGTTGTCGTGTGTAAATTACGGTCACGATTAACAAAAAGTAATATATTAGCGGGATTTCGGAAAGCGCGAGGCCTAAATACGGAGGACATCGGCATTGACGGACCCGCAGTTAAAATTTATATACGCGAACATTTAACTTCAAAAAACAAAGATTTATACAAGGAAGCCCGCCGAGCATGCGTTCAGAGAGGCTTTAAGTACTGTTGGATAAAGAACTGTAAAATCTTAGTGAGAAAAAACGACAATTGTCCTTTTTTTCAAATAAACACCTTAGAAGACTTAAAAAAGATAATATAATTAGCATTTTAATGAAGATATTTATTCAACAGTATTTGGCCATTTCGGATGTTAAAAATATTTGTTTTATTTCACGACTGTATCTTTGTTTAATTAGAAGCATACACAACACACTATTTCAATACACACTTACAATCATACTATTCTATATATCATTATGTAAGAAACACACATACCATAGTCCCCACACCTTAACACTTATTTACTCGGTCGCTTTTATCATACGAGTAATGTTTGTTATTATTAATAATATACTTATGGTGCACGTTATGCCAACCAGTACAGTTAACATTCTATCTTACATCTATCTTTTATATCAATTTCATGATTCCCGGTATATAAAATACAATCATAATGAAGTAGGTATTTTTTTTAGGCAATTTTCATACTATATTGTTAACATTATTTTGATATATTTAATTATATCCTAAAATGGGTAAGACTGGATTAATAATGTACTACCAGAATGTTCGTGGTATACGAACAAAAACAAATGATCTGTACAGAAATATTTTACTATATGACTATGACGTAATAGTATTAACCGAAACTTGGCTTACGGCTAGTATAGGAGACCGGGAGTTTTGCGATTTAAGATATGATATTTTCAGACATGATAGGGACATCTCAGCTTCAAATAAATCAATCGGGGGCGGTGTCATGATATGTGTAAAGCGAAGTTTAAACGCTACTGTACTGGATATCAAATCATCATGTCGCGCATTAGATATGGTATCGGTAAGTATTCCGTCCCGTTCTTTACACTCAAATAAAGATCTTCATATTCTTGCAACATACATACCTGGGAATACGAGCACTCAATCACATCTTCTTGAGGAACTTTTACTGTCGATTTGTGATCATAGCAATAAAATGGAAAATAGTAATTTCATGATTTTGGGCGATTTTAATATGCCCTTCATACAATGGTCAACGACTGGGCCCTCCTTTATGAATAAAGTCACTCAGAAAGTACAAGATGCAGGCATTAAACTAATTCAGCATTTAAATTTGATGGGGATGACGCAGCAATCTTTTTTTAAAAATTCCCATAATAACGTTTTGGATCTTGTGTTCTCAAATTTTTCTTTAGAACTATCACTGGATCTATCGCCTTTGCTAAAACAAGATGATTTCCATCCGGTTTTATTAATCGAAGCACCTATTTTATCTCCCAAAACATTAAGAACTGATCCTCATATAAAATTTAAATTTTATAAGGCAAATTATGACGAAATAATAAAATATTTGATGACAATTCCATGGAGTACATACCTAAATGAAGGTTCTTTGGATGATGCGGTGGACTGTTTTTATGAAAACCTTTACAATAGTATCTATAAGTTTGTACCCGTAATGGTAACGAGAAAAAGTGATGCTTATCCAAAGTGGTACAGTAAATCTCTCATAAAAATTATAAGAGAAAAATCCAAGGTCCACAGACGCTGGAAAAAATTTCAAGACCCCTTGGACTACCAAGAATTTTCCAGGTTGAGAAAGAGAGTACGTGAGGTTGAAACTGAATGCTACAATAAATATACTGATCTTACCGAACATTGCTTGGAAAAAGATTCAAAAAGTTTCTGGTCATATACGAAATCCAAGCGTAACACTACCAATTTACCAAGAAAACTAGTTTATAAAAATGTCGAATCCATTAGTAATAAGGATCACGCAGCTCAGTTTAATAAGTTCTTTTATAACGTTTTTTCTCAACCCCTTAAGCAATATCCATCTTCAAATCTCAGATCTCCAACTAACTCTAGTATGTCACACCTTCATTCCCTCAAAGTTGATAATAACGAAATTTCAAAAAGTATAGGCCAGCTTGATACATCTAAAAGCGCGGGAAGTGACAACATATCACCTTACTTTGTTAGACACGCATGTAAGGCTCTCATTACACCTCTAAGTATTATTTTCAATAGGTCATTAGAAGAAGGGTTCTTTCCGTCTAAGTGGAAAGAAGCTCATATTGTTCCGATTCATAAAAAAGGTAGTAAAAGTCACGTAGAAAACTATCGTCCTGTATCGATCTTAAATGTATTTGGCAAAATGCTCGAAAAAATTGTTTATAATTCAATATATCCAATTATTATAAGGGCGATCCCACCCGAACAACATGGTTTTATAAAAGGGCGATCCACATCATCCAATTTAATAACATTTACCGAAGACATACTATCATCAATGGATAATCGTGTACAGGTTGACGTGATCTACACAGATTTTGAGAAAGCCTTCGACCGTGTGGATCACGTGATCCTGTTAAATAAATTGGAATATCTAGGCATCCACGGAGATCTTCTGAGGTGGGTAAAATCGTATCTGACTAATCGTTCTCAAGCTGTAGTGGTTGGTGGCTGTAGATCAGATTTCTGTGAGATCCCCTCTGGAGTCCCACAAGGCTCGCATTTGGGTCCGTTATTCTATAACATATATTTGTATGACATTGATAAATGTTTTTTTTACTCGAGGTTTTTAATGTATGCTGACGATACCAAAATATACTTAGGAATTAACAGTGAAGATGATTGTGAGAAGTTACAGAGTGACCTTAATAGACTTTCTCGCTATTACAAAGAAAATAGAATACAAGTTAATATAAGTAAATGTCAGCACATCAGTTTTACAAGAAACAAAAATCCTATACAATTTAATTATACTATTGACGGCCAAACTATCCCCAAAATTGATAAGGTCCGCGATTTAGGAGTTATACTCGATAATAAAATGTCATTCAATCCTCATATTGAAACAATCACTAACAAAGCTTTCTCTATGCTTGGCTTTGTTTTAAGAACTTGTAAACCCTTCAAGAAAATTAGGACACTTAAGATTATTTATTCTGCATACGTGCGGAGCAACTTAGAATATTGCAGTAGCATTTGGTCACCTATCTACATAAAGCCTATAGAAGCAATAGAGAGGATACAGCGCAAGTTTATTAAACATTTAAACTTTCGTACTTACTTTGAACCTTCCGACTATAAAGAAAACTGTAAACACTATAATATACAAACTTGTGGGCAAAGGAGGCAAATAGCTGACATGTTAATGCTGTATAATATTATAAACGGTAAGATTGACAGTCCTCATCTTTTATCCAAAATACAATTAGTTGCACCCCCAAAACGCACTCGGCATACATCACTGCTTCACGTTGATTTTAAAAGAAAAAAATACTCACAAAATTCACCCATTGCTAGAATAACTCGCACCCATAACAAACATTACTCGGAAATTGACCTTTTTCGCCATTCTAAAAAGACATTTAAGCGACACCTTTCACTACTCCACAAATAAAATTTTTTTTTTTTTTTTTCTCTCTTACACGCAAGTGCAACATACTTAACATCATCTCACACACACACGCACACACTCACATGCACACACACACTCACACACATAAACACATTCTTGTTTGTACGTTAAACATTAATTCGTTAAATGCTTCATAATTATATCCAATATTATTATTATGTTATGTTATTTTTTATTTAGGCTACCTGAGATACTGTTTTTTTTATACGTATAAAATTATTTATTTATTTTCTTAACCCACTTTTGATGTATTTACTTAATTAATTCTGGTTTTTTTTTAGTATCTAACTATGTATCACTCACTCAGACAAATTATTATAATTATTATTTTCGAGAAAATCTGTAATTAGCCATATTTATCGATGTAATTAGTATTAAGACTCTTATTAGTATTACTTCGCTGTAGATTTTCCTTCTATAAATAAAATAAAAAAAAAAATAAAAGGTAATTTATGACCATAAAGTTTTATTTTACTAGCTTTTGCCCGCGAATCCTCCATTGGAATTTTACAGTTAATTTTACTTTTAAGACGGGTTATAATATAATTTAACAGTCTCGTGGTAGCATGTTCGAATGTCGATGATGCGGTTCTGTGTTAGATTTCCATGTCAGACCAAAAATAGTTACCAAGATATATCAGGTTTTCGGAGTTAGGAATCGGAGAAATTCGGAGTTAGGAATTTGGCGGTGTTTCAAACCCGTGTTTCGTAGAACATCCCATAAGCCTATCTGCTAAACGGATTTAATTCAAGTTTTTACCAATAGATCAAAATTCCCTTATATTTATTTAAGGCTTAAGGCCGCCAAAACTGGGAGAGGGAAGAATGTGAAAACTCTTGTTTCATACACAAAAATAATAGAAAATCATAAAAGAATAGTATACTTATGTTAAAGCACGTCTGTCTTACTGTTACCTTTGCACGGCCCGCCCGACAACAACCAATTTTGACAAAATTTGGCACAGATGTATTTTGTAGCCATGGTTTGTAGCTTGCAACCCGGAGACAGACAAATCAAAATCGCGGGCATCACTTGGTAATGGAAAATCAATTAAGTAGTATTCAATTGAGTATACCTACTCATTTTTTATAGTGTGATCAACTGACCAACCTATTCCTGTTTTACCTCAACCTACATATATATGGTTATTGTATCAGTACAGAATATGACGAAAAACAGAAAAGCGAAGAAATTCAGTCAAGTGAATTGTGTCAACCTACACACCCTATGCATAAAACAAAATCACTTAGGCTCGTCACGGCTCAATGGGCTCAGGGAGAAAATAAATCTATCTGTTCCCTCGGGATATCATCCATATTGAATCTATTATGTACCCATGTCACCAGTCACTGAAAACCTTGCTGCCGCAGTGGTGAGCGCTATGGTCTTATGAAGATCCGGGGTCTGATTTCCAGATGGTTCAGCTTAGAAAATTATTTTTATAATATAAATATGTTTTCGATTTGATTTATGAAATGACGAATTGAAACTAGTTGGGCATATTCCGTCAAAAAAACTGGCCAAGTGCGAGTCAGACTCGCGCACTGAGGGTTGAACCATACTCGGGTATTTTTTTACAACATTTTGTACATACATAAAAATAAATAAAAATCTGTTTTAGGATGAACAGACAGACAGACAGACCGACAGACAGACAGACAGACAAACAGACAGACAGTCAGACAGTCAGACAGGCAGACAGACAACAAAGTGATCCTATAAGGGTTCCGTTTTTCCTTTTGAGGTACGGAACCCTAAAAAGGGAGCTTGATCCAGCAATGTGTGTTTGGTCCGGTCTGGTAAGAGGATTCGGCCCTGGACAGGTATTTACCAACCTACTGGTATATCCATTCCGCTACGATGTAGGTAGTATTTCTATCTGCCAATTGCGTAGGTCAGCGTTAGTCTGTTTCCGTCAGACAGAATTGCAGCTTTTAAACCATGGCACTATAACTATAGATATTTGGTACCTCCTCGATAAAAGATGACGCCCAATAAAATATCAGTTTGGCTACCCTTTTTTTGTCGCATGTGAGTTATAAATATTTCTTTCATCTGAAAAAAGATCAGAGTTCTTTTAAACAATCCATCAAGTCGCGCCTAAAGATTTTTTGTTCAAAAACAAAATCACTCGGGCTCGTCTCCATGGGCTCACTCGGAATGCCTAACGGCTCCCGAGGGGTATATCCTCCAAATTGAATATATTATTTCTAACACCAATCTATATCAAAGAACCGTGAAAATGACAAGCAAAGGAGGTAGGTTTGACCCTAAACATAAAACAAGTGTAAATTAAAAATTTATAACACCCCCGACGATCCAAAGTTTCTGAGTTTTCCAAAACATCATTTTGAAATAAATAATTATGTATTTAGGCAACGTCCATCTTGACAGCTTGAGATTTGTCTATTGACATAATATTATGAACCTAACGGTTATCTAACCTTCTTTTCTACAAGAAAACTAGAAAAGAGCTGATAACTCTTAAACGGCTGAACCAATTTTTTTAGATTATAGCTAAGAACACTCTCGATCAAGCCACCTTTCAAACAAAAAAACTAAATTAAAATCGGTTCATTCGTTTAGGCGCTACGATGGCACAGACAGATACACAGATACACAGATACACAGACACACAGATACACAGATACACACGTCAAACTTATAACACCCCTCTTTTTGGGTCGGGGGTTAAAAAATACACAGGAATATGACAAAATATTTAAGCGGTGTGTAATTTCTTAAAATTATTTTTGGAAAAGGAATTTTCATTTATAAGTAGGTACGTACCTTACTACCCTACACCTACCTGTAAGACCTTGACAGGAAAATGTCAATGATCCAACTATAGATTTTTTTCTGTAGATGAAAAGTCATTGTTAACAAACACTTTGAATATGGAACTTTGAAGATTATCTTTTACGCATCTTTGACACACATGAACAAATTCTATTCATATTAGCTCTATTTCTACTTTGACGCGATATGAGTGGTTTTAATCACACATAGCTCACTATGTACCTATACTAAACAAGATCCTTACGCATTACTACTACATTAATTTTTACTAAAAATAGTTATTCCAATAATAGTACAATGGCAAAAAAATCCTTCCAAATGGCCAAAAAAGTTCACAATTGTTTTCACGTAAGTACCTACGTCCTACAGACTACAAGTTTCCACCGCAAATTAAAATAACCGATAATTAATAAATAACTAAACTAATACCATGCTTAAAATTTAATTAATTTGCTAGTTAATTAAATAATAATAAACGCACAATAGCTATTAACACGGCGTCTCCTAAGTAAATTGGATATAAGTCTCGTTAGCTAATAATTGAGCGTTATGTTATCCTCCTCCCGTGGGGGGTGACCCCGACCGCGCGTGATTAAATCTGCTTTTGTGGTCATAAACGATACGAATATTGGGTAAAGGAGGTTATAACACAAGATCACCACCTCGTTAGGATTATTAATTATTACATTACCCAATACTGTTTCTCTACGTAGGCATGCTGTAGGTATATTATTTTAAACCAAAATAATATTACAAGTTAGATATAAAATTATAAAGTGTACAGTAAAGAGACATATAAAAATATTATAGGGAGTAAAAGAGTCCTAATAATAGGATATAAAATATTTCTCAGGTTTTTAAAGAGGTATTTACATCAGGCAAACAGCTCTAGATATATAAAAAGCCATTCCATTTTATTCAGTAACCAAAACTAAAGCTTAAAATTATAGAAACTTGTACAAAGACGTGAAGTTGAATTTTTAACATATTCGTTTCCAGGGGAATTTTGTCCAATCACATGGAAAGTGACAGTCGGAAAATTTTTGAAACGAAAGATTTTGGAAACTTTTTGGAAAGAAGCCGCTCAAGAGGCCAAACATTATTTTTTTATGAGTACAAATCACAAACGTGTTATCATTGTTACAAGTACATAAACCTAAGTGTGTGGTTCATAAAACAACAGGATAAAGGCTTGAGATATAAGGGTAAAGTGGCTTATATTTTGTATTGACTCTAACCTAATGATAGGTATCCGTATTTAGTTTACGACGGGCTTAGAGAAAATGTTTCGCGAAAATTGGGCAGCGTCGAACAAAGGGGATAAAAAAGGTCTTCCAGGGGTCAGCGGCCCAATAGGTGTATCTGGTTAATACAACGGAAAATTGTGGGGAAAGTCATAGTTACCTGCATCTCAAATTAATTTGGCCCTAGCCTTTGACCATGGGGTAGCTATAAGCTATGTTACATTTTTTTAAATTCACTATAGACACTAGGCACACACGCTTGACCATAATCGCACCTGATGGAAAGTGATGATGTGGCCTAAAGATACACACACAACAGACGGAAACGGAAGCGGAAACCAGCCCAGAGAGAAGTGGCCTAAAGATGGGACTCGTTTACCTAGAAGATGCTTATTCACTTTAGATACAGATTAGATTGTCCATTTTCTTCCATGTCGCATTCCTCATTGCTGCGGGTCATGACCCTTATTCATTAATTTCATAATGATGGGGGCTATTCCTTATGGTATCTGCTATCTCTAATATATTGAACAGCTTGTCGCAGATTTTTAGCATCTTACTCAAATAAAAGAATTATAAAATCTTTAGATAGGTACTAATTTAGTTATTTTTAATATCTGTGAGACTTTGATTAGGGAAAATACAATATCTGGGCGCGCTAGCAACACAAAAATAAATTAGTTAGGAATACATAAATGATATTACCTTACAAGCCTCGGGTCAGTTATTACTCGAAAATCGTATTCCTTTATAGGCCTCATTATCAATTCCAAATCTAATAGGTACGTGAAAAAATATTGTTAGGGTCTGCCCTTCGTCGACCTTTTTCAAGTAGGTACAGGACCTACTTAGTGGGTTATGAAATACTAAGTACTGAGCCTGGGACTCCTCTCAGAATGAGAAGGGTTTGGGCTACCTTCACACACCTTTGAGAACATTATGGAAAACATGGAGAACTCTCACGCATGCAGGTTTCCTTAGAATGTTTTCCTTTACCGTAAAGCAAGTGATATTTTATTGCTTAAAAATAGCCTAGTCGTTTAGACGTTGGCCTCCTATGGGTGGTCAGAGGTTCAATCCCGGGCACGCACCTCTAACTTTTCGCAGCATTTAAAATAAACTTAAAAGACTTAAAATTATCTCTCCATTTTCTACAACCGCACCGTACGCCACCAAAAGTAGTTTCACCATTACCACTTGGGCGCCCAATCAACCCGGTTATGCAGCCTTTTGCTCCACGCATATAGTATGCAAATTGTAGGACCAACGCCCTTTTCGGCGGTATTCCCACTGAATTCCAACATGGGATTATTCAAGGGCCTGGGCGGACAACAAATTCCTGAAAAGCCAGCAACGCAGCAAGCCTCTGGTCTCTGGTATCCAAATGTTCAAGAGCGGCGGTATACACTTAATATTAGGTGACCTACCGGCTCGTTAGCTCGCTATTTACATATTAAAAAAATTAATGACGTCTAATTAAAAATTAATGACCAACTATGCAGGGGAAAATGTGATTACCTACTTTTTCAGGTTACATTGGGAATAGCTACCTATATCTATGCGTTCTTAAATTATTATTTGCACACCAGCCAAGTAATAGAATGTTATTAATAAAATACACACAAAGGCAAGTCATTGCACAAAGGCTTAGAATTTCATTTATTTGCTGTGCAATCCCAAAATATAATAATAAGTTTTAACATTAAAATACTTAATATAATACCTAGGTACGTACATACATACATGTACCTATAGATAAATAGTGAAAATCAGTGTGCATGTTTATGACAAAGGGTACTAGCAGTGATAAAGAGTACTAGCAGTTGTTACGAGTACCTAATTATGATTTATGATATGCACATGACTGTACTTACTATGTGTACCTAGGTACTCAGTGTACCCACATTTTACCAAAACGACATTCAGCATTCCTAGCGCGCCATGATGACCTAGATTTTCAAATCATTATAAAAGTCAAGAGTCGGGCGGGTTTAATAGACTCGACGGAATGCAATCTCGGCGTTTAGCTTTAAATGATTTTCTGTAGATCGCAGCTACATCAAAGTTATTTAAATTATTTTTTATTAAATATGATAAAATGCCTATCAAAATTTTTTATTCGGCACATTTTTTTACTTTTTATAATTTACGTAGCATCGCTTATAAGTGCGCATGAATTTAATAATTTTTTTACCTATTATAATATAATGTTTACCTACTTGGCGCACTACAAAAGTTGTGGACACTTGTCATCGATATACAATATCAGTGTATGTAATAGTTTGTAAGTATATAGTATAATGTAAAATGTGTATATTGTTAGTAAATAAAAAATAGATTGTATGCTTGCCTACCTTAAAATTTAATCATGTAGGTACCTAAGTAAGCATGCAGTTTACACGCTCCTTGGTAAAGGAAAACATCGTGGCAACGAAGAGCTTCTCATGTTCTGGTAAACTATTTTCAGGGATAAAGTGTAAGCATACCTACTCTACTTGTGTATTTCCTTCGTGATATTTTAATTGCTTAAAACGCACTTACCATCGCAAAGTTAGAGATGTGTTAGTTAGAGTTAGTGTGCCCGGAATTGAACCCCGACCTCCCGAATAGAATACTTACTTACTTAATTTAACCACTAGGCAAGCTAATTAGCTAATTAGCGTTTTGGTAGATGTCGCGTAGAAACTGATTATAGGTTATTAGACTGTTAAGTATATTATAATATGATAGTTTTAATTAGTGCTAATACCACTACTAAATTACCTTTGTCACTTAGGTACTTCCAGGTGAGATCGATTGCAGTCAAGGGCTAAAAAATTTTATTTCGGATCTCGCTTTTCATGTTCATAAGGTAGGAATACTGACTTAGTCTATTATATTTAGAGTAAATATGTTTGTTCTGCTTTTCAACGTTGGAGCTCTTATAGTTTACTTTTACAATGGCTATATACACACAGACAGTCGGACTTCATGAAACTACAAGAGTTCCTTGTTTTATCACGGAACCCTAAAAACAACAAAATTCAGTAAGAAAGCTAATTTGTAGTCTCATCATGTATCGTATAATGAATCTCTTCTTGACGTTACGAGTAGAAGTTACATGGAACACGGGAAAAAGCATAATGAGCGAAGTTGGAATTTCACAAAACATGCTTTGAATTTACAATATAATTAGCGTTCAAGCTTTGGATACATAGTTAAACTAGCCATTGTCAGCGATACAAATCCGCTAGAGGGGGCATTTCATAGGAACAATACGTTCCAGCGAACATCGGTATCCGTAGTCCTGTCAATCAATCGTAATCCGCTTGAGACGCAGTCCGTTTGTAAAAATTAAACTTGCGCGATAGCTCTAAATTATTAATTCACGTTATCATATTATTTGTGAAGGTACAGACAGCTTTAAGTAGGTACGCTCAGCGTGCTATGTTACGTGTCTCTTTCGAGGGACAAAATACGCACATAACAGGAAATCCGTAGGAGAACCAAAGTGACCGACATAGCTCGGTTAAGCGGATGGGTTTTTGGGAACTCTTTAATTTTCCGGGATAAAAAGTAGCCTCCGTCCGTCCCCGGGATATAAGCTAACCCTGTACCAGATTTCGTCAGAATAAGTTAAACTGTTGGGCCGTCAAAAGGCAGCAGACAGACAGACATACAAACACACTTTCGCATTTATAATATTAGTATGGAAGTATGGATAAAGCGCCGCATCTAGTGGAACATTTGTATTGCTGGCCATTGTATAATCTGACTAATTAGCTAGCTAAGAAATTCAGAAGCAGCCGGAGTTGGAAAGTTGGTGTTACTGAGAAAAAAGTCGACCAAGTGCGAGTAGATAGATTTTGTAGGCACATTCCTCGAATTTACAAATATTTTCTTCTTCTTTGTCGTTACACTCTTGGCAGAGCGGTCGTGGTCATCATGAAGTGACGTTTTGGGGGGCAGATGTTACACGCCTCACGAGCATTCGCCACTTCTCCCTGCTGGTTGACATTCTGGTACATTCGGCACCGCCCACAGCGGACTAAATTTGGTCGGTCCATCGCGTAGGCGACCTTCCTCGCCCTCTGGTACCCTCCACCTTGCCCTGCACCACAAGACGCTCAATGGAGTCACTCTCACGCCGGGAGACATGTCCGAAGAACTTTAGTATGCGACCCTGTACTAACGCCGAAAGACGTTGTTTAATGCCTACAAATATTTTAGTAGGTAATAATTACTGGGGTTTTATTAGATTTTCGCTTAGTACCTAGCCCTCGTATCTCAGAGAGTATAGGTACATAAATCCGTTGGTCATAGTCATCTTTCTCCGGTCGTGTCGGATTTCCGTCCCATCAAACTATGTGAACGAGGGAACAAAAAGTGCACCTATGTTTGTGTACACACGTAAAGCCATGCGTACTATCTGCGTATGTTGCAGACATTCGGTTAGGACCATACCTACTAGGTACTACACATAGCTATTTTTAACCCCCGACCCAAAAAGAGGGGTGTTATAAGTTTGACGTGTGTATCTGTGTGTCTGTGTATCTGTGTATCTGTCTGTGGCATCGTAGCGCCTAAACGAATGAACCGATTTTAATTTACTTTTTTTTGTTTGAAAGGTGGCTTGATCGAGAATGTTCTTAGCTATAATCCAAAAAAATTGGTTCAGCCGTTTAAGAGTTATCAGCTCTTTTCTAGTTTTCTTGTAGAAAAGAAGGTTACATAACCGTTAGGTTCATAATATTATGTCAATTGACAAATGTCAAGCTGTCGAGATGGACGTTGCCTAAATACGTAATAATTTATTTGAAAATGATGTTTTGGAAAACTCAGATACTTTAGATCTTAGGCGCGGAATAGTCCAAGAAAATCAGTTCAGCCGTTTGAAAGTTATCAGGTCTTTTCGGTCTTTTCTAGTTACTGTAACCTTCACTTGTCGGGGGTGTTATAAATTTTTAATTTACACTTGTATAAATTACTTATTATGAAATATATCTCAATCGCATTCCTAATACAAAATACCAAAAAATAATATAAAACAGTTATAGCGTTTTTTCTTACAATAAACATTCCAAAGACCAAATGAAAATATGATTAGCTATTTTCCTCAGCAATTTCTCTTAGTAAATAATTTATCTCTTTCGTTCTTTTCTCTTAGAACATTCATTAGATTATAAATATATATATATGTTATGTACTCACCTCAGACACGTAGCCAAGCTATGTTGTTCCCGCTTCTAATCGACACTAATGGAATAAGGAATGCTCCGACCACATCTGCTAGGAACTAAGTGTGTATATGTACCTATACGATATATGTACTATGTACATATTTACCTAATTTGAATAGATTTAAATAGATTTGCTTAATCCCTTTGATTATATTCAGGTGTAGACAGTAGACATACCCGGCATAGATGATGGGAACTATATGGACAATTTATTACACCCCCGACAAGTGATACAGTAACTAGAAAACAGCTGATAAGTTTCAAACGGCTGAACCGATTTTTTTGGATTCACTCTCGATCAGCCACCTTTCAAACAGAAAAAAACTAAATTAAAATCGGTTCATTAGTTTAGGAGCTACGATGCCACAGACAGATACACAGATCAAACTTTTACCACCCCTCTTTTTGGGTCGGGGGTTAATAAAATACACTATCTCAGAGACTGACTTTATTATTTACGGCAGATTTTTTTGAATAAACTTTTACAAATGCTTTGGAATGTCGAATAATTTACCTACCACTTACTTTTATACATAGTATTATTTTAAAGCCAATTTTTGAAAAGAGCTACCGCCGAGTTTCTTGCTGGTTCTTTTCGGTTGAATGCTATTCTGAACCAGCGGTGGTGAGTTTCTTGGAATAAAAATCTTTCTATTCTATTCTATTCTAGTCCACCACGCTAGCCAAGTGAGAATTGGTAGAGTTCACATAGTTGTAAAAACATTGTGTAGGTCCAATTCTTAAAGTTGGAACATTTTTAACCAACTTCCAAAAAAGGAGGAGGTTCTCAATTCGTCGGAATCTTTGATATATTTTGGCACTTTCATGAGTTATATTTGAGAGCCTATGAAGTAACATGGTGTTACACTTCGATTATGAGCATTTCGTTTTATCCTCTCGTGATTCCCATATTAGGGCGCGTTTCTACTGACACGGAGCGGAGCGTAATGTTCAACTTATAAAAAGAGTATCATGTGGTTTCTCAATAGTCTGACTGGTCAAAGTACACACGTGTCAATCTCAATCATCGTCTCAATGCACCCTTAGGCTCATTCTTGGGTAAACTAAAGCTTACAGGTTTTGATTTGCGAATAAAACACGAAACTTATGTTGTTTTAAATTTATTTTCGTAATATTCAACTGTTGACAGATAACAAATGATCTTACAATATCCAATTTGTACATAATGACTTAAGAAAATATGGCAACACTCATATTTTAACAATAAATACGTACGACATTCTGGTGTTACTCCAATGCATTTTAAAATGTTATGGTAAGTATGTATCTCCAGAAAGAAATTACGAGTAGAAAGTTTTTAACATTTACTAAGAATTCATAACAGTTTTTTATTAAATAGAAATAGTACTTAACAATAAACACTTGCAGTCAATGCATGAATAAGATGACATCACATATATAAGACGCAATACAACTACTATTATGCCACAATAATTTTAAATTGTCTTTTTAATAATAAAATTGAGGGTTTATTCCTAAAAATACAGATAAAACATTTTCGTCATCAAGCGATTTTAAACCCTTAAACGAGGTTAAGAACTGTACAAACAGGCAAAACTGCAAATTCCGCAACGACGTAACTCACGTAACACGTACGTTATCACAAAGCGTTAAGTCAAAAATAGATAATATCTCTTAAATATTATAATACATAAACGGAGAAAATGACTGACATAACTTACAGCTCAAACAGCTGAGTTTATAGTCTTAAGATTTCGCATTTTAGCTTCTTAATAACGTAGACACCATAATATGAAAGAATTTTTAGAAATTGCACCCGAGCGAAGCCGGAGCAAATTAGCTAATGCATTATATAAGGGTGTCTGCCCATTGAAGCGGGGCGGAGTAGAGATGTGTTCGACAGATCAATTGACAATCACATTAATAAAAAATGACTTGATAAAATTATCAAGTTATCCATCGATATCTGATTGGTACGCTGAACACGTCTCGGTTCCGTTACGCTTCAGTTGTCAGGCATCCTAAAACAAAGTTGCAATCCGCGTTCCTCTTATAACTTATAAATTTACGATGCGGTTTCAGCTTCATTAAAAACGTTTCACGTGGAAGATTTATGTAGGTAGATTTTTAACAACCCCGTGGGGTCCTATGGCTACTTTTTCACAATACTTGCGATGCGACTTCGCATTGCGAAAACGACATGGGAGCACGGTATGATTCCCCTGCTAATTCCCACAGTGCGTTATCCGTTGTAGAATTTCACGACGCGACGTCGCACCACAAGTATTGTGAAAAGTCCTATATCCGTCTCCGAGATGCAAGCTATGTTTGCAACTGCCAAATTTCGGCAAAATCGTTTTAGCAGATGCTGTGAAAAGATAACAGACTGGCACACACTTTTGCATTTATAAAATTAGTATGAATAATTTCATTCACAAACATCGGAGTCGCTAGCAGTATCTTACAATGCATACCTATTATATTAAGAAATGGTCGAAACAATCTCGGTTTCAAAAATGTTTCAGTTCGATGAAACTGCAAATTCACCTTTCGTCTTAATCTAGTATAAGATTGTTTTCAAACTAGAAGACCTTTCCACTCCAACGTCCATCGGTCCTTCGACACACATGACCAACCCACTGCCATTTGAACGTGCTAGCCCGAACTGTGTCGGTTCCTTTAGTTCTTTGGCAAATCTCTTCGAAACGAAGAGCCTTAATCCCTCAAAGGAATTCCGGGCATAGCTATTTCCATAACGCGCTCTCGAGAGACGATGCCTAATGAGAAACTTGGCAAAGGTCTAAAATAGGCCTTTAACAATAGTTATAGGAAATTAATAAAAAAGATGAAAGTTTGTGTCGCTATGAAAAATTAAAATACCTGTGAATATCTGTTACAATAAATTTAAATACAGTACTTTATTTAAAATTGTGTTTGGTATGCGATCATGCAAAGTGCGATCCAGCCATTCTCAATAGTCGACAAACATAATGTCGCAAAAAATATAAATAAATGATCAATATGTTTTTTTTTGTTTTTGACAACGAAACTCGAAACGAAAACGAAACCTATAGACTGGCACATTCGGCGCTCTTGAAAACATTGTGATATAAAATCATTAGAAAAAACGATAGGAAAAGTTATGGAAAGTATAAGTTTATGAGATGTGCCAAATGTTACTAAAGAAGTGATCGAACGCGGTCAGGGCCACTCTTTGGCAAGTAATGCTCAAAAGCAATGGCGATCGATAAAGCTCTTCTCATCACGTGGATATTCATCTTAATACTGACTCATTGATGGATGACTGTACCTACACTTGGATTGTTCACATTTAAATTTAACCGACTTTATGAAGAAAAGGAATTTTGAAACGATTTGAGACGGTAGAACGGACAAGACGATGAAATGCATCTTATTGGCTGGGCAGCGTATGCCCGGGTATGCTTATTGTAAGCGAGACAGAGCACACGATTTTATAAATTGGTACAACAACGCCAAAAAAAAGTTTCGCTTGTAAAGTGCCCCGTTAAACATCAAGGGTTTTTTTACTTACGATTTTATAAAAATCGCAAAAAAATGTGTCTATGCTATGAAATTCCAAAAAAAGATTGAGTGACTCTGAACTGGCCTACCAAAGGTAAGCTCTCCATGTCTGATGGAAATGGATTTAAACTGGACACCTGGACACTGTTGTCGTACCTACTTGTTATTTCACATAGACATTTAGTTGGAGAAAGCAAGGGATAATAAATTATTTACCCGAATTTTACCTACTAGTGAAAGTAATCGTCTATATTATTAAAATATCGTTTCTAAAACAACGGGAAAACTCTGACATCTAAATGCAATCTGTGCAATCTATCTGTTTTCCTCCTTCTTATACTTAGTACATTTTATGTGACTTGCAGTTTCATTGTAAACGCCGCAACGCTGTAGTATAAATTCGCATCAAGTAGCAAAACAATACATAGTGACATTTTGTTTCTTCTAAAATGTTTTGCAAGAATACTTATAAAGTATTTGAATTCTTTCAGACATTACACAAAGACTTTAATTTATGCTTTTAAAATTAAATAAAAAATGACTCAAATACTTAGTTTGATTCTGACTGGATTCCAGCTTTAGACACAAGTTTTAGATACCTATTTACGCCATCACGAATAGGTCAGGTGCTCGATGGCGGTAGAATGACAGCTACAATGCATTGTTGCGACAAGAATACCATAAATTCAACCAATCACAACAATTGCGATTGTAATAATGATTGATGCAGGTTTTCGGGAATCCACCTGCAGGAGGCCAAGCATTCTTTATTTATGTATTTTGTCACAATTACAAATTATGCATCAAAAGTACTCAAACAATCGATCGGACTGTTACAAATAATAACAAAATATGCGATCACGATAGAAATCAGCTTTTTAAGCCGATTAGCTCTATAGCCAAATGATGAGTCCAACATTGTACATATATATTTTTGTATAAATAACTTTTTAATTTGTTGAATATTTAGGCTGCAGGCATATAACTGAGTTGTAAACTGTAGTGACGCAAGTCGTAACGCAATCTGACTCAGATTATTACTATCCGAACGCATTTCGAGCATTAAGGCACCAGGCCACCTCGACGAAATATGTCGTGTACGGTACGTCTTCTTTAGTTGTTAAAAATTGTCGTCTAGTCAGACGACAAATGCCGCGACATAGTCATGTCGCGTCTCGGAATCACCAAAACACAGTAGTGTGTGTGCGCCTTTAGTCATCTTTGATAGTCTTGAAATAAGCCGCCCATCGAAATATACCTACTTCAATGAAGCCGCCTTATACAATGAAGTATAAATATATTTCGATGTACTCTGGTATATTTATGCCTATATACACCGTGCGGAGTCACTTCCCCCCGTTTTATACTAGACAAACAGCTTTACGCAAAATTTTAAAACGATATTAATTTCAATCTAGCAACCACTATGTTTAAAATATCTGATATGAAGAATTAACTATTCTAAAATCATTTACAAATGTTCCGACAAGTCATCCACCGACTTCGCACGAATCTCAACCAGTCGTCTCAAGGCGCTGTGGTTAGCCAAGTTTCTTTCTCTCTCGCACATTCTAACATTTTCAATGATTTTGAAAGAGTCAGTACACTTTTAACGAAGTTTTAACTTTTAAAGAAGGCTCAGCCAAGTCCTTAATAATAAAAGTACGTTAATTTTAAAAATATGTTTTTTTATCGTAATATAGAGAAATGGAAAGGAAATATACTCATGTTACAGTAAAACTGTCTAAAATGATCGTAATTTTATTGTTTAGGATTTGGCCGAGCTACATTTGTTAAAAGTGTACTGATTCTTTCACAATCATTAAAAATGTTAGAATGTGCGAGAGAGAAAGAAACTTAGCTAACCATAGCGCCGTACCTACCTGTTGTACCTTTCAACCAATCACGTGTAGCCGGGCGGATGACAAGTCGTCACGTCTGTACACGCTATAAAAATCGAATTGTGCGCGAACATGAATTACAAGGAAGACGAGAGTTATTAATTTATAAAAACCAATGAAAATACAAAAAAAAAACAAGTTTTTCAAAGAACACCGTAACTTTATCGATAGAACATCGCACAGGGATTAATGAAGGTAGTAAGGTGCGCACTTCAGAACATTAATTCGAAATGTAAAAATATTTACATATCTTTCCCTATTGAACTCGGCTTTTAGGCTTTACATACAATTCCGTTCTCAAAGTCCGAGCCATTTGCGTGATTCTTAACAAGTTTCATCTCTATTTAACGCTGGAATTCATAGTCAAGATAGGAGCTAGAGCTTCTCTAGAGGCCATTTCAAACGCCAATTGTCATTTCAACCTTTATACAATGCATAAATGATACATGTCGTCTGAATCGTTCTCTAAAGAAGCCTCTATCTTAGCTACGAATTCCGCTTGCACAATTTCCGACACAATCTTTATTAAATCAGGAAGTGTGTAAACGCTCTTATAATATAAGCGATGTAACGCGATGTAAACGCGTATTAGCGCAACGCGCAATCATTTCATTAGTTAGCTTAGTGGCAAAGCTAATATAAGCTAAGGTAATAAACTGAGTGTAATGTAAGCTTTAGACCTCTTATCCTTCCTTCCTTGGTGGATAAACTAACTCCCCGTATTCACAATCAGTACTATGACGGCTTACAGTGCGCTCGAATGCATAGTGTCGGTTCCACCAATCAGATAACCGTGTCACGTCAATTCTCAATAACCTGATTGGTCAATACACTACATTTGAGCGCACTGTGAGACGTTACAGTAATGATTATGAATACGGGTGACTGTAACTGATAGACCGTTTGATCTACAAACTAATTTTGCATGTAGGTTTCCTCTACACTGTAGAATCCCTTTAAATAATTACAAAAATTGTTCGAAGCTGGGGCTAAATAAAAACTATAAGTCACTTCAAAAATTTCAAACAGTATGCGCTCAAAGTATTTGTATTCAATTTATTAAACTTCTATTAAGTTACAATATAGTACATATTGTAACTTAATAGAAATTTATTTCCAATTAAGCGATGAATTGCGGATGACATGTACATCATCGTAAATTTACCAAAGGAATAGCTTATCTGAAATTAAATCCACCAATTTGATTAAGTGGATTGTACAATCAAATTAACGCAAATCTAAATTGATCGAAGTAATTAATTGGCGACATACATTCAGCACAAATAAACCAAAATCAATATCATCCGTTCTATAACGTTTTAGATCTAGAGAACTTAATTAAGACTGCTCAGATTTTGCTTAGAGTTAAAACGAGATGTCTCTGGAATAAGTCTATTTCGTTTCAACAACGTCTAAGGGCCGGGCCACATATGGCAAAGCGCAGCGCAGAGCATTTTTCACAGTCAAAATATTATCGACATTATCCTCATTGAAATAATATCTAAAATCAATTGTGCATCCGTGCGGATACTTGCGCATCCGCGCGCAGTGCCGCGCGTGCTCGCGTATTATTTGGTAAAAATTCACGCGATTAGAAAACTTCACGGGCATGCTTTGCGCTGCGCTCCGACATATGTGCGCCGGCCCTTAGGTCTGAGCAAAGTCAAAGTATGATCTATAGATCTCAGCCTATGACTTGCAGATTAATATATGTTTCACTAATTTTAATTTAGTTAAAGGTACCAGCGATATTTTTGTCGCGTTGGAAATTCGCTTTGTCTCTTTCAATAGTAATATCTCTTTCCCACTATTGTTTTGACGAACTTAATTAAAAGAGTGACTTTACAATGTTCCCTGTCAATTTTAAAGTCATTTAATGATCTGCGACATTTTAGTCTTTAGAAAATCGCGTCGTCGCGTTAATTCGCTCATGTGAGCCGTAATGTCACGTTGCCATTACTGACAACACGTATCGATACATTCGTTAACAAACTTAGTAAAATACATTTTATTCAAAACATTCGCTTTAATACTGTACAGTATTTTCATGCGCAGCTCGTCGCATCTAAATAAGGGTTACTTCACATTAGCGACACGACGATGCGTGGCGCGGCGTTGCAATGCATTCTACTTAGATTAATGTAATACGGATCTTAATTCACAAAAAATCGGACACGTATTTCTTTAAAAGTTAGGACGACTCATTCGTTCATGTAATTTGCCTGTTTTATTAGGCACTAGCTAATGCCTGGCATGAGTTGCAACTTGAAATGCACCTCAATTGTACGATCATGATTCTACGTCAGAAAACTTTACGCAAGTGCCAACAACAACTGTACTATTATTCAAATCAATCTAATGAACGGTACGCGAACGCCTAGGTAATGAACAGTCAGACAGCCAGACATTTAATTTTTATATATAACAAGGTGGCATACCAGATGCCAATTTCGTAGAGTGCAAAATGTAAACATCTCATTCTTTACAAAATAAGATCCGCATTAGATTGGCACAAAAATAAAATAATATTCAAAAGTATACCGCTGTGATAGACGCGTCGTAACGTCGCCAATGTGAAACGACCCTTAGACTACAAACCGTATGCACGATAAGGTATTTCAACGTTGATAAATTTCAGAAAACTCCTATCTATCTATAATGATCTATGATTTCGATATATATACTTAACTACAGTTTGGAAATTCTACTCATCCAGTCGAACGTTTTTCTATTTATACATACTACATTATTTTTTATATTATTTTTAGATAAATAACACTTCTTTTTTTCTTCTCTTCTCACATTATACCTGCAAAATGGGATTCGCAAAAATATCGATAATTATTATCAGACCGGTATTTTGTATACCGATAATAATTTTATTATACCGTATATTATTTGCATCCCAATATATTTTTGCAATCAGCGAGATAAAACTTAAATATTTTTAGAAATTATGCTTGACTAAAGTTGTGCCTCGTGAAGAGTAATAATAAGATTTAGATTGGATCACGCTTGGCTAGATGACGCCTATTCACTCTTGTCTTGAAGGTACTTAATTTTTAAGTGGCAGAAAACACGGATGCCGGAAGGGCGTTATCTTATCTGTTTTCAAGGATGCTCTTTTTTTAAACGTATTTAATGGTATCTAAACAATACGTTTTAATACTATCATCAATAGATATCAAAATTTACTGGTATCAATTGAAATATAAACTTATTATTTTTGCGAATCCCTTGCAGAAGTAATCATTTTGGTAAAGTAAAAATTAAATTAAAATCTAAATTCTAAAAGAAGTCGTTGTAAATTGCAAAGTACTGAAGATCTGATTATAGTTATCAGTATACATATAATATTATAAAAGTAGATTTATTTAGAGCTTTAGGCAACGTTATATTTAATTTTCCAAATGAATTCTCAAAGGTAAGAAAGCCTTATTATTTTTTTAGCTCACTTAAAAGATATAAATATTAAAACTTATAATACCGAAAGCTCGCGTATTAAAGCCTTCACAGACTACAAACTTTTATTTGGCAGATAGTTTTTTTTTATTATTTGGCGCTTGCTTAGTCAGAATTTATAAATTTTCCTTTCCAATATTTTTTTAAAGAAACTGCGGTCCCAAATGAGGACATTAACCGTCGTAAAAACTCAAGCAACAAATAACAGTCAAATTATGTTATCCAGCGTAGTTCACCCATTCTAAAGACTCCCGATTCCCTTTTTCATTTATTTGTCAATCAGAATAACGTAATGAACAACCAGACAACAAAGCAGTAACGTTGTGACAACATTACTGCAGTGTCTAACGCGACAATCGGCCAATCTGATAGTGCCTCAAGCCTACGCGTCAGACTGCCACGGAAAACTAGCGCGCACGTACTTATTCATATAAATATGACTTCGATCGCTATATCGCGTCACTACACACCACACCACGACACAGTAACATGTTTATGCCTTTAACGTCATAGTTTTTATAACACCAGTTGCGATAAAGTGAGGAGTGGTTTGAGTAAATGTCAAATACTTTTCAGAATCAGGCGCAAAATGTTTGGTGTAGTAACCGACTAAACTATCGCCCGATAAAAAGTCTATAGTCTGCGGGCACCCTTAAACGCATTGCACAATACTCAAATAAAGAAATACAAAACCAAGTTCGCCATACGCTTTGGTGAACCATCAATGGTGGGGTCAAATCACTTCTTTACATTTCACATAAAAGTTTAAAACTATGCAAACTCTTTCCGATCATTATTCTAAAATAAACGGTGAAATAGTGGTTTTAGAGCCATGCCTAAGTGAATCGCTTTAAGCAGTATTTATTGTTATTTGATTACTTATTTGTTTTGGAAAACTAGGAACTTTTTTTTTTGATAAAAAAATGCTTATCTTGACACAAACTCGAATCTGTGAGAAACATTAGTAGTGGCTGAGCGCCAATGAATACCGCGCTGCTGTTCTGAGACAGAGCGACGCGGCGGGGTAGTAATACTGGTTCGCGAATTTTTCCAAACCATACTAATTTCACGAATCAATTTTTTTTTTTAAACTAAACATAAATGATCGAAATGGTTGGTACTGCTTAAGGCGATTCACTTAACCACGACTATAAAACCACAAAAATGTCATCGTGTATATATTTTTTTGCTATAGGTTACCGCTTGCGCTACACCGCTCATTAGACTGCGGGTTGTCGGAGTGTGACAGCAAGGGTTTAATTCCTTGATTTTTACTCAACTGTCACCCTCCTGCAATCCGCAACCTATCTAACGAGCCATCTCAGTGAAACGGTATACCTATAAGAGGTTGTCATGGTAAAAACAGTGAGTCATCAATGCCTCAAAAACCTAAATCGAGTAGTTTTGTATAGAAATAAACACAACTTTACGTTTGATAATAATTCATTATTATTACCGTTCTTTCAAAGATCTTCGAAGATCGATTTGTTAAATCCCCTACAATATAATGTGCCATTAGATAATGAGCAGTTTTTAAGGCAAAAAGATAAGTGACTAACTGCTAGGAATTATGCTGATAACTCACTATTTACTTAACACAAATAAACTACAACAGACCGGCTATTGAAATTCTGGTAATCGCTCTCTGATAAGATATCTTCTGATAAATAATCGCAATACAATGTTGAGTCAGTTATTGTGACACGTTTATAAGAAAAAACATTTTCAGAAATATCCACGATTTAAACATAGACCGAAGGAAAAAGACAGATGAAGCTTACGATCAAATATTTCAGGTAAAATGAAGCCCCGTGGTAACGAGCGTGCAATAAATTTGTACTTATTCGCCGATGACATCCAATCAGTAAGGGTTGGCTGAGCACAACGCGACGAGGCGGTACAATCAGATATATTATGTAGATTATGTTCGACAAAAAAGCCGCTCGGTATGCCCGCACATACAAATACAAATCAGGCGTGGAATCAAGCTAAGATTATGCGTAAAGTGCTATAAACCGAGTGGAGCTCAAATAAACCCAAGCGGTTTTGCCGATCAGGTAAGCCGAAAGAAAGTCGAACATTATGTAGAAGTTAAATCCTATTGGTTTTGTTGTTCAATAAAAATTTGCCGAACCGAATATGCGCTTAGCAACCTTCACCTTAAGCTGATGACACATCTATCGCCCCATTTCTCCGGTAAATTGGGTGCGACTCTGGCCGTATTGTAAATTTTGATGTTAAGCAGCGTGACGCAGACGTCTTATAAGTTGCAAAACGCCAACTTTAAAGTCTCTGACGGAATTATTCGAATTTTGAGAAGCTACGAACGTAACACATTCTGCTGGATATGCGATCCCCATAAAAATTAATCTTGCCGTGTGCCAGACAAGTATTTAACACACGTGCGCCACTGCTTGAAAATCGGCTTCATTTATTGAAATCTATCCCGCTTCATACAGTCCTAGGTAAACTAGCATATCATTTACCGTCTATCTTTTCCCTTTACTCTAAGGATTAAAATAGCAAACTATCTAGTGTAATTTAATTTACTTTTTTCATTACTTTGGGTTGAGTTTGCACGTTTCGTCCCCTCGCGCTCGGGGAGCGTAGTCTTAATAAGAAGATCTACGCGTCTTCGTTCAACTGTTTAAACAGTAGCGTCTCTTCAAATATGTACTTCTTGAGTGTCTCCTTCGGCAGATTGTCTAGTTCCATCGTGAATCGGAACGGTTCCTCGGCGACGGGCTGAAAATGAAAATGTGATTTAATTTGTCGGGTAAAATTGAGAAAAAGATAACTTTGGGGAAGGACGTCGTCGGTTTTAACTTTATCAGTTGAACCCTTTTAATAAACTTACGAAAAAACACGTGTTTATAAAAGGACCAGGCCGTGTTGCAGTTTCGATTAAACAACCTTTTAAATCAGTTAAGGAAAAATACGAGTGTTTGTAGCATTACGAAAATTGAAAAGTTTATAACTACATGCTAGCTGAACCTCGCTTATCAAAGCAAATTAATACTTCAATTACTTTACTTAATACCATGTAGCATTTCTCTTATGAGTCGCAACGCATAATTTGTGACGAGTTTATACTTGTAAAATCTAGACCAGAGCGCGTTTTAAACTCTCGTAACTTTGAGTTTACGTAAATTAATTATCACCAGTACATCATTAGGCATCATTTACTAACAAATTCCACAATTGACCATCAAATAGTGTACAATGCAGTGGTATTCAATTAGAATAAATCATTTAAGTTGTAGATTTAGATTTTAGTGGATTAAAGACTTGCTCATTAAATTAGAAAATCAAACTAAAACATATATTTCTCCTTAAATACCGTTTGTAAATACGTTTAAATAACGTAATTATTTAATAAAACAACAATAAGTTAATATAAATAACAAGGTATAATAATTAATAACTCATCGTCTGCCGCTAGGTCAGCCCTCAGGAGTGAACGTTATATTTATTACGTCCATGGAGTGAACGTTGTTAATTCAATTCCTCGCGGGACCCGGCGACGTCGCAAACAATATCAAATTGTTTACAGAATTTTTATTACCGATGAAAAAATTTAATATTTTATGAAATAAAATTTCCCATTTTTTTTGTTTTCATAAAGAATTTTATGATTTTTTTATACGTGATTAATATTCCCTTTGGTTCTTTATAATTTGCAATTGAGTCCAAATTTTGTGCCAGCAATGGATATAAAAATCGTCTGATGGTTTTGGTTAAAAGCATACCTCGTCATTGGGGTCATAGTACTGCTCGAGGTAGGGGTGCGCCAGGGCCTCCTCGACGGTGATACGCTTGTGCGGGTTGAAGGTCAGCATGCGGTGCAGCAGGTCGAGCGCGCGAGGGTCCGCGCCCGGGAACAGATCCGTCCAGGGGACGCGAGGCTTGTACGGCAGCGATTCTAGGTAGCTGCGAGCCTAATAAACAAACAATTCCAATGTAAAAATATGCAATTGTGTGGCACCAACTTCCAGCGCGCTGGAATTGGTATTTCTTAAGTCCATTGGCACTTCAGACGCTTTAGCTACGACAAACCCGTTTACCAGAGGTGTCCCCTCAAAACTACCATTGTATATTCAAGAGGCAGTGAATTAAATTTCCTAAAAGCCGGCCACACATTGGTATTTCCTAAGTCCTTTGGTGCTATAGACACTTAAGCCATGACTATCTTGTTTACAAAACTACCATTAAATATTCCGGAGGCAGATAAAAAAAATTCTTAAAAGTCGGCCACGGATTGGTATTTGTCCTAGTTCTAATAATGCTACAGACCTTTAGTATGAATGGCAATCTCGTTTACAAGCTGTGTTGCCTCAAAACTACAATGTGGTTGCTCAAGAGGCAGATAAATATCCTAATAGACGAATACGCATCGGTAGTTCCCACAATTCCATTTCTGCGCTGTAGCTACGGTGATCTCGTAAACATAATGTATCCGACTGTAAAGGCGCATCTACTCCATCTATCCAGATACAGCAGCTTTGTTTGTAATCCGCTGACTTGTAAAGATACTATAATGGAAAGGATTAAGGTAGACTTTGAGCGACGCGACAGCGACGAACAACCGCGACACGTAAGAGGCGATACTTGTGTATGGACTACTTTAAATTGAAATAAATGGAGAGCACTTGATGTGAGCGAACGCAACGGGTGACACAAGTCAAATCAGTATCTTCAAACTTCCAAACACGCGCTTAGTATGCGAGCTTCTATGAAATACTGGCATGTGACGTCACTACGATTTGACGCGCTTTTTAAATTTAATTAATAAAATGGTTGTTACACTTAAACCTAACAATAAACGTATTATGGAAGACCCTCTAATTAATAAATTAATAATTTAAAAAAAAAAATCACTGAGAAATAATTTATTTTTGACATAGGCAAATACTGTATCTCGTGGCACTTATTGTCGCGGGTAGCTGTCGCGCGTTTTTGTCGCCTACGCAATGTCTATCTTTACAAGTAAAGTGCAAGAACTTTGGAAACATTTATTTTATTGTAAGTACTAAAAATTATATAAACATTTTTTTCAAGTGTCTATCTGTATCTGATTATCTATTCTAATAAATAAAATTGGAGTGTTTGTCTGTAATATCAAATATAGGTATTTTCTTGGAAAGACACTCAATGTATTCAAAGTCTGCCATCATATTTTATTCATTCTGAATCTAGTGTATGACGACTGTTTCTAGGAGTGGAATTTATACTAGGCTCGATAAAAATCGTTACATTTCATCTAATAATGACTTCAAAGAAATAGCGACTTGAATCAGAGTTTCTATAAAACGAACGTAATATGTATTACACTTTCTAAGGAAATCTTTTCAAGAGTAACCTTATTTTATGAATGCCGATTTTTCAAAAGCCAAATAATGTGTAATTGAGAAATAAATTTGAATTTTGTATTGCATATCTATAAAAATTACAAAATTAGTTAAAAGTTAAGTTAAAAATCGAAAAAACAACCTTTAGTCATGTAAAAATCTTAGTTCGGTTATGAAATAAAATCAAGGGGTGCCGTCATTATTATCAAAATTCGATAAATACTAAGTTGGATCACCAATTCACTTTTACGCAAACTATACCTAGCTTGTGATCAAAGAAGCGAACAAGCGAACTAGTTTGAAGTTGTGGCTCGAGACAGTACAATGTGGCTCAACCCGAAAAAAGGCATTAAAGTACTGTATTGTATTGAAGTGGCGCGAAGTGGAGATGTCTTCAGCAGAAAAACAAGGTAACACAGAAGTGACGCAAAAAATTATGATGTCTCCTCCCTGATAAGTCTACTGAGACCATTTCTGTTCCATTCCACTCAATGGACAGGCACTCTAGCATAAGGCTGGGGAGTTTTTCGGGTTGTACCACATTTTCTTCTTTCTTCTGTTTACCGTCTTCTACCGGTTCAACTAGTGATGTGTGGAATAATTCATAAATAAACGTTTTTTTTTTTACTGCGCGACTGGGTTGACGACAATCGTGCTTAAAAAAGCAATGATGAGGGTCTAAGTTGGTGCACGCTTGCCTTTTCTTTTTTTTCTTTCTTATCACACTAATATTATAAAGGCGAAAGTTGTGTATGTGTGTGTGTGTATTTGTTATTCTTTCACGCAAAAACTACTGAACGGATTTTGCTGAAATTTGAAATAGAGATAGATAATATCCTGGATTAGCACATAGGCTAATTTTTATCCCGGAAAATAAGCGTTCCCACGGGATTTTGAAAAACCTAAATCCACGCGGACGAAGTGGCGGGCATTACCTAGTTAAACAATAATTTCCGCCAAAACGAGGTATACAATTTTGTATTGTATTGTGGCTTAGTGGGACTTTATAATCTGTAAAACCTCTGCAAAGTCCTGATAACTTCGGAGCAAACCGAGCGTGGAACATATATATCAATGTCGATTGTCGGGAACAAAATAGTCCGTTTATACTACCCAGCAATAAATGTGGCGAGCTCTATTTACTGAAATAACTTTACAAGTTATTCTTAGAGTAAGTTCGCTGTTGTTCAACATTTATATAAGTCCTCTTCCCAACTCCCACAAGCCACAAGTTCTAGAAGGTCGTTTAATTAACGAAAATTAAGCCTATTCGCTATTTATTATCAATCAATATCAAAAAATATGATTGCTTTGTGACTGACAGCGCACAGCCCGAACCATAGCATTTATGTAGTACCATAGTTTTTTAGTAGTATTTTTATATATTTAGTGGAATTATATATTTAGTGGAATTTTACATATTGGTTTTACTAAAGCAGACCAGCAGCAGGACCCTTAAAACCCCAAATCAACGCGGACGAAATTGCGGGAATATGTTAGTAGATTTTCCTCCTAGTAGGAAATTAGTTAGTAGTAGTAGTAACAATTCGTAGTTGTACAACGAATTGTTATTTATAATAATGCAACTACGAATAACATATTGTTATTCGCAGTTGCATTATGTGCAAATGATTTCTAAAAAGCATGCCGCAGGGCCCGTATATAGAGTACTTATTTTTAACCCCCGACCGAAAAAGAGGGGTGTTATAAGTTTGACGTGTGTATCTGTGTGTCTGTGTATCTGTGTATCTGTCTGTGGCATCGTAGCGCCTAAACGAATGAACCGATTTTAATTTAGTTTTTTTTGTTTGAAAGGTGGCTTGATCGAGTGTTCTTAGCTATAATCGAAGAAAATCGGTTCAGCCGTTTGAAAGTTATCAGCTCTTTCCTTGTTTTCTTATAGAGTTTTTGTGTCGGGGGTTTTTTAATTTTGAGTTATTCCACTTTATAAATAATGTATACCCGTCATCGTTACTTGGGTCCGAAAAAAGATCCGAGTTACTTTCAAATCACGTCTAAATAGTTTTACTTCAAAATTTTGATTCATTTTCGGCATGAACAATACCTACAACAAAATAAAGCGAACAAGAGAATTAAGTTCTAGCCAATGACCACAACACAATTGAGGTACGCTAGTTACGCTACATTGTCCCGAAACAAAGCCGCTCGTTACTCAAGTTTCATTCTGTGATAATAAAACTGAGCCTAAACAAACACCCCTTATAATAGCGAAAAACCAAAAAGTTTCAGCGATACGGTACATTTAATTTGATTTGTGGAATAAAGTCCGCAAAGTTTGATGGATTTATACCCGAAGTGCTACTTTTTGTTTGACAAGTAATTCAGATGGGATTTTTTCAGTATTTTCTCACTTTCTTACCTACTTTGCAACAATCTAGTTAGGTGACTCTCTGGTTCCTTAGGGGTGGCTTTACGTAATAAAATGTTTATAGAGAGTTTGGCTACGAGAATATCTCAGAAAATTTAAAAATAATAATAGGTATGTATAATCAGTTCAGATAAAGAGCTTTCCGAAAAATCGGTTAATTGCGAGTTGAACCCGCACACGAAGTACCATTGTACTCTTTATTTTTTTTAATTTTCATGACGCCCATTTTAATTTTTTATCCTATATTGTTATAGAAGCAATAGAAATACACATTCTGTGAAATTTTCAACTCTCTACCTATTACGGTTCACGAGATGCAGCCCGCTGACAGACAGACAGACGGACGGACGGACCAACGGACAGCCAGCGGGGTCTTAGTAACAGAGTCCCGTTGGCAATTTGGCATCCTTTGGTACTTCGGAATCATAAAAACGTGAACGAGGCGGCATGACTTTATACCACCTTTGTACCAATCTGTACAATAAATTAAGCCAATGATGGATGCTTTTCCTCAATCGATCAACATGCAATAAAAAGCTAATTAAATAGTATATTTTTGTGTTTAATTGTATATATCGATAGTGATTTAGCCATTTGTGGTCTGCCGAATTAGATCTATTGTCAACACACAAACACAGTCAGTCAATCATTTTAAAATTATGCACCACACGCAAAATGGTAATGTCATCATACCGTAGGTAACCTAATTAATAATATTGCTAATTAATCTAAACATAATGTCGACGGCACTCCAATTATGCAAATTATTATTAAAGTCAACCTTTTGTGTTTTTATTAGCACAAGCTTAGTTATTATTTTATACAGGCATGTTTAGTCTGTACACTGACCGCAAAAATATGTTTAAAATATGCAATGATAATACCTAATTATGATGGTAAAATTTAACAAACGAATTTATTAAATTTTTGCTTTTTATTCATAGATAGATGTATAATGCTATTTACATAGCACGCTAGGTATGAAGTGAAAGGACAGTTATTTTTTGTGCCGATTTGAAGCGCCTCACCGAGCGTACCGGGAATTTTTACACTTGTGGTGATCCTCTTGTAAAAGATGTCTCATTGCTTTAATTTTGCTAAATAAATTTTGTTTAATATTGCTAAAAAAGGACAGCCTTTTTTAACAATATTAAAAGGAAAAAGATGCAGATACTGCTAATATCGTTTAGAGAAAGAAAAGATAACAGAATCGGCGCCACTATCTGGAAACATTACAGCATAGTTCATTATAGGATTTATTTTAAATTCAATAAGACGGATTTCTTTTTTATTTAGACTCCCAGGAAAATATCTCCAAAATATCTGGACAAACGACACCAGTTAATTAAGAGAGTCGCTACAAACTATACATCATTAATTTTAACTGTAATGTCAAGCGGGTAGTAGACTCCCTACTCCCCAGCGTAACGAGCTGGTAACGAGAGACTGCTGTTGTAACAAGAGAATCTCAATACAACGCTGCTTGCTTACATAATTACTATCATATGCTTACTTATTATGCAAATTTGTAAAAGCAATTTTTTTAACTGTACATAGTTAGATATTTTTTTCTTGAATAAATAAGAAAAAAGGTTTATATTAATACCTACTTTGAATAACTCTACACACTAAAGCTGCCGTCCCGCTGGCCTAAGCCTCACTTTGATTGGTCCATGGAGAATACATTCGAGGCATGAGCCATTTCTAAAACGCATGCCGACTTTCGTATGGAGAAACCTATTCAGTAAAGAACGCATGCGGAGTGTAAATTATTTCTAAAGAGCATGCCGCAGGGCTCGTAGGTATATAGAGTACTTATTTTACATTAGTTGTTGACAAAACGCATTCGGGGTACGAGCGATTTCTAAAATTTATGCCATAATATGGGGAACCATGTTCATCTGTCAATTTTTTCGCTGGTGATATCTAGACTGGTGGGCGCTACGCATGGTGTCCTCGCATGTCATATACATGGAGCGGCTAATTTCAGAGGCGTTATCCTGCAGGGAGTCCTCGTATGCTTTGTATGAACCGATATATCATTTAAAAAATAGGCGGTAGCTTGAATCTTTTGTATTGGATCTTGTCAAAGGATAATAATCTTTATACCCGCGTTGTTTTTACCTTTTCATTGATGATACAGTCCAAATCTTCTTGACTTGGTGAGCCCAGCACGCCCAGGATGTGGTTCAGTTGATCGAGGTAGTGCTTTCCCGGGAAAATCGGCCGGTTTGATAGCATCTCCGCCAGGATACATCCCACAGACCAGATGTCTATTGACTTCGTGTAGCCCTGGTAATGACAGAAAGAGGTATAGGATAAAATTTAAACCATGATAATGGCAATAACTTTGGTGTACTTGTAGAATGGATTATGATTATAAATCAAGCCTTATTTTCTGCAAAGAGCATTGTTTCAAGGACAGGAGTACATTAAGTTCAGATATTATAGAAAGTAATTTAAAAGAAAGTGTTTAAGTTATTCGTACATAAATGTTTTTATCTAAATAAATGCTTAAAAAGAGCACAATTAGAAAAGTTTTCTCGTTAACTTTGAAAAAGCTCAAGATAACATTTTAAGTTTCCTATGTAAACTATTCAGAATTTGATACATATTTAAAGAGCCTAGAGATTTTTTAAAGAATATTAGCCATGTTATTCACGACTAATATTCCTCTTTCCCCTCGAACCAAGCGCAAAGCGTGTGGTAGGAGTGGGTACGACAAATAGTGCAACGGGTGAGCTTTAAACCGATGACCTTTCGGATTTCAGTTCTCTCGCATTAATTAAGCTACTTCAGATATTTCATTGTTAGAGTTCATTTATCCATCAAACAATGATTCTTTATAAAAAGTCGCATCGAGGAACCGAGTTATGTCTAAAGGAAGGTTAAAAGCTTTTGAATTTGGCGAATTGACAATATAAGTATCTTTGAATCCTTTTAAGGTTTATTTTATCTTTCTCATATCCACGAGCAACGGAAATATCATTTGATACGTTCGTCGTTCGTATTCTCACTTGCGATGTATGTTTTTATGAAGCTCTTTGTATTTATACTCACCAAAAAAATATTCACTTTTCTGAAGGGAATCTCAGATATATTTTTATTTGGAATAAACGAGTTCAAGTTTCGCATTTATTGACTGAATAAAAGTCGCTAGATAAAACATGATTTACATTATATTTTACAACGAAAATTTATAAAAGAACATTTTCGATGGCCAAATATGTTAATGGTTCAAGCATTGGAATTCACTTCATCATAAAATGTAAATTTAATCGAGGATTTGCTGCGAAAACGCAATTAAAGTCGTATTTCATTTCAGTAAAATATTTATACACCTAGACGTTTATTAAAATGTCCTCCGTAGATATTATGCATTCAGAGTGAACGAAGCGTATTTTTTTTAAAAGTATATTCGTCATCCCCGACGAGATATCTCTTCCCACTCGACAATTTCATGAATTTCTAGCGTAATTCGCAAAATAATTACAGCGCTGCCGAGCATTTGCGCCAATGTGCCATTGATGCTTGAAATAATGACTTTGCGTTAATACGAATACATTTAGAGCGGATAGGAAAGAGGAAAGCCTGACTAAATATTGGGACAACGACGCTTGCCTATTTAAAAGAGGCCATAATCCATAATTTAAGGAAATAAACTCCGTAATCTACGGGACTTGGTCTCTAATCTACGGAATCCGTGATCTACGGAACTTATTCTACGGAGAATATTATCGAATATTGTCTTATGTTACTCAGAATAATGACTAACTTGCACGGTTAATTTTATTTTCCTAAATTAATTTGACTTGAAATACCTACAATAAAAACAGTATTTTACACTATTTTTATTTTGCGATCGATTATTACTAGGTATATTTTCAGAAGAAACATATTCACTGAAAACTTATATCGATATCATAATAATAATAAACAAGTATACCTTACGCTACTTTTTATTCTCAATGTAATAAGTCAATACAATTGAATCAGACACTTAATTAGTTTATTCTTTAATTATACACTAGTCCTCACCAACAAAAGATACGAGTATCTTCCCACTCGACATTTCCGCAGGCTTCATAAAACTGAAGTACAGCAGACAACTTGCAAAAAATATTACAATGCTCTGGAGCACTCGCGCCAACCCATTGGTGCTCGAAATAATGACTGTGCATTCGATAAAATATTTCACAACAAAGGCCGCCTCTGAAAGTGTCATTTACAGAGATCGTTGACGAAACACAGCGCTTTATATTGAAGATTATTATATAAGAGAAACAGGGTCCGTACGACTTCTGCATTAGCAAGTTCAATCGTTCGTTAATAAAACCGAGTCTAAATATTATTATGGCACTGCTATTTTACGATAAATATGTACGTCCCAGTGTGAATTATCATTAAACGAATGCCGGTTATAATTTTCTTTGTTTTTAATGAAGAAAAATAACTGCTACGATAAAATGCTTACCTTAGAATTGAGCATAATTTCTGGAGCGCGGTACCAGCGCGTAGCGACGTACTCCGTCAGGAAGCCCGTGTGGTCATGATCGGGGTCTGCCACTCGCGCCAGACCGAAGTCGCAAATCTACAACAAAAACATAATTAGACAGGTTTTTTTTAAATAAAAAATAGCGTGCAACCGAGCAGGCGGGTCATCTGATGTTAAGTGATTATTGCCGCGCGTGAACATTTACAGCACCAGAGATACCGCCAATGCGGGGCCGGCCTTCCAGGGATTTGTTGGTCCGCCCCTTGAATGACCCCATGTTTTGTAATCTGGTGAAAACACCGCCGATGGAAGTTGATTTCACAGTTTGCATGAGCGCGAAAAAAAGGATGATGCCATTAAGTTAAATTTATGTTGCCTAAAAGTATGCCCATCTCGCATAACAATGCGTCTACATTATCTCAGATAGTATGACATTAGGCACACTCGTCCGTTATGATTATAAAAGCCTGTGTGCCTCTGCAACTTTTGCTTTTAAGCAAATAGCCTCGGTAATAAGTTCGAGGATTAACATTAAACGCAACACTGGACTTTGTCGTTTGTTAGGGAACGACAGAAACAACGATACTTCATAGAAATACTATTAACAATCTAAACGATACAAGCTCATTTTCACTGGTTGATCTAAGATTGCGGAAGATTTCTAAAATACGCGCCATAATGTCCGTATATATGAGTATAAATTTTTATTATTGGTAAATAGAGAACGCATTCGAGGGAGAGGAAGATTTTGAAGATTAACATGCTGTTAATCCAATCTGTTCTATCCAATCTGTTGTTTCTCCAATTATTTATTTGAGCCCTAGGTCTCATCCCGAGGCGACGCCTCGTGCTCGCCACCCCACTCGGTGACGCTGTAGTGGCCAGCACGGCCTATGCAGCATTCTCAATCCGGATCTATTACCTGGTGTTAATTTCATATTCTGTCGTTACTTCGCCTGCGGGGTGTCACTGACTCCATATGGCTGTATACTGTATTGTCCGAACTTTAGGGTTAAAGAAATGATTTATAAAAGAAAAAATCTAACAGCCTAAGTGAAAAAAATGCATTTCAGCAAAGTACCACATACTAAATAGTTTATCAGAGAACAAAAGAAGATGTTGGGTGAAATTATTAAAACTAACGAGCTCTATCAACAGCGGGGATTGGCGTTTAGCGGCCCGTTATTGTACCTAACGAGTCGCCGCTAAAAGCCATTTGTTAGCACATTGTTGATACTCAAAGTCCTCTGCTAATGAATAGCCGGAGCAGCATTTTCTTTAGCGCGGGAAAGCACTTTGCGAGAAATAATAGGTTTTTCTATTTGCCGCCATTTTAAAAGAGCTTTGTTAATTTAGCCTACATTTTTAAATGTTACTGAAAAACAAGTGTAAATTCAAATCAAAAAATAAATTAAGTATGCCTAGTACTTAATACTAAATAAACAGTAAATTTTGTTTATAAAGTGAGGCAAATAGTAATAATTTATTAACCCCCGACCCAAAAAGAGGGGTGTTATAAGTTTGACGTGTGTATCTGTGTATCTGTCTGTGGCATTCTAGCTCCTAAACAAATGAACCTATTTTAATTTGGTTTTTTTTTTGTTTGAAAGGTGGCTTGATCGAGAGTGTTCTTAGCTATAATCCAAGAAAATCGGTTCAGCCGTTTGAAAGTTATCAGCTCTTTTCTAGTTACTGTAACCTTCACTTGTCGGGGGTGTTATAAATTTTTAATTTACACTTGTTAATATATAGTTAGTGATACTGTTAAATAAAGCATTAGAGCGACACAACTCACAAGTAATTAAACTAGTTAATTCACTAATGTATTTTACTTAGGCAAATTATCACGCACTCGTATTAATACTAACTAGCAACTGCGCAAAATGTTCCCTCACGAATTTACCTATGAAATAAAGCTCTAATTTTCACGTAGGTATACCTATGGAATTAAGCTCTAAAATCTGAATTATTCTCTGTAGTTCAAATTATAATGTTGAAAGTATTAGCAACAACTTTCCACGAAAAGCTCATATATTTCCATTACGGTACATTAAACTTTATACGTGTATTAACACTGTAGACTGTTAAAATTACTGTATTATTGTATCAATTTTTAAGCAAAACGTACTTAATTATTAATTCAATGATATTCATAGTAAATTAATATTATTATAGTTTATATAGTAGATATAATATAAACAAACTAAAAGCTGGGTTCTATAGTGTCACAAGAATTTGCAAAATCAATTTAGCTTGTTAGTTCTAAAAATTGATAAAAATCGCCACAACCCCCTTTTTTGAAGCTAAAGATTATATTCGTCTTGCCAGGATAAAATTAAAAAGCTCGAACAATCGGCTTCACAAAGATAATATTATTAAACTCTAGATAGACTAAGCCCATACAATTGTATTTTTAACCCCCGACCCAAAAAGAGGGGTGTTATAAGTTTGACGTGTGTATCTGTGTGTCTGTGTATTAGAGGTGTCAAATATGGTTAGATTCCTATATCATAATATTAATGTTTGTTACAGAAAAATATTGAATATTTTTTACGTTAAAATATATTAACTATCAAAAAAAAAAGCCGCAAGCAGAAACTTGCATGCAAACGATTTTCAACCTTATTGACATATTTCAGAAAACCACATATTAGCAATCTATGAATGATACTGAGCAAGAATATGACAAAATAACAACTTTCTCGTTACCGTCAATAAGGTCGAGAATCGCTTGCACCTGTTTTTCTGTTGCTTTCACCCCTAGCGAACCATTATACAGATTACCACCTTAAAAGCGACGTCTGGGAGGTGTCGGAGGAGGTTCTGTAGAAATATATTATATCACTTTAAAAAAACAAATAATTTTTATTTTGTATTTTTATACTTAAATTATTTCTTTTCATTATTTTTTTTTATAGAATCATCAAAAAGAAGTGAGAACTTATCGCCGGCGCACTACTGAGCACGGGTCTCCATTTCAATAACACTCAAGTAATAAAAATAGTACCTAACACGATATACTAGTACCAACAAATTTCAAAGACACTTGTAAACCTTTACTTCAATAAGTACCTACAAGCTTCACAAAAATAAATAATAGATTCTGTATTCCTTGTTAGCACCCTTCAGGTTCAGATACGGAACCCTAAAAAGCATGACAATAAAGAAATCCCGAAAGACGTATAGTATATGGTAATAATTTTACTCTAAATACCTAGGCATCTATACCTACCTACGTATTTATGCAAAATTAAAAACAATTGGAATGATAAAGAAATGTCAAGAAGGTACAAAAAGTAGATAAGTTTACCCAGTTACCTATTTAAAAATCGTTTTAATAACGAGTTTTTATTTTAGCCTTCATCACGGCTAAAACTAATACAAAAATCGAACAACCCAAGCTCCAAGCACGCCGGAGCTATAACAGACACTCGGTTCCTATGGCTACCTCCCAGTTCCATCATGAGACCCTGGATATAATCCACTATGCCCACCCGGTTCCATCATGAGACCACACAAACACACACATTTCCAAAAAGACCAATACAATTTACGTACCTAACCTATAATAACAAATATGCGCGTCACAAATCTACAAAATCAAGTAACTAACCTAATCTGTGATAATATCAACTCCGAATATCGAAATATGATATTATTTACATTCAGTATTCACCCACAACCAAGTTCACAAATAAATAAAACTACTGTCCTGATTGAATAGCAAAATCGAAAGAATCTATTTGATAAATGAAACTACCGAGGGGCGATATTCCAAACGAATTAAAAACCAACGCGTAGCGATAGAATATAATATTTTATCGCGTATGATATTCGCTACTGATATCGTGTGACGTAGATCGTAGGTCTATCTTTGGCAAACGCCTCGTCAAATTTAAAAGCAATTACTAATAGAAAATGTATTGCTTTAAAAATTTTATATTAAATATGGGGTTTAAGGAATATCTAATATCCTGAATATTTTTTTATATTGAATATGTATTATAGATAAATTATTTTTTGACACCACTACTGTGTATCTGTGTATCTGTGTATCTGTGTATCTGTGTATCTGTCTGTGGCATCGTAGCGCCTAAACGAATGAACCGATTTTAATTTAGTTTTTTTTGTTTGAAAGGTGGCTTGATCGAGAGTGTTCTTAGCTATAATCTAAAAAAATCGGTTCAGCCGTTTAAGAGTTATCAGCTCTTTTCTAGTTTTCTTGTAGAAAAGAAGGTTAGATAACCGTTAGGTTCATAATATTATGTCAATAGACAAATGTCAAGCTGTCAAGATGGACGTTGCCTAAATACATAATTATTTATTTGAAAATGATGTTTTGGAAAACTCAAATACTTTGGATCGTCGGGGGTGTTATAAATTTTTAATTTACACTTGTAAAAAGTGAAGACAAATTCGAACACTTATAAATATGTGCGTGCCACATACGCATAGTCATACAGATTACATAGGCGAGGGATTTGCGTACACATTTTGAAACCTTCGAGCGTGCTTCAAAAATGACAGCCCGTTACCAGGGTTGCGGCTTCATTACAAAAAAAAAGTCGTCATAAGTCTAAAAAGTTCTACCAACCCAACTTTGGTTAGTAGCAGGTAACCAAAAAAGTACAGTTTACATTTATCCATCTTAAGTAATTGCGAAATCAGCTCGAATGTGCCTAATGTCTCATCTCAAAATTGAGGTTAACGACACTCATCCCAGAGGGGTAACATGATGTTGAATTAAAACTATGAGTATGGTTTGGGCTTGTAGTGAGTGAACTTTCATACTCGTTATACGCTCGCTAAAGTTTGCCAGACGCTCGCTGCGGTCGTGTTCGTTCCGCAAGCATCATTTTTCGCCATAAAAGGGGGATTATACCAACATGTTATACCTAAACAACAACTTGGCGAACTTTTCGCAAAGTTGGCACGGTCTAAATTAGTAAACTATCAGGAGGAAAATGGGCTGTAAAGAGAACATAACATTGATCATATAAAACGATACCTAGCTGTCGTTTAACTGTGGCGCTGTATAGGCGAATATACAAAATGGCGCTTCCAACATCAATGATTATATCTAAGCGTTAGGTAAACACTTTACTCTAAGGCTCTTTATCACTTGATACTAACATGGCATGCGGTAACTCCCCGCAGGCGATATAAAAACTAGCGAAATATCATCATCAATACATAATAGGTCAATTGGAAAAAGCTGCATTAATCATTGCTTCAATCCCGATAACTGGCTATACATACGAGTACATAAGTTTTTGTCTAAAATAATATTTTTAATACAATAACGCAATTCAGTTAAAAGTAGAGCGGCCGGTCAGGGGGCTTGCGATCGTTTTACGGCGGTGTTGACCGGCAGGCGTCTCGTAGCGATAACCAATGAAATTATCCGGTTGAAATAAATGGATTGCGTGTAAGAAATAGTTCGCACATCTAATAGTTTCTCTATTGCCCAATGAAAATGAGGAATGCCCAATAAGGAAACTATTCCAGTTTTAAGTATCGCCCACACTCCGAATGCGTTTTCTACGAACCAATAAAAATTGATTTTCATATTCGGGTCCAACGGCACGCGTTTCAGAAATCGGCCGCAGTTCGAATGCGTTTTCTATCAACCAATGAACAGGGGTCCCATATATGGATTATATGGCATGTGTTTGAACAAATCGTGTGCATTGCGGCGTGGTATCGGCCAATAAAATGGTTGCATTGCATTGCGACTCTACAGTTCTATAAGTTCTTAAGTATAGGTTGCCTGGAAGAGATCACTATAGTAATAAGGTCGCCCTTTGTTTCTAAATCTATCCTGTATTTTATTCTTTTTCATAGTATTAAGCAATAAAGTTGTTTAAATAGATAAATGGTTACCCATTTACAGGCTTTATGGCATGCCTTGAAGAAATCACTCGCACTCCGAATGTCAATAATAATACAAGTGTAAATTAAAAATTTATAACACCCCCGACAAGTGAAGGTTACAGTAACTAGAAAATGATAACTTTCAAACGGCTGAACCGATTTTATTGGATTATAGCTAAGAACACTCTCGATCAAGCCACCTTTCAAACAAAAAAAAAAAACTAAATTAAAATCGGTTCATTAGTTTAGGAGCTACGATGCCACAGACAGATACACAGATACACACGTCTAACTTATACCTAACACCCCTCTATTTGGGTCGGGGGTTAAAAAAAATGAGCCCTAAATAAATAAGGTAGCATTTAAGAAGTAAAATAAAAATAATATAACCTTTAAATCACAGGTGGTGTTCAACAATAAGTTGGAGGGCTTAAGGTCCCGATGCAGCACGTTTGCCGAGTGGATGTATTTGAGCCCCCGCAGGATTTGGTACAGGAAGTAGCAGATGTGGTCATTACTTAATTTCTGGAACAAAAAAGGGCATAAATATTCTAGGCTTTATTCTCGGGCGCATTCATATACATATAAACATGTCTGATATGGCGTCCTCCTATCCTCCTTCAACAACTATCTAAGCATAAAGATTATGATCGTAGTAGGTATAAAAAAAACTACGACTATTTGAATTTCATTTCATCCTTTCGTCTTGAATGAGTTTGCCCAAGGCACACAAGTTAATATGCACAAAACGTTTAATAATGTGCAACGTGCGGTACGCGCTAGCTAGCTGACCGGCTGGTGTCAGACGGTGCACATATCAAAGGATCTTGGCCCATTCCCAAACAGCACCCACAGGTCCATCGTTACTATCCGCACAGTTTGACCTACCTAAGGGCTTAAGCTATTGTTTCTAACGTGGTCCTCAACTCTGCCCTAATTTTTTCGACATCAAACTTTAAATATGGATCATCATCATCTCAATTCATTGCCGGTTTACTACTGAGAACAGGTTTCGTCACAGAATGAGAAGGGTTTAGGCAATAGTCCACCACGCTGGCCAAGTGCGGATTGATAGACTTCATACATCTTTAAGAACATTTTGTAGGAACTCTCAGGCAAACAAGTTTCCTCATGATTTTCTTCTTCCTACAGTGTTAACTTCACTACGCCGCGTCACGTACTTTTATGTCGTACCTAGGTTAGTATAGTAAATATCAGGGGGCACGGCAGTGCCCCCGCCAAGACGAGCCAAACGGCGGCCGGGGCGCTACGTACCTTTTTCTCGAAGTGTTTCGCCGTATTTTCGACCCGTCATAACTTCGGTCTGGATGACGCTAGAAAGCTGAAATTTTCAGTATAAGGTGTCCTCAGCAAATTTACTAAATATACTAAATATCAAATATCTAGCTTTTATGGTTACAGATTTATTGATACCTAAAATACGCCGATTTCGTCCCTCACTGATGATCATCAAAACCTCTACTCAAAACCTCTAAGGTACTTCCCGAAGTCCTAGAAGACTGAAATTTGGTATGTAGACTAGAAATTGACTACAAACTACAGGAAAATTAAGAAATTGGAAATGCCCCCCCTCTACGCCTCTTACGGGTGAAGCAAATCTGTAAAATCTGTCGCTAGAAAGCTGATATTTTCAGGATAAGATGTCCTGGGCAGATTTATTAAACGCATTGAGTATCAATTGTCTAGCTTTTATAGTTTCAGATTTATTGACAGTCAAAACTTCTAGTCTGTAATTCTAGGGTACTTCCCGAAGTCCTAGAAGACTGAAATTTGGTGTGTACACTAGAAATTGCATACAAACTACAGGAAAATTAAGAAATTTAAAAATTTCCCCCTCCACTCCCACGTATGGGGGAAGCAAATTATTTGTAAAGTCTATCGCTATAATGCTGATATTTTCAGGATAATATGTCCTTGACAGACTTATCAAACGTGCCAAGTATCAATTGTCTACCTGTTATGGTTTCAGATTTATTGCCATTCAAAACCCCTCTAGTCAAAAGTTCTAAAATACTTCCCTAAGTCCTAGAAGACTGAAATTTGGTATGTAGGCTAGGGATTTCATTAAAACAACAGGAAAATAAACTTTTCCCAGTCTGTAAATTTAAAAAATGTGTTTCCTGAAGTCCTAAAAGACTGAAATTTGATATATCTGCTTTAAAATTGAGTTGCAAGATTCCACCCAAACAAACATAGTTACATACATTGCAAGAATAAAAGCTTTTAAAAAAAGAGGTAACGATAGAGAGCGGGCCATGAAAATGATGTAGGTACCTACAAAAAATAGATCCAAAAAAAAAATCTAGGGCACCTGCCAAAAAGAAATGAAATCCCACCAAAAACATTTCATGTAAAATGTTGCCAAGACTCACAAGTTCATAATGCTTTCACTGTTAAAAAGTGATGAGATCTCTAGTAGAGCCAAGCCCCTAGCTGAGCTTAGAATTGCGCTGCCCATGGGACCTATCCCAAGTCCAAAGTATATAGCTCTTAAATGCTCTTGAGTATATCACATTTATAACAATAAAGAACAAATAACTCTACTTACAAGCTCTGATTTTACAAACCCTAAATCTTGATTAAAAAAGTACGGCTTGGCCGTTTAATGTTCGTGAAAGCATTACATGGCATAACATATTATATTAAGGTCATAAGGAATAGTTTGTTCGACAATTACTAATTTTTATTATACTTCATGATTGTCGCACAAGCTATTCCGGGCTTAAATGTCATATCAGATAAAAGTACCACGAACATTAAACGGCCAAGCCGTCCTTTTTTAACCAAGATTTAGGGTTTGTAAAATCAGAGCTTGTAAGTAGAGTTATTTGTTCTTTATTGTTATAAATGTGATATACTCAAGAGCATTTAAGAGCTATATACTTTGGACTTGGGATAGGTCCCATGGGCAGCGCAATTCTAAGCTCAGCTAGGGGCTTGGCTCTACTAGAGATCTCATCACTTTTTAACAGTGAAAGCATTATGAACTTGTGAGTCTTGGCAACATTTTACATGAAATGTTTTTGGTGGGATAAATTGTTTCCAAAATGTACACGATCAATTTCAGAAAATCGAACGTCCGGGACAGACTCCGCGATTCTTAAAAATGTACGTATTGTATTTTTTAAGTTTTTCACTCAATTTAGTTGAGCTGTTTTAGTATAATTCATAGTCCATACTCTATATCAATGATAATAAAAAATGGAAAGATATTTTTTTAACGAACCAAGTAATAAAATACAACATTGTCCCGAGTTTTTTTTACAATGAATATGCCTGAGGAATGGAATAACCTTGTACCTACTGAAACTCAATATAACACGTTTGGTAGTAGATAATATTTTCCAGGGGCTGGAACCAAAGGTTATTTTACTAGATGATGCCTACGACTTCATCCACAAGGATTTAAGAGTTAAAAAAAAAATCGGGATTTTTATGTTTTCGTCTTCGGGATGGAACTTATCTACCCATACAAATATTGATTAAAAGGATGGGCCGTGGAAAGGTAATGGACAGACAGACTTGCGCATTTATGATAATAGAGATTATCCTGGAGGTGATAGATTAAAGTTCAAACAGCGCATAAAAAGTAAAGCGGTCATTTGGACTATGACAGATTCCTCTTGAGAAAAGACTACACCTGTAAGTGTCTATATAACTTTCGACAGCTTCGCTGGTGTTCCAGTGGTTGTAGCAAAAAGACGATTAAAGGGGAGAAACTGACTGACTGGCATATCAACGTACAGCACAAACCACTGCACTGGGTCAAAAAAGCTGTCAACTTTTTATATAACGTAGACTCTTCAAAAATTCCATTAGGTATGGCATGAAAACATTCCAAATAGCCTCTCCACTTTTCAGCCTTATTCGTTTTAAAACTCTTACATCGGTTGGACATTGTTGTACAACCTGGGATCAGGGAGCCGTGGGAGGGTCGCTATAAAGGGTCGCAATCTATCAAAAAAATTAGACTTTTTATTCCTTTAGGTACCTATCTACCTATTACAAAATTAAATTAAAATTCTTTTGAACTTTTCGTTTATGATTGCTATTCGGGCTGGGCTGCTTCTTTTCAAGCATTTATTTTAATAAAAACTGGTCAAGTGTGAGTCGGCGTCGCACTCGAAGGGTTCGGTCCCATCGTAGAAGATATAATACATTGATTGAACTTTAAAACTTTTTTTTTATTTGCATGGCAACCATTTTCAAATTTGCCATCTTACTTTTTTTGGGTTCCGTACCTCAAAAGGAAAAACGGAACCCATATAGGATCACTTTATTGTTGTCTGTATGTCTGTCTGTCCGTCAAGTCTGTCTGTCTGTCTGTCGTATGTCAAGAAAACCTATAGGGTACTTCCCGTTGACCTAGAATCATGAAAGGCAGGTAGGTAGGACTTGTTCTATTTTCAATTTTCAAACTAAGATAACTATACCAAGTGGGGTATCATATTATGAAAGGGCTTTTTACCTGTACATTCTAAAACGATTTTTTATTTACATATTTTTTTGCATGATAGTTTTTTGATTTATCGTGCAGACTGTCGAAAAAATACGACTGTAGTTCGGTACCCTCGGTGTGCGAGTCTGACTCACACTTGGCCGGTTTTTTATCATTTGTTGTCATAGCGGCTATAGAAAATAGAAATACTCTGAAAATTTCAACTCTCTACCTACTCATGAGCCCGCTGACTAAGCCTCCGTTGTCCGCCTGTCTGCTTATCTGACAGATTAGACGGGCGGACAGCGGAGGCTTAGTATTAGGGTTCCGTTGGCATCCTTCGAGTACGGAAGCCTAAAAAGTTCCTATAAATCCCGTGGAATTTTCCGGGATAAAAAGTATCCTTTGTCCTCCAGAATGCAAACTACCTCTGTAGCGATCAGCGATTAGTTTCATCAGACACCCAGCTAACCTATATCATACCTATGCATATTAAGCAAGTAGATAGGTCTTTAGTATGTATTTGTATTGACCCTAAAAGATCAAAGCGCAGTAGAATTTCCGCTTTGTACTGGAATATGCCATAGAAGTTTAGTGTACAAAGTCAAACATTCTTTGACGAGCTTACCTAAAAAGACATATTACTCTTGGTCCAATTTGCTTTATCCATAGTAATATTGGAAGTTAACTCTCTTTGTCTGTTACCTTTTCATAACCGCTAATTTATCTTCACGAAGGACAATGGCGAAAATGGACGTAGGAACTCTTTAATTTTCCGGGATAAAAGGTAGCCTATGTCCGTCCCCGGGATATAAGCTAACTCTGTACCAAATTTCGTCAGAATCGGTTAAACTGTTGGGCCGTGAAAAGGTAGCAGACAGACAGACACCCTTTCGCATTTATAATATTAGATTGGATAAGTTTATACGAAGTATAATTAACAATTATTGAGACTCTAGGAGACAAAAGAAATTATTATAGTTTATTAAGAAATAAGTCGCCGAGCACAACGGAACGTAATGCGACATAGCACACATTTGGACAAACACAAGTAGGTACGCTAGATAAGTCATAAGGTGTGCCATATAAAGTGACCTTATTTTTATCGCGGACATCAGCTAGTCATCTATAAAGATAAGTATTTTACTACAAACTGATGCCCGCGACTCAGTTTGCGTGGATTCAAGTTTTTAAAAATCGCGTAGGAACGATATAAGAACTAGCCTCTTTAGGTCTTTAACTATACCCTTGCAAAAAACCACATCAATCCATTGTTCCGCCGTGACGTGATTGAAGGACAAATCAACAACAAACGCACTTTCGCATTTATAATGTAAGTAGTAGTTACTATAAAGTTACCTGTGTTTTTAATAATTTGTAAAGATCCGTTTCCATTAGACACTGTACGATGTAGACATCCTTCATCTGGTCGATGGTCTCTGCTCTTAATATATCTCTAATGTCGATAATCTGTAACCAAGGATACAGTTGAGATACTCATCAAACTTACAAATCTCAAGCTCGTTTATTCAAAGTACTTACTTTTGATAGTCAGAATTGTTAGATTCGTAAGGTGATATAGTGGTGATAGTTAATTACGTAATCTTAAAACTAAAGCTACGAGGGTTCCAAACGCGCCCAAGTTTGAGAAGAGCCCATAACAAACTCAGCCGGATACATTAAAAATTTCTTAACCTAGACCTTAAGGCAGTGTTTTCTATCTGCCATGATTTTCACCAAGCGCAAGTCCATCTCTTGTTTAAAAAAGACTACGAGTAGGTAAGGACCTGTTTCACAACCGCCAGATAAACTTTATTTAACGGATTTTGACATTTTGACAGATCCCCAACAAACTGTCATAACTTTAAATTTATTCGTTAGATAAAGTTTATGTGGAGGTTATGAAACAGGCCCTAAGTGACGTGAGATAGTAACAATTTAGTTATAAATGCTTCTCCTCAGACCCTGTTGCGTTAAGGACCCTCGTAGTATACTAACAATATTGGAAAGTAACTTTCGCAATTCGACTTCTGCAAGTTTTATTGCTAGTGCATTTTATAGCTTAGCTTTAGGTTTTAAAAAAAAAATGTAAAAGGGTTTATATTGACTTTAGGCAACCATTTCTTAAAACTGATTTTAAATTAACCTAAATATATTTAATTAAATTAACTTACGTTTTCATGTTTAAATCGGGTGAGAATTTTGATTTCTCTAAGTGTCCTCTGGCAGTATGTCTGGTGTTCGAACGGGGATATTTTCTTAATGGCGACTTTTGCTAATTTGATACTGTCGACTGCGGACCTGTGCAAAACAAAACATTACAAATTAATTATTGATTAATATAATTTAGCGTGGCTCCCTAGGAATAAGTTTATTCGCCCCTTAATAGCCCAATGTAGCGAAGTTTAGTGGGAAACTGGGAACATCGTCAAGGGTTCCACAATTCTGTAAAAAATACTATGAGATGATAACCGCAGTTTCTTCCAAGTGGATTCAGGTTTTCTAAAACCCCATGAGAACTCTTTGATTTTCCGGGACAAAAGGTAGCTTAAGTCTGTCCCCGGGATGCAAGCTATCTCTGTACCAAATGTCAAAATTGTTAACCAGAATATGGGCCGCGATTTGCGAAATGATAACAGACAGACACACTTTCACAATTTATAATATTAGTTAATATCAGTTTTAGTATTGCTATTTTATGGATAAGTAATTAAAGTTAATTGAAATAACGATCCGTGTTCACGATTGTCTTATTAGAGCTCACGAAAATAATTGGGAAACAAGAACTTCGGGAAAAATAAAATTTCGAGAGGCAATCGGACAAGAATCTTGTTACCACAAACGAGTTACTTCAAAAAAGTTTGTTAGGCGGTACGAAATACTTTTCTGTGATACCGAGCATTCCTGTAGAAAACTTCTTTTTAAACATAATAATACAGAAAACGTGGTTACTGAAAATACAATCTAACAATAATATTCAACTGGGTGTCGAAAATGTACTGCTATTGTTATTAGAATATCTAATTAATTAATTACTAGTTGAATGTTACAGACCAATTCCGGTTCCTAAATCTACCAGGCTTTGATATGACTTTGATGAGTAGGTACTCAATCACCAGGTAAACTTTGAGCTACGCGACCGCGACGAGACATAGTCGTTCCCTTGAAATGCTTTTCGTACATTTATACAAGCTGTTGGATAATGTACATGTCATCCCGGCAAGCTGAGGTTAGCACGGATATGGATGTGCCAAAATTAATGAGCGTGATATCCCTTGGGAGATATAAGAATTTTAAAAATGTATTAAAAACTCCCATATAACAACCCTGCGAAAAGATAATCGCGGAAATAACGTTACGACCGTTCAACGTTTGTCAATAGCAGAGAACGAAAAAATCTTTTTGGTGCTAAAGATCTCATTCTTCATATTATGTGATTTATTAACAGGGCTCTCTCCGTCACTCGTTTCCACTCGTTTCATACAATCGTAGTTCCAATTTCATTTGAATATTAAGCAACCAAAGTCCATGAAATTTTGCAGACATATTCTAGAAACTAATATCTGTCTTTGGTGTTTTAGATTTTTCTAAAAATATGTAGTTTTAAAATTACAAGGGCTCAAAGATTTGTATGAAATTTTTTAAGACCGCATAACTTTGAAACCGAATATTTTAACAGAAATCTGGAAAACCACAGACATAGATATTAGTTTCTAGAATATGTCTGCAAAGTTTCATGGACTTTGGTTGCTTAATATTCAAATGAAATTGGAACTACGATTGTATGAAACGAGTGACGGAGAGAGCCCTCTTAAACACGCTGTATACATAGTAGTGTGCAAGGTGTCGCCTCCTGTTGCGTGTCGACGTCACGCGTCATGGTTGCGTGGCTCAGTCAAACTCTAGAGTTCAAACTTTAACAAGTGCTTTTGAATCGTCAAAATATAATTTACCAAAATAATTCTCCTCATTATTGAAGTGTATGACAACTATTTTATACATAACACACATTGTACCCGTATACAAGGAAATAGGAAGTTCAGCTCAAGATATCAAATTAGAAATACCTACTTCATAGTTTAGAGATAGTTGGGCTTTGGCGTATCAATTTAACACATAGCCACCGAACAAACTTACTATGCGAAAAATATTGTTTATTTGCTGGATTACATTATTCCTACAACATTCTAGTTAAGCAGCATCTTATTTAGAGCTTAAGACTAATGTAACTAGCATTTTTCATCAAGTATTATAGTGTTATCCAATCCATCAATTAGATTGGATTGGTAGTCTACTTTTTTTTCTTTTTTTTTTTAATAAGAATATTAGCCATGTTAAATGACTAATATTCCCTTTTCCTCTCCAACTAAGCGTCAGGCTTGTGCTAGGAGTAGGTACGACAATAGTGCAACGGGCGGGGTTTGAACCGTCGACCTTTCGGTTTTCAGTCCACTCCTATTTTAAACCAAAGCATCCATCCGATCCAATCTTACGCAACTGGAATCGTCTAAACGCCTAATCAGGTGTTAGCTTTGGAATAAATAACCCCAAGCCAACCCGTCAGTCAAACAGTTTCTCCCAATTCCTTTAAATTTAAAAAATAAGTAATCCATACCTTTAACAATATTATGGCTTATTACAATTTACTAGAATACCTATTGAAATTAAAACCATCCATGCCTCTCTAACAGTCAACTCTAGCATAGGAATGAACGTTGTATCCGGCGACTGTAATAATGTGAACCGGTCATAAGGTTCATAATTCATATTAGAAACAAGAGAGACTCTCGGAACTCGTAGAGAGGTTGGCAATATTAAGCAATATTGTTTGAACTTCTGAGATATGAATATCAAACTAGTTATTGATAACTTTCTTATTGGCCCGTGAGTGTTTTAATTTCCAAAATGCTTTGTGATTTCATTTACTAAAAAACGTTCTAAAGTTACCTTTGATTATAAAATTAATGATCAACTTCTTGAGAGAAAATTTGTTATCAAGGATCTCGGTGTACTGTTTGATGACCAGCTTAGTTTTCGGGATCATTACAACAGTATAACAAATAAGGCTTACAAAAATCTGGGCTTCATAGCAAGAACCACGAAAATGTTTAAAAATCCACATAGCTTCATCCTACTGTATAACACTTTTGTACGGACGGTGCTGGAATACTGCTCAATAATTTGGTCCCCTTGCTATGCTGTTCATTCTAAAAACATTGAAGGCGTTCAGAAGAAATGCCTGAAAATACTCTCCTACCGGTGTGGAACCTCCAGGCAAATACCATCCTATGCTGGTCGTCTTACTAAATTTAACATGACTCCTCTCCATATTCGCCGTAAACGACAAGATTTGCTAACCCTACATAAAATACTACATTCCAATATAGACTCCCCCACTTTACTTTCTCAGATAAACCTTAATGTTAGATATGTTAATCGTAAACCAAAAACTTTTATACTGGAAACTTATAAAAATAACACCTCATATTATAATCCTGTTATAAGAATGTGCCGCTCCTATAATAATATAACAGATTTAGACATAGATATTTTTGATCATAGATTTAATAACTTTGTTAGAAAAGTAGTTAAGATAATTAAGTAAAATAATAGAATATTGGTGCTCACATTGTTATTTCATCGAATTCTTAGGTTATTATTTAGATCGAGTATCAAGTGTTTATATTAAATTTACTTTATTAATATTAAGTAATAACTAAGCGTGCCTTAAAAACCATGGTCATGTTGTGCGACCATATAGGATTGCAATAAGGTCAAAATGTAGCAATTTAAGAATTAGGTTAAAGTTATTATTGTAATCTGTTTTGGTCGTCAATAAATAAATAAATAAATAAATAAATAAATAAAAAAGTTTGCCAATTTCGCACACAAAATTTTCAAATGTGATTAACATGATAAGAAATTAGACGGAATATTATGGACAAATAATTATTATTATCAACTTAACAATAGGTACTATTGCAAAACTCGTTAGCTTTGTAATTTTTCTTCAAAGGGACGTATCTATTTTTAGAGAATACCAACGAGCTAATGACACAGACTGTTGTATCCTGTGGCGTAGGTAGGATCTACGAGTTTAGAAATATTTCATAATAGTGACACCCCAGTATTTGCTCATTAAAAAGAATCAAGCTATTTTACGAATCATATTATATAGTGAGTTGGAGATTCTAAAATAGAGGAAATTATGAAATATATCGTCATTTTAATACTAGATTATACCCTGGAAAAACACAGACTACTTTTCATTCCGGAAAATCAGAGTTCCTACGCAATTTTGAAATCCTAAATCCACGCAGACGAAGTCGCGTTCGTCAGCTAATGTAATATAGGAAAGGTAAAGCAGCTTTATTTCAAATAAAGGAATAAACTGTACAAAAGGAAAATGCCGCCGACATTTTTAAAGTCGGGCAGATACCAAAAATAGAGCCTGTCACCTGTCTGAAAGAGAACTTTGATATTTAAAATCCTCGGCGATCTTATGCCCAAATAAATCATTCATTTTTTTCATCAAGTTGAATTCATGAAAGAACGAGCTCTTTTGTGAGTCTGATGGCACTCCAAGTCCTAAACCTTAAGTCCTTCAATTCGATACCTTTTTGGCTTTACGCTCATAACTCTACATACCGACCTACGATGTTTTAAAAATAACTTTTTTTATTACAATCACAAGGAACAAGATAATAATAGATGAGGACGTATTCCAATTTTGATACAGATGTACCTAGTAATCATTTGTAAACTCTCCAATGAAAATGTGCTTGACATTTTCATTAGTACCCCGGTTATAAGTTAATTACTAACGTGGGTAAAACTTACAGAAAAGAAACCCAAGACTCGTATATCATAATTCAATATACGATGTACCCAAGTCGTTAGCGAGTAATTACGAATTTACGAGATAAAGTAGGGCCCTAATGTAATTTTGTTATATCTTGGCAAAATCTCTAAATCCCATTTACTCTGAACACTTGTTTTGACACGAGGGAATATTTGAAAGACATTCAATTTATCTGCATTCCCCTAAAAAGGGTAATTTAATCAGATCGAGTTAAAGCCCTCTTAGGTGAATTATAATATTTTAGACTGATACAATCCCATTGTTTGCAGTTTATTGTGTTTAGTAATTAAATTATGATCGGCTTAACAACCTTTTTCTAAGTCACATAGAGACGATGTGGCATGACTTGTAGAGGTAGAAGAAAAATTGTAAAGTAATATTCATATTCCTAAGCTTATCTTTATAAATAATCACCACCCATGTTATAAATACGAAAGTGTGTTTGTTTGTTGGTTTATTGGTTTGTCCTTAAATTTTTGCAAGGGTATAGTTAAAGACATAGGCCTATTTTTATCCCGGAATCTCAAAGAGTTCTCATGGGATTTTCAAAAACCTAAATCAACGCCGAAGAAGTCGAGGGCATTAACTAGTAATAAAATTAATAATTCATTGCCACGTTGGTTATTTCAAAGACATTTCAACTACACTAAACGAATGTCTACAATTCCACTTCTAAGTTCCACAGTTCTACCTAATCCGTTCAGATTACTTAGAACTTTGAAAAGTAGTGAAAGAAACTAGTTACGTAAACACTGTGTACTTAGTAAATTGTGAGCTTTCGTAACAGCTATTAGAGGATTTTAAACTACAAATCCTGCAATAGCTATGAAAGCTCACAATTTAAGGAAGCTTCGAAACTCTTCAGTTTAACAAAAGCCAGCCCATGCACGACTTAAAGCTAAAAAAAATCACTGAGTCATATCCACCGGAAGCTAAAAGCGAGTAAAGGCTTGGGAACTTGAGTGACCACCGAAAGGATATATTTTAAAAAACCGGTGTTGCGGTAAACCGCAAAAAACATGGCAGAGTGCATCAGAATCATATTTTTATACAATCTATACTACACTAGCGGCACGCTATGATGGCCGGTTTGACACATTACAATAGTGATGTGGAATGTCAATTTATTCTCGAACAAAAAACAATTAAGTTTTGTTTTTGTACCTGATTAAATAGGTTTAATAAAACAAAAATGTATATGTTTATTTAATTTATTTGAACGAACTGAATATTTGAACGAAAATGAATATACATACTTTATATGCACACAAGAAACATATGAATACAAAAGATACCAAAAAAGGTGCCACAAAAGGCCATAATTAATCAGATTCGTCCATACTACTATTTTCACTGTCGTCACTGCTATCATCACATACATTAATAATTATATGTTCGTTTTCTATAATATTATCTATTTTCACATCTCTTTCATAATCTTCCCTTATTAATTTAACAGTTCTATTCACAACCTTTTCCCAGTCTCCTTTAGTCACATGTTCACAAGCTTCTTCTAATAATTTTAGCATTTTTTTTGTGGTAAATGGGGGTTCTGTATTGTGTCTTGCAGCATATCCCTTAATTTGAGCCCACACCAACTCAATCGCATTATACTCACAATGGTAAGGCGGTAACCGTATAACTCTGTGCCCATGTTCTAATGCTATTTCGTCAATGACGTATCGGATCTTGGTTGGTTTGTTTTCTTTTAAAAGACGTACTAATTCCGCTTTTAACATATTCATGTTTGCATCTACGCCATTTTTACGAAGCCATGCGACGATATCAGCTTTCTTTTGGGATTGGGCAGGTGGCTTGTCAATTTGCATCGAGTGGTATGGGGCGTTGTCCATAATTATAATAGATGGTTCAGGGAGGCTACACAACATTGAGGTAAACCATTCAGTAAACTTTTCTCCATTCATGTCTTCATGATAGTCTCCAGTGGTTTTTGACGCAAAAGCCATGAGAGAACCTTCGACAAACCCGTTGATGGTTCCGGCGTGACAAATTATAAGTCGCGATCCTTTTCCTACAGGAACTTTGGAAGTAGATGCTGCTGTGTCATCGTTCCAAGAACGGCCTACAGTATGGTTAGCATTAAGCCATGTTTCATCCAAGAACACAACATTTTGCCAATTTTTGATTTCTTTCACTTGCCGTAAAAAAGTATACCTTGCCATCGCTATATCAAATCTTTCCATCAATATTTTGCGTTTGTTACATTTTTTGTATCGAAATCCAATGGTCTTCAAAATCTTCGTTAAAGAACTTTCCCCACCGAAGAATAATCCAGCTTCCTTCAGTGAATGCACCAACTTTTTTCTTGTTGGATACTCCTTCTGTAAATAGTAGCCGTAAACATGTCTTCGGATAGCATCGGCATCAAAGCTATCGATGCCTACGACTGGTTTTGCTCGTTTTCTCTTTTTTGGTGTGTGAAGTTTATTTTCTTCTGTGCCAGTCTCGCCATATTTTTTTTTAGTTATCCGTCTAACAGTTCGTTGTCCAATATTAAGCGCATCAGCTACGCGTTCAACCACTGACGTTATAGGTAAAATTGGCCCTCCATTTTGAGCTTCACGATCGAAATAGTTACGAAGGCGTATTACGAACTCACGTGTCTGACTATTTAGAACAGTTCTCTGCGTACGTTCGGTCATATCGACGAAATCCACAACAAAGGGCTTGAACAGAGTCCAAATTAACGAGCAAGGGTCAACAGTAATGCAGTATCAATATTTGAAATCCAAAGCCAGGTCAAAACTATATCACAATCGCATTGCACTAACAGTTTATACTTTTCGAAGCAACGTCAATTCGAAACTGCTTTGTTTTGCATTGAGCATTGACGCGAGTTTGCCGGAGGTAGTAGTTGTGCTAGCCAGCGATCCTATGTGACGATCGTATTAGATTCCATTTTTAAAAATTTATTGATATTTTTTTGCGATTTCAGAGGTTTGTCCACATAGTGAAAATTGTTCATATTCACAAGTACATTCACCCCTTAAATGGTGCAAACTGATTTTTCTACACTTGTATACATTTAAGAAATCAATTTAATAAATAAATTTTGAGTCCTAAACCTAAAACTACATTCGATAAAATTTATGAATCTCTGCACATCACTATCGTCAATAAAGTAATACAATTATTTCCTTCAAAGTCGTTATCAATTAATACGGAACTTCATGAGCGGACAAACGTCAAACCGGCCATCATAGCGTGCCGCTAGTTTAATACATATTATAAAGAGGAAACCTTTGTATTTTTGTATGTTTGTATTGAATAGGCTCAAAAACTACTGGACCGATTTCAAAATTTCTTTTACCATTACTTAGAGGGATTCTTCCGAATCCGTATAGGCTATATTTTATCCCGGAAAATAGATAGGATTTTTCGTGGTAGTGTCCACCCGTGCGAAGCCGGGGCGGGTCGCTAGTAGTATATATACTTACTACTCCTATAGTCATAGATACGTCATACTCGTAGATGTAGGCGCTCGCTTATTCTTTAGAAAACTATGACAACGATGCTAATGCGGTGAACAGAATTTCTTGACTTAATTTTATTGTATTAAGTGGTAAGGGAAGGCAGGGCCTCACACTACAGCTTTTTATACTACTTTTTGTAAGTTATAAAGAAATTAATGGAAAAGGTGCAGGAACCTCAGTAATGAATATAACTAAGTAAATAGGACGCAGAGAGAGAGAGAGAGACATCAATTTAGTTGTAGTAATTAATAAAATATAGCTTTATTATTTGTGCAGAAATCTTTAATTAGTGTTTGTCTCATCGATACAGAATGAAGCCTTTTAGACTATAAACCAATTAGGTAAGTATCTAAGTCGTCTATGGATCTGAAAGTAACGATTAGGAATTAATATATACCCACATATTATGTTAAAATAACAAATCCATACTTAATATTATAAATGCGAAAGTGTGTCTGTCTGTCTGTCTGCTACGCTTTCACGGCCCAACCACTGAACCGATTTTAATGAAATTTGGTACAGACTTGGGATACATCCTGGGGAAGGACATAGGCTACTTTTTATCCCGGAAAATTGAAGAGTTCCTACGGGATTTTAAAAAACCGAACTCCACGCGGGCGAAGCCGCGGGCATCCTCTAGTTTAGAATATATTTAAGGATATAATAACTTGGCCACGGTTTACCATAAAAACAACGAGAAGTAAACCGTAGTGCAATGCAATCAAGCTTTGATACAATTGCACAAACGAACTATGAACATATCCGTAGAACTGGCGCTGAATGAAAAGTGCACACCTCCATTCTATTGAGAGGTGTGCATTTTTCGTTCTGTAACATCAAAGCATTCCGATTTAAAATCCGATATCAAACCAGGATCGGAAAACGGGATTTAACGAAGTATTCAAGCTGCAGTAAAGCTGGAGCATGGCCAAGACGATGACTGAAGGATTTTTGCAGTCTCTGGTATTGAGAAGACTCTTTTGAAACGCCATATAACAATATTTCTTTTGCATTTAGTAATGGCTATCATCTTTGAACTTGATGATTTTGAACTACGATATTTCGATCTAGTTGCATGAGTCGTGGTTACGACGGGGCAGCAGTGCTGAGAGATGAAAGAGATGTCACAGGCAGTAAAAAATTACCCGCTTTCTTGTTCTTTTCCACTCTTTGAACTCCACGAGCTGGCCGGCAAAATACATTCACATATGTCATTATTAACTTCGGCTGTCGTAGGACGCTGTCCTGGGTCGAAATATCGATAATTTAAAATCATCATAATATTAATAGTGGTGCCCGTTATTTACATAATAATGTCTTAAACCACTAAATAAGCCAAAAATCATCGTTGCCTATAATTCACCCAGTTTGATCAAGAGTAGGTATGTAAGTAACAGACAACAGGCGACGTACCCAATGCATCAATCAATCAAGTTGCGTAATACAGGGGCAGATTTAACGATCGATGAAGACGACTCCACAAAATGTTGTCATTACTTACTGCGCCCCGCAAATTTAATTATTCAAGGGTTCTTATGCCGCGTACAGACTGATGTAATGTAACAGGCAATGTTCCATGACTTTTATGCAATCATTAATGCAAATATTTGTCATACACATTGCTCCAATAGTACATAATAAACGCTATAATATAATATACTCGCAGTATGGATGTACACAACATGGCGCTGGAACCGTGTCTTGGTCACGCATGCTAAAAAGTACAAATGTTACAAGTCGTGCTCAGAGCAATTCAAATGTCGATTTTTAAAAGAATACTACAGTGATACGGGTACTGCAGATTACAATTTGTATCAGACACCAGTCTAAACGTGTCTTTACGGTCCAACTTTTCTTCAAAGGAAAAACAGAAGTCTTATAAGAACCACTTAAAATAGCTAGAAATAGAAACTTGAAATTTTAAGGAACTGTAATTCCTTTCAGGGGCCGAACTTATAGTTAAGAACGGATTTTAGGAAAATCAATGCCGAAGTTTAAGAAATAATATAAGCAGAATTACAAGTCTTGCCAGTGTAGGAATATTCCAATAATATAAATTTCAGAGATAGATCGCGCAGGAGTCGCGAGCTATCATATCCTACAGAACTCTCATGTTGCAAAGCAATCGGTGTTGTCAACATGACAGTTTTATATGAGATGGCTGCTTTTTTCGTTTTCAAAGGAGATGAAAAACGTCAATCTACGGCTCTTGTATGAACAATCGCTTTTGATATTTACGTTAGGCGTCCTTACATAATAGCTTTGCAGTCAATGCTGTGACTGATGGATTTCCTACCATTTAATTCGATGACTGACGTTTGTATGACAAATATTCGGATAATTTTCTGCTCTATCAAGAGTGATGATGATGAATGACGACTATTTGTCACTCATGATTGAGATGGAGTTAACTGGTGGAGAAACCTATCGTGTAATAGATTCTTAAAAGTCCCCCAGGAGCATTTCGAAGGAGGGCAATAGATATACGTTCGTGAGACAAGCTTTAATGGGAAGTTACGACCGCCATATAAAACTAAACAACATACGAACACTATTACGAGTTTATAAACCCTTAAAACTACTTTTAGACTGCTTTTAGTGGCACACTCTGCAGACAAACGGCGAGGTCTAGGCTGAAGCTCACTGAGAAGCTCGTAAAAAGTTTATTTACTAATTCATTATGGTGACACGATATAATTTGTGTGCAACAGAAGTCATAATGTTACGACCGGCGCGGCGTCATAAAATGTTATTTGCTTTGCTTAGCGCGTGTATTTAATTATATTTGCACATAATAGCCACAGGATAAAGTATTCTCTGCACGTTTATTCATTAACATTTTTATATCCAGGTTTTATATGCTACTTACAAAGGTGAGACATCTACGGGAAAATGAAATCACCTGCCCTATTGTAGGTGACCACAAATTCAGTAGTGCAGAATACGAGCGCGTAATCTACTTTACCAAAATAAAAATTGTTAACATTTATGGTTTTTCTGTGAAATATACCTCACGCAGAGTTCAGTATAATAAATATCATTTGCAAACCTGCATTCTTGAAGGTGTGAAGTCTGCCAATTCGCACTTGGCCAGCATGGTGGATTATAAAGTCTAAACCATTCTAATTCTGAAAGAAGACCCGTACTCAATAGTGGGGAAGTGATGGGTTAGGATGAATGAAGCTTATTAAGGACCTATCTAAAATACCTATCATAAGCGCAAACACTACAGCATGAGCACCTAATCTTTCTATGATATCCACAAACTAAGGCTCAGTATCCACCAAAGCGGAGACAGACGGCAATGTGTTTAACTTACATACGTACATAAGTACGATGTCTATCTATAATCTAGCCCGCTTCGGTGGATACCGAGCTTAAGGATCTAAAAACTTTTCTCTTACCTAAGTAACTAGGGAGTAGACATAATAAACAAAATAACCATTTTTATAGCCCACGAAAAACAGATAAACCGCGAAATCAAAAGAGTAGACACAAAATATATCACGCGTGTCGACTACCGAACGAACTCTTTGTAACATTATTTACGTAACGCCCATAAAACTAGTTACACGCTGTCTCAGTAGCAATATTAGAATTTAGCGAGCGTGTTCGCAGCGTGGAACATATTATACCTAGGCTATATGTGATAAACTGCCACAATAGGACGTCTTTATTTCAAAGCTTAGCTCAAAACTCAACGTAGCTCTAATGAAAAAGAATTCAATGGGATATGAAAATGATCGTATCATATTTGGGTGGTGCAAGCTTTTCGTGTCGGAGCGAAACGTTGGTCGAGTGTGTTTTGGGGGATTTGTGTCATGCTGCGTGGTAGAGGTTCGTGTTACTGGCTTGGTGACTGGCCATGCATGTTTAGCAGTGGGAGGGCGGGCGGTGTATATTGCATGCTACATGTTGCACCATACAGATTTTGTCTGTTTCAGCGGATTAAAGCATATTAAACGTTTGGTTTAGGTGTTTGGTATCATGGACTTCCGCAAAGTAACGAATGGTAAGTTCCTTGAATGTCTCCTAAAAACATGAAACTTAAATCAAAACCTAAAATCTGATTACGGCTAGAAAAGCTGATGGTGGCAGGTTGATGAACATATTGGAAAGTGGGTTTCACAATAATTCCTCGCCAAGCAACTTCAATTCCTCTCACATTCTTGGTGTAAAAATAGCCTAAAGTTCGTTTCACATTTACCGACAACAAATATAAGTTGGTCCCATAATAGCAGTATTGTGTTCTGACTTCTGACGTGAAGAAAATATTCTTTATAAGTACTTAAGTTTCCTATGAACTTGTACGTAATACTTGCCGCAATGCAGCTGCAGATCAAAGGCAATCAAAATAGAAGCAAACTTCTAACAAATAAAATATTTATTTTATACAATAGGAATAACATAGTAAAATACATATTAATACAGTAGGAATAATACAATAAAATATTTTATTTTATTTTATACAATAGGAATCTACCAGCTGATGCTAACGACTTAATCTGCGTAGATTTACCCTTAGAAAAAACTTTTATAATGTGGGATAAAAAATGATACAAACTATCTCCTTGCCAAATTTCGTTGAAATCGGTTCAGCTGTTTAGACGAGACAAGATACAAGTGTAAATTAAAAATTTATAACACCCCCGACGATCCAAAGTATTTGAGTTTTCCAAAACATCATTTTCAAATAAATAATTATGTATTTAGGCAACGTCCATCTTGACAGCTTGACATTTGTCAATTGACATAAAATTATGAACCTAACGGTTATCTAACCTTCTTTTCTACAAGAAAACTAGAAAAGAGCTGATAACTCTTAAACGGCTGAACCGATTTTTTTAGATTATAGCTAAGAACACTCTCGATCAAGCCACCTTTCAAACAAAAAAAAACTAAATTAAAATCGGTTCATTCGTTTAGGCGCTACGATGCCACAGACAGATACACAGATACACAGATACACAGATACACAGATACACAGACACACAGATACACAGATACACACGTCAAACTTATAACACCCCTCTTTTTGGGTCGGGGGTTAAAAAACAGACAGAGTTACTTTTACACCTCAAACACCCAAACGTTCTCGCAAAATCGATCTATCTATTTGTGAAAACCATATGACAACTTCTATAGTAGTTTCTGAGATGAGCGCCACCTTTTACGCATACCTACAGCAAATATAAAACACAATACTTAAAAAGCCTTTATCATACATGATCATACTAAAAGACGTTTTAGTAAACAATTGGTGGCTTTGGAGGGCTGTGTGAAACAGCCAGCATTTTCGACGGAGCCGAATCGATGACCTGTAATGTAAGTGATAATAACATTATGAGGCCCTCGGGAAGCGCCTCTGGCGGCGAAATGCGAGTATGTAAAATATGCTCTTCTACTAGTGAAAATATTTTCTCATATTTCTTACTTACCTATATAGCTAAGGAAATATTTTGTCAACGTTCATGATATACTACTTATGCCTACCCGGTATAATAACCCTTAGCACTACCTTACTACTAATAATACTTATACTTTACCTGGTATGATATTATTGAATAGTTACTTTACGGTTAGATATTTACTCTTAAATAAACAAATACTTTGTAGTTAATAATCATAACATACTCTCACTAGGCATACGTACGAAGCTACTTGTCTTTAACTACTGAGCTGTAATCAGTCACCTGCATGCTGATTCGCTAACTTAGTGTTCAACGATGAATGATAGCCACAGAGCTCATTTGACGTCGTCCTACATTGCTGCTTCACTGATTGACATTAAAATGATTTTTCGTAGAAAAACTTCAATGGATTAAAAAGAAATGTCAAATAACCTCGGTGGCTATCATTGATAGTTGAATACTGAGTTAGCGAATCATTTTACTGAGACTAGACTTGGAACCACCAAGACCGAAAAAAAGTGGAGTGCACTGACTTTTAGCCAATATAACTAATTTCAAGCAGATTTTGATAATGAAATGCACATTAATATCCATCCAATTATCACAGACGCAAAATATATCTAACTAGCGAACCGCCCCGGCACCGCACGAGTAGCTATTACAATTTTTGCATAGATCTTTTTTGAAAATAAAATATGACCTGTCACTCAAGAATAATGTAGCGTTGTACTAGTGAAAGAATGTTCAAAATCGGTTCAGTAGTTGCAGAGATTAGTTTCTAGAAACAATCTTTACCTCTTTATAATACTAAATAGTGAATACTTAATAGTGAAGATAGTATAGATTTAAAATAAAGAAAGCGAAACAACATCGGTTACAAAAACAACATGATGTAACGAGGACCTCACAAATTACATAACACATTATATAACAAGCATATTTTAACAAAATTTCATCCTCCGCTTTACAAGGCTAAATTCCCTCTTTTAGTGCGAAAGTAAACCTTTCATTCGTGTCAAGGTACACATAATAGTCGTAAAAAGTCAATTTTTACCCTTTTACGTGGGGGTGGAATATTGCAGATTCGTCTATATCAGTGTTTACTTTCAGCTTGACCTAAAATTACAATAAGGTTTTCAAAGGGCGACCTCTTTCAGTGTTCCATTCGAGAGAGCGCAAACAAGGAAAAATCTTTTACAAACACTTTCAGCTAGCCTGCCCCTCTACCAACTTCGGGCTACGTCGTACATATTCGATTTTGAAAATAATAAAAGGTAAGTACTTAATTTTATTTACGAGGAAATAATATATCACTAGTTTGTTGCCTTGGGGCGAGTATAAGAACTTCGACCAGACAAAAGCTATTTTGCACTGAAATCGAATGTCAGAGAGACAAATAACGAAATTACACTGACCTTTACTAATGCAAGCACGCTGGACATGCGATTGCTGACCTGTTTTTGAAGCAACTCGATTTTTACCATTTTAGCAGCGGTGAGCGTAACGTGAGCGTACTCGGAACTAAATGTTAGTGATGAGACACCAACTGTCAATACAGTGTCAACACGAAGGAAACTAATCTCGAATAGCTCTGTCAGTCGCTCCGAATAGGCACAAAAATAACTGTCGTTGTATTTGGCACATCTCTTCCAGCGTACTTGTATGTGTCCATTGCAGTGCGAAATTGTCAACAATACGAATTTAATCCTGAAAACAAGTTCCAAAAGAGAACAAGATAAGATAAGATTAACCTTGAGAGCATATCGAAAGCTTTGTTGAATTAAGATAATTAACTATGATAAGCTGCAGACAATAGTTAATTAAGACTTTGACTCAGACCTCAGTACTTAATGATAAAGATTTTAGAAAAAAGAGCTGATTAGTCCACAAAAAGGCCACACGGTTGTAAAAGGACTAAGTTTAGAAAGTATTTTAAAATTGAGTGTTGCAATTCGTCAATGAATAAAGGTTACGTTTAACTTCATTATCATCATGATCAATCCTCGCAGATCTACTAATGATAGAGCCTCGATAGCTCAACGGTTGAGGAGCGGACTGAATTGCTATTGTAAGGTCGGTGGTTCAATTCAAACCCCACCCGTTGCAGTATAACTGTCGTGCCCACTCCTGGAACAAGGTTTATGCTTAATTGGAGGGGAAAGGGGAGTACTAGTCATATCACCGCAGGTTAGCGTAGATTGAGTTAAGATAGGACAATTACCCGGGTGCGATAGTATTCATGACGGATTTCGAAAAAAAAGGTCAGTCAGACTGAATGACTGTACGGTTTCACGGTAGCTGTAAGCTTTAGCAGCAGAAATAAATTATGACCCCGGACATACTCGTAATATCTTTGTGTTAAATTCGTTTCAGGAAATAAAACGAAAACAATGCGTTACATTACACGTTGGAAGGGTCAGTTTAAACAAATGGTAATACCCTCACAAAACCCTTTACAATCCTTTAGCCATTCCACCGGCCTTCATTACCGAGTCATGTCATGGCTAATTAGGTGAATATGAAAATGATATACCTACTCCTTACGTGACCTTCGTGTGAATAGCTCTCCATTACATTATAGTGATTGTTTCAATTAACCTTAATTTAACAGATCGTGACAAATACATTCACCTATGATATAGGTAACTGGTAACTATTAGTTATTATTTTAACAGGGCTCTCTCCGTCACTCGTTTCATACAATCGTAGTTCCAATTTCATTTGAATATTAAACAACCAAAGTCCATGAAATTTTGCAGACATATTCTAGAAACTAATATCTGTGTCTGTGGTGTTTTAGATTTTTCTAAAAATATGTAGTTTTAAAATTACAGGGGCTCAAAGGTTTGTATGAAAATTTTTAAGACCGCGTAACTTTGAAACCGAATATTTTAACAGAAATCTGGAAAACCACAGACATAGATATTAGTTTTTAGAATATGTCTGCAAAATTTCATGGACTTTGGTTGCTTAATATTCAAATGAAATTGGTACTATGATTGTATGAAACGAGTGACGAAGAGAGCCCTCTTAAGCGTGCATACAATGTAAACACTTTATTACGATTTTGTAACTTAACTGGTTGGTTTACCTTTAATTGACAATTTCTTAACAGATAATGGTCGGACCTTTGAAGTGCTTTACAGAGAATTTTAGGAGATGAGTACACTACATAGTTCGTTTAAGAGAGCCACTCACACCAAATAACATTTTGATGCTTGACGATTTAACCAGTTCGAAAGCCCATTATTACCTAATCTGATTAGGTTTCTGATAATATTTCTAGTAATCTGAGCATTTAAAAAAATTACTATAAAAATCTTGATATCCTAATGTCTTACCTAAACTCAAATCTCTTTTAGTTACACCCGTAGTAAAAGAAACAACTTGTAGTAGAACAAGTCTTGTATTTCATTTAGCACTAGTATATGCCCGCGACCTCGTCCGCGTGGACTACACAAATTTCAAACCCCCATTTTACCCGCTTAGGGGTTGAATTTTTAAAAATCCTTTCTTAGCGGATTTCTACGTCATAATTGCTGTCTGCATGACAAACAGCCCGATCCTTCTAGTAGTTTGAGATGTGCGTTGATAGATCAATCAGTAAGTCAGTTAGATAACTATAATATGAAATCAAATAAATCAATAAAAACAAATCAATAAGGCTAAGGAAACAAGGCATGAACGGATTTTGAGGACGAAGGTGTAGCTAGCGGATGTGATGCTAGTCCACTCTATGATTATGACTCATAGCTTCATAGCGATGTGGCACCGTTACATCACCGGTTGTTGTCGCAATTCCTCGTGCGTTTTCGCAATTTTTTAATCGATTTAAGCCTTAAACACACGATATGCGACGTATCTCATAGTCATGATAAACGTATCTCAAAGTCATCATAGACATGTCTCATAGTGATGAATGGGCATCTTCTACGCAAGCACGGCTCCATCTTAGGCTGCATCATAACTTGCCAGCAGGTCTGATTGCAGCCAAGCGATAGTCTATAAATAAATTAAAAAATCAAACCGATTTTGCTAGTTTTCTTTATTTTATTTGAACCTTTTAGTAAGTCCATTTAATTTGTTGAAAAGCTGATAAATTGATAATGAAATGATTTTCAATCTAGCTCTTCCCAAATTATTACTCTTTAAAATCCCCGGGTACATTTCAACTGACGGTAGTAGGTATACCACTCACGATGAGTCTAATGAGTATACCTAAGTCTTAAGTCATCTTTTCAATCATTAATTATATAAATTGAACGCATAGAAGCAGGTTTTTTTCTCCGTAATCCTATTTTTCCTGTAGCAAATCTTCTATCTCCGGATGTGTCTAGTTTACCTCGCCGCATCTTGTCTCTCCATTAGAGTACACTCCACACTATTGTTCATAAACAATGGGTCTGGATGTAGCTGTTGCATTAGGGAACTTTTTATTTATGGATGGCTTTTGTTTCGAGTTAAATTGAGTTAGATGTTTCCTGTTTCGTCATGAGCTGGTTTATTTGCGGTTTTGAGCTTGACCTTCAAGTACACATTTTAATGTTTATGTCATTTAGAGAGGAGGCCTTGTTTTATTAGTTGTTACTTAGAGTAGGTAAACGCAAGTGCTCCTATTGCTTCGTATGTAGTTACTGTACACACCACTTTGCTACAGGCGTCGCTGACATCGCTTCTTCAGTATACATTTACTTTACATTGTTCCTATTCGGCGAGTGTCAGTCAATTTTTAAAGCTATTTGCTTGTTTTGTGTGAAAACCCATAAATGTTATAACGCCAGCCAGAGCCTAGAGCTGGCCGCTTCCGGAAAATATGATGCAGTCATACAGTGCGAACGTGTACTGAGCGTGGGGCTCAGTAGAGAGTCGGCAATGGTTTAGCATGATAATGATGAGAAAAAAACCCCATTTAATAATTAATCAAGCGCCAAATAATCGAGAGCGAAGGAATGAAGCCGAGAATTTCGACAAACGATGTTTTAAGAGGAGATTACAAAGAGATTGAGATAATGGGAATATGAGACCATTGCCATGATGAGGATATTAATCATACAAGGGACTGTTGGCGGATTATAGCAAAATAATTTTTAACTGTTTCTTGCTAAACATGAACTTCCGCAAAGTAACGCCTGATTCTATCCAATATACAAGGGACTGTCAATTTATCAATTAGTGCTGGATGATGCATGCGACTTCGTCTACGCGGGTTTAAGTTTTTTTAAATCCTGAGGAAACTATTAATGTCCGTCATTGGGGTGTAATCTATAGCTGTACCAAACGGCAAAATGGTTTAAACGAACACACTTTCGCATTTACCTATACTTAATATAAGTAGTATGGAAGTATGGATTTTACTGGAAAACATTTTCAATGTAGCCCACTCTAACAACAATACAAAATTAATGCCTTTTCAAGTCTATAAAGGCCTATTGAATAGCGCTTTGCACACCTTTCATTTCTGCTAAAATTATTTTTTAAAGCTTTAAAACATCGATTTTTAAAGCTTTTGTAAACATCGATTTAATCTATTCGTTGCTTTATTGCGATCTGGTTTATTCTGCAGCTTTTATTTGGCAGCGAATCATGAGGTCGTGACGTCGAGACCCGTGGTTGGGCGAAAGAAAGATATTGGATTTTCCTGTCAAGAAATTCTCCCACAGCCTAGTGTGTGAAGTGCATCTCCTTGCCACAGGATACGGAAAACTCACAGAAACCTTTATCTATGCTCCACTCAGGTGTCTCGGAGAAAATATAAAGTCTTTTGGTCCAGTGCCTGATCTCTCGCCGATCGCATCGGATTGCCGCCCCATCGGACTATGAGAATGAGGGCAAAGAAAGTACATCTGTATTGGCGTAATATCTCCTGCTTAGTTGGCTAGTCTCCACTGACAGTTCTCCTAATCAAATTTTGGCCACCGCAGTAAAACTCAAGTCTCAAGTCAACAAATTATAATCCACTGAGTACTTGATATGCTAGAACTGAGTTCTTCGAGAATCTAGAGCACAGTGAGTAAGCACCATAGAATTAGCCCAAAATAGGCGAACCGGATCCTGACAGCGGTTTGATATGGGTGCGGGGAACATGAGAGCCTTCGCCATTAATCATAGCGAATGATGTCAATTTATTATTTTAGCCCTTTTGCATGCATTCGTTGTCAATGTGTCCTGAATAGTGTGATAACGATAATACAACTGATAAAGATAAAATTGAAAAGAAATACTCGGTTTTATACTGATTGAATTACTTGTCAAATGAAATTAAATAATAATTTATCGTTTGGGTCATTTTATTTATGCTTTTTTAAACTTTGATGTCCGACGCATGCCTAGAGAGTTTAGTCAAGCTGAGATGAAGCATTATTCTTGATAACAAGTTAAACTTGGATTTATTTACGCGACATTACGGTTAGATTGAGTTATTACCAAACAAGACACTGCGCCTCGACTCCACTGCACTCTACAGGTGTGCATTGCGCCTAATGGTGCATTATGAGTGGTTTGATATTCTAGCACGTATTGTATGCGACAGGTTGAGATGGAAATCGGGGTATGAGGCGGGGGGACACCCCGCACACCCGTACGTCCACTCGCGCTCACCCGCAGCGGGTAAGGGTAAGCGCAGGGGCTCTGCGGGTGTTCGGGGCGTTCTGGTCACGACTGGTGCATAAAAGTTCTCACAGGCAGCAAAGAAAATGCCTTCAATACAATGTTCTATTATAGGAATAAGGGCCGGAATGATGTTAATGACGATGACCTGTAGTTTTATTGTTCATATTGGTTCACATTAGTACTAAGTGGCAAGCATTGCTCTTCACAATCAGAGGAGGTATAAACGCCTTCAAGACAATTTTTGAATGATACATAATAATAATATAATAAAATCATTGAAAAATTGTCTCAAAGACATAAAATCATTGAAAAATTGTCTCAAAGACCTCCACTGATAATAATGATAAACAATGAATCTGTATTTTGACCAAGTCGTCGCAAGCCTGCTTATTTTTAACCGATTGCATGACCGTCCTTTACAGACTGTTATTTTTTAAGAATTTGAGCAAAAAATCCGGTTTACTGTCTTTTCCAGTCTTCCTTTTTCCTAATAAATTCAATCTACATCCCCGCCTTGTGGCTTGAACCAATTTATAATGAAGTACTGAATTTAACTCTTTTTGTAGGGCAACGCACAATAGCTAAAACCGGTAAATACGCAAGCGAAAAGTTTGCTCTCTTTTAAATTTCACGACTAAATTAAATCCTCAACAAAGATTACGCCACTAATCAAGTTACCAGAGAATTGCGCTTGAATGGTTTGGTAAAGATTTCTTCGGAGAAAATTGCGAACCGGCAAACAAATGTACTGTAATTAAGATTTGTAACTGTTTTAATTAATTGTTTGGCTCCAAATGGCGCATTCATTTCGAGAACCCTTCTATTCATCGACTTGACTGGAGTGCAGATAAAGGTTTTCAAGTACTGGCTGATACGCCACCTAGTTAACGCTTGCCTTTCCTAGACTATAGTAAACACCAAGACTCGTGGCGGATAAAACGTAGGAAAAACGTCGATGACATTGCTATCTCGCTCGCTCTTATTTTTAGGGTTCCGTATCCGAAGGGTGCCAACAACGGAACTATATCACGACGCCTCCACTGTTCGTTCATCTGTCTGTCTGTCGCGGATTATATCTCATGAATAAAATAGGTAGAGATTTGAAACTTTCACAAAGCGTGCAATTTTATTGCCGCTATAACAACAAATAATAAAAAAAAAACAAAATGGCCGCCATGTAAATGAAAAAGTACATAATTTTACACGATGGTACGGAACCCTTCATGGGCGAGTCCGAGTCACACTTGATTGGTTTTTCAACCATCATGAAATTTACAATAAGTAGATGTCTATGGATCACTTAGACGCGATTCTGTTTTGTAGTTAGTTAATGCGAGATCAAATGGCAATTGTAATGGACATGTAGAGTGGAATTACGACGGTCTCTGTAGCTTATGCAATATGTAAGGCACAACACACACCCGCAGAGTGGAATGAATCCGAGGCGCTGCACTATCTTTCTTAATAACAACAAACTCATATTAAGCTTTAATATCGACGCTTGCTGAGTAATGTTAGATTTTGTCCAGTTTACACGATTAAAGACCGAATTCAAAGTTATTTTAGTTATCATTCGGATTATACTGTCTCCTAGTTAATATCTAAGATTAACTGAGTGAAAGCTAGCCTAAATATCCGAAACCAGCACTTATTATTACAGAAGCTATCGACTTGTCCCATTATTTAGTACTACGTAAATAATTAGGGTTTTATTGAAAATGTTTAGGATTTATCGTAGTTCGAACATTTACAGTAACATAATATTGTGTAATTTAGCACTTAGCAGTAAACATAATCTCCTAAGAGACTACATCAGACATGAGCTCAGCAAACCGAATGGCTAACGCGGCATTGCTATTCTACCACAGGCCCGTTTAACCGTGTCATTTGACGCTGAGCTCCGTTTGACCTATCGACCGAGAGATGCACAAATGCCTCAACTCGGGAAGGTTGATCCATACAACACAGCTATTTGCACGATATAGTAAACAAGGGAATTCTCGTTACATTATCCTGTCATCCTAACATTCAAGGTTGGAATCGAACGGGTAGTTTGAACTCGGCAAACCGAATGGCTAACGCGGCATTGCTATTCTACCACAGGCCCGTTTAACCGTGTCATTTGACGCTGAGCTCCGTTTGACCTATCGACCGAGAGATGCACAAATGCCTACACATCTCGGGAGGGTTGATCCATACAACACAGCTATGTGCACGATATAGTAAACAAGGGAATGCTCGTTACATAATCAAGGTTGGAATCGAAAGGGTAGTTTTGTGTCAAGTGGCACAATAAGTTACAAGTAACAATACGTTTGGGTCCTACTTCACTTTTCAAAATATATTCAGGATTTAAAATCGATAGGTATCCGTAGTAAAAATGGGGTGCCACCATGACAATCGTAAGCAATCTGGACTACCTGCTAGGCTCCTGAAATATGCTAAGATAGCCATTGAATCCAACGGAGAAGAAGCTAGCACAACCAGACCAAACCAGCTGTCTGAAGACGAGCTTGCAATAGCAACGATAAACTATAAAGCAAGTTGACGTACACTAATGAAAAATGGCGAACACGGCATTGCCATTGTGACACAAATAACAACGTACAGCTCATTTAACAGAGTCGCAAACATACCTATTCATCTCAACGAAGCTTATAAATGGTGACGAGGAATAAGGCAAACAGTTGTAAATGTTGGGCGGGATTACTAACGAGGTGGTGCTATTTATTATAACAAGGAAATATCAGGGCTTATTTGACCGTGTCGCTTATGTCGCCAACGATTTCGATTCGACTAACCAATGTGAGCAGTTACACAACCATTATATCGGAACCACCCCTTGGCGTAACTACACCGTTAGGTCCGTGGTAAATTCATCGGATGGGGCCCTCCGTCAATGTAGAGAACGTTAAACAACGTTAAAACAATCAAATGATCTATGCGTGGTGGAGCCGAACCTTTCTTATAAAGTTTACAAAACAAAAAATATGGCTATCCGGGATAATACTAAAATCCGCGCTAAGAAAGAAGTCTCGCGGCGAAAATCTGAACTGACAACAAAACCATAGACAAACATTTCTTCCATATAGCTGACAGCTTTGCAAGAGCGCCGCGTCTACGACCCATTAAGGTGCCCACGCACTTGAACTGAACTGCAGCTGTACTGCGCGTCGCGGCAGCGCCCCGCAAGATATTCTCTCCAGCCGCGACGCGCGGCAGTGACGCGCTACGCGGTACGCGCGTCGCGGCTGGAGAGAATATTGTGCGGGGCGCTGCCGCGACGCGCAGTTCAGCTGCAGTTCAGTACGACTGCGTGGGCATCTTTACGCCCGCCATCTATATATTCCAATCTATATACTAGTAGTCTATTCGCTGCAACTCCGTGCGCATAGGCACAGCGACTTCCATATAAATTACAGATTCTATCGGTCGCCGTCGTCTGAGTTGCCGGGCGACTAGTCGGCCGTGCGTTACGGCTCTACATGTAGCGAGGACTTTACTACTCGTACAATCCGGATACTCTCTAAAATAGGCGATATCTTTTTACGCCACAGTAAATAAAGCCTAGTTTGACTTGTTATCAAGAAAGACGCCACGTCTCGGCTCAGTCGATATGCCTTCTCCCCGACCTGGGTGGTCAGCTTGGATTTAGTGGTCTCACATACAACGGACTGCTACGTCTGCGAAGACGAAATCCAGGGCGAAAAAAGAAGATGCCTTAAGTACAAAACACGCGGGCAGAAACGAGACGCGGCGTCTTTCTTTATAATAACTTAAACTAAGCTTGATTTACTTTGGCATTGGCGAGGGCAAGCCCAGGCGCACCCAAGCTTGGCGCTAGCGTTGCTGTTTTATTTTCAGTAATCTCAACTATATGCCAAAGTGCATAAAACTGAGTTTTGGTAGTCACCAAAAAGATTCAACTCGACTACAATCCACTCCGTCTGCTTGCGTTGGCTCTGAAACGTAGCCGAAGTCAACGAAGTGACAAATGAGTAACTTTCATGGTTGGGTTGGCCTTGGCACTGCAGGGCCGGCGTGCTGTCGACCGGAATAACACGGCGAGACGGGAGCTGTGCTAAGTATTAAGCTATAAACTGTATTCAATACACTTTCAAGGCTTCGATTACGGGCATAGGTACTCGTATTTCGTTAGACTTAGAGCATGGTAACGTAATCGCCATTCCGCAAATGATTCGAATTTGTATTACGATAGTTTGGCATTCGGCAAACCAACTGGCCGAATTTACGATTAACAGCAGCCACGCATTTCGCGATTATGCAGTATGTATCGCATATCATTTGCCAAATCCCGATAGCGAGGCCGAACCATAACGAACGAACGTAAATATAGCGTACATATACATTTGCAACAGTATGGTCTATCTTATAAATTACTAGATGACGCCCGATTTTTTAATCCTGCTGAAACTCCTGATTTTTGGGGTAAAAAGTAGCCCATGTCCGTCTCCGAGATGCAAGCTATCTCTTTACTAAATATCTATTTTTTATTTTATTTTTCGAACCCCCAACCTCTCAAATATGTAGAAGGCGGAATTTTTAATCACTAGGTTATCACCGCTTTACTTTTGGTAACAAAAGTACTTATAATAATGGTAATATTGAATGGTATTAAAGGTTGTTGGACTTCATTTGATCGTTTATGATTAGGTAGGAAATAATCTATCTTGCTCGTAGTAACAGAATATGGAAACCAGAAATGTGCTAAGTTAGTTTAGAAATTCATCTTTCAGACAAGCGAGCTTCGAAATTGTTCACACAAATTCTTGTTAACTTTGTAGCACATAATATTTTGCTTCGAATATTAAACGGAAATGTTATCTTTTGAATTTTGTCTACACGGAAACGTAAACTTTTGATTAAAAGAGAACGCCAGGGGATTTTTTTTATTTTACAAACTGTAGCAGAGTCTGCAAAGTGGTAAAGTCAAAATGGTTGTTGTATAATAAAAATGAATCCCTATTTTATAATATTGAATCCCTATTATTTTATTATTCAAATATAAGTTAGCCTTTGACAGCAATCTCACCTGGTGGTAAGTGATGATGCAGTCCAAGATGGAAGCGGGCTAACCTGGAAGGGGTAGGGCAATTTTTATTAAACCGATACCCCTTTGGTTTATTTTCCTTGGTCACGCCATAACTTGAGAACAACTAGACATGACCAAATTGGATAATTCTTTTTTTTCTCCATCTATGGATGGAGTTGAAGGGCCTTTAGGAAGTATTTTCATTGGATCCCATAACTTTTATGTCACAGTTTATAGAACACTTAAAACAAAGAGCCCAGGGATACCATCTGTTGGTGACAATTAAGTAGCTACGTAGGTACCCCATCGACCCCTATTCCCAACTAGCGGAGTAAAAACAAAACGAACAATAGGGTGCACATCCGCCTACGCAGCGGAGAAAAAACAGTAGCCAAAATAAAGGCTGCAGGAATTTACGCTAAGCTTTTAATTACTTTTTCATTCGACCAGAGCAATTTGGAACTAAGCGATTTGAGAGACATAAATCTACACGTTTTCAAACAATGGCAAGTACCGACCTAGATACTGCAAAATGAGGGAGTCTATAAACGGCGAAATGTTGGCAAAAAGTTTTTCATCCATACTAATATTATAAATGCGAAAGTGTGTCTGTCTGTCTGTCTGCTACGTTTTCACGGCCCAACCGCTGAACCGATTTTGATGAAATTTGGTGCAGACATGGGCTACATCCCGGGGAAGGACATAGGCTACTTTTTATCCCGGAAAATCAAAGAGTTCCTGCGGGATTTAAAAAACCGAAATCTAGGCGGGCGAAGCCGCGGGCATCCTCTAGTTGATAATAAGTAATTTGTTGACTGTGGCGTATTTTCATCCATGCGGCACCATATCAACTGTATGAAAGCCAATGGTATTTGATATTACGTAAAAAATCTAGGTATCTTATTGGTGATTAAAGATTGGTCTCCACTAGTTAGGATAGCATAGCAGAGACCAATCTGTAAAATTCATAAATACCTAACTTATTAGCTAGTAACTACCTATTCTAATCTCCTGCGTTTTTGTATCTTCTCTCTTACTCATCAGCGAGAACTGATTTTATACTAAAGTGAACTTAACATTTATTACATATTATCATTGATGGAAGCAATCTGCCCATGTGTTTTAGCCCATAAGATAGTACCACAGTACCTTAGTATGCAGGCATTAATCTTATTTTGTACTCGTAGGTAGTTACGAAAAATAATAACCAATGTTGATGAAAGGGATAATATGATATTAGGTAAATAGGTATTTGTCAAGTAAGTAATATAGCTATATATTGGTAGAAGATCAAGAGTAGTTAATTAGGCTGACACTGCAAATGCTCAAGCGGCAATTGGTGAGGCACATGGTGTAAAACTAAAATAAATTGTTTGAATATATATATAGTTTTGATTTTGAATTTTGACTTCATCTATACTAATATTATAAAGAGGAAACCTTTGTATGTTTGTATTGAATAGGCTCAAAAACTACTGGACCGATTTCAAAATTTCTTTTACCATTACTTAGAGGGATTCTTCTGAATCCGTATAGGCTATATTTTATCCCGGAAAATAGAAAAAATAAATGTCCACCCGTGCGAAGCCGGGGCGGGTCGCTAGTAAATTATACTATAGTTAAGTGTACTGTATGTAGAATTTTAATTAAGAAAACTATACTTACTTAGTATATTAATTACCTGCAAAACTACTTAAGTACTTCAGATATTTAATTTACACATTCAAAACCCCAAATTCATACTGACATGAATATTTCAAGTTCCAGGTGGAATTTATGAATATCTAGAATCTAGATATCTTAAAACTTTCCAGTGAAAGGATGACTTGTAGTAGGAAGGTATTACCCAATAATAGTTTCCTAGGAATAGTTAAGTACTTTGAACTACTAACTATCGAGTTTCGGCAGGATAAGTGGGTGCTTAGATTTAACTATTGTGAAGTATCATTACTTATAATATTTCTCATAAAACATCCAGTCTTTAGAAGATTTAAAGTTTCTATGTAACAGATTGAGTATTGCGGCTTGTGCTAATTTGTTTGCCATATTGGTGGTACTTTCCCTGCTGGATAAGTCCTTCCGTTAACCATTACGGAACTTATCCAGCCGGGAAAGTGCTGCTATACCTAGTGGACACAATTTGTAGTAAAATATACTGCTTAACTAAATTAGTGCTCATTGATATACATATATCTATTCTCTATAATATTTTCTCTCTCTCTCTCTGTGTCATACTCCTTGTTGCTGAGTATTATGATGCATTAATCACATAATGGTAGAAGTGATGCAGTGTGTTTCCAGATCCTTCCAGAATTACCTTGTCTAATAATGCAGTACCTAGTTACGAGTATGTTTAGAAATCTCAATTATTATACACTAATCTGAGCTAGATAAAATGTTATTTTTGAACATCCATATTACTGTAATATCTCACAGTGCGATCAAATGCACAGTGTAGATTCAACCAATCAGATTTTGTGTCACATCAACATGGGATGAGAGACTTTATATCAGGAAAACAATAAATTTTTGATGATTCGAATTGGAATGTTTGCAAAAATTCTTACATAATATATATAATATGATATAATTATTGTATAAAATATAAAAAGTCAGACAAAAGCTTGTAACAGCTACTCACACAATATTGTTAATTTTATACTTGATTAAAGAATTTTTTTTTTTGCTTATAGCTACAAAATTTTTTTGTTACTAAGCTACAAAATTATTTGTAGCTTAGTAGGAATGTATGTTGTTTGTTAAAAGAGTTGTTTTAAGTTAGTGAAGTTAAGTATAACCTATAAAATGTAACAGTCTATTATTTTAACTATTATTAAAACTTTCAGTTGAATAATACTTTACTTTTCTGTCTTTATAGTGTTGTTGTCATATAAATGTAAAGTTTATAACTTTGAAAAACTATATTAATGTAATAAGTAATTTCATTACTTCAATACTTGAGTGTAACTATTTTGAGGTTATCAACAGTTAAATAGCAACAAATGTGTACACAATACTTAACAAAGTGCTTGTTATTAAGTAATATGAGGAAAAGGCATAAAAGGAAATTTGATAAAAATATAGTGTAAAGTTACTCACACAACCATGCCATAGGCGCCCTCGCCTATGTATTGCAGGTTTTTGTATCTGGGGCCGACTTCGAACACCTGACCCCTGACAATCTCAGCATTGGGGTTGGTGCTGGCAGCTGCTGCAGCCTCCGCCATCGCGAGAAAACAAATAGAAAAAACGACTTAGCCACAGTCACAGATCAAATGTTTACAGTACTTTTCTGTCACTGTACTTCAGCCAAAATCCGATATCTCACTGATCACCAGGCCAAATCCAGCCACTAGCATCAATTACCAACTTGAATCAAACAGTTCACCAAAACAAATCGTATTCGACCTACATTATCCACTAGCAAAACGAATTGCTTATCATTCTCGTTTACCGAGCGCCCGAATTTCTTGGACACTCCCGCACGGACGCAATACCGTTACAAAAGTGGGCAAGATAAATCTATCCATCTTTGTTCCTCTTACTCTGCATTAAGGCTAGGACTACACAGAATCCGGTTCCACTCCGGTTTAACAAAAAAATGTATTTTTATTCGACTTCACCATGGTTCATGCATTTAAAACCAATAATTACTGTATCTCGCTCAAATTGACAAAATTTTCACAAAACCTTTATAATTAAAAAAAAAAAAACAAAACAAAAAATGTAGGGTTTTCTTTTTTCTCTAAAGATTTTACTTTGGTTGAAAACCAAAGTAAAATCTTTAGAGAAAAAAGAAAACCCTACATAAGATCACATCACACCCCTATAAGATCACTTTATTGTCTGTCTATTAGGTTTGTCAAGACCCGTCAAAGGAAAAATTAAAACCTGGTACTTCCTGTTGACGTGGAATCTTGAAATGGCATTTAGCAATATCTTTTATCTAGTGTCGCAATTAAAGGAAAAAAAACCGGTTGACCGGTTTATATTTTTAGCCTGGGACAGAAGAATAAATAGGTAAGTATATTATAGATCTGTATAGATTATGACTATAGTGCGTATCATCGAATAGTACCTATGGCGTTATGTTGGCTCCCCTGTCTGTCCAAGTCATTGGCACCATATTTGCTGAAGACGCAGATTTCTTTAATTTTCATTTGATTTTCCTGAATGAATGAAATGAAAATAAACAAAATCTGCATCTTTTCATGCCAATTTGGTGCCAATGACCACCCAACAGACAGGGGAGCCAACATAACGCCATAGGTACTATTCGATGAAACGCACTATAGTTATCTACACTTTTATGCTTTTATGGAACCACTGCGGTCTATTTGAAAAAAAAACTTTCACCATTTGAAATAAATTTTTATCTGAAATAAAGAGATTATTAACTATAAATAAGAAGATCTCCAGATGAAGATAGGCTCTAAAATATTATATAGGATAGTATAATACATATTATATAAATGTTCACCCGAGCAAAGCCGGATGGAACAGCTAGTAGTTTTGAACTGACCCGGAATAAACCCGGAGCATGAGCCGGACTATATAAAGTATGAATATCTGTACCATAAATCTGCAACACTTTGCAACATGATTGTGTCACGTGACAAACGTCAATTAGCTGCCATACCAATGTCATTGTCAATGACTTTTTTTGTCTGTTGCTTACGTCACTTTGCTATTTTTGATGTTTTCAGTAAAATGTTCTAATTTTTATTAATTTTGTTCTATGGCAGTGTTATTGTGCTATTTATGTTATTCAAAATAAACATATGGTCCACATATGGAAGATATTATATATTAGCTCGCAAGCTAGTAACCTCGTCCCCTATACCGAACTCCGAAGGACTGTCGTGCCATTTGTTTAGGTATGTCGGTTTGGTCAGCCAGTACTGTCGGGCATCAGAACACTCGATACAGTCACTCAAATAGCTGGTGTCCAAATCTGACGAAGGTATGCCATCATTTTAATACTTCCAGCTATTTTGACAAGTCACCGAGTTGTTTTATATTTGTAGCAAGTCGCTTTGTAATTAATTAGTCTTCGTTGCTATTTATCTCATTAATTAGCGTTAAAGAATAAACTACTCTGCAATCTTTTAAAAATTAATTGGTATTGTTGCATTTGCTACACTCTTATGTTTTATTTTATATGCTCAGTTAAACTTCCAGTGCTGCAGTGAACCAAAATCTTAATATAATTGTAATTAATTATATTAATATTAAAATTTTAGACTATTGAGTATATTTTTCTTTACAATTAATGCACTATTGTTATTTATAAAATATACATTTTGTCTGAGACTAGTGTTACAGTAGTTGCAGTTTGATTGAGACAATCCTAATATGTGACAAACTTTTGTTATTTTTATGCTCTGTCCTTAAATTTCTTACATCAATTAAAACTATATTTTAAAAGGGTGATTTGAAGGGCTAATTTGGTATCAATTCACACAAAAAAATTGTTAAAGTCAAAATGTTAACTTTTTTGTTTCTCGACATACACAATACTGTTTTATGTATACAGATGGGTATCCCGATCGCACAACTTTACTTTTATGATTCTTGCTAAGTATAAAAATACACTGTTAATAAAAGTAGGTTTTTCTATACTTGGTCCTTAAGTTATTGTGTTATACATTATTTACAATTTTGGTTCACTCTAACTATTTTTTGCAATGTTTTTATTTACACTTATATAAAACTTAAATCAATTACTGCATGTTATATTATGTGATCTATTTACATAACTATACACATTAATAAATTTAGAAGTTTATTGTGCCTATTATTATTAATTTTACATAACAATTATTATCTTTTTAAGCTAATTTATTGTTTTCTTAGTGGAATTGATGACAGGTCTTTAGAGAAGCCTTAAACTCAGTTTTTCCTGCACAAACTCCAGGCGGAATCCAAGTGTTTTTGAGTCAATGTGAGTTTATGATCAGCGATAATAGGGGCAAAAGGGCTTTCGTCATGCAGTTCCATTAGTTTTCATTGTATAAATAAAAATAAATCAAAGTAAATAACAATTATTGATCATTGTTAATAAGTCAAATGTTTTACATTTTTTAGGCTATAGTTTAAACATATTCAAGTAAATCTTCATAGTAGAAGTTCCATAAAAATTATTTTAGGCAAATGAAGTGAATTTAATTATTTACTAAGTACATACATTAAGTGGAACCTTTGATATACCAATTTTTTATCTACATTTCCTCACATTATTTATATGGAATATAAACTGTGACAATTTACTTTGAATTAATAATACCCTTTTTTGATTTGCTTTATGCTTTCAACAATTCACCTATAGTTTGTGCCCACTTTTTGTGTTTTGCTTTTTGATTCTTGCTAAATCTGTCTTCCTCAACCTTGCTCTCTCTCTCTCCCCCTGTTTTAATACTCTGTTTTTAGGATTCCGTACCTCAGAAGGAAAAACAGAACCCTTATAGGATCACTTTGTTGTCTGTCTGTTTGTCTGTCTATCTGTCTGTCCGTCTGTTGTGTCTGTCAAGAAACCTATAGGGTACTTCCCTAGACCTAGAATCATGAAATTTAGCAGGTAGGTAGGTATTATAGCACAAGTACAGGAATAAATCTGAAAACCACGAATTTGTGGTTACATCATTAAAAAAAAATTAAAATGTGTTTCAATTTTCAAAGTAAGATAACTATACCAAGTGGGGTGTCATATGAAAGGGCTTTACCTGTACATTCTAAAACAGATTTTTATTTATTTTTATGCATAATAGTTTTTGATTCATCGTACAAAATACCCGAGCACAGAAACCTCAGTGCGCGAGACTGAGGTTTTTTATTATAATCATATGTGCCCAATTGATTGTGCACAAAATAAAACTAAATTGACAGATCTAAAACTAGTGCTGTCCTATGCACAATGTTCTTCACAGAACAGGATAGCTCTACTTATATAAATTGAAATAAAACCTTCAGGTTTACAATGTTGAATTCCTAAAATGTTGAATTTGCAAAATGTTGAGTCCTAAAATGTTGACCTAAAAAGACTTACCGTCAAAGTTGTCAGTTTTAGACCATTTGTTCGGGGGATATCTCAAAAACTAAACGAGAGCTGAATATCCAGGGGGGGGGGGAGCATGGCCAATACCCCCCCCCCCCCCTCAGGCAAAGATAAATTATTTTGCATAGTTCTTGCTTTTTTTGTGAATATTCAACACAACTCCGAAATTCCACATTTTTCAAATTCAACATTATGAGAATTCAACTGCATGAGAATTCAACATTTTGAACCTGAATGAAATAAAACAGCTCTACTTGTAGAAATTTGTACAATCAAATTAGCATCATTCATTAGTGTTGAGTACATAAAACTTCTAAATCTTACTTAATGTTTCATTTAATTTAACTAATAAATAATAATACAACATCTAATATAACAAAAACAACTTTTCTGTTTTGAAACTGTTATTTAAAGAGGAAGGTATTTTATCACAGTTAAATTTGCATTTTTATTACCACCTTGAAATAATTTACTTCACATTTTGTAGTTACTTAGTTCACTTCGTTAGCTGTTTCTAATGATAGCACAGTGACTTACAATTTAAACTCAGTCTCTTATATTTAAATGTAAGTACATAACATACAAAATAATGTACGTAACTAAATAAGTTTTGCAATATTAAGTAATAGCAATGGATTTATATAACTAATCAGTGTGTGAAATTTTCGGGAAACTTACCTATACCTGCCAAAATGGCTTCCTAAATACCCACGCAAATTACAGACTTTGATAAACCAATTAGTCTAGCCAATACCTAGTTTAGTGCTCAGATCCAGTGGTTAGGTCAGATTCCCATACAAATCAGAGGTAGGCCTTAGCATTAGGCTGAAATAAGGATGTGTGTGGATATAGTGCTCGTAAAACAGTAGTTCGATCTGAAATGCAGGTCGTAGACTAAAGATTAACTGCGCAAGCCCAGTGGAGTTTTTTTTGTATAATGCGCAGTCATACGCCTCATGTTTTGATTGGACTATTTGTTTTGCGCGAAATTATACAGCGGAGCGAGTGATGTGAGTGAAACCCATCAATAGGATCGCTTTATATTTTATAGTTTAGCTCACTTAAGCTCTGGTGGAAAATTCAATGGTCTAAGGTATATAGCTATGAGAAGCTTTACTTTCAGAGCCAAAGTGAGCTATGGTGTAAAAACATATAAAGCATCTTATTGGTTTGCTTTACACTCATTCACATACATCCCTAGGCGTGTACCCACAATCTATTTTTCCTTAGCTGACTTAAAAGGTAAACAACTCGGCATCACGCAAAAGCGCAGCGCAAATGACGCCCTGTGCTATGCCGCTAAAATGTCATGTCTCTGTATTATGAGAGAATTCACGCTGACACTCCCCAAACCGGTTCCACAATCGCTAATTATACTGTATTAAATTTTTAACAAGTAAAAAATCAAACTTATAGGCGCAATGCACATCAGAATGGAGTAAAGTCTATGCGCGGCGTCTTAATAACAACTGAAGTGTGAAACGAATCTTTATTTACTTCGGCATAAAGACGGCTGCTCATGTTTCGCCCATCGCGCATCCTTTGAGTCTTCTCCGTGTTTTGTTTTCACTTTTCAATATACTGATTTCAAGTGTATGTACAATTGTACATATTATCTACAGTGGGTTTAAGTTGTTATCAAAAAGACTGCTCGACTCCTTTCCGTCTGTACGGGCTGACTCTGGGGCTGAGATCTAAAGAGCGCACTTTGGCTTTGCTCAGACTTAAGATGCTGTTAAAACGAGACAGCGTTATATCGCTGGCATAAATCTGTCTCGTTTTAACTGAAACTTAAGTCTAAGCAAAGTCGAAGTGGGCTCTATAGATTTCAACCTAGGTGCCGAGCAAAGCGCGTCGCTTATGCTTTTCTCCAAGAAGTGTCCTGCGATTTGTTTACATTTAAAGTCAGCTAAGGAAAACTCCTTGACGTTTAGCATTTGGAGATGGCTATGAATACCTTAGGAGCTTCATTAAAATTTTCTTTTCCGCTGCTTTGGACTGTGCTTTATAATATCCTTAAACGTGTATATTAAATAATAATTGTGTTTATGTTTGATGTGACAGCACAAGTGCGTGATGTCCGGTGAGACGCCCATCCAGTCCGCAGATGCGTTGCACACACCAGCGTATCTGTCATGGCGAAAATTGCAACTCAGCCGCGCCAAACTCAAGGCTTCTAGCAAAACGTCGGCGCTATTGTCTGGCTTTGCTATGGTGAGTAGTTTGTTGATATAGAATGCGAAAGTGTGTCTGTCTGTCTGTCTGTCTGCTACCTTTTCACGGCCCAACAGTTTAACCGATTCTAACGAAATTTGGTACAGGGTTAGCTTATATCCCGGGGACGGACATAGGCTACTTTTTATCCCGGAAAATCAAAGATTTCCCACGGGATTACGAAAAACACATACGCTTAATCGATTTGTATGGGTACCGAGGTAGCTTGCGTCCCTGTAATTGACATAGGTAACTTTTTATCCCGTAAAATCCCACGGGATCTTTAAAAACCTAAATCCACACGGATGAAGTCGCGGGCATCCTCTAGTAGAATAAATATATTTTTATTCAAGTAAACTTTTACAAGTGCTTTTGAATCATCAAAATAATTTACCACTATCGTAATATCATTATCATAACTAAGGCTGCGATCACACTTCTGCAAGATTGATAAATACAACAAAGTCATGCGCAATTGTCATATAAACTATGTCTAATATGTATTATAAATTACTAGCTGATGCCCGCGACTTTGTTCGCGTAGGTTAGGTTTATAAAAATCCCGTGGGAACTCATTGATTTTCCGAGATAAAAAATGGCCTGTGTCAATCTATTGTATCTAATCTATCTCCATTCCAAGTTTAAACCAAATTCGTCCAGTAGTTTTTGCGTGAAAGAGTAACACACACACAAACTTTCGGCCTTATAATATTAGTGTGATGTAGAGGATATGAAGTGTGATACAAAAGTTTAATTTGATTATTCTTCAACTTATCTTCCTCTGATCAATAGGTATCACTGCCCATATTATAAATGCGAAAGTGTGTTTGTTGATTTTTCAATCGCAATGGAGCGAATCGACGGGATTTTTGCATGAGAATCATTAACAACCTGGTGTTTTCAAAGTAAGGTAAAATCAAAGAGTTCCTACAAGAATTTTAAAAACTCAAATCAACAGCTTTTTATTAAGATACCTACGACATTGAGTTTGTTTAGAATATATTTCGGACTTTATAGGGAAGATTGTCGTCATCGGCGTCTCTAGCCTAAAGTTGCAAGCGTCTGTCAAAAATATAATGGTAATCAAAAACGTTTTCCTTTACAGGTAGCGATGGTTGAAGTACAATTGAATCCGCCAAATGATACGAAAGTGCCTCCAGCGATGCTCGTAGCGTTCACAGTGTGCACCACTTTATTAGTAGCCGTTCATATGCTGGCCTTAATGATAAGCACATGCATCCTACCAAACATAGAAGCAGTGGGCAACCTCCACAGTATATCACTAGTGCACGAATCTCCACACGAGAGGTTGCATTGGTACATCGAGATAGCATGGGCGTTTTCAACTCTGTTAGGCCTCATTCTGTTCCTAGTAGAAATAGCCATTTTATGCTGGGTAAAATTCTACGATCTAAGCGAAACGGCTGCCTGGTCCGCCTGTGTTGTCTTAATACCAGTTATGATAGTATTTTTGGCGTTCGCAATACACTTTTATATGTCCCTAGCGACGCATAAGTATGAAGTTACGGTAACGGGTATAAAGGAATTGGAACTGCTAAAAGAACAGATAGAAATGGATGATCACGATTCCCGGATGAACAACCTTACGCTTTTAGACCAGAGTAGGATAGTATGATTAGTATTTAAGATTGTTACTCCTTTGGATTGTTGCTGCATGTATTCGAATATTAAAATACTTCCTTTGTTTTTTAGGTAATAATCACGTTTTGCGCAATAACCATTGTATATTTGCGTTTTAGAGATATTTAATTTAGTTGTGTATTTATTAACCCCCGACCCAAAAAGAGGGGTGTTATAAGTTTGACGTGTGTATCTGTGTATCTGTGTGTCTGTGTATCTGTGTATCTGTGTATCTGTCTGTGGCATCGTAGCGCCTAAACGAATGAACCGATTTTAATTTAGTTTTTTTTGTTTGAAAGGTGGCTTGATCGAGAGTGTTCTTAGCTATAATCCAAAAAAATTGGTTCAGCCGTTTAAGAGTTATCAGCTCTTTTCTAGTTTTCTTGTTGAAAAGAAGGTTAGATAATCGTTAGGTTCTTAATATTATGTCAATTGACAAATGTCAAGCTGTCAAGATGGACGTTGCCTAAATACATAATTATTTATTTGAAAATGATGTTTTGGAAAACTCAAATACTTTGGATCGTCGGGGGTGTTATAAATTTTTAATTTACACTTGTATAATTAAACGTTAGGTACTTAGTTATTATCGGGTGTTATTGTGAATTAGCACATTCAATGGATATTATTGTCACAAACGGTATTTTCATAATCAATTAATTTTCTAACTCGATTATGGATTTCACCATTGAATTTTTGCCAAAAATGCAAATGGTTGTTTTTTTTTTCACGAAATCATGAAAAATAATGAAATTGGAATATTAATTAGATCCTAATAAAGTAAAATACCTACTTAACGAGTTCATACGTCAACTTCTATACTTTTTGGCAAAAGTGTTAAGGATATCATTGTATGATCAATGTCACCCAAAAGTGAATCTCATACAATAGTCATAATTCGTAACAAAAAAAAAATACAGACTGTGTTTAATGGACTTACGATAAATTACTTAACAAATTATTTAAATAAAATAATATACCTAGTTACGGTGTAATAATTTTATTATGTTCAGTTAGGTACTTATAAAAAAAATCCTTAACGATTTAGAATTGTCTCACAATGGTAAATTGAAAACCTTTTCTACAGAAAGAACAATGAGCCAATCAAGGGCTCAAAACCAATTAAGTAATAATATCATTCATAGGATGTTATTTGCACGTTTTTATAGTTTTTGTACAGCTACCCCCAAAATAATATGTATTTGCTCAAATCTTGATTGGAAATTCAGGGAATTATTTATGTAATACTTATTATATTTAGTTTATTCATAGCATCTTCTACATTGAATATAATGATACCGGCGGAGTTTCATCCCGGCGCCGCGGGAGAGCACGTAAAGAAATCGGTCCTGCGCTTGACCTCTCTCCAGTCGTGTCAGATTTCCGTCACATCTTACATGAGAGTGAATATAAAGTGCTTCTGTGTTTGCGCACACACTTTGCTTTTCTATCTGGGCAGGTTTCCGTACTTAAACGTTTCCGTCTATTGTGCGTTACGCACACACTTGTGCACTATAATATCTCCCGTGCAGATAGCTAATCTCTTATCTGTGAAGATTGGCCCCGGTGGCCGCATGTTTGGTCGGGAAGACGTTATTACTAACGCTTATGGCGTTCGATGCTCATAGGGCCAGCGCACATCTGGCGAGGCGCAGCGCAGAACATTTTTCACTGCCAAACCATTATTGACTGCTCGTTTTGAAATACTATCGAAAATCAATTAACACAACTACTAGTAATAGGGAAAGTAAAACAGAGTTTTGCCAATTGATTTTTGATATTATTTCAACGTAAGCTAAGTCGATAATAGTTCGGCAGTGAAATATGCTCTGCGCTGCGCCTAGCCAGATATACGCCTGTCCTTAGGTGGCGAAAAAGTTGTCGTTTGCAAAGGCTTATCCTTGTAAATCGTGACTTGTACAACTGTACCTACCGGCATTATGTTCGCGGTCGGGCGCTTGTTATCAGTTCCATAAACTGACCTTGTAGTTATTGGTGCGGTTAAAGTAGGTATGCGCTGTAAATAAAGTAAGGTTTTCGAAAACGTGACCTTTGGCGATGTTAATTAGGAAATGTTAATTTATTTTGAGACTCAATAAAAGTACTTAAGTACCTACCTACCATTTAAGTAAGGTAGGTACCATATTTTTATCACAGATATCTACCTGGATTTCAGGAAATTTTAATTTTCGAACTTCTAAGTTACGTGACAGCTCACTTACCGAAACCCTACACACATATCAGATATTTATTTATAAACATATCTACCTACTTTGGTTTAGTTATTGGAATGTTATTCAAAAAAATTCAAAATTCAAAATGTTTTTATTCAATTAAAGTTTTACAAGTGCTTTTGAATCGTCAAAAAATCTACCACTGGTCCGGAATGCCGAACAGTGGCCGAACTTGGGGGTGTTACACTATCAATATTGTATCGCGATTCTTAGATCGCAGGATTTCAAGAATATCGTGATCTCGGATGCATTGTGATCCTGGACAAATCAATCTATATTTCCTCGATACAGATGTGTGTTGTCGCGTATCGCGTGATAATATTGATAGAACAATTACAGACCTCTATGTCCGTAAGATTATGAATATATTTGTGGCACCCCTACCAACGGATATGAATATCCATAAATCATGCATGTGTTTATCATACCTACAGTACATACGCACGAGAGCATTCGACCACCAACTCGGATAGATATTGCATTATTATTCAAATAAGATCGTGTCAACGGCCGTCGCCGCCATTTATGTTTCTAATTTCCTATGGCGCCAAATGTTTGCAATTAAAAATACGTCAATGGGACCATTGTAAATCTATGCATATAAAAAAATTAAGCGCATACTTAGGATACGTTGTAATGCGCTCTTCTTGACAAACTACTCGTTGTCAAATGTTTGTCCTTATGTGAACAAAGGGTTGTTAGATCAGTCAGTCAGTCACCTTCTCCTTTTAAATATTAGATTTCGATCTAAGGGTGCGATTCGAGTGAAAATTAACGGAGCGGAGACGTTGATCGACCAATCAGAGATTATTGAGAGACGTGATAAAGTTATCACATCATCGAACAATAACGTGATTGGACACATTTCGGCTTCAGTGGAAATACACCTTAGAAAACAAAGTCATTTGCTACGTTCGTTAGTGTTGTATGCAGATACTAGGTATCTAACGGACGTGTAACGATAATTTTTCATACAAATATTTTGTGTAAACAAAATAAATTATACAGTGCTCCTAGCGGTCACGTAATGAACCACAATTTTTCATACAAAGTTTGCGAAACTCATGGTTGCCCTGGGTACTAAAAACACATAATAAGACATTTACACAACTATTATTTATTATGTGTTCTAATTTTTTTATTAGGTATATAGGTAGGTAAGTACTTATTAGTTCATTAGAAATAATACAAACCTTTGAACGGTACTTAGCCTCAATGTGCCCGCGTCAATTACGAAACCCGCAAAAGATGGGAAACTAGACTTTCTAGGTCTCTTAAAAACCTATAAGCCAATATTAGAATTGTTAAGTCAATGAATTTTATATTGTTTAGTAATAAATATAAGACACATTTATGAATAGGTAGGCAGGTAGTGCACTTTAGCCTACCAGTGTATTTTCCGGTTCACATTATTATATTAAGCTGCCAATGGACACTGAATTTACTCTATACCCTATCCGCGGAATTAAATTTGTATAGTGCTATCTCTGTTACGTAATCCCATACAAATGATAAAGCCAAACAGACAGACAGACTTTGTGCCGATAGGGTATAATATAGATACTAGTGGCGTTAAGTTCAAAAATAAACTGAACTACTTATATCAATATGAACCGGCCGTAAATATATAACGTATATTTATGAAGAATGTAAATGCCCCTAGTTCACGTTGTCCTAACGTGTTTGGCGAGTTTCTGAACTCGTTTTCGATTTGCGACGAGCAAATTCACTCCGCCTAGTGGCACATTCGCCGAACGCTTTAGACCTGCGTCTCTAATGTGCATTATTACTAACAACAAAGATTACTCAGTAAATCAGTTATAATTAATTACTGTGATAATGATAATGACATACTAATAAAATTCTATTCAAATTGAATTTGTATAAGGTTTTAAAATGTAATAATGGACGGACCACTTTATTCTAGTTGCACACCTATATTATTACTGGCAAGCTGGTGGTATTTTGGCATGGTGGTTTTTTCAATTTAGTAGGACTAGCCTAGTCTGGAGCTCGATCCACTGTCATTTAGATGGATCCATTCCAGATCAAGGGAATTGGATTCCCTGGAATAAATTTACTGGAGCCAGCAACTAGAATAATGTGAATCGGCCGTTGAAGACAAACCAACAATTTTATTTGTACACAATATAATGATCTGATTTTATTTTCCAAAATAAACATCACATTTGATCGATGCAGTGTTTTAAGTTTTTGTCAACCTGTCCTATTTTCTGCTTTAGCCAAACTTCACTTTTTTCTAAAATCTTTTTCGAATTTCTCAGTGTTTCCTGTAAAAACAAAAACCTTTGAATCTTCAAACCTGACGCTGAAATCTATAAAGCCTATTTTGACTTAGCTCAGACTTAACGTCTTAAGTCGGAGTTAAGTCAAAGCGAGAATTAAACCGAGACAGTTTTATGCAGAGATATATTATGTAACTCTCGTTTTAACCCTTTCTTAAGTTTGAGCAAAGTCATTTCAGCCTAAGACACGAACTTAAGTTCAAATGTATAGAGCGCACTTTGACTCAAGAAACTGTTAAAACGAGACAGTGTAATATCGCTGGCATACATCTGCCTCGTTTTAACTGAAACTAAAGTCTAAGCTAAGCAAAGTCAAAGTACGCTGTATAGACCTCAGCCTTAGTTGAGTCGTAAGTACTTATAGTGCCCAGCAGGAAATATTCTACATCGAACTATAGAAAGAGATAACGGTTTCCTAGAGCTTTGTCTCTGTTGTTGAGACCGACGAAACATCACATAGGTACGAGTGACAGAGACAACGCTCTACGGAGCCGAAATCTCTTTCTAAAGTTTTATGTAGGAATATTTCCTGCCGGGCACGGTACACACACGTAAGGATCTTGGAGCTTGCTGCATTATAATTATCCCAAGAAAATTCCACCAATGTGATGAATAGTCATGACTAGCTGATGCCCGCGACTTCGTTCGCGTCGATGTAGGTTTTTTAAAATTCCCGTGGGAACTCTTTGATTTTCCGGGATAAAAAGTAGCCTAAATCCAGGGTATAATCTATCTCCATTCTAAATTTCAGCCCAATCCGTCCAGTAGTTTTTGCGTGAAGGAGTAACAAACATACACCCACACACACACACACACACATACAAACTTTCTCCTTTATAATATTAGTGTGATAACTGTCATGACTCAATGGGGAATATGACGCAGAGATATTTACCGCAGGAATAGGATATTCCGTGGGCAGATCGCAAAACTGTCGTATGATGATATCGGAGACCATGGATTTGATGCAGACCCCCTGTATCCAGACCCCCTCCTGCAGCTGTCCGGTGTGCAAGTGGTAGAAACGACCTAAGCCATTCTTCATATCATTTTCCCAGTGACCCTCGTATCGATTTCCATTTTCTATAAGTTATTAGGACGATGAGGATTACGAGTACAAGCTTGGAACCTAGCTTTTCATGCTTTTGTATATAGGTATATATATTTAATGCTTTTGAGAAGCAGGCGTTACTGCGGAAGTTCATGATATACAAAGAATCATTTCATACTAGCTGATGCCCGCGACTTCGTCCGCGTGGATTTAGGTTTCCCGAAATCCCATGGGAACTCTGATTTTCCGGGATAAAAAGTAGCCTATGTGCTAATCCAGGATAATATCTACCTCCATTTCAAATTTCAGCCGAATCCGTCCAGTAGTTTTTGCATGAAGGAGTAACAAACATACACACAAACTTTCGCCTTTACAATATTATTAGTGTGAAAGTGTGATTGTATCTTTCTTACCTGCCTAATGAACGTAAAATTCGCTAGGTCTAGATATCCCTACGTAAGACGAGTAGGTAAGCCGTGATAGCCCAGTGGTCGTCGTCCTCCTTGTCGGGAGGTCCGGGGTTCGATCCCAGGCACGCACCTTTACTTTTCGGAGTTAGTTATATGTGCAATTAAATATGCCTTCTATTAACAGTGAAGGAAAACATCGTGAGGAAACCTGCATGCCTGATGCTAAGTTTTAAAATAGGTAGTCGCCTAGTCGGACCAGCTGGGCGTCAAGCATGGCGCTCGGAGGAAGATGTTCCTACTGTACCTACAGTCGAGCCTACGACACTACTCCCATACAACTAAGAAGGTTACCTAATGACAAGTGTAAATTAAAAATTTATAACACCCCCGACAAGTGAAGGTTACAGTAACTAGAAAAGACCGAAAAGACCTGATAACTTTCAAACGGCTGAACTGATTTTCTTGGACTATTCCGCGCCTACGATCTAAAGTATCTGAGTTTTCCAAAACATCATTTTCAAATAAATAATTATGTATTTTATATAAATCTTTCGACATACAAGTGTAAATTAAAAATTTATAACACCCCCGACGATCCAAAGTATTTGAGTTTTCCAAAACATCATTTTCAAATAAATAATTATGTATTTAGGCAACGTCCATCTTGACAGCTTGACATTTGTCAATTGACATAATATTATGAACCTAACGGTTATCTAACCTTCTTTCCTACAAGAAAACTAGAAAAGAGCTGATAACTCTTAAACGGCTGAACCAATTTTTTTGGATTATAGCTAAGAACACTCTCGATCAAGCCACCTTTCAAACAAAAAAAAAGTAAATTAAAATCAGTTCATTCGTTTAGACGCTACGATGCCACAGACAGATACACAGACACACAGATACACACGTCAAACTTATAACACCCCTCTTTTTGGGTCGGGGGTTAAAAAGAGCTGATAACTATAACTTTCAGCAGAACCGATTTTCTTGGATTATAGCTAAGAAAACTCTCGATCAAGCCACCTTTCAAACAAAAAAACTAAATTAAAATCGGTCCATTCGTTTAGGAGCTGCGATGCCACAGATACACCCCTCGTTTTCGGTCGGGGGTTAAAAAATAAATTATTTACCTTGTACAAACATACCAAGCCCCTCCCGTTTGCTCATATTCCAATACCCCACGTAATATGTACCGTTTTTGTACCACATCTTCCCATAGCCGTGCCACTGGCCTCTCTTCCAGAAGCCGAAGTAAATATCGCCGTTCTCGTAGTATCGCCAGCCGACGCCCTCTGGTTTACCCCGTACCCACTCCCCTCGATATTCCAAATAGAACATGCCATTTGGAAGTCTGTAACTTAGCGTTCCGAATCCATGTCTAGAATGTTTTTGTTAAGTAGGTATATAGGTACCTACCTACTACCCATCTAAATAAGTATATTTTAGTTAGGCACAATCTATTAACTATTACCTATGTATAAGAAATTAGATAGGTGTTGTATAAGAATTTGTTGAAAGCTTCAGGCTGGATTACAATAATTACCAACTCCTTGGAGTTTGGAGTTGGTGTATTCTGTGGGCTAGATGCACAGTTGTATCATATTATCATTTTATTATCACGTAGGTATGGTCTTATACTTACTAACCTAACCATAGATTTGGTAGGCTAAGTAGATACTTAGATAGGTAGGTACCTTGATCTTACCTAAATCCTTTATGCCAATCTCCTTCATATAATTTTCCAGTAAAAGTTAAAAATAATCCTTTACCTGTTCATCATTAAGTTTTTTTTTAATAATGACTAAACAGTTACCTAAATGTTACAGTTGTACAATAGATAGGCGTCACGAATGTTGAAAAAGTGGACACAAAAGGTTTCTAAGAAACCCATACTTACTGCAATACGACTGCTTGTATCAAGGAATATACTACCAATACTACTCTCTGGTTTGTATGTTTCCTTTTAGCACCTAGTGGTTCAAATGCTAAACCGATCTTGACGAAACTGCACAGATATAGGTTGGATCTTGGAGACAGTATTAGAACTTAAAAATCCTGTAAAAACTACATATCTATGGTAAAAACCTTCTTTTAAATCATTCTTCCAGTCTCCTACGTATTTATCGAACCTCGACGTGAATATCGCGTGGTGGACTCCGTTCTTTACAGATTTCTTCTCTGCTATTGCCGATAAAGGTATAAAAGTTCTCGGTTTACGATAAAAGGGCATTACTTGTAAAATATTTAATAAGTTAACGAGTGTTTGTATTATTTGTAAATAAAAAACAAGACAGTTTGACTAAAATGATTAAAAAATAGTATAATGCGTAAGAAATGAGTTTTCACGTGCCTTGTCTTTCATTCAAAAGTACGATTTTAGTCCTTATTTTAAAGGTAAACCATGGGTAAACCCATGAACGTGTCATAATTATACCTCTATGGGTAAACCGTACTTTTGACATGACAGTTGACCCCTAGAGCTATAAAAATACAAGTGTAAATTAAAAATTTATAACACCCCCGACGATCCAAAGTATTTGAGTTTTCCAAAACATCATTTTCAAATAAATAATTATGTATTTAGGCAACGTCCATCTTGACATTTGTCTATTGACATAATATTAAAAACCTAACGGTTATCTAACCTTCTTATCTACAAGAAAACTAGAAAAGAGCTGATAACTCTTAAACGGCTGAACCAATTTTTTTAGATTATAGCTAAGAACACTCTCGATCAAGCCACCTTTCAAACAAAAAAAAACTAAATTAAAATCGGTTCATTCGTTTAGGCGCTACGATGCCACAGACAGATACACAGACACACAGATACACACGTCAAACTTATAACACCCCTCTTTTTGGGTCGGGGGTTAAAAATGGAGCATGAGAAGTCATTTGACGGACTATACCATAGGACTATACTAAAAATTGTCAGGGATCTTAAAATGTCAGTTAGTATAATTAACTAAAGAGTTTTATAGAAAAATTCTTCATTGTTATTGTTGATTACTAAAACTTTGACTCATCCTCGGAGCACCGACATTGCTGTGGTTGTTTAAGGCTAGACCAGAATGAACTAAGCTGGCGTTCTATTTCTATAAAGTGGTTAACTACAAAAAATAATTTTTGAATAACCAAAAAAAATCGGTCAAGTGCGGATCGGACTCACACACCAAGTGTTTAGTACTAACGTTCAAGAAATAACACATTTTTAATTTCATGGCGGTCATTTTGAAATTTTTATTGTTTGTTGTTATGGCGGCAATAGAAATACCATAGGAATACACATTCTGTGATAAATCTTTGTCTATAACGGTTTACGAGATACTGACAGACAAACGGACGGACGGATAGCGGACGCTTAGAACCCTAAAAATAATATTAAAACAAAATTCCTTATCTAAACCTTTATTACAATAAAAATCTACAATATTTAAATGGTTCCATGCGCTTTCTTCAGTCCTCTACTAAGCTCAACAAGCTGTTGGTAGTGTTCTCTAAAACCTTGTAACGCTAAACCTTGTTGACTCTTCATAGCAGAGTTGGTGTTGATATATTTCTCTACGCACTGTATGCATTTGGTGTCGAGTTGGATGTCCTCTTCGGATAAATGATCTTGTTTCGTTAGTAGTACCGGTGTGGGCAATATCTGGAAGTGACGAAAAATCTAATGAAAAAAAAGTCGGTCAAGTGCCAGTCGAACTCGAACACGAAGGGTTCCATACCATCATTTAACAAATAATACTATTTAATTTTATAAATTTTCATGGCGTCATTTTGGTATTTTTTATATTATGTTGTTATAGCGACGATAGAAATACACATTTTGTGAAAATTTCAACTCTCTAACTATTACAGTTCACGAGATACAGCCCGACATACAGACATATTGACGATAGGGTCCCGTTGGCATCCTTCGGGAACAGAACCCTGAAAAGGTGTGAGTGTAACTTCATGGACCACGTTGAAGCAAAAGTTAAATGAATTCTGATTTTGAAGAGCCGGCAAAAGGTTTTTTATCGTAATAACTAGCTTATACCCGCGCCTTCGTCTACGTGGACTGCACAACAAACCCCTATTTTACTCATAGCGTGTCGCACTGCCAGTAACAGCATGACCACGCATGGCGCCACTCTGAACTTGTTCTCAGATTCTCCATACAATATCAATACTTATCCATACAATAGCCATATACTTACCTGTGTCACTAGCGCACTGCTCTCTTCACTCGCCAGGTCGCTGTGTATAGCGTGTCGCAAAGCCAGCAACAGCACGGCTTCACGGATGGCGCCACTCTGTACTAGCTCTAACATCAGATTGTCCATACTCTTGTGCCACGTTAGGTAGAACGCTAGTGGGCCAAAGTGGCGCGTAGATCTGAAAAATATAATTGAAATTTATTTATCATCATTATAATCTCAACCCATCACTGGCCCACTAAGTGGCTCAGTGGCTAAGTGGCTTGAGCTCTCCATATAATGTTCACTTTTGAGAACATTATATGGAGAGCTCAAGCCTGCAGGTTGCCTCACGATGTTTTCCGTCACTGTAAAAGCAAGTGATGTTTAATAGTTTAAAACACACATACTTACATCTAAAAAGTTAGAGGTTTTTTTATTGTTATTGAGAGATAGGATTATGCTTGACGACAATCATGCCTGAGAAAGAGAGGAATTATGAGGTCTAGTTTGGAATGTGCTTGCCTCGAAGATGGCTATTCACTCATGCTTTGAAGGTATTCAAGTTATACTTGGCAGGGAATACTGATGATAAAGGGATGATTAGTCACACTAATATTATAAAAGCGAAAGTTTGTATGTGAGTGTGTGTGTGTGTATGTGTGTGTGTGTGTGTGTGTGTGTGTGTGTGTGTGTGTATGTTTGTTACTCCTTCACGCAAAAACTACTGGGCGGATTGGGCTGAAATTTAGAATGGAGATAGATTATACTCTGGTTTAGCACATAGGCTACTTTTTATCCCAGAAAATCAAAGAGTTCCCACGGAATTTTTGAAAAACTACATCCACGCGAACGAAGTCGCGGGCATCAGCTAGTGTTAAATAAATTATTACTGACTTACCTAAGTAAATTGTACAGACTGTTCATATCAACATGTTGGTATGTAATACTGATGAGCTTATGGTACGTCGGCTCATCTGGTTCATACTGCACGCAGCATCTGTCCAGCACATACTCATATTTCTGCCTTTCTAAAAGGCTATAGAATGTCTCTTCATTTTCGAATATCAAAGGCTCTCTTATTTTCCGCCCCTGCATCGGGAAATATATCTGTAATCAATATTCCACAATACAAGTTTACATTATAGCACGTTTATTGTTTATATTAGCTTATTCAATCTAAATATCTGCAATCTATCGATAAGTTAAGCAAGGTTATTGTCATAAACAACCATTTAATTTTTGATAACAATGTTCATACATAACTTATCGTCTGATGATTGAATATTGGACGTAGATCTCAGTGTTCTATTCCCAAAAGCAAAAATGGAACACCTCAGAAATCATCCATGGTAAATCAAAGTCAAAAAAATTGTACAAGGTCCGTTAAACAGGTTTTGATTTGACAAAAAGTTAGTAAAGTAACTCTTTAACTCTGAAATTATGCTACTAAAAATCCCTAAAATTATAGACTTAAAAACATAGACTAAGCTAAATACCTAATGCACATCATTACCCATATTATAAATGCGAAACTATGTTTGTTTGTCCTTCAATCACGCCGCAACGGATCAACGTAATCTCTAAATAATTTTTAATCCTGCTGGTTCCGCAATTTTCGATCACTATCATAAAAATTATAAATAAGGATCAATGTAATTTTTTGCATGGGTGCAGCTGAGGACCTGGCGAGTTCCCAAGTGATTAATAAAAGCCTAAGGCCACACAAATGAAGTCGTGGGTACCAGCTAGTTAGACAATATATTTTCAGCATATTCATTATTAAGTAAAAGGGTATATCATTACCTGATTTAATCTTTTTCTTACATCATGATCACAACTTCTCAGAGTGCCATCAGGCTCCCTAAAACAATTCAATACATTTATGTTAATTTAGTTGTTCACTAATCTAGAAAATAGTTTTAGGTTTCTCAAGGAATTTAATTTTAGAGAAAACTCTGAGAAAAATTTACACATTGAATTTGTATCTTTTATGCAATTCATCAATCTCGACAGACATGACAGACATGTGTAAGCCTAACCCTAAAAAGATGATATCTTTTCATACCTTTCAACAATCATTCGGTGTTCATTATCAACACCAAAACTGATGTCTGTGAACAAATATCTGGCAGAATCAAATCCAGTCAGTGCTGGGTCTCTTGATAATACATCATCTATTGGCTTGTGTACCTGCAACGAATCCAGTCCATGTTCCAGTTAGAATAGGGAGAGTGTAAATACCTGAACTCAGAGTTAGAACTTGGAGTTGTCAAAAATTATTTTATCTATATTCTATGCCATTCATCCGATTGACTTGAAACTTTGTACAGTTGTTATTGGAACTTGCGACAATTCTACCAATACCTACCATATTATGGCATTGCAACAGATGTTGGAAATTAGCTAGTCTATATATCAATTGCCATTGAGAATGATTTGACCGATTTGTCTGTTTTTTTTTTTTGTTGTGTTGTTAGGTTTGACTACTCAGTTTTAAAAAATTGCACCCGTGCGAAACCCGGACAGGTCAAGACTATCCATATTATAAATGCAAAAGTGTTTGTTTGTAAGTTTAGTCTTCGATAACGTCGCAACGGAGTAACAGATCTACGGGGTTTTTAGCTTGAGTATACTTAAGGACCTGAAGAGTGATATAGGCTACTTTTTATCCCCGAAAATTAAAGAGTTGCCATGGGAATTTTAAAACCCTAAATCCACGCGGTCGAGTTGCTGGCATCAGCTGGGTTAAAAATAAATAACTTACTTTGACTACTGGTGGCATCTGCAATAACCTTTCAGCACTTTTATTCGCTTTTGCTTTCTCAATCTGAAGTTCCTCATCGGTCAGAAACTTGTATTTAGGAGTACGAAGCACAGAAACATTGTTAGAGTTTCTTTTTCTGAATATCTTAGCAAAATCTGGCCGAGTTAAACGTTTCAACAATATTTGAATTCCAGACGAAAAGAACTTCGGTGCTGGATCCTCTCCATCTGGATAAATATATCAGTTACAAATAAAAGAGAAATCGTCAAAACTATTACATATAAACATAAAATACGATTTAAATTGCTTACCATAAATTGATGGAACTATACTTATTTTCCTAGTAGAAATGAAGAGTATCTGTGGTTCACTGTGCCTAAATAAAACAGTTTTAGCATTCGTTTGCACTAGTTTTAATAAAGACATTATCTCCGAGGCCGAAATATTAAAATGTTTGAAATTTTTGAAAATAAATTTTATTTTTATTCTATAACCTCAAAAATGCATTTTTTTTTAACTAACTGGTTTTACGGTTCTGGGTTCTAACTAGAGCTGTAGCGAACCGTATGTATTCGTTACTTCTAACCCTATTAAACAGAATCATGTCAATCATGAATCAATGAGCTGAGCTGCTTGTTTAGTTATGTTGGCAGTACTGTCTTTCTGTCAGTGTGAGTGTTATAATGTTGGTATTGAATCCATATCATACATTACCTATCACAATTTTCGTTTTTAACCGACTTCAAAAAAAGGAGGAAGTTCTCAATTCATCGGAATCTTTTTTTTTTTAATGTATATTCACCGATTACTCAAAGACCCCTGAACCGATTTGAATTTTTTTTTTTTGTTTGAAAGGGTATACTGTGCAGGGATTCATCAGATCTTCACCAAATTCATATGGGACCACCCATATGAATTTGGTGAAGATCTGATGAATATCTTCGGAGATGGAACTCCTCAATGGATAAGAGCAAATTGCTCGCGATCAGTGTAATAGCTTAGTAAACAGTAGGTTTTTAACTGGGCATAACTAGCATATTATAGTACAGTGGGGCCACTAAAAATTGTGAAATAAAAAAATTTCAAAAGAAAAATAAAACCGACTTCAAAAACCACACGCACTAAAAAGTAATAAATAATTTTTGTTTAGTTATACGTGTAATGTACATAGGTATGAAGTCGGGCGAGCTTCACATTTGGGTTTCTAATTTTGTTTTATTATGCTCGCTCGACTTCATACCTAGGTACATTACACGTGTAACTATACAAAAAATATTTATTACTTTTTAGTGCTTGTGGTTTTTGAAGTGGGTTTTATTTTTCTTTTGAATTTTTTTTTTGTATGGAAGCCACGGCTGTTAAAACGTAGTGATGACTGATGATTACATACTCTTTGGTTGCGATCGGTGGTCGATGGCTTACTGGTCTGTGGTCGGTGGCTATTGGTGGCCTCAGACCAGTAATCCAGATTCCGGTGATGTTATTGGTCTGTGATCCCTTGTGATCCAGTGGCTGTGATGTGATGAGCCAGGGCCGTAAAATAAATTAAAAAAAAAAAAGATGTGATGACAGATGAGATATACACACTGACGTCTTTAGAGATGAGCGATCGCTGCAAAAAGTGAATTTATTATTTTCACGAAATAATGAATTCTTTAATAATACCAGTTCTAGATTTGATGTCCATTTCACATTTGTAATAACAATGGCGAAAAGAAAAGCGGGCGTGAACGATATAATTTATGAATTGGACAACGATGATATCGAATTGAGCAGTGATGACGAAGCTAAGCAGACGAAAATGGGACGTTTCGAAGACGAAATCCGAAAAAAACAGCGTCTAAATGCACATATTAGTGAAGAACAGGAGGTGGAAAGGTATTCTGAAGTGATAAATTTGGATTGCTCGAGCGATGGACCTTGTGACAAGATACCTCCAAACAATAATCAGAATGGAGGGAAAACGTCGCAAACCGACGATAACCAAAAAAGCTATCTTAAAAATGAAATCACTGTTGAAGTTTCAAAGAAAAACCAAGAACAAAATGACACTTTAATATTTGATGATCATAATATTGTTGTTGATTCTCCCTCTAACAGTGATTTAGGTGTTGTGGGGTGCGAAAATAGGACACCTTTGGTGACTGTGCGTTTCAAAGACAGGAAGTTTGCTCATACATATAAAAAAAGGGTTAGGGAGTTTATGATTAATCTTCTAAGATCACAGAGTACTGAAAGTGATAATTTATCTGGGGATTCGGATGTTGAACTAGATATTTGGCCGGAGGAGTTGTTTGAGGAGGAGTTTGATAAAATTGAGGAAGTTAGTAGAGATTTACACAAAGATGAGGCAATTGAAGAATTTGACAATGTGTCTGAGGTTGATGACAGCTTGTTCTTTGTTGACACTGCACCTTGTGAAGAAGCGCAGACTGATGTACCAAAATATAGCCAAGTAAGTGAAGGTTTATAAACTCAACAGAACAAGCTAAATAATTAAATACTGCATTTTTGGTTACCACCATTTCATTTTAGATAGCAATAGCCTTATTGGATTTGTAAGGTACCAGGCAGGAAATATTACATGCAGACTTTTGAAAGAAACAAAGTTTTGGCTTTGTAGAGTATGTTCTTGGTCACATATATCATATTGTGTTTTGTCTCTGAATTGACAGTCTTAATGATAGAGATGACACTAAAAAGCTTTTATTAATTATCTCTTTCTAAAGCTCTTTACATACTTTACCTCTGTAATATTAGTGTAGTCAATAAGGCAACTCTTTTTTGTACAGAATTGGTATGTACAGCAAAATAATTAATTAATATACTCATTACAACTTAATTTTAAGACTTCCAGCTTAATTTCTGACATCATTGAAGAAGATATCAGCTCACCCACCACCTTCCGGAGAGGGCCAACATGTTTTAATTGTGATGGAGCACATCCACTCAAAGACTGCAAACTGCCAAGAAACCATAATAGGATAGCTGCCAAGAGAAAAAACATGCCTGCCAGAGTTGGGTTGGTAGAAAGATATTACTATATTCTTTTTGAACAAATAAATGTGTCAGTTGAATGATAAGTGTATGCCAGATTTAATATTTGGCATTTACGTAAATATTAATTACTGATAAGTTTGACACTGTACTACTATGTCTCATTGCTCAACTCATGATTCTAACAAAATGGTTCCTATTTTTGAATAAACTCATTTACTGTTCTATGGTGCAAAACAGAACCCAGTATTAGAACTAGCTTTTTTTTTAAATTATATGGACTAGTGCTTGGCTGCAATCTGACGTGCTTACAAGTGATGATGCAGCCTAAGATGGAGCGCGCTTGCCTAGAAGTTGCCTATTCACTCTCATCACTCATTCAGAAACACACATTCTGAGATGAAGACAGATTCAGTATTCATTGAGACTGTTTTCTCTTTCTACTTCATCTTTGTAACCTTAACTTTACCTAACTTTACTTTGAATACTTTAATAAGAATTGTATAAGGAATGAAAACTGCCCTATGGCACAAAACAACTCAGTTGTAGTAGTACAACTCAGTAGTTGTAATATTGTAATTTTAAAATAAACCGCAAAACTGTAAAAAAGAATAATAAATAAACTCTAAACCTTAAAATGTAATGCAAAATTTTAATAAGAATCTAATATGATACAGATAAAGTTGAAATCTTATACTGATATTAAACTAAGTTTAATATGATAAAAATATACTTGCAGGCGATATCATGTAGAAGATGAACAGAAATATGGCCATCTAGTGCCTGGTAGGATATCAGGAAACTTGAGGCATGCCCTAGGCCTCAAAAGATATGAATTGCCTCTATATATCTACCGCATGAGGCTGTTGGGCTATCCACCAGGATGGCTTGAAGAAGCCAGGATATCACACTCTGGAATAACTCTATTTGATTCCACTGTAAGTTGTAACAGTATCACTTTATTTATCCCAAAATGATGCATACCATTTTTTTATAACTAGAGACCAGAGTATATTTGCATGTATATTTTAAGCTTTTTATGTTGCATACAATCCAGTCTGTAGTTATTACCACACACCACCTATAATATTACCATTTTTTGATTGATTGACGGTAAAGCCATGCTGTCAAGCAATTTAGTGTATTCTAGTATAATGCGCATAGAAAGTGATAACAAGTTTGGGTTCAATAAAACTTCCATCTTAGATGATCACTTACCACCAGGTGAGACAGCAGTCAAGAACTAGCTTGTCATAAACTTTAAACAAAATCCCAGTAAACATATGCTTACCTTCAGGGAAATGCAACTCAGGATCCTGAAGAAGAGGATGGTGAGCTCTGTGAGCCAGGTTCCAAGGATAAGTTTGACATTAAAAAGATTCTAGACTTCCCCGGTTTCAATGTCCCTGCTAGCTCACGATACATTGAGGTATTATACATTTCATTTCAAAATAAGCGATTTGCAAATAACTTTTAAATACATATCAAAAATTACGAAACTGGCAGGATTCAAACCTGCGTCTTCTGCGTTCGCCCGACAAGCCACGATATCACTTACTGCCAGTGACGAAATTTGTGATATGTATGTTCATTGTTCACTCAGTACTGAAGCGACTTTGAAAATTATTTGGAAATTTCCTTGAAGTGTAGGTAAAAAACAGTATCATAAAAATAAGCTGATTTTTCAGGAAGCACATTTATACGGTCTCCCACCAATGTCAGAGCAGGACAGCAAGATGGAAATGCTACAGATGCTCGCGCCTAACGCTATGAAGGCGTATAAGCGCAAGAAACTCACGTTTTTCCCGTCCGCCAATCAGAACTCTTTACAAGAGGGCCAGGCTGAAATGGAACTTGACAGTGGAGATGGTATGTCGAATTTACTAACTACATTTTGCTCTGGACTTTTCCTGTATAAATTCGAGTTATGGTATCACACTTCTCAGTTTCAACTGATTTTGAGCAGTCTAAGAAGACTAAAGATTCTTGTATTAATGAAATAATAATCTTCATAATATAATATTATTCTTCAACCTTAATCCTTTAGAAATAGCGGAATTTCCATCCATACCACCGCTACCCGATGAAGAACCACCACCTCCGCCGCCGCCACCACCCACACCTCCACCACCACCGCCAACAGAAGACGCACCAGATTTTTCTGTCAAATCTGACAAAGGTCAAAAGACTGATGACACTACTGGCAAAAAAATAGATGACAAAAACCTAGATGCTGTCAAAGAAAAAAAATATTTAACAAGTAAACAAACTGAAAAAGGAAAAGTAAACTTGTTTAAGGAAAAGGCAGTAACGGTTAAATCAAAACATAGTTTGAACAATGAAAAGAAAGATGCAGCCAAAGAGAAAGCAAATCTAACCAATGACATAAAAGATAAAGTCAAAGTGACCAATCACGACAAAGTTTTAGCTGATAATGAAGTTGATTTGGCGACGTCTAGTGATGACGAGTTGGAAGTTATTGAGGTGATGCAAGTCCCAGATATTCCGGTGCCCGAAGATGATCTTATTACAATCGACGATGAAGATGATGACGTTAGTAACATTAAATATAACATTTTCTATACATTTTATTTAACAAATCTGGTAACTGCTAATTGTGTGAAACCTTATTTTCAGTATTTATGTCTGGCAGATGACCAGCGCCCAAATGAAGTATTTTAGTAGCTCTAGTTTGATAAACAAATTGACATATTCGCACCAGTTCACTGGCGCGCATATCTCAATAGTGATGAGTTTAGTTTATTAAAGCACTTACACTTGAGTCTATGGAATTGGACAAGCATGCTCCATTTTGATCTACCATTTCGTACACATATTAACCAGGTTTTCACCTTAAAATAAAAGGGTTAAGTTAAAATTGCAGTTATTTGTTTTTACATATTAATTATTAGGTTGATTTGAATTTTTAGGACAAATCACAGCTAAGCAGCGGACCAAATAGCCCAAGTCTTGCTGTATTAGAGGAGAGGAAAAAGCGATTACTAGATGCGCTAAAGGGAGATGGCGATATTAGTATGGAAATGTTGGTACTTGACGAAACTTTTTCTGACAGTGTAGACGATGAAGAGATCTTTGAAATTGATGGAAAAGAGGCAGAAGATAAGGGTACAAGTGAAACAGCAAAAGAAGGAAATAATACAAGTGGAATAGAACTTGAAGAATTAACAGCTGAAGGTGACAATGATTCTTTGTCTGGGAATGAAAGGCAAGAATCGAAAGCAAAGGATGGTGAAAAGTCTCCAGTTAAAGTAGAATTTGATAATATAGAAATTAAAAATACCATTGTAAAGACTTTAGTTGCGAATGAAGATAAAAGTACTGAAATTGAAAAGACTTCAACTGTAATTGAAGAAAAGAATGCTAGTGTTGAAAAGTCTTCCGATTTCAATGAAGGAGATAAAAGTTTAGGATTGAGTTCAGTTCTAGATCCAGACAAGGGTCAAAGCCAAGATGAAAAAGACACAGCAACTAAAGAAGTTAGTACGCCAGATTCAAAAGCAGGTAAAGTAAAGACTACCTCGTATGGGACACCAGTTCTTAACGTTGCGTCTCCCTTTTGTAAATTACCGAGTGACGACAAGTTCGCGAAAAACATTTGTGACGTCATAAACTTTGAAAATCTTCCAAACTCGACAGGTAAGTTCAAACAAATTAGCAGTTTGCTCAAGAGGGTCAAATCTGCAGTAGATAGAATACAGGATTCATGATTAGAAAATACCACCTTTGAATGAAGGTGGTATATTTTAGTAAGAAGCAACTATGAAAGTCAATTTTAATTCAGCAATAAAAAATCTCTTCCTTATAGAGAACCAGAGGATGCCCGCGGCTTCGCCCGCGTGGATTTCGGTTTTTTAAATCCCGTAGGAACTCTTTGATTTTCCGGGATAAAAAGTAGCCTATCCTAGTCCTTCCCCGGGATGTATCCCAAGTCTGTACCAAATTTCATCAAAATTGGTTCAGCGGTTGGGCCGTGAAAACGTAGCAGACAGACAGACAGACAGAAACACTTTCGCATTTATAATATTAGTATGGATGGATTATACATACTTTTAAGTTTTGATGTAGAAATAGAAACTATTCTAGTTAACATACAGGTAAAGTTTTCTTAATAGTCCAGTAATTCACAGTGTTCATAATTATTATGACGCTAAAGTTGCATTTTTGAGTGTGCTTAATTTGTACATAACATGATATTTTTGTACCAAATGTTCATATAGTAATTAATAACTATACTTTCATGTACAAATCATGTTATATTGAAATGTGAGAAGAAAACAGTCATGAAAGTTTAAGTATTTCTGAAAAAAAAAATTGTACATAAATCTATTACCTACTTTTTTATTTGTGTCTATTTATTTCTTTGCCACCAAAACCGACAAAATCAGATTATGTAAATAAAACAATCAAACTTAGTGTCACAATTATCTTTATTTTTTTGCATAATATACAATTTCGATTGCAGTTGTCAATGTGTAAAAGCTGAATAATAATTAATCTAAGAGATAAAATATCATAATTTTAACTCAAAACCCAACCCAAAATAAACAAAAATACTAAAACTAGTGGAATATCACATGCTGGGCTAGACAAAAGTAGCTAGCTTTTTGTTATACATAAAATATGTGGGTATATAGAAACGATACTCATGTACTATTGACAGAGTAGCAACTTCATAGAATAAGCAAAAATGTACCTACCTACCTAGCCAGTCTACCATTGATAGAAAGTTGAAATACTTTGGGGATTGGGTCATTTACTGACAAACTCGAGACTAGTAACACAAGCCCAGTAGTCCCATTACTGTATCCACGGAGAGAAGTTAGTATAGGCCTCTCTGTTACGTAATCCAATACAAATGACAAAGACAAAAACTCGGTGGGCGTCAACCATTTTGAGTCACCAGCCAATCACATACGAAAGTATGTTTTAGAATTGAATTTCGGATGTTTTTTGAAAACATGTTTGCCATTGGTTGGCCACTCAAAATGGTTAACGCCCACTGAGTTTTTTGTCTTCGCCATTTGTATGGCATTACATAACAGAGAGCCCTATACTATCTTCTCCCGTGGATAGAGTATAATGTACTCACTCAATACTAGTTACTGCAAATCCGGCGTACGTGTAAGTTTTCTAATGTATGACAAATACTTCAAAGTTTAAACCATTTAGCCCTTTCAGTTTCTAGTTTATTACTAGCAAAAACAATGATCTACCATATTATATACAGAACAGATAACAGAACCTGTATTGTTACTACTGTACTGATTTTGTTTAAATAAGGTACCAAATTATTTACACACTTTAAATTTTCAATTATGTGTAAATATGTTAGCTATAACTTAACAGAATAATTAAGGGCACACAACTGAATAAACAATTCTAAATATCACCCAGTTACATTTTAAAAATTCGTATGAAGTAGCTACTATGACAAATATCATTATGATTTTAAAATGATATATTGGACAAAATATAATGGCCCCTACACACCATCAAGCTTATCGTCAATACTTAATGTCTTGATCCAATCGACAGTTCGTATTACACGATCAAGTTTATATAGCGCACAGAAGATACTTTATGAAACTATCTCATTGTTTTGACATTGATCACTCCTTAGCAACAAAAAATAGACAGTTTGCGTTTCACAATGTTACCTACTTATAGTGCGTTTCGTCGAATAGTACCTAGGCGTTATGTTGGCTCCCCTGTCTGTTGGGTGGTCATTGGCACCATATTGGCATGAGAAGACGCAGATTTTGTTCATTTTCATTTGATTTTCATTTCATTCATTCAGGAAAATAAAAATCTGCGTCTTCTTATGCAAATATGGTGCCAATGACTTGGACAGACAGGGGAGCCAACATAACGCCATAGGTACTATTCGATGAAACACACTATAACATTAACATGTCGAGCTTATATGATCAAGCCTCATGCAAATGGATGATATACTTGTTGGAGTTGGAAGTGAAGCCTACATAAATCAACTTTTTAAAAAAATATAAACAAAAACGATTTTAGATAAAAATATTAATAATTTAGTTCTGTTTGTCAATTGTGAGTATTGCTAGTAAATTATGGTCTTTTTATCGCATTTTACGTAAATAATTGTGATGTATTTTCAAAATAAGTGTTCTTCGTAGTATTAGTGCGGATTCAGGAAACTCATCACTTGCCTATAATATTGAGCTACAAAATATCATTTTTGAGTATTTATTTTGTGATATCTTGTGTTACTTTCACATGGGCAATGGGACCTGTCTTACTTAGGTCCTATAAAAATAGGGTTATAAGGCATTTTTATTAGAGATTGTTCACAGTGAATCCAGCACCGCATAAGGTCATCACATCTATCACCATCCCTTGAAAAAATAAAACAAACTAGCACCAGTTAACCACAAAATATATGGTTTACGATGCAATGTAACTAAAAAGTTTAGAGTTCCCATAACAGATCTATATATTCAATAACTTGGTATTTATATTACAATTTCGTTATATGGAATGATAGATAAATTGCTCTTATCATAGGTTCAGAAGTGTTGGAAACGCAACATCTATTAGACACTTTATAACATTAATCATTATATTTTATTTATATATTCTATAGATCTTAAACTGCTATACTTATAGTGAGATATTAATTTATTATTTATAGTTGCTATGCAGTTAACAATTAATCTATAATACATACGGGATTCGAGTTTTTCTCTTAGTTGTGAACCTTTGATGAAGAACATCGTCAGTGGCCGACGATTAAATTCTTGGTGGTGTCGGCGGGGCACCGTCACGATCCTGAAAAACATGATTATTTTCTAAAATCTCTCCTTCCTGAGTATTGGTACTTAGTTTATGGGGTAATGTACAGTGGCATTAGGCCAATCGGTTGGTGTCTGGAGGATTTCTATCAACCTAATAAAAAAATTACTGATTGATAAGTTGAAAAATATGTAGCCTAGCTGTGGCAGCGAGTATCAATCGAATGGGCGACTTTTTAGGTTTCTGTAAGGAAAAACGGAACCCTTATAGGATCACTTTGTTGTGTCTGTCTGTCTGTCCATCCGTCCGTCATGTCTGTCAAGAAAACCTATAGGCTACTTCCCGTTGACCTAGAATCATGAAATTTGCGGTTAGGTAGGTCTTATAGCACAAGTAAAGGAATAAATCCGAAAACCGTGAATTTGTGGTTAAATTATTTAAAAAAAATTAAATTGTGATTCAATTTTCAAAGTAAGATAACTATACCAAGTGGGGTATCATATGAAAGGGCTTTGCCTTTACATTCTGAAACAGGTTTTTGTTTATTTTATGCATAATAGTTTTTGATTTATCATGCAAAATGTTGGATAAAATACCCGAGTACGGAACCGGCCAAGAGCGTGTCGGTGAGTCTGACACGCTCTTGGCCGGTTTTTTGTATGGTCACTCATAAGTCAAAGTTGAGTTTAGAGTAATTACTTGAGGGTTGGCGGTTGGTTTGGCCGCATCCTGTATCTGGTTGCGTCTTGGGCGCATCATGTACATGGCTACAGCAAGGGCCATCACCAAGAACATGACGAGGAAGCTGTTGCCGGCCGACTCAGGCGGCGCCGGCAGCCCTGGCAGTTGGTCGATGCAGTCACTATCTGTGCAGTATGACTGGCCTTGGCGGAGCTTGAAATAAGTGGAATAAGACTAAGTTTAAAACAATGACTTTGTGGCTGATTCCATTGTACACAAACTTTAAACTTAACTAAAGGTCTATTGCTATTCCTTTCATAATGTTGCCTGCAGAAAAGGATAGCACTATATTTAGACCAATTTAATCATTCATTCAAGTCAATTAGAGATTGTGTGTGTGATCGGCTACAAAATGATATGTTACATTCACATTACAAGGTGTATTGTCCTGCTTGGCAATGAGTAAAACAGAAAATACAATAAAATGAGAGTAGAAGAGATAACTCTGCAAAAAATGTGACCCAAGAGACATAGTTTTAAGTCTTCATTATAACATAGTACTTCTTTCAAGTGCACACAACATTTTATTATTAAAAATACTTAAGTAATTATAAATAAAATAATGGGAACTATCAGTCATGGCATGATTCCCTTCTTTGAAGGCTAAAATTACTACAAAGTGGGACATCATAGTGTCTTAGTTGGCAGTCCTCACTTTGGATGTGTATGTAACAGATTATCTATCTATTTATTTAAATTGCTTATGCCAGAGACTTTGTCAGCATGGACTACATAAATTTCAAACACCTGTTTGACTCACGTAGAGATTGAATTTTAAAAAATCCTTTCTTAGCAGATGCCATGCCTAATTTCAGCTTAATCCGTCTAGTAGTTTGAGCTGTGCACTGATAGATCAATGAGTCAGTCTGCTTTTCCTTTCATATATTTAGATTAATTAATTATTAATAATTATAGCTGATACAGGCTAATAAAAAAATCATGGTTGGATTCAATGTCATTGCTAATAATAAGCATGATGCATCTCCAAGGTACTTATTTTCATAAAAACAATAAGATTAGCATAAATATTTATGTATTTAGAGCAAGTACTTTTATGCAAAAACTAATGTAACCTACCTACATAACAGCCACAAAATGATTATAAACAAGTCTGCATAATTGGCATATCAGAACTGATAAGGCTGTGGTTAAAGTGTAGTGTTGCATTACTAATTGTTCAATAAAACTTAAACTGCTGTATAGCAGTATATAAAAGCAAGGACTTATCTGGAAAGGCTCAGATATTTGAGACATTTTAATATTATTACACACTAAAAAATAAAAATGGAACTTATGAAGCTGTCAGTCTATCATAGCCATTTTTTCCTCTACCTAGTTATTAAATCTTTCAGTAAATAGAAACCCTTAGAACCATTGAGGAAAATACAATAATCACAAAAAAGATTACTTAATAGAATAATTATTATGAAATCAATGTTTTAGTATGTAGGTGGTACTACAACATTGGAGATTAAACATACACATGTAGAAGATAATAATATAATCTTGCTATAGTGCTAGTTTCTATCATTTCATATCAGCTGACCATTGAAATACTGATAAGCTAATTAATTATTAGACAGGTATTTTTTACATGACTACTCTTATAAGAAAAAATAGGATATCAGAAATTTTTCTTGTGACTACCAAATAAAAGCAAAAATAACATAACTAGTCTTTAAAAAAATCCGCTACAATATTGTAGACGTGGTAGGTACTGTGAAGGCAATTATGCACACTTGTTGATGAATATGGTACAAGGTCACGAATTATAAGACTCACCAGCGAGATGAGCCGCCGCATCGCCAGCTCGTGGTTCCACAGGCATTCACACGGGTCCATTTCATCGCCCATATCTGCGTAATACGACTTAAATTAGCACTTCGCAAAAGATTCCGTCAATGGATAATTTGTAATGGAATCCTTTGAATTTTCATTTAGATTTTAGGGCACTAATTAGAACAAAGACTTTATTTATAAACTTAAACGTAATAACGTGTCATTCCTTAGGAATTACAATAACTTTGTTTTTATTTACAAAATAAAAAAACATTGCAACAGATCATCTGTCACACGGGAAGTGAAAGTGATTTTGGGGTGATTTTAATAGCGATCTTTACCTGATTAACGTGTAGACACGTAAATGAAACGATGGAAGTTAAAATATATTATTTAAGGTTTGTTAACGTTAATGCACCCGCGTTTTAGCCTGATAAATAGTAAAAAATACAACACGAAAACACCTACGCCGACATTTTTACACTGTTTGCTTGGAGGTTGCTGATTGGTTTTTACTCTGTCATGTCAAAAGTCAGTAACCAATCAAAAATGAACAGTGTTTTCATTATTATGTTACAAAATACTACTAATTTGTTGAGTGTTGCAAGTTTTAAATAAATTGAACTTAGTGAAAATAATTTTCAAACAATAATTTTCAGCTTTATTTTTTTTAATAAAAAAAAATCCGAGAGAACAACACTCAAAAAGTAGAGAATTATGGTCTAATGGGTAGGTATGGAGGTATGTAGAGTAGAGCATGGGTACTGCAAAGTGAAGGTAACCGGGTTTATCACCCATCCAGTGATCGACAAAGGTCAGTATAACCACCAGTCACCACCGGCCAGCTGCACTAAATTAATATGTATGACTAGTGACTACAATCGGCCTTTGATTTCAAACTTAGCCCGCTGACAGACAGACGGACGGGCAGCGGAGGCTTAGTAATAGCACAATAGGGTCCCGTTGGTACCTTTCAGGTACGGAAACCTGAAAAGGAATAATCTTGCACAAGAACGTCCGCAATTTTAATCATATCTCGCACTTTGCAGCAGGTGTGTAATCCGGCGATGATGCTTTATCTCTAATGGTTCGTCTCTGGTCTCTGTATCAACTTTGGGCAACTAGGTACCTAATATTTTGATGATAACATTTCTCCTCCAAGTTACCTAAGTAGATAAGTATAACTGTCTTTTAGAAATTAGAATAGAAGTAGGTACCTACTTAGAAGCCAATAGTGATGGAGGAACTTTGAACCGTGACCATCTTTTAGATTTCAGCTGCTCCTTGACTGTTGAGGTAGGTACTCGTGAACCGTAATAGGTAGAGAGTTGAAATGTTCACAGAACGTGTATTTTTATTGCTGCTCTAGCAACAAATAAAAAATGGCCATGAAAATTAAAAAGATTAAAGTTATTTTTTGTACGATGGTACGGAACCCTTCGTGTGCGAATCCGACTCGCACTTGAGCGACTTTTTAGCGAACAAAGGAGCAGGCAAGTCATCATATCGTCGTCTTAGAGTGAAAACCTCGGGAATGCATTTTTGCTCAAATTTATTTTATTGCGTTTCTAGGAAGAAAACCTCGCAACGCACATCCTGATCTGACTAATTTGTTCATTCGATACTCGTAACGCCATCTATGACATTAAATGAGAAACTCGTAAATACTCGCTTCTAATTTTACAGCACGCAGTTTTTTCTTCCTCCTGAAAAGTTACTTCTTTTACACTTACGAGGTTTTCACTCTAAGCCGTCGATATAGACCGTACCTATAGTGATTACACCGCATATTATATGAACACAATAAGTAGGTAGGTACCTACCTAATAGCCTAAACCTATGCAGCAGAACCAGATTTTTTGCTTTTTGTAAGTATTCAAGCACAAAGTAGGTAGGTAGATACCTCATCCACGATGAGTGGGCTATAGTGAGCTTATCAATACCCTCCTAAGCACACCACAGGCGTCTGGCTGTTAAGCTTGAGAGGCCTCTCTGGGTAAGCTGGAATAGTGCACAAACCACTACACATTGGGAAACTCCACTGTATAGATTGTAGACCGTAGGCACCTTAATTTTTTTTTCTTGCGATAAAGCTCCATTATTATCATGGTAGCTTTATTGCTACTATCATCTAGCCTATGGACTAATAAGTGATATTATTCTAGCAACTTCTACTTATTGGCTCTGTTCTGTCTTAATGGGTATAGGTTCTGATTATTTGGATTAGCGCGGGGGTTGTGCGAGTACAAGGGGCGTCCCTACCCCGATTGCCATGTCGAACTGTCGCAAACTATAGTTTTAGGTATAACAGTCAATGCTGAGAACAAAACTCAGTAAAACTTTGTGGCTGAAATTCCGTTATATTTAGGAGCCACGACGCTTTGTCTGTCTGTGACATCGTAAATACGAGAACCGATTATGCGGTTTTTTAACATTCACGCACGTCACCCGCGTTCGCCCGCAACGGGTTAGTGCGGTCGCTGCGCGGGTGTGCAGGGCCGTTCCCTTCCCGATTGCCATTTCAACCTGTCGCGTAATAAGTAGGTATACATTGATAAATATAAAGCAAAGTACACATGACATTTGCAGATGAAAATTCAATACAATTAACGCTAGGCGTGGCCGGCGCTAGGCGGGGCTTCGCGCGCACGCCCCGCGCCGACCTACTTCGTAATCACTTGCTCAAAGGACGCTTTTCCTTGAATATTATGTCAATTGCACTGTTTTAAGTGCCTGTATATCTAAGTACCTACATCTAAATACATACAAAAACAAAAGTTCTAACTCACTGATTGACTCATTAACGTCCAGCCCAAACCTTTTGGACGCAGTAATTTTTACGCAGAGGTTCCCTTTAATTAAGCAAGTAAAATGTAGGCAGAGAATACGCCGCGGTTTTTCGAAATTACCACGGGATAGGGAATAAATAGGAGTTATACAGAAAATATACGTATCTACCTACCTACAAAAATTCTGTATTAAAACTGTAAGATTAAGCTACTTACTTATTACAAAAAGTTTTCGAAATCACTTTCGTAAAATATGACGCTTTTCCAACAAGAAGTAGGTATAGTACAATATTTGAAAAATAACAACAAGAGGCTTTATATTATTAACTATTTTTAATCGACTTCAAAAAGGAGGAGGTTCTCAATTCGTAGGAATCTTTTTTTAGAAATTATTATTTCCACACCAGGATTCCTTATACCTATCGTCGAAATCACTTCATTCCGTAGGTATTTGCGCGGGCAAGCGTGTTTATATATTTGTGTGCTTGTGTGAACGTGTGTTTAAACTAAGCTAAACTAAGTGTTTCTGTTATTATTATTTTAATTTTAGCCTTTTTCCGCATCTGTGTAAGTACTTAAATTGGATTAACCATTTAAGTAGGTATATTTATCCAATGTTTATTTAGTTTTACCGGGATACTTTAGGATTTTTAGAGCTCTGTTGACTTCAGCAAAAAAGACCTGCCTGCATCTAGGTAAACTCTTATTTTTCACTAATAGGTACCTATCTATATGCCTGTTTTACAATACAATAGAAAATTAAAAGAGATCAGTCTTCAATAATTTATTTTCCGTTAGTGAAAAAGTATTTAGAATTATCGAATTTTCTAGAAAGATCCCAAGTCAGAACTGTTTCCGGACTAGGAGATTGGAGGCGTGACCCGCCCCCAGGGTCGGACACTCTCACAGAGGGTTGTGAAGATTCCTCTCACTTGGCTGCGGTCGCCGCGGCGCGCGGACATGGCGCGAGTCTTGCGCCCACCTAGCCGCACGTGAGTACCCTGCCTTATATTGTTTTAAACAAACATTCGGTTAGATTCTTTTAAAAGTACCAATATTTAATTCTGTTATTATTATTATTGATCATTTACTGTTTTTCATGATTGTCTTTTCATAAATTAGACTCAAAAAGCTTAGAATAAGCAACACATAGTTCTTTCAAAATCAATGTCAAAAATGATAAAAAATGTTTGAGAAACGTTCGATTTTCAAAAGCACCTATTTTTTATTTCAGTCACTTTATTAGGATTCCGTACCCAAAGGGTAAAAACGGAGCCATATTAATGTCACTCTGCTGTCTGTCTGTCCGCGTGTAACAGGTCTCTAGCTCGTAGACTAAATGAGTTACAAACCCGAAATTTTTTCGGTTTAGAACGTTGACCCAAAATCAAATATTGATTAGAAAAATTAAACCATTTTTCAGGGCGGCTCCCAAACTTGAAAAAGGAGCCGAATTTTTTTTTGTCTTACCCTAGCATGTGGGGTATCATTGTTTAGAGCTCATTGAGTAGAGTACCTATGTAGTGATATATTTAATACTTTCTTTTATCTTAAAAAATAAGGAAATGGGGGGCCGTCAATGTTGTCAGTTTTAGATCATTTTTGTTACTGGGGCTATCCCAAAAATTCGACTCGCTAAGAATATGAAATTTCGGTATATTATCTACCATATAGTGCGTTTAAACAACAAATACTGAAAACAACGATTTGTAAAATAGTTTTTAGACTGTACCAAAACAAACGAACATTTTTTGGGTATTTCTTTCACAGTTTATTGCGATGTTCTAGCTCGGATGTGAAATAAGCATTTCATACACCCAAAATATGAAGTTCATAATTATGTACGAAACCCGAAAAGAGCTAGCCCCGACTCTCACTTGACCGATTTTTGTATTTAGAGGTGATAACCGTTTAACTTGCAGATTTTGCTGATGCAGCGATGTCATTTTATGAAATCGTTAGCGTTGAAATCGCAGAGGAGGAAAATAATGAAATCTATTGTTTTTAAAATGTCATTTATTTCTTTATAATAAATACAAAAAAGTTATACCTACCTACAACAGTTATTTAAAGAATTTATTGCTAACATCATAGTACAATAATTGTCTTTAGGCTACCTCGCCTTTATAACATACATACAATAGTACAGACAATTAGATCCTAATTAATAAAGTTAATAATATTATTAGGATCCTAAGTAATATTACTTATCACTAAAACATAACAATATTATAATGTCCCTTATATTTGAAATTATAACACACAAAAATTAAGCTAAATTATAACAATATTCGGAGTAAACCATTATGCCTACTACGAAAACAATAGTTCTTCTACAAAGAAACGAGCCTGCGGCGTTTAGTTCTTCTGCAAAGTCTCAATGATATGGCTGGAAATTATAATTTTTATAACAAAATGTTCGCGCCTTACATTTCGTAGCACGTGCGTAGCATTAAGCGTAGCACCCTTAAAATGTAAAATATCTTTTTATTAACCCCCGACCCAAAAGAGGGGTGTTATAAGTTTGACGTGTGTATCTGTTTATCTGTGTGTCTGTGTATCTGTGTATCTGTCTGTGGCATCGTAGCGCCTAAACGAATGAACCGATTTTAATTTAGTTTTTTTTTTGTTTAAAAGGTGGCTTGATCGAGAGTGTTCTTAGCTATAATCCAAGAAAATCGGTTCAGCCGTTTGAAAGTTATCAGCTCTTTTCCAGTTACTGTAACCTTCACTTGTCGGGGGTGTTATAAATTTTTAATTTACACTTGTTTATTTGAAGAATATGTAACTATTTACCTAGGAATAAAAAGTGTAAGGGAGAGGTTCTCCATTCTGTTAAACATGCTGTGAATTGAATGAAACGCTAGTAGACAGACAGATTGACAAACACACTTTCGCATTTATTATTATAAATCTGGATATAATTCTTGTCTCTATATGAAGTAGGTAATTGATATGTTTACCTATTGATATGTATCTATACCTAAACACCGAATCACCTCGGTAAATGATGTAGTTAGCTACGCAATTTATGAAGCCGAGCACAGCTGCCAATTTCGATGTGAGATTATTGCAATCCAATTTAGGCTCGGACTTGGCGTGCTGTTGTGATGACATAGTGTTTTTCGCGGGGAATACCGTGCTCCGTGACAGCTACTCTACCATGGGATCGAGTTAGACTAGGGTTCACAGTATAACGAAACGCAGCTACAAAATAAAGTCGCCTTTATTTACCTATAAGTCGTTGCATCAAGGATATTATGACACCAGATCGAAATACATACAGCCACGATCAGGTAGACAAATAAAAAATTGTAAAAAATAATTATACCTAACTCGGCGTTATAGCGACTCATCCCAATTTCACTAATTAGTATTTAGATATTGTGAATTATTTTTTAAAGAAACCAAAGGCTTATTTGTTACTTTTTGACCTCTCTGATGCTATAAAATACGAATCCATACCTATACTTTTTGCAGAAGATACTACCTCTTTAAATAAAAATATACAACAGCCGTATGAAAATCCATACAGTTGAATCTGAGATTAAGACGAACTGACAGACGGAGGGCAAAACAAAACAAAGAAACAAAATAAAATTATAATGAGCAATGAATAGTGATGGCGATTCTGCATGTCATGTATGGAAAAATAGAAACCTGAATAAATTCAGATTTTTAATTCACTCCTCGCGCACAGACAAAAATAGTGACAACCCTACAAACACCGGACAGCCTGGTCAGCCAAGGGCTGTTCAGTGCGAGCGCGGGATAACATTTGTCACTTCATCCGCCATGTTGGTAATTGAGTGGCCTTCAAACCGGGATTATTTCTGCTCTGTTAATTAAGCCCGGTTAAAGGTCGAGTGGAAATGTAATCACTGTGCTGTTTTGTATAGCATTTAATTAATTTTGGGGTACTTCTCGACAATATGGTCATCACCTTTTCTTAAAAGGGACAAAACATTAGATTAAGGCCGTAGGACTGACTGGACATATGTTTTTACAAACCCAAACGCCGAATTCTTTCTGCATCTTCTTACTAGGAAGATCATTCCCTATCCGTCGTACTATACTCTTTTTAAAAGCTCATTTGAATAAAAAAACGCAAACTTTTACGATTCCTTGCGTACTTATATAATATTAAACAGGTGAGGGAGGAACTATGTCGGATAGTTTATAAACAATCTGTTGAGCCCTTTTCAAATGAGTATTTAATAAGCAGCAATAGATAAGCAAACTTGCGCAGGTTCCAGAATGTGATGTAGGTACCTACTTATGTAGGCATCGTTAGGCAAGCGAGCTCTACCTTAGGCTGCATCAGTACCTATTTGCTAGCAGGTCTGATTGCAGCCAAGCACTAATCTATAATTTTAAAAAAACCTAGCTAATTTTGTAATCTTGGATTGACTAGTACGTACCCCGAAGCTGTGATAGCATAGTGGCTATAAGACGTCGGCCATCGTCGGTCTGGGTCTTGATCGCGAGCACATACTTCTAACTTTTCGAAGTTATGAAGAAAAATATCATGAGGAAACCTCCATACCTGAGAGTTCTCCAAAATGTTCTCAAAGTGTGTAAAGTCTACCAATCTGCACCTGCCCAGCGTGGCTAAAGATTCTTATTCTGAGAGGAGACCCGTGCTTAGTAGTGAGCCAACAATGGATTGATTATGACGATGATAGAGTACTGTTTCGTCACCGATTAATTCAGGGTTTATTTGGTTTAGTTTGTGGCGGCAACCGGACAAGTACTAGGATGTCGCTGAAGACCCCGACGCCGGGCGTCGGCGAGCGCGAGACATGGGGGAAGAAGGTGGACTTCCTGCTCTCCGTCATCGGCTTTGCCGTCGACCTGGCTAACGTGTGGCGCTTCCCCTATCTGTGCTACAAAAATGGAGGGGGTAAGTTGACCATACCCCACTAATCACACTTCACACTAATATTATAAAGGGGAAAGTTTGTGTGTATGTGTATGGGTATGTTTGTTACTCGTTCACGCAAAAACCACTTGGCTGATTTAGCTGAAAGGAATGGGAATAGATTATACGCTGGATTAACACATAAGAGACTTATTATACCGGAAAATCAATGAATTCCAACGGGATTTTTAAAAATATATGTATATCCAAGGTGCATTTTTTTAGACCGCAATCTTTTAGAGTAATATGCATTTTACTTAAATGGTCGCTAAGCATATTTCACCGTTTCTAGATAGGTCTTTATCTACTCCATTTACCATAAAATCTTAATGAAACGGATTGAAAAACTTCAAATAGTCAAATAATTTGACAAAAGATCTCTAATATTCTTTTTACGAGTACATAGGTAAGTATATTATTAAATTTTCACTAAGCTTGTCCGGATATCAGATATGTAACAATGATCAGGTGTGTAACAAATCTCTTCAGACTAAATTCACTTATCCCAGCATTATTACGTTATCCCGACTAAGTCAGTGTGTAAGAGGAGGTGCGGCGAGGTGATGAAACGCCGCCGTGAATGCTTAAGTGCCTCTTGCCGCCTCTCGTCGCCTCTCGCCGCCTCTTGCCACCACTTATGACCTCTTGCGACCTCTAGCCGCGCTAATTGTCGACCTGTTTCCAACTTGAAAGACTATTCACAACCTGTAAACTATACTTACCTGCGTATTCGTCGTACCTAGCTATATTACCTACGCTCCGCATTAGAAGTTTGTAACTTTGCCTACTGTTGCAGTGCAAATGCATGCAAAAAAGGAAACAAACTATGCAAACCTAATAGTCATAGCAATTACAAACGAAATAAAAATGATCATATTTTGCTCTTTTTAAAACACTCTGTGAAGTAATGATTCATATGTCATTGACTTCAAAGAGGGCTATCCGCAAAAAATGGGCAAAAATCAATTTTACAATTATGCTAATTATGCAGTGGATGACCACAGTCTGATGATATTAACATTTATTTTTTTAGGATCTCATTTCACCATTTCTTACCATTATTATAAATATTATTATTTTTGTGTTACCAAAATATTTCCGTTTGGGAGGTAGGTACGTACTTAGATGTTAGTTATTTTGATAAAAAATGTAATAATATATACATTATTTTTAATATAATTTAGGTACTTGTACTAAGTTTCACACATTTATGATTATCAAAGCAGATCTGAAATTCCTACCTCATATCTCTAGACTATGCATCGTAAGCACTTACCATACGACTCGGCATTCCCACAGTGCATGTCTAATTGCACCCTCACCTAGTGTAGGCTGTAGGGCTCTCGAACCTAACTGCCGATGACCGCCTTTAGACGGGCTTACTCGTAAATGCTAATTGAATTGTGAGGTTGCAGATCGCGTGAAGTTACAGTACTTAAGTTCTGAATTTTCTTCTTTCATTTTCATCATAGAGTGTCTTAAGAGTTCAAAAAACATAGGAACACAGTGTTTTCGAATAAAAACTTGTGTATAAAGTAATGTACCGATTTTAAAATATATATTTAACACTTGAATGATTTTTAACACTTGAAAACCAACCGCCGAGTTTCTTGCTGGTTCTTCTCGGTAGGAACGGCATTCCGAACAGGTGGTAGATTATTATTTTGACGATTGAAAAGCACTTGTAAAATGTTTATTTCAATAAAAATCTATTCTATATAACTAGCTTATAATCGCTAATCGTATCACTAATAGCCATATTATAAAATCACTAGGCATATTGTAAGATGTTAAGTGTTTGTTGGTTTGTCCTTCAGTCAAGTTTTAATGGAGCGTCGGATCGACGTAATTTTTGACGTGACAACGTCTTATAATTCGATAGAGCCGGTTGCACGCACGAAAAAACATGACTCATGCGGCGTTACCTCGCTCTGAGGCGTTCCATGTAAGGCTTGAAGTGCAAGCGAGAGCGCGGAACGAGCGACAAAGAAGCACAATCGGCCTTTGTTGTCACGTTCAACTATCGTCAGTAAACCGACTTTACACTGGAGAGTGACACATTATGCTACTTTTTATCCCGAAAAATAAAAGAGTTTCCACGGGAATTTTAAAAGCCTAAATTCACGCAGACGAAGTCGCGGGCATCAGCTAGTGTTATATAAAGTAAGCAGAACTAAATAAGTGGCTGTTATACGCAGACGGAAATGGGCAACCGAACTGGCGTTCGCAACGCGTTGGATGTCTAACTAGTCCGGAACTCGCCGGAAACCGACCGAATGAGCTTTTCTTCTTTGATCTTCCTATTGTGACATCAACATAATCTACTGTCCTATTTTATTTATCTTTATTTATAGGTAGTTTTATGCATAGATATGAAAAAAAGAATAGAAGAAAATAAGAAACAGAAGCCACGAGTTTGCACAAACCTGGCAAAAAAACTTAAAACGCAGTTAGAAGTCATATTAACGAAGTTATTATTTACTAAATAGTAATAAGTGTCAGTCCATGGTCTTATTGTGAATAGTTTCGACTAACATCTTAAGAAACTATAGCTTAGCTGTTGGATCAAGGGTAACAATATACAGAAGGCAGTGGTTCACGAGACGGCACGCATTGTGAAGAGATTCCGCACTCTGGAACCCTGACTACTGGCAGCTTGGGTCCTGCCCATCCCGCTGCTAGTTAGACCTATTTTACCATATTTTTGGTTAATATTTTTTCCGTCACTTTAGTTTTCTATTGTTTCTGTTATTTTATCATTCCTCTTTATTCCCTATTCCGCGGGAATTTTGAAAAATTCGGCCTTATTCCTTGTTTACATTATAAAGAGAACTTTTGTGGATACTTAACCAATTACAGCTTTCTAGGTCCATTTGTTTGGACTGGGCGTAGATCAGTCAGTCAGTGACTTAGGACTTTTCTTTTCGACTGAATTGAACAATTTATAAACTACCTACAATAGTCAAATACTTCGCAAGAATCAAAGTTCCTCCAACATTAATTACATCCTTCTCTTTGTACAACTTAACTCTTTGCCCTTTGGCGTCCAAGAGTCGGTAATTGACAATCAAAACCCGCCCTTTACGCGACGTCGCGAGAAACTTCGTTAGCTACTCGACGTGCAGGAAAATTAGTAACACAATAATAGGGGTAATAAGGTAATGGAGGGGGAAGGTCATCTGCAGCCTTCGCCCTTCTGTAGCCGATAGGACCCCCTCTTGATCTGATTAAATATCAATTCTGCGTAGCAATGTTATCGTTTGAAGTCCCGTCAAAGGGTCACCGGCGGAAATTTGTTTAAGCGCTAGAACGCGTTTATGAGCTGGCCGGCTAGAGCTGAGTTAATTCAATTTTAGATAGTTATTACTGGACGCTTTGATGGTGTGATGTCGTTGGTTAGTTGAGGCCAATTTACGGTGGAAGTTAAAACCGACTTCTGAGAAGGAGGTTCTCTATAGCGCGTGGATTCTTACAATAAACTAAAGAAACTAAGTATTGAAGAAGATGCGTGTCGTTCGCACATAGTATTCGCACAACTTCGAGATTATACTTAGCTATGTAGAAACAAAATTTTTTTTTTACTTTGTAGTGGCTTTTGAAGTCTTTTGCATTGATCAAATCTCTGGTCTAAATTTTGTAGCTAGCTCAACTACTAAAAAAGTAGTAAAAGGGGGAAAAGAAAGGTTAGAAAATTCCAACACATCTATTTATAATAAGCACAAAAATTATATTATTAAGTACCTACTACCAGTAGTCATTCTATAGTATATCCTAGTGATACACAAAATTACGAGACAGTACAACAGAAAAAGTAGGTATTATTTCTTTCTCGTAGCAACGAAAAATTGTCGTTGGCATGTACCTAATCAGTCGATCATAATCTTCATAAAAGCAAGCTGTCACCCCGCAGTGACCCGTTGTTACGTATATGCAATCTGTAACAAGTAATTTGGTCCCGTAATTGATTGTGGAGCACTTCATCATAGCGGCGTGCTTCGACCCCGTCATCCGTCACGGCATGTCACGGCAACGTCACGTCACGGCTCAGTCACGGACCACGGTGACGCTTTGAGTGCGTAATGGAGGAAAATTGATTAACGCTTTATGAGTGAGCCCTGCTGTTGACATCCTTTGCCTCGATATCTATCACATAACATTGTTACAAAGGCTAGATTACAACATGGGGTTATTCAAGGGGCGGCCCAACAAATTCCTGAAAGGTCTGCAACGCATCGGCGATTCCTCTGGTGCTGCAAATGTTCATGGGCGGCGGTAATCACTTAACATCAGGTGACCCGCCTGCTCGTTCGCTCGCTATTTTTTTTATAAAAAAGAACTGTCAAGTAAATACGCACTAACTTTACGAAATGACCAAGATTTTAGTTAATTTTTAATTTAGTCCATGTAGCAAATTATTTAGAAACATCGGTTATACCTCAATTCCTATGTTTTTTTCAATATGAAATATTGGTTTCATTCAATATGAAATATTGGAGGGTGGGACGGATTTATTTTATCGCTGGACGCAACAGGTCGCGGGATCAAAGCATCTTAGTACGTTCCTTAAGTCGTAGGTATAATAAAGAGTAGTCTCGCTGTTCAACTTTTAAACCAGGACAAAGATTTCTGAGCCCTGGGTGTAACTTCTCAAGTTAAGGTTAACCGAATGTACTTATATCTGTGATTTGGTATGGACGGGAATGACGGTAAAAATGACAGATTTGCGCACGGTTAACATTACTTTGAAAAATTGCACTAAATCCACTAAAAAATATTTTTTTTTTATAAGATTTCTACCGTAGGCGTAATGCAGGGACTCATAATAATTAATGATCGTCGTCATTACCAACCGATAGACGTCCACTGTTGGACATAGGTCCCTTGTAAGAACTTCCATACGCTACAGGCAGCAGCCTGAATCCAGCGGCGGTTCCCTGCGACTCGTTTTTTTTTTTTTTTTTGTAAATTTATTAGACTAGCGCTTGGCTACAATCAGACCTGCTAGCAAGTGATGATGCAGCCTAAGGTGGAGCACGCATGCCTAGAAGATGCCTATTCACTCTTGGCTTGAAGGTACCCATATTAAAAGTTAAGGGGAAAACTGATGCCGGCATTCAATATCCTAGCGGTTCAGGGTTAGAAACGAGGAAGCAAATCGCTGCATACGTGCCCGAGGATGTCGTTTCATGTTGTCTGCCCATCTACCTAGTGGGGGGTCTTCCGATTTGGCGCTTTCTGGTGCGAGGTCAGCATTCTAGCACCTTGGAACTCCAACGTCTATACTCTGGTTCTCCTAAGAAACTCCTCATTTCTGATTTGATCACATAGAAAAACTTCCGGAGAACTTGTAACCGACATTTTTTCTTTGCTTTCTAATTTCTAAAAGTCAAAAGCATACCTAAGGTTTGATTTTTACGTTTCAAAATTTTTACAACTTGCAGTTTCGTTTTCAATTTTTCAATTGAAATCTAGACTTGGGATAATAAAATCGTCGTGGGCCATTCCCGACGGGGCGCGGATGATTGGATATAGGTATTACGAGATTTCCAACGGAACAGTCTAAGCATTAAATCATTCGTGGGGTCTTAGGCTGATCGGAAGTCGGAAATGTGTTTATTATACCACGATTGAATCGAAATGGTTGAAGATAACTTTATACCTTCCTACCTATATCCGTTTGGCCTATTTCGTATCGCCGTGATTATTTAATTTAGTTGTACACTCTTAAAAGTGTCCAGCAATGATAATTGCGATATGACGTCCGTATTCCATATCATCACTCCGGTACCATTCCAGTGTATATGACCAATATAGGTCATAGACACTGGAATGGTGAAAGGTAAGTACCCCGTACAGACCTACCTAATATTCAGTGCAATCGTCATCATTCTTGGTTGGTTACCGAAGTAAGCCAAAACGAACTTTTATGGACTGTTAATTTATACTTATATTGAGTTCCGAACTGGAATATGCCACCTACCTATAGCGAATTTCATTTTTTTTAAGGTTTCAATATTATGAGGTAATAGAACAACTTACAAAAAAACAAAGAAATTAAACAAAAATAAAGAATTTAAAAAAAAACATGAAAATTAGAGAAATATATGAAAGTAAGCATTAATAAAATACAAAGTTTCTTAATAATTTTTAAATAAGTAGATATCAAAAAATAAACACACTATCCACACCATATCCACACTATCAAAAATTATAAAAATAAAGTACAGAGTTCTTTTTGAAATAGAAAATTAAAAAAAAAACGAGGTTTTAAGAAATAAAATCGGCATCGGTTCTAAAGTAATGCAGTAGACATATACATATACGCATTAGGTATGTAGGTACCTACTTTCAATCACTGATGAGCAACATAAATGTTCGTAGTAAATTGGTGCTGATAGGGTCATTACGTGTTCAACTACCAACATATTAAGTCTTTAACGGAAGACCCCTATTTAGCAATTGTACTCAATTCCTAAGTAGTGAGTACTACGCATCCTCGAAGATAAACAGTTTTTACACCTTATGAAAAATAAATTTTATATTACATTTTTACACCTTGTGAAGATGAAATTTTTAACAACAAGTGTAAATTAAAAATTTATAACACCCCTGACAAGTGAAGGTTACAGTAACTAGAAAAGAGCTGATAACTTTCAAACGGCTGAACCGATTTTCTTGGATTATAGCTAAGAACACTCTCGATCAAGCCACCTTTCAAACAAAAATACAAACAAGAAAACCTATAGAGGGTTTTCTTGATAGACACGACGAATGGACGGACGGACGGACGGACAGACAGACAGACAACAAAGTGATCCTTTAAGGGTTCCGTTTTACCTTTTGAGGTACGGAACCCTGAAAACGCTTCATACTCGAGTAGATTGGATATCGACACTGGGCAAGAGCGCCAACGTTCACGGTTTCTGTGGTAGAACGGTAGAAAATTACTAAGAACTTGGAACTTTCTTTAAACACTCCTTTAAATTTTCGCAGTTACATTCCACTGTATTGTCTCGAGCTTCATAAAAGCTTGTTCTAAGTACAGACTTAAAAGGCCAATTACCGCACAATTTGCGTCGCCCTCCGCGCTCCGCCCTTTGTCGATATGAAATTATTGCCTTGAGAATTGAGATCTGCGATCTGAGATTGCTCCCCCGAATGAAATAGAGTGAAAAAATATCCTCACTTTAAGAGGATTAGCAGGTCAATTGAGACAAGATATTGAATTCTCTATGGCTTTGAGTATTAATTGTACTGGTATTACCTATAATAGCTTAAGAACTTTAGAATTGTGTACTTATCTATATATAAGTTATATTCTATTGTTTAACTAGATGATGCCCGCGACTTCATTTTTTTTAAATCACGTGCGAACTTTTTGATTTTTCGAGATAAAATACTTTTTATCTATATTTCCAGGACGGCCTATGTCCATCTCCAGGACCCATCCAAGGCTTTCTCTGTATCAAATTTCTTCAAAATCGGTTAAATGGATGGCCCGTGTAAAAGAAGTAGACCGACATTGAGAAAAATTAATTTTCTTTATTATTGAAGCTTCTTAATTTTCTTAAAGTTAGCTTTGTAAAGCACAACATGAGTAGACCATAGTTGGAAACCTTGAATGTACGTATATCTATCTACCATACCTACTTATTTAATAGATATGACACCAAACTGTAAATGGTGCCGTGTAACTGCAATAATAATTCTACAGCATTCTGGCCTGTGATTCTGGCATTCCGAATATGTGGGTTTTGAGCTATACCAGACACACGCTACCTGCACAGCTCCTTGAAGGTAGCAATGGAAAAGTTGGTGTCCAGTCTTAAAGCCCAGCATACATTAATGGCTGTTTAATTACTGGGCATACTCATATTGTTATATTTTGAGGGTTTCCAAAATTCTGATTTTTATCATGCAGGCGCCTTCCTGGTACCATACTGCATCATGTTGGTGGTGGGCGGAATCCCGCTCTTCTACATGGAGCTGGCGCTGGGGCAGTTCCATCGCAAGGGCGCCATCACTTGCTGGGGCAGGATCGTGCCTTTGCTTAAAGGTAAGGATTTTATTCAGCTAAATTATCAAGAAGTTTGTTGGTTTTTTAAATTCTTTGATATTAGAGAATCCTACTGATAGTTCAAACCATCTAATTGAAGAGGATTCGTCATTATCAATAAACCATTATCGATAAACCCATCGCTGGTTCACTACAGAGCACGGGTTCCTCTCAGAGTGAGAAGGGTTTTGGCCATAGTCTATCATGCTGTCCAAATGCAGATTGGCAGACTTCATTAACTTGAGTTTATTTTCTGTTTTCTATTCTACAATATATATCTAACTATATGAAATAGCGTATAAAGATCATACTGAATTTATGACCACTTAACTCCGTCACGTACCACGTAGAAGTCTTGCAAACGCTCAATGTCTGAAAAATCTTGAGTTATAGCACTTTTCTAAAGCCCCCTACCTAACCCTGGTGGTTGAATTAGTCTGTCTGTTCATGGATACAACTCAGGATTATGGGTTCAAATTCTGAGCATCAATAAAATAGTGACTAACGGATTTTTTTCTTTTTTTGTATATTTGGGATAATTAGGTCAGTAGGCATAATATTAAATTTTTATTCTCATAAAATACATGTTATGCCGCTACGGCGTAGCTACGTGATGGGTAATGCGTAGCAGCTACGCTATGTTGGTAAGTATCTTCAACAATCCAACCAGCCTTACAAAATGTCAAAGTATATTCCTTTGATGATTCGACAATATATGACCTTATTTGGTATAAGTATTTTTTTCTTTAATTTCATGCTTGCGTCTCTGATTTTTCTTTAACGATATCAATGTACCTACTATATAAGCAGTCTTTATACTACATACTTATTACCGCTTATAATCGTTATTTGATTATATATTATTTAGCTCAACGGTTAAGGAGCGGACTAAATTGCGAAAGGTCGACCGACGACGCGACGGTTCAAACAAGGAGTAGGTAACCTACCTACGAGTGTGCCGTTGCATTACTGCCGTACCTACTCCTAGCACAAGCTTTACGCTTAGTTGGAGGGAAAAGAGGAATTATTATTAATCATAATTTACATGGCTTCTTAAAAAATATTAGGACATTTTGAATTACATACCTACTCTCATTGATCATTCGACTTTTATTTCGATTTTGAAATCCATGCTCGCATCATTTACTTTTCGTTCAGTAAAAATCCTTTCAAGTCATCGCTGCTAGAATAAAATAAAGATCATATCATTCGCGGCGGTGTGCCTTCAAGGCTTGCACTTAACACCCATAATTGACACCATTTCTCGCTCCCCTAAGTGCTCCATACGCTTTGAAAGGACTGCAGATTTGCGAGGCCGGCTTATGGCCGGTGATTTCATTTCACTTGTCACGTCCCGCTAGAGTGGCTCCAACGATATGATTTTGAAGAATAAAATTGGTAATGGAGTGGAAAGGACGCTTTTTGAGGACATATTTTCTATAAGGGTTGGGCGTTGTACCTATTAGGTACGTAGGTATTATTTTATCACTTTATTTTTTTAACCGAGTTTGTAGAGGTCTCAATTCGATGCCTATGTTTTTATTGATTATTTTCTAATGGGTAGGTACTTACATACCTACGTAACTCTTAAGAAGTAAGAATTTCCCTATCTATAGCCTATACACAAGAAGTTAGTACAGGCCAACCAATCACAAACGAACCTATGTTTTCGGTACTACTCTATTAGAGAACCTATATTATCAAAAACATTCGAAATTCAATCGGAAAAAATAGTTCCGTTTGTGATTGGTTGGTGTCTCAAAACGTTAACACCCACTGAGTTTTTGTCTTTGTCATTTGTATGGGATTACGTAACAGAGAGAGCCCTATACTAATTTTTCTCCGTGGATAGAGTATTGTCTAGGTCCTAGACAATACTCTAATCCTAGACTCTAAGATGTCATTTCTATTGCATATGCGTTTTGAGGCTTGTAAGTTTACCAGTTTTGAAACTATTTTTGCAATTCTCAATACTTGTTCTTGGCGAATAAATACTCTACTTGTTTTGTTTTATATTTATTTTGTCTGTCCTATTTTTCCATAGGTATCGGTTACGCGGTGGTTTTGATAGCTTTTTATGTGGACTTCTATTACAACGTCATAATCGCGTGGGCTCTCCGGTTCTTCTTCGCTTCTTTCACCACCATGCTACCTTGGACGAACTGTAACAATGACTGGAATACGGAATCGTGCCAACCGGTAAGAATATTTTCATATTGCTGCAGAACTTACTGAATAGACAACTTAAGTGTAAAAAATGCTCTAATAAGTGGAATCCTAGATTTTTATAGCTTTAGCTTAGTTATTAAGTTTCATTAGTTTATTTTAGTGTAATACGAAAAGGACAGACATAGTTTGACATTTTTAATTCAATTCAGAGCTGTCAAACCTCGTACTTTAGCTGTCGCGAGCCTATTGTTTAAATTTGTAGCATGCAGTACACTGAAATTTAGAATTTAGATGTAAAATACACGTCCCGTCCTTTTTTAGCAATATTAAAAAGAAAAAGACGTAGATATTCTTTTAGTTTAGAGAAAGACAACAGAATCGGTGCCATTGATTACTCAAGAAGTTACCTAAGAGTCATATAGTCACAATGTGCTGACCCGACAATTTAGCTCTAAGTACAGAATTACATACCTACTATACATGTAGTAATACTTGGATAACGTAGTACAATATTTTTGTAGTTCGAAGCGAACTGGACATCGGTAAACGCGAACAAATCAACACGCCACAACTCCTCCGCGTCCAACACCCCCGCACAAACCACACAATTCACATCTGCCGCTTCTGAATACTTTAAGTAAGTCACACTTACCTCGTAGGTATATTATTTTATACAGTTTCATATTACTCACCTACCTGCCCATAAACTTAATACTTGACCTTAGTCTTTATTATTCCAAGTTCATTTAGTTTCTATTCTCTTTTTTTGCAAGATAAGACTTTAATCATGCCTAATATAAAGCAATGATGAAGTCTAGATTAGAGTGGCGTGCTAGATATATCTATCTATCTATACTAATACCTCTATTAGTAGGTATTCAAATTTATCTTACTTTATAATGTTTCTTCTGTTAGTAAAGCATTAAAAGTACGAATTATACGCAATTCATAGTTTGGGAACTAATCATTAAGTGTGTAACGGAAAAGCATCACGACCCTCAAAAATTAGGAGTAGGTAAGACGCAAATAGAGATAAAAAGAGTTTAGTTGACAAATAAGAACTTACTGAACCAAAGATTCGCTATTCGAACTAGCACGATTAATAATTTATTTATTATTGGCTAAAAAGTAAAGTTCAAGCTTGTTGCTTACGAAAACGCTTATGTCAGCGAAAATGGAAAATGTTATTCTATATAGTTATTCATGAAGCAGATGGTGTTCATAATAGTTATTGTTTTGGTTTGACAACAAAAATAAGTGCTGTTTTTGAGGCATCAGTAAGTTTGCAGTCCAGTCACCTTTTTATTAAGAAGAATCAACTATGTAAAAATATTTTCAAGTAAAGATTTACACTTTTCTTGACTTTTTTTTAGCTTTATTTGAGATATTCTAATTCGTAATGAAATTTTCAGCCGCGCAATTCTAGAACTTCACAGGAGCGAAGGGCTACACGATTTGGGCTCCATCAAATGGGACATGGCACTATGTCTATTTATGGTCTATGTCATCTGTTATTTTTCGCTGTGGAAGGGCATTAGCACATCTGGCAAAGTACGTATTCACTAAAATATGGAAAGTTTGATAGTTTATCGACATTCGTTTGGATAATTAATCAGGGTGAGATACATACACGTATCAGAAAATTAACGTTAATTATTTTCTTTTGCTCCTAGTAAATGAATTCTTCTTTCAATACACCAGAAAAATATATATAATAAAAAAGGTATTCGAATCCTTCATAACCCTTTTGTGATGATTCATAATAATATATGACAAATGTCTGTCTGTTACCTTTTCACCGCTCATCTTCATAATTTTAACGTTTGCATCCCGGAAACATAAGTTAGTTTTATCCCGAAAATTAAAATAGTACCCACGGAATTTTTAAAACCTAATACAAATAGTACCTATCTATGCAGATTTTAAAATGCTACTTTTTTGATTCAGTTGGTAGTTAATTTTGACCGCCTATTTTCTTTCTAGGTCGTTTGGTTCACAGCTCTGTTCCCTTACGCAGTTCTGCTGATACTTTTGGTGCGAGGGATCACTTTACCAGGCTCTGCGACTGGCATTGCTTACTATTTGAGTCCTAATTTTGAAGCTATAACTCAACCGCAGGTATTTATTGAAAACGATGAGAATATTAAAGTTAAAGAAACAATAGTGGACTGTATTTACAAGAATTTTCCTTTTCAAGGTATGGGTCGATGCAGCAACGCAAGTCTTTTTTTCGTTGGGTCCAGGATTTGGTGTTCTTTTGGCTTATGCTTCGTATAATAAATACCACAACAACGTTTACAAGTAAGTATGTATCTTTAAAAAATAAAAATAAAAAAGTAAACTAACGTGAGACAACCGGATCCGTCACATTGGTTTTTATTTCAATATACAACTTAAATTCTTTGCTCGCGAGTTTATTTTGATACATTTTTAGGGTTCCGTACCCGAAAGGTGCCAACGAGTCCATATAAGCCTCCACTGTCCGTTCGTCCGTCCGTCACTCCGTTGGTAAATCCGTCCGTCGGTCTGTATCTCATGAACGGTAATCGGTAGAGACTTAGAGAGTTGAAATTTTCACTGAATGTGTAATTTCTATTGATAACAAATAATAAAAAATTTAAAATATCTGTCACGAAAATTTGTGTTTTTTCTCGTACGGAACCCTTCGTGTGCGAGTCCGACTCGCACTTGACCGATATTTTCATACTTTGAATTTTTACCAGTTCAGTGCATAAGAGTTTTTTCCATTTAAATACCTACCTACCTACTTACTTTCTATTTAATTGGTTTACCTACGACTTTTTCAGAGATGCACTTCTAACCAGCGTCATAAACTCCTGCACGTCCTTCATAGCTGGTTTCGTCATCTTCAGTGTCCTCGGCTACATGGCCCACGCGTCCGGCAGAGACGTTCAAGACGTGGCCACGGAAGGCCCAGGGCTGGTGTTCATAGTGTACCCGGCTGCGATCGCTACCATGCCGGGATCCACCTTCTGGGCGTTGATATTCTTTATGATGTTATTGACCTTGGGCTTGGATAGTTCTGTAAGTCCGTAGTTATATTGTTGCATGCATAGGAGTAATACTACCATGGTTGCGTGGTAATTAGGTTTTTAATTTATGACTAGTGCTTAGCTGCAATCAGACCTGCTGTTTTTAACCCCCGACCCAACAAGAGGGGTGTTATAAGTTTGACGTGTGTATCTGTGTGTCTGTGTATCTGTCTGTGGTACCGTAGCGCCTAAACTAATGAACCGATTTTAATTATTTTTTTTTTGTTTGAAAGGTGGCTTGATCGAGAGTGTTCTTAGCTATAATCCAAGAAAATCGGTTCAGCCGTTTGAAAGTTATCAGCTCTTTTCTAGTTACTGTAACCTTCACTTGTCGGGGGTGTTATAAATTTTTAATTTACACTTGTTAAGTGATAGGATAGGTAAGTAGTTTGCGCAAAGCACTGGCTGCAATTGGGAACATGACAATCGTTATGACATGGAATATAACTACGACTGTGCTGAGCAATCTTTAGCACCATGTAAGATATTGATCGAAAGTTTCGAATTTTGGCAGTATTGAATTTTGACATTGTTGGGTTTTGACAGTTTTCGATTTAAAAAAAATCGAATTTACTTCGAAGTTAACGAATAAAGTACTGCTTTTCAACAATCACAACTTGTGATGTTTAATTTTGCTCGGGCGTCAAATCCTGTCATTTCGGATCAACTTTTATCACAATAATCAAATTAATATGTCCATGATTTGATTTCTAATTTTCTCTAGAGCAACAAAAATGTACCAAGCAAAATTATGCTATTTACTTTTTTTTTGTGTTTTTTCTTTCCCTTCTAGTTTGGCGGGTCAGAGGCAATAATAACGGCACTGAGCGACGAATACCCCCCGATCGGTCGCCATAGAGAAGTGTTTGTGGCGTGTCTATTCACTCTGTACTTCATAGTTGGATTGACTTCATGTACTACTGGCGGGTTTTACTTCTTCCAACTTCTGGATCGATACGCGGCTGGTTACTCTATGTTGGTTGCTGTATTTTTCGAAGCTATTGCGGTTTCTTGGATCTATGGTAAGACGATAAAATATTTTTCATACGAGCTATTACTTTAGAGTAGGTATTCAAATTCAAATTCAAATTCAAAATGTTTTTATTCAATTAGACTTTTACAAGTTCTTTCGAATCGTCAAAAGCATCTACCACTGGTTCGGAATGCCTTTCCTACCGAGAAGAACCAGCAAGAAACTCGGCGGTTGCTCTTTTCAAAGATTTGATATACAATATTATGCCATGTATAAAAGCAATTGAAGTCCTGCGCATTGCTGGAGCGAATCGAAGTTCAAATCCACGCTTTTTTATCATTTACATAATCTTCGATAGTATAATATGCTTTTCTCAAGAGCATATTTTTAATAGATTTTTTGAACCTGTGTAAAGGCAAGTCCAAAATTGACTGAGGAATTTTGTTATAGAAGATTATACCCATTCCCACAAATGACTTTTGGACCTTCCTGAGACGGAGTGTAGGAGTCGCAAGCCTGTTACGGTGTCTAGTCAGCCTGTTGTGTAGATCGCCAACCTTCTTGTAACTAAGAATATTTTGTCTTACAAAAATTATGTTGTTGTAAATATATTGAGAGGCTACGGTAAGGATACCTATTTCCTTAAATTTTTCTCGAAGTGAATCGCGTGGTTTTAAGTTATAAATTGCGCGTATTGCCCTTTTTTGTAATACAAAAATTTTCCCAATATCTGCCGCTCTACCCCATATTAAGATTCCATAAGACATAATACTATGAAAATAAGCAAAATATACTATCTTTGCGGTCTCCACGTCAGTTAATTGTCGAATCTTTCTAACCGCGTAAGCAGCAGAGCTTAGTTTGCCAGCAAGAGTTGATATATGGGTGCCCCATTGCAGCTTCGCATCTAAGGTTATCCCCAAAAATGTAGTAGTCTCTTCTATTTTCAAAATATCATTATTTATCATTAAATTAATGTTACTTGTGTTCTTGGTATTGGGCAGTGCGAATTCAATACACTTAGTTTTTTTTGCATTTAAAAGTAGATTATTTACAGTAAACCAGTGAGTTACCTGAGATATGGCACCATTTATATCGTCAAAATTGTCCTTATTTCTATCGACTTTAAAAATCAAAGACGTATCGTCAGCAAATAGTACGATATCGCAAATATTTTGGACTACATATGGTAAATCGTTTATGTATACTAAGAACATGAAAGGACCTAGAATAGAGCCTTGAGGAACACCCATTAGTGAGGCTGATCCGGATGACTTCACATCATTCACACATACTGTTTGAATACGATCACTAAGATAGGACGCAATGAGACCAAGCGCAGTGTCTTTGATTCCATAGTGGCTCAATTTAACTAAAAGAGTCTCGTGCTCAACGCAATCAAATGCCTTGGATAAATCACAGAAAATACCAATGGCATTCTGTGACCCCTCCCACGCATTGAATATATGCTTTAACAGCATTGCGGCCGCGTCGGTTGTTGATCGACCTTTAGTGAAGCCATACTGTTCAGAATGGAGTAGCTTATTTAAATTGAAATGCTGAAGCAGTTGGTTGAGCATGATTTTCTCAAATATCTTGCTCAGTGTTGGCAAAATTGAAATTGGCCTGTAATTGTTTGGGTCACTTTTGCTACCCGATTTAAAAAGAGGTATCAATTTACTACATTTCATGAGATCTGGAAAAGCGCCTGTATCCACAGACTCATTAAAAATTAAGGCTAGATATGGCGCAATAATATCAATAATATTGTTAATTATTTTTACTGATATTCCCCACAGATCTCCGGTTTTTTTGCTTTGTAAAGATTTGAACACTTTAACAATGTCATATGGAGTAACGTATTCAAACCTAAACAACACACCGCATTCAGTGACATTGGCCCTGAGAAGATCATAGGCTTCTGTTGGTGAAGAGCTAAGGGAACTAGTAGTGATGACTGGAATGTTCTGGAAAAAATTCTCAAATGTATTTGCAATTTCAATATTGGAGTCAATAATACGGTTATTAATTTTTAGCTCCAATTTATTGTTATGCACTTTTTGTTTCCCAGTTTCCCAGTTTTAAGAGTAAGATTTACTGACAGATCTGGGATTCGGGCAATCTCAAATAATTAATTGAAACAGAAAATCTCCAGGATGCAACGGTACATTTCGTTGAGATTGATTCAGCTGTTAAGTTGTGGAAATGTAATAGGCACTTTCACATTTAAAATATTAGTGAGTATGGATAGATTGAGATCTTTTTGTACAGGTACTGAAAGATTCTGCGAAGACATTAAGGACATGATCGGTTTCCGACCTGGTCTATACTGGAGGATTTGCTGGCGTTTCGTGGCTCCTGCATTCCTCCTCTTCATCACTGCATACGGTCTACTGGATTATGAGCCGCTGCAGTATGAGGGCTACGTGTACCCGGTCTGGGCCAACGCTTTGGGCTGGACGATTGCTGGATCTAGCGTAATTTGTATTCCAACGGTTGCCATTTACAAGATTCTCACTACCAAAGGAACTTTCTTTGAGGTATGGGTGACACTTTCCTGTGCTGCTTTCAGCTCTTTTTGTTATGTTGATTTAACTACAGATTTTCCTTGCTTTTTTTCTTTGGTCTATTAGTTCTGGTTCTGCGTGAACTTCCATTTGGTTTGTAAAATCTATACGAAAAAAAAAAAAAAAAAAATTGAAGTATAATTAAGATTTCTTCATTCTAGCGTCTCCGTATCCTAACAACACCTTATGCTGACACAGAACACAGTTCAGTCCACAATGGAATGGTTGTATCAGAGAGTGGTGGTGTAAGGTTGACTTCCGCTGTGACGACGCCTAGTACCCCGCCCGCAAAAATCGCACCAACCGCACCCTCCGCACCAACCACACCACCGTACGGACAACCCGCGCTTGTGTGAGCGACGCTCTCTTTTGACGTCTACTATGTATAGACATGCACAGGACAATCGTTCAAATATTCTATCAACGGTAGACAAATAAATTATGATAGGGTTTCCCAGCGTCTTCAGAAGCATCTATGGTTTATGGTGTATGGATAGTAAATTTGAGGGCGAAATTAAATTGATTACCTTAGACCTCGGATTACATAAATAAGTAGTAGTTCTGCGTTTTTGGATCCTAAAAACATCTTGCATAGTTTGAACCTCTTTATAGAGAGAACTCGTCAAAGTGTTACCGATAATCCTAATCAAACTTTTACTTACATTTTAGAATCTATTCTAAGAATATCTTGTTTTTAATATTTTAATTCTTACTTTTATATTGTTGTAGTACCTATCCATAGCATTTTCTTTGATTTTGATAGTTGATGACTATTCAAGCTTCTTCTGTCAAGTCAACTTCAACTGTCAAGATCAATGCCATATTGATTTCGAACGATTAGGAAAATTATTTTTAGGCATAAGAGAACAAAGGAAAACCAGTATTAATACTTATCGTAATAATTCTGTAAAATATTTATATAACTAAATTACATACCTATATATTTTTCCGTTTATTTTCAAATAATAAAATTACTTAATAATATTCCAATATACATTACTTTGCTGTGCTTTTCAACATGCATTAATTTGCTTACCCCCTTAATAATTTATAAGTGGCTTAATATTATATATTTAAACCAGTTCATTAAACATAGGAGTCAATCTCTGCTGTTTAACTAAGCTTTAAAGCTTACTAGTTTGAACTCATATATATTACGGAAATGACCATATAATCTATGGACCTATTTACCTAAAATGTAGATGTATGTATTATAAAAAACATAGAGAGTAATATGATATAATCATTCACATAAGCATTAACCATTTTTTTAAATTAAAATGACAAAGTGCTATATCATAGTGCATTCTTGTAACTACTGTAAATACTTGTTAGGTAAATAAAAATATCAAAAAACATAAAATTATTATCTTCTTCAAATATTATACTTAAATACATATTATTCGTAATAAAATAGAATTTGTAATTAAATACATAAATTCGTAATATTATTCGTAATTCAAACTTTAAAATGCTTTCTCCTTTTAAGTATCTTATTATGTTATTAAAAAGCTTTATAAATTAGCTAATAGATAATTATATAAGTAAAATTCGTAGGTATCTATAATTTCTATCATAAAAATAAAGTAATTTTTTCAATAAATTCAATTGAAAACAACGAGTTTTGCATCAGTTCTCAGTTATATTTTTAATGTTATTTCATAAGTCTGTAAATCTGGTAACTCAGCGAACCGTCATGTTTAAATAGATGTAGTTATTTATACTTAATACTTGCATATACTTAATGACTTTGCATGCACGAGTCAAAACAAACTTCAATGTGCTACAAAAATTAAATTCATTTTAAGTAAATCAAGTTAGAAAAAAAAACTACAGAAAAATTTCGGTCCATTGTACATAAGATTTTTTTTGACTGTGCTTATGCAAGCCAAAGCGCAAAAGGTTGAAGCTGGAACAATTAGTCTAATTTATGAGCCGCTACACAGATTCCTGAACAGTGTATTATTATAATTATTATTACCTTCTCGTAGATTCCCTGCGATCTACCCAAAGTTGTGTGGAATTTGGCTTTTTTAACAACTGGCACTCCTCTGTCTTCCTTCTCCTATGTAATTAAAATGCGGCATGGAATATCGGATGCTTTAGATAAATTATATAGTTATACGTATAGTAATTTCTTATTAAACATCTCGTTTTATTAAAAATGCATTGAGTTATTAATTAGCTGTGGGTAAAATAAGAATTTGTGACATAACTAAATATATTTGAATACTTATTCACGTAATGAATTTGCATTATTTAGAAGTTCGATAAAATCGACAACTTATTTGAAAAAATGAATGCTGTGTAGATAATAGAAAAGTAGAAAATAAGTAACAAAGTTTTAATCAGTGTAAAAATAATAATAAATGTAGTTCATATACCCACGTAGAATTATTTATAGGTAAATTTTATTAACACAACTATACTTAAGAATTATATATTTATTATGACACTATCGATGTCAATAATACTATTATAACAATTTTATGCATAAGTATAAAATTTTCTCAATAATTGTGTAATCTCAATTTATTAACGATTAAATAGACTTTTAATCTCTGAATGTTGTGATTATTCGCTGTAACGTCTAGTAGTAATTAATGTAAATAGGTGCTCCATTTTTTAATTAATATTTATTACTTATATTTTTAGAAAAAAACTTAGTTACTATCCATCACTCCGTCCTGGGCAATGCGGATTGATGAATTGTACACATTCTATTTTAATTTGTTTGAATTTTATGTAATTCATTTTATAAATAGAATATAAGAGTACCTAATTAGTGAATTAGACGAGATGCTGATCGCTCTACACGACACGGTTACTTACATAATGTAGCGCCGTAGTAGCTTCAATGTAGCGATTCTGGCTATTAAGCCATTGAACTATATTACTCGTAGTAGTAATACCTCAATGTATTAAGCAGGTTAATTGCGCACTTTTCTCGCAAAGTAATAAAGTACTTATAAAAGTATACCTATTCATTCATTCGCTCATACTTTTCAAAAGTAAAGAAACAATAAAATGTGATTTAACTTGTTTTCTTTTCCTTCAAGCAGACGCACTAAACGAAAGTTATTAAACAAGGTTAAAGCCATTGAATTACCTATAATGTATAGTGGTTACAATCCAATTTAATTCAACTGTCAAAATCGAAACTTCATCAACCTGTCAAAACTCGAAACCAATAAGATGATACGATTGCGAGTGTGTTGTGCAATTACCCCAAAATCAATTTTTCCCTTATTTTAATGTTTAGCAACTATTCTAGAAAATGTAAATTAACTAAGTAATATATTCACCTATATTATTAAACAATTTAATCTTCTATTAACTTCAATGTGTAGAATAATAAATTAAGTAATACCACCTAGTTGGTTTATGTAACACGTTTGAAAATGCTTTTTATCTTGCGATTATCTCTTTTCGATGTTAAACTTCTATATGTGACAAAATATTTACCTATTTCTGTAATCCTAGCCGTTGTTGTTTAACTGATCAATAGTTATATCAGCCATTATGACTATTGATTTATAGAATAAAATTTTTACGTAACTTATACTGTATTTTATCTTTTAATTAAAACCTGTACCAGCCTCTACGTATAAATAATAATCACACTTATCATACCTATTACAAAGGCGCAATTTTGTATGTAAATCAAACAAAGATAGCTGAGTAGGTAAGTACCTATTTTGATATTATGAATAATAAGTAAGTATATATTAATATTATAATAGATCCAAAGATTGTAGCCTCAATAGCTCAATGGTTATAGGAGCGGACTGAAATCCGAAAAGTCGGTCGGTCGGGGGTTCAAACCCCACCCGATGCACTATTGTCGTACCCACTCCTAGCACAAGCTTAACGCTTAGTTGGAGGGGAAAGGGGAATGTTAGTCATGATTAAAAATGTCTGTGTGTTTGTTACTTCTTTACATAGGTACGTACTCACAGAAATCGCAAATATACTAAGAAGGCACCTACTACTCAACTGATTAGGTTGATATCATCTGGAAAAGATCTACTTAGACTTTACTCGTAAGAAGATTTTTTTCTCCCGCGTCGTAGTATTAATTTTGTTGTACCTATTTCTAAGCTTAAAAAACGAACAGACTAACTATTGATAGGACGGCATGGGCAGATTATTATTAATTTCGGCCGTTAATGATGAAACCAATAAATGGATCCAATTATGAAATCAATGAAATCCAGACTATAAATCCTATTTCCTAAAGCAAGGCAAAGTAATCTAATCTACGACTATCTTTTCTTTTATGAATTGGTTAGTCCCTCTAGCTATTATAGTCTACCGCAAATAGCCAAAATTATGTGCATTGTTCATTTTAAAACTCCCGCCACAGGTACCATACCCCTGCTATCATAGTCAATCTCACAGACCAATAATCTTATCCGTCTTTTTTTTTTCCTCTCGTCTGGTTCCCGTCTCTACCACTCTACTGTTAATATGTCCATGTCGTAGTTTGCTGGTAGTAATCTGTGAATACCTTGTGAATTTGTTGTGAATAGTATTGACTTGATGAATAGGTACCTATTTCAATAAGGCTGATTTTTCCTGATTCTGAACTGAAGATTTTGGAAAATTTGATCCGATTTGATCATATTCGTATGGATGCGCTTCACGCTTGTGTCAAACAACATACAGCAAGCATCTGCAAACACCACTTATTTAGTACTTTTTATACACAGTGTTTGGCTCCATTCATTTGATATCTAATCAAAGGTTTGGCTAGGGTTAGGCTTGCAGAAATTCGGATCGAACCTTGATCGAACGACAAGCGCCAAATTACTAAGAGATTACCATTACTTGTCTGTGACAAGCGCTCCCAAGCTTTGGCAAGCAATAAGCATACGCAAACACCGCAAACATCCGTCCACACGCTTGCCAGTGCTTGTTGTTTGCTTTTTGCCACAAGCATGAAGCGCGTTCAGTATTATCACTGATTTGATATCTGCAGCCTGCTCAGAACGCGCAACCTTCCGTTTTTGACATGTCATAAATTGACAATTGATTTGACATCATTTGACTTTGACAATCGAGATTCGAGATCGACACAGTTGACATATGACTTGACTTATGACTTGTAAAAGCTTTAATTCATTAATTTTCGTGTTTAAAATTGTAAAATAAAACGTATAGAAAGTAGTAATTAAATAAAGTAATTAATTGTGAATCAATATGGAAAACAAACCAGAAGAAGCAATTACCCCTGAAAAAACAATATTCACCGCCATAGCGCAAGGTGACCTGGTGGAATTTAAGAATATCCTCGCCCAACATAAAGGCAACGTCGATTTTTTCGACGAAAATGGTATGACGGCACTCCAGCACGCCGCTTATAAGGGTAGCAAGGAAATGGTGCAACTATTGCTTGACAGAGTGAGTACCTGCCTACTAAGTAGTCCTAAGTAGGTCACCATATTTACAAAACCTATTGTCTTTCTAGATATAGCTAAGTGCTAACCTTTAATTTGATATTTGCAGGGTGCAGACGTGAATTCTGGGAAACATGAGTATAATTACACGGCTTTGCACTTCGGCGCGCTGTCTGGTAACTCAGAGGTATGCAAGCTGCTCTTGGACGCTGGAGCCAAGTCGATTGCGACCAACTCCGTCGGCCGCACTGCCTCCCAAATGGCTGCGTTTGTCGGTAATCACCACACAGTCGCAACCATCAACAACTATGTGCCATTGAGTGAAATTTCCTTTTACTCTGTCCCCCAAGGACAACAAACAGAACCTTACCTCCCACCTTTCTTAGTAGAACCATTACACAAATTCGTTCTCGGCGTAAACATTCATCCTGTCAGATTAGCCCTTAACCTACAACATACACCAGCTTTACTAGACCATGCCGACAAAGTTAGTAAAGTACTTGAAATGCTTTGTAAAAGAGAAATGACTAGGGGTACTGACACAAATGAAGTTATGGCATTCAAATACCACTATCTCGCTTATGTTATAAAAGAAATAAACAATATAAGGGACAAACAGAAACCTAACTCTGATAAAGAAGATAAGAAACATGACATTGTTGAAATGTTTGCTAAAAAGCTCTTGAAGCCAGGAAAAGATGGAGTATCTCTAGATCTAATGGACTCGTTCTTGAAGGATTGTGTACGAGAATTTCCATACAGAGAATGTACAACATTTCACCAAATGGTCTCTTCATTGACTAGTAAAGACCCTCCGCCCGCCTTGTCAGTTATAAACTGCACTATTAATGGCCAGAGAGGTTTTGTTGATGCAATCCCTTATTGCAGCACATGTGGGGAAGAGAAACCAGCTAAGAAATGTTCCAAATGCAAAATGGTGCAGTATTGTGACAGGGAGTGTCAGCGTTTACACTGGTTCGTTCACAAAAAGGCCTGCAATAGAGAATCTAGTGTTCCCATTAGTACTTCTAATTCTAAACCCACTGTTGATGCTGCGGAGTTAACATCGGAGTTACAGAATCTTGTTGCTGGATAGTCCATTTCACTAAGATTGCAATATTTGTTTAAAATAGATGTTAGTTATTAAGGCAATTTTCAGCCCGATAATAGTAATATTTTTTTGACATAATTGATACAATTACCAAACCAATAATAATTTATATTCCATGTGCATTTACAACTTATTTCTTATGACATACCTATTTAAATATTAATTAATGAGAATCAATATATTATGTTGTAATAACTGATTGTATGCATATTGTGTTCTACACCAATGTTAATTATTACCATATTTTTTCTGTCAGTGCTTTTAAATGTGAATTGGATGTATTTACTACTGTAGTATTACTATTAATATCTTGGTCCATCATCTAGGAAGAAATTTTGAAAAGTTACTTGATAAATTGAATTTCACTACCAACCAATTTCACTGATTAGACTTTTTCATACTAGGAGTAGGAATATTAGGTTACAAAACTTCAGTTTTATTACGTACAAACCACCTCAAAATTTCTCCCTAGATAGGAATTTGAAGGTACTACAGACTCGCAGTCTAATCTCCATTTTGTAAGAATAAGAAATAAATCCATATTATTCTTGTTGTTGTAAGTGTTTATTAAATAAGTAGAACAATAATATAATTTAATGTGTCACTAGTATCACTTTGATTTTTTTTTAATTTGACAAAATAAGTAGAATATTGTTATAATTTAACATGTCATTAGCATCACTGATCGATTTTTAAATTTAATTAAAATTAATATACAAATATAACGTCTAGACTTTTTTTCACTTTCATGAAAAACTTGCTATAAGAGGAGGGAGAGATGAATAAAACCACAAAAAGTAATATTAAAATTATTTACTTTATCTTCTTACATAAAAATAATTTTTATATGTACAATTCTATGCGTAGCCTAAGTACATAAATTAGACGTAGTTTTCTAAAACAAAAAACTTCAATTTATTACTTTTCTCGTACTAAATTAAAAGTTTGCGTAAGGCACTTTTATCACATAAAATATAAGTTCGACCCTAATCGTTAACATCTACGAGGTAGGTTTAAGAAGTAACATCGAGTAGGTAGGTATTTATTTACAATACAGTAAATATTGCGCATTATGCCCGTCGAGATTTCCATAGAAATCCAGATAAATTAAAATATTGTCTAAAATCAGAAGTGGGATCAGCCTTCACCGAGTAAAGCACTGATGGTAAAACTCTTGATGCGTCTGCAAGGAGCGGGGGCAGTAGGCGGTGTGATGTTCGTGGGTGGAGGGGGTAAAGTTGGACCCCAGGGAGAGCTCAGAAAACTACCAGCTAAAGTATTAGCGGGCCACATTCCTAAAGGCATTGGCATAACATGTAGAGGATTCATGTATGGTAACTCAGGAGGGTAGAATGTAGGGGGTGGGGTTATGTTTTCTTGTACTACGAGTGGAGCGGGTGATTCTACTAAAGGTGGAGATCTAGGGGATGAGGACCGGAGGCTGCCTTCTTCCGAGCAAGAAGACGCCGCATCAGAACAGGAGCGTTTTGCGTCTGTGGTTTCATTTTGGTTTTCTGGATTATCTGGTTCTATGTTCTTTCTTTTGCACTTGGACTGGCCGCAGGCGCGGAAACCTTTCGCGAATGGATTGTTGTCGATCTTCAGTTTAGTTATCCGGTCGTTCTGTGGACAAAGAAAATAAAAGTTTAGTTAATTTTAACTCAGTAGAGTAAAACCGAAGTACTTTTAAATACTAAAATAACTATGTTTAAATTTGATAATTAGGTAGGTGAATATAATCAGTAATTTATGGATTTGATACAAAACCCACGAGCCGGAGGATTGAAGTGGTGGAAAAATGGTTCAATTATTGGAAATATTTACCAGGTTCCAGGTTCCATAGTGCACTGAAATCAATGTGATCACAGTTTGAAGTAGCATAGAGTTTGAAAAATAACGTCATTCGTTTTAAAAAAGATGATTCCGTTACGTTGTGCAATTAACCACAAGTTCGGATTGTCATGGCACACAATATTTAAGACATTAAAATGTTGATTTGCTATTACGTTTTAATTTGATAGAGTTATTAAGCATCGAGGTGGCCATCAATAGATAAAGATTGCGTCTCCATCCGCGCATGCGGTCACGATTTAAACATTAGATAGGTTCTTACTTTAATTATCTATTTGGCGGGTAAGGTTTTATTTCTCTTTTAATTACTTATGTACCTATATTCGTGACGCCCACCTACAAGTTTTTCCTACTTAACTATCTTACCTACCCAATCACAAGGGTTCATTTTGTAAGGTATTTCTAGCCTATTAATTCTTTTATCAAATACGTACTTAGATAGACTAGGTACTCATTTAAAAGTAGGACTGTCATTATTTTGTCTTAAATTAATATTGTGCTAAGCTATAGTACTTACTTACGTACTTACCTAGGTCTACTAATAAAGAGATTAGGTACTTTGTGAACTAATTTATGTCTAGGTAGGTAGGAACCTACCTATTTACTACCTAGGTGGTAATCTCCGAAACTAAAGTTTTTTTTTTCAAACTAAATATCTATTAAGCTACCCTTTATCTAATAGATATAACGCGAGTGAAGTCGCAGGCAAAAGCTAGTTTATTATAACTAGTTTTTTAACTGTGCTAATTCTCGATTCTGGGGTTGCAGGGGGAGTAAAAAGAGCAAGGTCCGAGATTCAAATCCCACCCGTTGTTCTAATTAGCGTACCTACCTAAAGAGCACAAACTTACAGTGGAAAACGGAAACTCAACTCGTACCTATTTGTTAGCCTTCAATTAGTTTTTAACCCCCGACCCAAAAAGAGGGGTGTTATAAGTTTGACGTGTGTATCTGTATATCTGTGTGTCTGTGTATCTGTGTATCTGTCTGTGGCATCGTAGCGCCTAAACGAATGAACCGATTTTAATTTAGTTTTTTTTTTTGTTTGAAAGGTGGCTTGATCGAGAGTGTTCTTAGCTATAATCTAAAAAAATTGGTTCAGCCGTTTAAGAGTTATCAGCTCTTTTCTAGTTTTCTTGTAGAAAAGAAGGTTAGATAACCGTTAGGTTCACAATATTATGTCAATAGACAAATGTCAAGCTGTCAAGATGGATGTTGCCTAAATACATAATTATTTATTTTAAAATGATGTTTTGGAAAACTCAAATACTTTGGATCGTCGGGGGTGTTATAAATTTTTAATTTACACTTGCTAAGTTGGAAATCTCATAAGTCCGTAACCATATCAAGTTTCAAATTCCAATAGGCAGATAGGTGCCTATCTCTACGGCGAGCTATCTTATCTTAGTGGGAATGCAATTTAAACATCCGTTTCCGCATACATCCTCGCTAATAGCTAATAGCCTGTAGAAGCTGTAGGATAATTGCTGCACATGTGGCGTCCTGGCGACAGGCCAATTAGCAGGGCGTGGAGGCGCATCGCCGTCGCGTCGCGCGTCGCCCGCCCGTCGCGCTGCTGCCGGCTGCATCGCTGCCTCAACACGGCGCCAGCAGTCGTGCTTTCCAACTATCCGTAACGCCCAAAATATGTGATATTTACTTTCCCTAGTTTTTATGTATCTAGAGATTTGACTTTAACTTCAATTAGCCAAGTTAAGATGCCGCTGGGATGATAAAAACAGCTTAGTTTGGCTTAATCCTAGATTGTATAATTTGACCTGGGAATAGGTAGGTTTTTTAAAATGCGGATACAAGTTAGCCGCAATTAACGTTAACTGCAATCTCACCTGGTGGTAAGTGATGATACAATCTAAGAGGGAAGCGGGCTAACCTGGAAGGGCTATGGCAGTTTTTATTAAACCCAAACTCCTTTGGTTTCTACACTGCATCGTACCGGAACGCTAAATCGCTTGGCGGCACGGATTTGCCGGTAAAAAAAGGTAGGTATAACTTGGTTTACTTAAAAAGTAAACAAGTAGCTTCTCGCTGAGATGCGGGGCGCGCTATCCTACGTGACTTGATAAATGGGAAGAATCATGGTATCAGAAAAAGACAGATAACGAATGTAGGTATAGAGTTTATTGAGAGTTCAGAAGGTAAACCACAGAATTAGGAAAAAGACTCGGTAAACCAAAGCAGGGAATGCTAGAGCCTTAAAAATTGAGGAGATTGAGATTAAGTTAGGCGTCTGTCTCTGGCTTGGCAGTACCTAATTAGAATCCATTAACATAGACTTGACAAACAAAAAACAACGTCGATATTTGCACTTTTGGTGAGTGCCATCAGAGTTTATCTAGCAAAATCCTAAAGGCAAATAGTCCCGTCGCGATACGCGAAGTCACTTGTAAATGACTGTTTACATGACACGATAAGGCGGCGCCGGCGGGTGCCGTGTGCTAAGCATACCACCAGATAACCGTGCAACTTGCCACGTTCTAAAGCTTGCTAAAAGCTAGCTATTAACTCACTTTAAAACCACTTCTCAAGTCGGTCGGTTAGTTTAAAGTTTAAACGAATGCTCGAGATGTGCAAGGCGCCGCCTTCGATCCGCCCTGTCGCCCGTGACGTCACGCGACTTGCAGTTGCTTTTAACATTTTGCATCAACTATTTCACATATTTGCGACTGTCCCGTCGCCAGTTTTTTCCTAATGTGTAATTAGGGTCTGTGTAAATTTGACTCAGTTATCGGGTGCAAACGGCAAAGCTGTCGGTCGGAGATTTACAAACATGCCATGTCTAGACGATGATTAATCATGTATAAATATTTTCGGTGTGGCAATGCAACGTATTGTTACACGGGGATTGGTCTGCCACCTAGTTACGCTCTTAAATGGGCGTCGGCTATCGGAAAGGGGATTTTCTAATTCGATGGTAATTCGTAACAATAACGTGGCGGGTATGTGTCCGTTTGAGCGGGGATAATGTGCAATGATACGCCGACGGCCATTGTCGAGAAAGGGGTCCCGTTACGTGGACAATTCCGGGATTATCCTACAAAGCCGCCGGCCCTATAATTGTAATCGTAAATGGACGCGAGAAGCAGTTCGCGCCTCGTTGCCGTCAACATGAAACTCGCCGCCAGAAGAAGCCGCCGCGACCTAATTACTGTACGATGGATTATGCAAGAAAATGACGCGCTTCGCTGAGCGTCTAAAGGAAAAAGCTTTATGGAAGAAAACAAACAGCGGGAGGGCGCCGCAGGACGGTGCAGATCTGTTACAATTTGCTGTGCGGACAGCTTTAATAAATTACATTAAAATGCGTATTTAAGTACGTTCAAGCCTTAGAATCACCACAGGCTCCTGAAGAACAAATAAAGGTGTAGAATTGTCCAATAGGTACACTTATTTTTATCTGATCCTTGGTCTAGAAGTTAGAACTATAGATTTACGAGTGCCGATTGTTTGCGACATTTTGTTCTAAGAATGTTAACAGTTGTTTATTGTCATTGTTTTAAATTCCAGAAGCGTTTTGCACTTGACCCACCTAAATGGGATCCTACTTACAATGGGATCGTCTATTATCAACTCATGAGTACAAAACAAAGATGCCGTTACTGTATATACCCACTCATGTTACTGAATACTGACTAACTGTTGATTCATCAAATCTCGCACTTTATTCAAACACAATACAGAACTGTTAAGCAAGCGGGCCGACGAATTTTAAATTAGTGCTTTTGTTTCCATAACCGAAGACGATGACCAGCGTCGCCGACGCAATCTCTAATTTTTTGCTCGGCGTATGGTGTAAAAGCTTTGGCGCCTTGGACTCCGAAAAAAAATCTGTTCGTACTCATAAGTGCGAATCGCATCGTTTTCGGAGAAACTTACTACGTTTTCGTAGAATTGGAGTTTGATCATATCGGTTATTTCCTACTGGGGTTACCCTCAAAGGTGTCAAAAGACCATAAAAGACCAATCGTTACATAGAATATTATGTGAAAAACAAAAATATGATTTTGCTAAGCAGATAAATTTCCTACCATGCAGGTATCAAAGCTTTTAACTTAATTTTAGCACTGTTTTGGGTCGTTTTGCTTGGAAATGAGTTCAGATTTGTATTCAGTGGGCCAAACATTTCAGATTGAAGAAAGAAAGAAAGTATTTTGATCAGAAGTCAACAAACTACACCGTTTTGTTAGCCAGCTCCTCATTAATGATGATGATAATATAGTAAGACAACTGCCTCGTTCGTCTAGAGGTAAGCATATTCAACTGTAGATGACGAGGTCCTAGGTTCGATCCCCGGGCCAGGCCAAAATAGGTATTGGTATCTAAGTAAGTAGGTAGGTACTAGCCCAGAGTTAGAAAGGTGGCGGTGTATCGCCCCCGTGCCTCTGAAAGCTGTCTGTAGACCTGATCTCTCTCCGGTCGTGTCGTATTTCCGTCCCATCGGGCTATGAGATTGGGGGAATAGGGAGTGCATCTGTGTATGCGCACACACTTGTGCACTGTATTTCCTGCGCAGTTGGCTAATCTCTATGTAGATTGACCGCCGTGGCTGAAATTAGGTTGGGAGGACATTGTCATGATAATTACCTGGTAAGCAGTAACGGCTATAAACTCAGTCTCTGGGAAGGCGAAGGAAGCGTGCGGCGCGCCCCACGCCAGCGCTGCGGCGTCCCTCGCTCGCACCACAAGCACGCGAGGCCGGTACTTGTGCATCGATGTTAGAACCATCTGGAAGGAGAACGTCACATCATCATTATCATGATTTAACCTATCACTGGCTCACTACTGAACACGGGTCTCCTCTCAGAATGAAAAGGGCTTAGGACAAGCTGGCCAAGTGCGGATTGGCAGACCTCGCACACCTTTGAGAAGATTGTGGAGAATTCTCAAACAAGCCGGTTTCCTCATAATGTTTTCCTTCACCGTTAAAGCAAGTGATATTTAATTGCTGGTTTCTTTTTCGGGTGTTATTTTAATCGCTTGAAAACGCTCATAACTCTGAAAAGTTGGAGAGGTGCGAACAAGTCAAGCCAACGTCTGTAACCAATAAGCCATCACCGCTTTTTCCATTTAATTACTACAAAGTGCAAAAAAGATATTTGGGATGAAAAAAAAAACAGATTGGCGACACGTCTGGTGGTGGGCGGCTTTGGCGGGCCCTACACAGGCCCTACGACCCTACGAGAGCTTATCTGGTACTTGACGCGCTACCTGCGCGGGCGCCGCTCAGCCACTTCATGCGTAAAGGGTTCTGTTTTGTGTTTTCTTGTACTTGTACACTTTTTTGACGCTGGAAAGCCTTTTTTACGCGACTACTGAACTTGAAACGTGATCTATTTGAGCTCCGGATATGGGTTAGCTTATTCCCGCGACTTCGTCCTCGTCGATTTATATTTATTTAAGACTAGCTGTGCCCGCGACTTCGTTCGCATGGAATAGTGACTTTTCAGGCAGTATGTACTCTGTACGTTAAAAATGTTCGCCGTGATTCTTTAAATTTTTATTGAAAATATGACAATAAAACTTAAAGCTAGCCTTATCTAATTACTATACAAATCATGCCCGCGTGGAATGGTATTCTTTAAATTGACATAACTTTTTTATTTATGAACCGATTGACATGAAATAAACACTAAATGTTAAGTGAAGCTTACTACAATATATTAGTGAAAACCGTATCTAAATCGAATAAGCCGTTTCTGATATTAGCGTGCACAAACACACAGACAAACAGACAAAAAAAAATTTAATTACAATTTCGGGTTCGGCATTGATATAATAACAACCCCTGCTACTTTTTTTTTATATATTTCCATTGTACAGACACCACTTTTCTACAATTTTATTATATGTATAGATTCTTAAAGGAAGAATTTTTATCCGATCCGCAAAGCCTACAAAAAGGTTATGATTTTAGCAGTGTATGTATATAGGTACCTATGTATGTTTAGGTATATTTGTTTCACCTTAGCGCCTAACCTAAGGAGCCGATTTTGATAAATTAGCGTCAATAGATTCGTTATTATGGTCCGGGTATCATCGACACATTCTACTAACTTAATCAATATGATATGTATCTTACATTCAAAAAAAAAAGGCGGCCTATGGAAAAAGATGCTCGCCTCGAATATTAAAGGAGCTCATCCTGCGCAAAATTTCATGCTTCTAGAATCTAGACCAACCACAGCCGTGGGTTGTCTGGCAGTAAAAGGGTACTTCTCTGATTTGGCGCAAATCGGAGAAAATAAGAGAATTTTTTAAATTGTGAAAATTGCTGAACTAAACTAAAATATAGGTGAAATCAAAAAGAATGACCGAGTTATATCAAATTGCACCCATGAATTTCAGAGATATATGCATTTGAAATTTTCAGTTACTGAAGGTAATGATTTCTAGTGTGCTGGTAATGATTTTGGTGGAGAAGGCGTTGATGTTTATCTGATGGTAATGAAGAAATATTTCATTTTCAAAAAATAACGTGTTTCTTCATCTTATTAATCAAGTAAACAGAATTAATAACGGAAATATTGCAAACTTTAACAAAAATATTATTCCAGACATATCATCACCTATAAATTTTACTTGAAATGTATAAAATAATCATGCTGCGAGAGCATATTATCACGAAAACAAATGTTTGGTGATAGAACAGTATGAGCGAAAACATGATTATTTTAATTTGCATAGAAATGGTAGACCTGCGATGGGTGTCGTATATAAACATTTTAGTTGATGATAAAGTTAAACCCACCCTTTTGTGGACCCTGAAGTCAAAAAGAATTTGTAAAACGATTTATAGAAAATAATATGTTCGCAGACACATGTCAAGGGAATCATTGCAACATCTTGGGAATGTTAAGACATGCAATGAATACCGCACTATCAGCCTCATGAGTCATGTTCCAAAGATGTTTCAGCTCTTAAGGGATTAGAAATAAATGTGACAACTACTTCAATGAGAGTCAGTTTGGATTTAGATTTGGTGTTGGAACCTGAGAAGCATTATTTGCTATAAACGTACTAGTTAGTCCAAAAATATAGAGACATGCAAACTGATGTATGAATTTCCTTCATTGATTATGAGAAAGCCTTTGACCGTGTACATCAAGTGGTACTTATTCGTCGTTTGCAGTATGTTGAACTCGTTGGCAAGGAAATAAAGATCATTAAGAACCCTTACTGGTGGCAGACTGGGACAGTAATAGTTGAAGTTGAGGAAACAGATGAAGTAGCGGTAGGCCATATGGTATGACAAGGACACATCTTATCTCCGCTTCTGTTCAACTCATACTGAGACGCTATCATCTCAGAAGCATTGGAAAATAAGGAATGGGATGTCAAGGTAAACAAATAAATATAAATAATATTAGATACGCTGATGATACTGTTTTTTTGGCTTCTAGTTCCCAAGATCTTTAGAAAATAATAGATAGCGTTTATAAATGTAGCAGAAAGTCGGGTCTAAGCATGAATCTCTCAAAGACTAAGTTTATGTACAGTATCAAGAAAACCGCAACAAACCTCAATAAGAACTCTCACATGTACAACACTCGAAAGAGTTTCAATGCACAAATATCTTGGTACTTGGGTAAATGAAGAATGGGATCCAGATTCTGAAATAAAGACCTGAATTGAAATTGCCCGTGAATTATTCATGAAAATGAAAAAAGTACTGCGCAATAAGCAACTGCTACTGAAAATTACTGCGAGTAAGTTGGGTTCAAAAAATAAAAATGACAAAGATGCATCAGTAAAGATAGAGACCTAATTTTGGCGATCAAATGCAGAAAGGTCGGTTATCTGGGGCATGTTCTCAGACATGACCAGTATCAGTCGTACGCGTACTATCTTTAAGAGGTAATCTGCCATTAATAAAGAAAGGAGTATTAGTCCAATGGAAACGTACATCAGAATGTATTTTTACTTTTGGTGAATTCCTGGCTTTCCTGGAAACTTCTTCCGTTTTATTTGTTTCAACTGATAGAGTTTCTTGTAAAGGTTTTTTATATAATCCCATCCTCGTCGCCACTGAAATGTACTACAAGAAGTTAATAACCATGGTCATTTCGATACGCCATTTTATTCGAAAACACGTCAAACCGTCGAAACAAAAGCCTAATAATTATTGACATACACCATCGACAATGTATATTACACAAAGCTAGCCCTTGACGTCAATTGTAGAGGTTTTGACAAATAAATAACATCTTTTATTACTATAGGAGTAGTATGTTCACAAGGAGCACATTATTTTTCTGTGGATGATTTTCTTCTAAATCCCTTGTTATCTTAAACAGTATTTTCTCAATCGGCTTACTTCTTTTTATTTTTTTTATATGTTTTTTTAATTTTCACGTATTTTTTTTCTCTGTACTCTTTGTTGTCTTGGAGTCAACAAAGAGTTTTGATTTTCTATTCTTCTTTAGTCTCAAAATAATCCGTAGAGTTAAGTAAGGATGTCTTCCTCACCACTGTTATTTATCTTGCTTATCGACGAAGTTATGCGTCGTGTCACCAATAGTCCGAAAGGGATATCATGGAGCAGTAGGCAACTTGAAGACAACTTGAACAGTAAGAGTTTCAGTGTTATTCCCCGCATTTTCTGGTCTAACACGATCAGAAATGAGGACTTGTGGTACAAATGCCAGCAACTCCCAGTTAATAAGGAAATAGCTTTGAGGCGATTGTGATTGGTCGGGAATATTTTGCGAAGAGAGGAAGAAAACGTTGCTCAAGCGGCATTTATTGAAACGTGCCTACCTGGCAGCCTGGCGGTCAAATGAGACCTGGTCGAACAACAAACTCCTAGAGGAGGCCCATTGAAGCAGACCTTAAAAGAATGGAATTCTCGTGGAACCATGTCAAAGCAGCAACCAAAGGTAGGGAGACCTAGAAAACAACTGCTGTAGCCCTAATATCCAAGAAGGAATGAAAGGACTCCATCATTCTTCTTTACGTTTCGCATATTTTTCTAGATCTTTCTTTAGTTCTTCGTTTTTGTTTGTTTTTTGTGTTTTTAGCCTGCGCTAATTTTTTTTCGCGCGTTTTTGACTATTTCTTTTCACTATAGTAGTTTCTAAAATCGATATATGATGGTTATTTTAATATTGAAATACCACGAGGTGCAATAATTTTGAATAGTTATTTCTAAATTGCTTGGAACAATATGGGCTACTAATTCAACTGATAAGTTAAAGAATTACTGAAGATTAATATTTTGTCACGTGATTTAATGTCAAAGGATATGAAGAAAATTACACAATTTTGGAACAACATTATTTCCTGAAAAATTGATCACCTCCTTCAATTCAACATCATTACCTTCAATTTAAAAACGGAAGGAAAATTACGGTAATGATAGAGCGTAAATGAGGTTTTGGCAGTTTTAATTGTCTAACGTCGTATTTTAAAATGCAATATATATGAACATCAAACTACATACTTATGTTGTTATTAGTGCATGAAAGAAGATAAAATTATTAAGAAAAACTAATTATTTGTCCTAAAATGATGTTGAAGGTAAAGAGTGAAAAGTCGTGCCAAACACCAGTTTTGGCACTAAAAGCGTAAATATTTTTTTTTCTACAAGTGCACGGCCACTTTCCGCAACATGCCTAGATAGACTGATTATGGCTTAGTACGGGGCAGGGGAGAACGGAAGGCAATATGTATACTAGAAGGATATTTTGGAGGTGCCATCTCAGTTGCAGGTAATGACTTTTTTTCTGTGCCAAACATTTGTTATTTTTTTATGACGTAATTAAATGATTCGTACGTGTGAAAATGCATTTTAATTGCTTCTCAGGATGTATATATTAATATGTGAAAAACTCGAGCTCGCTTAAAACCGTCTTCTTTGAAAATCATAGCGATTTTTCCTGAGACTCCTGTTTTACCCGCAGAAGGAGGTGAGTTTTTAATATCAAAAATATTATTTCTGAAGTAACCTTTGTAGTTACAATTTTGAATTTTGGGGCACCCGTAGCTGAATATACAAGAGTTCTTTTGTAATGCAATTCTCATCTGTAACTTCATTCATTATTTTTTTATTTGACCTGATATGTGATTTGCGCCAAATCTGAGAATCACCGAAAAAGAGGTTCTATGATAAACAGAATTATTAGATACTTACTGTATATTGTATAATAGTATGGGTTTTATCTTAAATCTTCTAATTTTTGGTGTTACAGTTAATTATAATGAGATTAAAACAGATTCATTACATCTATTACCTATGCATTTTCATATCGTCCGGTAACGACACGGCACCGGTGCCGCGGCGACTATAGGTATACCACTAGCGACCCGCCCCGGTTTCGCACGTGTAGCTTATTACTATATCAGGGATTTTTTTTTGAGAATAAAATATAGCCTAAATCCCTCAGTAATCTTAGCTTTCTACTGGTGAAAGAATTTTCAAAATATTAGTACTTAGAGAAGTAAGTATAGATTAGCGGGAAGTCGTCGAATATAAGTAATATTCATAGTGACGTCTCCAGCGTAGTTCAGTGTGGAAATTCTTTCACATTATATATGAATTTTTAAATGAAATACATTTATTTTATGTACCACAACTTGTGCCCCTTATAATATCAAGACTCCCACTGGCCGGTTCCAAAAAAAATTCTACTGAGAAGAGTTAGCAAGAAACTCATCAGTTAATCTTTTTAATAAGTAACAAGTCTACTCGTATCTACATAAGATTATTCGATCTCTAACTGACGTACCGTCACCATGCCAGTGAAATTGCCGTGCCGTTGCCGGCCAATGTGATAACGCTCATTCGTAACAACTAACAACCTCATCCATCTTCATCTTTACGCACTACGATTTTATAGTTCCTACATAATTAATGTAGACTAAGCTTTGGCTCACGGTTTCGCTTGCTTGAAATTTAGGTCACGCTTTATCTTGGATCAGGTATACCTATACTTAACTCAAACAATTTTCATGAAACTTTGCTTCGTGGCTAACTTACTTATACCTATGCCTCAATCAATCGGCCTATTGATTTTATGCGTGATGTGAAAATAAGTTAATTAATATGAACAGAAAAGCTTTTTAAAATGATATTATACTCCTAATAATATTTGTATGTACAATAGAGAGAATAAAATAATTAACAAAAACTGTTGCTCCAAAAAAAAATGCTTTTGATTTTGCGGCACTCGTGACTCTTGATTTTAACATTCACATTTTTTTTTTGCAATTTTTTTAATGTAAACTAATGCTGTTAGTTCCAGCTGCTAAACTGTCGGTACTGTATAACCAAGATCTTGATTGAGAGATAAACGAAGACGTTCTAAACTAACAATAAGAAACCTACCTAGGTACCTACTTAGATGAAGAAATAAGAAATAAACACACGTTACCCTAGTCACGTTGCAGTTCCAAAGCGCCTAATTGCATGCTTGTATGTCATTCTGTATAATACGAACACGTGTCAAGTCGATGGGGAGATAAAGTCGTCTAGACGTTTAAGCTAATTGCAGGTTGCATGTTTTTTATCATTCGCGCATGACGCCGGCGCACTTCGGTGGCGGCGGCGAACGAAGACTTCTGGAGAAGTGAAGACTATCGTTTTACATGCTATCAGCAAGTTGGTATCATTAATGTCATAATGGCTTAGCAAGCATTTGCGATTGCGTTTACGACTTTTAACGTTTGCGGTAATTAAGTAGGAACGCACTATAAGAGATAAAACAGTACTTTAACAGGCTTTTTACAATCGACTAACAGCCATTCCAAACGTCACCAGAAAGTGTAGCTCCCACCAAAACCATAGATTCTTGAAGAACGTCAGAGGTCGCTAGGACGCGCACATATCTACTCGAACATACTAACTACTACATAACAAAACCCATACCTAACAGTACCTACATAGGTTGACTATTTAGGTTGTTTGAAGACATTTTCTTGTCCTTAAGTTCTTGTTGAGTGGTTGCATAAATTAAATTATCATGAAACCGAAGATCTGATACAACAAGTGCATACCTAACAAAAAGTGCACGTACTTTCATCTTTCATGCCCAAAATTTAAATTCACATTTATTTATTTTTAAAGCACTGAGCTTTAAATCCCAAGCACTGTCACGTACACAGATCCATGCACACACACACACACTCACACACACACACATATCTTGTATGTAGCAGTAGATTTACTATTTAATTTTATATAACTGTAACTCTAAAATTACCTAATATTGCTTATTTTTTTACTCTCATTTATTTAATAATTAATTTGCTTATTACTATTAGAAACTACTTATTTATTTGAATTGTAACAGAAGTATGGAAGAGCGGGGCCGCCCGCCACAAGTAGGTACTAGTTTAATACTAGTCACTTACTGGGACGGTCCCAATTTCTATGTTAATATGTAAACTTGTTTTTTACCGAAATAAATATTTTTGTATTTATTGTATTGTATTGTATCTTACAAAAACCAGCTGCTGAATTTGTTGTGGGCTTGTTCTTTGTTAGGTACTGTTGATATCTGTGCAGTAGGTAAGTAGGTAGGTAATTAGTTGGGAACCTAGTTGTCTGATCTCATAGGTACGAGTAGGTACCTAGGTAATATCTGTAACTTTGACTGAACTGAACTGTATTTAAACACAATAAAATGCAGGTGAATTCGCGGACCTGGCTACCCACTAGGTTAAACCTACGTACATAATTATAGCTTTTATCTTATCGTGGAGTAAAACCTTGCTACGATTTTATTACATGCAGTATAGGTACTTAAACAGATAAAGATAGTAATACCACAGGTTATAATAGTGAGCAACATAAATTTATGCTCGTTAACTCTGTAAAAGCTCACAATAATGTTTTATTAATCGACTGAAAAATAAAACTTAACTCGATTAAGCTCGACCCGCCAACTTATGACCACAGAATTTCAAATAAGTTAATAGAAATAGTATCAGTTGTTTATTGTTGTGGTCTTTACATACAGACACTAGGTGACGCTACTCGTACTCAAATGAAAGGATTCTACAGCAATCACATGATTGGAACCTGTGACGAAAGTAACTTAGAATGATATTACTAGATGGTACCACAGGTATCTTCGATCACTCACTTTGAAGCCACCACTAACGAAGTGTTAACCTAAGAAACCTCGTTTACTATTAAGTATTCCGAGCCTATATAAACAACTTCCAGAATCCAGATACAACAGTTGGACCTGCGTGAGCTCCGATCATCCGCTAGGAAGAAGTTCTTCCTACTGTTACCTACTGTCGGTAACTTTGTGTATCCAAATTTGGATTTTCGTCTCCTCCGTATCTTGGAGAGCACGTTAAGACGTCAGTTCCAGTTAATATGACTATTATCTGTATCCGTTAAAGCTTTAGAATTGAAATCTCAATCTCTTACTCGAGATGCTAGATCTGGAAACTCCACGGCCGGCGACAATCTCGGCCTTCTTTAACACTTCTATACTTATCCTGAATTCTGTGGCGACATTAACATGCTACGAGCTCACATACATACATCCTTACAACCAATTAATGTAATTTAAAAATGTAATTACAAATTACTGTTTGCGCAATAGTTAACGATTATCTACATAGTTAAATGCAATTAAAAGTGCAATTAAACCAAGTATCAAATTGCAAGTTTCCATTTTTAGTTCTACTAAAGATATTAGTTATTTAGGCGCACTATTGACAGGATTTGATACCTACCTAATAATTTTAGTTTAAATGTGCATTTTCAGAAATTAAGTAGGCTTTAAAGGTGCAGGATAACATCGTGAGGAAACCTACATGCCTGAGAGTTCTCCATAATGTTATCAAAGGGTGTGAAGTCATTGGTAGACTTGGCCGTGCTTGGTCAGCGCGTTAGACTATGGCCAAACGAGGGCCAAACCCATCTCATTCTCAGAGGAGAATCGTGCTTGCCGCGATGGGTTGATCATGATGATGATGAATAACTTTAGCATTTTGAATTTGCTTTGATAAATTTTGGGATGTATGCGCACTACCTACACTCTTCTTCTTCCAGCCCTTATCCCATGCTACGTGGGGTCGGCACAACATGTCTTCCTCTTCCACTTTCTTCTGTCATCCATCAACTTATCATCTACCCCTTTTATAAGCATATCCTCTTTCACGCAATCCATCCACCTTTTCTTTGGTCGTCCTCTTCTCTTTTCTCCATCCACATGCATATTTAACATTCTTCTAGTAATATGACTCTCTTCCCTCCGCATTACATGCCCATACCATGCCAGCCTATTACTCCTCATTTTTTCTACCACTGGTGCTACTTTTAAACTTCCCCTTATATATATTCATTCCTAATCATATCCATCCTTGTCACACCACACATCCATCTCAACATTCGCATTTCGGTCGCATGTACTCGTCTTTCATCCTTCCCTTTTACCGCCCAACATTCTGAACCATACAATGTGACAGGTCTAACGACAGTTTTGTACATTTTGCCCTTAAGTTTAAGGGGCATACCTATACTAATAATGCTAATTCTATCTATAGAAGAATATAGTCGTCGTCATCGTCAACCGATAGACTTCCACCGTTGGACATAGGCCCCTTCTAGGCCGTAGGGTCTGCCAACGCTGCCTTTTACGGTGCGTGGTCCCCATCCCAGCATTTTAGGATACCAACCTCTGTTGGTTCTTCGAAGTATGTAACCCTCCTATTGCCACTACTTTAGCTTCGCAACCCGTTAGATTCGATCCCTAATTGCAATGCCTACATCTTTATTTTCCTTTAAAATAAACTTATTTAAGAAACCTGTTTAGAATTTAGAATTTTTTGCACCAAGTTCCTAGGATGACGAAATTTCTATGCACTGATACAATAATAAGTAACTAATTATAGTAGGATTAGTTGTTGTACCTGTAACTTGTACATAGGGGTGTGCCTACCGTTTGATTGCGGCAGAGATCTATGTATAGAGCGCACTTTGAATTTCCTCAGAATTAAGACACTGTTAAAACGAAACAGTGCTATATCGATGACATCAATCCGTCTTATTTTAACTAAAGCTTTAAGTCTGAGCAAAGTCAAAGTGCACTCTATAGATCTCGATCTGAAACAGCTCGTGAGGTAGAAGTTACAACGTTGGTTGCGGGAACCTTGATTTTTAAGTACGTCAACTCTCTGGATCTATAGCTGCATTTAATTATTATTAGTGCAAGAAAAATAGATACGCATCAGTTGGTTGATCAAATGCAATAGGTAGGTATACGAAGCAGACGGATTGACAGACGGACAATATAAAAGTTTCATCGTATTCGGAAGCTCGTCCATCAAACTGATATGCGCTCAATCAAAGGAGATTGAAGTCACAGATAACGGAATAACATCCTATGATGTTAGGTAGGTATTTTTTGCATCGTTTTCTTCGAGAAGATTTCTAATGAATGTCTGTTTTAGAAATAATTTCTTACCAACTGTTTGCTCATATAATTGTCATTTTTGGCTATAGGGAGACGTAATAGCAGAGGTAATTAGGGACCAATCTTACCAAATCGCTGAAACGAAAACAGTAGGTACTTCGTGCGTTAAATAATTTAGATACATTTATAAATATGCTTAGATTTTTGTTTTGTAAGAGGTTTTAGAAACTTCCTTTAAAGGCAAATTAGTTGAAAGTAAAAATTGTAAATACGAAATTGTATAGCCGGTCGACCTAGCCTAGACCTAACCTCGTATTTTTCAGAAATTCTTACTGCCCAAGAGGCCAAAATTCAAATAAGAAATCAAAATATTATATATTAGTACACAGTAGGTATCTAAGTATAACTGTTCAGAGTCACGATGTCTCGTTTGTAACTTTGTAGTACACCTACCATATAAAATTATAAAACCAGTTAAGATTAAATTTCAGGTTCACGTTCGGTTATTTTTTTTTTTTAGTGGGATAAAAACTCTTTGTTTATTCAGAAAGTAATAATACAGATTTTCACAAATGTTAAAAATACTTAAATATAAAAATTATTCGGTTATTTGACAACATAATTATTAAATTTCGCAAAAATTGCACGCAAATAATTATGAAGCATGAAAATCGTATAAACCATTTATTAGCAATACTAATAACAATACTAAAAACAACCTACCAATTAGCAATAATTTACAATTATATAAGTAATAATTAAGTTAACAGATAGTACATGCTTCCCCACATTTCTTAAGATTCCGTCGGAAACCAACTGTATAACATCAGAGATTGGTTGTTACTGATAGTGGCAAATGTGTTGAACTAACAAGCTTTAATTTTTTTTAACTTCCTTTCGCATGTCACTTTAAATCATTTTTTAAATAAAACTAGCTAATTTAATGCTCACAACTTTGCTCGCGTGGGTTTGATTTTTAAAAATCCTTTCATAATGAGGACAAAATAGAGAACATTTACGTGCAAAATTTCTAGTTTCTATAAATCCAGCGACATTTGAGCTGTAGCTAGAGCTACGTTGATATGTCAGTCAGTCAGTTTCTCGTTTAGTAAATAGATACCTTGTTTAAGAGGGCTCTCTCCGTCATTCGTTTCCACTCGTTTCATACAATCGTAGTTCCAATTTCATTTGAATATTAAGCAACCAAAGTCCATGAAATTTTGCACATATATTCTAGAAACTAATATCTATGTCTGTGGTTTTCCAGATTTCTGTTAAAATACTCGGTTTCAAAGTTACGCGGTCTTAAAATTTTCATACAAATCTTTGAGCCCCTGTAATTTTAAAACTACATATTTTTAGAAAAATCTAAAACACCACAGACACAGATATTAGTTTCTAGAATATGTTTGCAAAATTTCATGGACTTTGGTTGCTTAACATTCAAATGAAATTGGAACTACGATTGTATGAAACGAGTGGAAACGAGTGACGGACAGAGCCCTGTTAATGGCAAAAAAATGATGTGGAGAAAGACATTTTTATGAACATTTGAATATGCAAAATTCATACAAATACCTATTCTTTACTCGAATGTTATAGAATAAAAAGGAAACGTTTTACAATTATTATGAACATTTGAATATGCAAAATTCATACAAATACCTATTCTTTACTCGAATGTTATAGAATAAAAAGGAAACGTTTTACAATTATAAGGTGCTATAAAAATAGCTTCTTTGATTTTCCTAAGAGCAAAGAGAAGAAAAAAGCTACCTACTAGATTAGGTTGACCTAACAAAGGAAAATATCCTTCCTCAATTTTCTCAGTGTTTCACAGATTCAGATTAAATGTCATTCCATTTTAAGATAACCAAATAATACAAAAGAAGCTAATTCGCACTAAATGGCTTCTAACATACTAACGACATACAACTAAGATAGTGACCAAATCCTTTCGGTAAAGCATAAAAACCTTTTTAGCAATATCACCTAGAAACTTAATCCGTTTCGTAATTAGCTACATCCATACACAAAGAAACGTGAAGGGTGTGTTGTAAGATACTTTGATGTTGCGTTAAAAAACGGCAAACTAAAGAAGGATAATGCCACAAAGGCTTCTTTATATCAGGTGCCGAAACCTCAAGTGCGCAAACCATGCGTAGTTTCCACTAGAATGGATATGCTTTGGAACCAGTAGCTATTCTTTTAGAGGTCCACAAAAGGACCGACATCTGCATTTGTTATATTATTATACCTATAAGTTATACGGGAGAAATAACTGTATTTTATTTCACTAAGTATTGATGCTATTTTGCCCTATGAGTAGAAAAAAAGAATTTAACCTATTAATATATACGTATAATCAAAGATTTTAACGGTCAAAATGAATATAAGTAGCAATCTATAACCTGTCGACAAGTTAGCTAGGTACTTCGTAACATTGTTATTTGTCAGAAAGACCATATTTTTTTTACAAAAAACAATGCTCATCGATAGTTTACATACAGATGAATTGAATTTTATTAATTGCCGCCTTATGTTTCGAGCTTTTTCGTATGTTTTGGACTAAGGTAAGTAGGTATAGTTTTTTTTAGTTTTTTTAATAAATAAGTTTAATATTTAAGTAGCTATACTTTTGCAAGTTACAAGTTTTCAATTTTGTCCATTATTATTGACTTCAATTTTAAAATGCATCTACGTAGGTAGGTACCTACCTACTATGTTACATACATCTATGAGAATGGATATTTACTTACATAAAATTATTATGCTAGCTAGAAAATGTAAAACTACAGCACCGTGCCCACGATATGAACACCTGTATCAAAATCAATAAAGGGTATTTTTTCCAAAAAAAAAAAAAAAGACCTGCTTATGAATTATTTACGCGCCTTTGCACGGTTACAAATTACGCATCGATGCGCAAGAGATTGCTTTGACGCATCATAATAATCTTGTCTGTTTTTATGGTTTTTTTATGTTTTCTCATGTTTACCAAATACGCTTTGGGGTGGGTTTTGGGACAGTAAGCTTAGTATGAGATTTTACATCTAACGAATGTTGATAGAATTCGAGCGTCAAAACTCAAAACACTTCAGCACTAAAGTAAAATGGACCTTAAAGACCATGTTTCAGAGCCTAAGTTCGACCATTCTCCCATTCTCTACATACAAAAGCGAAAACCATGCGAAATTAAAATCCGTGGTTCTGAATTTTTGACTTGATATCTCAGAACTCCGTTTTATTCTGACGATATTGTGTTTCGATTCTCGAATTCAATCAACGTGAGATACTAAGCATATCTGGGCAGGTACAGTTTCATTTGATCAAAATTCTTTATTTAAAAGCCAAGGGGCATGTTCATGGGGAGCTACAAAATGAAAGAACCATGTTAAACTATTTTGAATAAATAAATTTAAAAAAAAACGAAACGATATTATTATTCACCTTTCTACTCCAACTGGAATTCATAGTCAACATAGGTCTTTAGAGAACGATTCAAATAATATGTGTCATATTCAACCTTTAGGTATACAATGCATTAATGACAAGTGTCGTCTGAATTATACTCTAATAAAAAAGCCTTGACTTTGAAATCCGGTGTAAGCCTCTCTCGCTAGTATACCTACGTCACAAGAGTTTCAAGTCTTTTACAATGGCCCTGGCTGAGCTTTTAAGCGCCCAGTACACAATGGTCTGTGATGGGCCACGCTTTGCAATGCACAATTGTAGGCCACGATCACTTGGTGTTCACACAATGGCGCATGGCTCATTGCTGCCTGGCAAACCACTTGCGATGGACGTCGAAGTAATTACGGCTGCGGCTATTTATTTGTATACTGTTTACAAGTATTACAGAAGTGTGTACCGTCACAAAGTTATAAAAAAGAAATGGCGAAAATTCTTCATTGCTCCACGATATTGACATTTTGGACGATCGAAAATTCTAGTTCTAGCACGAAACACAAAAGTGTACTATCCCGGTCAGCGGCCGGTGACGAACTAAACAATGGCCGATTGTGTAAACACCACAGGCCACGCTACGCCACGATTCCTTTGAAGTGTGCCCAAAAAACCGACAACTCCCCGATTGCGCGCCACGATTGACAATTGTCCGCCATCATATATACCATTACCCCCTGTACACAATGGCGATGGCCTGTAGTGGGCCCGCATGGGCCATTGTGTACTGGGGCCTTTATACAAAAAGTTCCATTTTAATGATGGCACAATCCATAAGCTTTCTGTGGCGTATTGGTACAACATAAATGGATAACGCAACATTATCTTTCTGTACAAACGATAAAGATGATTTTTCATTGCCACATTTTAATTCAACTCAACTTTTTATACTTTCTACTGCTACGGAGTGTTAATAGCATTTAATTTTGTGTTATAATTTGAGTGGGATAAGGATAAAAATAGCTTGGTTCAGCCTCGTAGCAACTCTTCGCAGAGGGAAGTGGTTTGGTAGGCGTTGCCTGTGTAGTTTGTGGTGGTACAACATAGTCACGATTTTGTATGGAAATAAACTTGCGTACGCGTTGTCGGAAACAAACTTCTCTTTTTTGTCTATCTAAACGAGGAATTTGAATTTGAGATAAAATTGGAAGCATTTTACAGGTTATGAAATTTATTAATTTTAATTAATATTTACTCTTTCCTTCGTTTATATCTTGAATATAATACAAACAATAACAGCGCGATGATCATACTCTTAAGGTCTTTGTAGGTATAGACAAAGCCTCGGCACTACACTAATTGATAGGTATTTTATTCTAAACAAAGTCCATGGTCTGGTGTAGGAGTATCTGGAAGATCGGGCGAAATGCAGTCGATAATTCAACACCCTAGAGATTGTTTTAAAACACAAACTGTCCATCGCAGCACCAACCGCCATGGGGCCAAAAATTCTTCTCTTCAGAATATTTTCTACAAGACTTTACTAAATTACTTACTAATTTGCAAAATTTTTCTACAAGGCATTTAAAATTTACTAGTGTTTTGCGTTCATCATAATATCATTATGATTAACTTGAGCTTTTTAAAGTAAGGGTTGGCTGTACAAGGAAGTCCAGGTGCAGATAAATTGAAGTGCAGAGCCACACGTCGCGTGGGGCCATAATTTTTTCTACAAGACATAAACTTCACCTACGTGATCTCGGGCGTCCTTGGTATGTTTGGTCAACTTGAGCGTGTTGAATCACATAGGGTTAGCTGTCCAATGGTGTCCAAAAACAAGTGAAGACAGAGATAGGTACTTTAGTACACCAGAGATTGTTCTGTTTATAATAAAATGCACTTACATGTCCTTGCGCGTCCATCGTATTGTTGGTCAACTTAAGCTTGCTAAAGGACACAGGGTTGGCTGTCCAATGGTGTCCAGGTGCAGGAGAATCAGGGTGCAGCATTAACCGACGTGGGGACTGAGGTTCTGCGCCTCCAGCAGCTGCCCAGGCCCCGCCAGCCCAGCGCCAGCGGCGGCGCCCCACCAGGGACAGTTCCAGAAGAACACAGTACTCCTCTCTAGGGTCGAGTCCGCTTAAGGATACCCGGAGTGACGGGAACATGCGTCTGTGAACAATATAAATCGAGTTTGAACTGGATTTTTGATTAATAGTCCACTTTCATAACTCTTTGTAATTTTCAAGCACACGTTAGTCGTGATTTAAATAACTTTATTCTTTTTCATATGTAGAAAGTGGTAAATGTTCTTATTTAATTCTAGGGGGGATATCTTTAAGTTCGACGACATTCTCAGGCCAGCATTGCTGACCAAACGCAACTGTAGCTATGAGGAAGATAGGATATGCTAATTGCTAGCTATATCAGACTAACTTCACAGGTTTTACAGTTATTTTACGCCTATCAAGACATACATACTTAGTGATAATAAAAATAGACAGCAGATACGTGATAATTTTAACATTAAAAAATCATACATTTCCATTTGACACTTGTGATAAAACATAATATAATTATCACCTTCGACTTTCATATCACCGCACTGGGTGTAAAACGAAATTAAATTAGGATGATGGTAACTCAAATAATTAGGGGGTATAGACACTTTGAAACGGGTTTTTTCATAATAATTAGGAAGTGTAGACATGTCGCTAGTCTTCCTTGAATAAAAAAGATAGGTATAATGTTCTGTTGTAAGGTTCCGTATTTAATATTGAAATCTCTTAAATATAAAGTAGTGTTTTTATCTTTAGTTTATTTTATTTTATAAATACACATTTGAAAAAAAACACAACGTTAATTTATATTAAGTAGGTATAATTTATTTTTAACGCAATAAACGAACCTGACTTGAAAAATAGCTATCAAGTTCAAAAACCGGTCAAGTGCGAGTCGGTTTTGCACTCCAAGGGTTTCTTACCATCATACGAGATACTGAAATTTTTATTATTTGTTGTTCTAGCGGCAATAGAAATTCTTTCTGTGAAAATATCAACTTTCTACCTGTTGCGGTTCATGAGATAGGTAGCTACAGCCCGCTGACAGACAGACGGATAGACGGAAAGACGGACGGACAGCGGAGACTTAACCCCGTTGGCACCGTTCAGATACGGAACCCTAGAAAACGGGATCGCATCCATGTTATCGTAAAATAATTCCTAAACTACCTACCTATTAACTATGCATATACCTAGGTTTGTAGATATTGCTCGAAAAGCAGCTACTAAGAAAACTATGGTTATGTGGATCTGAAATACTTATTTTTAATAGATAAGTATTCGTAACATAAACACTTACAACCATATTCTAACAGCGCTTAATTTGTAATTAACAGGGCTCTCTCCGTCACTCGCTTCATACAATCGTAGTTCCAATTTCATTTGAATTAACCAACAACCAACAAGTGTTTTAGATTTTTCTAAAAATATGTAGTTTTAAAATTACAGGGGCTCAAAGATTTATATGTAAATTTTTAAGACAGCGTAACTTTGAAACCGAATATTTTAACAGAAATCTGGAAAACCACAGACATAGATATTAGTTTCTAGAATATGTCTGCAAAATTTCATGGACTTTGGTTGCTTGGTATTCAAATGAAATTGGAACTACGTTTGTATGAAGCGAGTGACGGAGAGACCCCTCTTAAGCTTATCAACTCCTAATGTAAGGTAGGTAGACGGATACACGCAAGGTGTTCCAAATTTGAATAAAAAAAAACAAAATTGAAACTTCACTTAAAAACTAACACTTAACAGTGTACAAAAGATAACTTTGTTGGACAAAGGAGCCGATAATAAAATTACGATGGCAACCATAAATTCCATAGAGCATCGAATCATAGACAATGGGTGCAAGTTTGTAAGTGTGTTTTATCGTGCATATAAAACATGTGATAGGAGTAAAAGTGTTGATCAATGAGGTATGGGGGGCTTTTGGCACCCGCTCGTGGGTTGTCACTCGTCATAAAGATGGCGCCGGCTTATCATTGGGAAGGCTGCGGCCGCCCGGGAGGCTTCTTAGATACTTAGCAAATCATATATTATTGACTTTTCAATAGTGCACCATAGATAGCCTTGGTGACATTAACTATGTACTCCCTACGCTATAAAACCCACCACTAACTATCTACCCGTATTATAAATGCAAAAGTGTGTTTGTTTGTTGGTTTGTAGGTAGTTACTTTAATCACTTCACAAAGGAGCAACGGATCGACGAGATTTTTGTATGGATATAGTTAAAAATCTGGAAAGTGACATAAGCTAATTTGTATTCCGTAAAATTGAAGAGGCCCCCCGTATTTTTAAAATCCACGCGGATGAAATCTCGCGCATCATTATGGGAGTACATTATTAAAACGAACTGTCATATTTTTACATGTTTGTTTTTGGGGCAAGGTTCAACTATGGTGGTAGACTCCTATATATCATAAATACAACACAGAAGTATCTATAGCGTTTTCTTACCTCCACGAAAATTTAATATCCCATCAACAGGCCCATAATTTTAACAGCAAACAACACAACAAAAAAAATTATCTGACATCATTTACATAATAATACCTACATCTAATACAAATTCCTCGTATTGGTTTCATCGTCTCATAGATTCACTCGGGCCATCAAAGCCGGTCGCTATCAGAGTTCAGCTCTCGCAGTCATCCGTCATAACACGGCTATCAGCCGCCGCGGAGGCCGCTAATGCACCCGATAACGCCGACACACACACAATTAACAGCACACTAAATTAGCTTCCATTTAAACTTTACGACTTCGGCTACTGCCTTACGTGAGGCGACACTGGGTAAGGGCAGCGGCAAACACAAACAAAGTGACTCTATTTGATTGATTTTTGAAGAATACTACCTATATACTTTCTATCTAGGTATGTTTGTTACACGATGGAAGTTGGAACTTAACATTGTCAATGTTACTCGCGTAGGGACAAAAATAAGACCTGTTTCTGTATTGTTTTAAGTAGGTACCTAGCTGCTTTTTTTAGAGATGGTTGACTAGTGGGGACCGGGGACTCTACACTCTACAAATAAATTGACAATTTTTTTACACGATCATCATAAGGTCAAAATTTTAATATTTTTACCCATTCTAAAAAAGTTCAAACTCGAAGGAGAGGGGCACAGGTCGGCAGGTACCTACTCGGTTTTTAAATAACTCTATCTTGATTTGTCTTTATTAGGTAGGTACCTACCTACTTCTGCAATGCAATGTAACTTTCTCGGTAAGTATTATTAGGTACAGTCAATAAAGCCTTCACTGAAAAGTATCCGATAACAAAAATCCCGTATCCCGTCGCCTGTCGCCAGTGTTGACCCTCGTCCCAGCGCTGTTCAAACATAAACACTCATACAAACTCAAATATGTGCTTTCAATACTTGTAGCTTGTAGCATCGACGCCTCGTGTTGACCGTACCTCGACAAATCCCCGGCTACCGTTCGAGGCGTCCTTATCGAAACTTGTCCATTTATCGTCCCGTTTGAACACGCCGACAAAGGTGACGATCGAAGCGCAAAATTTATGTGCAATCGCCCCCCCGGTAGAGCTTTTAAAAGCCTATTACAATCAACCACTGCGGAGAAGAACCTCTAGATATCTCTGAGAAACTTTTAATGCTACATTTATGACCTGGCTATTGATATTTACCCAGCTAAGCTCACTACCTCGAAGGTAATTAGCATGACAGTTTTGTTATCTTAAAGCTCCTTTAATAAGTTACATTTTTGAATAAATTTAACATTTTTTCTGCACAAGAAAAATTCCTACACACCGCAATTAATACCTGCTTTTACGGAGATTGGAAAAAATTTAATTATTTCGACCTCATTATGCACGAAATTTATTAAGCGATCGTTTTTAACGATTAACACGAAATAATATCGACTTTCATTACACCTCGAAAAATAAAACTGTTAAGGGTTAAATTTACGAATTAACGATATTGTAGCAATCATAAATGAAATGTTCACGTCGCGTCGCTTTAACGATATGTTATACGTCAATGCAAATGAAATAAGGAGCCCATAAAAAGGGAACGCCATAAAAGGCGGTGGAGGGCGCGCTAAGCCGCGGAGTCTTCGCCGGTGGGAAGGGACTTAGCCGAATACAATGGGACCACCAAAATCGTGTTGAATAAAGTTTAGAGTGGGTCATAAATCGGTAACAACTTGCCAATTGCCGCACGGAGGCGCTAACAGCGCGGGAAGAAACCGCCACATCCGCTCTCGCATCCGCACTCGAAAACTGAAACACGCCGCGGACTTCGCCTCGCCATTTGAGCAATCGTATCCGCTTATTGTATCAACACTCCGCTTTTTCAGTGACAAAATATTTAAAAGTGTTAAATGTTATTAAACGATAGTAAAAAAGCTTTAAATCCTTCTTTTTAGGGTATACGTAAAAAAAGCGGCCTAAAACTTAAGGGTGAAGATCTCGTTCTCTTCGTCGAGTTGTATACAGAAGTATCTGGGAACCAACCACATTATTATTTCATGAAAACTCCTACAATTATCTGATTAATGTAAAGGGGTCTCGACCCTCTGCAATGAGGAATACGACGCAGAGAGAAAGAAAGAACAAGTACCTAAGTAGGTTATATACAGTGTTAACTAAGTACCTAGATATGATTCAGATTTTTCAAGCGCTTACGCTTTCTTTACAGTTGGTTAGATACTTATAAACTGCCAGTAGACTAAACCTATGAAATAAATCACGACCCTCAGCAACGTTTTAGAGAGAACGAAACTATAATTTTCTCGGACACGTAGGGTTTATTCAAGGGTAAGTTCAAAATTAGCATCTTCTAGGCAAGTACGCTCCATCTTAGGCTGCATCATCACTTGCCAGCTGCAGGTTTGATTGCAGTCAAACAATTATTATCTTGAGTAACAAAGACTACAGTAGCAGCACAATGAAGTGCCGTTAACATCACATCACTCGATGAAGCTATAAAACTAACCATCCCTAACCTTCCTCCGCGTCTCAAATTAATTATCTTTACTACTGATTTCATGGTTGTTTTATCACCAAGTTCAATGTTAAGAGTAATGCGGTCGTTAACATGACAACCGCGTCCTTGTCTTCGACATCTGGTCATCTGCTTAGTTTACATTAGACAGTGAGGAATAAACAAGTTCCTACTCTTTCGAGTGGCCTAACTTACCTACCTACCACAAAGATTATTAATCTTGAACACGTCTTATAAGTACTAGATAAAATAAAAAAGACTTGAAAAAGTCCTTGGGAAAGAAAAAATGTGTTCACTAACGTTTGATAATAAAGTAACTCAGGCTGGGATTTCTAAAAACAATCTTATATTTGGCACCCACCAAGACATCACACCACAAGATTTGGACAAATTGGAAACGAAATTACAAAATTGAAGATCATTTATTCGATAGTTCAAATAATTCAGCGCAAAAAATTAGCAAAAGTTTTCTTCAATTCTGACTTTTTGCAGAAAACTTCTATTTGAATGTTATATTGATCATTTGAATGCCATCACTGGCGATTATAAAAATGACATTCTAAATTACAACAAAATGAAGATTATTCGGGCGATAGTTGTTACATACATAACAGATATTATAAGCGTAAGTTACTGTGACTCTGTGACATTCTTTTATCGGTGGAAATCGGCATCCTCAGTTCGAGAATGTTATGCATACATAGGTAAGCTCCATTTAGCTATAACAGTCCATCCAGTTTCCTTTAGTCCAAGTATTCGAATAACTCCGTACAGGCGTTAATTAGCGTCCATATGAGATGTTCGCTCGTCCCAGATGTGAGCCTGGGTAAACAGTCAAACACTCCTACTCTATTGTGTTGTATGTAAAAAATCGGACACCTGGATGTGTCAAATTGTTCGCTTGGAGGAGTCGGCGGGCAACCGCGTGAGAATCGCAGCTCACATTGGGTCCTTTTTGTTTTGTTTCTGATTAGCAATGTTGTGGATGTTGGTTATTGACACAGAACAAAAGAATACGTTGATTCCCAATTCCATGATTATTGACATGTTATCAAACTAATAACCTACCCTTGCCGGCTTCACTCGGGTTAAATTTTTGAAAATCGGTGCGGGGCTGGGGGTAGAATTTCCAAAAAAACCTGAAACACGTATCTGTTTCTTTATTCTTAACAAAAAGTTCAATATTATGTACCAATTTACATACTTTTATGTAATTTGAAAAATGACGGACTTCCTATTCCTATGTTCCAATTCCTATTTACCTAAGGGGCTTGTCTTTGTAACGTTGGCCCCCATTAAGAAAATGTATTTTTCCAAAGTCTTTTTCAGAAATTTCATCCGAGCGAAGCTGGGACGGGTCTACTAGTAATTAAAAAAAGATACTAGAATAAGACTCGGTTCTTTTTATAAACTTCCTCATGTAGAGTTTAATGTAGGGTAACAAGTAAATAATATCTATTATTGATAGTAATTATTTCAAACGGATCGTCGTTGAAGCGAAACTCCAGATAATAAATAAAATAACCTGCTATTAAAACATATCTAACCATATCCAATACATCCGCACTTGGACGTGGTTAATTCATCCAAGCATCCGCAGGTAGGTAGATATACTTAATTTGAAAAATGACGGACTTTCAAACCAACTTTCATTCCCTATTTAAACCCGTTAAGGGTGAACTTTCTAAAACTTCTTTCTTAACTGATATCTTGCATGCAAGTTTTCTTTGTAACGTTAGCCCCCATTATGAAAATATATTTTTTAGAAACTTCATCCGGACGAAGCTGGAACGGGGCTACCTAGTAATTACAAAAGCACTAGAATAGCTCTAGGTTTTTTTCATAAAATTCCTATTAGAGTTAAATGTAGGGTGACAAGCAAATAATATTTATTATTACCAGTATTTATTTCAAACGGATTGTCGTTGAAGCGAAACTGTAGCTTATAAAAATAACCTGCAATTAAAATATAAACATTATCCAATACATCCGCAGGTATCTACATATAAAGGGCGGTTCAAAGCAATATGTTCTTGTAGTTGAAAACCAACCTAATAATTTTGTATGCAAACAAGAGTCGTAAATATTTTCACAAACGTCCACATAGTTGTTTCGAGATTTTAAAAAGAAACACACTCCATATGCTCGGTGGAGTCGCCACTCGCCTCTGCAAATAGAGACTCGGAAAGACGCTTGGTAACAAAACAAATAAACCAATTTGGGGACGGATAAAAAACGCTCGGTATCGTCCCGACGTAACTCGGGATTAGCATATTGATGGGCTCTCTATCTATCTCTCTTTGTTCAAAATCAGCGACAGCGCCTTCGATTATAACGATCGTGACAAAAACGTTTTATCTTTTAGTTTAATTTTTTAGGGTTCCGTATTCGAAGGGTGTCAACGGGACTATTAACTCCTCCGCTTTCCGTCCGTCTCTATCTCACACGGAACGTTTTTGTTCCATGTTTTTGATACGAAACGCTAAGGTCTGGAAAGCCCTTCTGGCGTCCGTATAACTTAGGTACCTTCAAGACAGGAGTGAATAGGCATCTTCTGGCAAGCGCACTTCAACTTAGACCTCATCATTGATTTCTTTAAAGCATGGTTGTTTTCATTGTTGTCAAGCGCCTATCATGCAATTTAAAAAAAATTGTTAGCGGGTAATGACACAAGTAATAAAAACTTAAAAATGGCCGCCATAAAAATTAAAATAAAATAAAAAGTACATAGTGTTATATCTTCTACAATGCTATGGAACCCTTTAGGTGCGACTCCGATTCGCACTTGACTGGTTTTTTATTTTATCGGCTACTTTTTGCCCATTGCGGCTGCAGGTGGCGCAAAAAATATTAATTTCAGAACATTCGGACACACGTTTAACTATTTGTATTAAAATTATTTTTTCCACTTGTCAAAAGGTTTTAGTTATATTGACAAACAAATAGACGGACATAAAGATAAATATAATGACTGTAATCAATAAATAACAAAGGTTGTTTATGTTAAACATTAAAAGGGTTAATATTTACATTAGGGAAAAGAAATGACTTTTCGTAGCAGCTGGAGTGAGGCCATAGATAAGCAACTATTAATATTCTAAGAACAATAACGCAGGAGAGTTTATATCTATTCTAAAACAATAATGCATGTTGTTATAAAAATCTATAGATATCACGATTTCAGGTATACCTACCTACGTATGTAAAATGTAAATAGCACACGCAAGTCAATAATTTTTTAATTCCATTACAAGTTAGCCCTTGAGTTAGCTTATCTGGTGGTAAGAAAAACAATAATGGAACAATAATTGTGTGTGTATTACGTGCGTAATGTTATACAAAAAATCCTTCGATATATTATCAAGATTGGCATATTATACCAATCTTGCAAATGTGGTGATACTAAAATGAATAGTTGTAATATCTTTGTTAACCTGCATTTAGAGCAAATAAATGATTGATTTGATTTGATTTGATTTGCTATCGAAGGATTTTTTTAACTTTTCAATAACACGCGTGCCGTGAGGCAGTGTATCTAATATATATCTATGATCTAAAAGGACGCAAAAAGATTTGAGACAATGAAGAACATGTCCGAAGCATGTTAAACAACGCCTAGTTAGATTAGTGCGACAGCCGTAAAGGCGACGTGACTTGCGACAGACAAAGGTCGCCCGCGGCGCACCTCCGACATGTTTATGTCCGTTCGCTAAATTTACTACTACCCCAAACACCGACTCTTTTGCGGAAATTAACATTTTTAATCACCCTGTCGTCGGCGCCTTTACAACTTAAGGGCGCGATTCTTATTTTCGGTGACCCAACACTTGAAAAGTATAAAGACAGTGACTTTGGTGTAATACCTATTTGAATATATTATACTCGTATCATATTTGAAACATGATTGGAAACAATCTTTATTATAGAAAGGTAGTTTTTTTTATTCCATTACAAGTTTGCCCTTGATTACAATCTCACTTGGTGGTTGGTATGCAGTCTGATAGCAGCGGGCTAATTTGGAAGGGGTGTAGCAGAAAGCTATACGGCGTAGTACCAGAACGCTAAATCGCTTGACGGCCTTTGGGGGATAGGTACCCCCAAAAACAAAAACAAAAAATCTCCTGTATTTAATTATATTATTATGTAAATAAACCTAAGTCATTTGGAGAATTTTATTTCTTGTTTAATGGCTGTTATTCTTATTAAGTAGACGATAGTTTATTTTTATAAATTTGATTTTGGTTCTCGTACTTTCATTAAAAGGTACCATTTCTTTTTTTTCTGTACTCGGTAAGTGTGAAAAAAAAATCGTTCTCATATTTTTGCTTAAAGCTCAGTTTCGTTGTGGTTTCGTTGTAGCCCCTTAAATGTAGCGTGCGGCAATTGCATCCATTTCATAATACATTCGCAGATTATAAAATTGTCTTTGGAGATCGCCGCCGCAATTAACCCTCGATCACGATTATCGGGTATCGAATTCGCTGGTGTTACAGCTTTAACGTGAAATAAATTTTGGATTTACATTAAATTGATTACTCGCTTTGACTCTAAAGCTTGAATCACATCTTTTTTAATTTGCTTTGGAACGTTTAAAGAAGCAACTTTTTATTCTGTAGGTACGTTTGAACGATTTTCAATTCCCACTTCTGTGAAATGATCTCTATGTATCTCAAAGTCTTTAAGCTACTTATACTTCATTTTTATCTTGTATGACTGAATCACGATTTAAAATTAGAAAAAAAAATCTGTATACTAAAAAATTACACAATTTGTCAAGAAAAAAGATTAAGTTATTACTTTCACTTAACATTATCGTACAAAAGACAAAAGATAGAGAGGAAAGTCTAGCCGAAGCGCCGGCGCCGGCAGATCCTCTCAAAGCGATTGTCCTTAAATTGCGAAGATACCGACATGATACCGACAAACATGCCGTAACTTAGTGTCCATTCAGACTAGCCGCACTACAACCAAACGGTAGCAGTAAAAATATCGTCACGTAGTTTTTGTAGGTTGAGTGTGAATCGATGACCTCATTAGACCCTGTGGTACTGCGTATAAGATACGTAACGATTCCGAACAGAAAAATTTGCTGACTGCAGCTCGTTGCTGCTCAACTTAGTGTCCAGTGTTATACTAATAATGATATTTCATTGAACATGATTTTTGTTTGAAATAGCCCTCCTATAGTGTAAACGGTCTCATAGCTGTCTGAAGTCGTGTTGTCACAGCCACAAAATACTAATTAGTAGTATGGTACGGAGATCACGATGTTGTCGGTCATTTTGTGCCGCGAGTAGAATTGCGTAAGTAGTTGGTATTGACCACACGCTCGTAACAGCCGTTGAACGCTTGCAAATTGTGATAGGGTACACGTGAATGAAATGCAATTATGTGGTTGGCTACATTTTTGCCGAGTGACCAATCTAGCTCGACTTGTGGTAGTAGGTCACGCCTGTTTGTCGTAACCCGCAAAAATGAAGTTTTCAACGCAGGTTTTTTTTCTCTCGTCTGGCTTTACAAAGATTAGCCAATGTCAAGTTTGTAGTTATTTGTAACAAGTTAGTTAAACTATACAAGTATGGACCCCGTCTGTGCCGGCGCTGGCCGACACACGCACGGCACCCCCTCAGAGCGCTTTCCAGTCAGTTTTAACAAAAAAGACACTGCAAAAAGGCAGAGCACGCCCGCCAGCCAACACCAACACAGACGAAGTCCAACGCAGAAGGTGTACCTAGTACGTCTAAAAGGACCTTAAGTTGCGAAAACACGGACTTGATACCGACAAACATGCCGTAATTTAGTTGACATTTAGTGCGGACTGCGCCATGCGTGGACAAAGCTTATCTGCTGGGCGCATCTAGAGCCTATTATGCGCCTCTTGACGCCGATCAATGCGGACAACAGATCATTTAGATAACGACATCAGATACATCTGACCGATTCCGATCTCGATCCTGAAGGTATCTTTGTCTTGCAAGAAACAAACATTTTATTTACGATGCCCTCGATGTCCTTGTCTTGTATGTACCAAGAAAAACACTTTGAGGAATTAAAGTTGGGTACCTATACCATATAATATCGAGTACGAAGTATCATCATATCAAGCCAGCGGATCTATAAACGGACTAGCTGATTTAGAATTTTAGATTAGATTTAACACCTTATGTACTTAGGTTATGCAAATAATGAATTGTATTGTATTTAAAATTCCGTGGAAACCCTTTGATTTTTTCGGAATAAAAAGTAGCAATATGTCACTCTCCAGGTTTTTAACTGACGGATTTTTAACCTAACCACGCGGTCGAAGTCGTGAGATCATCCTAAGGTTGTAATTGAAGGGGCAAAGAATAATAGGTATATGGTTCTCAGCTGTACATCTTGAAATCCATTTTTAGCAAAATTTTGCATTTTTAAGCGTTCTATTCCAATCATAGGCAATAATAGGATTATTCATAGAACTAGAAAGAATTTAAGATATTTAATAATTCAATTTTCAAATAAACATTTATATACCTAACTGCTTTTGAATTGTCAAGTGTATCTACAACTGGTTTGGAATGCTCTTCCTACCTTAAACCCCACTAAGAAACTAAGTAGTTGCTCTTTTCAAATATTCAATTTACAATTAGTTTGATTATTCAATTCCAATTTGAGCCCCCACGATTCAAAACTAGACGATTGCTATATGTAATGATGTAATATTTTCCGGCAATAATCTTGTTTGTTTTAAAAGAAACAGTTACAAAATTGATGACAACATTTTTTAATATAATTTTTTAATGGCATCTTATAAAAGCCACTTCAATAAAATATGACAGCTAATATGAATAGAAATCGTACTCATAACGCGGTACGGTGCGCGCGCGCAGCAGTGGCGACTAGCGATCGCTCGTTAGCTCCCGCCCGCGCATAAATCACGCCGTTTTATGAGATCTTCCAATTTTTTAACTCCTCTAATGAAATGCGAGCGCAGTATGGGATCCGGCTAGCGACATTAAAAACGACAAACCATAGGACGGAGTTTCTAATTATAATTCTGTCAAAGCTGCGATATAGGGAAGAATTGATGATCACCTCAAAACGCGGTGATTTTTATCTGAGACAGAGATCTCAAAGATACTAGTAGCGTTAGTTTTTTTTTAATGTCTCAAAATCACCTGATTCCGCGTTTTAAATATGTTTTCGAAAAAAAATACAATATATCTATCTATCTAATCAAAAACTATGATGAGCGTTTTAAAAATTAAAAATAATTTTAAGAGCTCGCTTTGGGATTATTTTTCTGGTGGTGCAAATATTCATGAACCCTTCGATTAGGTATATAGATCAAAGCTAGTACCTAAAATATATAACAAGGAATTCCTATATTTATTCAAATATGAAATTATCGTTTTAAACACTATGGTCAGAATATATTATGTCAAAGTTAACCTAAACATATAAACTAACAAGACACAAAGTAATGAAAAAATCTAGCCAATAACTAACGGGAATTTTTTTTCATTAGACAGGTAGGTACTAAGATTTCATAGATATTATTCATGTAGGTATTTGTAGCTATAAACCAGTCACAAATTATTATCATAAATGCATGCGATTTTGCATGCAATCGATTAAATTACGAGCGATTAATCAATTATACGGTTGTTTTAGAGAATAACAAGTTAGCTCTTTTTTGCTACAATTTCTTGTAAACAGTTTGATTGGAATAAGTTAGTGCTTAAAACATTTTCGAAATACTTTGACCAAGCGAATTCCCCAATTAGGGGACTAACTCAAAAATAGTAGGTAAGTAAATATATTATACACTTGCACAAAACTTTAAAATAATTTCTATTTATCTATAAAAGAGTTTCTGAATCTGTAAACATATTTCTTTGGCATCTTTCGATAGGAGAGAAGATTTTCTCAAGGCATCCTTTTGTCTAATCATAACGAAATTCGTGAGCAATAACATTTTCGCAGAACAGTGGAATCGTTGGCATAGTACGAGTTACAACAGTTGCAAGTATCATCAAGCGGTTCATCCATCAAGCGCAGGATCTCCGCCCGTCGAGCGTAAAGCCGCAGTACCTAGAACTCATCTCTATGGATAACTGGGAACGCATGTAGCTGTCTCAGAGTCAATTACTGCCAAGCGGAAGTATGGAGAGCGGCGCCTGTATTTTAGGAAGCTTTTCGAGGAAGCGAGAGGCAGAGTAAGGATTCTTCACACACTTGCTACGATAATGTATGTCTTTTTTTAATTGCGTTCCGATATTGGCTATAAAAATATCTTGAATACCTTGAAGCATTACATGGCAGATTACGTATTCAACATGTCGGTCTACGGGTTACGTGCGTACTAAGTTTTTTTCTTGTAATATATTAACACAAAGTATTTGTCATGGCTTCTGGATTAAAATGCTGAACAGAAAGTCCAAAGAAAAGTATTTGGGTCATGTCGCCAAGCGATTTAGCATTCCAGTGCAATGCCGTGAAACCGATAAAAGGTAATATGTGTTTAATGAAGCTGCCATACCTAACCCTTCCATGTAAGCCCGCTTTCTTAGAATGAATAATCACTTACCACCAGGTCAGATTACAGTCAAAGCCTAACCTACAATGGGATTTAAATAAACCATTCTGATCTAGAGATCATAAGGAAATTCGCGCTTATTTCTACAATAAACCCACCACAGATAATTTTAATCTTATATCTAGGTAACTCAGAATACAGAAGGTACATTGTGTACCTATATCTGTGCAAATCGTGATTTATTAGTTGTATTAAATTTTTTTGGCTCTTTACGGATATATAAAGCTTTCAGTTTATCTTGTAACACTTCACTTTAGAAAAGATGCAGCTTGCTTTGGCTCTTTCACAATGTGTGCCTTGCATAACCTCTTAAAATGTCTAAAACGCAATAATAGATGGCTGCCTATGTAATTATACCTATGAATTCAGTGGCGTGCACAAGCTTTTAAGCTAGGGTAGTCATTATTTAGTAGTGTTACCTTTTTATTGACTGCCATGACGAAAAATGAGCATGAAGCTATCTGAATTTGGGTAAGCAGTGCATTTATGCATCTATGAACTGCACGCCACTGTCTATGGTGTGTTGGTAATAAGTAATATCATACTCTCGCGAATCGTAAGTGTACAAGCGCCTTAGATCGCGAATGAGAGCGGCAGGAGAGCTCAGTCGCGCCGACAAAGACGCCGCCGCACGCGATCCGCACCCGATTCACAATTAAGCCCGCGTGTGTTAATTGAAATTAATTCGGTTCGTGTGGCGCAAGCAGACGAGCGGCGAGCTTTTGATATTAACGCAGAACATCAAGCATTGAGAAATCTATGTATATTCATTATGTGTTACTCGAAGGTTGAAGATATACATACATACTCACCTAAGAAGGTATTTTAGCAAAGAAAAGCCGGCCAAGTGCGAGTCAGACTCGCGCACCGAGGGTTCTCATACTAGAGCATTTTTCCCGACATTTTACACGACAAAATAAAAACTATTAAGTATGCATAACAATAAATAAAAATCTGTTTTAGAATGTACAGGTACAGCTCTTTCATATGATAACCCACTTGGTATAGTTATCTTACTTTGAAATTACTAATTAATTATTATTTGTTTACTAACACATTTTTTTTTGTAGTGTAACCACAAATTCACGGTTTTCGGATTTTTCCCTTTATTTGTGCAATAAGACTTACCTAAATGCCATCTTTCATGATTCTTGGTCAACGGGAAGTACCCTATAGGTTTTCTTGACAGACACGACAGACAGATAGACGGATAGACGGACAGGCGGACATACAGACAGGCAGACAACAAAGTGATCCTATAAGGGTTCAATTTTTCCTTTTGAGGTACGGAATCCTAACACAATAATATTAATGTTAAGAAAATCATGCAAATCCACTCAGGCTTTCCAGCATCCACCGCCATCATCATCATTAATCACCCCATCGCCGTATTATCTCCGCTTCCCGTATCGTAAGTATATTTTCACGTAATTCGCTAATCGCTTGCAACATAGGCGGGTGATCAAGGCGATTATACCGGGAATATAACGCGTCGAGCTCAAACGCGCCGCACTCGCGTCATCACAATTAGCGGGGCCGGGTGACACTCTATTGACATTGACCCTTCGTTACATATTTCAGAGAAGTATGTGTGATGTCGGTGCGTCACTTTACGCCAATCAGTTGACGCTGAAATCCTTCCCACAGTGTTTCATTTCAATTAGGTACTTAACTTACCGCCACTGGGGTGGGCTGGCAAGTATTGTTAAGTTCACAAGTATGAGGGAAATATGAGTATGGGTGAGATAACTGTGAAGAACTTGGCAATTCGTGGTTTTTTTTTTATAAACACGTATCTAATTATATATAATATGTATGTGAAATAAAGTCTTGTATACCTATGTTAATCCTGAACCTGATCTGCTCCTGTTTTTCCTTACAGCTACAGCTCAAGTTTTCAAACAACAAAACGAAATTTTCCTTTATTCATGGGCACTTACGGGATTATGTATAAGTCCCGTAAACACTTCCATCACGCATTTTCCATACATATTATACTTAATCGTGATAAACAACTTTGTTCTCACAACACAAGAGTGGGCTGCAATGACACCCATGTGACACTTTTATTAGAAAATCGTGGCAGTACTTGCTCGTATCCTCACCCATCACTGAAGCCAACTCAGCTTTTGAAACTCTTGCAAAGGAATTTAGATTCTTTGTGGTTATTTCAGAGTTGGGAATTCCTTGATGGGTGGGACTTTAAGATAATTTTAATGATATGCAAGGGATTGTAGGTTTTATCTGAAGTTGTTATAGTGTTGTCAGTTGCTTGTTTGTTGGATGCGTGGGTAAAAGACAATGCTCGGTTTCGGTAGCGGGTGTGCGATAGACATCGTGTCGTGATCCCGCGATGCGGCGATGTCGCGGCGATCGTATCGCGCGCATGGGTGGCTTACGTCGACAATCAGGGTTACATTGCCACGACTTGTTGAACAATATCTTTTATGAAACTAGGGTGGAATAGGCATGACTATTTACCTACAAACGGGATTTAGGCATCCATTTCAAAATGTTGCTTTATAGATTATCTACTTTCCTTATGCAAGACCACATCCGACTAAAATACCATATCCAACTAAATGACGCGAGTTTCGGCTTTCAATTTTCATATGAAAAAACCTTCAGGATAGATTTTCACCGTAATTTAAAGCAAGAATCAGCTAAATCCAAGGGACAACCCCAAGGGACAATATCACCCTGCCGCCTACTAAACATTTAGGAAAAACTATATTTCTGTTTTGTCTACCTTTTCAATAAATAAATAAATAAAAAGCAAGCAATGCATATTGTTTAGTAGTGGCAGGCAGAATCGTCTGTTTTGGCGGATTGTAGCGAATTCAGCTTGTTGTGTTTTGTGAATCATGGACTTCTGTAAAGTAACGTCTGCTGCTATTCTTGAAAAGTAACACCCACAAAAAAAAATCGTTTTATAAGGCGAATTTAAAAACTCCACTATTTCGAAGTTTGATTTCTGACTTTCTGTTAAAAATTTACGCATAATAATGGGCTGCTACATGCGTTAGATTTAGCTTTTCGCATCGTCAAAATAATCTTTCGTCGAGAGAATTCCAGGTTCTGGATAAATGTCCACCTATACAATATAAATAAAAACATAAACTAACTGACTGACAGAGTCTACAAACTTAACATTTAGCGAGGATTTACATATATTCCACTTGAACGAAGTCGGGGTGGGTCAGCTAGTTTAATAAGTAGTAAAATAAGATATAGAGGGTATGACATGAAAGATAAGTCTGACATCATACAGCAGACGGATATCTTCGTAAATATCCAGAGATTATTTGCATTTTTTGAGTATTTTGTTGCAGTTTCTTTGGACGAATGATTTGGGCGCGATAGCGTGGCGCCGGCGGACATTTACATAGTATTGTGAGACGGCCAAGAGGATAACATCTCGTTGAAATCCTAAACGTGGGTGCGTAACGGCTTCTTGAGAATTAAGTTTGAGGTTTATATCGGCAGATATTATTGAGGTGTGAGAACGGGGCAGTAATTTTATTTTTGTTACTTATTTTGGCGTTGGTATCCTTTTACCGATTTTCCTTGTAAGTATTCTGTCTTCTTATAAACGTATTATAAGCTTCGTTGAATTAAAAGTATCCTTATCTGCACTAGTGGTGTAATTAGTAGTAGTAATTTCAGACTACATTTGCAAGGTCCCTGATGGAATAATTCATTGCACAAAAACTAAGTCAGTCCAATTTATTTTTTGTGCAAGGAATCAGGCTGGCGTTTACTTACTAGTTACTACCATTCCATACCTACTTCGTCTATACTACGGAATACGGACATGTAGCCAGTTTTGCTTGGTACCATTTCCCGTAACTTGGATAGTACACTAAGTACCTAGTTTAGTAAGAATAATATTTTAAGGTAGGTAATTATATAAAAAAAATGTTTTCTTAAATGTTTTTAAATTATTGATACACGTATCTATTACCTATAAGCGTCACTCAGAAAAGCAGATATTATTTAAATATTTTTATCAAATTATTGGAATGTCCTCCCAAAACCTACGCAAAAACACAGGTTCAATGCGTAGAGGTTACACGAGAGTACTATCTCAGATGGAGACTAAACTAAAAACCTCCAAAAAACCACGTATTTATGCAAGTTCACTCTTGTTGGCCTCCTAGCAACAGATTGTATGTCATCGAATGAGCCAAATATCGATTTAATGAAACTATCTTCATCAGATAAATTAATAATTTTATATTATTTTTGACAATTCAAATCAATTTTTAAAAATAGCCTTATACTACTAATTAAAAGTTAAGTGTTTAAGCTCTAAGTTTGCTATGTTATAACAAAACATTCTTTTGATTTAATATATTTAACTTATTATTACATCTAGGAAGTTTTATTTCCCAAATCTTCATCAGTTATCAGAGGGCACCAATCTGCATAAGAATTAAATTTAATAAAACACGGAGCCGTAATAATATATGGCATGTTTTTACTGTCGCTACAAGTACGTGCCCAAATTTTAATGACAATAACTGACGTGAACAGCGCCCGCGCCTCCTAATGACGGGGGTTCTAGGAGAGGGCTCTGTGGAGTTATGATCACGCACTCGGCTATATGGACACTACGTGAACATTGTGGTGAATGTGACCTCAAGTATACCTCAAGTCTTATGGGTGCTAAGATTTCGAACAGATACATAGGTTTGAAGAAAGTGTTACAAGTCAAAATTGTGTGAACGGGAGTTTGAATATTAGCCATTAGATGATGCCTGCTATTTCATCCGCGTGGATTTTCACTTTTTAAAAATCTTGTGTGAACACTTCGATTTTCCTAGGAAAAATAGCCTATATTATTCTTCGACAGGTCTTTAACTAGGTACATATTCATGATAAAATCACGTCGATCCGTTGCTCCGTGATTGAAAGACAAACTAAGACAGTCACTTTCGCATGTTTAGTAAGTTTAATTATTTTGGTTATGCAATCACTTGAGTTTTCTTACCTTATAAAGCCGATAGGTAGTTAGTTACTTATACTTTTTTATTCCTTGCACGCAATCGTTAATCGTGAAGATGGATCCGTACAATCGAGTGGATAATTATAATGTGACAAAAATGTCGTCTCGAAGTCGTAACCTTTATCGTTTATCAGCATATTACAAGTTGTTAGCAAACGACCTCGGAGTCCGTGAGAATAATTCCCGACTTCCACGTAACATGGGTTAAACGCTTGTATCGGCAGATACCGATCTAACCCGGGCTCCTTGGCGCCATAAAAACAAAACATCACTAACACGACCACTTTCTTCCCTAAATTATTCGAGGAATTTACGACGATTCGACCGACAAAAATGTTATAACCTAATGAGAAATTATCATCAAGGGTCGCGGCAAAAAAGGAATCATGCGCCGCTCGCTGACGGCGAGGTCCGCACATTTTTTATGTTCTAAATTCAATTTATTGTTTTCGTATTAGCCTTTTTTTGGTGGGCCGATTGTTTTAGGACGAGGCGCGGGAGCCGGTGACGTTGCGTTTTCGTTCTCGGTATCTCAGCATCGGCCGGGAATCGGAAGGCACGTCGTACATTGCTGTTGTATCCTGCATTCGCGTCCAGTCACCCCGTTTAATGGCTGCGATGTAAGTTGTTTTTCTGACAAACTCTGAGCTAATCGAGGGTGGGTGCACGTTCTCTGGAGACATTGCGATATGATCGCTCGGTGGCGACGGCCAGCTCGGCGCGTGCTTGGGATTCCGGCCCCCTCAATACAGCATTACCCATTACTTACGATGACGTTACGCTTTTTCACGACGACACAATTCTTACGTCATCTAAGCCTTTATTACGATAAACGACTTCAATCAGCTTTCGACTCTCCAGTCGCACAAACAACTTCGTTTTACGGATATTAATTAGGTAAGTACTTAGGTACCTACTTACGGTTCTATAGTGTGAAGATTAATTAAGCAATTTAAGTTTTTTAGGCATTTAAATATCAACCTACTTAGTTAGGTACTTTATATTCAAGATGTTTTATCATTAGATTCATCTAAGGCAATTTACCGAAACGTTTACGAAGTTAACCCAGTTAAAATATTGAAACAAAAATACAATATGTAACTAAAATATCAAAAAGCTCTTAATTTCATATCAGCACATTCTATCATAAATGAGCAGTGACATATCTTTCTCAGGGCATTTTTGGCTGGAGAGGCTATCTCTCGATCTCAGCTATTGCAACGATTTGATAAGTGAAATACTGCTGTCAAATTTTCAGGAGACAGTGAAGAGTGATGAGTGGAGTCTGCAGGGGAAGCGGTTGAGACTCGGCCTGTCATAATCTGATTATTAGTGCTGGTCTGCTGGGCGGGGCGCGCGGCGGGCGGCCGGCGGCACCGCAGGAGGTCGGCGCCCGCACGCCTCTCTCTCGCCCGTACCGGCAGACCGAAACGCGCGAGCGGGACGGCGAGCGACCCACGCATCACGCAGGCGACAAACGACCCGTGGTAAAACAAAAGGAATGCTGGCTGAGACGCTTTGAGGCGCCGGCGCCGCTCCCCGCGCTCTAATCACCCATTTTAATTACGACACAGATCGAATCAATTAATCGGTATTTCTGTTAAAACAAGCGCCGGGACGACCCTACATCCACCGGCGATAGGAAGTCCTCGAGATGACTGATATCAGATATTTGTCTCGAATCTTCCAACGTTTCAGAGCAGTTATGACGATTTACGTGACTGCCCGTCCCGCCGAGCGACGGCCTAGCGACACGAAGATCACATGAAAGCAGACACGAACGCAAGACCTCAGACGTTTTTAATTATAACTTATGATTTTTTCAAGCGAATTCGGGCGCGCCCTTCCCTTTGGAATAACACGAAAATAAATAACAAGTTTTTATGTTGTCTGTTTGTTTTTAAAATGGCGGGAGGTCCGCGCGACGACACGCGAGCGATCTGCGCCGGCGCGCCTCGCCCATTTGTCATATTTCGGTTTCGAGAAAAAACAAATGACCTATTCTATCCTAACCAGAGTTTGTTTGTTCGAACGAAGATTATGAGGGCCAGTATTATCTCCGAATGGAGGGCAGATGTAACATGTCACTTTGTACGTTTGTGGTTTATTATCGTGTCGATGTTTATTTATCTTCGACTTCATGACCCCATCAAAATTTAAAAATAAACTGCAGTTTTTCATCCTAACGTGGGGATCCCTCAAATTCTCTGCATTCACATACTAATGATAAGTTAATATGCTATCTTGGAAAATAGACGTTGGATTGGTGTGCTTTGTGTCTACAGTACTAATTAACAACTGTGCACAGGTGGGAAAGTGGTGGAGACTAGCTACAATCCCCTAGCGTTGCCGTAATACATAGCGCATGGCGGCCGAATGCAGCAGGTGTTAACTCCGCTATATACTCGTCGCCCGGCGCGCTTGCACAAACGAACCGCCCAAATCTTTCTGTTTGCACTTTCAATTCAACAATCCGAGCCGTAGATACTCCTCTCCCCATCTCTGGATAAAGAATCCATTCGAACGAGCGCTAAAAGCTCCGAGTCACACCAATTTGTAGTGTTTCCCAATCCCAGAAACGTGCGCTAGCGACTAGTGTGAAATAACTCAATTACGGCTAACGCGCGGCCGCAACTAGCCTTCAATACGAGAAATAAATTAAATATTTTGACCCATTTCGATTCCCGTGGCGCCAGCACCGGCGCCGGCGCGCCCCCGGCTCTCGCGCGGCTTCATTAATACAAAACAAACAAAACTGACCTTTAGACCGGTGCGAGCGGTTAACGAGATTCACTAACGTCTGGATAAAGCGGTAAATTATCAAAATACTGGGCAGCCCGCACGGTGGTCCCTCTTCGCGGCAACGAAAAAAACGTGTAGGAGATGACAGGAGCGGAGATGAGAGTGGCTAATTATAAGCGCGCAAAAAGCTCAGCTCGCCTAAACAGCCTGCTCGCACGTCAGCTATGCGCTCGCAGAATGCAGAATAATTGTTGCTCTCATTTGTAAAGTTTACTTTAATCGCGTTCCGAGACACGGGGTGGCATTTGTCGTTCGACGCTTATCTTGGATGTCATCAGTGGTTTTAATAATACTTTTTTAGCGGACAGACCAGCCGAGGTACGAGGTTAGTGGGTATGCGTAATGACGGGTCGGGATGCATGTCTAAAGACGCGCGGAAATCGCATGACGGGCCGTGCGAGCGCGCCCGTAGCAGGAAACGTCGGAGGCGCAGGGTTCGACACGAACATATACTCGTAATTTCTTCACGAGCGTCGAGCTCGTCGTTTCACTCGCATTATTGATGACGAAAAAAAATAATTGAAGGGGTACAGTCGTAAAGCAAACAAGCTTATAATAAGGTATAATTTGTGCTCGGCCATTTAGAGAAATGCACAAATTGCTATTGAGGCAGCTGTTTGTTTTGTCTATGACGGAGGTCTGGCCGGGACCAAATTATTCGTTAACAAGCCCCGCGTCAGATTCGGCAGCCCTAATGGGTTTTCGTTAAGTTTTTGTTGCTTTATATAAATTTATGACGGATGAGCAGCTTGCTAGGTTAATTACAGGAGTCTACGAGTAGGTAGGTACCTATCTCTCCAACTGTCTAGTTTTATTCTTTTCTATGAGATGTTATTTTATCTGCCCAAATCATAAATATTACATCTAGTTAAACACATTATTATACTTCTAACATTAATTAAATTCCTAAATTTTATGTCAAACCTTTTATCCAACAGCTTCCTGACAAGTTTTTCAGGTTCAGTTCAGCACGGTGAAAGTCACCCTACACTACTTAATTATTTATTATCTAATATTAACTACTTTGGTAGTTCGGTACTTACCTGTGAAATATGACTCCACTTTAAAATAAATATTTAAAACCCAAAATGAATGACTAGGTAGTTAGGTACATTAAAGATAACCTAAAAATAATATTTTTCGAAAGATAACCTTTAAAATATTTGTACTAATTATTTGATTATGCACATAAATGGATTGTTATCTTAATAGGCAAAAAAAATGTTCAGCAGAACCGAGTGAAAGCAATTTCCTAAAATGTGTAAAGAATTTATATCTTACTAATGTTTAAAGGAAAGATAATGGTGACGAAACCATGAAAAATATCTTACTGCAGGGGAAATAAGATAATTTAAGAAAATACTAATTTAACGCTTTGTATTCCACAAATCTGCCTTTAAAAACCGGTCAAGTGCGAGTTGGACTCGAGCACGAAGGGTTACGTATCTACCATCGTACAAGGAATAATATTTTTAACCTCCGACCCAAAAAGAGGGGTGTTATAAGTTTGACGTGTGTATCTGTGTATCTGTCTGTGGCATCGTAGCTCCTAAACTAATGAACCGATTTTAATTTAGTTTTTTTTGTTTGAATGGTGGCTTCATCGAGAGTGTTCTTAGCTATACTTAATCCAAGAAAATCGGTTCAGCCGGTTGAAAGTTATCAGCTCTTTTCTAGTTACTTTAACCTTCACTTGTCGGGGGTGAAATAAATTTTTAATTTACACTTGTTGATATTTTTTATTGGGATATAATTTATGGTTTACTGATTTTCCCTTTACTTGTGTTATAATTTTGATTCCCTTGATGGGTCTAGGTTCTAAACAAACAGACAACAAAGAGATCCTATAAAGGTTTCTTTTTCTCGGGACATACGGAACTCAGGAATATTGTATGACTGGGAACGTTTAAGTAATTGTTATTAGGCATCGTGCCAAGAATGAGTGCCGTCGGCAAAGTTATTTTTCCCTCCTGACTGTTAAATAAAATCCAACTTGAAGTTTGAACATTTCGTATGAAATTCTAAAATCTAAAGCGACAATATTAGTAACTTCTTAAATGTATAATATGCAGGAAGCAGGAACCGAATAATCATTCAAAATAGACTTTTTGAAGTTGGGTGGTGAACAACTTTAGTATATTGTATTTTATTTATGACTGGCTAAATGCCTGATTTTATTCTCCTTCTGTCAACAGATGAGGCTTTTAACAATGAGAAATGTTTTGCAATTTTTTTTTGCACTAAGGCACCATGGCTCCAGGGCATCCACGGCAAACGGAACAAAAATGTAAACTTACTTGCCCGCTTACCGATTTCATTGTTCATTTGCATGGAATGTGGGTATCTAAATATATAAAAGAAAAAACGGACTGACTGATCTATGAACGCATAGTTCAAACTACTGGACGGATCGAGTTGAGAGGCATGTAGATAGCTATTATAACGCAAACATCCGGTAAGAAAGGCTTTTTGAAAACTCAACCCCTATAAGAGGGTAAAATAGGGGTTTGAAATTTGTATAGCATAAGCTAGTTTACCTATATGGGTTATTTACCCATGGTAGAAATTGGGCTTCACTTACCTTCCACCCTTAGTGATGATCATCTCGGTGCCAATGTCATGGAATCGCCGCCACAAGTCTCCGTTGAGAAGACGCGTCTCGCATGCGGGCGGCTCCGCATCGGCACCGATTCTGTGCTCTAGAACAACAAGCAATGGGATTACTTCATTTATATCTAGATTGTATGATTCAGGTACCGAGTCTCTGGTCAATGTATAGGCCAAAGATTACAACATAGAACCTATTCTATAAATTATAACTCAAAATTTATAAAACCCCCGACACAAAATCCTCTGTAAGAAAACTAGAAAAGAGCTGATAACTTTCAAGCGGCTGGACCGATTTTCTTCGATTATAGCTAAGAACACTCTCGATCAAGCCTTTCAAACAAAAAAACTAAATTAAAATCGGTTCATTCGTTTAGGAGCTACCATGCCGCAAATAGATACACAGATACACATGTCAAACTTATAACATCTTTTTTTTTGGGTCAGCGGTTAAAAAACTTTGTATATCAAAAGCTAATCCATACCTTTATTGAGCCAAGAGTTGGCGCTTAGGTATATCAATAAACTTAAACAAGTGTACAAATTAAAAATTTAAACAGACCCCAACAGGTTGCATTGCAGTGATATAAATAAGTACCTAACAACTAGATGGCGGAGATCCCTACACCAGCTGAGAAAACACTATATAATCCTCAAACGGTTGAACAGATTTTCACCAAACTCTCAAACTTTCAAAAAGTTCCAAACCGTATTCAAATCGGTCTATCCGTTTGAACGGGACGTTGCATTTCCACAAATAAGCAGAAAGATAAACAGATCTATAACAGGCATAGTAGGTACCTACGTTACACCCCTCTGTTTGGTAGGTACCGTAATAGGGAGTTCTCACAAAATGTGTATGTGTATTACCTACGTATAACAGCATAGGTATAACCATCAAAATGGCTGCCATGAAAATTAAAAAAAATTAAAAAGTGTTATTTCTTGTACGATGGTACGGGACCCTTTGTATGCGAGTCCGACTCGCACTTGACGGATTTTCTTGAGTCTCGACTCATTTGATGTTTGTGGCGCGCCACGTAGAAGTCGCCTGAATATGGAATGCAGCTAGGATACCTACACAGGTTGCATTTCAAACCAACGACCTTCCCATTCTCCAAGAAATAAGCGTCGTTCTATAATGTCTCCTGCCATCGCTACACGTCAAACCGTATTTTTATGCGACTCCCCATAAAAAGAAAGTACCCACATGTTTTCAAGGTCCATATAATAACTATGTAGGTTTGGATGTGAGTTTCTTTATTCCAGTATAATTTCCGAATACTTGAACAGATTTGGATGTAGGTATCGTTAGAATTTTTACATCAGCCCGAGTGGCACTAACTACTTATAATTTTTTTTAAATCAATATGGCAGGGCGGGACCGTCCTTTGTTTTATTAAACTAAATTAAATTAAATTAAATTTTAAATTAAATTCTACTTGTTATTGGCACTTTTCAATAAGATTTGAACGTTAACATATCCATACAATATTAAGTATACATAAATGCGAAAGTGTGTCTGTTTGTTTGCCACTTTTTACGGCTCATCCACTGAACCTATATTTTATTCTGAAAAATCAAAAATATTTCAGAGGATTTATCCTCAACGAGTATTACCTATAGTAAATAGTTAGGTATATCTAAGTTAAACTACGATTGCTTACATAATAAATTGTTTGGTATTAGGAGTGTAGTATATAACGTATTTTTGGTCTAAAAAAGTGGGTAAATATCTGTGACCACGTTGTCCTGAAACAAAAACATCGCGGAAATAGGTAGTTAAGTAGATATGTTTTTTGTGACAAATTAAAAAGGATAAAAGATGCCTACCTGCTTATGTGAATTAGATTGTAACCTCTTAAACAGATCTCATCAGCCTCTAATACGAGTATCTACTTATTATTTCTACCCACCCACAAACACAGATTTTGATATCGTAGCAGGTAAGTAGATTTAAGTAAGTAAGTAAGTAGATATGGACCGACGATATAAAGCGGCTGGCGGGAAGTGGCTGGATGAGGAAGGCCGAGGACCGGGTGTGGTGGCGCTCTTTAGGGAAGGCCTATGTCCAACAGTGGACGTCCACAGGCTGATGATGATGATGATGATGAAGTAGATTAGTTGGTTCAAAAATGTTTTACCTATATGGTACATGGATATTGCTATGTTCACGAGTGAAACTTTTCCTTTAACTTTATCCTACCCTATTAGAAAGAAGGACCTAGTGTGCTATTGTAGGTAGGTAGATGCATACAATATTTATAATTAAAGAATTATAAATATATACCTCCAACTCATTGTAATTAGTTTGCTAGGACCTACCTATCTACTTGGTCGGCTGTTATCGTGTCAAAGCGAAATAATACGTACATACCAGAATCTATAATACACATTCATGTAATATTCAATGTATTGAATTGAAACCATATCAAATCCAGCTACGATTTCAAACTAAAACCAATCCTAAAGCTAACAGTATAAGATATAAGTTTGTATGTCAGTTTCACAAGTGACCACTTGCCCAGTGAACATATCTCCATAATTGCAATCAAGCGGAGTCTTTGATCCCGCCGTGTCTCATCTCATCATTCGTCCGTAGGAAGCAATAAAATAAATATTAATCTGCGAGAATACAAAATTGCTTGTAAATTGTAATCGCAATATAAAGTTTTATATACGAGGTAATGCTATTATATTATGTAGTCTGCGGCCACTTAGAAATGATTAAGGTACCTACATATTATTTTAATTGTAGTGTTATTGGCGAAGAATTCTTAGGCTGAGATCTAGATGTAGTAGATATGCCTGTCCATGTAGTACAAGAATTAGTGATTCCTCATCAACGAATCTAAAAAATGCCAAGTGTGAGTCAGACTCGCGCACCAAGGGTTCCGTATTCGGGTACTTTTTTTCGACGTTTTGTTCGATACCCTATGGGTTTTCTTGACAGACACGACGGACGGACGGACGGACGGACGGACGGACGGACGGACGGACGGACGGGCGGACGGACGGACGGACAGACAGACAGACAAACAACAAAGTGATCCTATAAGGGTTCCGTTTTTCCTTTTGAGGTACGGTACCCTAAAAACAATTTGGGAAAGTAAATATTAGCTCATCTAAATTTTTATAACGAACAAAAGTATAGGATTGACTTGAATAAGCGTGATCTAAGTATGAACTTATAATTGAAAAATCTTCAGTGCTCATAGAAAAGACATCAACGCGCTTATGGTTGTTCCCATAGATTTTTTTTTTAATTCGATTTGTACATACAATATTTATAATTATAAATTACGTCAAATATTAATTATATGTAACAATAAAAACTTGGAATAAAGTGCTAAGTAGATATGTTTGAACAGTTATGATATTTTTAGTAGGTGGGTATAATTTAATCACATTTACCTACTTAATATTCAAAAAGATTTATAGAGGTAGGCATGTGATACTTTTGTAACGCATAATTAAAAGCGATACTAACAGTAAAAGTGAGCTATAAAAACTGTTTATGATAATCGTATCAAATTACAATTATAAAGATCACATTATAATTCCTGATATAAAAATCGATATTTAAGAATCTGAACAAATAGGTAGTTGGTAATAATGAAAACAGTACTAGGACATGCCTACCTTACAATAAAAATTAGATTATTAAAATACTATGTAGGTAGGTGATCAAAAATATGAAGGTGACATCTATAACACCTGCAGTTAAGTATACCATTCCTTTATTCTATTTTTTTATGTACCGAATAATACTTACGAAGGCTACTTAAAGAAGCTGCATGTAACATTTGCTGCCTCAGCAGGTATTCTCCGAAATGAGCCTGGTCCATCATCATCTTTATTTATCGAACAACCTTCGCAAAAGTCACTTACAGTCACTCATTAAACATAACACATAAAAGTCACGAAAACTGTTCGAGAAGTGATAGTTATAATGATAACAACACACAATATATTACGAAGAAAAAGCAATAATCATAAAAAGTTCATAATTGGAAACAAACGTGAATCGGAAAGAAAACAAGACACGTGGTGACGAAACGACAGCTGAGTTTACACTGACAGGACGTCTACGAACGGGCGGCGCGAGCGCAAGACTCCGCCCCGGCCTTCTGATTGGCAGATTGCCAGCTAATGGCGGCGACCGTCGAAGCCTTCTAGCTGCCAAACGAGCTTTGGGTTTTATTTCTGAGCTTTCCGCCCGCCTTTATATTTTGGCAGGTGATCGGCCCGATTGAAATTCGTGCGTAGGCGCTGATATCCATAGTTCTATTGTTAATGTGTAATATGAATGAAAATACCGTCTGATATCAGCATGAGATGAGATTTTTTTTAATGAGTAGAGTGTCATCTCAATATATTAGCTTTAAAATTAAATTATTAGGCATTAAATCGTTGCAGTTACGCTCTTATCTATTACCCCATTTAAATGAAACATGCTTAAGATAAGTATTTAATTAAAATAGCTCGAGTAAAACTTTCCCACCCCCAAAGCTTGTCTTGTAGACTAAAGTAGGACCTCCCTACCTCCTCTCCTCTTACCTACGTTTCCTGTGAAGATTTTGCAACAAATAAGTATTAAGTTCCTATATATACAGTTACTTATTCGCATTTTTAGGTTTAAACGAATGAAAACTTTTTCCAAATAAGTTATACCTAGCATAGGGGACGATGGGGATACCCGAAACTTTAAATCTTGTGCCTTATATCAAGAATTAGATAGGTATCCAAAATAAAAAGAATATTCTAAATACGATGTAATTTAAATACAGTTTTTACTTATTATTACAAAGCGGAAATCGAAATTGCGACCTCCTAAGACGCAAGCAGGTGTAACTTATTAGCTAAGTATAAAAAATATTCATCATCAATAATGCTTCGCTTAACTTTATTATATTTTAGAGAACACAGTCGAAGTGTAATTAGGTAGGTATAATCTAACTGCGCTACTCGTTTGCAAATAAATAATGTTTTATTAAGTAAGGTAAAGACCTAGGTAACCTTAGTTGTTTAATATAAATAGGTACCTACCTAAGTATCTGCCAACATCAATGATGTATACCTACCTACCTATAATAGATGACTAACATAATGTAGGTACCTAAGTAGCTTATTCTACATCGGTATTTACTAGGTAGGTATCTAACTAGTATTTGCCCACGACTTCATCCGTGTAGATTTAGGTTTACCTACTAAAAATTCTGTTGGAATTTCTCAAAATTGGAATGGGGATCTACTTACATCGTAGATATTATCTAAGTATCTAAGTATAAAAAAATATAAAGAAAGTTTTACAAAGTTCTTTTGAATGTTCAGGTGGATCTACCAACTGGTTCGTATGTCTAGAAGATAAGTACCTATATATCATATATCAATTCAATAAATAGAGTTATGTCCTACCTATTTATTGAATACGTAAGTATTCATTTGATTTGAGTAGAAGAGGACAGATATAATAGGATTCTCCTTTTCCTTAACATGGTGTGCTTATTGTGTTACCTACTGAGATACCGTGGTCCATGGCACTTCTATCAAGTAGGTAATAGTTCAGTAAATATGTAAGGAATAATTAGATGCCCTCCGAAAAAATACCTACCGTAATTTGACATAATGTATCGTTAGGGGGGCATGTCAAGAGGTCACAGGAAAAATAAAAAGGTCGCGCTGATTGCTGATTTTGAGAAATTCAAAAAATGAATTAAAAAATTTTGAAATGTTTTTTTCTTGGAAAATATTGGTTTTAGGAAAAAGTTTTTCAAATAAAAATGTAGAGGGCATTGCGAACTACATTTTTTGTCATTGGAGTGACGTCATCCGACTTGAAATACAAAAAGTAGAGGGCGCCAATGGATCAAAAAAGTGTTTCAACGCTATTTTCGATAGGAAAAAATGATTTTTTTATAATAATGTTAATTGAAAAGTTGTTCGTCACAAAATTAGCTACAACTTTTATTTAAACAAATTTTTTATAAAACTTACCGTTCTCGAGGTACGACAAAATAATGAGCAACGTTGCTATGATTATAATAAAATGAAATACTGAAATAAAATGTACCTACAGTTACTTTTATTGCTTCCATAATCTATAACTGTCCTCCAATGATCTATAACTTAACTAAAAACTTCACTTGAGATTATATGAAATTTATTTTATTTAACTGAAACTTTTAGTTAACTAAATGAAAAAAACAAAATTGTCGAATAAATGTGTTTGTTTCAAAAGAAACAAATAAACGTGATGCAAAACATAGATAAATTCACCTAAGTTCAAATTTTTGTTAAACAAAAGTTCAAATTTTTTGATAAAAAAGTAAGAAAACAATTACTGCTATTTCATTTGAATTAAAAAAAGATAAAAACTGAATGGCATGAGAACTGTGCAACGGCACAGTACATAATGTACAATTTGTACACTTCGACAAGTTCCAGCTCGAAAACGGTAAGTTTTATAAAAAATTTGTTTAAATAAAAGTTGTAGCTAATTTTGTGACGAACAACTTTTCAATTAACATTATTATAAAAAAATCATTTTTTCCTATTGAAAATAGCGTTGAAACACTTTTTTGATCCATTAGCGCCCTATTTGTATTTCAAGTCGGATGACGTCACTTTAATGACAAAAAATATAGTTCGCAATGCCCTCTACATTTTTTATTTAAAAAACTTTTTCCTAAAACCAATAGTTTCCAAGAAAAAAGCATTTCAATTTTTTTTTATTCATTTTTAAATTTCTCAAAATCAGCAATCAGCGCGACCTTTTTATTTTTCCTGTGACCTCTTGACATGCCCCCCTAACGATTCATTATGTCAAATTACGGTAGGTCTTTTTTCGGAGGGCAATTTGCAAATTGACTGAACTATAAGATCGCAGTCAAGGACCTAACATATGGTACCCACTAGGAAAAAGCCCTCACGATCTATTGCCTAACATCTTATCGACTTAATAACTTTACCGAATACCTACCTACTTACCTATACATAATCTACAACTTAACTAAGCCAAAATTATTCAGCGACGCTCATATCTAAAGAATGTTCCTAACTCATTAGTGGACATGTCACAACTTCGCAATGCTCACATCCGGTGATTAAGGTCAGGGTTGACTAAGCGAAGGACAAAGGGATGATAAGCCGCGCAGATTATTGCGTGCGAGGAAATGATAAGTGTATCAGAAAAGCTAGTCCTTTGCACTTACATTGATTGAATCATGGTAAACTGACGTCACTCATATCAGTTCTTATATCTGTTTCCATTTTTAGGATTCCGTACCTCAAAAGGAAAAACGGAACCCTTATAGGATCACTTTGCTGTCTGTCTGTCTGTCTGTCTGTCTGTCTGTCCGTCCGTCCGTCCGTCCGTCAGTCCGTCCATCCATCCCTCGTGTTTGTCAAGAAACCTTTAGGGTTACCCTTTAACCTAGAATCATGAAATTTGGTAAATAGTTAGGTCTTATAGCACAAGTACAGGAATAAATCTGAAAACCGTGAATTTGTGGTTACATCATTTAATTTTTTTTTAAATGTGTTTCAATTTTCAAAGTAGGATACCTAACTATACCAAGTGGGGTATCATATGAAAGGGCTTTACCTGTAGGTACATTCAAAAACAGATATTTATTTATTTTTATGTGAAATAGTTTTTGATTTATTGTGCAAAATATTGGAAAAAATACCCGAGTACGGAACCCTCAGTGCGCGGGTCTGACTCGCACTTGGCTGGTTTTTTAATCACCTACTAGCAACCCGTCCTGGCTTCGCGCTGGTAGTCAAAGTAGGAATCCACAAATTTTCTGATAAACAAAAAACAGGAATAGCAACAATGTCGGAATCTTAGACGATTTTGATAATTTACAAAGGTTGTACCATCAAGTGGGTAGAAGGGTAGGTAAATTTATTTGCTGATTTTCGGAAAAGCTGTTGCAATTAAATATCCCCGTTTAAGTTAGTAATTTTTTTTATTTCCAATTAATTAAAAGTTTGATTAAAGTATACATATGAGTTAACAAGTCACTATATTTGGTAAGAGAGCTTCATTTTGTAAGAATTGTATAAAGATATAAAATTAACTGTCGATATCTGATAAGAAATTGTTAACAGGGCTCTCTCCGTCACTCGCTTCATACAATCGTAGTTCCAATTTCATTTGAATACTAAGCAACCAAAGTCCATGAAATTTTGCAGACATATTCTAGAAACTAATATCTATGTTTGTGGTTTTCCAGATTTCTATTAAAATATTCAATTTCAAAGTTATGCGGTCTTAAAAAACATACAAATCTTTGAGCCCCTATAATTTTAAAACTACATATTTTTAGAAAAATCTAAAACACCACAGACACAGATATTAGTTTCTAGAATATGTTTGCAAAATGTCGTGGACTTTGGTTGCTTAATATTCAAATGAAATTAGAACTACGGTTGTATGAAGCGAGTGACGGAGAGAGCCCTGTTAAACCGTCTCGGTGTTTACAAGATTGTATCTTCGAATGGTTTAACATTAAAACATGGAGTTGTAAATACTGACCACTCTGATGCATCGATACGAAATCTCACCTCAAATTCGGTATCGAATTCTATTCTTATTTTTTTAACGAATTTAACAGTTTTCTATAATAACAATCTCTTTTTTTTAAGCTTTAAAAACCCAAATTTTGCGTTTTTAAAGTACATATTTTTTTAAACAAATATAGTCAAGTAATTAGTCGTTTATTAAGTAGCCCCGTCGGTGTGGGTGTAAAAACTAAGTAGAATTAATGCGCAATTTAAGTCTAATTTTTTAATTCGTCCTGCTTGCTGTAGGTTAATGTAATTTAATAATAAAATTAATTTAATGTTATAAATAAATAATGTCTCATCGCTACCCTCTCATGGTTGCAAGTAAGTTGATTTTTCAGAATATTTTGTCACTAATAAGTAGATAGCATAGTTTATGTTGTAATAAAAGTTGATAATATCTGTGACATTTTCTATTATTTTTGAGCGTTTCCCAAGTTAAGTGTTCCCAATTCCCCCACTTTCCCCTATATATCTGTATCTTGTAGTTTCTACATGTAAACATCACATCACACTAATATTATAAAGGCGAAAGTTTGTATGTGTGTGTGTGTGTGTGTGTGTGTGTGTGTGTGTGTGTGTATGTTTGTTACTCCTTCACGCAAAAACTACTGGACGGATTTGGCTGAAATTTTGAATGGAGATAGATAATATTCTGGATTAGCACATAGGCTACTTTTTATCCCGGAAAATCAAAGAGTTCCCACGGGATTTCGAAAAAATTAATCCACGCGGGCGAAGTCGCGGGCATCGGCTAGTACCTAATAATTGTAAAAAAAGCGCTAGTAGAAATCCGCGCACACCTGTTCGCGCTTTAGAATTTATTAGAACTGCAATTCTTTCCGACAAAGTGTCGTGTGAACCTAAAAGTCGTCAAGTTGTTAAAAGAAAGCAAAAACAAAAATACCTATGGTTTTAACAAAGTGCAGGTCTGTGTCGTGTGAACATATCCTTAGGAAAAGTTGTTAAAACAAAGCAAAAACAAAATAAGTATAGTTTTGAATTCTGGGGTTTTTTACGTCCATGTCTCCAAGATTGGGAGCTGTGATTTACTCTCCATATACGAAAGGTACCAAATTTCATTTAGCTACACTTAATTACTTACCTAATTGCTAACTATAAAGGGAGGTATAAATGCTGGCTCTACGAAAAACCAATTAGTTGTAACCGCCAGATCAAGTTTGTATTGTAGTTGTTTTTCCGTCTCAAAATTCGAAACTGCATTCTTGATGAAATGATAATGGGCGATCTTATCGATAACAATCTTTGAAATGATAACGTACAAAAACCACTGCGACCGCGAGATAGCTTTTATAGGGGCTATTTGGAGTTCCGTAGCCAAAGGATGTGGTCCAGAGATTTTCGATATCCAAATTGTTCCCAATACAAGTATAAAAATATGCGTTTTCTTAATACTTAAAGCCTACGTCCTTATTTTTCTTCTTTTTTATTGCGAGATAGTTTTACGCTTGTCGTGCTTAGTAAAAAAGAAGAGTGCGCTTGGTTAGAAGATGCCGATCCGTTTTGCCTTGAAGATATTTTACGTGGCAGGAAACCCAGACGCTGGAAGGGCTTTCCACACCTTAGCGGGTTGTATCGGGATTGACCAAAAACGTTTCGTTCTTCTTGTGTGTTGTGTAAGAGGCAGAAAGTAGATTCGCCGCTAAAATACTAACTGACTCAGGGCAAAAAAGATGTTCCATGTAAAATACGCGTAAGCGACGCTCTTTATCGAATGAGAAGGGTATAGCTTCCCACAATGTCCCAGTGTGAATTGGCAGATTTCACACACGTTTGAAAATATGGAGAACTCCCAGGCTTGCAAGTTTCCTCACGATGTTTTCCTTCACAAAAGTTAGAGGTGCGTGCCCGATATCGAACCCCCGACCTCCCAAATAGAATGCCGATTGTTAACAACTACCTCAAGATGCTGCCTTATATCATGAGTCATAGACATCTAGACCTATATCAGATTAATTATTATTATTTATAAATAATTGGCGGGAATGGATTATAAATCACATTTAGTTATTAACTATTTAGATCAATACATATTGTGTCGTATTTTACATTTAGCTGATATAATTGTTACGTTAATTGTCTATTACATCACCTTGGTTTACCTCTGTGGTAATTTGTCAAATAGCTACCCGAAAACTAGTACCTATCTACATGCTACCTACCTTAAAAATATATCTGTCAAACTGATAGAAATAGCGAAGGAATCGAATAAAGACGGGTATTGAGAAATAATAATTGTAAGCGAAAACTATTCTCAAAAATACAGCGAAGTGAAATTGGAAAGTGTCTATTATTCAAACCTGTCCCTATACTTCTGCAACACGATGTTTTAACCACCAGGCTATCATCGCTCCGATATTTACGTATTTAGGTACCTACTACCTACTTGTAAGTAATAAGTGTTAGGGCTAAATGGTAGGTAGAGAAAATAAACTTAAGTTCAGCTGGCTTAACTTATAATTAAACAATTACCTACGTATATAATTTGCGACCTATATTTTTTAAGTTACCCTTTTAGGATTTATAATTGTCTTTTTAGTATCACATACGAGACAATTAGAAGACGTTAGTTTTAATGGGAATGTCTCAAAGGCACTAACATTACAATAGGCAGGTACTCATATAGGTACTACATTGTAGTAAATACCTTTTAAATTCCTAAATGTAACTACTTTATTTCGAGATATTAAGTCATATGCATCTATACTAATAAATAAAATTGGAGTGTCTGTCTGTAATTTCGAAATTACTACCTCATATTAAGCTCAAATGGTTATTTAAACGATACCAACACTGAATCACACGTTTTTAAATTTTTTGTCTGTCTGTCTGTCTGTCTGTCTGTCTGTTTGAAAAGGCTAATCTTTGGAACGGCTGAACCGATTTTGACGGGATTTTCACAGACAAGTAGAGGATTGACCAGGGTGTAACATAGGCTACTTTTTTAACCGACTTTCAAAAAGGGAGTTGTGTTTTTCTACCTATGTACACCGAAATCTCCGAGATTTCTGAACCGATTTGCGTCATTTCTTTTTTAATCGATAGAAGAACTTTGCGACATTGTTTCATAAAAAATTTGGAGTCCAACTCCTCAATCCTGATGCTGCAGGGGATCTGACCAATCCACGCGGGCGAAGCTGCGGGCATCAGCTAGTATAAAATAAATAACGTGGAGTATTGCGAGAATTTGTCTATGGATCATACTTACAGTTTTTGCTCATGGTCCAGAACTGGAAACTCACTAGAGTAGGGAGGCAAAATTCATAAAATATAGGACTTTTAATAAGTCTTTTCCGCTAATTCACTCACATGTGGTTGAATACAAAGCCAATTTTGCTCTGCGAAAGGTAACACGAAGGAAGATAAGGTTATTGCAAAAACTAAAATTATGAGTTATTTTTAGATCAATAATTTTATTGTTACGATAATGTCTATTTAAAGAAGCCAGCGCGTGCCAGACCTTCGTTATTTCGACAGGTTGAGATGGCAACTGGAGTGGGGACGCCTCGCAAATCCGCACAGCCCTCGCTAACTGAATCACTGAAATCTACCTATTTTTGATGGGGGGAAATCCTCTTAAGATATCTCTTTAGGTTATGTGGGATTTTACCCACTAAAACTCCTCGGTGGCCATTCTCACCGCCTATTAGGTACGAGGCTTCGGGAACTCTAAAAAACGTGCGCCTTGCATCCCTGCGCATGTACTCCCCTGGCTTACCTTGCCTGAAGTCGGGGGAGACCGGAGAAACATACCTACCTACTTACTTCGGGATATTCTGGATAGGTAGGTAGCTACTATAAAAGTTATTAGAATTATTTATTTATTTAATTAGAACGGACATTTCAGTCCAATTACACTTATTAAATTACACGTTAAGTTTCGTCAATAATCTAATATGTAAACTACAAATTATACAGAACATGTGTTTATTTGAATCTCGTTCTTGATACCCTGATTTATTGCCTTTATATAAATACACAAAATTGCATCCGTAGAGATCTCAAGCTCTCGAGCATATCATTTTGAAAGTTTTGAGAATTTGAGTCAATTCAACATTATATTATGTACAATAAATACTTTTGTAAAATGTCTGCCTTCGATGAACGTGACAATTTAAAAATCATTAACTTTATAGATGAAAATAATATTTAAACACTATATAAAAATGAATCGCTATTTCCCTTGGTTACGCCATAACTTGAAAGGCCAAATGGAAAAAAATTTTTTTTTTGGAAAATCCATGGGAAAAGACAGTTACCCGCGCGGGACGCGAATGAAGTCGTTATTAGTAAGTAGTTAATTTTTAACAACACAAATATTAGATAAGTGTATACCTACTTAGTTAGGTCTTAGGTGGGTATAATTAGGTATAATGTAATGACACCCATACTACGACTACTCACTACATTTATGTGAAAGTGTGTTTGTTAGTTTATTGGTTTGTCCTTTAATCACGTTGCAACGGAGCAGCGGAACGACGTGAATTTTTGCATGGTTATACTTGAAGACCTGGAGAGTGACATAGTGACACACACACTACTTTTCATCCCAGAAAAATTAACGAGTTCTCACGGGATTTTTAAAACCTAAATCCACGTGGATGAAGTCGCGGGCATTAGATAAATAAATAATAATAAGTAAATGCTAAAGTGAGATAGGATAGGACTTAGGATTGTAGGTATTTAATAAGATGTAAGGTCAAGTGGGGTAAGAGAAACATACTTTACTGGTTTGTGAACATTTTGGCCTTCAGCTATCAAAATTATACATTTATTTCGATATTAATTGAAACAAATCTTCGCTTTTGAAATATACTAACATTTTTTTTGATACAGAACTAGATTGTTCGTATAATTATGGCACAATTTAGCAACAAAGCTAGGTCATAAAAATGTTCCTCTTACCCGAGATTTGGGGTAAGAGGAACACTCGATACTTTTAAGTAATAACTCGTGTTTTTAAGTGTTTATATAGCATGTATTAAATATTTTTTTGAGTTAAGGGAATGAAAACCTTACCTCGTTTAAAATAAGGTCTTATTTAGGCTGACAGCATACAAAAACGAAATTTGGGGTAACAGGAACATATAGGTAAGGTCAGAGGTGCTAAACTTTTTCTGGTATTAAATGAACGTATTAAAAACTAGCTTTCCGCCCGCGACTTCGTCCGCGTTTTGGTTATATCGCGCTTGGCACAATTTTTCAAAACATGAACCCCCTTTAGTGTCCCGTGATCGGTTAAAATGAAGCCTATGCCCCTAGCCCCGGGTGTCAAGCTACCTACCTTCCAAATTTCTTAAGATTGGTTCAGTGGTTTAGGCGTGGAAACGCAACAGACAGACAGACAGACATACATACAGCCAGACAGACAGACAGACAGAAAGACAGACTTTCGCATTTATAATATTGGTCGGAATAGTTGGGATAGAAATGTATTCTAAAAACAGATATGGTTTTAGTAAATTTCTTTACTTAATTACAATTTAAAAAATTAACTCGTAAGAAACAAAACAAACTTCTAACAATTTTGAACTTTTCTCACTTTGGCCTATACGCGTAATTGTAAACAACAATGTATCACAACAAAAATACTGTCACAAACAATAACATTCGTAGTGAAATATAAACTATAACATAATGTTTTGAAATATAACTACAACATAATGTTTTGAGGCTGCATAACCTGACAAAGCGCCACTTTTAACGGCCCTAACTGCTTCTAATAGTTTTTCTTTCGGATAAGAACTTCTATCGGTCTTTTTTTCGTAAGCTCGAGGCATTTTGCTTTTTCTGTAACAAATAAACAGTTAAACAAATCATAGCTATTTACGGAACGTGTTATACCGGCTGACTTTTTAAGTCCTGGCCAAAATTTGTAAGATAAACCTTAACCTTTTGTATGGGACCAATTTTCGTACTCGAAAAAAAAATCTACTAAGTATTTCATACATTTTGGTCACAGCTGATCGATACTTTTGTATGGAACAGCTGACTTTTTATTTAGAAAAAGTTGTTCATATTCATAGGTAGGTTTATCCTACAAATCTTGGCCAGTACTTAAAAGTCAGCCGGTATTTTAGTGGATTTTAAAAATGTTTGTTACCCCCTGAAACCGGGAAAGAGGAACATATGTTTCTCTTAACCTAGTACAGCCGTTCCTCTTTCCCAGCTTGCCATTTTGAAGGTTATGTTTTTATTGACATCGAAAAAGCACTAAAAACACACACTACAAACAATACAATACGTAGAAAATAAAGATTAAACGCAATAATTACACTTACCATAGCAATCAACCGCAAAACTGATGTTTTTAATATTTTAATAACACAAACAAGGAACGCCGCTAGGTCTTGGTTTTTTTAGTTTGACAACTGATTTTTTTTTCTCTCTTTTACTCGCTTATCTGCCGTGTTGTAGCGCAATCTATCCAAGAATATATGAACTACGCCTAATACTGTTATATCAACGTAGTGACCATAGAGCTCGCCGTTATAGTTTTCTTTTTACTAGTTACAGTTTCTCTTCCCCCCGCGTCCCTCTTACCCCACCTGACCTTAAATTTAATTGTACTTAGTTATTAATCTTTTTGGAAATAAATTATTTGTATTTGTATTTGTAATGCTAAATGTTGTCTGTCTGTCGGCTAGCTTTTCACGGCCCATCCCTTTGATTTGCTGCTGGCGTAACTTGCATTCCTTGGATGGAAAAAATGGATATACCTACTTACTAGGCTAATTTGCATCTCGGAAAATGTTCCCACGCTATATTTAAAAACCTAAATCCACACGGACGAAGTTGTGTGCGTCATCTCGTTTAAAGGAAATGCCAGTTTTTAAAAGGATTAGGGGTTGGCTCAATACAAAGTTATATTCTACGTGGGCACTTTTAAACTCTCCTAAAAAAGTTCAATGCATGCTATTTTAAACTTTTTGAAATGAAATGTATCGTGTTTGTTGTTGAGAAAGAAGAATGTTTAAAAGAATCGATTGTAGGAACGCGAGCTTCTCAGAAGCATATAAAATGTAGGTACATTTTGAAAAGCAGTGTAAGCACAAAATTATAGTATGACCTTAGAAGTGCTATAAGACCCGTTACGCATGGGCAAGTAGTCGCCCGGCAACTAAGTCGACGGCGATTGTTGGAATCTGTAATTTGTATACAAGTAGGTACATAATACACATGGCGACTTCCATATAAGTTAGAGATTCTAATGGTCGCCCTCGCCGTCGACCGAGTTGCCGGGCGACTGACTAGTCTACTGAGTAGTCGACGAGATTTTAGGCCCATTATCTCGTCTCGTCCCCGATTATTTTCACAAGAACAAAATATGAATATCTAGTGAAAATTACGACTTATCTGCAGCTTAGGACAAGAAAGTTCGCTGTTTATTTAATTTTTATCCACTGTTTGTACCAGAATATTAGTCTGCCCTAAATTGCCTACATTGGTAATAATAAATGTCAAGGCAGTCGCCAGGCGCGCGGCTTTTATTGTACAATGATTATAATAAAATACCCAATGTTTTTATAATGCATAAAGGAAACGCTTTTAAATCTCATTATAATACAGTTTTTAAAATTAGTTTTTGCAGGTAACTACTTTTTTTACCTATAATAAGAGTTTTTACTTAATTTTTATTTTATGTTATGCGTCGCTCGCTCGTCAACTTTGTTTGACACGTTTACAATGTTACCCGTGACGGCTATGTTATTATTTATTAAACTAGAAGTATTATGTTTGATTGCGCGTTCTCATAAATATTATATCAATGGTGCGTAACTAAAGCGGCGTAAGGCACAATGGGAGAGCGTGTTCTAAAACTTAAAAGACTAGAATCCAATGACTCTAAAAAAAACTCTTTATTAAATGATAACACCAAAAAACACAACCTAAAACTGACAACACTGTCTAAATGTCAATGTTGTCAATGTCAAATATTGTTTCAATATCTCAAGGAGAGAGCCAGTAAAAATGAAAAAAATAAGAAATTATAGAAAATAAACCCTCTTCAGCGAAATGATATAGCGTTTGAAGGCATTTCTTGACGATTACATGCTCTAATATGCTTTTGTTGCCGTTTTAAGTTTGTGAATTTGCCATGAATCGAAATGGCTCGTCCTGACAGTTAGTACTTAGTAGGCCCGAAAAGAAAACAAAGCGATATTTTGTGTAATACAACGGTTGAAGATGTTTTCGAAATCCATAACCAGCAAGGATACGTTCCTGGAGCAGACGAAAGCCGCACGAGAGGAACGCGCGCTGGAAAAGAAGCGAGAACAGTCTGCTGTTAAAATACAGGCAATTGTGCGCGGTTGGCTCGCGAGACATAGATTCATTAAGCTCATTTTGTAAGTACACGAGATACCTAATTAGTAGATCTCCAAGCTATAATTGGATTTCAGAATATTAGCATGTATTTCTTCTGTATACATTTATTAATGCTAGACTTCTTATTGGATTTCAATGCGATTTTCACTAAGTATGATAGGTATTTGAGAACAGTTCATGAAGAACGTTCATATTTAATTAATCATATTAACACAACTTAAATCCAAGGGGGAAGTTGCAAGTGTAAGATAAACAAAGACTCAAAAGCTCAATTTGCTATAATTCGCTGAAAAAGGCAAAGGTACAACATGCAGCCCACCAGCATCACCCGCCCTCCCACTGCTAAGCATGCAGGAAAAGCCAACCACCAAGCAAGCCCCAAATACCACCACACAAATCCACCAGCAGGGTGATTCAGAACACTTTGTATTTTTCGATTGAAAATACATATTATCATATGATATCTTACAGAATTGAGTGTTCTGAATTGCCCGGCAGAACACACTCAATGCATGTTTCACTGAAGCATCCTCAGGAGATGCACAATTGCAAAGTGACGATCATGTCTTGCCCCTCCACTTGTGTGTACTGGCTTAAATACCCTTACCCCTCCACCACATCAACCCTTTTGTTACCTGCCCCAGAGATTATATCCAATTGCCCACTATGTGCACATCCACTTGTAGAAAATAATATAATTTAAATTCTTCCAGGGATGATTTTGACAGACTCCTGCCTGAGTCACAAAGTCAAAGTTCCCAAGATGAATCTCAACCACCAGAGCTCGTTCAGGCTTTGGAGGTATACAGAGTGGCTTGTCGCCTGTTCCTTATCTTCAAACAGCAGAGAGATAAAAAGAGATTTGAGAAGCTGTGCAAGTATATTGTGCAGAGTTTGCACTCTGAGTCTGTTAAGATATCTTATGTTGGTGTGTTTCTGAATAAAGAATACAGGTATGTGACTTATTTTTGGATTAAAAAACTGTTTTGGGGTAATGCTATCTCAGAAAGTGCTTATTTTAGTCTGTGATTTGTGTAAAACTGAATTAGAACTATTTTTTCAGTTTTGTTTAGTTTTATCATAGGACTAAAGTAAATAATATACAATACACGGTTTGTTGGCAATTAAAATACAAACTAACATAAATAGACGGTTTCCCAAAATGGGAAGAATAATAGAAAAAATCCATATGTATTCAATGTTGCAATGGCAATGCGTCTTGGACTTTATATTTGACTAGAAGGTATCTTTTCTGACCCTTTCAAAATATTCACTTATAGATGTTTTGTACATTACTATGAATCTATCTCCCTACTGCAATAGTAATTTTGTGCATAAAATCTCTCAAAACTACTGATATGAGATTTTAAAGGGATGGATAAGCTGGATAAGTCTTATTATTTGCTTGCATTTAAAAACAACCAAAACCTTTGAAAACCTATTTTTATTTCAGTTTGCGATGGATAGCTCATATAAAAGACCTACTATACAAATGCTGTCAATACCTTGAGGAGCTAAAACCTGAGTCCCCTTTAGAAATGCAGAGCATACTCATTCTGCTCCACACCTTATTAGCCTTTACAGCTACCAACACATGGGCTCTGACGAGGCTCAAAAACTTTGAGAAGCTTAGGGGTGGCATGACTCAGTTGTGTGCTAATGTTATGGGTTCACTGTTCCATAGAGGCTATTATTTAACACTTAAGGTAAGATTCTTTTAAAAACATGGTTTTGTCTGATAAACATTTTTTTACTTCACTGTTAAGAGTAATTTTTTTAGCACATAATATGATTTGTATATTCGTGGGGTGTTTTTATTCTCTTGCTGCATTCAAATAATTGGGTATATTTTAATAATGTATTGAGGTTATTTTTAGTTATTTAAAAATATAGATTTCTCATGACCACATGAAGTTGGCTTTAAGACACTATTATGTTTATATAGAGACAAGATATATTTTAAATTTATTTGGGTATAAAGTAAAGTAAAGTAAAATATTATATATTGTACACCAAGATAAAATTATAAATATATGAAATTATAACAAAATGGATTCCTGTACAAAAGGCGGCCTTATCGCTAAAATAGTGATCTCTTCCAGGCAACCTTAGGGTGAGGAGATAATAAAAATTAAATGTATATATTATTATTGGTATATGTTGGTTTTAAGTTTTTATTTATTGTACTTCTTCTTTTCAACAGTCCCTTCTACTCCGAGGACTTTGTCGCGAGAAAGTTAGCTTGAAGAATATATCATTGACAGCCATTGTAACACTTTCATTGAGGCCTCTGGTGTCGGCACAGTTTTCTGAAAAACTTCTCACAATGTATATTATTCAGATTTTATCTGTGCCTACATTGGTGTTCCACATGCAGCAGATATCACCCGAGGTACATGCTTTTTAATTTGTAAATTATACTATCACTAGATGATGTCTGTCTTCATCCATGTGGATATAATATGCTTAAGAAATTCTAGGGAACCATGGATTTTTACAGGATAAAAATTTGCCTGTGTTAATCCAAGCTATAATCTAATCTCCATTCCAAATTTCAGCCAAATCTGTCTAGTAGTTTTTGCGTTAAATATAACAAACATGGAGGTTTTGCAGTGAATTTATAAGTTTTGCTGTGACCAGGACTCAAAAATTAACTGATTTATTAAAAAAAAAATTTTTAATCCACATTCTTAGATTTGAAATCCTTGGAAATAACACCTACATTGATTTATTGAAAAAAAAAAATGGTTTGACTATGATGGATTTGAAAATGGATGCCATTTTCGTATTCATCACTCCAAATAACCCCTCGCAAGTGACACCCAATATGTTGGCCATCTTTGATTTGGAAATAATTTTTGCCATTCCAATAAAATCCAAAAAAATCTTTGAAATGTTATATCAATTTTTTTATTTTCATAGACACTGATGTCTGCAAGTTCATCCTGTAATTATTATTTATTCATCAAAGTGTTTTACAGTCAATAGCAGCGTTCAGGACGCATGGCTTGTTCGACAAATGTGTGGAGTTCCTGAGCGCGGATCAGAACATGCGCATCGTGTTCAACACTCTGGAGGGCAACTACGCGCTGTGTCTACTCGCCAATCTCATTCAACTCGCCTATTGTGAAAGAGAGCATGCGCATCCCACCACATACTACCCTACATTTGTGGTAAGTCTCATACAATACCACTCCTGGATTATGCTGGTCTAAGGCTGAAATCTATAAAGCGCACTTTGACTTTGCTCTCACTTAAGATTGAGTTAAAACAAGACAGATTTATGTGAGAGATATAGCTCTGTCTCGTTTTAACTCTGTCTTAAGTCTAAGCAAAGGCAGAGCGCGCTCTATAGATCTCACCCTAAGGGTCCTACCACAATACTTGCGATGCATCGTCGCATCGTGAAATTATATGACAACATACAACCATCCTGGGAATTCACATGGGGATCGCATTTTTTTTTTTAAAGAATATTAGCCATGCTAATTCATGACTAATACTCCTCTTTCCCCTTCAATTAAGCGTAAAGCTTGTGCCAGGAATGGGTACGACAATAGTGCAACGGGTGGGGTTTGAACCGCCGACCTTTCGGAATTCAGTCCGCTCCTTAACCGTTGAGCTATCGCGGCTCTAAGGCATTGAGGTGCAACATCGTTCTTGCCATGCGACGTCGCACCGCAAGTATTGTGAAAGGGCACATAGACCAACCCATCAATTCTCTAAAAATGTACAACAAAGGTACCCAATTTGAATAAAATTAACCACTATTATTAAATTATTTTATTCAAATTAATAATTCTCTAAACAAACAACAAAGGTGCCCAATTCGAATAAAAAAGCCTTTGACTTTGAACAACGTCAAAAGGCCCTATGGTTGGTCTCGGAATTTTCACACTTCACGGTTTTGTGTTGTTTGTTATTTAGTGACTTCCTACCATTTACTTGAGATCATCTGTCTCTGTCTAGCAAGTGAGAGGATTTTCAACACTGTTTCATGGGGGATAGTCACCAACACCAAAGCCCATCCACCTGTCTTGGTCCCTACCCATTGTATCTTCATAATTTGTTGAAATATCAGTAAATGGTTCTTATAAGAATTTCCTCATTTATGATTTAATCACTCAGAGATACTCAAAATCTGGCTATCATTGCTTGCTTGGTGACTTCGATCTTTCTTAGGCATAGGACAAAGTAGAATTATGCTCCTATTTCAGTAAAACCCATTGTTTTACTGAAATAGGAGAACTGAAACGAACAGGACATAGGGCGCGCGCGTTTTCCCGTGCGATTGCGACTCTGCAACTATCATTTACCAACTTTGTTTTGTCACATCCTCGTTGGAATGAAATACAGATTTGAAAATTCCGCGACCGAATTTGCGCTAGATATTTCCCTGATTAACCATGTTAAAAAATGCAATAATAAGAGTTTTTCTATTACAGTTAGTAGTGAGCCGCTTCCTGGACAGTTGCCAGCAGTATGTGGTATGCAAGAAGGGCAATCTCAGCAATTGGCACCCTGTCCTGGGCTGGTTTGCGCAGGGCTTTGACGCGTACTTACCGCCCGCTATGGCAAACATGCGGACACAGCTGTCTCTGCTATGGGGCACTCCGTTGCTGAAGAAGCTACTGGGCATCCCATTAAAGGTAGGCAAGAAGAGAAGGTAGGCCAGAATGGAAGCTAGGCAAGGATGAACATTAAGCAAGAATGGAAGGTACTCAAAAGGGAATGTAGGCAAGAATGGGGCAAGAAGGACAACCTCAACAACTAACACCCAATACTGGGCTGGTTTAAAAAGACAGGTAGAGTGTTGTCTATACTGTGGTTCTATGCTGCAAATATCATCTAATGCTGATGAACTCAGTTTCTATATAATAAGAATCATTTTATTTTATCAGAAGAAAATGACCTAATTGCTATATTAAAAAAGCGTTAGGTCTTTTTTCAAAGATAGTTTTCCTGCATCTCCTATGGGTTACAGATTGCCCTATAATGTTGTAGTTATTTATTTTCTAGGAAATGTTGGAAGCTGGTATAACTGGGGAGGAAGGGGCAGGACCATCTCAGCCCTCAACGCCTGTCCAAAGCAGTAATCCTGCCTCATTTATCAGGAGAGCCATAGAAGCTAGGACTAGTAGGTGAGTTGTAGTCGACACTAGAAAATAAAGTTGGAAAATAAAAAAAACTATGATCGTCGTTATATTATAGTTGTGTAGTGACATTTGTTAGGTCCGTATGAAATGTAGCCTATTTCACCCGGACCTTTACAACAAATCAATTAACACCTCATTCATTAAATTCGGCCCAGTAGTTTAGGCGCTACGGTGGAACACACAGAATCTGGATACAAACATACATACATTCAAGTACATAGACTGCTAAAATCATAATGCTTCCTTTTGGCTTTGCCATAGTCGGGTAAAAAGTGGATACGATTCGAATCCAAGAATGTCTAGGATTTTGGATACAATGCTGTGATGAAAGCATTCGAATGAACAAAACTGAATCATTTTCTCAGATTTGTATCTAACGAATCTCAAGTTAGTTCCAAGGTCTTTAAAAAGTTATTTCTTAAAATGTTCCAGTACATCGTTTTTAGTCAAGCCAGTGAAGTTTATGTACAGCCCTCAGCATACTTTATGTTCACTCTGAATATAGGCCATTTACATGTGCAAAATGCAAACAGATATTAGTGGTACATAACCCTGTCGCAAGTTTGAGCTTGTTTATTTGTCGTTTGAACTCGCCGCATGGTTCAGAGCGGCCAAAACTGATGTTATTATTTTATAAAATTTTCTTTTCAGATCGAGTTCGAGTAAGAACTTCAGAAAATTGGGTTCACCAGATTGTACAAAAGTAGCTTTAATTTGTTCTATGTATCACACGGCGCTACAGACTATGTCGCAAGTTAAATTAGATATATTGACTGGTAAGTAGTATTTTTTGTTCATGTGCAGATAATAATTAAAAAGGAAATAGAATTCTTAGAAAATAACTCTTCTGTTCTTCTTTGGTCTGAAGTTTCTCTAGGATTAATAATGATTTTTGACATAACTATATTAATTTCATTATAGCGTGTTTGCCGCTCTTTCATCCAATTGAGTTGAAACTTTGTACAGTTGTTTTTGGCTTTTGCGGGAAAATTTCTGATATAGTATTAAGTAGGGTAATTAAATGGCGCTCAAATCATTCAAACAAGTTACAAAAAATTGAAAGAGTCATTCAATACATATGTTGAGTATGAGCTAGTTTATAATCAGGTAATTTTTTCCAGGTCTCTGCAACCAGGATGAAATACTATATTCGTTGTGGCAATTCCTATGCACGTTGGGACCCAACAGTGGACTGAAGGCTTTCCTAGATCTCCTAGCGCTTAACACTAAAGCCTCGGCGCCTGAGTTTCAGATGCTAATCCTGTTTAGTGACTGCATGACACATTATGTTACGTGAGTAATATTTTATTTATATTTATTAAACTTATACAATATACAGGGCATTTTTTTGAAATCCTCAAATTAAAATTATACTTCCTATTTTCAATATAGATAAGATGAGTAATCATCATAATATTGAACTCATTTATTTCAGGATATTAGATGACATGGAAATGTATGAAAAACAGGATCCTTTCAAGTTGCAGGATTTTGTGAATATGTCACACTTTCTGAACATGTTCATCTATAAATCCATTATTGGACAGTTATTTGGTGAGTACTGTTAGCATGTTGGCAAAAGTTCTTAGCAAAATAGCAATTTCCAAAGTTCGACTCTAGGTTTTTTAATATCACTGTTAGGATGAGGCTTTTATTCCAACTTATGTATATTCTAAAATTATATGTTAGACATTTTTGATGAAAATATAATATTACTAGAGGATGGTCGCGGCTTCGCCCGCGTGGAGTTCGGTTTTTTAAAATCCCGTAGGAACTCTTTGATTTTCCTGGATAAAAAGTAGCCTATGTCCTTTCCCGGGATGTATCCCAAGTCTGTACCAAACATTAAAATCGGTTCAGCGGTTGGGCCATGAAAACGTAGCAGACAGACAGACAGACAGACATACTTTCGCATTTATAATATTAAGTATTAGGTTTGAATGTCAGCATATTGTAGACTAGGGGATGCCCGCGGCTTCGCCCGCGTGGATTTCGGTTTTTTTTAATCCTGTAGGAACTCTTTGATTTTCTGGGATAAAAAGTAGGCTATGTCTTTCCCCAGGGAGTATCCCAAGTCTGCATCTTTCATTAAAATCGGTTCAGCGGTCGGGCTGTGAAAACGTAGCGACAGACAGACAGACACACTTTCGCATTTATAATATTAGTATGGAAGTATGCATTTGATTTCGATATTTTCGTCCCTGCATAACTGCTGCTGGCGCTGTACCGAGGTGGTTGTTATGGCAGACCCTGCAAAGAGACCAGTCATCTCTCTCTCTCTCTCTCTCTCTCTTTCCCTCTCAGCACCATACTCGTTGTTTTATTGTAGATCTGAAGACGATCCAAAGCAACTCAGTGTTCTCGTCGTCGCTGTACCGGCGCGACTGTCGGCGTGCGTCCAGCCATACATACGCGACAGACATACATGTCTTGCTGTTCGCGCCCACGTCTCTCGCTCTCTCTCTCTCTCTCTCTCTCTCTCTCTCTCTCTCTCTCTCTCTCTCTCTCTCTCTGTCTCTCTCTCTCTCTGTCGTGTCCCTCTTGCTGAGAGTCAAGTGTTTTATTATAGATCTGAAGACGATTCAAAGCAACTCGGTGTTCTCGTCGCTGCACACGCTGCTGCTGGCGCTGTACCGGCGCGACTGTCGGCGTGCGTACGCGCCCAGCCAGCACTGGCTCGTGCGTGACATACGCGACTCGCAGTTCATGGCCGACCTTGAGAAGGGCAAGAAACCACAGCAGGTGAAGGGTCTTTAATCCATCAAAATCACTACAAAAGCGATCTATGCTACAGAACAATGGGTAACATATTATTTTCAACTTTATACAGGTGCTGGTACAAAAGACTCCTCATATGATTGCTCACGGAGAACGGGTTAGGCTGTTCCGACGTGCAGTGGCCGATGAAAAGGTTAGACGAGATTTCAGGCATATACTAAGTAATATGTTTACTACATTAATTATTCGGGTACTTGAATATTAACTATGTGAGACTGCCGAAATTTGATGTCTGCAAACATGGTCCTATCCCGTATTCTTTTTATCTTGGAGTATTGGGCTTCGTGATGCAAACGACCTAAACTATAGATCCACGAATATAGTGGATATCCAGCCTAATATGGTTTTCTATTTCTTGGTGAAGTTTACGTTTATTGATCATGGATGTCGCTGTACCGTATTGCGTCGCGTTATAATGTCTAAATTTCCTTTTAGGTAGTACTTGGTCTCACAGAACGAGCATGTGGAGGTCGATCCACACTAGTAACGGTCCGGAGGAATAGACTGGTAGAGGATGGGTACAGACAGCTGGCGGCTTTACCGAGCAGGGCATTACGGGGCGTGGTCCGAGTGCGGTTCATCAATGAGCAGGGCTTGGACGAGGCTGGCATCGACCAGGATGGAGTGTTCAAAGGTGAGTTGTAGTGTACCTTATAGCATACAAACTGAAACAGACTGATGGAGTGCAGGCAACTGGTGATTCTGGCGCTAAGCTAATATCTGATAATTCTCGGGGGTGGGCAAATGTGTATGTACCCTTGCAGAGCTACTGTGGACCAAACAAAGTCTCCAATTGAGTTCAGAAAAACTGGGTGGATACCCAGCTTGTCTAAATTTCGGGCTCTCGTCTTACAAACCCATTTTGCTGGCATGTTTCTTAAGTAAGACCTATTTAGTGAGTAAATAAAATAGCACTGGCTGCATTTATCATATTCAGATCGAATTTGTTCTGCGTATTGTAATAAGTTGGTGATAAAAAAATAAAATTACCATTATGAGTTGATATTTATTACAGAATTCCTAGAAGAGACGATCAAACGCGTTTTCGACCCGTCTCTAAACCTGTTCCGTGTAACGAGCGAGGAGCGGCTGTACCCCTCACCCACGTCGTGCCTACAAGAGAACCACTTGCAGCTGTTTGAATTCATCGGCCGCATGCTGGGGAAAGCTGTGTATGAGGTGAGCTGGTTGAGGTTATCCTACTTCTGCTTTAGACCTGTTCCGTGTAACGAGCGAGGAACGGCTATACCCTTCACCCACGTCATGGTGAGCTGGTCGAGGTTATCCTACTTCTGAACCCCTTGCATATTAAAACTATTCACAATTGTATTTGCAATGGTTTGGTGACTTCAATAAGGTATTTTAGACCAACGAGAAACTATCTAAAAATGTATAAACAAAATAGTATTGTATAAGCAATCGAAAAATGTTAGTTTCAGCTTATAAAATTATATAGTAAATTTTATAATCCATTCGAAAGATTTCACTATTTTTATTTGTTCCACAAATATTCAAAACGCACGAAATTAGCCGCCATGATGAATTGGATTGCAGTTGTAATTTCACTAAGAAAATGTTTACCAATCCGTGTGACATTGACAGCTCATGAATCTAAACAATGGCGGCTGGCGTTTTCGTAGGGAAACTTGAATTATAAAGTTTACTCGTAAATGCATTTTTATTGCATTTATCGATCGAATCAAATTTTTGAGAGTTTTTTGGTACTTTACCTTAGGATCAAAATTTAAACACTTTTCAAAAAAGGGTAATCGCAATTTATTATGTTTAAAGTTACATAAATTGATAATTTTCTGCGCCGCTTTTTTGATATTGTCGATTTTCACACAAAAGTAGCCAGCTGTCATCTCAAACTAAACTGTCACGTCAGTGGTTTGCTTATCAACATGACAGTTTTTATGGCATTGTCATAGATTTGCAACTGCTCTGCTACTGCTAAATGCCAAGAACTAGAGAATAACCGGGTGGATAATGTGCAGTTGCTTGTTGTCTATTACAGGGTATAGTGGTAGACGTGCCATTCGCATCGTTCTTCCTGAGCCAGGTGCTGGGGCAGACGCAGCAAGCGCTGTACAGCTGGATCGATGAACTGCCTTCACTTGACCGCGACCTGTACCGCAGTCTCACCTATATCAAGCACTTTCAGGTAAACATGCTAGGTACTACAACTATCACCATTGAATAAAGTTTTTAACACATTTACATTAAGTCATAGTTTGACAGCTTTGATAAGAATAGTAAAAACCGCCTAGAATTGCAAAAATTGAGTTCAAATCAAAGTTCATGGTTTTGATGAAAACAGTACAAATACAGTAAAGTTTCAGCAGCTTTCATTCAATTTTTTAGGGTTCCGTACCTCAAAAGGAAAAACAGAGCCCTTATAGAATCACTTTGTTATCTGTCTGTCTGTCTGTCCGTCCGTCCGTCGTGTCTGCCAAGAAAATCTATAGAGTACTTCCCGTTGACCTAGAATCATGAAAGGCAGGTAGGTAGGTCTTATAGCACAAGTACAGAAATAAATCTGAAAACTGCGAATTTGTGGTTATATCGTTAAAAAAAATTAAAATGTGTATCAATTTGCAAAGTAAGCTAACTATACCAAGTGGGGTATCATATGAAAGGGCTTTACCTGTACATTCTAAATAAGTTTTTTATTTATGCATAATAGTTTTTGATTTATCGTGCAAAATGACGAAAAAAATACCCGAGTACGGAACCCTGGGTGCGCGAGTCCGACTCGCACTTGGCCGGTTTCTTGTTCCTCCTGTGCCATTTTAATTTCGTGAAAATATAAAATGCACTATATTATTCGCCTGTTACGCATATTAGATTCGACGTAATAGTATATCGATATACTCAATCAATTTATTCATATAAATTTTATTTCCAGGGTGATATTTCAACATTAGAACTCACGTTTTCCGTAGACGAAGAACGATTGGGTGAAATTGTGACTCACGAACTAGTTCCTGGCGGAAAAGCGATTCCAGTTACAAATGAAAACAAGTAAAATTATCAATATGTTTTATATAAGTTAAGCCTGCGGTAATTAAGGTTTACGACGGTAACAAAGGGTATCGAAATGCCCACTGTATCTCGAGGATCATTTGCGTTAAAATGATAACTCCAGTGTGACGATTGCAATCACCTCTGATTGGCCCACACTGTCTCACTATTGGCTGAAAGACATTGTTGCAGCAATAATTATCTCAGAAGTAAGATAATTGCAGTGTGACGATTGCAATCACCTCTGATTGGCCCACACTCTCTCACTATTGGCTGAAAGACATTGTTGCAGCAATAATTATCTCAGAAGTAAGATAATTGCAGTGTGACGATTGCAATCACCTCTGATTGGCCTACATTCTCATTGGCTGAAATACATTGTTGCAGCAAGAATTACATGAATTCCGACAGTCACAACTACTAAGAGTAGCAATGTGATATATTTTTCCTCACAACTTTCGCAATCGAACAGCTGTGAACAGGTTTCGAGGTTGAAAAATTATGTGAAATTTAAGATTTTTTCTTTTCAGGATTAACTACATACACTTGATGGCACACTTTCGGATGCATACGCAGATAAAGGACCAAACAAACGCTTTTATTAAAGGATTTAGAACTATAATAAACCCTGAATGGCTTTCGTTATTCTCTACTCCGGAGGTAAGAGTTTCTTGCATCATTTATCTCTTCATATAATATTATTATGTCCCAGATAATATGTGACCTTATTAAAGGTGCAAAAATGGTTCGAAAGAAACTTCAAATTAATCTTATGAATAAATAATTGTTATATATTTACAATGGAAATCTTTCGCGATAGTTTAAACACTAAAATAGTTTTGGGTGCTAACAATAACAGCTCGTTCACACAGGCTGCGTAAGCGTAGACGTAGCGCGTACCATTACGTCGTAATGTATGGAACTGTATGAAACGTGGAGTAAACGTTCACGTAGACGTAATGCGTGCAGTTATGTCTACGGATTCACGCGCGTCACTACGCGCGTCACGTGTACGTAATGCATACGCAATTGGTGTGAATCGGCCTTAAATTGAAAAATAATAAAAAAAAATGTTTTTCTCAACTAGCTTCAGCGCTTAATAAGTGGCGATAACGTCCCGCTAGACCTACGTGACTTGCGTCGTCACACGCAATACTATGGCGGCTTCCACGATTCGCATCGCGTAGTTTGCTGGTTATGGGACGTACTTCAGAGGGACTTCACTGAGAACGAGCGAGCCATGTTTCTTAAGGTATTTATTGATTTTTTTCACCTAGCTTCTTGATCTTATAATCAGTTACAAGGTCCCACTAGATATGAGTGACTCGCGTCGTCACACGCAATACTATGGCGGCTTACAAGATTTGCATCGCGTAGTTTGTTGGTTATGGGACGTTCTTCAGAGAGACTTCACTGAGAACGAGCGAGCTATGTTTCTTAAGGTATTTATTGATTTTTTTCACCTAGCTTCTTAAACTTATAATCAGTTACAAGGTCCCACTAGATATGAGTGACTCGCGTCGTCACACGCAATTCTATGGCGGCTTACAAGATTTGCATCGCGTAGTTTGTTGGTTATGGGACGTTCTTCAGAGAGACTTCACTGAGAACGAGCGAGCTATGTTTCTTAAGGTATTTATTGATTTTTTTCACCTAGCTTCTTAAACTTATAATCAGTTACAAGGTCCCACTAGATATGAGTGACTCGCGTCGACGTCACACGCAATTCTATGGCGGCTTACAAGATTTGCATCGCGTAGTTTGTTGGTTATGGGACGTTCTTCAGAGAGACTTCACTGAGAACGAGCGAGCAATGTTTATGTATTTATTGATTTTTTCACCTAGCTTCTTGATCTTATAATCAGTTATAAGGCCGCGCTAGACCTGCGTGATTAGCGTCGTCACACACAATACTATGGACTACGGAGGCTTCCACGATTCACATCGCGTAGTTTGTTGGTTATGGAGAGAGAGATCTCCAAAGAGACTTCAGAACTGAGTACTACAAACTTCATAAAAAATAGGAAAAATTCGTAATTTTTGATATGTATTTAAAAATTATTTAGAATAGAAAAAAAGGTATTTTAAAACGAATGTGGTTTTTTAGTTCGTGACGTCATGTTCCAAGCCTCCGGTACTGGGATTCGCTCACCTCAAGCCTCCCTTCTCGATACGTTGCGTCGAAGTTGGTGACGATGAAGATACCGGTGACACTATAGGTAATCTTTTTAATTTGTGCTTTTCTTACCGAGATCATCGAAGGAAGGTATTGTTTACAAAAAGTTGTGAATGACTACACAAATCTGACTGAACTTGGATATACTTTGGTTATTTACTAAATATAATAAGAGAAATTTCCTGAAATTTCTTCTAATTTTCTCTTCTAAAAGGGAAAACTTTCTATTCTGATTTCAGTAACAATTTCGCAATTTTCCCATTCGTTAGGTAATTGATAAAGGAAAAGTTCACTATTTTAAAAGAAATCTCATTTGGAAGTGGAGAATCAGATAATCAGAAGGAAATTTCTCTCCACGAGAATTAAACTTTGCACTTATCCGTTTTTTTTTTAATTTTTTTTTTCAAAAGAATATTAGCCATTTTAATCATGACTAACATTCCTTTTTCCCCTCCAACTAAGCGTAAAGCTTGTGCTAGGAGTGGGTACGACAATAGTTCAACGAGTGGGGTTTGAACCGCCGACCTTTCGGATTTCAGTCCGCTCCTGAACCGTTGAGCTATTGAGGCTTCGCTTTATGATTTACTGTTACTTTTCTTCGCAGGTAGTGTTATACGAGGTTTTTTTACAATCAGAAAGAAGGACCCCCTCAATCGGCTACCGACTTCATCTACTTGTTTCAACCTGCTAAAACTACCTAACTACCAAAAACGAAGCACACTGCGCGACAAATTACGATATGCGGTCAACAGCAACACTGGTTTCGAACTCTCGTAGTCGCTATTACTATATGCAACCACATACAGTTCTACCACTTTTATAAGTGATCTGATGTACAGTCGGCCTCAAAATTCGAGTAGCATTTTCGCGAAACCATTGCCTTTTTCTATAAACACGCCACTCACACCAACGCATGTGCATAACCGTGCCACGCGAAAATGATCATTAAGGTGCTAAACGACTTTCGGCCTTTGACTGTACCTGCCCGAAAAATTTCTCAGCCAATCTCAGCGTACATCCGTCTGCTATTGGTTTATACGTGCGAATTATGAGCGAGATAGCACGAGTCTCTGTTATTCTTGTGTTTAAAATCTTAACGTGAAGCAATAAGGTCTGCATTTCATTGATGTAAATTCGGTTTTAGGCGTTAGGTTAGTTGTTTTTCTGCGCAAACGAATTTTGCCGATGCTACTTATAAAAATGGTAGTACGTGTTTTAAAACAAATTAAGGCTTTAATCCCACTGCTCGAGGTCTAGAGTTGCGTATCACACAGATTTCTGAGATCGCGGATCGCAGAACACTCGACCGTTGATTGTGGAATTAACGTCATAGGCCGCACCAAATTTTATATTCAGTTGACTTATATTATCTGCGAGTCACTTACGCACGCCTAATATTAAAATATCGATGTTATGGTGTTTAGCCCACAGCCAGAGTTCAGAGTTTTACAAGCGAAAAGCAGAACTCACAACTGTAGAACTCTGACTGTGAGATTGACGCTTAAAGAGCACCGCATATCTATGGAGTGAAGCCGACTAGAAGAAAATCTGATCTGTTTGATAACAACAACGCACTAAATAAATGTCCATAAATATATAGGCCAAAAATCCAGAATCGATTGGGACAAACTGGATACCAACATTCATTACAATTTGTTTTATGTATACTGGATACTGATTACTACAGAAATCCAATATTATATTAGCCTGCCGGTATTTTCTTTAATATTATTGGTGGTGTTGTAAAAATGGGTAAAAATCACAAGCTAGTTATGATTTTTTTTTATATTATATATACTTTGTTATATACCCCACTGCCTTTTCGGTAAGGTCCATTGTAAATTATAATGCACCTGTGGTAGCCAGTTGTCCTAATCAATTCTGTGGACTTTTTGGACTGTCCTTTTGAAATTTCTTTTATTGCTTACGGTTGAAATTGGTATTATGTAACAAAACGGAAAATATTAAAATCACTTGAGTCGCCGCCACTATGCCAAAGTAAATAAAGCCGAGCTTGAGTTGTTATCGAAAAAGACGCTGTATCTTGACTCCACTCCACTGCAGGTGTGTGTTGTGCCTAAGAACAAACGAATTTTATCAAACTGAAACAATTAGCGAACTCAGTCCAAAATTACTGATAGGTGTACATAGACAATAAACTGTTTGTTGTATAAGTTAGTGATTGTCTGTATATTGATAAAATCGTCACGAAAGTTGAAACAATGGGTGGTTATTTCGCAGAATTAAGTTGAACCCACACTGGCGGACAATCGGAGCGCGGATTGTGCCTCATGTCACATCTTTATTCATTCAATTATCATTTCGGCGTTGGCCAATCTTAGCGTAGACTAATCAATTTCGCAGGAGTTATGCCGCCGGCCCAAGCAGAACGGCGCCCCACGTTAGACGAAGTTCCTCGTTAGAAGGAATTCATTCATTGCATAAAGGTTGAATATGACACATGTCGTCTGAATGGATACCTAAGGAAACCCCTATCTTGACTATGAATTCCAGTGACTACGACGTTCAGGTCCAGTTTGGTTTGAAGTTTCGATTCGCAAATTCTATTAACACTATAGCGACCCGCCCCGTCTTCGCACGGGTAGCTTAGTAAAATTTTGAAAATTAAATATAGCCTCTACTACTCGGGAAGCTTTTTACTGGTGAAAGAATTTTCAAAATCGGTTCAGTAGTTCTAGAGATAACTTCCTACAAACAAACTTAGAAACTTTACCTCTTTATAATATTAGTATTATAGATTGGTGAGATATGTAAAATCTTGTACTAAGGCGTGTGTAGGATCGACGAAATATTTTTGGCCCGATCCAGGTCATGAACTAAGTTTAACTAACTTAAGTAAAATTAACTTTACTGCGCTGTTATTGTTTCACCTTTCGTGGCGAAAATTGTGTACTATGTGTGCCAAATGGAAGAAATGGATACATAACAGTTTATTCACAAGAATGCAGGTTGATATTGTCTCTTGGAACTGGATTGGTGTATGAAAAATTGGTTATCATCAACTGTAGTAATTATTATCTACTTGCCTGTCACGTTATGTTTGCTCTCGCTTGCACTGACGCGGTTAGAGCTCTAGTGCGAGCGAGCTAGATACAGTATCCCTACCTGTTCTTCTATTTGACGCGTGTAGTATTTAAGGCCCTTACTAATAAAAATGATCTAGGTACAACTTATACAATATGGGTTATGCATACCTAGTGTATGACAAAAATGTCTATAAACTAAACCAGTGTGTAAATTTTTAATAGTTAGGGCCTAGGTTTGGAATGGTGTTTTAAATTATAATTATAAATGGTTTGTTATTTAGAAACCTTCATCACTACTTTGGTAATTTTGTAATTTTTAAAGTCACTAGTTTTTTAGAAATGCAGATTAGAAATCAATATAATTTTTCTACATTATCTAAACTTATAGCCTTTTATATATATTTTAGAATTTCCTTTTTATGTACTGGCAGTAAGGCAAACCTTTTTGCTTTTGTATTTAAAAAGAAATTTAAATATTAGTATGAAATAATTTATCCTAAAAGATCCTCAAATTTATTTTTCTAAAAAGAGTATTTTATTTTTGTATTTTTTTTTAAATAAATTGTTATCAGTTAGTGATTTCCAAGAAAACCTAAATTTCTGTAAATATAACCTTATTTATGTAACCGTCTTATTAGAAGTAGTAAAGGTAACACACACACACACGTAAGGGAAGGCGCTAAAATGTTAATAAGGCTGCCTATGTACGAAGAATCCCTTCGATTTTCCAAAGAGTGCCTCTCCACTGAAGCGGAGTGGAGCGGAATTTTCTTTATACTGAAGCAAGAACATGCGACAATACGGCATGCTGCAGCATGTCGTGTTGTCGCTGACGAGGTCAACATCGTGGCGTAGAATGAGGAATTATCCGGGGCGAGTTTCTTAAAAAGTAGCATCTTTTTCCTACTTCCTTGAAAGGGCGTGTACATCTATGAGGCTCTTAACGCCCTGGCAAGTTGCTCATTAGAATATTACGACAGTTTGCCATATGATGCAAGGTCTTCTGCACAATTTTTGCGACCATGCGTTACTACCATGCGACTCTATTGGATGCCGCAATGTCGTTCTATGTTGCTCTGGGATAAATGAAGCTTGAAGCAAATCAGATAAAAGTGACGCGGTAGTTTTATTCACGTCATCTATCAATAAAATCTAACTGGTCTGATGACAACACAAACACAATATCTCCGCTTCAGTAGATAGATACTTTAACACAGGCAATAAGGATTTTAAGACTGAAATCTATAGACCTCACCTTAACTTTGCTCAGACTTAAGGCATTTAAAATAAGACAGTGTTATTTATATCGCTGACATAAATCTGTCTCATTTCAACTAAAACTCAAGCCTGAATAAAGTCAAAGTGAGCTCTGTAGATCTAAGTTTAAGTGTTTACAGGGCCTTTATTTCGCAGAACATATTTAACCGAACGTCAATAGATTAATTTGTACATAATTTGCTTTTGTGAAACTTCGTATACATCATGCTTAACCAGAATTCGGTGTGTTTTATGCAATGTATAATTATAATAACCATACTTTTCTACGCACAAAATCACTGAAATGTGGAGAAAGTTCTTAAATGAAATTGCACTGCCCTTCCTTTCTATATTATACAAATAATATTGCAAATGCCAAATCAACATTCAAAAGCTTTAATAGCTCAACGTAAAGGCGGTTATAGTCTAAGGTTGAAAGGTTGAGCGCACTTTGACTTTGCTTAGACTTAAGTTTCAGTTAAAATGAGACAGATTTATGCCAGCCGCATAACGCTGTCTCGTTTTAACAGTGTCTTAAGTCTGAGCAAAGTCAAAGTGCGCTCTATAGATCTCAGCCTAAGTAATGTGAGATGAGATTAGCAGGAGTGGGACGTGCAATTTTAATTATGAACATTCACTATAGTAATATGATTAAGGGGATTATTATATGGAGTTATCCAAACAAACTCGATTTTTTAACCGAGATTTTAACTTGATCCAATTTTCGTATCATACTTCTCAGGGGCACACTACTCGTTAAATATTTATCACGATATGATTGCGATCCTGCGGTTCGATTGACGTAGTGTGACAGCTTACAGTGTGACGATCGCAATCACTGATTGGGTGACACTTTCTCACTATTGGCTGAAATGCATTGCTGCAGCGAGAATAACATAAATTCAGACAAATACAACAGTAGAAATCGTCGATATGATTGGTGCAGCTTTTCCGTAAACGGTTGTGATTCTAAACATTCAGTTCATGCATTGATAGATCTCAATATGCAACTCAGAATTCACCATTCACAGTACATTTTTATGTGGCTCATGGATCGTGATCTAAATAAGGTGATAGGTGTTGAACGAGGCTCTCCATTTTGTCTTTTATAAGTCAACGTGATAAAAAAGTCGCCAGTTTTTTTACATTCAACGTTTTTATTTATATCGCCAAAGATTTTCCATGATCTCCTTTGGTTTAAGACCTCCGCATAATATTTGGACGTGTATTTTGTTTAGTCTGGATACTTCATTCGTTACATTAAAGGTGCACACACATTAGGGTATTGTGTTGTTCTGTGTTGTAACGCGAATCTCGATTGAAGACGATCGATTCATACTTTTTACAGTACCTACCCTGCAGAAAAATTACATTCAACTTAGAAAGAGATAATCGGCAGCTTCGGCTTCGTTGAGTGTCGTCTTGGTCATTGATTGCTAACGTTTACCCGTAGGCCGTAACGTTTACTATTTACCGTTTTGTCGCTAACTTGTCAGTATTTGCGACAGAGAAGAGACAACAAGACCGAAATACCGACTCTTTCTAAATCTCGATGTGTAATTTGTCTCGTAATGGATATGCTCACACTATCGTGGCGCGTTCTGTGTCGTTCGCCGCACCAAATTGAAGTCAAGTTGCAACACACAACAACACAGCAGTTTATACTTGTTTATACTTTTACAGCACTTGTGTGGGGATACGGCTTTAGTGTACTGAAAAACGAATTATGTAACCTTCTTAAATCACTCAATGTTGTATTGTAAATGTAGTTAAATTTTAGATATATTTATATTATTAAGAAAGTTTACGTTCTGTTATTATGGTATAATTTAGTGCAATTTTTTTTTCGTCGTCTGTAATCTACCCTTATATTGTATTAAATTTAAATGTTGAGCAAAGATAGTACGTATTTTGTAGTGGTGTTTCCATTTTCACTGTAATTTAGGGACGCATCCGGATTGGTGCTCTAGCAGGTTCGAACGGTCAATAAATATCGCCATATTCCTAAACTTTTCATAAGTAGGTATTGATCTGTTGATGTTTCACTAACGTCATTAACTTTTAAAGATTACCACACACGGTCGTAAGACCCGCTGGACACGAGACACATTTTTCATTACTGATGCGGGTCACTTATGCACTGGATGTGCAGTGAAAATGCGTAAATAGAGGTCACCTCAGCGGTCTGTTTAAAATATGTTGATGACATTCATTAGTATTATTTTGGTCGAATTCGGCTGCTGACATCTAAGTTTAGTACTGAAAAAATCAGTTCTCCGTGTCCCTTGCGGGTGGTCTCGTGATACAAGCACACGAGTGGTGTACGATCAGTGACGGATTAAGACTACTTGATGCCCTAAGCAATACATGCCCGTGGGCCCCCTTAGAATCGGTCTTTAAACCTTTATCACCTAAAAACATTAGGTTTTTGTAAAATAAGATGATGAGATGTAACGTACTTTAGAAGTGGAGTATAGGTGCGACAACAATAAAAACCAAAGCATAATTTATTTATATATTGAAATGCGCCTTGCGGCTTTTCCGAGCATTGAATTCACGCAAACGCGTGAATTTTCAAATTAGTCCTAGAAACTTTTTTTTGGTGTGGGTTTTGGTGAGAGTGAGACGTGAAGCCCTAAGGACGGATTTTTTTTGTGCTTCTTCTGGTGCCCCCTCAGACGTGATGCCCTAGGCAATTGCTTAATTTGATTAAGGGTTAATCCGTCACTGTGTACGATCACCTTAAATATTGACCCCGTATCCATACTGTTGTATGGCGATATTTATTGACAGTCTCAGGCTGAGATCTATCGAGCGTACTTTGACTTTGCTCAGACTTAAGTTTCAGTTGAAACGAGACAGATTTATGCCAGTGATATAACGTCTCGTTTTAACAGTGTCTTAAGTTTGAGCAATGTCTTGCCACTAAGCTAAAACTGTGGGTTCGGATGTGACCTTACTATTTACTAATATTCTATACATAATATTTAGATCATGTAAGAAATATTTTGTACTAGCCACGTAAATAATAATATGTTGTATAACACAATGTGATTCTCTGTGATAAAACAATTGATATTTATAAATGGATATTTTATTTTAATCCTTATTAACTTCCAAAAACTCAAGCCCGTTAGCTCGATGAGCGACAGAAGCAAGCCTACATTTAAAAAAATAGCTCAACTGTGTATATTAATAAGTATCTAAACTAAACACAAAAAATGTGTAGCTATGTTCGATATAGATGGAAGCGTAGTAGCAGTTAGCACACGCCAGGTAGGTATTTGTTAATAGGCATTTTTTTTTGAAAAAGAATATTAGCCATGCTAAACATGACTAATTTTCCCCCCCAATTAAGCGTAAAGCTTGTGCCAGGAGTGGATATTTAGTGGTAGGTAGGTCAAATTTAAAATTCATTTGGGATTTAGTGGACTGAGGAGGCACCTACCTGCATTTGTGTGTATAAATGGTCTGTTACTAGATTCCTCAGAAACTTCCGGAGCTAATTTTGGTGTGGTTCCGTGCATTATATAGTGACCAACTGTCGTGAGTCCTGAAGCACGCTCAGGGACAGGCAAGCACACTATCTACTATCTTGGTACTTGGTCTTGGTCTCGCAGATTTTTCCCGCAAAACTGAGCTAGGTTCTTTACATATTAAATTACGACGTCGCGTCGTCCGCGTGGATTTCGGTTTTTAGAGATCCCATGGGAACTATTTGATTTTCCGAGATAAAAAGTTGCCTATGCCAATTGCAGGGACGCAAGCTGCCTCGGTTCCTTTCATACAAGTCGGTTAAGCGCATGGGTATTTAGGAATCCTGTGGGAACTCTTTGATTTTCCGGGATAAAAAATAGCCTATGTCCATCCCCGGGATATAAGCTAACTCTGTACCAAATCTCGTCAAAATCGGTTAAACTAATGGGCCGTGAAAAGGCAGCAGACAGACAGACAGACACACTTTCGCATTTATAGTAGGTATTATAGTATGGAATATGGATTATGGAAATAATAAATGAAGCCGCCACGGCCGCGCACGCATGGAAATAGGTACATGCGAACGAATTAATACGACTTCCATATCAAGATACTGCGAAAAAATTTGCATGGCGTTTCGCACTCTCGCAGCGCGGGCATCGGATTTTTAAATTAAAACAAGATGCGGACGTTAGTCATAAAATTCATATTACTATCTATCTATAGGTAATACCAATATCTAATAATTTATTAGTAGAATCCTTTTTCTTATTTTTTCAATAAAAGTTGAATTAAATACTTACCTATACTTACCTACTTAATTAGACCTACTGAATAGATACATAGAAATAATAATAAAATTAAAATAAAAGATACTGACAAATTTTTAGGAGCTATGAACTATGGAGTAGTTCTTTGTTTCCTAGGTCAGTGGTAGTTCTTTGGGCGAAGCCAAGCCAAGCTGAGCCAACTTCAAGCAGAGCAGCTGTTCATTGCGTCGCCGCCATTGTTGTTTTTCATCTCGCTCTTTTTACCGCTTCCTCCTCCTCCCGCAGTCGCCCGCCCGCGCCCCGCGCGCCAGTCTCGCTCGATTTTCGTGGTGTGTGGACGTTCGTGTGTTGCTCGAGAATAATAATAATTTACCACGGTCTCATCCTTTGTCCTCAAATTATTCGAAATAGAAACAAAACTTCAGCCGTGTTGTCATTGACAACGACTTGGTTTGCGTGTATTTAGCTGGTGAAATTGACAGGTGTCCCGTCAAGCCGTGTTTCGTGGTGCGTCGACGGCCGACTCGTCGAGTGTCGAGTGATTCCCGCACAGTCGTTCGAGCATGAATAATAAAGAAGTAACCGGTGCTAACGTCGCGTGTCCCCCGGGAGCGGTCTGGTGATCCGGGCGCAGTGTGGCGGCCGCGTTGGCGTGTGATGAGGCGGTGACGGCTCGCCGCGGAGCGGTTGGATGGCGGCTGTCAGCGGCCCCGCGCGGCACTCTCGCGTCTCCATGAGTGTGTCCATGTCGCTGATGCAGGGCGGTACGCAGAGCGCGCCGCAGGGCGCCATCCTGGCGGCGGCGGCGCCCTACTACCAAACGCCGGCCATCCCGACCGACGTACAACCCGACCGCCCCATAGGCTACGGCGCTTTTGGAGTCGTATGGTGAGTCAGTAATGCCACTTCCACTTCCGCTCCGTCTTTGTCTTCAACCAATAGACTCCACAGCTGGACATAAGTGTTGTAGGGCCTTCGACACGCTGCACTCTTGTCAGTGTATCCAGCATCTACTCAGTGCAACCAGTTTAGTCTTGCAATGACCAAGACACCCTGGCTTTGTTGGGTAGAATTACGAAAGTTCTTTATTAGTAGAGGTCTAAATTGTCGAGAAATCGTAGATGCAAAATTTCAAGTTTTTAGGACCTGTAGTTTAAGCTGTACATTGGTATCTCTGTCAGTTTATCTTATAAGTACTTAATATTCAAGTGTATTACATGCTTTCATTGGGATATTTAAATAAAGTTAACTATAAAGTTTACATGGTAATGTAGGCAGTTTGGGACATGCAATGTTAATATTGTTAGTGACTTGGCAACAAAGTTTGTTAAATATTCTATCAGTGAACAATGCAGATACTATACTACTTATTTAAAAAAAATCTTTCCTTGTTTGGTGGCTTTTGAGGTTTCAAGTCAATGCACTCTGCAAAAGTAATCTTTGATTAGGTATAGCATTGAACTTCAATTTTAGATTATGTATTTACCTAGTTACATATGTTTAGGTTATACTTAAGTAATTTATTGTAGCCATTTTACGAATCGATAAACAAAGTAGAATATGCCTCAAACCTTATTCTGTGAAAGACAGCTATGCAAAACCTGTGTGAAAGTTTCATCAATACTAAACTACAGGTCTCATTGCCCAATAAACTATCTATAATAAAGATTGAGGTAGGTTAGTCAAGTATTTTATTAATAACTTGATGATATAAAATTACATTTTACAATTTAACAAACTATGCAAGTAATTTGAGGATACAATTAAGTAATTGCTTAAAATATTACATTATAATGTGTTAGGTTAGTTGGTGTTGACTCAGCAAAGTTGAATAGGTACAACAAGAATAATAACTATTTACCTATCACTTAAGTATAGCTATAACTAGTTATATACTGTTAGGGTCATATGCTTATTATTAATATGTGATATAATTCTATGTTTAATAATATGAATTAAGAGCTTATGAGTAGCGCATGATGTATGAATTGTATGTCTGTATAACTTACGTTAGTCAATAATATAAAATTAATGTCATTAGTAAAACCTCTTTGAAATAGATTGCATAGACAATAATAAAAATATAAAAAAAAAACTATAATGTCATAATATTGATTTCGAAGTTCGATTCGGGGTTGACATTCGAGTAAAAAGACAATAGGGAACAGAATATGTTTTTTATAGTGCAAATGTTCGACGAAATGTTAATTTAATTTAATATTAATAAATGATAAGAGAAGTAAGATTGTAAAATAGAATGATAAAGTAATAAATGAGTTGTAAATATTGATGGAGTTGTTTGAGCTTTTGGCAGATGCCAACAATACATATATTAGTATTATGTATTTAAAGAAAGTGTGAATTTTTAGAGTTGTAAAATGTAATACCTATTTACCAAGTGAGTAATTAAGTTGGTTCCTACTTGAGTAAGTAATTTACTTCAGTAATTTTGGTGCAATTAATACAGTACCTACTATGTGGGTAACTGAGACTAACAAAAGCATATTTCCTTTAGAAAGTTTGTAGGTGGTTTATACAAAAAGAACTTGTTTTTCCATACTGGATGTCTTAACCTTAATAAAAACCTTGCAAACGAAACGCTGTGTATGAATAATTATTCTGGTTTCTACTTTAATTTCTACTTTAGGTAGGTAGGTTCATTATTTGTACTGTAACAAAAGGGGTTCTCTGCAAAAACTATAGAAAGTTCCCAAATATGTTTCTTAAGTTAGTAACCATCATCATTATCATCGTCATCATCATCAACCTGTACGCGACGGCCTACTACTGAGTACAAGTCTCCACTCTTAGCTTAAGAGCTAAGAGAATTAGAGGGGTTGGGCCATAATCCATTACGCTGGCCAAGTGATTGGCAGACTTGACATCTTTGAGAACATGAAAAACTTACTCATGCAGTTTTCCTCGCGACATTCTCCTTCACTGTTAAATGTATTTGCAAGTGTTAATCCTAATTGCTTATAACACACTGTGTACTCCTAAAAGATAAGAGGTGCTTGCCGGGATGGAACCCTGGACATTCCGAATTCTTATTCTAGCCAGCATCTTAACCACTGCCTTGTAGTAGTAGTAGTACCTAGTTCACTGCTTTTTTGGTACCTAGTAGGTACCTACCTTACCTTCTTTATTTTTCTACTAGATAAATAGCGATAAGGTTGGCAGTCAAAATATTCTTCAGTCAAACCATGCTTTGTGAGGCATAAAGGATCGGCTGTTGTCTGCACACAGGATAACCGTCCTTATTCAGGTTCTAGTGTTCTGTACTTGAAAATCTTCTGTGAATCATCAATCTTAATTTTTTATGTTGTTTTTATTTAATTATACTAAGTACACTACTATTATAAAGGCGAAAGTTTGTGTATTGTTTTACGTGTGTATGTTTGTTTGTGTGTATGTTTGTTTGTTACTCCTTCACGCAAAAACCACTGGAAGGATTTGGCTGAAAATTGAAATTCAGAATGGAGATAGATAATATCCTGGATTAGCATATAGGCTACTTTTTATCCCGGAAAATCAAAGAGTTCCCACGGGATTTCGAAAAACCTCAATCCACGCGGACGAAGTCGCGGGCGTCAGCCAGTAGTTTATGGTATTCATAATATTTTTACGCGCGTGTCGACTGCACCTAGTTAGGTGCTAAACTATTTTAGGTAAACTTCCAAACTAACTCCATAGTTACAAAACAACTCTCCAAATAAAAGTTTAAACCTTACAACTTACAACACGTGCACAAACTTGGGAACTTCAGTAGGTATTTCTAATCTAGGCACGATACTGTCCTTTGTAAACACGTGCTTATTTTACCCATCTGTCGAGGTGTAGTCAATTCACCGCGGAAGACATAAGAGTGATTTTCATTATTCAACATTTCCTCAATCGAATGCACATTGCGTCGGTGATATGGGCCCGACTTTGAACGATTCTGCGCTTTATTGCCCCGCATTTGTCTCGTTTTTGATTCGCTGGAGCCCGCTGGACCCGCTTCCCGTTATCAAAATGGATGCAACGCCTGTGTGCACTTTTAGTGGGAATAAGAATCTATTATGTTCTTCATAAGGTCGACTTTGTCTTTGGCTGTCTACCTTTTATTGCATTGTTCGGCGAGGGATAGGGATGTTATGTTATGTATGGGTGGATGCGTTGTTTGGACCCGTCGTTAAGGGCTGTCAACCGAAAAATCCCCGATTTCCAACACTTTGAAGCTGTGAGAACTGAGAAGTGTTGGAAATCCGAGGATAAGAAGTCTTCAAAGTGTTAAAAATACGGGGATTTTCCCATTAGTCCCAAAAGTTAAAATGCCTACTTCATTATAAATTCCTATCTGCGAAATTGGATAGATATCGTTTAAAAAAATAGACAAAGAGACTGTTTTTAGTGTGATCATCTAGCTAAGACAACGTTCAAGGCTTCTGTCAGTTTAGGTCGGGCACAGACCTAGCAAAAATTCCCCCCTTAGATTCTGCGACGTTGGTGCAGGAGTTTTCAGTGCACTTTTTCGGTAAAAATTGCCAATGTTCCGCACCAACCGGTCAATGTCGTGAACGAGCAGAAATTCGCATGCGGATGGTATACGTTTTGTCCGAGCAGTTACTCGTAATAACATATTCATACGACATAATATTCAAGTTGAATTCCGCGCGCAGATTTCTATGGTGCCAAATTAGCCCTTTCGGATATTTTTGACGATGACTGATGAGCTTAGCAGCCCTATTGGTAATGCGTAGGTAGGGCCAGGGCGCTAGGCGCGTCGATTGTGTGTGAACGACCGCATCGAGGGGAGGCATGCTTGATTATTCCGAGATCGCGTCGATCGCGGGTCGAGGGCCCTAAAAACCCGGCTCGGAGTCTGCCCGTGCCGAGTCCGTAGCTCGATGTTCAACGAAGGAGTTTTACACTCGCCCGGTGAATGCAAATAAGGACTCGTTTAAAATTAACATTTTAACTTATTTCATTGCCTTTTCTCGGGGTGTTCCGTGCTGCAGCGTCTATAGACATGCCAACTTGCAACTTCAAATTAAGAAGTTAGGTCTGCCCGTCGGCAGTCTCACTTGGTCGCACATTTGTCTGGGGGGTGGTTGGGTTCGGGTGGTATATGTATATGTACCCCTGATCATTTATAATCTCGAGTGTCCTAAACCCCGACCCGCAGTTCTGTCGCGCCCGCTTTGAAACTCTATTTTATTACCGGTGGAAACGTTTCAGCAGCCGATTTGTTGGCACGTCTGTGTAAAAGCTAAATGTCTTTCTCGAGGGTATTTCTTTTTAAATTCTATTCCGAGCCAGGTTCTTTAGCAATTCGTTTTTTGTTGGGAGGAGCTATTGTGTTTACTAATTCCATCTGGGCACGATTGTGTGTTTCGTGCGTACTTTGTCCCGGAGACTGCAATGCGAGTGACAAGACAATAATGATATCAGTTGTTGCGTTGTAGGAACACGGCCGCGCGGCAATAAAGCGTGGTAGCTAAATAGAGAGGCGCAAAAACATATCGTTATAATAATGTATTGCACGTTGAAATTATATCTATCTCGCATAGTTGTAACAATCTTGTTGATTAGTGCTAACTGATTACCACGGGTTTTGACTATTTGACGCCAGATAGTAGTTACTTCAGGCACTAGAGTCAGCCACAGTAGGTATAAGGCAGAGTGAGCTAGAGTAAGGGAACTCTCGGTTTGATCCTGAATCGACGATGTCAAATATTAAGGCTATGGTGGCGTGAAATTAAGGAAAAATAGGGCTACCTGTGTCAAATGTACTAACATTTGACGCCGGCTAGTGGCGTCGAAGCCTTGATGTTTTGTTAGAAGTTCTCTGACTGTCGTGAACCTTTCTACCAAACATAAATTAAAGTCCCAATTTTCCAAAGTAGTTAATCCATGATTTTAACTAGCACGTCATATTGGCTGATGTCCTATCGGCTTATCAAAACCAGTTGTAGGATATCGGAAACGGGAGAGTTTAAGTGCAGATAACGGCCCGTAGTTACAACTGCCCCGGTTACTTTTAACCAGGTCATGGGAACCCGAATCGCTTCCACCGTGCGATACATTACATGACGCGACATAATTTAAACAACCTGAAAGTGATGACGAAATGAAAAGGGACCTTATAGTTGAAGAGATAAAGTTTAGTTTGCGTTGATTCCGTCATGTGCAAGGAAAAAATTGGAAATAAATCCTAATTAACATAACAAATTAACGAGGCCAGAAGTCGCTGTAACATTCGAGTCCTATCGATATGAATTTTAGTATGTTAAGGTTCTTTATAGCAATGTATAAATAAATAAATAAAATAAAAATGTTTTTATTCAATTAAACTTTTACAAGTACTTTTGAATCATCAAAAGCGTCTACTACCTTCGGAATACCTTGAATAAATTGTATTGAATGCCATCCATACACCAGACTGTATAGTGTACACAGCTGAACACAGACCTTTTGGAGAATAGCATACAAGTTCCTCAGCCTTCCACCGCCTTCTTAATTATTGCCTTTGGTCCAGAGAACAAGAGGTCGTCCCACACGTCTAGTTTAAATTATGAAAGTCGTTGTAAATTCATTCTAGCACTGGACTGAAAATTGGATTCAGCATATTGTACTTGTACCTACTGGAATCAAAACACACATAATTATAAATAACTTACATAAATTAATAAATTACCATACTTATTAATATTATAAATGCGAGTGTGTCTGTCTGTTTGTCTGCTAGCTTTTCACGGCCCAACAGTTTTACTGATTTTGATGAAAGGTGCAGAGTTAGCTTCCCGCGGAATTTAAAAAAAAAAAACCTAAATCCACGCGGCATGGGCATCATCTAGTATAATATAAGTAGGTAGGAGTACTTACACGCAATCGAATTGAAGCACGTTCTAGCTAGAGTCTAGACATACGAGTATTATTCATTTTATGTGAGTCGATTAGATTTAGTCGCAAGTATAATAGGGATGTTGCCTACTAGAACTTTTTATCGAAGGTGAAAACGCTTGCTTTGAATGGGAATTTGTATGAAATACATTGATGTGACGTCGTAAACTTTGATGTACTTTTTTAGTTACATAGTTAAATTAAAATGCATGGCAAACTTTAAACTAAGTGGACAAGGATTTTACGAATTTTGGAAGACCATCTATTAATTTGATAAATAATCAATAAGAAATAATTTATTTTTCACATAGGCATCATCTCAAATGTATTGTATAATGTTCTCGGTATTTCGGGATATAGGATAAAATCCAAATCCGCAAATCAATTTTCCGCTTCTACGAATTGTTAACCGCGCTCGCGGAGCAAAAACATTAAACACTGAAATGAATTAATTCCATCACAGAAAGATTTAATTAATAACGAAATTAATTATTTCGGTAACTATTTACTGAAGGCACTTTCAGATAATTGGGACGATGAAATGAATAAACTCGTGTTCTATAAAATATGAATAATAATTTCACAAAGTGTTAAATATCAATGTGCAAATGGCTGTCTTGATGGTTTCGTTGCCAATACAATAGGGTCTTGGACTGTAGTAATAAAATAATGTGATGTTTTGTATAGCGGTAGCTTATGGTGCTAAAACATGGATGTAGGAAATATTAATTCTTATTATGCCTAGAATTCATTATTAAAGAAAATAATTTAAAAAAAAATGATTTTTTGAAATTTTTGACATTTAATTTTTACGTCACGCTACGGAAGGTGATCAATGACACAAGGCGATAAACATCAAATACTGTTAAACTGTAGTATAACTCTATATATTTCAAACTTTTATTTAATTAGTGTAAATTAAAAATTTATAACACCCCCGACAAGTGAAGGTTACAGTAACTACAAAAAAGCTGATAACTTTCAAACGGCTAAACCGATTTTCTTGGATGATAGCTAAGAATACTCTCGATCAAGCCACCTTTCAAACAAAAAAAAAAACGAAATTAAAATCGGTTCATTCGTTTAGGCGCTACGATGCCACAGACAGATACTAAACGTAATACACACGTCAAACTTATAACATCCCTCTTTTTGGGTCGGAGGTTAAAAAATGAGGGTTTCCATAACGACTTTTATAAGCTCTGTTGGCTAAACAAAACTGTTTCTTTTGTGCGTACCACTTTGCAAATAGCCTTTGTTTGTTAATTTCTTTCTTGAACCGCGCTTGCAATTATCCTGAAACCCATTTTGTATGAAAACTTTTCCCTCTGATTAACTTTGACTTATTTAAAAACTATGAATTGATAGCACTATGGTTGTAGGACAGTTGAGCAAATCGCTGATGCTGTGAATTATCCATATATCCATACTTATAATATTAGGTAATGCGAAAGTGTGTCTGTCTGTCTGTCTGCTAGCTTTTCAATGCTCATACGTTTAACTGATTTTCACGAAATTTGATACAGAGATAGCTGGCGAAATGGGGAAAGACGTGGGCTACTTTTTATCAGGAAAACAAAGTTTTTCCGCGGGATTTAGAAACTGAAACCTACGCGGAGGAGTCGAAGATGATTCCCTCGACTCGTCTGCTAGTTAACCTATAAAGCAAATTTTTTCTATCTACTTGTTTTCCCTCGGCGCGCTCACTGGGCCTAAAAGCCCAGCAAGCCTAGTAAAATTTGACAGCCATCAACTCCATTGTGATAATATCCTCCACCTCTGAATGAATGGCTCTCTTTTTTTATTACAGTTGTACCCTACCACGAATATTTTATCAATAATTGCAGCAATTGCAATATCCATAAATACAACAATTATTGCAAATACCAAAACTAATTCTTATGATCGTTGATATCTAACTTAATTAGGAACGAAACACAGATAGGTATTTGTCGAACTTCAAGTAGGTAGATTTTTTTTAAATATTGTAACCTATCTAGTATTATTTTCTCTTCGTGCTTATAATCTGATGGTAATCGTAAACTCCCCATCATTTGTACTCGAGGCACGGATACGTATTACGTATAGCTCTGCAGTTTTACTTCAGGGCCACGATCTTTCCGCATCAGCTAAGATCAGCTGCAATTTAATGCGGCGGGCAGGCGATACTCACAAAATACATAGAAACTCCGTATCGCGCGGAGAATTGTGACATCCTTCAAAGGCATGTGCACTAAAAGTGCACAAGCCATCACCTAAATAGAACTGACCTTGACCTTGGTATCCTGCGCCGTGATCTTTCAATCTCTCTTATCGATCTTTGGCGACACGAAGTGAGACACAAAGGCGGGGGTGTCCCAAACACAGTAGGTACTTTCACAAAATAGAAGAAGGTACTACACCATAATTATCTTCCTTTCCTATGCGCAGACATAGTCCGTGACGCCAACTGTACCATTTGTTTTGTCGTGGGTCCGCGCCGGTAGAAGCGCCGCTTTCACAAGTCTGTGGCCTTGCGATGAGTAGTTTTCGTCCAGAAATAGGTTTGAGGCTGGTGTTGTATTCGCGACCAAGTTGGCCATTAATCACAGCGTTTTTGCGTCGTCACCCGGCGCTAATTGGCGTCTTGTGAAAGGTGATACGCAGGCGCTATCGGGTTGAAATCCAAATTCTGTTACGTTGCTCTTACTCGGTAGCTTTCTCGTTACTTGCACGGAGAAAACGTTAGTGGCTGTTTCATTTGTGACATCGAGGAGTGCGAATATTCGCTTTAATTTCAATGCTAAAAATCTCATGTTGGTTTAACGACTCAAAGTTATGATAAGTTGTTAACGTCGCAATACCTTCTTGGGCTCTGGCACCTCAAGTGTCAAATCTGGCTTTGTCTACTGTGATTTGTCGGAACTGAAGACGACATGCGACGATTTTGTCTTTCTAGTTCCCTATAGCTTTCTAGGCACTCTTATGCATTGTCCGCTGGGATTGTTTTAAATACAAAACAAAACCGAGTCGCAACGGTTGCAACTGAAAATTAGCGCCTTGTATGATATGCGTTTTTGTGCATATGATGCAGAGCAGAAGACTGACCTATACTGACACCCATTTTGGGCAAATATGTTATTAAGTATTGTGTTTGTTTGTCACATTACCATCGAATAAGTGCATTTTTAACCCCCGACCAAAAAAGAGGGGTGTTATAAGTTTGACGTGTGTATCTGTGTATCTGTGTGTCTGTGTATCTGTGTATCTGTCTGTGGCATCGTAGCGCCTAAACGAATGAACCGATTTTAATTTACTTTTTTTTGTTTGAAAGGTGGCTTGATCGAGAGTGTTCTTAGTTATAATCCAAAAAAATTGGTTCAGCCGTTTAAGAGTTATCAGCTCTTTTCTAGTTTTCTTGTAGAAAAGAAGGTTAGATAACCGTTAGGTTCATAATATTATGTCAATAAACAAATGTCAAGCTGTCAAGATGGACGTTGCCTACATACATTATTTATTTGTAAATGATGTTTTGGAAAACTCAGATACTTTGGATCGTAGGCGCGGAATAGTCCAAGAAAATCGGTTCAGCCGTTTGAAAGTTATCAGGTATTTTCGGTCTTTTCTAGTTACTGTAACCTTCACTTGTCGGGGGTGTTATAAATTTTTAATTTACACTTGTATAATCTTTGCATTGGTGCTTTGCACATAATAATGTAACGAATAAAAATATCGCACAAGCTTGCAAAGTACGCATTCATTTTTAGAAGACTGCGAAATCAATACAACTGAAACTTCCCGTGTCAAATTGACAATGGGAGAAGTCTCCAATTTTTCGCACGCTACGCATCATTGGATATTGACATTCCGTACGCGTACGATGGAATGGAAATAGTCGAATTTTAGTAGCCTTTTTTATGTTGTTCTCTATTTTTAATCTGAACGAGCCGAGGTTGAGTATTTTATGTCAACATGTCTCTGACTGTGACAGTGACATGATTTATAAGTGAGAAAAGTCTCCGGAACTCTTTGATTCAAAAATCTCCCGTGCCGCTCACGTTTTCGCATACGATAAAAATAACGCTAGTTAACGTTACGATAAAAATAGCGCTAGTTAACTCCTATTTATTTTTAATCTGAGAATTTTTTTTTCCTTACAAGCCCTTGACTGCGATCTCACCTAGCCACACCTACTTCGATTCTTGACCCCGCCAAGAATCGAACCCGGAACCTCATATCTATAAGATTACAGCGCTCACCACTGCGCCAGCGAGATTGTCAGATACGAAATTGATACCAATATACTTTCTGTAAAGTCATTGATGCTAATTCGGTTATTGAAACTTCACTTTGTTAAGTAAACTTAGGGCCAGTTGCTTATAATGCTAACGAAACTTTGGTTTCTGTCTACCGACTTCAAACTTACAATAACTGTAAGTTGACTTTTTGTTCATTGATTTGCATTTGATCTTAGAAGCTTGTGTAAGTACATACCTACTTGATATTTTTCCTATTAGATCTTAAATTGGATCACTTAAAAAAGTTATTGTAATTAGGTAGAATTTGTTTATTAATATTACACAACAGATATTAACAACAGATGAAGGTGATAGATCAATTATACTTTTATTTGAATTTGAGTTTTATTTACTTAGTTAAGTAACGAAAATGTCTCCCCAAATCCAACCATGTAACATAACCAACTGTAAGTCACACATCGTTAAAGGAATTGTAATTCCGAACACGGTTTCACGTACGATGCGAAACGGTGTGCACTAAAACTGACGGGCTTTTATCCGTTTATTCTGATCACCATATTTTTATTGCGGAAGTCCGCTAAAAGGGACATGCACCGTGTAAATAAATGACGGTTGACGAGGCCGTTTGACTCTGCTTCCACGAATGTCGAAGATATAAACAGTCTTTATTAACCCCCGACCCAAAAAGAGGGGTATTATAAGTTTGGCGTGTGTATCTGTTTGTGGCATTGTAGCTCCTAAACTGATAAACCGATTTTCATTTAGTTTTTCTTTGTTTGAAAGGTGGCTTGATCGAGAGTGTTGTTAGTTAGTATCCAAGAAAATCGGTTCAGCCGTTTGAAAGTTATCAGCTCTTTTCTAGTTACTGTGACCTTCACATAGGGGGTGTTATAAATTTTTAATTTACACTTGTTTACGTCCAAGCGAATGTTCCTACCTTCACAGAATATCGCTTTGTCCCATGGTTTGGCTCCACTATCGGAATTCGGCAAATGATTCGTGATATCGTGAATTGTGTGGCCGGCGGCAATCGTATCGTTCTGCACATTCACGCTAACCCGAATGGTTGGCGCAAAAGATATTTTGAAAATTCCGCAGATATTTTTTTTTTTCCAGGATGTGTCTAAATTCACCATAGGGAAATACTACTCGTTGTCTGTGATGTCTCGTTTATCGGCCGGCTGATTTGCCAAACTTATTTAAAAATTCGCCAGACACAAAACATTCCCTGAATCTGAATAGCCCGCAACAGTCGATTTGCCGAATGCCGAACTACTGCATCTGCTGACTGTAGAATCATTATCAAATAGCTATAATTTCCACCTTTCCAGGCTTGGGACTGGCACTGAGAGGTTTCAGTGGCGGAGTTTGCTTGGCCAAGCTAAAGCCCACCCAGGACTATAGTGCTTTGATGATGATGATCTTAATTTTCACTAAATAATACAAAGTCACACGTGCTAGTTCGTAATAAACTTGACTTAACCCAATCACCTTGCCGTTATCGGTCACTTCACGTCTGTCCTCCGTCGTCGTTGTTACGTTGCACAAATCACATTGAGTTTGCAAAGTTAGGGCTGGGTTCACATTACATATTTACTATCGGTGTAGATCTATCATGATTAACATTTTATAATGTTACTATAGAAGATGCCTACGACTTTAACCGCGTGGATTTAGGTTATTAAAAAATCCCGTGGGAAGTCTTTGTTCTTGCGAGGTATCTCTATACCAAATAAAGGACGCCAAGGACTTCATCGGCGTGGATTTAGGTTTTAAAAATCTCTTGGGAATTTTACAGGATAAAAGCCCATAGTCTTAAAGACAAAGAAAGAAACAAACAAAAGAAAGAGAAGAAGAAGATGGCAGAAATTAAAAAAGAGGATAAAAATGCTTGTAAAGGCGTCCTTATCGCTGCAAAAGTTTCTTTACAATTATTGGCGGAAACGCTTTTACAGCAATGTAATTACAATAAATTATACAAATAACTATGTATTTGCATATTAAATAAGCCCAGTCAATGCTTACTAACTTATTAATATTACCAGTCGACTAGCTATCACGTTACATAACCTTCCCACGTTTTATGCGATAGATGACCTAAAGGTCGAGATATCAGATGACAGATAAAGACTATGCTTTGCCAACTTGACATAATTCTTGAGTGTCCCGTCCTACATAAAACAAGAACAAGACGCGAAGATGGAAGAACTAAAGTTTATGGGATAGATAGCATTACTCACATATTATGTACTAGCTGACGCCCGCGACTTCGTCCGCGTGGATTTAGGTTTTTCGAAATCCCGTGGGAACTCTTTGATTTTCCGGGATAAAAAGTAGCCTGTGTGCTAATCCAGGATATTATCTATCTACATTCTGAATTTCAGCCAAATCCGTCCAATGGTTTTTGCGTGAAGGAGTAACAAGCACACACACACACAAACAGACACACACACACACACATACAAACTTTCGCCTTTATAATATTAGTGTGATAGTAGGGGACAGCGTACGCACCGTACACCCGCACGTCATCTGCGCTATTCCGCACCGGGTAAGCGCAGGGTTGTGCGGATGTGCGGGGCGTGCCCACCCCGATTGCCATCTCGACGTGTCGCGTGTTACCTGTGATTATACATAAATGAACTACCTTTTAAACTTGCTATATCACTACAAAATGCCGCCGTGCGCGATGTCCCTACGGTAATTGAAATTCTTTGCCGTTTTAAATTCTTTTAGTTTTAAGGGTTTCCGGAATGAAACGATGAACTAATTTTTTTTTAAACCGTGCTTATCTACATATAGTTATAGCCTAGAGAACCATAAAGCACTTTATTTTTGACTAGCTGATGCCCGCAACTTCGTTCGCGAGGATATATATAGATTTTTTTAAATCCCGTAGGACTTCTTTAATTTTCTGAGATAAAAAGTAGTCGTCTATGTGTTAATCAGGGTACGTAATCTATCTCCATTCTAAATTTCAGCCAAAGTTTTTGCATGAAAGAGCAACAAACAACAACAAACACACATAATCTTTCGCCTTTATAATCGTAATGTGATAGATATTCTTCGGGTGCGATGTGAATTTCCAAAATTTGTACACCCCAAACTATTGATTTGGTAGATGTGCGTAACGCACTCCCGTCCCTGGTCCCAGACCGGCCCCGATACAGGCCGTCAATCACTTCCTAATCGAGTTTATGATCGTTGAAGTGCTCCTACCCACTTAACTCATGCTCTCTGCATTCCCAAAGTTATGCCTGACCTTAGGTATCCTAGTTCCCATAATTTGGTTTTACTCTTTAGTGCGGTGTGGTTCAAGTAGGTACTTTTACTGAAAATCTGACGAAGGATGTTGGAACGAAGGTCAATAAGTCCTTGTTGATCCTTGTTACTTGGTAACATAATACATGATTAAACAAATATATTTTTAGCATAAGTGTAGTTTACTGATATTTCGTAATTACGTGACTGAAATCCAATAGTCTCCAAACACAATATTTCCTGTAAGTAACTGACTAGTAAGGATCCATTGGATTTCAATCTCCAATCCATGTACCAAATCAGGATTTGGTGGTCCTCTTTAGGTAAACCAACTTTTCACTTACGATCAGTCAAACGCTAACTAATCATTGAATTCAAAAAATCATATTTAGTTAGTTTTTGTATTTATTTTTGTGAAGGAAGGAGAGTTCTTGTTTTGTAGACAATAAATGCCCGAATATTTCCTACGCACCCCTATTATTGATCCAGAGCGCACCCTCTCCGTTATGCGTGAAGTCCCCGGGCTGTGCCCAGCTCCGATATAGTCGGCAGAGTGTAGACCGTCAATCACTCAATAATCGAATTTATGAACGTTTGAGCCTCAGCTAGGTATCCACCTTTCTTTAACCTTGGCACGAATCTATCGAGAACATGTCAGATAAAACGGTTGATTGAGGTTTTGCCTTGGTTTTGCTGGAAACCAATTAATAACCGAATGTTATTTTACATGATTGACACGGATGTCCTATCTACGCTCAGAAAGTCTTGTAAAGTCCCACACGTCACTCCTTCATAGTCGAAATTCCATGGAGTCGTACACAGCAATATGTTTCTAATCTTTATTAACACTAAAACAACATAGTGCGACATTGCGGCATGTGGTAAGACTGCATGATACACTAATTTAATATCTAGCAAGAATCGTCGATAAATCGTCATACCTCTGTACCTACTTAATATCCAATTATTGTCTCAGCATAAAATAGTTGATCCATTTGTGGCATGCCACATTTTCGCATGTTGTCGCTTCGGCGTAAAACAGCCTTTAGTTTTGTGACGACAAAGTGGCAGACGTCTGTCATTTCAAAAAGAAACTAGAATTCATGTAGGGTACAGTGATAGTCGTAAAACTGTGGTGATAGTTCCCGACAGGTTGAAATGGCAATCTGGGAGGGAACGCCCCGCACACCCGCACAGCTCCCGCGCTAACCCGATGCGGGCAACGTGCGAATGAGCGGGACGCCCCCCCCCCCCCCCCGCCTCATACCCCGATTGCCATCTCAACCTGTCGCGTACTATACTTGTATTGTACAATAACGACATTTCAATTTCCAACCATGGTCATTACTAAAGTGAAAGTGAAGACGGGAAACATTGAATTGTGACTAACTACCGCTTTTGTTTCTGAATTCTGTTATTTTTTGCTCGCGAATCGCGATAGCGCGGCGCACCGTTTTTAACCCCCGACCCAAAAAGAGGGGTGTTATAAGTTTGACGTGTGTATCTGTGTATCTGTGAGTCTGTGTATCTGTGTGTCTGTGTATCTGTGTATCTGTGTATCTGTGTATCTGTCTGTGGCATCGTAGCGCCTAAACGAATGAACCGATTTTAATTTACTTTTTTTTGTTTGAAAGGTGGCTTGATCGAGAGTGTTCTTAGCTATAATCCAAAAAAATTGGTTCAGCCGTTTAAAAGTTATCAGCTATTTTCTAGTTTTCTTGTAGAAAAAAAGGTTAGATAACCCTTAGGTTCATAATATTCAAGTGTCAATTGACAAAATAATGTCAAGCTGTCAAGATGGACGTTGCCTAGATATACATTATACATAATTATTTATTTGAAAATGATTTGTCGGGGGTGTTGAAAATTTTTAATTTACACTTGTTGTCCGTTATGAGTAATTACGTAACTATTCTATTTTATTTGACTAAACGGCCTGAAAAACAATAATTGTTATCATTTTTCCTATCCACGTTTTATATTGTAGTGTTCGTGTTTATAATAATTAACTATGGACTATTGTGCTTAAATGCCTTTCGCTTTTGAACTTTTTGAAAAGGGTTTTAAAGTTACGACGACGTTTAATCTACATAGTATAAAATAAAGTCGCTTCCAGCTGTCTGTATGAACGCTCAGATCTTTTAAACTACGCAACGGATTTTAATTTGGGTTTCACGAATAGATAGAATGATTCAAGAGGATGGCTTATACGCATAATTTAATATTGTTTTTAATTGTTCAAAAACCCAAATCTATGCGGAAGAGGTCGCGGGTCGCTGGCAGTAATATTCTAAATTATTATTAGCCAAATCGCAACAACAATTTTGCGACTACATCTCGTTTTGACTTTCTCACTGCGGCGGTAGGTAGGAGATTTATGTGTGCGGAGTGGAGCGTTCAGTCGCAGCATCGAGCTTCGGGAAAGCAACTAAATCGCCGATCGCTTCTCTTCTATGGCATCAAGGATCTCTTATAAATCAAGTATAATCTTTATTTCTGTCCAATTAAGTATTTTGCGAGCGTGTTCGTATTCCCGTGTTGCACAGGGGCACGTGAAAACGATTTATACAACGTCAAATTGTCTACTTCTACCTGCGTTGCGAAACTCGTCCTCCCTCCGGGCCACGGGGCCGTCCGCCCGACCAGTTCCTAACCCGCGTTAATATGGACATCTCTAACTGTACCTGGGATGCTTTGTGGATACAAATACCTTTTATGCGAGCTATGCGGTCCTATTTGTGTGTCTAGTTTTTGCCCGGTATCCTTTTGTGTCGTCGAATGGGTTCGATGGAACTTAGTTTCAAAGTTACTTTCTTTCTTTGATCGATAACTTCAAAGTTCAAATTCCATCCATTCAATTCATTACTTGATAGTTGGATATATTTCCCCTTGCGCTTATTTGTGCTTTCGTGCCACTATCTATATTCTATTTTTTAGCCATCACACTAATATAAAAAGGCGAAAGTTTTTGTGTATGTGTGTGTGTGTGTGTGTGTGTGTGTGTGTGTGTGTGTGTGTGTTTGTTACTCCTTTACGCAAAAATCACTAACGGATTTGGCTGAAATTCGGAGTGGAGGTAGATAATATCCTGGGTTAGCACATAGGCTACTTTTTATCCCGGGAAATCAAAGAGTTCCCACGGGATTTCGAAAAACCTAAATCCACGCGGATGAAGTGGCGGGCGTCAGCTAGTTCTAAATAATAGACACCACTAGGTTCTCTGGCTTCATACCAGAAATGTACATATTTCGTTTGTTTCGAGTAAAGTCTGAGGATGTATGGCATATCTCTTCAGGATCAAACCTTACAATTTGTAAGCGTATCTCGAGTTTAATTTATACTGCTGAGTTGAGCAGCGATCAGCGGAGGCCGCTGTAACTTGACACATGGACAATTAATCAAGCCAGACCAACACGGGATACGTTTTATCCCGAAATACAATCTGGTCCCCGCGTTGTTCCGCATTTTATTGATCACAATGCGGGCGAGGCCAATCTTGACATGTACAGGAGATGTTTTTCTGATAATAATCTCTTAATGATTGTCCTGTTATAATGTGCTACATACCTATTATATTTAAAAAAATAGCTTAGTTGTTAAGACGTCCGTTTCCTAGTCGGAGGGTCCGGGGTTCGATCCCGGGCTTGCACCATCAACTTTTCGGACTGCTTGTTTAAGTGGCTAATACTTACCAACTTTACATGCTGGAGGATAATTCCATTCTTAGGTTTCCGTGCCTCAAAAGGAAAAAATGAATCCTTATGGATCACTTTGTTGTATGTCTGTCCGTCTGTCTGTCTCGTTGACCGACAGAAACCGTGAATTTGTGGTTAGGTACATAGAAAAAAAAAAATGTGTTCACGAAAAATTTATTTACTAAATCATATATAGATGGCGCAGTCCGCCATCAACTTGCCGTGTTCTACATAAAAGTGTTAGGTATATCTTGTAAGATGGTACGGAACACTTCTTATGTGAGTCCTGCTCGCACTTGACCGGTTTTTCAATAGAACTTCTTCTTTCTGTGATGGATTATAGGTAAATTTAAAGTGAGTTAGTCACGCTTGTTTGATTGTGACTTCTTCATGGTCAAACCAGTAAACCGTTTCGGTTGGTCAGGTTGTCAGTCTATTCATTAAGCATTTGTTACGAAACTGACGGAGCAAAAAGTTCTGTGTTTATTCACATTCGGGTCAAATTACGAAATTATCTATTGTATATTTTAATACCGTATCACCTTAGATAGTACATTTACGGCTTTGTTTGGCACCATCACAACTAGTTTTATTAAGCCCTTGACTGCAATCCTACCTGGTGTTAAGTCATGATGCAGTCTAAGATGGAAGTAGGCTAGCCTGGAAGGGGTATGGCAGTTTTCATTAAATCCATACTCCTTTGGTTTCCACCCGGTGTCGTACCGGAACGCTAAATCGCTTGGCGACAAGGTTTTGCTGGTAGGGTGGTAACAAGCCAGGACCGAAGCCTGCCACCGGACCAGACCAGAGGAAGTTTAGAAATTATAAAATTCCTGGAATCAGATTTTCAGATTTATTCCTGTACTTGTGCTATAAGAGTAAGACCTACCTATCTGCCAAATTTCATGATTCTAGGTCAACGGGCAGTACCCTATAGGTTCCTTGACATACACGACGGACGGACGGACGGACCGACAGACAGACAACAAAGTGATCCTATAAGGGTTCCGTTTTTGCCTTTTGAGGTACAGAACCCTAAAAAAAAGCCGACCCGTCCGCAACCATCAAAGGAGTCGTCTCACTGTATGTATTTCCGCTGTGATATTAGTGACCTCGTTAAGATATCTACATTAATCGTCACACGGCCGGAACTCGGGACCTCACGCAAATGTGGCTGACGTCATACGGCCGAAATTCAGTCACTGACCTGCACCGCTAGGGTTTCACTAATGAACTAAATCTGATTAAATTTATTTACCGTGTTTCCAAGGATTTTAAAAGCATTTTATTAGGTTAAATACCTGCCAGTGGTAGATGTATTTGACGATTCAAAAGTACCTTGTGAGTAAATGTTTATTTGGATAAAAATCTTTCTTTTCTGTTCCGTTGAAATTGGGAACTGAAATTTTGACTACTTCAGCTTTTCCGATTGGGTTGATGCCTATTGGTTATGAGCATGCCTGATGATGGAGGTGTGAGGTGGACATTCGAACTCTCTGATGGCTTGACAGTGTCGAGTTTGGACTCAGTTGCTTGGGTTGTTTCGACGGTAGTGGTAAGCGCTGTGATCTTATTAGTGGGAGGTCCCGGGTTTGATTCCCGGCAAGGGTATGGAATTTTATGGTTTCTAAATTACTGGTCTGGTCTGGTGGAGGCTTCGGCCGTGGCTAGTTGTATCTGAAAAAAAATGGTTATCATGAAAAACTTAAACATAAAGTTAAGTTTTAAGCCCATATTATCAAACACTTCCGTGATAAGTATGTTTCGATGTTTTGACTTTATTCAATAGTTTAACTAAAAATTTTATTTATGCGGCCAGTAAAGAAAAATCGTTTTGTTAGCGAATCGGCGCTGTTTTGTCTCATGGTCATTCACTTGAACCCCGCCTTGACATTACTGACTGTATAACACGAGCTTATTGCACGTGACGCGATCGAGTTAACTTAAATCGCTATCGGCTAACGTAAACTGGTAAATTACTGGTAACAGGTGCTTAATTACATAGTTTTCATACCTTGCTTTTGCAATTGTCTGTATTTATTGCAAGTTTAATTAATTTACTTCAATGCCAGTTAAGTATTTAAAAAATTAGTTAAGTGCGAGCTGGACTCGACCCGAAGGGTTCCGCACAAGAAATGACGCATTTTTTTAATTTTCTTGTTGGCCATTTTGAATTTTTATTGTTTGTTGTTGTAGAAAATTTAATTTCTCTTCCTATTATGGCTCACAAGATACAGCCCGCTGACAGACAGATGGACGGACGGACGCACTCATGTGTTTTTTTGCATTACTTGCATTATTCCCTGATGCAATGAGCTTGATCTTTGTATATTCAGAACGTCTAAATACATACCAGTAGTAGTAAGGATATATGGACGTTCACAACGTCCATATATTTTCGTTTATTATTATTTACTATCGAACCATTGAACCGAAAGAAATTTAATATTTCGTCAATTTCCTTTGTGTATCCTCCTCCCTTATTTTGTGAACTTTGAACAATATTCAATAAATCTTTGGTCCCTCGTTGTCTAGTATATAGTAAAACGATATTAAAATTTCTCAGCAAGAATATATTTAAACATACAATTTAGATGTAAATAAATAAATAAACTTAATAATTGATTAATGATCGATAGCGCCATTCCTTTCAACAACGATTACATAGAGTATCCTTGTGATAAATGTCAAAGTGTGTTTGTTTGTTGGTTTATTGGTTTGTCCTTCAATCACGTTCCAACGGTTTGACATGATTTTTTGTATGGTTATTGTTTTAAAGACCTGGAGAGTGGCATAGCCTACTTTTTATCCCGGAAAATTAAAGAGTTCCCACGGAATTTGTGAAAAAACTAAATCCACACGAAGTGGTGGGTATTGGCTAGTGTAAATACGATATAACCAAATGCGATATACCATTCGTCATCTCGCAGCGAAGACTCGGAATCCTTAATTTATCTGCAGCGTCGCGCCCGGCGCCCGGAGATGCAGCCGGAATGAGTTTCCCGCCCGTGATTGCATTCGCACCGCGCCTCGTGACTAGGAATTAACGCCGCGTCTTATGTTTGTATATCTCCTAGGCTTTGCTATCGCCCTGGTACCTAGTTATTACTGAACGGATTTGAAAATATCCAGTCTTTAAATAAGTTTTTTTAAGTTTTAAATGCTTGCCCGATTTGTATTATTATTCTAATCTAGGCAATCTAATAAATAAATTAAATATCATTTGCATCAATAGTGAAGGAAAACATCTTTAGAAAATCTGCATGCCTAGAGTTCTAAATTTTCGCACAGGTAGGTACTTTAAACTCTGCCAAACCGCACATACCCACGCGTGGTCAATTATAACTAGATTATGAGATAGATGATTTATTGGTTTAGACTAGAGTTAGTTACCATATAGAGCATATACATTAAAACTATGAGCAGACCATAGATTTTTAATCTCTTCTTTCTCTGCTATTTATCTTTTAATCATCATCATTTTTAGCCTGAGTATTTTCAACATAATTTCTCCATCGATCTCTATGGCTCGCAGATTCTTCACTTTCTAAGTATACCTACTTATTAAGCTTACTAGAGGATACCCGCGACTTCGTCCGCGTGGATTTAGGTTTTTAAAGATCCCGTGGGAACTGTTTGATTTTCCGGGATGAAAAGTTGCCTATGTCAATTACAGGGACGCAAGCTACCTCGGTACCAAATTTCATACGAATCGATCAAGCGGATGAGTACTTAGGAATCCCGCGGAAACTGTTTGTTTTTCCGGGATAAAATGTAGCCTATGTCCTTCCCCGGAATGTATCCTAAGTCTGTACAAAATTTCCTTAAATCGGTTCAGCGGTTGAGCCGTGAAAGCGTAGCAGACAGACAGACAGACAGACACACACACTTTCGCATTTATAATATTAGTATGAATTGAGTAAGTAGTTAGTGCGAATTTAGTTTGCGTTCCTGATGAACCCGATTTGATTTAGTGCTGTGATTCTGAGTTAGCGTAGTAATTCAATCATTTTACTATCTTTAAATTCGGGTTATTTTGCATTTTGGTATCTCTATAATGATTAAGCGTCCCGCCATTAGGTACGCACCGTGCGCCTGCTCGCCTGGCGCCTCGTTACTCTGAATTAACGCCGAGTCTTATGCTATAATCTCCTACATTTTGCTACCTCCCTGGCACTTCTATAAGTTATGCTTAGCGCGAGTCGGATATTTAATATTAAATGCTTTATTCTAGATTTTTTGACAGTTCTATAATAATTCATATATCATCTTAGCCTTGTTATCATAACTTGTATGTTTATAACCCTATTGAATTCAATATGCACCATTCTTTGTCTATTAATAACTGAATGTTTCTTAATGAATTCGGCATTATCTGGATTCATCTCTCAAGTCAAGAAATCGCTGTAATAATTTTTGTGTATGAAATTTTCTTAATTTATTTTTTTTGTTTCAGGTAAGCTTCCTCCCAACATTTTTTAAAGATGCAAGGTCATATTCAATAAGGTAAATTAGGTACTAATAAATACACTTTTTGAATTCTCTAACTAATTCACATATATATATATATATATAATATCTTTTCTACCCTAGTTACTAATAATTCTTTTTTCTTTTTTGGTTGCTTTTTATATCTGTGATTAAATCTAATATGCAGATGCACTGTTTCGTTGTCAGGTCGTGACACCAGGGCTCTGCCTGAAAATCAGCGCTGCAGTAGTCAAATACTGCAGCATCTTGCTGAGGCAGAGCCCTTTTAGCTCACAGACACAGCAATAGGATAATGGTGTTTTCTAGTTTTGAGTTTGATTTATATTCGAGTTTGATTTTATCTTTATTGTTATTCTTGTTTTTTTTTTTTTGTTTTTGTGTGTGATATTGTATATGAGAGCTGAATAAACCTTTATTTATTTATTTATTTATTTATTTATATAAGTAGATTTATTTTCTACAAGTAGCCATGGCAAAGATTTAGCGTTCCGATCAATGGCCAGCACATTGTTCGAAAATCAAAACCAGATTAGGCAGTGCAAAGTTTTCGAAACCAGATATTATTTAAAACCGGTCAAGTGCGAGTCCGAATCGCGCACGAAGGGTTCCGTACCATCGTACAAGATATAACACTATACATACCTACTTACTTTAAAAAAATATAATTTGCATCCAACTCAGTTGTTTATTATTTGTTATTATAGTAAAAAAAAAAAAAATAGAAATCCCTCCTGTGAAAATTTCGACACTGCTTATTACGATTCATGAGATACAGCCCGCTGATAGACAGACGGACTGACAGCTGAGGCGTAGTAATAGGGTTCCGTTGGCACTTGGCACCCTTCGGGTACGGATCCGTAAAAACAGTTAAGACAAACTTCCTCAAATTAGTGTACACTAGGGCTAACGGTTGGAATACTCTTCTGCGATCTATGTTTCCTACCAATTACAAACCGGGTATCTTTAAAACAAGAGTGAAGAGGCATCTTCTAGGTAAACGCGTCCCATCTTAGGCCACATCGTCACTTTCCATCAGGTGTGATTGTGGTTAAGCGCTTGTCTATAATGAGTAAAAACATATTTTTTTCTTAACTTTTTATATCAACAATATTCCTTTTATACCGCGATAATTTGGTAGTGTAGCAGGTGTTTAGTTAATGATTGTTCCCTCAGCCGCGCCGTCTCGGCCCTGTAATTACCTCCATAGTGCCTCAGCAACGTTAACCCGGACATTTTTATACCCAACAATATTATTCCATCTAATTTAGCAGACTTGAGTGAAATTGTACTTCTTTTGTATCAAAAACAAAAGGCTGTGAAATTAAACTTGTTGTTAAAAATGTTTGTAAAACTGATAAAGATAAGCACAAAAATATGTCTAGTAGATAATCTGCATAGATTAAAAAAAAAAGTTTGCTTTAGAGGTTTCTTTATTGATTTTCGTTATTAACAGAAACTGAACTTATTAACAAGAAGTAAGAAGTAGGTAGTTAACTAGTTATGTCTATGTTAACGATAAACCTAGGCATTTAATAAAAAAAACATATTGGCTAGATATCACTGTTCGCTGCCGGTGGCCGGTAGCCACTAAAGCGGAGATTTGTTTAGCAGACCAATTAGGTTATTGATAGATGACGTGATATTTTTTTTTCACGCTATCTATTCATAATAATAACTTGCTAAATAACATCTGTGCCCATCTCCACTTTGAATATCGAGCCTTACTTTTACAATATTACGACTGCCAAATAAAGATGGCTAACTTTTCTTTCAATTGGCCGTTTTGTACCTACCTTTTTACTTAATTAACTCTAATACAGATATGAAACTTTTCTTGGTGACAGTACAGAATCTGGGAGCTACAGGCGCCGAGATTTTCCCAACTGCGCAATAGAGTATACATTACATCTGGCGAGACCGCATTGAGAGAGCGGGTTTCCTTTGTGCGCGCGACGGTCGCCCGAAACTCTACACCGTAGAAACTAGATAGCCTGCACACACTGGAGCCGGAATTGATCAGATTAGAGCCGGTTACGATCCTTGCTGCGGGCTTAAGTGCGGACTACATGTCCCAAGCTACACGAGGGTTTCAAAGGATAAGGCCAGGTTACAAGACGGATCGGTCTACTCTCGCTCTCTTCAGTCGATCCCTCATGACTAAAGGTTATGATCACCTCCCTGGCGAGTCAAATCTTGGAGTAAATAACATCCCTCTATCGGATCGTAAGCTTTTAGAAATCGCCCCAGTTTCCTTTAGTTAGTCTGAAGGATAGGAGATCTCCCTCGTGGTTTCTTGTTTTCCTCGTTCTCAACCACGATGAGTTTCTCAATACTTTCCATTACCGGCTGTATATGAATTGGAAAAAAAAAAGTTTCGCTGAAATACTGCTCTGAGACAAAAATTCCTCAGTGTATGAATAGCAAAGTCTCCGAACACGGCCTTTTGCTAGTAATATTGATTGGATTGTATGGTACAGGGGGACAATTAATGACATCAATTATACGAGTCGTAGGCAGCCGCTGGATTCAGCCAGGCAAACCGTCAAACTTTCACATGTGCCGCGTGGAAGTCCCTTCAAGGGACCTTCTGGTATCCCTTGAATTACTGAGAGCAAGCAGCAAACAATAGTTTTAGCTTAATGCAAGAGTAAGCTAGCGGGTAACAATGATTGAAAAGCGTAAACTCAACATTAGTTGTCATGAATGATGTAAAAGACGACTCCCGCCTGACATGTGTTATTCAAACGTGAGCTCTTCATAACAATTAAGTTCCTACGATTGATACGCAGGTAGTTAGTAACTACTAACTATGTATTGGAAAAATAAACCCATTAACATATTATAATTGCGTATTTAGTCCGCTATCTCACGCAAACCCTTTGTTGTTATTTATAAGAGAAGATCATATAGAGATCCAATTTAGTGATCTAATCTTTTTTTCTGAATTAATAATATTGTACTCCTTGTCATGTCCTTGTCCATTATTTTTAACCCCCGACCCAAAAAGAGGGGTGTTATAAGTTTGACGTGTGTATCTGTGTATCTGTGTGTCTGTGTATCTGTGTATCTGTGTATCTGTGTATCTGTCTGTGGCATCGTAGCGCCTAAACGAATGAACCGATTTTAATTTAGTTTTTTTTTGTTTGAAAGGTGGCTTGCTCGAGAGTGTTCTTAGCTATAATCTAAAAAAATTGGTTCAGCCGTTTAAGCGTTATCAGCTCTTTTCTAGTTTTCTTGTAGAAAAGAAGGTTAGATAACCGTTAGGTTCATAATATTATGTCAATAGACAAATGTCAAGCTGTCAAGATGGACGTTGCCTAAATGCATAATTATTTATTTGAAAATGATGTTTTGGAAAACTCAAATACTTTGGATCGTCGGGGGTGTTATAAATTTTTAATTTACACTTGTCTCTAATGTGTTAAATGAGCTCTGATTATCTCTTGCAAAGACCAAATTAGTAGGACCTATTAACTAATCGATACATTTTTTTACTAAACCACATGTTGAATTATGATTAGTATTCACCGTTCCTCTTTCAACTAACAGTTAAATAGTCTTCAAACCAACAGCCTTTCGGATTTCAGTATAATTTCACCCTCACCACCTGGATGCCTGGAGCACTTCGACCGCTTGTTGTGCCAGATCCTTTTTTCTGTTTGCATGCAAACTGTGGAATCAACTCCCATTGGCGGTGTTCCCACTAGATTACAACATGGGGTTATTCAAAGGGCGGACCAACAAATTCCTGAAAGTATCAACGCATCGACGCATCGGTGCGGCGGTTCATTTAACATCAGGTGACACGCCTGCGCGATTCATCGCAATTTTTTATTTAAAAAAAAATCTATTAAAGCGAGGCTCATTATCATTTGCAGCCCTTATCATTGTAAATCAATAAAAGAAGTAGTAGAATAAAAACACAGGTTACTTTTCGTCAGACAAACTATTTACAAAGCAACATTAACACGTCGCGTCGAGTGGAAACCATTTCAATAGAGGAGTGTGGTCGTTACGCGCCAGGGGAAGCCTGGTAGCGCGGCAGATGTGCCCGGGGTCACTGACTCCTGCTCGTACCTACCCGGGGACGCAGCTGGAAACGCGGTATTAACAATTCGCTTTTTGTACTGTTTTACTACCTACTAACTTTCTACTTGCTGTTCTACTTAGAAAAATGAAAAATTCGAAACAAATCATATTTTTTTACTAACTGATGCCCGTGACTTTGTACGCGTGGATTTAGGTTTTAGTATGGAGCGTAGAGCCTGCCTACAAGCACGCCATTTTAAATCTGCTGTTTTGCTGGTTCCATCATAGTTCATACTACAGGCTTACATAGCCTAGCTAGCTAGAGGCTTCTACACAGCCGTTCCGTAACGCTAAATCAAGCAGATAACATCGCCTGTTGCGACTACAACTTGTTATTTCAAAAAACTTGATTTTTGATTAATTATACTATTTGATATGTATAAAGATTTGCAATGGCTGTAAGTTAGTTTCTATCGAGTTTAGAAGGATGGTGTGTTCTGTAGGATTAGTCGTTCTAATGGACGACGACTACATAGATTAAAAAACAATATGAATTGAATGTAAGTCTTATCATTAATCAAGAATTAATGACACCGTTTTGAAACAACACGTAGTCGCAAACAGAGTTAACCGCAAACACCTGCCGTCAAAATATAAGTATTCACGCATCCAAACGATTATTTACTAATTAACAAAGATTGACTTTGGTTACCGTAGAAACGTGTTTGACGAATCTATATTATGACCATATTTCTTATCGATGATTGAACCACGTTTCTCGATATTTACATGTAATTTTATCTCTGTTATGAAATAAACGGTGTTTTTAGTTTTATCTGTAACCGGAGTTGCGTCGTGACCGGGCCCATCTATTCGGGCGGCTGTGGTTCACCGTGTGGTGTAATTTTCTCGTTTAGGTCCGGGAGTTGGTGGTTCCTTCTTATTTTCCTTGCCTGAGTATATCACTTGAATGCTAGCGAAAAATTGGTGAATTCATCATCATCGTTATCAACCGATAGACGTCCACTGCTGGACAAGACAAAGGTCTTAGCGACTTCCACATGCCATGGTCATGCGCCGCCTGAATCCAGTAGCTCACTGCGACCATCGATGTATATGGATTAGCCTTTCCCATACAATTCCGTCCGCAAAAATACGCTTGAATCTTACGTCATCGTCATTGACAAAGTCAAGAGACTTTTGCAAATTCTCTTGACTTTTTGAGCGCGTTTTTTATCTTCGAAGGGCCCATCCATATACATCGATGACTGCGACTCGTTTAATAACATCTTTCTACCTATAAGGGGTCTTCCGAACATCACGATTTTTGTTTGTATTGGTGAATGAGTTTTAAAAAAATAAGTAAGGATTTTAGGATGATTATACTCGTACCTACTCGTGCGTATCTAGAATACACGCACGGTCAATTCAAATTCTAATATCTATAGCTGGCTGGTCGTGTTGACAATACTCAGGTCGTTGTCGTCGTCATCGTTATCAACCAGCAATTTGAATGTTATCAACCGATAGGCGTCCATCTCTCATCGCCATATCAGCTGCGCAACCCGTTGAACTATGTAGGTTACTGTGAATTTTCTACGAATCTCATCAGTTCTAAGAATACTCAACTTTTAAGAGTAACTCCTGAATATATCCCATCATCTCTCCAGCTATGTGGAGTGGTCATTAGTAGCACGGGGACAGGACTTACTTTGTGCCGCTCGCCCATTAACCCTATATATTATACCTGCTCGAAACGGTTGAGAAATCCTTTGTCACAATGCCATTACGCATTCCCTTAATGTTCAAAATGTGACGGACGTGTGTAGGGAGTTAATAAGTGTAATATGTAGTATAAAAGTAAAAAAAACTTAAAGTAAAAGTGGTAAAAGCTTGTTCAATGAACCTACTAACTAGTGTAAATTAAAAATTTATAACACCCCCGACAAGTGAAGGTTACAGTAACTAGAAAAGAGCTGATAACTTTCAAACGGCTGAACCGATTTTCTTGAATTATAGCTAAGAACACTCTCGATCAAGCCACCTTTCAAACAAAAAAAACTAAATTAAAATCGGTTCATTAGCTTAGGAGCTACGATGCCACAGACAGATACACAGATACACACGTCAAACTTATAACACCCCTCTTTTTGGGTCGGGGGTTAAAAATTACTGAAAATATTATGTAAGTCCGAAAACGACTATCGTATCATACGCCGTAGTGCACCCTTCCATCTCCATCTCCAGGCGTCCAGGCCCTTCTCATTGTATGTTTTGAAAAAGACCTACTCATGAAAACAAAGCAAGTGAGTCCAAATTCGAATGTCCTACCCATAATATGTCATCAGAGAGTTCCAATGTCCACCTCCCACTTCCATCATTAGCGGTGATCTGGCTGAAACTTGGAATTGAAATAATTTATATCCTGAATTTACTTATAGGCAACATCTTATCCAGGGATATCAAAGAGTACCCATGTGATTTTTTAAAATCTAAATCATCTACTTGGTACTTACTTACTGAGCACTATAGATACGAGTACCTAGATCATGGCTTAAGATCTATCTGATTTACGGACTTTTCTGAGTTATGGCGTATATTTATGCATCTTCGTATTATTTTTATCGATATCATCTTAAATCAAGATTATATGACGTCAGCTATAAAGAATTAGGAGTAATATGAGTTACAAGCGTACCCTACCCTTCGCCAGGCCATCGCTGGGTGCGTCGCTCAGTTTGGGGTGCGTTCACCGCACGCGATCGATCCAGCCCCAAAGTGCAAAGACCCGTCTAACATCATCTGTTTTCATTTCATCTTAGCCGTAGGAGGGTGTCATGCTGGCTACATGTCCCTCGACTAAAGTATTCGTTGTAAAAGTTCGTATAAACCAGGATTATAAACTATCTAAAATGCTCGGCAAGCTTTGCAGATTGCGACTCGCGCCCCACCTATTTATACCTTGATGGTACTATGTCAGAAGCTGAAGGCTGAGGTGTAGTGTCAACAACTGTACAAAGTTTCAACTCAATCTGATGAACGATGTGTGAAATATTCTTTTTTAAAACTGGTCTCTAATATTGTCAGGGCAAAGTGCGAGGCAGATAATCGCTAATGTGTTATACCCATTTTTGCCGCCTATTGAAAGAAATGAGTAACCATCGCCCAAAAGGAATTCAATTTAAAACCTTCAAGTAGCGAGGTTAATCCCAATCGCTTTTTTACACTACCTCTGGGACCTGTGCCGTTCCGAACCATTGGTAGTTTAACCAGGTTTCGTTTTAGTTTCTCCATTCGATTTGCAGGCAATCTCGCTGCACCCGTATATTTTCTTTATACGTTTTCGATTCCAATAACATGCAACCTGCATGCAGCGATTTCTTGAACGCTTACTCATCGATTTAAGTCAATATCGTGCAAGCGGAGGTGCGGAGAATGTTTTAATGGCATGAGATTGCGTTAGCAATCGTCATAATTCCCATTATCACATACATAATATACGTTGTCTTTATAGTTATGATTTTCCTAAGCCCACTTGCATTGGTTGCTAACATGCTATTTAGCCAACACAAAGTAAGAGAGTTTTAGCCAATCTGCAATGGTTGCAACTGTCATACTATCTGGTTGACAAAAAGTGATCAGATAATTTTTTAAATTTTAACTTTTGATACATTTGACGCGTTGGTGCAAGAGAGTTTTGTATATTATGTAAACTAGACTACACATTGATTTGAAATTCTTAATTATTTCATCAATACTCTAACAGGTTGAAGTTCTTATTTTACCTTCTAAATTAGGCTAAGACTCTCAACGCTCATCAATTCCGAGTAGACCACTTTAGTGCTGTACGATATAAAGAAGTAATCTCGATGATAGTTACAAACGGCCAAAGATAAAAGCTCGACTGCTGTGAAATTCTACGAACGAACGACCAAAACAGGTTCTTTACAGGTAAGCGCATATAAATTATACGTAGACAAAATGGTTGATCCTCACCTCATCTTTATCATGGAATAGTCCTTTTCACAAAGACGTAAGTACATTCTGAGAGCCCATAGGAAATTTTGAGGATGTGTTTTATATAAAGGTTTGTAAGATTGTAAGGTTTCTGCATTATTTTTATCTTCTGGGTAGGATAAAATTCTCTTGGATATCAACAGGACATAATCTATTGACATGCTCGACTTCACTGAAGTGCTCTGGGTGACAGTTATTTTTGCTCGCCTGTAAGCTCATGGTAAACTAGAGTTTAGTGGGTTCAGTAGTGTTAGGGCAGAAAAATACTACTTACTAAATTTAATAGCACCTGCTTCATGCTATGAACGAAATCTTATATTGACAGGGCGACCCAAAATACCTGGCAGTTCCACTTGAAATTCAAAAATGATGTCGAATCCAGCACGGACCATTACCCAATGTTTGATCTAATTTGTCAAACAGAAGAACTAGTATGCCATTCAGTTTTTATCACACCACACTTCAAAATTACCTTCGGGCTCACAGACCAGTAGGTATTCCTTTGCGGTGCGCCCCAACAAAAGACGTGCCTGAAGAATATTGAGGAGTGGTTATAAAGGGGTGGAATTTTGTGCGAAGCATGTATAATATGAGCCTTTACTTGCCCACAAAGTGATTTTTTTGTCGTCTTTTTAATAGAAAACCTGTGAATGAAAGTTATTGATAATGTTAGCGCGGGAGGTGCGCGGGGCGTCCCCCTGCCTCATACCCCGATTGCCATCTCAACCTGTCGCGTATATAGGTAGTTAATAATAATTTATTGCTCTAGCTAATGTTCTCCTATTTAGTCTGGTTTTTATTACGATTCCGTAGCCTAATATAATCTACATCGGTACAGTTTTCTCTTGTCTATATGTTTGTTACAGTAATAAATAATGACTGTATCCTCTTCTCCTTTCCTAACTATATGAACATATTCAAATTAAACTGATGTCGTGAATATAATCGGTTGAACATCTATTTTAATAATGTAACAGACTAACAATAAGATACAAATTACCAACTATCCAGACGTAAGCGCACTTTTTCTTAATCTTTCCTCGCAGCGAGTCCCTCCTCCCTATCTACTTAAAAAAACGTAGGAGCCGCGCTTCGATGCCCGGAATCGATAATGCTTTTGTCGTGTCTCGCTGGTCACGCTCCGGTGTGTAGGGTATCGTCTTTAAATGCACCACATCTATCAGATTGTCTCCATTCGGCCTTATTTGTATGGGCTACTTGCCTCCACATGCGCCATTGATCTAGAGATACAAAGCCTGTGGTCATGACTTTGTTACTACTTGCTATGTTTTCTAGTGTTTTATATTATATCTCTATGATTTTTATTGCGTGTATTTTACTCAAATATTAAAAATTTTTAACCCCCGACCCAAAAAGAGGGGTGTTATTAGTTTGATGTGTGTATCTGTGTATTTGTCTGTGGCATCGTAACTCCTAAACTAATGAACTTAATTTAGTTTTTTTGTTTGAAAGGTGGCTTGATTGAGAGTGTTCTTAGCTATAATCCAAGAAAATCGGTTCAGCCGTTTGAAAGTTATCAGCTCTTTTCTAGTTACTGTTAACCTTCACTTGTCGGGGGTGTTATAAATTTTTAATTGACACTTGTATACATATATTCTTGAAAAGCCGACAACACATTTGCGGATTCTGCAAATGTTCATGGGCGCCGGTTATCACTTAACATCAGGTGACCCGTGTGCTCATTTGCTCGCGATTTTATATTTATGAAAAAATATTTTGTTGCTTTCAAACCACCTCATCTTTAAATGCTTATATAAGTATATATCAGATTATTATCTGTCTCTATTTGCCCTGATTTAGGAAGTGGCCTGTACGGCTACGTGCTTCCATTTTGATTCAAGGCTATAAAGCCTGTAATCATTACTTGGTACATTTCTTACCTGACTCTGAGAATTTAGCAGCAGTTTCATTGTCATGACTCGTGATAAATCCAATATGGTGTCTGTCTATGTTTTATATATATTTTTGTCATGTTTATTGCGTGCGTTTTACACATACAATTTACATTTTATACATGTTACGATAGCTATTGTTTCTTTTTTATTGCTCTTTCGAATTGAATGGCGGCGATTGAAAGTTATTGATAAATGATAAAGATTGCATAACTATGCAATCTTTATCATTTATCAATAACTTTCAATAGTAGAGTAGATACAATTACTTTCACGCTATTAACATGTTGTTCAAGGCACTATATATTTCCATTTATACCTTCATACGCCGGCCCACTACTGAGCAAGGGTCTCCTTTTAGAATAAGCAAGGCTTAGGTCGTAGTCCACCACGCAGACCAAGTGCAGCTGCAGATTATAAAATTAATCAGCAAGAAGAAAGTAGCGATTTGCACAATAATTCATTCTTAAATAAAATCTTTTACAGAATTCCGCAAAATAATCCCCTTTTAGTCTATAAATATCTGAAAATGTATTTTCCGATAAGTATTTATTGCTTACAATTGTTATAGTAATTGATTTTCACGCGCCATTGTAATTCGGTTCTCACGGCTAGGCTTGACGATACAACCACAGCGTAAATACCATACAGTAAGACGACGCCCTTAATGTCTGTGGACGAGCCGGTTTTACGGTTGCAGTGCCTACAATATACCTGAACGATTAATCTACTACTAAGCAAGCTATAGTAGTATATAGTGTATAGTACAGTATATAGTCTTCTGCCGACCTCTGTAATCTGTTCTGTCGGTCGGTACCCCGTTTCGGCCCTGTGACATTTTTTTCTCCCTTTATTTAGAAGTTTAGTCAGTTAGTAACTATGTTGCTTCCTTGGTTACAATCGAAGAAACGTTACAATTTTAAAAATATTTTTTTAATAAAAATTGCGAGCAAATGAGTATGCAGCTCATAAGATGTTAAGTGATTACCGTCTTATATTATAACAACTTAGCTTGATCGCATGCAGGAAACGAAAGAAAAATAATACAGTCGAAAATATTTAAATTAAAATCAAAAATATTAAATTCCTACTTAACACTTGCCCTAAATGATTAATTACGATCACACTCCAGCATCACTCGGTATTGGTATATCTTCAATCACTCCTCTGTGACTTTGCAGGACTGCTTTGTGTTCATCGACCGACTGTATGAAGTATCTCCTTTGTTCGGGTGTGATAACAGTCCTTAGTTAACTTGAAGAGCGTCTGAGATTTCAATAAAGAAACGTTCGATGGGGTGGAGAGAGTCAGTTTTATTATATTTTTATTGAAGGAAAATGAACCGGAAATTCATCAAGTTTCAATTCTTTTTGTCACAGGTTATAACTTGAGAGATGTATAAGTACGCGACAAATCGAGATGGCAATCGAGTTGAGGACGTCCCGCACAACCCCAGCGCTAACCCGGCGCGAGTGACGCGAGGGTGTGCGCGGCGTCCCCCCGCCTCATACCACGATTGCCATCTCGACCTGTCGCGTACTTCGTGATGAATCTACGAGTAGTTACACGAGTAAATGAGTTATTGTAATCAAATAAGGAATGATAAAAATACATCTCTATCTACTTATTATCATATTATTATAACACAAGTTAAACAACTTTTATGTGTGAAAAAAACACAAACGCGCACTTATGTATACCTAGTAGATACTTCATATGAATTTATCAGGTTGTTGAAGAAGTTTTGCTAACTTTACGCGTTCGTAGACTAGATGTAGCACGTTTTTTACGGGATAGCGTTTTTATTTAACAACGCATTCCTTACAACTGCATTCCAAATTAATACATGCCTTGGAAAGGTATTCGATCATGTCTCAAAACGGAATTGTTATTTGTATAATTAGCTATGCGTCTTTCTTAGCCCGTACTAAAACTAAAGAGAATATTTGTAATGATTATAAAATAGGAGTGATTGAATCCTCAGGAAAAAAATATTTCAAGAAAGTAATTTCTTGAAATATTTTTTTCCTGAGGATTTAAGACTATGATAAGGATTATTTATCATAAAATAAACACCAAGTACATAATAATTATTGTAAAGACGAGTTTGTGAGTTTGGATGTAGAGGATAATTGGAACAGAACTGGATGGTCCGATTCTGAAAATTCTTTCACTGATAGATATAGCTACATATCCTTTAGGCTATGAATTATGTACATAATATATAACTCTAACGAAGTCACAAGCATAAGCTGCTAGTCCATACTATAAAATTATAAATTCGAAAGTGTGTCTGTCTGTGTGTTATCTTTTCACAGCCCATCCGCTTAACCGAGTTTGACGTAGTTTGATTGACACAGAGATAGCTTGCATCCCGAGGACGGACATAGGTTACTTTTATCCTCGAAATTCATAGTCCTATAGATCCTATAGTCCTTATCCTATTATAGTATCCTAAATCCACGCGGAAATATTCACGAGCGTCATTGAGTAAGCAATAGTTATTTCAGATACTATTCTGATAATAAGTATGTAATAGGTACATAGTGCGGCTTCACATTTGGCTGTAGTTATCGATTTATACCTGCGAAAGGCTCGAATCGGTCGATTTTTTATGCGAAACGAAGGCTCTATTGTGGAGATCGCAAGGAATTGTAAAATGTATCGAGTAGGTATAACCAAGGCACAGTTCAGCGCATCGACGAATGGTTGGAATTGGAATGCCCGCCGGAAATCGCATCAGGTAGCAATATGAACCCAGCTCGCTTCACACGAGAACATTACAATACTATGAAGTGAGGAATAATATCGAGGGCATCAAGCTGAAAACAATATCGGATCTACAGATTTTACAGGATCGAATTATACCTACATTCTATATCGATGATCGAACATCTTTATTTTTAACCCCCGACCCAAAAAGAGGGGTGTTATAGTTTGACGTGTGTATCTGTGTATCTGTGGCATCGTAGTTCCTACACTAATGAACCATTTTTTATTTTTATTTTTGTTTGAAAGGTGGCTTGATCCAGAGTGTTCTTAGCTATAATCCAAGAATAGCCAGAATAAAAGAAATAGAAGAATATAAAATAAAGCGATATGAATATATAATCCAAGAATAACCAGAATAGAAGAATATAAAATAAAGCGGTTTAGCCGTTTGAAAGTTATCAGCTCTTTTCTTGTTACTGTAACCTTCACATGTCGGGGGTGTTATAAATTTCTAATTTATTTTATTTTTATTTTATTTTATTTTATTTATCAAGTAACGCTAACAATATACATATTTAACATTTTATATATACTAACTTACAAACTATTACATGCCCGATATGTATATCAATAACTAGCGTCCACAACATTTATATAGTATAACAGGTAAACTTTATATTACAACAGACTTAACAGATATAATAGATACATACAAGTACTTAAATAATAGGTATATGAAACATAATTACATTATAAAAAATAAGAATAAAATGACTATGGCTACGTTAAACAAAGGTTAAGTATTAAAAAACACAGACAGTTAGCTTTTGGATAAAATATGATCGGTGAGTTTTTTTTTGAAGGCAATAGCCGAGTCATGGAATATGTCGATGCCAGGTATCGTTTTAGATAGCTCATTATATTTAGCACACATACGTATAATTGGGGCTTGGTTCCCGAGATGTGATTTAACGAAAGGTATATAGAAGATTTTAGAGGATATACAGCTACGGGTGTTCCTACGCGGAATAGACAAGGATATCCGATTGAGGAGATTACTACATTTAATTTTATTTTGTAATAATTGGTGTAGAAAGCACAAGTCAAGTATTTCCCGCCTGTTTCGAAGAGATGTCATTTTAAACTCGGCCAGTCGCTGAATATATGGCTGTCTGTGTGAGATGCCACTGACATGAAAAGCCAAGTGGCGAGTGAAGGCACGTTGTATACTTTCAATGTGTTGTGAATGCACATTGTAAGTAGGATTCCAAATAATTACACTTGTAATTTACACTTGTTCAGCCGTTAAATATGTCTTAGAATGGGTGACATACCCATACAAACACGAAGAATTTCTCGCAAAATTGCATGCCTACTCGTACAAAACTAGAATTCATGTACAGAGTGATAGTCGTAAAATTGTGGTGATAGTTCCCGACAGGTCGACGTGGCAGTCGGGGTGGGGACGCCCCACACACCCGCACAGTCCCCGCGCTAACCCGGTGCGGGATAGCGCGGGTGACATGCGGGTGTGCTATCGTCCCCCCGTCTCATACCCCGATTGACCTGTCCTCTTCCTTCTTGACCTGTCGCGTACATGCATGAGCTAAACATTTCTTAAATAACAAGTGTAAATTAAAAAATTTCAACACCCCCGACAAATCATTTTCAAATAAATAATTATGTATATCTAGGCAACGTCCATCTTGACAGCTTGACATTTGTCAATTGACACTTGAATATTATGAACCTAAGGGTTATCTAACCTTCTTTTCTACAAGAAAACTAGAAAATAGCTGATAACTTTTAAACGGCTGAACCAATTTTTTTGGATTATAGCTAAGAACACTCTCGATCAAGCCACCTTTCAAACAAAAAAAAGTAAATTAAAATCGGTTCATTCGTTTAGGCGCTACGATGCCACAGACAGATACACAGATACACAGATACACAGATACACAGACACACAGATACACAGATACACACGTCAAACTTATAACACCCGTCTTTTTGGGTCGGGGGTTAAAAAATAGCAAATAAATTAATTATAACGTCTTTGTTTTGTGAATGTACTTAGCAATAATAATATTATGGCGCGGTCTTATTTTTAATTAAGATTTATAAGAATAATTGCCTAGCTCAAATTCGCATCCTCATTTCAGGGCTTATCTCAAATAAGGTTTCGGGGTTGTTGCTCCGCGGGGCGGGGCGGAGGTCCGGGGCGGAAGGGGGGGGGGGCGCCCGGGCCTCGCAGCCCCATTCATCCCAGCGCCCTTCGTGGGTTCGCGACCTTTGCCAAGCAGGAATGGAGGGAAGGACAGACGACTATCGAACGGAAATAGGGCCCCTAATGGTTTCGTGTCTTTTTTCCACCCTGTTACTTTTCTCTCCTCCGCCCGCTTCGATAAATTAATTTTGTTTGTGGTAAACAAGGAGGTACCTACCTTTTCTTTTGTAGATCCTAAGTGAACGTTTTAGCTTATTAGCTACTATGTTGTGGGAGACTATAATTATGGTTAACTCGAATTGATATCAACCCAACGCCCGCTCATCAGAACGGGTTCTTTTCAGAACGGGAAGAGTCTAGGCCATAGTGCGGATTGTGTGACTTCACACACCTTTGAGAACATTATGGAGAACTTTCATGCATGCAGGTCTTATCACTAGGTAATCTATCTACTGAGCTACCAATACTAGATCAAGGTTTTAGTAAAGTCTTCTGTTTATTACTTACATGGGAAATTTTTGGATAGCAATGAAATTATCTGTGCTAAATAAACGTATCGCATAAAATGCCATACCTACAGCTGCATACTTTTCAGATTAGAAGTTTGTATCCCTACGGGAGATCTTTGGAGTGCCTAGCTTTTCATTGTGCAGGCGTGTGAAGTCGCAAACAATTGATAGATAATGTGAGGTATATTCTACGTGCATGTTACCAACGCACACAAGATCGACACGGCAAATCGATTATTTCTCGTCAATTAGGTGCACAGAACCATCGCAGACCACTCTTACTGCTCCCCAGACCGTTGATAATGAAAACTCGTTAGGTTAAGGCTTGGACAAACATGAAGCGTGGCGGAACACATCACGATAAACAGCAGAACGTTACACTCAACTAAACGTGATCTATATAAATTACTCAATTACTCATGGCATAATATAATAATTAAATTTTTGAAAGCAACCCCTAAGCTTTTTGCTAGTTTTTCGGTAGGAAAGGCATTCCGAACCAATTCACTTAGCTATTTGAAAGTTTCTTTGAATAAAACCTTTTTATGTTTACGAATTGGTTCATCAGTCAAACTTTACATATACATTCTCGCATTATCGGCAGAGTGCAACGTGGTGCAACTTCTACGCGCGCTCCGCTGTATAAACTTCATGCATTCAATGAAGTTTTATGTTGCGTGAAACGTGGTCGCGCGTTGTGTCGGTCCAAACCTTTATACGACATGCACCGCAGCCAAGAATAGAGTTTTGATGCTAAGATTAATCTTAGTTTTTTTCTATATCCCTTTAAAATTCCTTTTTGTTTCGGCTTAGAGGATAATACAGTCAACCTTTACTAATGTCGTAGTTCAAAAACTTCGATGAATTATCCAAGTTTAAAAACCTAGATTTTGTAACTAAATATAACACTAAAATTTATCTATGGAATAAAAAAATGTATTTAAGTCTTTTTACACGACTGCGCAACATGAAGGAGTGTTAAGTGTTCATGTATTATGGTTGTTAGTTAGCTCCTTTGTGGCGCTCTAGAGTCTAGACAATGATTTATGTCTAATTTTTATTATAGTTATTTGATCGTTCCGAAAATTCATCAATAGATCGGATGGTTTTACTTGCTCTATCATTAAAAAAATGCAAAACGAGGATAAACATTTTCTCAGAACTGTATTGCTCGTGAATAAATTTTTATTGAGGGAATAAATTATTTAAATAAAGCACGATAGATCGTTAATCAAACTTGAGAGCCATATCGGGTGATTCACGATATCATAATAATTATATTAAAACGCTCTCAAATATATTGTTCAGACTTCGGAGTTCAGGAGGCAATCGATTCTGAGAAGGTTCATATACCTATAGGTTAGTTTGGAAATATTTGTTTGTGTTAGATATATAAATTTTTGAAGAGAACAAAGATTTAAATAACTAACAATAATAAAATTAATTACTATTATTATTATTACTAATTATTATTAATATTACTACTAATACTGGGGTATTTAGCAGTGGGAGGGCGGGCGGTGCATATCACATGCTGCATGTTGTACCATATAGATTTATCTTTTTCAGCTTATAGCAAATTAAGCTTTTGATTCCTTGTATAAGTACTCTACTCAATTCATTATTAAGGTTAATTATAAGGCTATTTATTGGTCAACCATACCCTAGCTAATTAGCTACTACTAAATTACCGGTACGATGCCATCTAGAAGCCGATATGGGGGGTTTAATAAACCTTAGACTGCATTATCATTACCACCAGGTGAGATCGTAGTCAAGGGCTAAATTGTAATCGATAAAAAAGCGGTGATAAAGTGCGTTCTAGAAGCGATTTACATATTAAGTATATTAGTCTCGACTCTGCGAACAAGGTATAGTGGTTATGACGTAGGATCTAAAGCATAAGTATAACTTCGATATGTTAGAGGTGCATGTCTGAGATTGAACCCCATACCCGAATAGGAGGCCGAGATTTTATCCTCTAGACTAGCACGGCAATTAAAATTGTAATTAAAATTGTTATGAGTCAATCTTACGAGTAGCTACCCATTACAATTAGTATTTCCTGTTGTAACCATATTGTTAAAGGAATTATAACAATGCTGTTTGCATTTCGAAACCGTTTCAAAGACCGCTTTCGCGAAGTGCTGGTGATAAGGCTAATCATAACAATTGTGTCGTTTCTTGACAAAGCTTGATTGCATTTTGACCGATGTCTAAAAATATTTGATCGTTTGTAGAGAAAGATTCAACTCACGTATAATAATGCTGTTTTATAACCCCCGACTCAAAAAGAGGGGTGTTATAAGTTTGACGTGTGTATCTGTGTATCATAGCTCGTATCAAAGTGACTATCGTAGCTCCTAAACTAATGAACCGATTTTAATTTAGTTTTTTTGTTGTTTGAAAAGTGGCTTGATTGGGAGTGTTCTTAGCTATAATCTAAGAAAATCGGTTCAGCCGTTTGAAAGTTATCAGCTCTTTTCTAGTTACTGTAATCTTCACTTGTCGGGCGTGTTATAAATTTTTAATTAACACTTATGATTGACAGTGCTCACCGATGTTTATGTAAAGGTGTCTTATAGACCGATGTGTTTTAACCCCTAGAATATCACCGCATTACATGAAGCCTTCCAAATAATATCGTTATGAGTCAATCTTACGAGTATATAGTACCTACTACAATAGTATTTAAAGTTATACCAATATTGCTAAAGGAATTATAACAATGCTGTTTGCATTTCGGAACAGTTTCAAAGACCGCTTTCAAGAAGTGCTAGTGATAAGGCTAATCATAATAATTGGGTCGGTTCTTGACAAACAGTGCGGCACAAAGCTTGATTACATTTTGACCAATGTCTAAAAATACTTGATCTATATACTGATTGTAGAGAAAGATTCAACTCATATTGTAGGTTAGTAGACATATTTTGCTCTTGTTCGTTGACGATCATCATCATCATCATAATCAACCCATCGCCGGCCAACTACTGAGCACAGGTTTCCTCTCCGAACGAGAAGGGCGTAGGCCACAGTCTGCCACGCTGGCCCAGTGCTGATTGGCAGACTTCACACACCTTTAAGAAAATTATGGAGAACTCTCGGGCATGCAAGATTCTGTCAGAAAATTTTCTGTTTTTCCGTGGGACCAGGATATTTTCCAGGATAACCAAAATCTTGTCTACGGAAAGCAAACCATTGTTATACCTCGTCAAGGTACCTTAAGCGATTAGGCCTCTAACACACCGACCGACGCGCTTCGTATCGATAGGATACGCTTTTATATTGCGAGTACCTAGTATGGATACCATTAATAAGGCTCCTATAACCAATGTGTACCTTTTTTTCACACGCAGGAAATGCCAAACGCATACTACTCCGTCAGAAGAAACGAAAGGGTTATGTGGGGCTTGCACTCACTAAAACCTGTGTTTGTCACTCAACTGACTGGCGGTTGCGTGGGTATCACTACGTAGCATTTACCGCGCTCCCGCCAGGCTTTGACCCGCCACCAACTATTCAAATCACCTATCATAACTATATGTGCGTAATTGCCTACGTATCCATAAATTAATAAAATTCCGTCACATGGCATTAACATAAATGAGAATAAGTAGGTTTACAAGTATAAATTAAAAATTTATAACACCCCCGACAAGTGAAGGTTACAGTAACTAGAAAAGAGCTGATAACTTTCAAACGGCTGAACCGATTTTCTTGGATTATAGCTAAGAACACTCTCGATCAAGCCACCTTTCAAACAAAAAAAACTAAATTAAAATCAGTTCATTAGCTTAGGCGCTACGGTGCCACAGACAGATACACAGATACACAGATACACACGTCAAACTTATAACACCCCTCTTTTTGGGTCGGGGGTTAATAAATAAGCACGTCAAACGATTCGCTACAGCTCTAAGCTAATTACGTACAGTAGGCACCGACATAATTGCGAGCACACAGAAATGTTTGACTGCGATAAATAATAACCGTTCATGTGTTATTTGCTTATCGCGTTACAATGAGGCGCCCCACGCTCCCACCCTACACGAGGACACCCTCTCGCCAAACCGACATATTTCATAGTTAAGCCTTTACTAAATACAAATAAAAATTTATTAGCTAAATCTTTTTACTAGCATTTGCCCGCGACCTCATTCGCCTGGATTTTAGTCTTTAGGGTTCGGTATCCTAAGGGTGCCTATTACTAAGCCAGCTGGGTACAAATCTTTTGAGTTAGGTACAAGTCTGACATAATAGCTCGCGACAGGTCGACATGGCGATCGGAATGGGGACGCCCCGCACACCCGAACAGCCCCCGCGCCAACTCGGTGCTCGGGGCGTCCAATTATCGGTGCATTATACCTACTTATTTATTTAAATATTCAGTTAGTAGGTAATGATATGTATGAAATATGTAGGTAGTCAAGGAACTTATAATGTGCGTCAACTGTCACTGGGTATGTCTAAATTATTAATAAAACAGTCAGTATCGAAATCTCATTTTCATACATAACAGGTATGTATAGCATTTTAGAATCTTGGGAGATGTTAAAAACCTCGTGTGAACAGTTTGACTACTTTATATCTATAGACTATAAAATCAGATGAATAAGTCTTAAATATTGAATTCCTACCTGTAGCTTATAGCTAGTTATTGATTCGTCATCTTCGATCAGCAAAGACCAGATGGCAATCGTTCTAGATGCAATTTGGGTTACCTGGCCAATCTAGGTAAAGAAAATAAACATACCCTGGTTCAAAAACGTTAGAATTTAAGATGGCGGTCTAGTTCATAATTAGGTAAAGAACCTGCGCCTTGTCTATGGTCCCTTCCGGGCAAGGAGTTGGCTGAAGCCAAAGTAGGTTAACGGCATCTAGCTGGTACGTATTGGTTTTACGTTGTGACTCCGACATTCGTAAAGTTTCGTACATTGGCGCCAGTATAAAATATGTAGTGTCCGTTGCCTTAGTTCGCCTGCTTGAAAATGTATTTTTGCAAGTCGTCCCTTTTAGTCCTCGAATATTTTCAGGGTTCCGTACCTCGAAAGGAAAAACGGAACCCTTATAAGATCAATTTGTTGTCTGTCTGTCCACCTGTCTTTCCATCTGTCTGTCCGTCTGTCGTGTCCGTCAAAAACCTATAGGGTACTTCCCGTTGACCTAGAATCATGAAATTTGGCCAGGTAGGTAGGTCTTATAGCACAAGTAAAGGAAAAAATCCGAAAACTTGTAGTTACAACACAAAAAAAATTGAAATGTGTTCATGAACAAATAATTATATTTTCAATTTTCAAAGTAAGATAACTATACCAAGTGGAAGATCATATTAAAGGGCTTTACTTGCACATTCTAAAACAGATTTTTATTTATTTTATGCATAAAAGTTTTTGATTTGTTTTGAAAAATGTCGGAAAAAAATACTCGAGTACGGAACCCGCGGTGTGTGAGTCTGACTCGCACTTGGCCGGTTTTTCACGTTATGTTTGTGACTTATCAGCGGTTTAGTCGTCAAATGATAACAGACAGAAAGACAGACAAAATAAAAGTGTTAATTGTATGACTGTTAGCGTAGATCAAATTACCGAAAGATATTATAATTATTAAGTGTCTTTGTATTAGAAACTTTCACTTAGTCTTTAAACTGTGTATGCAAGCTATTTCGATATTTCTATTTATTTACCGCTACCGCTATTTCGAGAGTAGGTAATCTTATACTCAAGGCTAAGAAGTTGTTATTTTGAAATAACTACGTTATTACTAGGTATAGCTATCTTTTCAAGGTTTATAACCTTCAATCATAATAATATTACTTATAAATATAATAATAAAATTAGTGTGAAAGTTAAGTTGATGGTTGTTTGTTACTCCTTCACTCCACAATGACTGAAGTCGGAACCGATTCGGCTGTGAATGGGGATAGCTTGAGAATATGTATCTTGACTCAGAGTTCCCGCGGGATTGATAAACCTAGCTACCAATATGAATATCCAAGCGGACGAAATCGTTGGCTTATTATTACCAATATCAAAAATGCCAAAGTGTGTTGGTTTGTTAATTTATTGTTTCTTTAGTTTGTTTTTTGGAAAGGAGCAACGAATTGGGGTGATTTTTTGTATGGTTATAGTTAAAGACCTAGAGAGGGGCATAGGTTATACGCTACTTTTTATCACGGAAAATCCAAAGCTCCCATTTTGAAACCTAAATCCACGCGGATGAAGTCGCGGGCATCAGCTAGACTAGTATAAAATAACGTGATCAGCTGAGAGCTCGTAGAAAATATTAGCACCCACTTTCTTGACACCGGCAAGCGACGCGACGTCGTCATAACAAAGTAGATTGCACTCGTGTGTTATTGAAATTATCTACGGTTAAATACACTGTTAGTTCCTTCATATTTCTACAAATATGGCTTCCACATAATATGTATTGTTTCAAATCTATGTGCAAACATGTGGAAATACCTAGTTAATAGAAATATGTGGAAAATGTTTGTTCTGATTAGTTAATGACCGGTTTACATAATTCCATTGGCTGGATTCAGTAAATTCTTTGTAGCGCTAGACATTAATGGATGGCGTCGTCTACTTTAATACATACCTTTTTAGGGCATTCGGTTGCAATCATGTGTGCTTTGGCACTGATTGGACATCTAAATTCAGTCATGAATTATAAGTTCCTGAGTTCAGTTTTTTTTCTCTTCCGGCTTTATACAGATTAGCCAATGTCAGGTTTGTAGTTATTTACAAGTTAGGGAAAAGCAAGAAAATTTCACGTCCGCTCGTGAGTTCAGTTATAAATTATAATACGTTTTTGAGAAAGGATCCGCCATATTTGCTCTTTGTGTCAATATTAATTATTATCCAATGGAAATAAGGTAAATAATTCAATGCTCGGTGATTGATCTCGGAACATCGCAGCGCAGTTTTCTCTGGAGCACCGAGCATTGAAATAATACCTTATTTCGACTGGATAAAAATTAAATTCAATTGATTAATTTAGATCCTCTGCCGTCCCGTCCTCCAATGTGCGCAGGCCCTTACCCTTAGAATTATACATATAATAAAATTGTAGAAAAGTGGTGTCTGTACAATGGAAATATATAAAAAAAAAGTAGCAGGGGTTGTTATTATATCGATGCGGAACCCGAAATTGTAATTAATTCTTTTTTGTCTGTTTGTCTGTGCGTTTGTGCACGCTAATATCAGAAACGGCTTTGATTTAGATACGGTTTTCACTAATATATTGTAGTAAGCTTCACTTAACATTTAGTGTTTATTTCATGTCAATCGGTTCACAAATAAAAAAGTTATGTCAATTTAAAGAATCACGGCGAACATTTTTAACGTACAGAGTACGTACTACACGCCTCGCGCCTGAGCGTCCGTGGCTATATAAAGCGCGCTGATTCCACGCGAACGAAGTCGCGGGCACAGCTAGTTCAGGAATAAAATCGTACCTACTTTTGACATGACACTTAACACAAATAATGCTAGCGCAAATAATATGGCGAGTCATTTTTCTCGACAGACTGGATTGCTCACTAAATTCTTCTGAATACGTGATGATCTAGACGCGCTGGTCTTCCTATGGGCGTTATGGCAGGTTAAACAATTTCCAGAGGTCAAACCAATAAGAAATAGTAAACAATTCTTTTGGAGTAAAGTATAATCGTTCCATTAACCCAGAGACCTTTGTGCGTGGCATCGTGATCATCCGAGAGCTCTTATAAAACGTTGGCAGTCACCGCACCGCTCGACCCACTTCCTCGACACTGACGTCGGCATAGCAAACTGGTGCAGTGCATTGTTATCTAGCGAGTCTCCTTGCAACTGCGAACTGATATCATACACAAGGAAATGTTCTAATTTTACACCACAGCTGTTCATAAACAGTGAGTAGGTGTTCCGGAAAGAGGCTGTCAAAATCATAGGTAGGTACTCGTCCGACGGGCAGTGAGTTTCTTTCAATATAAAAGAAATCGATTGCACAGTACGCAAACGCTGCCTTTGAAAGATATTTATTTAAATAGATCAGGATCAGCTGAAGTGTCAATTTTATAAACATGCTAGTTTCTGTACTCCATTATCTAGTTTTTTTTTCACAAATGTTTGTGTTCAGAACGTTAGGTATGTTCTGGAAGTAACGTAAAGTAAACTGTAAGGGATGATAGTGTAAACGTTACTTGGAGTAAGCGAACCCTTGGATGTGGAAGCGCACTAACCTTTCACTCATCATCATCATCAGCCTGTGGACATCTACGTTGAACAGCCTTCCCTATAGAGTGCCACCACACCCAGTCCTCAACCTTCCTCATCCAGCCACTTCCCACCAGCCGCTTTATATTCGGTCGGTCGGTCCATCGTGCTGGAGGGCGTCCCACACTACGCTTGCTTAAACGCGGTCTCCACTCAAGGACTATCTTTCACTACTGTTGCATAATCATCATGAATAGCTCGAGGATCTCTGCTGTCCATCAGAGCCTGTTAAGAGTGGTTTGTTTCTAGCGCCAACCCAAAATCCTCATTTCATTCGAATTGTTAAAGATTGAAGAGAGTTTTTAACAATTCACTGACCTTAGTGATTTTCATGGCAACTCCAATATTCCGGCTTGCTGTTCAGCAACTTTAAGGGCCTTTTGTGCGAAGTGGCGTGAATATAGAGTCTCAATTTATATATTTATGCATGCGGCCCAAGTCTTTGCCCCAAGGCGCTAAAACTGTTCGAAAATAGGTTGCAAAGGTCGATGATATTTCGTACAGACCAGACGGTCGCAAAGGATGCAATAATTCAGTTTGAAAAAGAAAAAAGTCGCTTATCTTTGCGAGGTGTCTGCTCGTTAACAAGGCAATTAAGAGGTGCAGTTGCAAAAAATATGTGTCAACAACTCAGTGGCACGAACTGAAATTGAGAAGGTTTGATGCTCATACGTCTATTTTATTTTTCCTTCAACAAACTACTTCATACTAACTTCTATTTCTTCTACAAAGTTTTTGAACCAAAAAAAAAAACCATTTTTCCTGAAGCAATTTCTGTAATGAATTCCTAAGGTCAAATTCCCAACCTCTCCTTCTATAAAAAGTCTCGAAAAAACCCACAAAATAATTTAAAATACCGGTTGGTTCTGGGAAGGATCAAAAACCATTTGCCAATCAAAAACATAGGTCAATGGCTATGCATGACGTTTTGTATTAAAAGGCAATTAATGCAAGCTAGTGGTGCGTCGACCTTTGTATGAGGGCGATCGAATTCAGGTAGAGACCTTGTGTAATAAATCACGTTAATTATGATGCAGTGTGTAGGTTATATGGGACGAGATTGTTCGTACGTGTCATGCAACATGGAAGGTAATTCGACGCCGAATTAATATAACATTAGATTAATATATCGCAATACCTATTGATAGCTGGATGGTTAGGACTTCAGCCTCCTATTTGGGGGATTCTGGGTTCGAGACGACCCCAAATATTTCTTTATTTTTATTCAGATGCAAGTTAGCCCTTAACTGCAATCTCGCCTGGTGGTAAGTGATGATGCAATCTAAGATAGAAGCGGGCTAGCCTGAAGGGTTATGGCAGTTTTTATTAAACCCATACTCCTTTGGTTTTTACCTGGCATCGTATTGGACGCTAAATCGCTTGTCGGCACGGCTTTGCCTTTGTATGGTAGTAACTATTCACAACCGACGCCTCCCACCAGACCAATAGGGACGTAACTCGTAACTTTTGAAGTTTTTGTTTGTGCGTTTTAACCAATTATCTCTTGCTTTAACGGCGTAGGAAAACAGCGTGAGGAAACTTGCATGCCTGAGCTGAGAAAATGTTAGAGGTGCATACCCGCGATCGAACCCTCAACTTCCCGAGTGGGAGGCGGACTCTTAACCATTAGGCTATCGCGGCTCTTTTTCACGACAAGAACCGTGAAAATGATTTTACTGAAGTGGAATCCGACTCCCACATTATAACGGGTTCATTATATTCAAGACAAGTCAAACTTTCGGATAAAGTATAAAGTTGTATTTTGTACAGTTTGTTTGAAGTTTATATGGCCTCAACTTTGCGATAAGTTCAATACCTTACGAGTAGATCGGATTTTATAAATAATATACATTTATATATCTTGAAATTTCTGTTCAATGCCAGCTCGCTTAAAATAGAGATTCTTTTAGATTTTGTCAATGTCAGCACGAGTTTTTTTTGCACGTGATTTTTGTTTGCACTGTCGCGTCTTGCTGTTTGTGTTTAATGTGTTGGTAATTTGACTTTGGTTGTAAATACTACTTATAATATTATGAACTACATATATAGGTATAGATGCGAAAGTGTGTCTATCTGTCTGTAACCTTTTTACCATCTGTTTCGTCGATGTAGGCGAAATTTGATACAGAAATAGATAGCTTGCGTGTGAATTCCTACGGGATTTTTAAAATCCTAAGCCACGCGGATAAAGTTTATTAGTATTATTGGTCACAGTAAAAGAGGTTTTTGTTTTATACTAAAAAGTAATAAGGTGGTACTTACTTCCGTAAGTTACGATTTTGTGTCTTTAATGCATAATTATAAATATGTATACATACCGAATATATTGTTGTTTGAAAGGAATTTCGTAATAAACTACTAAAAGTGTTTTTTTGGAAAATATTTAGTAGGTATGTTGGAACTTGGTACCTACTTAAAATTACTTATTAGCTAAATACAAAGTCTGAAAATTTTATTTGCACCATAAAGATATAACGACATTTGGAATTTTTAACGATATTTTAATAGTAATAACATGTTACCGGTTATCATATGAATTATCGCTGTATAAGTTAGTATATTTTAATTATAGTTTATCTATCACGCAAGCCCCAACACTCGCACGAAGGTTTTGCATGAATTACTTATTTACAATCACGGATAATATAAATCAATAATTACAAAATATAGAATACAAAAGTTTTTTTTTTGATAAATTAACTTTTATTAAGTGCTTTCTAATCTTCAATTACCTACTCTATTACTGATTCAGAACTGAAAAGAAAAAAGCTAGAAACTCGGTGGCAGTACGAATATCAAGAACAGGACACTAGATCGCGAAAATAACTTTTGTTAGAATGAAATTAAATAATTTAAGTGGTAATTAAACTAATTTTATCTCGAGAATCTCTTGTGATGAAATGACTTTAATGTTCATTTAAGTTAAGTCTAAATTAATTAGGAATTACTAACAAGATCAAAAGCGCTGATATATTTCGCAGCAGGTTTTCATGATAGGTAAGTGTATTTTTGCACTTATGTCTGTGAGTGCGAAAATTTGAATTCAACTAGGTGTAGCGCAGTGTCCTTGCTCGCGCGCTCTTTAGTTCGAGTCATGATCATGCCCGCGCGAAATGTCAACAATACAATGGGATTTTCAAAATTTAGTAAAATTTTGCTTCGTGAATTTTCACAGACCACTTTGAGTAAGGTAGCAAGTGTTACATATGAAAAGGCTTTTCACATGATTTTTCACATGCTATCTGTGAAATGGTTGATCTCTACTAACTAGTGATACTCGTCATTATTAATGTGTTGCTCGTTACGCGTGGCCGTATATCTTACGTTTATTAAACGCCATTAATTTTGAGCTCAGCGCTTGCATTGAGACGCAAGCCAATCCCTTGACTGATAATTTTCCCAGGACTTCCGTATTCCCATAGTTAGTTAATCCCTTATTGGGTTCTCAAGTTTCGTAAGACGGCGTTTACGACTCCTCCGTCGCATCGGTGAAAATACTACTTCATAACAAGGTCTCGAGTTTGATAAATTATATAAAATATACATTAAGATCTAGCAGTGATAGCCTAGTAATTACGACATCGGTCTCTTATTCGTGAGGTCGCTGATTCGATTCCGGGCACGCACCTCTAGCTTCGGAGTTAGGTATGCGTGTTTTATTACCTACCTATCTAATTACAAGTACATTAGAATATTTACTTAATTTCAACTTCAGTTTCGATTTGTTTAACAATTTGTATAACTATATTTAAGGAATGTGCAACATCCATATAAACTCAAGAGAGTTTCAGGATGTCAAGTGGAAACAATATGTAAAACTATACTTTGGTTTAAATAAAAAAAAAAGCATTTATATAACACTTGCTTAATAAACGGTTTGCGGAAAATATCGTGAGGAAACTGCACGCCTGAGATCCATAATGTTTTGAGAGGTGTGTGGTTTGCCAATCTGCACTTGGCCAGCGTGGTTGACCAAACTCTTCTGAATCTGAGTGTCATTCTCTGAGTGTTTAGATGGGTTGATGATGATCATAAATTGAGGCTTGGGCAAACAAACCTCGATGACAGTGACGCGCGACGATAACTGCAAGACGTACTGAACACGCACGTAGCGTGTACCCTTGTACGATTTGTAATAATATCCTTCAACACAGTCCTACAAGAAACTGTTTGACCTTACACTGTATAACACAATAGTAACGGCAGAAGTGCAATTCCTACGCGCGCTGCGCAATCTCACTTCACACTATAATATTATTATAAAGGCGAAAGTTTGTGTGTATGTACAATGTACATATTATGTGTGTATGTCTGTATGTTTGTTACTCTTTCACGCAAAAACTACTGGACGGATTTGGCTGAAATTTAGAATGGAGGTAGATTATACCATAGATTAACACATAGGCTACTTTTATCCCGGAAAAATCAAAGAGCTCCCACGGGATTTCTAAGAACCTATATCTACGCGAACGAAGTTGCGGGTATCAGCTAGTGTTGATATAAATGTAAGTGGTATGATATAAGTAGTATCGTATAACTACACTACTTAAAAATCAAACGAACTTACCAAGTGAAGTTCGATTGTAATTATGCGAGCGGCTTCTTTCGACGCGATTTGGTTTACATATTGTAGAACGCGTCCCACGCATCAGCCTAGCACGGATTTTTAGATCTTTTTTGACTTTGAAATTGGCAACACTGCCTACCCGCATCCAATCCCCCACTAGCGCCCTCCCACCACAGCTCGGACCACTTCACGACCGGCTTGTCATTTTAGTTGATAGTTATAGATAGATACATTTTATATTTGTTTATATATGTATGTATATATATATATATATAAATTAGGGTAGGGTGTACTTTTGTGTACTTTATGAAAATAATAAAATTAGGGAGGGTGTGTATAAATCGCGTCGAAAGAAGCCGCTCGCATAATTACAATCGAACTTCACTTGGTAAGTTCGTTTGATTTTTAATTATGCTTCGCAGCTTCTTTCTTTGCGATTTGGTTTACATATTGTAGATGTTCAGAGCTAACAAATATAAAATGAGTAACCTATTTGGAAAATAAATAGATTACGTAAGTATTTGTGAATATTACAAATAAAAATTTACATTAAAAACATAATAGATTATGGTATATTATAGCTTGTTGAATCAACTTTTTTAATTGAGTAGGTATATACTTATACAATACATTTGTGATCTTATACATATACCTACTATCTACATAATAAATCGGCATGTTAAATATAATAAATAATAATAAATTTAATAAATCAACAAAAGTTATCGTTAACTAAGTATCTTTATCTCTCTTTTATAAAATTTAGCGAAAGTAGCCGATAACTGGCTGTAATCAGCAGTGTTATCATTGTTGACACCTGCTCCGCTGGCTCCAGATGTGGATGCATGGCGTGTTATGTGAGCACTAAATTTTGTCATATCAATAACACTTTTATGGATTGTTATCCAATGACTCAATCATTGGGATGATAACTTTTTGGAAGGCCCTTTGTAACTAATATAAACAAATAATCATTATTAGTTTCACGAATAGAATTTGTTTTATTAATATACTACTTCAAACATGTATCTGAATATATATACAATTTTCACTAAAGAAAGGTAATTTCAAAAAAGGGTTGAGAATTGAGATGAATTAGGTCAAGAGGTCGTTATCAAATCTGAAATTTTAATAGTAATCTAGTTCAGCCTATTGACGTTGCTTATTTTTATCAGTGAAAAAGTAAGCACTCTATGAGTAAGCAGTCATTAAAGCCAACAAAGTAAGGGTCTTTTTTTTTTTTTTGAAAGATTTCCCAAGTTGAAGTTCTCATGTGGCCATTGTTCAGATAAGTAACTAGGAACAGTGTCAGTATCCCATGTTATATTATACTTTGGTTGAGTTGGGCTTGACCTGCAACTCCCTTCATAAACTTCCTAATTTGATAGTCATCTAACATATTAGGAAAACCCAATAACAAGGCAGATAAGTACAAATTTACAGTTCCATTTTTTTTTTGTACTCTTATCAAATATTTTTGTAAGAAAATCTAAAATCACAATAACATTTTTATGACTATAATGATAATCATTTTGTTTACGATATTCTATCTAGGACCTAATACGTGTATCGTATTGTCTGTACGTAATGGTCAGAATGTGAATTAGTCACAAGATCAACAATTATTGCTGGTACCGACATTTTCAGATATTTTTGTCGCATAATTTCACGGTGACTAAGTGGATTGTTATGTGAAGATTATGAGGTTTTCTGAAAGGTTAAAAGATTAACGTTAGGATGAAAGTATACATAGGTACATGGTGAGCAGACCGATCTTGTAAACAAAGGAAACTAGGCTTGCGATGGCTAGTTATTATTTTTATCGGTTTTAAGTTATTATTTTTCTTATCATTTTTAAAATTAAAATCAATGGTGGAAACGCATAATAGTACAAATGTTTTTAGGACACCGTAGAGGAATTAACAGTACATGCATCAGGATTGATTTTCTATGTGAGTCTCACATTTTACATTGCAACGACTAGCGAACAAATCTATTTCAAAACTGTCAAACACTTGAGTCAACGTTTTAAAAGCATAGTCAGTTAATTCCTGGTTAATTCCCATTCGGTGTCCTGGAAAGATTTTCTCGACAAAATATTAGCTTAGGTATTATCTTTAATTAATAATAAAGATGTAAATGCATAAGAATTACGGGTACTGCGCGCTTCCCCCGTACAATTTACGTAGAAAATAACTGCTGTACTATCAATCCTTAAAAGGATTGTCTACGTTACAAAGATCATTTGCAAATACCTTCAAAGCTAGGAAAACTGCCTTTAATTCTAACTCGTTTATATGTAAACAGGAGTCTTTCTTCTTACGACCGGACGCTACACTGTAGCTACACTATACATTATTATAGTAAAAAGTACTCAAGTTAAGCATGCGTCCGAATGTTTAATTATCAATTAATTAAAGGTGAAAATGCACTGTTGATACTATTTAACTTTCTCAAATCCTCAAACTCAAATTTAACTATTTCAAATTGCTAAGGCGGTGAATGTTTTTGTTCGTAACTCGGGTTATTTAGTAAGCAATGATACTTGTGACGTTTGAACATTTTCGTATAATAACCCACGAATATTGGACTCCAGGATAAGCTGAAATTAACGGTTCAAACAATCTAGCAAAATCACGAAGTTTGCGTTTCGATTGTGTGAATATCTTTTCAAAAAATAATAATAATAATTAATTTTAATTTTCTTATCATCAAGAAGTTTTAAGTATCATGTCAGAATGCTCACGACATTTAAAACGTAAATATTTTCGCTGTGATATAGTTATATTAAAAAACATTCATCTTTTAGGCTGATTTAAGCCAAGTGACAATTTGTTATAATTAATTTTGATGCAGTGCGATAATCCTCTATTTTAAAATTACTACTTTTAATAAACCTAAATAGGTTTATAAGGTTTAAATACTAAAATATACTATAATAGTTCTTATCTAGAACTGAGAGTTGTGATTCGTCATCTACGAATCGCTCCTATTTCGAGTAATTTGTTTAATGGTTTTTGAAAACCTAAAGACTTGTGAGGTGATTTTGGGCAACAATCACTGGGATTGCTATTTTGGATAGGCGTGCTTATAAAAGGAATAATGTAGCCTTCGATCCATTATAAAACAATTAGATCACTTGTAATAAATACATGATCATTCATGTGAGAAAGGACGTAAACGTCATGCGTACGATACCTCGTGTAGCACTAGCGGCGGCTGTGAGCGCATGCGGCACGGCGGCGACGCGACGGCGGCGGCGAGCGCTCGGGTGCCGCGGCGCGGAGGGGCCGGCTGCTCTGCTGCTGGTACTGGCGCGGAACTAGCCGACTCTTCCCTATATCTTGTTTGATTTTTCCGACACATTATCGCCGAATATATACTTGTTAGTATATGAGTTTTCAAGAGTGTCTATAGAAGACACCACGAATTTTTTCCTGCTTCGTTGTGGTGCATATCACATAAGATTCGGCAGGCGTCGTTCGCTATTGCTCTTGGTTTAAACCTTCGTATATTATGATTTCTAGTGCTGGAGTTAAGGCAGTTAAGGTGTTACCGAGTTGTTTGTGCAATTACATAATTACATTTTACAAAGGGTTCCGTTAGGACTGCTTTTAGCCTCTCAGTTCAAAATTGGAGGTAAAATTTTATCAATTTTCGAGTGACATAATTTCAGTAACCGGGTTTGACTTCTACTTCACGTGCAACCTGCACGTGAAGTAGAGAAGCAGCGTCGCTATATTCATCATGAATATTTGAATGAATGAAAACAAAATTGAAATAGCCCTCAATTTAGCTATTCGCTATTTTATTTTTGTTTTGACGGTAAGAGCCCAAAATTTGGCAATTACGCATCAATGTGGTAAGCTTGATGGTTAAAAACCAGGTATTCATCATGAATATTTGAAAGAATGAATATTCAAATTTAAATCAAATTCAAAACATTTTTATTCAATTAGACTTTTACAAGTTCTTTTGAATCGTCGAAAGCATCTACCACTGGTCAAAATAACATTGAAATAGCCCACAATTTTTAGCTATTCGTAATTTATTTTTGTTTTGATGGTAAGAGCCCAGAATTTGGCAAATACGCATCGTGACGGTAAGAGCCCAGGAATTTGGCAAATACGCATCACTGTGGTAAGCTTGATGGATAAAATCCCTGTATTCATCATGAATATTTGAAAGAATGAAAATAAAATTGAAATAGCCCACAATTTAGCTATTCGCTATTTATTTTTCTTTTGATGGTAAGAGCCCAGAATTTGGCAAATACGCATCGTGACGGTAACAAGCCAGGAATTTGGCAAATACGCATCACTGTGGTAAACTTGATGGATAAGATCCCTGTATTCATCATGAATATTTGAAAGAATAAAATTGAAATAGCCCACAATTTAGCTATTCGCTATTTATTTTTGTTTTGACGGTAAGAGCCTAGAATTTGGCAATTACGCATCAATGTGATAATTATCCATCAAATAAACTGCAGCTATTTATCATGAATATTTGAAAGAATAAAAATTCTTTAAATTAAAACTCAAAATATTTCTAGTCAATTAGACTTTTAAAAGTTCTTTTAAATCGTCAAAAGCATCTACCACTGGTTAAAATAAAATTGAAATAGCCCACAATTTAGCTATTCGCTATTTATTTTTGTTTTGACGGTAAGAGCCCAGAATTTGGCAATTACGCATCAATGTGGTAAGCTTGATGAATAAACTCCAGCTATTCATCATGAATATTTGAAAGAATGAAAATTCAAATTTAAATTAAAACTCAAATATTTCTATTCAATTAGACTTTAAAAAGATTCTTTTGAATCGTCAAAAGCATCTACCACTGGTTAAAATAAAATTGGAATAGCCCACAATATAGCTATTCGCTATTTATTTTTGTTTGACGGTAAGAGCCCAGAATTTGGCAAATACGCATCATTGTGGTAAGCTTGATGTATACAATCTAGGTATTTATTATGAATATTTGAAAGAACGAAGTCTTCTTTAAAGTTATATTTTTGTATTGGTTTAATTTTAATAAAATGGATTCTACTTACGATTTGTTTTCTCGTTTTCTCTGGCGTTTTTCATTTAGCCTCCTTATTTTTCTCCTAATTCTTTCCTCTGGGTCCTCATTTTTCCTCTTCTTCCCCATGTTCAGAACGATGATTTTAATAATATTTCGCGCGGGTTTCTGTGACGTGCGTAGGCTTCGGCACGGAAACACGTAATGACAAGCCGGTCGTGAAGTGGTCCGAGCTGTGGTGGGAGGGCGCTAGTGGGGGATTGGATGCGGGTAGGCAGTGTTGCCAATTTCAAAGTCAAAAAAGATCTAAAAATCCGTGCTAGGCTGATGCGTGGGACGCGTTCTACAATATGTAAACCAAATCGCAAAGAAAGAAGCTGCGAAGCATAATTATAAGATATATGGCCTAACCCTTCTTATTTGGAGGGGACCTGTGCTCAACAGTGAGCCGAAGATGATGGATCGCAAGGAGCTGCGCTGGAAACTGACATAACCCGTAGTTACATATATGTATATGCGCTTTCTAAGCTATAAGTGTAAAAAAAACCTTATTCCAACCTATAATTGAAAAAAAAAAACCTTATGGTGACTGTACTTAGCGTTCTATTCAGTTAACCACTTGCAAAAACGCGGGGAGATAAAATGTGCCTATGTAAGCAAATACATCAATCATCTGTCCCTTCCAGGAACCCGAGAGGTCTACGGATATAGCTATAGCTAGGACCCTTGTCCGTGTTTTCTGGCTCTTGCTTATTTAGCACAAGGTTCGCATCGCATAATTTCTAATTAAAAAATGATTAACAGGGCTCCTCCGTCACTCGTTTCATACAATCGTAGTTCCAATTTCATTTGAATATCAAGCAACCAAAGTCCATGAAATTTTGCTGACATATTCTAGAAACTAATATCTGTGTCTGTGGTGTTTTAGATTTTTCTAAAAATATTTAGTTTTAAAATTACAGGGGCTCAAAGATTTGTATGAAATTTTTTAAGACCGCGTAACTTTGAAACCGAATATTTTAACAGAAATCTGGAAAACCACAGACATAGATATTAGTTTCTAGAATATGTCTGCATCATGGACTTTGGTTGCTTAATATTCAAATGAAATTGGAACTACGATTGTATGAAACGAGTGACGGAGAGAGCCCTCTTAACGATTGATCGAGCTCTACGAGTAGATATGACTACCATTTGACAACCACCCTGGCGCAGTGGTAAGCCTTGTGGTCTTATTTGTGGGATGTCCCGGGTTCGATTCTCGGCAGGGGTTTGGAATTTTATAATTTCTATATCTCTGGTCTGGTCTGATGGCTAGTTACCACCCTACCGGCAAAGCCGTGCCGCCAAGCGATATACGGCCGTATTCACAATCATTACTATGAGGTCTCATAGCGCGCTCGAACGCATAGTGTAGGTTCCACCAATCAGATGACTGAATCACGTCAGTTTACAATGATCTGATTGGTGAAACCTGCACTATGCGTTCGAGTCCACTATGAGACCTCATAGTAATGATTGTGAATACGGCCGTTAGCGTTCCGGTACGATACCGTGCAGAAACCAAAGGGGTAGATTTGGATTATAAATTTTAATCTACAAAACTAATATTCTATTAGGCGGTAACAAAGAAGCAATTCACCTGATTATTATTCACGTTTTCGTAATTAAGTAGGTATCTACTTTGCTAAATAGATTGTAATCTATTTAGCTACTTATAACAATTGAGTGTAATGAACGTGGTAATTTTATAGGAGGTCAATGCCATTTATCGTAACTAGATTTGTATATTTTTATGTCGTTATATTGCTAATTATGTTAGTAAAAACTTTATAAGTTAACAATAAGTTAGTTACTAGCTGGCGAGCCCCGGTGCACTAGGGTTTCCGATTTCTCGAGGTTTTTTGGTTCTCGGGTGTCGAGACTTCTCGAGCCTGATTTCTCGGGTCTTCTCGGGTTGTCGAGAAAAAATAAAATACGTCTAAATTTTTGTTTAATTAATAAAAAGAGTCTTTAATTTAACTGTGTTTATTTTACATGAAAAAAATCAACATAATTTTTAACAAAAAAAACAAGTTCTCAATAAAAAATCAGCTCAAAACAAAATTGCTAACTAAAAACAATCATACTTCTTCTCCTTATCATAACTAATCTCATCTCACTAATCTGTAATAAAAAACAAAATCTCTGTTAACAATCAGCTTAAAACAAACATCTTAACTAAAAACAATCATACTTCTTCTCCTTATCATAACTAATCTCATCTCACTAATCTGTAATAAAAAACAAAATCTCTGTTAACAATCAGCTTAAAACAAACATCTTAACTAAAAACAATCATACTTCTTCTTATTATAACTAATCTCACTAATCTTTAATAAAAAACAAAATCTCTGTTAACAATCAGCTTAAAACAAACATCTTAACTAAAAACAATCATAATTTTTCTCATCATAACTAAAGATCACTTACTAATCTCACTATGTGGGTGGTATGGTATCATAATTTTTGGCAGTTTTAATGTAATTAAATAAGAGATTAAGGCAAAAACAAAGGATACCGACAGACACGAGCCGTGCTGTCAAAGGATGCCGCTGCCGCCTCGCATTTACAAAGAAAGCTAAGCGTAAAAATGTTTATTTAAACTTCTCGATGTCTCGACTTTTCTCGAGCTGAATTTCCCGGGTACGAGACCGACCGATTTCCCGGGAATTCCCGGGACGAGAATTCCCGGGAACAAACCCTACGGTGCACTCGTGTGGAGTTTTTGAAAATCTTACATTGGCAAGAGATTCTACGTGCATTTGAAGATTTAGACCCAGCAGCAACTGTAGGTTGATATGTTAGGTTAGTCAGTTTTTTTTTTTTTTTTATAGGTTCTCATTTTATATGGCTTTGTGAATATCTACCCTGCTTTATTTTTGAATTTTTTTATTCAGATACAAGTTAGTTTTTGGGTCTCAGACAAAATACCTGACCCTATCAATCGATTTAAATTGTACCTACTTACAAAAAAATTACTCTACCCATTTATCATATTATATTACCAAATTAAGCAGAACTACCTTTGAAACTAGTTCTAAATGAACTCAACAATTATTACATCCAACCACGAACATTAACGTTTCAAAGTCGTTCCAGAAACGTTTCCAACGACATCAGTTCTTTGAGAACCGACCTTTTGCCTGGCAAAGAGTAAATTGCCCTTAGCTTCCTAGGTTATTTGCAGCTTCGTTACTTTGTTTCATAGTAGATATGCGCATTATTGCTACCTTTTAAATCATTTTCATTTGGTGAAATTATTATTTTCTTTAGTGATTTTTCACGGAAAGTAATTTTCGCAATTACAATCGTTTGCTACATTAATTTAAGTAACTATACAGATGATTTTCTTCTTCTAACATAAAGGGGTGCGAGTGTTCTCGCTTGCACACTCTTTAGCGTCTTAGATCGGGTCGACAACCATGCGCACGCGAAGTTTGAAAAATAAAGCCGGATTAAAAAGTATGTAAAATAATAATAAACAAAAAAATCTTTATATACTACTTTAATTAAGGTAGCCAGTGTTCCATAAATGAAACTACTTTTTGCGTGATTTTTCATATTACCTGTGAAATGGTCACCCCTATTAGTAGTCCATAGTAATTTAGAGGGAATTGTAGGACCTGAATTTAATTGTGTCATTAACCTAGAGACCTTTGTGTGTATCGCGACCAGCTGAATGCTGAACGCTTGGCGTAGTACATTGGCAACCTATGCTCGACCCATTTACTGATTGTGACTGACACGACCTCACGCGTTGTACGCGCCTACATGTGAAGAACTATAGAGTTGTTCAGAGTTCACACTCCATTATTCTTACTGTTATTCATTGACTTACTACATAATATATGCTGTATGTAGTATAGTAAACTATGGTTAACAGTACTCATAACTATTAACTACTAGCTGATGCTCGCGACTTCGTCCGCGTGGATTTATGTTTTGCAAATCATGTGGGAAATTTTTGATTTCCCCGGATTAGCCTATGTTACTATCCAGGTCTTTGACCATATCCATTCAAAAAATTACGTCGATCCGTTGCTTCGTTACAGCGTGATTGAAGGACAAACAAACTACTTAGATCATAATATGGGTAAAGATTCTTTGAAAAGAGCATCTGCCTAGTGGAGCACATACACCAAGTAAATCTTGAATTAACCTTGAATTGGTCATACAAATTGGTCAGTTCAGACGTATAGAAAATGTACCAAGTTCACTATTTGACCTGAATCCGAGATAATAAGGATATTTAAGACTTCGGCTATTTTGGATCTGAGTTCTGAGTGGTGCAACACTGACCATACAAAATAAATAGGGTATGCCCGTTATGCCCACCTTGTAATGCATGGTCCGCCAGTATTATCTTGTAATGGCCGCTTTCGCATATTAGCTGTTTAGTTTCCTTTATTGGCAACGTTATTTTAACAACTAGTTAAACAGTTATTGTTATTTCAAGCAAAACATTACAGCGAGGCCTAATAAATAAATACAGAGTAAACATTTGCTTGAAATGTTCGTGCCTATAGTGCGTCATGTGGACGCCGCACGCGGTTTTATTCACGTGTATCGGCCAGACCATAAATCGCTTTGTCTGGATCGCAGACTAAAAGAAAACATAGACAGCAAACAGGTCCCTTAGTTATTTGAAACTGAGAGATGTAGACTACCGAGTCTAGACTCTGGCTTCACTGCATGGACCACTGAGGGGCATGGACTGTAGGCAGACATATTTTTTTGGTTTTTGTACTTACTTTATATTCGGTGTTATGTTGTGGTTACCTATTGATTATCACTAAATCAGAATGATTGGACATCCCGCTCTACTGAGCATAGGCCTAACAAGACATTAATAAGCCGTTATCCCCACCACAAAACATTGAATTGTATTGTTATTGTAAAGGGTAGGTATATTTATTTATTCGAATTCTGCAATACACGTAACATGCACACCCACTAACTACATCTGTCACTATATTTATTATATTTTGTGATGGAGTCTTCCCATTTTTTCCTCTACTCTATTTGGATAAGCTCGATTCGTCATGGTAAGCCGAATAAAAACGTTGGACCGTACCTTGTCATTCTCGTCCTTAGCCCCTTTTTGTCGGCGATTGATGGGATGACCCATGTTTGTGAAATTGTCGTATCGCTTTGGACTTTTTTACAGTTTAACGTTAATTACGCATTATTTATTTGAATTGTTGTTTGTTAATTATTTTCTTTTGTTATTGTTACAGGTAAATCATCTCATTCCACTCTGTTTGATTAACTATAACTGGTAATGTTATGTTTAAATATTAATACGTATGTAGTTGGGTAACTATGCGTAACTACCTACGACTTGGTAGGTGATTTATTACCTTTTGATATCTATTAATATTAACTGTTAATAATAATTTAACTTAACGATTTAATATTATTAATGATTTAATGATTAACTATTGTACCATTAAAAGGTGATAATTTAATTTCTTTTTTCAATTTTTTTCTATAGTTTCATTTTCCTATATTTCAGTAATATGTGTATATGTAGATAAACTGTATATTTTAGATTTGGGGCAAAAAAACATTCAAGGAAAATCTTAATGAGATTTACTTAAGTGATTATGTCTAAAACCCTCTACGTTCGTTATATTTTCTTTTAAATAAAATTCTGCCAAGCAAATATTTAAGATTTTACGTGACGAGTTTTAATGAGTTTCAGTTGCAACTTGTAAAAAGTTGTAAAATAAATTAAATGGACAAACCGAAATTTCATCCCAGACTAGCTTACATCACGTACTTCAGTCAGACTAGAGCTTACAGAAATGTTTTATGCTTTCCTTTAATATAACAAGTTTCGAAATAACTATAATGAACTGTAAACTTGTACTACTATTGTAGTATACTTAGACGATGGAATAAAAAAAAGTTCTATAAGTAACTAATTTATCACTTTTACTTGTAACTGGCCTCTAATTAAAAGGATTTGGAAGGCTGAAGTTATTGAAGTCTTCTTGTCATAGAATCCTACATTCAAAGCTACTACAATCAGCCACACTAATTGATTTAAAATTGCTTGATCTTTATCGAATACTATAAGATTGACTGTATATCAAACTTAAAGTATGATTGTACATAAATAAAAACTTAACCAAGGGCCAATATTAAGTATGTAGACTTGTAGACGCATAAATCTTATATTAGCTCATTTCCGATGGAAAAATAGCTATAGTAGGTACCTGTACTGTAAAAACAAAAATCGTTGAGTTTTATCGATGGCTCAGGAGCGAACCCGCGACAGCTGGCACGCGGCGCACCTGCCCATCTGCCAGACATCTTGAGACTTTAGAACTATTGTATCAAATACCTACGAGTATATATATACACACTACTAGCTAAGCCCGCGACTTCGAAGACGAAATCTTCTGGGATTCCTTGATTTGGCTACCAAAGTGTTAATCCAAGATATTATCTACCTACATTCCAAATATCAGCCAAATCCGTGTAGTAGTTTTTGCGAGAAGGAGTAACAAATATACATACACACATACACACGAACTATCGCCTTTATATTATTAGTGTGATACAGTGACTGGCAAACATCTTGAAAAATGCACGGTAGTCGATTTTTATGTCGAAAGATTTATATCGCGCGAGAGCAGACAATTGGTTGATCAGTCGGCTCTTGTTTCTTTATTTAATTTAGTTTATTTATTTATTTAACCTATAAGGAATCATTTCGTTATCTGCCTGTCTGTCGTCTCTGTAAATTCAAGGGAATTAAAAACTATAGGCTAGATACTTTCCTGACCTAGAATCATGAAATTTGAAAACACCAAAAACTGAATTTGTGGTAACATCAAATGTCTAAAATGAGAGGCTTAAAATAATCTCTTTTTCTTTCACATGGAGAATACCATAGTTGATAACTACTTGATATCAGAGATTACATTAGGATCCGTCAACTTGGCAACAACTGTAGTTAAGGATTTGTGTACAAACGAATTAGCACAATCTCGGCTGTCATGCGCTTGTAAGGCGCTCTGTGTTGTCGCCCTCGAAGTTCGCATTAATTAGCGCGAGGCGTCATGTTTCCTCGTTCCTTTACGTAAGAACAGTCGAATTTAAACCATTGAAAATTATGAAAATTGTGCGAACGGTATAGAAACGAGGTTAAAATTAACTGGAACAAAAATTGAGTTCGTAATAATTAATATTTATTAAGGCATATATTTCTCACCTAAATTACTTACCTAATTAGCTCTAACGGTAGATATTCCTGGTCGTAGTCTCTACCTATACCTAGAAGACAACCTGCTGGTCGAAAGTCTCTTACAAGGATCTCCATAACACGGTCTTGGTCTTTCCGTAGTCCAGAAGCTCCCAGCTACTCCTTGAGATCGCCCGTCTACCTAGTGGTATATTAATCAATTAAAAATAAAATAATTAAACTAATTAAAATTAAGTTTATAATAAATACTATGAAAAATATTACTTAGAGACTCACTGATTAGAGACATATTATTGGTTCTCAAAAAAATGGACTCGCGACATCACTATTTTCATAAGAATTGACACGTTTCCTGCGGGTGCGACGCGAACTCGTAAAACTGGTGATAAATTCTAGGCAAAAAATACATCAAACTCCTAGTAAGTAGGTATATTTTTATTTTACATTATTTTGCACTTACGATGGAATTTAGTGCCGCATATTTTCTCTCTTTTAATTGATATTGAAATGAGTTTTCTTATTAGGAACATAGAATTACACGTGTATGAAGCCAGTTCCTATATTAAGTTCTAGATTTTTCTCAACCAAGGCCGATTCTTTATTAGTTATCTGAACAATGGAGGCAAAAGTCAAGACAAGACACCTTCACCTTGTTATTTTGAACTACGAGTATTACTAGTTTCAACTAGAATAAACCGTTGAGACGAGGAGACAGTCAATATATTATTTAGTTACTTTTTTTTTATTTTGATTACTTATTTACTTGCTATAATTAATAAATAAATAGATAAGACTCAATAACGCATAGTTTGCCTCAGGTATATAAAAATGAATTTTGTAATCACGCGAATGAAGTCGCGGGCATCATCTAGTAATAAGTAAATCGAACTAAACTGTAATTGCATACTTAATTAAGGATATTTCGAGTAGGTAGTATAAGTAATGGGAGTAATATCAATGCTGGTGATATTTTAAAACATTGGGTAAAGTTTCCCAGGCGCCCGCGCAGACTGTATTTTGAAACGGTTTATTTTGCAACGATATTTGACACCAGGCCACCGTTCACACGAATAACTGCGTATTTGTATCGAAATTGATGAACGAGCACTATGCCGGGTGGTCACAGATAGTGTTAGGTTATGGTTAAAGTACCTAGTAAGTATATCAAAATCTTAGTGCATTGGCCGTGCGAATCGATTGCTTTTAATTTTTCGAAAATCGCATGACGAAGATAAATTATTATCACTTAAGTAGGTATGACATACATAATATACGTCTCTATTTTTTTTACTAGTGAGTGTCCGTGACTCCGCTTGGCGAAAACATTAATCCTCGTTATTCCCAGAGTTAAGTTCGCTGCTTGCCCGTTGAGCTAAGTATTGGGTCTTTAAAGTTTTAAATCTGAATCAAGCTTTTATATTTTCTCCGCAAGCTACTCGTATTGTATCGTATTTCTTTATTATAACAACATTTAAGTAACTTCATCAGACTTTGTTTTCTATAGTACAACTTGTTGTAGCCACTGCAAAAGTTTTCAAAACTGTTTAGTTTAAACTTGCATTGTTATTTCAAGTCCCTCGGTTGTCAGCTCTTCCGGTGTTTACCGACTGTTATATTGAGATATTCTACTCGCGGAAATATTGTCGTGGCTCATTGCTAATCTCAATAAGGTCTATTAAACTATACCTACTATTGAATACATTTTCCGTCGTAGTAGGTCACCGTCGTCGTCTCAACAAATAGACGTCTACTGCTGAAAATGCAAAACCTAGGTTACTTAAGTATTTTTAATATGTTTTAGTATTTTTATTATTTGGCAACCAAATCATGAATTGTTTTTGGTGGGACGATAAATTACTCGAAGCATTAGAACGATGGCATCTACCCACACAATAACGGACGCCAAAACTTCGCACCCCTTACTTAGTTATAGTTTTTTGAAAGTGTCGAGGGGAACTGACACGGAATCGATTTTGTTTTCGAGTCGCACTACCATGAAATGCAATTCTCGAGCGGTGCCATGTCGCCCAAGGCACCGCTAATGGCTGTTCTTGTACTGCGATAGATATACCTAGTGCAGTACCTACTCGTACATAAAAAGCACAAGGACGACATCTGGTACCTTCAGGCATCAGCTACTAGAATTTTAAAATTGACGCTTTGACCGTCGACAAAATCTTATTTTTCTCGTTTGGGCTCTATGCAGTCTATACCTTGGACGCTGCTAGATCGGATAATAGAGAGTGGTTAGGTACTCTTTTTGTACCATTAGCGTAAATTCTTGAGCCACGATGTTCTTCTTCGGCCAGGTGATCTTCTGCCGGCTATTTTCTTCTTAGTTATGAGCTCAAGGAGATCGTATTTGCTGTTTCTCAAAACAAAACAACAACGTAGGTACCAGCATAGGTCGTCAAAATAGGTAAGTAAGTTTACCTATAATTATGATCTTAATCACTTAACTACGAGTAGGTAGGTACATGGAAGACTAGAATCTAGAACGGTCATGCGGAATAAGGTTTTTTTTATAATTCGGTGGGACTCTTTGATTTTCCGAGATAACAGTAGGTCTATATCACTTAACCATATCCATGCACAAAAATCAAGTAGATCCATTGCTCCGTTGCAGCGTGATTAAAGGACAAAGAAACAGTTTCGCATAAATTCCTTAGAATACCAGAGCACCAGTAAGGAATGACGTCACTAGCAAGGGTAATTGATAAAATATGTACGTCCTAGAGAACATCGGGAGCCATTTGTACTGCTTAATGATGTGGACATAATAAGCTGAGTGCATAATGTTTGCATCAGAATGCGTACACTAACTTAGCGCTTAACATAGCGATTAACTTTAGCTTAACAAAAATTTTATTGACTATTAAGTACATAAGTAGATAACTCATTATCATCATCATCTCAACCATCCAACCCATCGCCCAGTCTAGTACAGAACACGAATTTCTAGTAAGAATGAGAAGGATCATAGTCCATCACGCTGCCCGAGTACGGATTGTCAGACTTCACATACCTTTGAGAACATTATGGAGAACTCTCAGGTGTGCAGGTTTCCTCGCGATGTTTTTCTTCACCGTTAAAGCAATTGATATTTAATTGCTTTTCGAAAAATTAGAGGCATTGAACCTCGGAATCCCCGAAGTCTAAACCAGTAGGTTATCAATATTATTAGTACATATTATATTATAGTGAAATGAAATTCCTGTGCGACACTTTAGAGTGCAGTTAGTAGAAAACATGCGGGTCTTATTGGTCCGTTGTAATTTTCTCGTTTTGAACTTGAATTCCACTTACAACTGCTCCAGCAAAAGGTCTTAGTTTTCTAATAAATAAAATTCTTTCCGTAAAAGTACTTCGCCCGGTTTGAACTTTGAAGGAGTAATAAAGTTCAAGATTTTATAGTGCCTATAAGACGTGGTACAATGTGCTTTACGCAGAGGTCTTTCCTTGAACTTTGGGCTGATTAATTGTCTTGTAATGGAAAATGTCGAACCTATACAATTATATGGAGACAGTTTTTTGATGAAACCTGTGGAACAGTGGTGAGCACTGTTACCTTGCTATCTATGTCTCGGGGTTAATTACTGGAAAGTTTAATAGTAATTTCTGATTTGGCTAAGGTCTGAAGTGCCGACACTGGATAGGCTTTTGACTCAGCTATTTAGCATTCTCAACCATCAATCTAGAGCTACACTTTACTGCAAGGAACATTATAAAAGGGATAGGAATAGACCTGCAGGGCGATTCAGAACACTTCGATAACATAACGAATCGATTCGATTCGGTATCGATCTCGAATCGAACAAATTTTATCGTGCAATTCAGAACGTTCGACAAAAGGATTCGATTCGATTTCGATTACGGTACCGTTTTCGATAAGAAACATTGCGATTACATGTGCATTTATAAAGTATGTTATGTTACCAAAATTTTACTTGTTTTTAAATTCAAGTTTAACATTAAAAAATAACTTTTATTCATCTTGAAGGTAATTTAAGTCATTACTTAAAATGATAGCTTATTAAATTATTGATTTCGAGAGAAAAACCTCGAAATGTACTAGTGAAGTTTTATTAAAGCTATCCTCGTAAATACACACAAATGTCAAACATCAATTACGTCTGTCAATCAATGGCAAGTTTGGTTTTTTTTTATTAACTGGTTTTACGGCTCTGGGTTCTAGCTTTTTTAAGCTCGGTGTTGTGATTTTTGTCCGCTGGTTTTAGGGTTTTGTACCCGAAGGACACCAACGGGACCCTATTACTAAGACTCCGCTATCCGTCTGTCTGTCAGCGGGCTGTATCTCGTGAAGCGTAATAGGTAGAGAGTTGAAATTTTCACAAAATGTGTATTTCTTGCCGCTATAACAACAAATAATATTAAATTTCAAAGTTTCAAAACTGTTGTTTCTTGTACGATGGTACGAAACTAGGTGAACAAAAAGATATCGAATGCCCTATAGCTTTCGATAAGTAAACATCAAAAATTATCGGACGTTCGACAAATATTATTCGGTTAGGTTGTTGTGAATAGCGTTTGATAGTCGTAATCGAACGATATCTACGTCTGTTCGATTCGGTTTCGGTTTCGACAATTTCACTGTCGATTCGGTTATTCTGAATTGAAAATACATTTTATCGAACGACAACTTGCCGAATCGATCGACAATTATGTTATCGAAGGGTTCTGAATCGGCCTGCTGTTCACTTTAGTTTAGAGATTTCGTCAAGTGCTGGTCAATGTGTGAACTGTGTGGATTACGTGAAATATCACAAAGTCGACAAGTCGACTAGCACTGGCCGTATGCGGCAAATATACACTCAGTAACCCTGAACACATTCGCCAAATACATTGGCTGAACGCGACGGGCCAATGTGTTCAAAGGCTTTTAAGTTGATAGCTACGTGAAACGTGCCACCAAATTTTTTATAGATTTCGTTCATTTAAATAGGGAGCGTCGCGTCGCAGGCGACGCGCGAAGGCGGTTGGCGCCGAGGTTGCAAATTTCTCTACGCCCGACTCGTCCCGTGGCTTGTTTGCGAAAATATCACGTCGCCGAGCATCCCTCCCTTAACACTCCCCCTTCCTTTCATCTATTTATACCTCCCTCGATATCCCAGGCGACCGCTAGCTACGTGTCTCCTGTTAATACCTAATGCGAGTAACTTACTGCTTTGAGAGCGCTCAATGTTTGATTAGAGCTGGGTGAGTCCATACCCGATCTTTATACCGATCTGATACCCATCGCGCAGTCACGCAGCAATCATGATCGGCAGTTTAAGGCACAAATTATTGATATGCCGATCTGATATAGATCAGGCAGGCGAGATCCTCACCGCAGATCGGGTACACATATCGTATTCGGTGAGTATGATTATGTTTTGTGCTAATACGAAAGATTTGCCTGCTTGATACGATGAGACGTGATCATGTGAACGATCAGATGTTGAGATGTAGACCTACCATAAAGCTCTGGTTTCCTAAAAAGCTTAGCTATAAGAAAGCGACTATTGCGCCATATGGAGTCACTGAAACGATGTCTATTCAAAATTGGCGAGGTTTCCTAGATAAATTAAAACGCTGTTCTAGAAAACCACCAAAGTAATTGTATACCTACACTGTACAGCGTCAGCACAGAGTACCTAAAGACATTTTCCCGGCGAGCTGAGGCAGATTTCTTCCCCACGCGTGCTTTGTAAACGTAAACTTAGCAGCACAGCTCAGCGCTGTCGCTTATCAGCGCCGACTGGTCAGCGTTATTCAGGAACGCTACATAATAATGCGCACATCTTGATCTGTCAGCGCTGACGATCAGCGTGAGTTGAAATATTTACTAGCCTCATTTTGCGAACATTATTATTATATTTATGCAGAAGATAGTCTTAGTTACGTCGTTTTCGAACAAAGCGGCACGTTTATAAGCGTGACACGGCCGGTCTTATCTCGCTCGCAATTTCTTTGTTTGCGGTGTACGCAATTTCCTAAAAAGCCGAGCGAGATAAAGCTGCTGCCTTCCCGGGCTGCGAGATGGCTGATACTCTGCGTACTCCGCTCCCCGTCCCTATTTCCTGTTTCGTGCCGTGACGGTATTAGGAATCTTCGTGATTATATTAATTTAAATAGTTTACCCGCGACTTTGTATGCGTGCTTCCCGGGATAAAAATATGGTAAAGCCTTGCATCGTCCTGAAATTTTGTGTAGGACTTTTTCGTCAAATTGTAGGCTTAAAGATGCTCACGCTCAAATCTAGTATCTATGAAGGCTAAAACTAGCTCAAATCACTCCTTGTAATGTTAGGTAGGTAGTTCTCTTCTTAAAATTTTCTATAAGACCTTTTGGTAAAACTGTCAACTATTTAAACATTGAAAACCATCCTACGATGAATCTTCCGAGTAGACCAGACTACTCGAGTCTTCGCACAGTTCATAATTATTATGGAACCATTTTATACAAGTGTAAATTAAAAATTTATAACACCCCCGACATAACATTCCGCGCCTACGATCCAAAGTATCAGAGTTTTCCAAAACATCATTTTCAAATAAATATTATGTATCTAGGCAACGTGACAGCTTGACATTTGTCAATTGACATAATATTATGAACCTAACGGTTATGTAACCTTCTTTGATACAAGAAAACTAGAAAAGAGCTGATAACTCTTAAACGGCTGCACCAATTTTTTTGGATTATAGCTAAGAACACTCTCGAACACCTTTCAAACAAAAAAAAAATTATTAAAATCGGTTCATTCGTTTAGGCGCTACGATGCCACAGACAGATACACAGATACACAGATACACACGTCAAGTTTATAACACCCCTCTTTTTGGGTCGGGGGTTAAAAACTGTGTATGTGCTTACAGATGACTTCTGATTTCTGACATACTATATTTAATAAGTGACCTAACTTTTTAATAGATACTGAGAAGATTTAGTACCTAACTAAGGGTAGTTTTAGTAACTAAGGATCGTTTTATGTAACTATCTAAAACCATCCCAACTAAAAGCTGCACACCATAAAAGAATGGCACTTTCCTATGCAGTTTCTCTATATAAAAAGCTTTAGTACCTACGATTTTTTTTTTGTTTAGACTACAAAAGAGTGTATTGGTTTCCCTGAACAATGGAGCGAGCAGGTGCGTCGCGGGTGAGGTGACAACGGCAGGTGTGTGAAGGAGCCATTGCCACTAAAAGTATTATCGTTTAGATATTATGTACTCGTACCTGGGAACTGGGAAGTAAAAAAATTGCGAAATAGAAAAAACCGGTTAAGTGCGAGTATAAGTATATGTTATTTCAATTTTTTTATTCAAATTGTCCCTAGCTGATGCCCGCGACTTCGTCCGCGTGGATTTAGGTTTTTAAAATCCCGTGGGAACTGTTTGATTTTCCGGGATAAAAAGTTACCTATGTCAATTTCCGGGACGTAAGCTACCTCTGAACCCATATAAATCGGTTAACCGCATAGACTAAGAATCCCGTGGGAACTCTTTGATTTTCCGGGTAATAAGTAGCCTATGTCCGTAACCGGGATGTAAGCTAACTTTGTACCAAACATCAAAATAGGTTAAACTGTTGGGCCCGCGAGAAGCTAACAGACAGATAGACAGACACGCTTTCGCATTTATAATATTAAGTATGGATGAAACAATTCGTTATCATCATCATCATCATTATAAACAAGCAATGAGTCAATAATAATGCATAACGTGCAAACACCTCCCATTCGGCCGCTCGCATGTACCAACACAGTAATTAATCGGCATAAACGGGACTATACACCGCATAATGTTACTCCTGAGTACATTGGAACGACCGGCAATCCCTCGAGTCTCTGGTATTTACAGTGTCAATGTGTCGGATAATCGTAGGCATAGTGCATACATTTTGAGGAAAGTCTCGCCTTATTTGGTCCATGTATCAATTAATGTCATGTCAAAGTATGATTTCATTCTTTAGTCTGAGGGTTAACAGTACTTTTGACAAGACAGTTGACACCTACAGAGCAAATATGGCGAGTACTTTCTCAAAATGTATGCATTAGGCATACTTTAATTAGACATACATTACGTACAAAGAAAAGTCAAGATAATTATTTTATTGTAAAGGCTTTTAGCCACGTTTTCATTATCAAGCAAGTTTCCATTATCACGCGCGCCGTCAAGCAGACCTACTTACTGGTCACATAAGCAGTGATATAGCTGTGACAGCAAAACAGCTGTTCGACCTACATTCGCACTCGTTAATAATGCCATTGTATCTCATCGGGAGTCTCTTTCTAACACACTCGGTGATAGGGTTGAAAAAAGTTTAATAACTTGGTTTTTGTGAGGAAAAGATTATCTTCTACAATTTTCCGAAAAAGATTTGTATTGGTGGATATGTTTTTCAAACTGAACTTGAAAGAAAGGTGTCTACAATTTTATTGATTTGCTGGCCATTTTTGACATCTTTTTCAACCCACCATTTAAATTAGGCTATCAATTACTGGTTGGGTGAAGACTCTTTGATAAAGGCCATGTACCTACACCGTTTATACATAATATTTATTTATAAATTATTATTTTTAGAGATAAGTATTATAATTAAAAGAAATGAAATTATAACATAATAAAGTTATTTAGTGAATATTTTTTCATAAATTGCTTGAAGTCACTTTAGCAAACGAAACTTATTCAGCTCTGCATTGCAGCAATTTACCTTAACGGCTTAACAATTTATTAATTAATGTTTCCAAGTCCGCCGCCAATCAATTAGCTCCGTTGTGTCAAAATACTTAATCAGACTACTAAAGTTACCCAATTTTTAAATGTATGCACTTTCCCTTTATGTTTCAAACAACAAATACGATAAAACACGTAATAAGATGATTTGCTATTGGGCGACCCAATTAGGCATACATAATGGTGCTGATTCTGAGCGCAACTAAATTTAAGAGTATTCGCATCTTTTTCTTATCAATGTAATAAGAAAAGGACAGAGTAACCTGATTTAGAACTGTCAAACCTTTTGACTTTAAGTGTTAGTCGGGAGCCTATTGTTTGTAAAAAGAAAAAGACGCAGATGCTCTAAATTTAGTTTAGAGAAAAACATCGGAACCGACGACAATATTCGGCACGTTCTTACAATAAAACCTTATATTGATAACCCTTGATAGCACCAGACTGACCCCGATGTTAATGACTTATCGTCTTTTTTTGCACAGACTCAATTAAATCGACGCTGAATGTTGTTTGGACAAACTCACAGTTTTTGAAAAATGATCGTTAAGCTTATGAAAAAACTCAGTATTAGTTGCGACTTCGGTTTGTATCCAATACCGGTTTTATAACGAAAACTTAACAGGGCTCTCTCCGTCACTCGTTTCATAGAATCGTAGTTCCAATTTCATTTGAATATTAAGCAACCAAAGTCCATGAAATTCTGTCCATGAATGTCTGTGGTGTTTTAGATTTTTCTAAAAATATGTACTTAGTTTTAAAATTACAGGGGTTCAAAGATTTGTATGAAAATTTTTAAGACCGCGTAACTTTGAAACCGAATATTTTAACAGAAATCTGGAAAACCACAGACATAGATATTAGTTTCTAGAATATGTCTGCATCATGGACTTTGGTTGCTTAATATTCAAATGAAATTGGAACTTCGATTGTATGAAGCGAGTGACGGAGAGAGCCCTCTTAATAATCGAAATATCGATGTGACAGAATCACAAAAGTTATGTACCATATTTATATGAATATCGCTAAAGATATATCCTACTTATATCGACAACCTTACAAGATACTCCTTATACCTTGGGCTCTTTTCCCGTGTAGGTCGGTCCGTTTAACGTGAGAGCACTGGTGTAGTTCCCTGTATCATTCCAGCCAGCAGAGCTCATTCCAGAATCCTAGCAGCATCTCCCAGGGTGGTGACGAATTCAGGGGAGTTGCTTGGGAGTCAATGCAGATTTCGCATTGGTCGGAGATCACGTTGCATTTGATCAGTATATCTACGTGTTTGTTAAGCTGCAACCTGTGCCACTTTTGATATCATGTCAGGACTCTTCACTCTACCACCGATTCAGAAATTTGATTTAATGACTAGTGTAAATTAAAAATTTATAACACCCCTGACAAGTGAAAGTTACAGTAACTAGAAAAGAGCTAAAAACTTTCAAACAGCTGAACCGATTTTCTTAGATGATAGCTAAGAACACTCTCGATCAAGCCACCTTTCAAACAAAAAAAAAAACTAAATTAAAATCGGTTCATTAGTTTAGGAGCTACGATGCCACAGACAGATACACAGATACACACGTCAAACGTATAACTCCTCTATTTGGGTGGCAAAAAGAGCTAGCAAGAGGCTCAGTACTTACAAGTAGAGTACTCTTAAAATCCGCTCAGCGAAAATGATTCGGAGAACAGTAGAGAATTTTTCAATTAGATGTTAAATATTTATGTGTCTACGTCGTCGCAGGCGCTACTAGTAGCGTAGGAGCGTAGGAGTTACTATGATTTGTTTACAGCGCGCGAGCCGATTGTGCGATCAGCTGTGCGTGACGCGAGACGCGTCATAGCCGCGCCGAGTGACGTGTGATCGTCTACGACCACGTTAGCATTAGAACGGGTTTGCACTTTGCACACGTCGACAACGTTCATAGATTTCGAGTATCGAACACTCGCAACACTAACGACGCGTCTGAGTAAAATTGACCCATAGCGTATTTTGAAGTGAAAACTTCTGAAGGTGCGTTGGGCGGTTTTGGGACGGGTAAATATTTCAAAGTCGTGTGATGACCGATACGCTAATGTTCATAGTGATCGAAGTGCCGATAGATGTACATAAAACTAAACTGTTACTATTTTTTTTTTTAATTTTTGTTAATTTGGTCTATTTTACTCGTATATCGATACTCAAAATCGATCTACGATGTCAGATGTGCAGATTCGTACTAAGCCCACAGACCACCTTTGTCGTCATGATCTATCGCGAGTGATTGTAGAATTGTTACGTTTGATTAAACGAATGTGTATCTTATGCGTACAACGTAAGGTTGCTTTATGTACGGTCCGATTGAGTTGACAGTGAAAAGCTGTTGCTGCAATTTGAATATCTATTGCACACAAACGCAATAGCTACCTACATATTTAGTATTTTTCTTTATCATGAACTAGATGTTAGTGACTTTGTATTTAGGATTTTAAGAATCCTCTGAGAACTCCATGATTTTCCGAGATAAAAAGTACCTAGCAACGGCCCGTTTCCGGGATACAAGCTGTACCTGTGCCTGATTTCGTCAAAATCGTTGTGACGGACAGATAGATAGGTACACTTTCACAATTATAAAATTATATCTATTACGTATTTATATTACCTATGCATTGTTTTCACTTTCCAGTGTCATATTTTGATAATTCCTGTTGATGATCGTGACTAGTTAGGTATAATTAATACATTGTTTTTTTCTATTTTTTTTTTTGGAATGATTATACCAATAATAGATTTTGTGTTGGCTTGGCCTACGTGAAATAAATATGCTTCATCTTACATTCGACAATTCTTGTATACCGCACCGTCATCGAGCATTCATTTGATTTAATCGTAATTAGTAAGTAATGCATTCCATTACTTACTTAAGTATATCTATACTAATAAATAAAATTGGAGTGTCTGTCTGTAATTTCGAAATAACTACCTCATATTAAGCTCATATGGTTATTTGAACGATACCATAACTGAATCACACGTTTTTAAAATTTTTGTCTGTCTGTCTGTCTGTCTGTCTGTCTGTCTGTCTGTCTGTCTGTCTGTCTGTCTGTCTGTCTGTCTGTTTGAAAAGGCTAATCTTTGGAACGGCTGAACCGATTTTGACGGGACTTTCACAGGCAAGTAGAGGATTGACCAGGGCGTAAAATAGGCTACTTTTTTAACCGACTTTTAAAAAGGGAGTTGTGTTTTTCTACCTATGTACACCGAAATCTCCGAGATTTCTGAACCGATTTGCGTCATTTCTTTTTTAATCGATAGAGGAACTTTGCGACATTGTTTCATAAAAAATTTGGAGTCCAACTCCTCAATCCTGATGCTGCAGGGGATCTGACCAATCCACGCGGGCGAAGCTGCGGACATCAGCTAGTATTAAAATAATTCTTTAATGCTACTATTGCATTGATCGGGGCGAAATTGTAGGGATATAGAGATTTTGCGATCACTTCTAGGTACATTACTTAAAATATCATAAAGAGGAAAAGTTGTAAGTTTGAATGTATGAGGTAATCCCCGAAACTACTCATACGATTTAAAAAATTATTTCACTAATAATAATTAGCTGCATTATCCCTGACTGCTATAGGCTATAAATATTATCTATATGCTATAATTTTTTATCAAACGGTCGCGGGCAAAATCTAGTTTCTAAATGAACTTCAATCGTTAAATACCGGTGACTCAAGCAATCAATACAGAAAGAATGTCTTAATAATCAATTGTTACATGATATTCAATACTCATACTACTTCACTCCACAGCTGCTCATACCTTACCAGGCTTCCACAATTATCCCGACTCTTCATACACCTAGTAACTGTCATGAGTCATGACCTCTTAATTACCTGCGATGGTTTTAAATATCCCCTCACTCACTAACACGTTTACACATTGACTTTGTCCTTGGTTCAAAGAAAACTGTGGGCGTAGTCTGTATTCAACCTTGTAGTCGCCCACAATATTTTGTCACTGTGTTACAGTGACCGCAATTGGCTTATATCACTTGTATGTAGGAATTTCGTCTGGTCTTGATTATTTATTAATTTATTGTACAACATGTAGCTATACGTATCTTAACTAAATTTTTAGGGGTCACTTTGTTATCTGTCTGTCTGTCTGTCCGTCGTGTCTGTCAAGAAAACCTCGCATTTATAATATTAAGTATGGATCCATTCAAAAAATAACTAAATGCTTAACAATTTCAGAGTCCTACAATGAAATAATTTTATTATTATATAAGTATGTTTATGATATAATAATATATACGAACTGAAAATAGGAAGCATAATGCCAATTTTGCATCTAAGCCTATATTCGATAACTACTGGTCGATTGCGGGAAACCTGCATCAATCATTATTACAATCGCAATTGTTGTGATTGGCAGAATTTATGACATTCTCGTTGCAACAATGCATTGTAGCCAATGGTGAGCGAGCGTTAACCAATCAGAGGCGATTGCGATCGTGACATTTTAGCTGTCATTCTACCGCAATCGAGCAGCTAGTTTTAAATAGAGCAATTAAAGTATGGTTTATAATTACTTGAGTCACAAACTGAACTGTGGCTGAGTACAGAAGCCCCACGTAGGGGTGAAATGAGGGCAACGCGTACGACAACTAGACCTATTTCTGCTGAACGCGGCTAAAAATATACGCTGGTTATTATGTGATCACGGTACTCGTACAATACGCGTCTACTATGTATTATTTATTTTATTTATTTAAACATCTGTATTGCTTAATACTATAACAAAGAATAAAATACAGAATGGACTTAAAAATTTGGCTTCATTATGTAAGTATGTAGGGTTCATTATGTATGCTTCGTTGGTGATATGGATTCGCATTTGGCAATAGTTTCTAAGCTTATTTTGAAATAGGGCTAAAACGAATAACCGTGACTCTAAACGTGAGGATGAATTAAAATGACGATTTAGTGTGCCTTTTTTTTAGATACAAGCTGTTAGCCCTTGACTTTTTGACCCTTATTTTACCCCTTTAGGAACTGAATTTTCAAAAATCCTTTCTTAGCGTCTTTTTCTTAATCTGCATGCCAAATTTCAGCCCGATCAGTTCAGTAGTTTGGGCTGTGCGTTGATAGATCAGCCAATTAGTCAGCTTTTCCTTTTATATAGGTATACAGATAAGTTTGGAAATAGAAAGCATAATGACAATGTTTCAAATCTTCGGCAGAAGTAGACGTTACTTTGCGGAAGTCTATGATACAAATACGGTGAACATCAAGCTTAAACTGCTATAATCCGCTTAACCAGATAATATATCTATCTGTTTGTCTACTACTCGTGTATGTAAATAAATTTAATATGCTTCCCGGGCGATATAGAAGTTTTTGGATAATTTGGCAATGGCTTCTAAGCACATTCTGTTCTGAAATAAATCTTGACCGAAAAACCGTGACGGATAAGCTTTTTGTACAGTATATTCTATTTTCCATCGTTTCAAAGCATATATTTTTTAGTCGAAAGTATTTTTGTGAGTATTTTGAATTAATTACTTAATATTTTATATTAGTACTAAACTAGAGCGCTTTTATTGAAAAGAAAAAACATGATGATTACGTCCGCACTGGAGTAGTGGGTATATAGAGCTTATTTACTTTTACTAGTATATATAAAAGAGCCTGCAAAAGCCTACTAAAATAAAGCATAACTATTTTGAAATAACTATTAAATAACCAGGTAGGTAAGCGAGTTCAAAGTTTTTATGAAAATTATTATGAAATACTTTTCATTTTCATACAATCATTTTGAAAACATTCTAGCTTCATTCTAGTCTATTTCATCGCGCTACAAGCTTGAAGTATTATTTAAAATCATCCTTAGAAAACTTGCGCTTTTTATGCAAGGCCCAACAGAGTGTCTATAAGTTAATTATCATTAACTAGCGACCCGCCCCGGCTTGCACGGGTAGCTTATAACGATTTTCTTAGGGATCTCTTATTATTTGAAAATACAAGTGTAAATTAAAAATTTTCAACACCCCCGACAAATAATTTTCAAATAAATAATTATGTATATCTAGGCAACGTCCATCTTGACAGCTTGACATTTGTCAATTGACACTTGAATATTATGAACCTAAGGGTTATCTAACCTTCTTTTCTACAAGAAAACTAGAAAATAGCTGATAACTTTTAAACGGCTGAACCAATTTTTTTGGATTATAGCTAAGAACACTCTCGATCAAGCCACCTTTCAAACAAAAAAAAGTAAATTAAAATCGGTTCATTCGTTTAGGCGCTACGATGCCACAGACAGATACACAGATACACAGACACACAGATACACAGATACACACGTCAAACTTATAACACCCCTCTTTTTGGGTCGGGGGTTAAAAATATAGCCTGTCACAAGCCTGTCACTCAGGAATAATGCAGCTTTCCAGTGGTGAAAGAAGTTTGTTTGTAATCAATAGACTTCGAACTGAAACCACTGAACTGAGTTTAATGTTTCACCATGAGAAAGATTCTTTATTCAGAAGTTACATCTAGGCTGTACATATTATAATATATGTAGGTAGGTACTAGGTACCTATATCAAATTTCACCCGAACGAAGCCTGGCGGATCAGCTAGTTACCATACCTTAAATCACCATAATACTACCATAAATTACCATAATAACAAACCTTTGCCCTACTTTACAAAGGGTTTTCAACACTGTATATTAACGATTTCGTATTAATAATTATCGTCGAGTATATCGCTTTTCCAGTAATTAATCTCATTATTGAGTCGAGCACCGGCGCCGCAGCAACTTCCTGGCGATACCGGCCGAGTGCTGCTAAATATATCATGCCATCGCTGACACACGCACCTACGTGCAGCCAGACCAGCTTTGACGGATAGTTAGCGTAGTATTTCCCTTTCAAAATTCTTACCTACCTGTACCTGTAAGGTCGAATAAGCAGACTTCTAAGAATATCGCTTTTCCAGTAATTAGTTTTTCCAGTAGTAGTATCAAAGCACAGCTCAAACTACTGGACGGATCTGACTGTTTGACATACAGATAGCTATTATGACGTAGACATCCGCTAAGAAAAGATTTTGGAAAATTAAGGGGGTAAAACAAAACAAACAAAAATTAGGTTTGATATTTGTGTAGTCTACTAAATACGCTAGTAGACTACTAAAATTATTATAAATTATAACCCTTCCTTTTGATTTTGCCGTAGTCGGGTAAATAGTCAGGCTCCTAAGCTACAAACCTAACGGGAACTCCAAGATAAGTGGTTATCGTGTTAGGGCCTAGAAAAATACGATGTTATTGTGAGAGCAGCCAGTATTGGATCAGCTGCCGTTATAACGACGACTGCTTTCATTCCACGCTCTGGAAATTGCTTTGCGGACATAGGGCAGATATTGATTTATTTCTTTTATTAACCCCCGACCCAAAAAGAGGTGTTATAAGTTTGACCTGTGTATCTGTGTATCTGTCTGTGGCATCGTAGCTTCTAAACTCATGAACCGATTTTAATTTAGTTTTTTTTTGTTTGAAAGGTGGCTTGATCGAGAGTGTTCTTAGCTATAATCCAAGAAAATCGGTTCAGCCGTTTGAAAGTTATCGGCTCTTTTCTAGTTACTGTAACCTTCACTTGTTAGGGGTGTTATAAATTTTTAATTTACACTTGTTTAATACTAGTGACCCGCCCCGGCTTCCCACTGGTGCTTAAAAATAAAATATAGCCTGTGTTTACTCAGGCAGAACGTAGCTTTCTATTGGTGAAAGAATTTTCAAAATCGATTAAGTAGTTCCAAAATTACTTTCTTCAAACAAACTTACTTCTTGCAAACTTAACTTCTTTAAAATATTAGTATAGATAGCAGGTATAGACTAGCTGACCCATCCTAGCTTTGCTCAGGTGGAATACTTGAAAATCAGTGAGGGAGTGAATTTTTCAAAGACCCTGAAATTCCAACCTAGATGGACCTCGAGATAGCTTTCTATGAGGCATGATTGTCGCAAGCGCAAGTCTATCTTATCTATTACACCATCCAGCAGAGTTCAAATATAAAATGATATGCGCTGCAGAATTCCGTTTGGAACACGTTATGTAAAATCCTGCCTAGTTTTACAAATATCTCTTAAATGTATTTTCATTCACCTACACATAGGTGACATAGAATGAGCAATACCTGCCCTGGCATTGAGTGGCGCGCAAAAAAATGTGTCAAAAACTTCAAGTCCACGATACGGTGACATTGACATAGTTCTACGGACTTCCTGCCAGTTAGGCTCGGACTGCACGAAGACCATTTTATTTTTAGAGTTCCGTACCGAAATGGTACCAACGGAACCCTAGCTTAGTACTAGCCTAGTAGCCTCTGCCGCCTGTCCGACCGTCGGTCTTTCTGTCTGTCTATCAGCGGGAGCTTTACCATATGAACCATAATAGGTGGAGAGTTGAATTTTTCACAGACTTGTATTTCTATTGCTGCTATAAAAACGTGTTATATCTTGTACCTACGGAACCCTTCGTGCGTGAGTCCGTCTCGCACTTGAGCGCTTTTTTTTTAATTTACGCACTAGCTTCGCTTGGCTGCAATCAAACCGGCTATGCTGGCCAGTGATGATGCAAGCTAGAAGATGCTTATGCTCTTAGCATGAAAGTTATGATTATTATCACTAATCTCAAAAATCGTTGTGATTGGCTTTGAAGTTATTATTGCTGCAACAGTGCATTTTAGCCAATAGGGAGAGAGTGTCAACTAAACAAAAGGGAGTTTTGTTGATTACGATCGTCACACTCGCTGTAGCATAACTACGGACGTAGCCTTCCGGTTGCACTCCGGTTCTTAAGAAGCTAATGTTTTGTAAGTTTCGCTTACTCGCGTTTCCGTTTCTTGAACACGCCCGCTTTTTATCTTATCTGGTGAGTTGTTTTTTCGGAACCGGAGGTTACGGTTTAGACTTTCTGTTTTGATGAGAGTGGGCGTGAATGGAATTGAGGCTAGTGTAAGCGACAGTTTAGTTTTTTACCTAAAAATACTGCGTGTAAAGTATGCCTAATTGAAATAAACTTTGTTTGTATTCGTCGTCGTCAACTAGATGGACGTCCGCTGCTAGAAATACATAGGTCTCTTGAAGGGACTTCCTCTCACCGCCTATACCCTATCCACGGAAAGAAGTTAGCATAGGACTCTCTCTGTTTCGTAATCCCATACAGTGATAGAGCCAAAAACCTGGCGTTAACCATTTTGAGTGTCCAACCAATCCCAAATCAAATCCATAGATCAAATCATTTATTTGCTGATTGTAGATTAGTTGCTAAGTACAAATGAAACTATGTTTTCGAATTGAATTGCGAATATTTTTTGAAAATGGTTAACACCCACTGAGTTTGTTGCCTCTATCATCTGTATGGAATTACGTAACAAAGAGAGCCCTGTACTAACTTCTTTCCGTAGATATAATATAGATCCAGCGGCTTCTTACCAGTTAGCATGTCACGCAGAACTGATAAAATCCGGTATATTCCGAATATATTCCGGCCGGTTGTATTCCGGGTTCCAACCCGGAATACAACCGGCCGGAATATATATGGTGTAGCTCCGTATAGTTCAAGCCTTACGAGTACAAATAACAATAATATTCCTATGTCTATGTCCTGCTTTTATTCCGCAACTCGCCGGAACGTTTGCCAACGTCATGTTTTTGTTTCCAGCGCGGACATGTATGTTGTATATCGCTGGTTTCCAGCGATTTGGGGACTTGTGAAATGAATTCTCGATATCTCTGGCCGTACACTTATTGCAATGGGAAACATAAAAGGGAAGTAACTAATGTTTCCGGTTGTTTGTTTTAGTCCATAGTTTATTCTGCATATTTCTCAAATTTTAAATGTGACAAATGAATTTATATTATGGATAGTTAGTTTGGCGTATCACCTTTATCATGTACTAGCCGATGCCCGCGACTTCGCCCGCGTGAATTTAGGTTTTTGAAATCCCGTGGGAACTCTTTGATTTTCCGGGATAAAAAGTAGCCTATGTGCTAATCCAGGATATTATCTATCTCCATTCTGAATTTCAGCCAAATCCGTCCAGTGGTTTTTGTGTGAAGGAGTAACAAACATACACACACACACACACACACACACACACATACAAACTTTCGCCTTTATAATATTAGTGTGATGTATTATGTTTAGCAAGGTTTTTGTAACTGTTGCAGGACTGTTGCCTTTGCAAATCACGCAGTATGCATGTGCCTTCAGGCCTAAAATGGTGATTTCACCAATTCAACGTTTAAATACCTTTGGCTTCAAATGACCCAAATGAATGAATGAACAACGTTTTAGTGGTATAGTCGGTCTGTTTATCTATGACAAGTGCATACTCCTGCAGGGCGACTTACCGCTATGAATATTACAGCATGATTTGAAACAGCTCTGCAATGCTGTAGAGTACAGCTACAGAGTTATCTATGTCTACCTAATGCAATCTAAAGTAGTAAATAATTAAGTAATGAAGATATGGTCAAATATTGGATAATAACATGCGGTTATTCAAGGGTCGGACCACCAAATTCCTAAAAGGCCGGCAACGCATCTGCGGTTCCTCTGGTGCTGCAAATGTTCATGGGTGGCGGTAATCACTTAACATCAGGTGACTCACCTGATGTAAATATCATCATCATCATGATCTACCCATCGCCGGCCCACTACTGTGAATTGGTTTTCTTTCAGAATGAGTAGGGTTTAGGGCTTAGGCCATAGTCTGCCACGCTGGCCTAGGCTTGGCAGATGTCACACACCTTTAAGAGCATTATGGAGAACTCGGCATGCAGGTTTCCTCACAACGTTTTCTTTCACTTTCCTCATAACTCCGAAAGTTAGAGGTGCGTGCCTTGGATTGAACTCCCGACAGAATACTTAACCACTAGGCTGACTAGGCTATTACGTCTCTTCGGGTACGGATCCCTGAAAACAACATTTTGGGATTAGCTGCTATTTAGCAAAGGGTCGGCAAATAGGAATCATAGCGTCCTGCAGCAGAGAGATAAACCGCGTAGCGCCGGTCTCTACTCCCTGTTGTAAGGGATTTGCGCGGACCGTTATAAAGCGTGATCCTCCACCGACTAACGGAGATTTGCTCTTCGAAGATTCCTACTAAAGGATAATGAACTTTAGAATAGGTAACTACTAATGCACTTGGAAAATACCTACCTATCTTAGAATAAAAAATAATTGAGGAGCTGGCGATTCATCTACATCTTGCATCTGTATCATCACATGCCAGAAGGTTTGATTGCATTCAAGCGCTAAAAGAAATTAAAAAAAAAAAGTAAGCTTAGGTTCACACCTAACTAGAAAAATAACTTTCACATTGTGTTAGTTTTCAAGTAGCTAAATGAAGCTTTGTAAATATAATGCACTAAGTACAATTATCACACTATCACACTAATATTATGAAGGCGAAAGTTTGTGTGTATGTGTGTATGTTTGTTACTCTTCAACGCAAAAATTCCTGGGCGGATTACGCTGAGAATGGAGACACATAGGCTACTTTTTATACTGAAAAGTTAGAGTTCCCACGGAATTTTAAAAAAACCTATACCCACGCGAACGAAGTCGCTGGCATCAGCTAGTGTGTTATATGTCTAGCCATTGCTATTTGTGAAAGAGCTGATCTCTGTACAGTGTCCTTTATTTTTGTCGGCGTACGCTCGACTACACTCAGATAAAAGGCTTGAGGACGTTTCTTACTGAGTATTAACAAACAATTGCTTTAACGGAGACAATACATTCGCTTGCTGTAAAAAAAAAAACTTGTCTTTGCTGTACCTATTAAATACTAGTTAAATAATAAGAACTTCTATAAAAGTTTTCCAAATCTAGGGATTTCACTCTGTCATCGAAATATCTTCAGTAGATATACCTACTCGTAAATGAAGTGAATTTAGACTTACTTCTTACATATTTTTTATAATGATGATTCTATTGAAGGAGCTAGCGAACAAAACCGCGTAATAATACACTTCTGATCAAAGTACTTTTTTTATTTAATTCGGACGTTCTTGACTGTATACAAATCTGAACCCATTTCCAATCACAATGACCGGAAACTGTACTCAAAATAAGTCCAAAGTTCATGATTTTGATCACTGAATACAAACTTGAATACATTTAGATGAACTGATAATATGGCAGATAATTTATTGTAAACGCAATTTCATTAAAATGCATAGTGAGTATGTAATTTGCTATTTACAAAATAACATATTACATAGTAAAGTAAAGTTTAACCTGTAATATTTTGATTTTGATGCCAAACTAAAATCCTTTTAGATTCTTGTTTCCTTTGGGAAAATATCTTATGATATCATATCTCGTATCCTCGTACATAATATCGCAAATGCTATATGACTTATATAAGATTTGTGCGGAAAGGAACTAAAAGGAATCCGGTGGGATTGCCACAGCCTAGCTACACGTAAGACATCGTGTTGGCTGCCGTTGCCAAACCGGGCCGGGATTTCCATTAAAATATACATTACCAAATGTTTTCGTAATTTAAAAGCATTGCGCTAGAATTCCCGAATGTCCCGTTTCATTTTAAAAAATACCATGAAATCGTCAACATTGTAACATCGTTTTATTAATGCATCTTCTAGGTAAGCGTGCTCCACCTGTCCTAATGTATATTTGCATTGCTCTGCATGAATTCAGTTGAATTTGTACTTAATTCCGTATTTGGTTTTGGGTCAACGTTTTACACCAAATACCCATAACTTTGTAACTCATTCAGTTTAAGAGCTAGAGACCTGTAAACACGCGGACAGAGAGACAGACAGACAGACAGACAAACAGACAGCAGAGTAACATAAATAGGGCTCCGTTTTCACTCTTTAATACGGAACCCTAAAAAGATATCGTTAATAAACATGAATGAAAAATTTATGACTTTGTGGATTTCGAAAATACAAGACTGTCGAGTGTCGTGGAGTCGGGAGACATTTTGACGAATTTATGTTTCAATCAAAAAAGTTTTAAAAATTTCACTTTTAAGTATATTTTGACATAAGTGTAATAAATGTGGTAAACAAAAAGCTTTCGCATTATAAATCTTTTTTTTGTGCAAAAATTGCAAATGAAGATTAAAGAAACGATGTGCACTTAGGTACCTACTTATATAAAAAGTAGGTATGATATATTTTTAACCCCCGACCCAAAAAGAGGGGTGTTATAAGTTTGACGTGTGTATCTGTGTATCTGTGTATCTGTGTATCTGTCTGTGGCATCGTAGCGCCTAAACGAATGAACCGATTTTAATTTAGTTTTTTTTGTTTGAAAGGTGGCTTGATCGAGAGTGTTCTTAGCTATAATCTAAAAAAATTGGTTCAGCCGTTTAAGAGTTATCAGCTCTTTTCTAGTTTTCTTGTAGAAAAGAAGGTTAGATAACCGTTAGGTTCATAATATTATGTCAATAGACAAATGTCAAGCTGTCAAGATGGACGTTGCCTAAATACATAATTATTTATTTGAAAATGATGTTTTGGAAAACTCAAATACTTTGGATCGTCGGGGGTGTTATAAATTTTTAATTTACACTTGTATTGAATGCTATCGTCAGCTTCGTTCAAGTGGTATTTCTGAAGACCCTTTCTTAGTGGGGTCTACGTTTTAGCGAACATAAAAAAATCTATAGTTTGTAGATACCGCGGTTAGAACTTTAAATACGTGTTGTCTAAAGTAGCTACTAAGTCTAAAAGAAAAAGTTATAGCAGGAAAAGTGGAAATTGTGTTTAGAATAATAAATGTTCAACTCATTTTCATTCTAGTCGAATTCCAGTATAAAGGCAAAGGGGAAAATATAAAGTATCAGATATAAATAACTCTACCAGTAATAAAACCTTTCTCTAAAACTGAATAGTATAATCTGCTCTGTGATCTTTGCTTACTGGAGGAAAGGCCCGAGTTATGCTTGAAAGCTGTGCAAACATAAGTTTCACACTTAATTTATATTTATTGTCTAGGAAACTATGTTTTCCTTGCATTTCGTTCAGGCGTCGACGCGACGCTCTTACTTGCATTGCATTGGACGAGGATTGTGTCTACCACAGAATTAAGAATAGGTTTAGAAATGGTAAAGGAGTAAAGCTTGTCGCCATGCAGATGCCTAGTAGAACAGTGTTATTCTTAAACCAGACGTAAGTATAGCGTTTGAATTTTTGCTTAAAATTTTTCATTACACATAAAAACTATTTTGTACGTAGGTGAACTTAATAGCTAGAGGTATTCTCTTCCAGTTAACATTTGGTAATGAGGCCCGTGTGGAAAAAGCCGTGATATACAAGTGGTGAAAACGTCTTATTTGGGAAGTCGGGGGTTCGACCCGGACCTCTAATTTTTCGGAGTTATGCGTGCGTTTTAAGCAATTAAATATTTTCACTGGCTTTAATGGTGAAGGAAAACATCTGCATGCCTGATAGTTCTCCATGATGTTCTCAAAGGTGTGTGATTTCTGCCAATCCGTACTTGGCCAGCGTGGTAGACTATGGGCAAACCCTTCTCTTTCTGAGAGGAGACTCGTACTCAGCGGTGAGCCGGCAATGGTTGATCATGATGAATGTGGACAGGGTTATAGAAACAGTTAGAGATTAATTTACCTTACCTATTTGTTGGAATTTGGTTTTAAATGCTGTGTAAGTTTTTGATAATAAACGGCGACATGCTCTCCTATTACAGATACTAATTCTATTAACTTATTTAGATTTCTGTGGTAAGTACCTGTATTGTACATGTTATAATGTTTGTACAACTTGCTCCTTGAAATGCGTTTTAAAATATTCAAACGTATTGTAAATGTTTACAAAGCTGAAAAAATATAGTCTAAAGTGTCGTAATGTGTACTTCTGGTAGGCAGTCAAATTAAAATTAAATTGAATTTTTACCTACCTGCAATTACTTATTAACTGGCTGAGAACCTTTTTGGTGAAGGGATGCGATCTTTTAAGCAGGAAGTTTTGGGTTCGATTTCTGACTGGCATAATTTAGAAATTAATCTCATAATACCTCGAATCTTGTCTGGTACGAAGTGACTACCTACCACTCGTAGTCAAGCATTTTGTCGTTCCAATACGATGCTGCGTGGAATCCGATAGGTTCAATAAAATTATCATAACTTAACAAGTCTTTTGATATAGTATTACTGTAATACAGACGGATAAAGAAGTTACCACTATCACAGCTAGTGCAAGTTAACGTGATGGAGATGATTATAAAGTAGCTAAAATAAAAGTTAAAACCAAGTCAAATAGCTTTATAAGCTAAACTTGCTTCAGCTCCTATAAAACCTTTCACGAAGTAAGTTTCCTGTCTTTGTTTTCAAAGTTTCGTCCAAACGGGACTTGAGCATTCATCCATGTATGGGAGTGTCGAAATAATGGTGTGTAATATCAATTAAATTTAGCATTAACATCGATTCAGGCCTGTTCGAATCGATTGTTCGTGTGAAATCGATTGTTTTGATGCTCGTAATTGCAACCCGATTGTGTTAAGGTTTCTGACCTTTGGCTGTAATAAAAGCAAAAGGTTCCAGTGTGTGGAATATTTTGCTTTCATTAGCATGTTTTGATAAAATATTATTTAAAATAATATCTTATTACTAATGCGAAAATGTATTATTTGTTGGTTTGTCTTGCTATCAGGATTCTTGTGATTTTTGCATGGATTAAAGGTATATATTTATTAAGTTAGTTATAAAAAGACCTGGAAAGCTGCTGGTTACTTTTTATATACTAACCTACTAGTTTTCCGCGAATCCGTCTGGTAGGATTTTGGTTTTAAAATACCGTGGGAACTCTTTGATTTTCCGGGATAAACCTACATATCAAAGGTCTTGAACTATATCCATGCAAAAAATCACGTCGATCCGTTGCTCCGTGGTGACGTGATTGAAGGACAAACCTAACTAACAAATAAACACACTTTCGCATTTATAATGGTTGTTAGGGGCGATGCGAATTTCGATGTATGATGGAAATGTGTTCGAAATGAGTTCAGCGAATTCGGCGTGTGAAACTTCGATTGTTATCGCCATACCTGTCGAATCGTTTCAGCGGCTCGTCGATTGTCGAGTTTGTTTTTATTTTCGCGCCTTTGTGAAGCGACCGAAACTGTTTCCTTTTGTGCGTTTGAAAATAAGTCCCATCGGAATGTTGATAAAATACTTCTTGTGCGATTTAATTTTTAGCTGAAGCTGGAAGATAAATTTTGTATAATTACGGAATTATATAGCGATTGCCTCTTATAATTACGTTTCTTTTGTAAAAATAATAACATACTGCCTGTACTTGCGCAGTAGGTTACATTGATAAAGGAAACGTAATTAGGAGACAACGCTGCGCCATATTGTAAACAAATCTTTAAATGAGATATAGAGATCTGAAATTGAGAATTCACAAATTCCTCGTTCTTTTTAAATACTTTTTGGTACTAAATATTACTTACTAAATTTTGGATGACCAAAATGGTGACGCAATAAAAGAGTGAAATCTCTAAGGTAACTGATCCAAAGAATAGGGCTTTATAGCGAGACTAGGGCAGCTTAGATTAGATTGATAGGTCTAGAGTTATAAAGCGGTGTTCACTTTTATATGTAGAGATCTAAACTACGTAGATTACAGTAGACAGAAGAATGCGGTAGATCAAACGTGATCTCCATTCTGACAAATTATTATCTTTGTCATTCTGTTTGTATAAATAGAGACAGAGCATTGCTTTTGCGCCTTTATACTCTGCATTGATAAATTGTTCACTCAGAATTTCCTATATCATTCTTGATGGAGCTGTTCTTGAATTTTAATTTGCCTGTTTGTCCCCAGGGCAGTGACGGACCCGCGCGATGGCCGCCGCGTGGCTCTCAAGAAGCTGCCCAACGTGTTCCAGTCGCTCGTCTCCTCCAAACGCGTCTTCCGCGAGCTCAAGATGCTCTGCTTCTTTAAACATGAAAATGTAAGTGTACCTTGAAATCTTGCTTTTAGACAGGGCAGTGATGGATCAAAAAGCTTCAAAGAGTTCATAGAGAGTAGAGGGTTATTTCCATATCCATACAAGATTATAACTTTTCAAAATGATATACCAAGTAAACTAATAATCCAAAACCATTTCGGTTTTCTGGCGCATCGCAATTGGTCGGAATTGTATTATACTCGTACTTATAATCCTCACGAAAACGAAGAGCGCGTCAAAAGCAAAATGTTCGACTTCTGCCCTGCGAATGTTTGGCCTATGCTTACTTAGCGTGTCTAAGTTTCTAATCTAGAACCGAATCTTAATTTTATCAATTTGGGTTTGGACTGTGTAGTCCAGAAAATATCAAAATTTCAAGATGATTATTATGATGATACAGAACAAAGTCACTCGACGGAACGACGAATTCCCCAGGGCCTTACTGGGCGGGTGGGAACGTGGGATCCGATTTTCAGTTTCTATGCAAATCCCGTGCAAACACGGCGACAAGCGCCGCGGACCGCGAACACTACACGCTGATCGATAACGCAAACAGTGAAAATGAATAAATTATGCTCCCAGCGCACCGTACTGTAATTATTTCCTGATAACGGCCAGGTTGGCTTAACAAATTATCAGCTTTAACAAATGTCGAGACGTTAATGCCCTGTATTTACATTTACAATAATAATTTTCTGATGGTTTTGGCTCAACTTGCGGGCTTATTCTCATGGACAAGTCGATCCCATCGTAGCTCCCTATGTAAGGCTGAGTCTACACTTATATTTATACTTATATTCATGTTTGTCGGATAGTGCTGCCGTTTATCATGAGCATTTGTTAGAACCACATAAAATCAGAATAAGTATAGAAGTGTGAAAGAAGCGTGTAATTGTTGCCGTACTTATGGGTAGTGACCCATCACTAATGTTATTTTAAAAGTAGACTTATTTGAACAGAACAGTTAAATTTACGTTACTTTGACTAGAGATATGTGATTTTGATTTATTTTTGAAATTTTTGTATGAAGCAGTTGTATAAATTCACCGACACGTGGTCTCCTTATAAAGACAACAAAGAACTATACCCTTACTACTACCTTATATAAAATTCTGTGATTAGGAATTCATCAGCCTACTACACGCCATGTCTTTTCCATGCTGGTGGGCTGGTAATCCGATACACCAATTTTTTTTTAATGCCATACGATAATTGGAATTGAATTATAAATATAAATATCTTACGGCTAGACTCACCTTATTAGCCGGAGTAGTTTCGAACCCGTCCGGTGTCCTTTTTCAATGAGCGAATTCTTTTCAATTATTCTCTTTATGTGAATTGTAGCCCTATAAACTACCGCTATACAAAAAATCTCATCGTTTTATTACTACAGTTCAAGACCCTATTACTTATTTAGCAAAAATCTTAAAATAATTCTTTTCCGCAAGGGGGACATATTGAAAAGGTTAGCGCTACTTTTAACAGAGCTCTCTCCGTCACTTACTCCATACAATCGTAGTTCCCATTTCATTTGAATATTAAGCAACCAAAGTCCATGAAATTTTGCAGACATAGTCTAGAAACTAATATCTGTGTCTGTGGTGTTTTAGATTTTTCTAAAAATATGTAGTTTTAAAATTACAGGGGCTCAAAGATTTGTATTTTTCTTTAAAAAAAGGCCCAACTTTGTGCTCGTTTTTCTAGACAACGAAGCAATTTAATGAAATTTGGAAAAACCACAGACCTAGAAAATTTAATGAATATTATGTAGTAAAAAATTATCGTTATATATTTTATATTGTTATAATTATGTGGGAACTACGAAAACCAGAAATTACACCCAGAAATCTTGAAAATTTCGTGCTGTCTCGATTTGTGCAAGCGGGGTGGTGAAGTGCGGGGGACGACACGTGAAACTGACAGAAACTGACAGTCTAAACACACGGGCCACATTTAGACTGCACCCAACTCCAAACTTGTCGATAGGTCTAACTAAATACACTGGTACATTTCAACTTGCGTTAGACGTATGCGTTACCTACTCAGACGTTGCCTGTAGATAAAAATATGTCTCATGTTTGCTGGCAATAGCGCATGCATCAAACCCTGCAAGTTGCAACTCTCTTGCAACCTATTCCTCACGCAATACGCACAGCTTTAATATTATAATTTTTGACAATGTATACTATATGTAATGCCATATCACAGGTCACTCTCTGATTTATTGCTAACAATTTACTTCCAAATGCAAAGAAATCTAAGTGTGTTGAATTCACACTGCCCAATACCAGAACCTTAAATGTCATAAATTCATTGATAAATAATCATATGTTGAAAATAAAGGAGAACCCCGTGTTTCTCGGTATAATGTTAGATGCAAAGCTTCTATGGAACACCCACATATCAACACTAGATGGTAAACTCAGCTCTGCTGCTTACACTGTTAGAAAAATTCGACAGGTACTGACGTGGAAACTGCAAAAATTGTATATTTTGCCTATTTTCACTGTATTATGTCTTACGGACTCTTGCTATGAGATAAAGCGGTAGATATTGAGAAAAAAATGTATTACAGAAAAGGACAGGACGTGCAATTTATAATTTAAAACCGCGCGCTGCCATACAATAAAAATATAAGGAAATAAGTACCTTATCTATTATCTTATAGTAGCTTCTAAATATATTTACAACTAGCTAATGCCCGCAGCTTCGCTCGCGTGGATTTAGGTTTTTAAAAATCCCGATCCTTTCATTTCCCAGAACAAAAGTTGCCTCTCCGTAATAGCCCGTCCCCGGGATGCAACTTGTTTCTGTATCACGTAAGAATATTTAAACGGATGATCCTTTTCAAATCCCGAGGGATCACCAGGATTTAGGAATGCAATTTCTTACAGCATCAGAGTTGAGGTCAACGACAAAGTGTTTACTTGATATAGATACCTTCAATATCAATTAATAATCGACACTTTTTAAATCCCATTAGCTTTAGTAGTCAGGTCCCCTGCAACATCAGGGTTGAGGAGTTGGAATCCAAATTTTTTATTGAACAATGTCGCAAACTTTCTTTATCGATTAAAAAAACTAGCCAAAATTACGCAGTTAGGTTACCTGCCTTTCATGGTTTTGAGTCAACAGGAAGTACCCTAGAGGTTTTCTTGACACACACGACAGACAGAGAGATAGACAACAAAGTGATCCTATAAGAGTTCCGTTTTTCATTTTGAGGTACGAAACCCTAGAAAACGTAGGATCGGCATTCCGAACCAGTGGTAAATTTTTCTGACCATCCAAAAACACTTTGAAGTTTACCTAAAAGTTTACAGGAATAAAAATTTATCATTGTATTCCATTCCATTTCATTCTATTCCATTCTGTTCAAAGATAAATAGATAATAAAAATATTTGTCACCGAAACAATAATTTACGATACATCGACCAATATCAATTTTACTGATGACAATCTGACTATTACCAAAGTGAACGACTACTATAATATCTATTATATACGACTAACATAATATGTATTATAAATTGTGTGCCGTTTGCATTCTCACTAGGTTCTCATTAAGTTTGTTTTATTTGGTTAAACTTTCTGGCATTTATATTGTTATGACGTTTAATTGGCAAATAGTCTGTTTATTGGCTGAAACTCAAAAATTCAGCCAATCACAACAAAGAAAATATTGTAATAATGATTGATGCAGCTTTCTGTAATTGAAAACAAAATATTTGACATTAACTTGAATGTGACAGTGTTTTCCGAATAGGGTTGCCAGAGGCCCCGTATTTTACTGGTTACCCCGTATTTCAGGATACAGAAACCTGTAATTATGAAAATAAAATACGGGGCAAATAAAACTAAATATTTTTAGGGTTCCGTAACTCAAAAGCAAAAAAGAACTCTTATAGGATCACTTCGTTGTCTGTCAGTCTGTCAGTCTTTCCGTCTGTCCGTCTGTCCATTTGTCCTTCTATCCGTCTGTCATGTGTTCATGAACAAATATTAGTATTTTCAATTTTCAAAGTAAGATAACTACATATATCAAGTGGGTTATCATATGAAAGGGCTTTACCTGTTCATTCTAAAACAGATTTTTATTTATTTTTATGCATATTTTTTTAATGCATAACAGTTTTTGATTTCTCGAGTAAAATGTCGGAAAAAATACCCGAATACGGAACCCTCGGTGCGTGGGTCTGACTCGCACTTGGCCGGTTTTTTACAAATTCAGTAGGAGCTGGCTGGTGAAATCAAACACTGACGTTATGTCCAGTAGAAAGAATATTTTCCTTTTGCGGCAATGCGTAGCCGAAACCCACTCGATATTGATCATGGTCGTAGCCAAGGCGGCGGGGCTTGGTTTGAGGATGTAAGCCTTTTTTTATACAAGTTAGCCCGTGACTTTAATCTATTCTAGTGGTAAGTGATGATGCAGTCTAATTTCTTGGCCGTTAGGGCCATACTAACCATATAACTAGCCATGACCGAAGCCTCCCACCAGACCAGAAATTTTGAAATGGCGACTGCGCCTGGGAAGCCGTCAAAAACCTAAGCCTAAAATAATACTTACACTATTTCTTGCATTTGCTTACCAATTTTTTTTTGGAAATATATCAAACATTTCGCGCTCACTTCACTCGCGCTTTGAATTTCTATTACTTGGTGTAAACCCCGCAATTTCGTTTGCATGAATTTAGATTTTTAAAAACTCCGTGGGGGATTTTCCGGGCTAAAAAGCCGCCTAAAAAAAAGTCTGGGATGCAAGTTACCTCTGAATAGTAAGTACCAAAATTTTGGTAAAGAAGATGGGCTGTGAAAGGGTAACAAATAGATAGGCAAATAGATATATACTGTCGTATTCGTAATATTAGTATGGATAGGAAGCTTTAAAAATAAAATCTTGCTATGGCTACACTCGTTTCCCTTTCACTTTAATTTTTTCTGTATTGAACCAAAAACACTTACGCTCACTGCGCTCGCGCTTTTTTATTGTTGTATTTTATCTCACTGTCAAATTGAAAGGCGAAATTCCACTAACCAGGTAATTAGCCCATAAAGTTGAGCGAATGTTTTTTCCTCATGACAGGATTCAGTTCCGGCCCTAATAAAACCTCTCCCGCAATCGATTCCTGGCTACGGCCATAGTATTGATACTGTGAAGGTGGAATTACAAATTAAATGTAATTTTAAGTTGAAATGAGAAGATTGTATGCATGAAATGTATAACATTTTGCTTTACAACACTAAGAGTTTTTAAAAGCTATTTAAATAAATAAATCTTTTATTTAAAACCACATTGCAAACACAGTTCACCAATCAAGATACGGCAACATACAGAGAAAAAATACAAAACTTATAAATAAACTGAAATATCTAAATAGGCTTTCCATGCATTTCAGAGAGAACCACCGCCTATTTCTTCAAATACTTCAAATTTTCAAATTTCTTCAAATCTAAACCCCGTATTTTTGATGGTGGTAGCCTGTAAATCAAAAAGAGCCAGGTGGCAACCCTACTTCGACCTAGACAGAATGAAAAATTGTTTTCATTACTCGGTATGCCTACTGCCATAGTGTGACAGAAAGTGTGACGGTAGTTGTGACCTCTGATTGGCCGACTCTCTTTCACTATTTGCTAAAATTGATGATTGCAACAACAATTTTTTCTTTTTTGTAATCGAAAACAGAACACGGACGTCAAACAGGTTGACTAATTGCAATCATTTCTGACCGGCTAACATTGTTCCGCTAGTGGCTCAAACTCACTGTCGCAGCAAGAACATGGTAAATTCAGCCAATCACAGCAATTTGAAATTTGGTTATCACAAATGTACCGATCTAGGAACCGAGAATGCACGAACCAGGGCAGATAGAGATAAGAACAATAATATCATACGTAGGAAATCGACGGGGGATCGTTGGCAAGGATAGCCTTAACCTACGAAATTGGAAATTGTGTCTTGAATTGAACTGATGGAATTGAATTGTTTAACAATATTGTTAGCTAAATTTCTGTACAACAAAAAGTAATACAAGACTTTGTTTTCAGGTGTTATCGGCGTTAGACATCCTCCAGCCGCCAAGCCTCGACTTCTTCCAAGAAATGTATCCTTTGAAATTTTTCCTCGTAGCACTGCGAAAACATTTAGCACCTGATTTGTGTTATTTTATAAACCATTAGCGACCTTTAAGTGCGCCTTAAAGTGAATTTAATGTTTGCAGACTAATATAATTATTTATTAGTATATTTTTTGTTCAAAAAAGATTTCCCCTCCAACTAAGCGTAAAGTTGTGTAGGAGTAGATACAACAATAGTGCAACGGGTGGGGTTTGAACCGCCGACCTTTCGGTATTCAGTCTGCTCCTCAACCGTTGAGCTATTGAGGGTCAAATTAGTATACTTATAGGTATTATACCAACCCTAAAGACGATTTCTTCTGTCTATGTATTTAAGTTTCGATGAGACAGCGTCTCAAGGACGAGGAGTGATCGAATTCTCGCCCGCCTGAGGACATTCGCCCTCCTGTCTCGTTTTACGTCTTTGTTCGGCCTCCGGAATTGGCCTTGGGGTGTAGGGCCAAATTTCTTCACACTTGATTACGGCTATTAACAAACGAACCAACTTGGTTGGCTCTGATATAACCCGAGCAAATAGAATTAATTATAAGGTAGAGCAGTTTTAGACAAAACCAGGTGTCAAAAATTCCCTATTACAGTCAACAGTGAGAAGCATCGGTGAGAAGTTATTGAGGGTAAGAGATATGGCGTAACTTTGCGATTAATTTAGTCTTATTATCCTCATTCATTCACCCTTTATCTTATGACCACATAATATACAACCAAGTTGCTAGTTGGTATAGTGCCATAATATGGTAGAGTAAGTTTATTTGTTGCTAAATATGACTATTTCAGCAATGATTATATTTAGAGTTTAAACTCGTTTCGAAGCTTATCTATATAATCATCTACACACAATTTATAGTTATAGGACAGGGTACCTACGATTAGTATCTATAGAGAGTTATAGCTTATTTTATTTTGAGTATTTCGACGAAAGGAGTAGGTTTTGAATAGCGGAAATAATGAATGTTGGTAGATTAAATCTACTAATTTATATTATATGTTCAAGGTGTACAAAAAACCTTAATAATGTAGGTTTCTACGCTATAGAAGAGGCGCAGATTGAGCTTTGTTCGGCGACTTTCGATTTGACTGGTGTTAGGTAGGTGTTAGGTAATTTCATTCAAATTGTTAGAGCCGTTTACCAGTGAAAACATCCAGTTACAATTATATAGCAAATATCGTAAAATAATTCTATTCCACAAAGGGGACGTAATGAAAAGGTTATTATTAGCACTACTTTTTTACCTTCGAATTTGGAATTTGTGTCTGCTCTCTGCTAAATAAAATAAATACACCTACCTACTGCAATTCCATTAATTCGAGTGTGCAATTAATACATTAAAATTATCTCTTGCTTATTTTTCGCCATCGGCTCGTGATAGTGGGGTAGAGGGCTAGAGGAGGTGAGGGGGAGGGGGAGGGGGGGGGGGCGTCAGCTGGCAAACACAATATACACCCACCCTACGATTTATTCCCCTTCAGCTTTTATTGAAATTCGGCCGGCACTCGTCTGCACCGGCCTTTTCGCGCCTTGCGTAAAACTATAGTGATAAAAAAGTAATTTTCAGCTTATAAGTAAAATTTAATGACTAGCGAGCAAAAGAGCAGCCGGGTCATATTAATTTAATGATTACCAACGTCCATGAATAGATATAATTTCATACCATAAATCAACCAATAAACACCTTTTTCCTATGGCTTATTGTTGTTTATGTCCACCGAATGGTTCTGAACAATTCAATTAGCATTTAGCAATCTCGAAGTGAATCGTTTACGTCATGATCTAAAGTTGCTACAAAACTGTTGTACAGCATGTGATTAAAAAAATTTGTTTTAAAGTTACACGGGCTCAAGGATTTCCATACAAACCTTTAAACCCTTTACTAAACTAGGCATTTTTACGTATTGAAACTTTAAAACTAGGCATTTTTACGGAAATCTGGCTAACCGTAGACACAGTTAGCTTCTAAAACGTGTCTATAAAATTTCATTGGCTTTGATTGCTTAGTATTCGAATGAGAATAAAATCACGTTTTTTTTTTTAAATTCTCATTTAGAGAGCTGGATCACTAATGCGACCATGTGGCTCTCGTAGGTCTAGACTCTATACTATAATGTTGTTGTAATACTTATAAAAACTATATGACAATAATGAAATTACGTTTGTATGGAGCATTCTGAATATGGAGTGAGTTAGATAAAATAGAATGTTGTAAAATGCAAAGTATAACTATCGGCATCGGTTAACTTGAAATTCGGGAAGTTTGTCGGATTATACGTATGTTTTTATCTGCTCTTTTAATGTTTCGGGTTGCGCTATCTTTTTTGCGATGGTTAGAACCTCGCGAGACCCCTGTACCGATTTCATGATACAGACACAATTGTTTTCTAAAAAGTGTACGTTAAAAATTACGTTTGTATGGAGCGAGTGATTGAAAGTCCTCTTTTAAGGTCAAAATGAGACAAAACCATGAAAAAACAGTAGAATGTAGACCCAGTATGTGCTGCCTCACAATAAATATTGTAAAATGCAAAGTTTTAACTTTCCGCTTACTTGAAATTCGGGAAGTTTGTCGGATTATACGTATGTTTTTACCTGCTCTTTTTACGTTTTGGGCTGCGCTATCTTTTTTGCGATGGTTTAGAACCTCGCGAGACCCCTGTACCGAACTCATGATTTATTTTGTTCGCTAATGTTTCTTTAATAAAGCTGCCGAAGCGGAAAATTGTCTTTTTGGTCGCGTCTTACGCTCGCCGAGCAATAACTTTGGCGAATAATGGAATTCGAATTTATTGCTTCATTATTATCTTTTAATCGTCTAGCTAACTCGACTATACTTATCCATTGAGTACCTATAGACTAAATGTAAATGTCTCATGTCCCGGCCACATCAACGGTCAACGCCGATTTGATTATTCGTCTTCGTGGAGGTAACGATTAAAAGTTTTAAGACACTACCCGATTCTGTTATTCTACTACACACTAGAATAGAGAACCTGTAAAAACAATGTACCTACCTACTCATACCAAAACTTATAAGTATATTGTATATAATCTTATGCATTTATCATAATTTATGACTACACGTGTAGATAATATATAACGTGTGTTAAACTGAAAACTAGTAAACATCTAATAAATCATATGAAATAGGTAACACTTGAAATTGTAGTGAAGAATCTTAATCATACGCATGTTTCAAGCGGTACGATGAGTTGTTTATATTCACGCGTTGTTCGGAGCTTTCCCGTTGCATCGGGAATTACAGAAATAGATGTAGTGCTTCCGTCCGCTGACACTAAAAAGCAATGTTTTCATTTGTAGCCTCTGTTTGTTAGTCTACTCTGTAACACCTATTTTGATCTTAATACGATCAGAATAATAATAATATATGACTTGTTTTTTAAGTTTCACGTTCTGTTTCAGAAAAATCGCATTCTTTGTTTATTGAACCGTGTAAATAATAATATTCATATCTTTGGAACTTTTCCGTTGCATCGGAAATAACAGAAATGGGTATAGCTGCTTCCGTCCGTTGACACTGAAGTGCAACGTTTTCATTTGTAACCTCTGTTTGTTCATTACTCTGTGACACATTATTTTGGTTATACACGATAGTGGGTAATTAGAATAATAATAATATATTGCTTGTTTTTTTGATATTTTCACAGTCTGTTTCAGAAATATCGTTTTTTTTGTTTATTGAACCGTGTGAATCATAATATTCATCTCTTTGGAACTTTGCCGTTGCATCGGAAATAACAGAAATAGATCTAATTGCTTCCGTCCGTTGACACTGAAGTGCAACGTTTTCTTCATTTGTAATTTCTGTATGTCCGTTGCTCTGTGATTTTGATATATTTTGACATACACATATTGTGGCCTTTACAATTTAATTTTAAATCGCAATGAATTTCTCAAAAAAGAAAGTATTTTGTGTGTAAGTTATTTATCCTTTTTGATCTTGTACATTTGTATGATATGGTAGTTATTATGATAGTGTACAATAATTGGTACAAAACAATATTAACTAAGTCACTCTGATTCAGTGTGATCCTCTGTATGGAGTCATCTTCTTGTTCTAAATTCTTAAAGACCTTCGACGATTCAAAAAGGACATTTAAATGGTCTAATATATGATGAAGCAACTATTAATATGTGGCACTGGAAACTATTTGGATGATAGTAGATTAATATTGTATTCTCAATGTGTTGCGACAATAAATCATATTCACGAGTTTATCATACCGATATGTATGTACAGTAAAGCGTTCGAATAAAGGCTATGTGCTAAACAGGATAGAATCCGAATCTCGTCCAGAATATTAAGGTTTAATATTACATTTTTATTGCTCTGAAATGAATTATGTATTGTTTATGTACTGTTTTATTACATTTTTATTTATGCACTGTGATAACTTTGGATATTTTCAGAATAACTATCTATACTAAATATTTGTATTGTCGATTAAACTAATATTATAAACACGAAAGTTTGTAATTAAGTACGTATGGTTGGATGTTAAAAACTACTGGACGGATTTGGCCGAAATTTGGAATGGAGATAGATTATACCCTGGATTAAAACATAGGCTAACAACAACTATGGCACTATCTCAGGTTTTTTAAAATGAGCCTTTTTTCATCCCGTAATATTTTGCAACATAATGGAGTTCTCCATTCAAAAGTTAAATTTATATTCAAAAGTCGACCTACAGAACTTATTGAGAAAAGTTACAAAAGTTTATTTGTCAAAGCCCTACAGGGATCTTCAGAAGTTAATCGCCTACCAAAATGGAAGTTAAAATGAATTCAAAATTTATCAAAAGTTAACTAGAAAGGATGACACTTTGAAAGGGAATGCCCGTGAAATTCAAACGTCTTTTTGCGCCAATCGACGTTTGAAAACAAAGAAAGCAAATTGGCAGTTTGGTGCGCTGAGCGATGACTGCACTAAGTACTCCTTGGCTTTACATTGCATCGCCTTTGTTATAGAAATATTCTATTATTGGGCCTTCAGCTATAGTTAATAGTGCTATGAAAGGATACCTAGGATATTTTAAATTACGCATAGTTTCATTTGATCTACTGATCCTAATCTGTGAAACGAGGGGATATAGATGTATCCTAATCTTCAAGTGTAATTAAATAATCATTTTGCCGTGAAAATTTTCGCTTCTGGTGGATCATTTGATAAACATTTATCCCTGGTTTGCTATACATATTATTTTACAGCCAGTTCAAATCTTGACTCGAGCTTCAGAAAGGTACAAGACAGAATTTCATAAAGGTAAAATTGCAGCTTTTGAATAGCTTGAACATATTATTTTGAGTTTCCATAGGCATTCCCTAGCCAACATTTTTAACGCCAATAATAATTTTAAAATTCCTTTGTTTAGGTTACCTCGCAGTGATCGCGTCTCTGTTTATGGATATTCCGGCTAATATTAGACGGTAATTTTGCAAGCGGGTGTCGTAAAGAGGACCTTGAATTTCGTGCCGTGTAGCTCATCGGACTTTGAAATATGCCCCTTTGTGTTCCTAAGTATAGTCATATTTTGGGGTCGTTTCTTTGTAACGGTAGGAATGTCACTTTCCAACAAACTCTATTTTCTCACAACAGTATTTTATTAATAAACGAAGTTGAAGTACCTAGCTACTATAATAATTTTTAAGTTTTTTTTTGTAACTTTGTAGGAACTTACCGCGTATTGTGTCTCAAAGAACTGTGTGTACATAGGTTTTAAATTATTTCGGCAGTTTCAAATTAAGTAGGTAGGTATGTCATATTAAGAATGTGTATTAATTTTAGTTTTTCTCCCTACTTTTGTCAAAATATAATTCATATGACTAAATTATAATATTAGAAAAAATATAAATCTCTTTGATTTTCCTGAATAAAAAGTGTTATGTTCGTCTTCAGGATGCAAGCTATCTCTGTACTTTTCGTCATCGGTCAAACGGACGTGATGTGAAAAGACAGACAGACGGATACACATTTGCATATTTTGTAATAATAGTATGGATTAGGTTATCGTTTATTTCGTGATATGTGTGTTTGTGTGTGTGTTTAGTTTTTTGTCTGTATGTGTGTGCGTGCGTTTAGTTCTTTGTCTCGTGTGGAGTCACATCGCTGCAGCGCCCTACGCGCGCGCTTCCTAATTAGCTGCGTGGGCGCATGACCTGATTTAACCTCGACGCGTTACTCGCCAATGTTTAGCTTGGTCCTTTTCTGTGATTTGTGGCCATTAAAATGTGCACTACTTTGTTCCTAATTCCCTACTGTGAATCAATGTGGTTTTTACCACTAGTTAGCAACGCTTATAATGTACATATGTTACTGTAAAAGTTAGAACTTTGAACCTTTGTTAATCCAACTATTTCCAGTTAAAATCCAAGATTTACCAGAAGTCAGTATTTCTAAGATAAACCGGTCTTGAAAATTCATTCACCAGTAGAAAGCTACGTTATTCCAGAGTGACAGGATATTTTTTTATTTTCAAAAAAATTTGAGCCTCGTACGAAATTGTAATATAAACAACCCGTGCAAAGTCGAGGCGGGTCGCTTGTATCCAATGGCTTGAAATAGGCACTTACTTTTAGCGACTAAAATATTGAATAGCCATTGTATTTTAGTCGTGAAGAAGGCTACGCGTGAACACTTTTAGATCCAACGCCCTTGATGGCGGCGGGAGTTTTCCCCCGCATAATAAGATTTCATCTTTTATGATGCCGGTAGCACCTTGTACCGTAGCTGTTCTGAGCTCTCGAAGAATAGATTTTGTTTTAAAGCTTTAGTAGACACAAATTACAAATACAGGCTAAAGCACAGCTCAGTAGCGTATAATAAAGCAGTCTTATCCTTAACTTATCTTTGTGAAGTTGAAGTTGTAATTTGTGTTCTTATGACTAAACTAGCTGATGCCCGCAGCTTCGCCCGCGTGGATTGGTCAGATCCCCTGCAGCATCAGGATTGAGGAGTTGGACTCCAAATTTTTTATGAAACAATGTCGCAAAGTTCCTCTATCGATTAAAAAAGAAATGACGCAAATCGGTTCAGAAATCTCGGAGATTTCGGTGTACATAGGTAGAAAAACACAACTCCCTTTTTGAAAGTCGGTTAAAAAAAGTAGCCTATTTTACGCCCTGGTCAATCCTCTACTTGCCTTTGAAAGTCCCGTCAAAATCGGTTCAGCCGTTCCAAAGATTAGCCTTTTCAAACAGACAGACAGACAGACAGACAGACAGACAGACAGACAGACAGACAGACAGACAGACAGACAAAAATTTTAAAAACGTGTGATTCAGTTATGGTATCGTTCAAATAACCATATGAGCTTAATATGAGGTAGTTATTTCGAAATTACAGACAGACACTCCAATTTTATTTATTAGTATAGATATACGCTTGTTACAACTCGAACATTATAATTGCTGATAGTTCGTACAATTTGTTGACAACTAAGTATTATTCGATTTCATTCCATTCCATTTGCCTGTATGCGTCCACTGCTGGACATAGGCCTTTCCAAGAGCGCACCACCAAACACGGTCCTCCGCCTTGTTCATCCACCTGCTCCCCGCCACCTTCTTTAAAGAGGAAAAAGAAGTGTTATACATTGCAACTAGTATTACATTGTATCATTGATCAAAAAATCAGAAATGAAAGGACTCAACGTGTTGCGAAGCTGAAGTGGCAATGGGCTGGTCAATAGTTTGAAATAGTAGTTGTACTTCCAAGGTACCTACTAGAATGGCGAACCAGAAAGCGCAGCGTTAGATGACCCCCCACTAAATATACAAACTATATCAAACGAGTCGCAGGGAGCCGCTGGATTCAGGCTGCGCAAGACCGTGGCGAGTGAAAGTCCTATGTCTAGCTATGGAGTCTATCGGTTGATAATGGTGATAGTGATGATAATGATATAGTATACATGGTACAACTAGAATGTCAATAAACTCCTGAAATCCATGATACCTAATGCTGGTTTCCGTGGCACTCCGCGTCAATGATTGATGCAGGAAAAGAACACGTCAGTGTCTCCATTATATAGTAACTGCGTGCCCGTGAATCATCGTCAGTTAGCAAACAACGGCATATTAAGTGACTCAGGAATTAACAAAGACCTTAAGGTGAAATAAAGAGAAAATATTCATACGTCCGTACTAATATTATAAGTGTGTCTGTATATACAACTAAAATCATAACCCTTCCTTTCGGCTTTGCCGTAGTCGGGTAAAAATAGCTTGCATTCTGGAGAGTGACCTAGGCTTCTTTTTATGCCGAGAATGACGGTTCCCGCGGGATTTTTAAAAACCTAAATCCAAGCGGACGAATCATATAGTAGGTAAGTACTTGAGATGTCCAACTGCTGGCCAAAATTTTCCATTTAATTGTCATATAGAGACCTACTACAGCTAGGTATGTTAGAAACGTAAGGTCTGCAGCAAACTGGGTCCATAACAAATGTCCGTAATTACAAAGTTCCGACTTTCCTCTTTGGATGTTACACACTGCAACTAATGTAGCATTATGTCGGCTTGGACTCCACAATTAATGTTGGAAGCTAACCCTAAATAACTGTGATTATTTATCTGTAGACTACCTTCAGAGAAAAAGTAAAAAAAAGGTCAAATCATTTATTCAAAATTGGTTACATGTTACACTTTGATGGTCACATTTTGGATTTGTAAGGTAATGATGTAATGGTGATAATTAATTAACTTAAAACTAAAGCTACGAGGGTTCAAACGCGCCCAGGTCTGAGAAGAGACTCTTTTTAATATCATCACTTTACAAAATCTCGATTACGAGATCTCTTATAGAGATAAGTGCTTCCCTGTCCACTTTTTCTTTATTTTTATTTGTTACTACTTTCTGGTACCTTCAAATAAAATAAAAAATTACTTAAACTTATCAGAACTATCAAAGTTGTTAAGCAAGTTATTCCCAAGCTTTTCTATCATTTAAATAATCCTTTACATTGTAAAAGGATTTTTCTACAGTATTTTATACATTAACTTATGATGAAGCAGAGTAGCATCCAAAATAAATACTTGCCGTTTTTTTCAGACAGCTCAGTCCAAATTGTAAGACATCAAAGGAGACAAAGTCACAAGTATCTCCCAGTATAGGTACATATTTATAGCGATGTCATCCCTTATACCGCCGTCCTCCCCTCATTTCCCGGGAAGCTTTAATTGCTGTAGGGCCTATGGCCGCTGATTCGGGGTCCGCCTCCGGGCTCCCTGTGAAATATTAGTCTGCCTTTTTAACATAACTGAACGTGTCTATCTAGATATATGGCATATTTTTTAACGACGAAAAAAGTTTAACAGGGCTCTCTCCGTCACTTACGATATACAATCGTAGCCCCAATTTCATTTGAATATTAAGCAACCAAAGTCCATGAAATGCAGATATATTCTAGAAACTAATATCTGTGCCTGTGGTGTTTTAGATTTTTCTAAAAATATGTAGTTTAAAAATTACAGGGGCTCAAGGATTTGTATGTGAATTTTTAAGACCGCGTAACTTTGAAACCGAATGTATACGGAAATCCGGAAAACCACAGGCATAGATATTAGTTCCCGGAACGTTTCTACAAAATTCCATGGAGTATGATAGGTTAGTATTCCAATGAGAGACTAACTACGTTTGTATGGAGCCAGTGACGGAGAGACCCCTCTTAAGAACCTAACTAATTAATATGACGATCAGTTATCAAAAATACAAGAATTGCTATCAAATGTAAAGCAGTATTTAAATTTAACCCTGGTTTAAACGGATAACAGAGACAAAAACTGTGATTATATTGAAAAGTGGTACGTATATTTTATAATAATTATAGTTCATGAGAAATGCGTCTAATTCTGATGTATGACACAATTTCTAAATTAAATTCATAAATGTAAGTCTAGAGCTATCCTTTTCCGGAGCGAGCATTAAGGGATAGATCACCTGTTATTTTGAATAACAGGTCTAATTTATAAACATACTAGCTGACGCCCGCGACTTCGTCCGCGTGGATTTAGGTTTTTCGAAATCCCGTGGGAACTCTTTGATTTTCCGGGATAAAAAGTAGCCTATCTGCTTATCCAGGATATCATCTATCTACATTCTGAATTTCAGCCAAATCCGTCCAGTGGTTTTTGCGTGAAGGAGTAACAAACACACACACACACACACACACACACACACACACACACATACAAACTTTCGCCTTTATAATATTAGTGTGATTACAATTAAAATAAGTCATTGGTGACCCACCTTTTTATATCCTTTCAGTCTAAAAATATTAATGACGGGTTATTTCACCTTATACTCTACTAAATATGCCAAAAAGTACCCCTGTAAGTTTAATAAGTTCTATTTATGAACGTTATATTCCAAACTAACAAATGTCATTCGAATCATGAATAAGAGAACTTAGCTATTACCATAGACTTATTTATATTACATTACTTTACTAAACGAAACTGAATGGCAGAAGAATAAAGTAGATATTTTTCATTCTTTTATTCTTATTGAATACCAACAAACGATTATCCTATTTCATCGTCACAAGCATTCTGCGTACAGCATCTTGACTTTTACTCGTTTAACGACCACCTTAATAATGCACTTAACGGAATGAAGTAATACAAGAGAACGTTTCGCAGCGAGGCTCTGACGCAGGCACTAATTGACAGCAATGAACGCCAGGCGCGTGGAACCCTCTCGCCCTATCGGGAGTTATAATTTGTATGACGCGTGCGCCGTGCCAGCTGTTATAAAATAAATGGCATAAATAATTAAGTTCGTATTTTTAACCCCCGACCCAAAAAGAGGGGTGTTATAAATTCGACGTGTGTGTCTGTGTATTAGTCTGTGGCATCGTAGCTCCTAAACTAATGAACCGATTTTAATTTAGTTTTTTTCGTTTGAAAGGTGGCTTGATCGAGAGTGTTCTTAGCTATAATCCAAGAAAATCGGTTCAGCCGTTTGAAAGTTATCAGGTCTTTTCTAGTTGCTGCAACCTTTACTTGTCGGGGGTGTTATAAATTTTTAATTTACACTATACGCCCGAAGACTGATTACTGCTATTTTAATTTAAGTTTAGTGCTTGTCAAACAAGTGTAAATTAAAAATTTATAACACCCCCGACAAGTGAAGGTTACAGTAACTAGGAAAGAGCTGATAACTTTCAAACGGCTGAACCGATTTTCTTGGATTATAGCTAAGAACACTCTCGATCAAGCCACCTTTCAAACAAAAAAAACACTAAATTAAAATCGGTTCATTCGTTTAGGAGCTACGATGCCACAGACAGACACACCGATACACACGTCAAACTTATAACACCCCTCTTTTTGGGTCGGGGTTAAAAATATAGTTAAGAATGGTTATAAAAGTAATTTTTTGAATGTTCTTACCTTCCAAATGCCGAAAAAAAAATAATGACTTCAGCTCAGAGCATTTCAATATTCAGAGCTTATATTTTCTTTTGAGTAGTCACAGCTTTATTATGTTTATGTACGCTTTTCAGCGATTATCCGACGATATTCATAGTGAGAAATAAAAAAAAGACTCGGTTCTCTGGCGGAGTTTATTAAACTTTTTTTGCATCTTTTGAATGCACTCGAAAAGGTATACCTAATTTCACATAAATACTAAACGACTAAATTCACTCATGAACTCACGGTTCTAATGTGATGCATTCAAGAAACATGCATTCTCTGAAGTGGTGAACTATTTTTTATACGCATACCATACTTAATGCGACGCGACGCGGGAATAGAACCAGTTGTGAACTCATGTGGGTCACGTCATATTTTATCTGTGGATTTATTGCTACGTTAAACCATTTACAACTCTTCGTGAAGAATGTTTATGGAAATTATTTTCGACGCAAAAAAATACACAAAAATATTTATTTCATGTTGGCTGTGGCTCTTACATGTTAAGGCTCTATACGCACTGTGATCCAAATCCGAGAATAAAATTCTTAAAGTACCTACCATTTGTATGAGGGGTTTGTCCGTCCTTTGTGTGTGTCGATCCTTTTCTTAGAGTTAAATCCTTCTATTTGTGAAATATACAAGGTCCAAAAGTTAAGAGCAGGTTATGGAGGTCAAATCTATTTAGACCTTCCGGACTTGGTTAGATACCGGTAAACTACGATCAACAAAGATTCTATATCGATGCTGGGAAATGATAAGAAAACCCAAATATTTAGAATAGAAAGTAAGAAACTTAGGAGGGGTGTGAATTTTAGTTTAGAATACAATACATATTTCTTGTTATATTTTTGTTTCAGGGCTTTTGTATTTTAGGGCCTGACAATACAAAGGCAACCTGACCTTATTCAAGGTTTATTTATTGTCATAGTCTTACCCTATTTCGAAAAATAAACCACATCCAAGGCGGTTAATTACTGCCCATCTATGTCTGGCTAAATTTTTCAATATCAATAGCATCCTTTTATTTTTGGCTAGTCATATCTTCTTTTAATGACCTTGATATATTGAAGTAAATAGCTCACATTCTATGCCAAGTTGGTATATGTTGTTATACTCTACACTTACCGAGGGCTAACTTTGTAATAAGTATACTTTATCTAGAAACAACAATGAGAATCACCAACAAAGGCAGGCTAAAAACTGCGTTGCCTCATAACGTGAATTTAAAGGTTAGGACACACCTTCGCGATATCCCCAGATCTTCAGCAAAACTTAGGTGTCACACAAAAAGAATTCTAATAGATAAGTAAAGATAAATGTAAAGATAAGTCAAACATTATGTAAAACAAAAATAACAGCTAACTACAAGCAGAAATATCCTGCATAAAGTTAATTCTTTCTCAATATTTTTGGGCTCCGAAAATGATGCGTCGCGTTGTCAGTATAATTTATGTCTGTTGATATATTTTGTTTAATTACGAGTATAAGCAAGCATTGTGTGGGACGCCCTCCAACACGATGGACCGGCGATATAAAGAGGCTGTCAGGAAGTGGCTGAATGACGCTGAGGATCGGGTGGTGGCGCTCTCTAGATAAGGCCTATGCCCAACAGTGGATGACCACAAGACGATGATAATGATGATGATGAATTACGAGTACATAAATTATCGAACTAACAAACAGAAAACACTAACTTAAACCTAATACTTGTTTTGTTTGTTTCATATTCTCTATTGTACACCAAAAAAAAGAAAAATACAAATGTAACACAAAATAGAAGTACAAATTATTTACATACTTACTAAATTACTTGCACTGTAACTTAGTGATTGACTCTTGTAAGTAGCCCAGTGTTCAATTATGGAGGAAAATTTATTATTAGCTAGATACTAGCCCAGGTTTGGCTGTTAAGATTTTATTACATACCTCTTGAACTAAAGCCTTTACATTTTACTTTAGTAGGTAAAAGGTTCTCTAAACTTCGTGTTCTCTACATTTAAGCTCTAATTTCTCTGTTAATTATGATTGCGAAGGTGTATGCTAAGCTTAAACACCTCCGTGAAACATTAAACCTTGGCTTTATGTACCGCCTGAACGTTTAAGGCGAAAGAATCTTGTCGTAAATAACCGCTTTTATGTTATTCCATGACTTCATTAAGTTCTTCTAATGGCATAACCTGGGGAGTTATGGCACAACGGGCTTTATTATGCGACAGTATCGTTTTTTATGTGCGAAAATGATATGATTAAGCATTTTAAGTATTTACCAGTGGTAGAGTCAGTCTGCACTCACAAATTCATGGCATGACTCATGACGTAGCATAAGTTGTCCTACGTGAAATGAAGTTGGTTGAGTACGCTTGTTCGTTTAACTGAATTAAAAATTGCTTTGCAAGTAAGTAAAAAGTTGTCATAGCCTGGTCGTTAAGACGTCGGCCTCCTAGTCGGGGGTCCGATCCGCACTTGGCCAGCTCGGTAGACTAAGACCTAACCGTTTTCATTCTGAGAGTAGACTCGCGCTTTCAGTAGTGAGCCGGCAAACGGATGATAATGATGATGTTGATTTTTAAAGTAAAAAGAGAAACTTTAATTTTTTAAAGTAAATTCATAACCCGGATAGGTTCCTGAAAATATTGATTGGTTCATGGTTAATATCAAAACTATCGACTCTTTTTTATCGAGAAATGACATTGGATAGGATAGTTAATGCTAGATCCATGGACGATGGAACCATAGGTTTGCTGTGGGTAAATCGGTTAGGTTGTTACCTACCCCAAAGCCTGATGCACAGTCAATGTTTCACAGGTACATTGTGCTATTTCATCCATTGTCTCACTTTTTCTAAACCTGATATAATTAAGTTGAACATCCAAAATAAAAAGACCACCTTACGCGACAAGTAACAATAATTTATTATATTGCAAACTGTACCAAAAAGTGGCCCGTTATCAGAGATAAGAAAATATGCAATTCCGGGACACTAGAGCGCTCACCCCGTGAGTTGTTGAGATAGGGCGGCCTCTGCTAATGTATTCAAGCAATTTTGCTAACGCCCAGCCTCTCGGGACCGTTCCCTTCTCCGAGCTTCAGGCAGATTAAATTTGTACCCTTCTGTTTTTATTACTTTTAACTTGGAAACGTCGACGTTGAGGTATGGATATGTGTGAGTTTTTAGAGACACTTAGTCAACAAAATTCCGCAAGTAAAAATACATTTTTAACCCCCGACCCAGAAAGAGGGGTGTTATAAGTTTGACGTGTGTATCTGTGTATCTGTCTGTGGCATCTTAGCGGCTCAACGAATTAACCGATTTATATTTAGTTTTTTTTTGTTTGAAAGGTGGCTTGATCCGAGAGTGTTCTTAGCTATAATCCAAAAAAAATTGGTTCGTTAAAACAAAATTACTCGTCGTGAGTTTGCGAATTTTAAGCCATACCTTATAGTTACCGTTGCGGGAATATGTAGGTATATTGTATACAAAGTATCTATTTTCTATACAGTTTGGGTGTAATGCTTTATTTGTAACTTTATGTGACCGTTATTATAACGTTACGATATTTTTACGATGCTTCGTTTCACCGTTGTTTCTCAATAGCGTTACTTTGTGCTCTTATCGATATACGCGTATGAAATATGAAATAACCTTGCAAAATTTATACTAAAGTATTTACTATAAACTATTTAATGGTTATTTTTGGATTTGCTAGTCAGTTTGTAAAAGTCTAGTGAAAGTTGAAATTTTTAAACTGTTGTTTGTATTTTGACATAATGTCATATAGTAGAAGAGTATGTAGTTTGGAGATAAATATCTATCTTAGTATACCTATTATAATATTGTAGCAATACATTTTTTTATATTAGACCGTAAAATCAGGTTTTATTAGAATTTGGCATTATTTTAGCACAGGAAATACCTACTTTGTTGATATAATAAATAGTGCGTGTAGAATCCTTGCGTAAACTGGTGTCTGTACGTGGAGATCGCCAACAGTACAATTTTACACTTTTCTCCAATGCTATAGAGTTCCCAGGCGTCTGTTTGTGTAGGTAGGTACATACAACCAGTTTTAATACGTTAATTTTTAACCCCCGACCCAAAAAGAGGGGTGTTATAAGTTTGACGTGTGTATCTCTGTATCTGTCTGTGGCATCGTAGCTCCTAAACTAATGAACCGATTTTAATTTAGTTTGTTTTTTGTTTGAAAGGTGGCTTGATCGAGAGTGTTCTTAGCTGTAATCCAAGAAAATCTGTTCAGTCGTTTGAAAGTTATCAGCTCTTTTCTAGTTTCTGTAACCTTCACTTGTCGGGTGTGTTATAAATTAATTAACACTTGTATACCTATATCAACCTATACTTGGTCTAGCTTTGCTGTCTCAATATAGCGTCCTCGATGCGGTTGAATTGGTCCGGTCCCTATTTAGTTACTCGTACAACTTCCTCTCCAGAGAGCCGTCCTTAGTTCGCAACTAGATACGTATCTATACAAGGATTTTATCCCGCTTTGGTCACACGACATGTTTTATGTAGAACGTAGGGAGATACCTATTCAAAGTTGCGAATTGTAGAAATTAATTGTTTGCTACACTATAAAAGAAAAATTTTTTTTAGTGTCCCATACTAAAACAAGAAACTCTCATGAAAATAACGTATAACTATTGGCCGCCCAATCTACCAGTAGTAACCAGATTTAGAGATATTAAACTCGAGTAATAATAAAATTGGCTGCTCGTACTGTTACATGATTTTCAAGAACTGTAAGCTTCGACGCCGACGGCACTTGGCATGAGATGACCAAAGAGGCATCTTGGCTTCGCTCTACAGAAACCTCCCTTCCCCGCCTATATTCCCTTTAGCGACGCCTTGGAAACTTGCCCGATAGGCTTTAGATATACGCTACCAAAAAGTTATACCCTGGGACTCCCAATCGAGGAGAGAGGATATGCGCAACATTTAGCTCTCTCAAAATACTGGATAAAAAATATAAAAGCCAAAAATCTTGGGAGTGCCATCAAAACTTTTATATTTTTTAACCCCCGATCCAAAAAGAGGGGTGTTATAAGTTTGACGTGTGTATCTGTCTGTGGCATCGTGGCCCTAAACGAATGAACCGATTTTAACTTAGTTTTTTAGGGTTCCGTACCTCAAAAAGAAAAAAGGAACCCTTATACCACTTTGTTGTCTGTCTGTCCGTCGTGTCTGTCAAGAATCCTATAGGGTACTTCCCGTTGACCTAGAATCATGAAATTTGGCAGGTAGGTAGGCTTATAGCACAAGTACAGGAATAAATCTGAAAACCGCGAAATCAAAGACTTGTTTTCTAGCGTATGACATAAGGGTAGTATAGTCCATTAATATTATTGAATACAACAACATAAGGTAAAGGATACAAACATAGTATAAGAAACAAGAAGAAAGCAGAATACAAAAGGCGTTCTTATCACTTAGTAGAAATCGTTACCAAGCAATCTTAGGATTGCGAAAACTTAGGAGATTGAACAGGGATCCATTATTAAAGTCTAGAATTTAAATTAACGAGAGTGTCTTCTTCTAGGCGTGTTTCTTAACGACTTAAGATAAACGCTACCGTATTGCGCCCTCCCACTTGAAGGTTATGAACTTTTTTTTGTGAGTCATTCTAGAGCCAGAGTTAGTTTCGTGTCTCTTTGTTTTTGGTTCATTGTTCGAACACAATTTTGCTTTTGCGACTGATGTTCGTGTGATTCACTAAGTTATAAATCAGTTTATTTATGGACGGTCATTAAAATTATGTTTACAAAGAGAATGGTTATGTACTTACTTTCATGTTGATAGATTTGGCTGCAGTAGTTTTTTATGCGACATGTTTTTTTCAGGGTCATCTTTTCTTTGTCAAGGACAGTCGATTGTCTAATCGCATATTATCTGAGTTTTTCTGATTATATCCGGACGGGTAAAATAATGGTTTTGTGAAAAGGTTGAAGAAGGGTTGAAGGAAGGTATTTGGTCTATTTTGCTAAAATTTTATTGTTGAGTTTCCTAATCATATCTTATCAAACTAATCATTCAAAACAGTAGGTATAAAGTTATATATTATATTTAAATTCGTTTTCCGATCCATGACCCAGGCTCTGCTTTTCCACTTTTGCTTCTCCTTCTATCTGATCCTTGGTATTTCGTCAAGTAAAGCTTGGTAAGACATGTCTTCCTTATTACGTGGCAGCAAGTAGGTAATTCCTAGTAATAAGAATTTGCACACCATGGAATTTTATATATGTATTATATTTATAGATAGACAGTCTGTAACTTTTAGTAGTTACTAGCTTATGCCCGCGACTACTCCTTTAGAGATATAATTTTCGAAAATCCTTAGTGGATGTCTAAGTTATTATCTGCATGCCTTTCAGCCCTATCAGTAGTTTGAGCTGTGCGTTGATAGATCAGTCAGTCAGTCAGTTTTTTCTTTTATAATTGTATACAAATTACAGATAGTTAAATAGATAAATGTTAAACAATGCATACCTATGACAAATAGTAGTACCTATGACATTTGCCCTTTCAATTTTTCTTCCCTTTTTCATCGTAAAGTGAATTCCTTTATTTAGATTAACGTCCTGTTGATAATTCAGCGGCGATGGCATGGACTGGTGACGCTAACGGAAATTTGTCGCTTTACCGACGCCGGTTTTTGTCGGGCTTTTTCTCATCCAATTTGCTTATTTTCAATTAGTTTATTTTTTGTCGAGTTTAACCTTTTTATTTGAATACTCAGCACGGGAATTAGCGAAAAGCTGATAAAACATAAACAACGTCTGCACAAGAGCCTTAGACCTGGTTTTCATTCTTTTCTACCATCGTACCGCAAGGCATCGTCAAGGTCTGCATCCGTACGTAGCTGAAAATCCTCGAGCACGCACGAAGCGATTTGCTTCCTCGTTTTTAATCCGAACCGCTAGGATATGGAACGCCCTTCCAGCATCAATTTTCCGCTCCACTTTCGTTATGGGTACCTTTAAGTCAAGAGTAGATGGGCATCTTCTAGGCAAGCGCACTCCATCTTAGGCTGCATCATCAGTTGCTAGCAGGTCTGATTGCAGCCGAGGAAATGTGTCTATGCATGCAGGTTTACTGACGAACCAATTGCGTGGTGGCACAGACAACCTCGCTATCGCATCGCACTTACCACCTCTTAACCTACGATTTTTGTTCTCTATGTCTATGCATTTTGCGTAAAACATGTTCTACTGTATTCGATGTAGCCACAGCATAAATAGTCAAAGTCAAAGTCAAAATAATTTATTCAAATTAGCTAAAGTTACGAGGGTTGCAAACGCGCCCAAGTCTGAGAAGAGCCCACAACAAACTCAGCCGGGTATAAAAAGGTTTGTACCTATTCCGTGGATAATATACTCGTATCTAATAAGTCATAGTTTAAGCATAAGGTAATAGTTACACGTATTGTGTATTTCTTTGCAGTTATACGGGTAGGTAGGTACTTGCTCGTAGGTACTCATAGCTCGAATACAGCAGCCGCCCCTATTCATCATCGTCCGAACTCCGACCTTTGCCTGCTTTCATTTACCCGCTGCATTTTTGCCGCTGTGATATGCTCAAATTTATACGTAGACTAATGCCACAGTTAAATTAAATATATTTTAAGAGTTTTTTATTTAAACATTTTTGTAAAAGGAACTTATTACTAAGCAAGGTGGGTATATCTATAGCTGAAGTTGAATAATGAGTATGACATTTTATTCTGAACATTTTCTTCCCTTTTCATTGCAAAGTCCTTTATCCTGTAAGATCTTTTAGTGAGAGAATTGAGAAAAAACTATATTACTACTATACTATTCTACTCCCTTTACAACCTCTCGCACTGCCAAGAGTCACTGGTAGAGATCTCTTTAAGAGGGCTCTCTCCGTCACTCGCTTCATACAAACGTAGTTCCAATTTCATTTGAATATTAAGCGACCAAAATCCATGAAATTTTGCAGACATATTCTAGAAACTAATATCTATGTCTGTGGTTTTCCAGATTTCTGTTAAAATATTCGGTTTAAAAGTTACGCGGTCTTAAAAATTTACATACAAATCTTTGAGCCCCTGTAATTTTAAAACTACATATTTTTAGAAAAATCTAAAACACCACAGACACAGATATTAGTTTCTAAAATATGTCTGCAAAATTTCATGGACTTTGGTTGCTTAATATTCAAATGAAATTGGAACTACGATTGCATGAAGCGAGCGACGAAGAGAGCCCTATTAACAGGGCTCTCTCCGTCACGAGATAAGTGTTTCCTTGTCAACTTTTTCTTTCTTTTTCTCTTTATTGTTACAACTTTCTGGTACAAATAAAATAAAATAAAAACCTAGTGTTTTTGAGCTATACTCTATCCACGGAAAGAAGTTACTATAGCGCTCTCTCTGTTATGTAATCCCATACAAATGACAGAGCCAAAAATCTCAGTGGGCAATTAATATTTTGGGTCACCAACTAATCACAAACGAAACTGTGTTTTTGAATTGAATTTCGAAGTTCTTTGAAAACATTTTTGTGATTGGGATAACAAAATCCGATCATTTTGTATTTCGGGCCGCCTACTCGTATTAACCCTGGGCTTTTATTTGGCCTTCATTAATCGTTGTGTTACAAGTTAGGTCTGGGAGAAATAAATTTTCTATCGATAGCGATCTTACTTCTAGGATCTAGATCCCAAATTAGGCCAGCTTGAATTTAATCCGTTAATGTACAAGTCAGTGGGTTGCGAACGAAAGTGCCTACGAGGTGCCTTCGAGTGTACTATAACAATGAATGTAACCCAGTTTGCTATTAGATGTTGTTGTTCTCCTTTTATGGTAATTTTATTGCTTGTTTCCCTTTTATCAGCTTACATAGAGTTTGGTAAACATGCTATTATGGGTCCAAAACTTGGCTAACAAAGCTAATAACTTTTCGAGATAAGTAGGGTATTGAGTTTTCTCTTTTCAGACTTTTCTTGATTATGTTGACTTATTGCGACATTAGTCGATAAAATTAATAGAAATAATGATTCAAGGCTAATCGGTTCTTTGATTTCCCAAAGAAAGATAGCCCAATTGTTATTTATTAACACTGGTCCACCCATGAATCTTATTTTTGAAGCTTAAAATATACCTACTTGCCTATAACTTAAGGCCGATAAAATCAACCAAAAATAAACGATTTTTTACGAATAACAAGTAACAACGTTACTTACTTAAAATTTTTGACAAATAACATTGCTAAGTAACTTATCAACATATTACAGATAGGATTAGTTAGTAATTAATTTCAGCCGGTAACCAGTTTAGTAAAAGTAGCACAGATGTGTTAAGTTCTTATTGATCATAAAGATTGTTTCTTTAATAACTTTGGCGAAATTCTTAGCTGTTAAAAGACAACTTAAATCAAAGAACCAGGGAAGGTATAAGTATTATGTGTTCTTACTTTTAGAAGAACAATTAAACCCAAGAACGCTCGTGGCGAGATATTATGACGACGGCGACGAACAAAATGTAGCAGTTCTTTGTACACACTGGTGGAATATTCATGAGCTCGCTACGGTAATTAGGAATGGAGACACTGGATTTACTCATGAAACACTTATTGTCTAGCCTCGGCCTTATGTTTAAACAATGCCGCACACAGTAGTTTGAAAATCGGAAAAATCATGCGTCTAGTCGTCCGGTGTGACGTAGAGTCAATGCAGACTGCATTTGGACTGCAAACTAACTGCAAATTTGTGGTTTAGTGCGGTTTTGCCTGCATCAAAACTGCCGATCGGTTTGTCGACCACGTGCATTCGGTTCGGATCAGGAAACTGGCTTGCAGTCCAAATGCTGTCCAAATGCACAGGCTCTTAGGCATTCAAAATCCACAGGCCTAGCTTTAAGTTTTATTGTAACAATTAAAAACAACCATACCTTACTTATGAAATCACCGTTTACTTTTGAAGAAGAACGTCATAGTTTTAAGAAAGTCGATTATTCGTTTGTTTTTGCGCCCCTTTTTTGTGTTAATTGGTAAATAAGTATGGATGGCAATGTAATGGACGATTGTTATGTGAAATGTGATTGTTTCCTAACGACGGACGGCAGAGGAAAAGCCATAACAACAGAAACTGCACATCTCCGTATCGCCGCAGCGATAAACTGAAGAACAACTTCACTGCTTCTTCGTTTTATTGCGGGGCAGTAAAAAATATATATAGGAACTCTCGTTTTACTGTTTCCAAGCGGAGTTCCGGTTTTTTTAAAGCTGGATGATTAAACTATAAGTTTACGCTACTAATCCATTGTATGTATCTAATATATACTCGTATTAGGAGCGTATAATATGTGCTATGCCTTATATTAAGGATTAGCTTATGCCCGCGACTTCGTCTGCGTGGACTACACAAATTTCAACCCCCTATTTGACCCCCTTAGAAGTTGAATTTTCAAAAATCCTTTCTTAGATCACAAATGAGACAAAATCTGCATGATGAATTTCAGCCGGATCCGTCAAGTAGTTTGAGCTGTGCGTCGATAGATCAGTCAGTCAGTCAGCTTTTCCTTTGATATAAATATATTGGTCTCCGCTACGCGTCGTAGACCAATACTTAATGCCAAATTAATACTTTCGTATGAGAAATTAAATTTTAGGTAGGTAGGTAGGTACCAGCTCTACCTATCCCTTGATGTCTACCTATCCCTTGATAATGATACAAAGCCAAAAACCTTCAAGCAAGTGTCGACAACTTACTTTGCAAATCAGATGAGCTATGCGTCAACGCGTTGGTAACGGACATATTATTTTACACACTTGTTTTTTATTAAATTTTATTACTGAGGTATTTAAAATTAATTGGTATATGAATGTTGAATGCTTGAAAGTTGTGTGTGAGCTAGACACTTGAGTTTATTGGTGCGACGAATGGGAACACAGACACTGAACAGGCCCGGATGCGCTGCAGCTGTGGACCGCTATCGGTAACAGCCATACGCATTTTACAAACAAAAAACGTTTCCCGTAGACACGTTGGTCAATAAACCACAAAAGTAGCGTCTATATATTATGTACTTTGAAACTTCAGGAACCGTCATTGTAAATGACTTTGTTAAGTAACATGGTGCCATTCAGCTAATTCACTCTGATTCCCCTTCCAGGTTAGCCCGCTTTTATCTTAGACTACATCATCACTTACCACCAGGTGAGATTGCGTCAAGGGCTATCTTGTATCTGAATAAATAAAAGGTTCAGCTTGAATGTGGGAATACAAAAGTTTTTATTTTAAGTTGAAATCGATTCCAGTTATAAAATATTTACTTATTTTATTAGTCCTCTGGCAACTTATCAAAATCCGTTGAATCATGTTAGAAGCCACATATTTTTTCCATTGCATGCAGACTATGTTCGAGCGACTGCATGGTTCTTTACATTAATATAAGTCTAAGTTAACGCAACAAGTACCGAAACGCTTAGGCCCTTTGTGTGCAAGACTCCGACAAACTTGACGACTGCCAGACTTGGGGTTTTGTTTATTTTAGTTCTTATGTGATTGCAATAAGGGACGTGTTGCCAATGTGTATAGAAGAGGGTGGAATCTCAGCCCCTCTGTAAATAATTACGTCTGCCCACTACGCCACGAGGGCGCATCCCCTCAGTCAGGGCTACCACATCCAAACTGAAAACTCTATCCATGGTGGTTGAAAGAATCGTATGCATCGTCATGGTTGTTTTCGTTTGTAATGAACCAATGCTGTCGCCGAATATGAGGATTCCCTGAATCTTCAGTAAATTTCCTGTCTTGATTTTTTAGGGCAGGCCTTTAGATTTTTTTTTAAGTTTAGTGTTATCTATCAATTTATGATTTTCAGTTTTTAAAGAATCCCATGGAGAGTATTACACCTTTGTCATGATGAATTTATAATATTTTGTTTAATTTAAACTTTACTTATTTAATTAAATAAAAGATTGGTGTTAATTCACAAACTTTACTGAATTTTCCAAAATGTGGACAAATTGTGACTCCTTCCTAAATACATAATTCAAAGTAATATTTTCTTGTGGTAACCCTACTATCAACCCTGTTCCAAACATGGCTCCCCCGCCATGGTTTTTGAGTTTCCTTTGCACCGCTTTTTGGGAGTCCTGAAGAATAGACTTAACTTCGCCCTAGTCATTACTGAACTTACTGAGAATTTTAATTGTATTCAATTTAAGATCCCCTTATTAAAACGTATAATTTGCTCTGTCTTTGATGTATTTAATACTCAGTACTTTACTTTTGCTTTTTTGATTTTCAGAGTATTGGTGGGTTTTCTTACTATGTACATTTTGAAAAGTTTGATGGTTTACTTGAGACTTGATTAAATAACATTATACAGTAAAATATCTTGTCATTGTCAGAGTGAACTAGAGTGAGTAAGCTCTCGGTTTGATCCTAAATCGACATCTGTCAAATACCCTACTATAATAAGTCAATGGCCAAATATTAGGTATTTGAGCACTAAGGGTGACATGAAAGGTGATTTAAAATATAAAATTTAAAACTCTTTGCCACGATGCCGCTACGACAGGCCATACCACATACGTAGTCATTTTATAGCCTGCATGTTACGCCTGTCAGTGTAAACGAAGCCTCGAGGTTTTGTTACAAGTTTCCTAACTGTCGTGAACTGTGTCATTGTCTTCCACAGAGGGTGGTAGACGTTGGACTTATATAATATTAGGTATGTAAATGTACGAAATCGACATCGAATTTCGTTTCAGACAACCATAAAACTTGTACTAGGGATACTGTTGTCTAGGGAAAGGAAGCTCCCAGAATTCAGACCTCAGAACTTGAATGTACAATGTACATGTTAATATTACAAACCGTAGTATTCTCAGACTATAGTATGGCTGTATGTATGTATACCTACGTCCAAATTCTCCAGAGTTTAATCGCACGGTTGTTCACCAAAGGTGCATTACTAAATTATGAGCGTGTCTGTGGCTCCAACACGGTGTTTCTTACTTACGAATTCTACAATGTATCAGAGTTGTAATTACTAGAGCATCAATGACCTCCAAAATGACTTCAACTCTTACGATCTCTAGTAGATCTCATATTCTCATCATTTCAAACAAGACTTTTTGATGATAGGAGACAAATAGCGAGAAACGAGTTGAGCTAAAAACTAGAAACAAGTTGGCGAACAACGTTAAGCGTTTTTGTGTGGTTAGGATAGTTTCGTTGACCGCCAAGAGAGCGTTTCTGAGCGAGTTTTTCTATCATATCTCTTGTCGCTGCGACAAACTAGTGAGATAGATTTCTCGCCGGTAGTGTGCATATAGTCAGCGAACAACTATTTTATGTCTTTTATCGACACCAAATCACACCGTATGTTTTTTGAGCGAAAAAATAGTCAAAAGCTAGTCGCTTCCTATGCTTATAACTGATGGCCAATGGGAATGATTGATTGAGAGCTTTATGTTTTATTATTATCACAAGCTTACGTCTCGACTCTTGACGATCATTTGGTGCTTTTTTGACTCTTCATGTATCGGGTTTGTTCCTCCTTGGGGCTTACTCAATGCCTATCATCTACGATTTGCATTTCAAGTTCGTACTGTGAAACATGCATGTATACCCACTTAGAAACAGCACTAGTGTATTCCCTTTATGTAGCAAAAAATGGGTCAAACGTTACCTGCCTGTAAATTTATTACTGAAGCCTTTTCTTTACAAAAATAGTTTTTTTCGTACTGTGAATAAAGTATCGTTGATGTACAAGAAACTATTTTTCTTTGAAGTTTACGTCTCGTTTCTTGATGATCATTTGGTGCTTTTTTGACGCTTCATGTATCGGGTTTGTTCCTCCATGGCGCTTACTCAATGCGTATCATCTACGATTTGCATTTCAAGTTCGTACGGTGAAACATGCATGTATACCCACTTAGAAACAGCACTAGTGTATTCCCTTTATGTAGCAAAAAATGGGTCAAACGTTACCTGCCTGTAAATTTATTACTGAAGCCTTTTCTTTACAAAAATAGTTTTTTTCGTACTGTGAATAAAGTATCGTTGATGTACAAGAAACTATTTTTCTTTGAAGTTTACGTCTCGACTCTTGATGATCATTTGGTGCTTTTTTTGACGCTTCATGTATCGGGTTTGTTCCTCCATGGCGCTTACTCAATGCGTATCATCTACGATTTGCATTTCAAGTTCGTACTGTGAAACATGCATGTATACCCACTTAGAAACTGCACTAGTGTATTCCCTTTATGTAGCAAAAAATGGGTCAAACGTTACCTGCCTGTAAATTTATTACTGAAGCCTTTTCTTTACAAAAATAGTTTTTTTCGTACTGTGAATAAAGTATCGTTGATGTACAAGAAACTATTTTTCTTTGAAGTTTACGTCTCGTTTCTTGATGATCATTTGGTGCTTTTTTGACGCTTCATGTATCGGGTTTGTTCCTCCATGGCGCTTACTCAATGCGTATCATCTACGATTTGCATTTCAAGTTCGTACGGTGAAACATGCATGTATACCCACTTAGAAACAGCACTAGTGTATTCCCTTTATGTAGCAAAAAATGGGTCAAACGTTACCTGCCTGTAAATTTATTACTGAAGCCTTTTCTTTACAAAAATAGTTTTTTTCGTACTGTGAATAAAGTATCGTTGATGTACAAGAAACTATTTTTCTTTGAAGTTTACGTCTCGACTCTTGATGATCATTTGGTGCTTTTTTTGACGCTTCATGTATCGGGTTTGTTCCTCCATGGCGCTTACTCAATGCGTATCATCTACGATTTGCATTTCAAGTTCGTACTGTGAAACATGCATGTATACCCACTTAGAAACTGCACTAGTGTATTCCCTTTATGTAGCAAAAAATGGGTCAAACGTTACCTGCCTGTAAATTTATTACTGAAGCCTTTTCTTTACAAAACTAGTTTTTTTCGTACTGTGAATAAAGTATCGTTGATGTACAAGAAACTATTTTTCTTTGAAGTTTAAGGTTTTGTGAGAGCTTAAGGTATGGCAACACTGTCGTTTTCTCTAATTGTAGAGTGCCTAAATTTATTAATGGAAAGTTTTTCTGATATCTTCAAGAGTCAAGACGTCATTAATCATTTTCATGTGAGAAGACTCCCCGTAGGCGGCGTAATGACCAATGTTTATTGATTGGTAGAATTCTCCCGCTCTTCGGATCGACCAATTCTCTATCGACCAATGAAAATAATTCCTTATTATAAACCCCCATGACTTCTGTACGCGGAGTTTGTTAAGCTGTGTCCCTGGTCTTGAGCTTAATATGAATAAATAAAGATATTTTGATGAACATGTTAATCCAAACTCAGAGCTAAGTATTGCATGATGCTTTAGATGTTAGGCAAAAATGTGTCCAACATGAACCACACCCATATCATGTATCTTGGACATGCATTCGTGAAAGGCGGCGCTTGCAAATTCAAAGTCGTGTGCGCTGTATATGCAGTCTGAAATATGCATTTCACGCCACCCACAACCGCCAAATGCATGAGCGAAACATGCCTTAGGGGTACAAGTGTCTACTGTCTGGCTAGGTCTGGGCAGGAGCCTTTCGTCGTAAATTATATTTATTTGATGTATTTGTTTAGTGCAAACTATTTCTCGTTTCGTCTACCTGGAGTTTTCTCTTTAGATTAGATCTTTTTTAGATTCTTCACCCAAAATTGGAATTTTCACATTGCTCGTAGCTCTCAATGTCACTATCGCTGAAGTACCTATTCCACAGTTCACGATAGTTATGAAACTTGTAACAAAACGTCGAGACTTCACCTCTCTTCACCTTCACTGGCAATCGTCAATTAATGTTACCAACATTTGACGCTAGGTAGGCAATGAAACGACTTTAGTATCTTTGATTTCACATTACCCCTAGCCTATTATTTGACAAATGTCGATTTAGGCTCGAACCGAATTTCCTCACTCTAGTTTACTCTTCCTATACGAGCAATTTTTGTGTATGTAATTTGTTTCTTGGAAACGGCTTTAACGAGGTGGGTGAAATTTTGTTTTCAGCTATCTGTTTTACTTTCCAAGTTTATCTACATAAGTAACATCCCTGATATCCCGCGGTAATTCGAAAATAATTATGGTTTCTCGGAAACTGATCTAATGATTCAGATAATTATCATTCCATGTTTATCTAGATAGATAAGTGTGCTCCCTTAGTTCCCACGGGAACCATCCTATCCCACCATTTCCAAACGAAAATATGCGATTGTTGCATTAGAGTTCCATTTTTTCAGCAGAGCTACATAGGATTTTTTTTTAGCTCAATAGATTTATGTAGTTTTTAGTATAACATAGACAGAACCGTTAGCTAATATTCGTGTGTTAAAGAGCTGATATATATAGTACGAGTATTTTAAATTGGTGGATTTATTTAGTTCGATCAAGATAAACACAAACATTTATAATCCTACAATATTCTATGTGTTACACGCGTTATCAGCCTATCAGGTATTCAGCGGTCAATGACGTTTCTATCAGTCCCCGGGGACGCCGTCCATTTTAGAGTAGGCAATATAAATCAACCGGGGACTTTTAGGCGTTATTGCAAACGAATATTAAATAAACTGCCGTAATTTGAAAATATATAACTCAAATAATCCTTTTACTAGAGCTCCTAAATGAATAATAAATAATTGTGTAGCAATTTTAAAGATAACAATTTAAAATACTATATTTGCTATTTAGCGATCTGTTGGGGAATGTCTGTGGTTAAGATCCTTAGGGACTCTGTTGTTGTCTGCAGTGTAAGCACTCAGGATCATAATCTGACCTTAGATAACATTCTATGGTATATTCTCTACCTTTCGATCGTCATTCTACCGATGGAACAACTGAATGACCATTTTTCACAAGCGGTGTCGTGAAAGATTGTAAGGTTACTGATATATCTGTGCTAATCGTGTAATTAAATGTGCGGTAATTTTGCTATGAATGAATTTACAGTTTGCTACATTTATGACATACTAGCTAATGCCCGCGACTTCGTTCTCGTGGATATAGGCTTTTTAAAAAATCCCGTGGGAACTTATTGATTTTCCGGGATAAAAAGTAGCCTGTGTGTTAGTTCAGGTTATAATCTATCTCCCTTCCAAATAACAGCCAAATCCATCCAGTAGTTTTTGCGTGCAAGAGTAACAGACATTCATCCATATATACATACAAACTTTCGCGTTTATAATATTAGTAGAATTGAAACAGTTGGCTATAGGGGCTACGTACGAGTATGTGGAGATGACACCGAATGTTTCTGCGCTCGTTTTTCGTTAGCCCACTGGGGCTAAAAGCTAAGAACGAACGGAAATAAAATAAGAAGCAAACCGCAATGCGATTATTGGAATTTGTGTTGAAGTCCGGAAAATTTTGCGGTTAATCGAAACCACCAACCAAATATCTAAGACTGCGCAAGGTCAAATTTCAAGAGCCCAACACATTGCGAGGATATTGAGATTCTCTGTGTAGAAATGTGAATAGCGTAAGAATCTGATTCTGACGAAGGCCAACGTTGAAAGGCAACGGCATTGAAGATCAAGGAATTCCAATATGAATCAATTTTCCTCAAAGGAAGAGTAGGTATAGTAACTTATAAGTAGTAGGTATAAGAGGCTTTTGTTTTATAGAAAACGTACATAAAATATTAGAAATACAAATATAAATTTAAATAGAGCGAGAAATTGATCCATGTTGATATTATAAATGCGAAAGTGAGTCAATTTGTTAATTTCTTGCGGCTCAAGTGTTGTACCTATCGATATTGACGAAAGGCGCAGAGATAGATTCCTATGGGAACTTAGAAAACCGAAATCCACGAGGATGAAGTCGCGGGTATCAAGTAGGTAGGTACTATGATAATATGGATAAATAGAAAGTTTTTTTTAACTCAAATAAACTTTTACGTTAGTGGTTTTGAATCGACAAGTGGATCATCGTCATTGGTTCGGAATGCCTTTACTACCGAAATAATAAAGAATAACAAAATCATAATGTAGTTTAAAAACATAGTATCCTAGGCAGCCTAAATAACATTTAACATGTGGTTTGAAGAAATATTTCCACATTTTTACCATTTAACACTTATGTACAATTTTCTCCCTATATTATGTTCCAGCGAGCGGCAATTTGTCTGAATTAGATAGAATTCCTCGGGAGCTTAGTCGAGCTGAGTTTCAGAGCCAACCGCAACAAGTACTGCATAATTTCAGCGTCCGGTGTGTCCCTGTAATTTCGGTAATGGCGACGGCGACGGGGCGGGCGGGCGTAGATAAGCGAGATAGCGTATGGTCCTTAGAATTCTGGGCCTTTTGAGCCCCAAGGGAGGAATTGACATTCCGATCCTCGTTGCTGGAAAACTCACCCCTCCGCGTGGGTGTTCAAATTACACTTAAGGCTCGTTTTTGAATCGCATAGATAAGTAATCTCTTTTATCTCATAAGAGATTACCGTTGATTTGTTAATCCTCGAAATAAGTTTTAACCGACGAATACCCTAAGTTATGTCAGCTTTGCAATGTTCAAAAACTGTTAAAACGTCTTTATTTAACGTCTTGAGTTAATGCTTGATTGGCGATTGAAAAAAAATGAAAAAATATGATCTTTAGTTTGCAGTTTACGGAACTAAAATATTTGTCTATCACATTTTGTGATAATGTACCTTTGCTGAGGTGTTTTAAGTGTAATATAAAAAGATAGATACTTGGATTTTTATATATGTATATACTTAATGTCTTATGGCTTATTTATTAAACGTCTATTACATATCTATGCATATTTAAACGTAGGTATGCATAGGTGATTCGTCAAATGAATCGAATAATTAAGGGAAATTGGCGAACATCTGATTATGCTGTTTAAATTATGATATCGGCGAATTTTTTATGTTAAAGCATGTTAAAGGTTGCCTTTGTCATTGTCATATGTCTGTTTTTTCAGTCTAGGTAGTTTACTCTGGTCTAGGCAACACGTACCTTTTTATATCGTGTGTAGCCTACGTTCAATACTAACTAAATTCGGTTGGTTTTGTACTCATTAGCGCGACCCACGTACGTGTTTGTTTGTGAAAGTCCTATTAGAGCATTAATGGCTAAAACCGCTCTGAATTAACGCTACGAATAGGTGTAACTAACTATTTGTCACTTTTCCGCTAAATTATGATTTATTACGATGATATTTATCTCTAGCCGTGTTTGGTGTTGTCTGTGGACTATGCCATATTGTGTGATCTCTCAGATTATATTTATCTGCTTACATATTATTATAAACATAGTCTCAGACCTATTCCCTAATTAATAATTATGCAGGGTATATACTATATATATTTTTCTTGGTAACTGTTTAGTATTTATCTTAAAGGAATCTTCTTCGGACCCTCTCGAGTGCGCCCAATATAAACGAAGATTGATTCTTACTTTAATATTAACCAATGAGAAACAAACTTGAAGTTTTTTTTTATACTGTCCTCCAAAATAATTTAATGTTAGATACATGATCTTCATCACTATCGATCTTAATTTTGATCATTGGTATAAGCTCTTATTCTATCCTTTTCTTTAGTTAAAATAAATATGACGTGTGAAAAAGATCAGTAGACCAGTATCACAATAATTATTGCATTATCCCTTTTAAATCTTTGGCTAAATGCTGAAAGCGAATTAAAAATTATGCACGACCTGTAAGAACGTAACTCTGCAACGTTTTTTTTATGTTATTGTTTTCCAATATGTTTGTTCCCGCTACTTCCTTAACTCAGCATTTACCAGTTACGTAATAACCGAACTGCTGCAGAGCGACCTGCACAAGATCATCGTGTCACCGCAACACCTCTCCGCCGACCACATCAAAGTCTTCCTCTACCAGATACTCAGAGGTATGTACCCTTACTGTTATCATACTGGAATGCTTTTGTAGCGAAATGTTTGGTACATATAATATGTCGGAGAATGTAACGCCCGAACATATGACGTCTTTTATTTTCCATTAAAATGTATTTACAAGTGTAAATTAAAAATTTATAACACCCCCGACAAGTGAAGTTTACAGTAATAACTAGAAAAGAGCTGATAACTTTCAAACGGCTGAACCGATTTTCTTGGATTATAGCTAAGAATACTCTCGATCAAGCCACCTTTCAAAAAAAAAACTAAATTAAAATCTTTTCATTAGTTTAGGAGCTACGATGCCACAGACAGATACTCAGACACCCACGTCAAACTAATAATACCCCTCTTTTTGGGTCGGGGGTTAAAAACAACACAGAGTAATCGTTTGGGCTGTCTCAAGTTATAGATATTCTGTGCCACCAGTTTATAGTAAAGGTTTCTGTGGCCAATGTACCTATATGATGATCAGTCAGTCAGCCGGAAAATCAGTGGGTCCAGTTTTTTAAAACTTAAATGCGAATTATATGAATATTTGTTATTTTTAAGAAACATCAAAGATATTATACTACATAATATAGCAGTACAAGTGTAAATTAAAAATTTATAACACCCCCAACGATCCAAAGTATTTGAGATTTCCAAAACATCATTTTCAAATAAATAATTATGTATTTAGGCAACGTCCATCTTGACAGCTTGACATTTTGTAATTGACATAATATTAAGAACCTAACGGTTATCTAACCTTCTTTTCTACAAGAAAACTAGAAAAGAGCTGATAACTCTTTAACGGCTGAACCAATTTTTTTGGATTGTAGCTAAGAACACTCTCGATCAAGCCACCTTTCAAACAAAAAAAACTAAATTAAAATCGGTTAATTCGTTTAGGCGCTACGATGCCACAGACAGATACACAGATACACAGATACACAGAAACACAGATACACAGATACACAGATACACAGACACACAGATACACAGATACACACGTCAAACTTATAACACCCCTCTTTTTGGGTCGGGGGTTAAAAATTTAAGTTCTTGAATATTAATTACAATGTTTCCCAAGCTCTTCAATAAAATATAAACCTGTAATTCCTTTGGGTTCTGAGGAATACCTACCTGAATAGATTTGAAATAATTTATTCAGATTGTACGAATACAATTCGTTCAACTTGTACAATTCCTTTCACTATGGCTTCGCAAATTGAATGCGGCAAAGTCTATAATTTTCATCGCATTAATTTTATTCGTCCAAGTATACTAAATGGTGCCCGCAACTTCATCCCTATGGATTTAGATTTTTCCTTAAAATCCTGTGGGAAGTCATTAAATTTTCAGATAAACAGTAGTTTATCTGAAAACAGTAGTTTATCCCGGAAATGTCCCGGCCTATGTCCGTTCCTGAGATGTAAGCTATCTTTGTACAAATTCGTTAAAAACTGTTTAATGGATGGGCCGGGAAAAGCTACTGGACAGACGGACACACTTCCGCAGTTATAATATTAGTATGTATTATAATGTGAAAAGTGCTTCAACTCAACGAATGCTCCTTTCTAAGTTTATTTATTCATTAACAAGTTCAACTAGATAATATTCGTACCCCTTTTTTAAAAATTATTGCCTCTGTGGCTTTTTCATACCACGCGACATTGGGATTGTGCTGGTGCCACACCAGCACAATGCCCATGTCATACAAGTCATAAAGCACTAATAAAAGTCATAAAGCAAAATAACAACGAACTGTACCGTATAGCACTTTTGTCTGTACAAGTCTTAAGTTTTAAACAAACCAGCTCCCTCGGTACGGCCGTGACCGTCTCAAAGTTATAGCCGAAGCTACCTTTATACCAGCTTTTTCCATTTCCACCTAGCTTAAATCAATTAAAACTACTAAGAGCGCAAAGTTTCAACTAGGTACTTATGCTTAATGCAGAAAGTCTCTCCCTTCTTTATTTCAATTTAAAACAAATCACTGCGTATTTTCTAGTACTTTACGGCAATGCAGCCGATGAATTACGGTAATCTTGAAGCGTATGAAAATTTGAAAAACCCCGACACAAAAACCTCTATAAGAAAACTAGAAAAGAGCTGATAACTTTAAAGCGGCTGAACCAATTTTGTTCGATTATAGCTAAAAACACTCGATCAAGCCACTTTAATTTAGTTTTTTTTTGTTTGAAAAGTGGCTTGCACTTTTTAAACAAAAAAAAACTAAATTAAACTGGGTTCATTCGTTTAGGAGCTACAATGCCACAGACAGATACACAGAAAAACAGATACACACGTCAAACTTATAACTCCACTCTATTTTGGGTCGGGGGTTAAAAATAGGGCTGATGGCTAATAGTCAAATCAGCGACTTTTTATCTAACGTCAAAACGTTCGCTTAATAATGGGAGCTTGTATGAAAAACACAGATGTGACGTCATATACATTTGAGGTAATTTGACGTACATTTTAAGATAAGTATTTTTTTTATAAGTATAGGAAAAATGAATAAATAAACTTTTAATTCAGGCCGTAACCTATAATTATGTGTAAGTACAACAACAATAACTTAACCTATGTTAGTACTTATTTCTAGCTTAACTGTAGGTCCGCTGCCTGTAGTCCGTCCATAAATAAAATTTTACAAGTTCTACTGAATCGTCAAAAGAATCTACCTTACAATATGTCCGTACTTAGCTCTAACTTTATATCATGCATTGGCATTGCGAGATGCGTCGTAATTTGGTGATCATAGGTGCTGACTGTACTCTTTAAACGCATTGGGTATTGTACTGAAACCTTAACTGTTACGTCATCCGTCACCCCTTTGCCTCGTAGCTACATCAGAAAGTCAGGAACTGGCTCATTCAAACCGTAGAGCTGTATGTTGCTTGTCCATAACATTTATTTTGCTACGAAAATGATTTAAACCCTTTAGTAGAGGATGGTCCGAGATTAAAAACGATTTACGATGTCATCCTTTCGCCCGATTTGATATTATTAATCCCAGCAATTATTCTTGCCAATGCCGAGAGATTTCCCTCGAGTGGTACGCACGGATAGGAGGGTATTTAGAAAAATGTGATCGTTAGCTTCCCGACGCTCACAAGTTTAATTAAAAAAGTTGATAGTTCCTTAGCGGTCTCAACTGTAGTAAAGGATGACGTTCTTTGACAACTTTCGTGTATCCCTTATAAAATTATGGCGGTTTTATAGTGCCTGCGACGTCATCCGCGTGGACTACTCAAAATTAAACCCCTATTTTACCCCCTTAGAGATTGAATTTTCAAAAATCCTTGCTTAGCCGATGTCTACGTCATAATAGCTATATGCATGCCAAACAGCCCAATCGTCCTAGTAATTTCAGCTGTGCGTTGATAGACGCGATAGTCCACGCGGACGAACTCGCGGGCTTAATCTAGTATATTATATATTCAGTGGATTTTGTAGGGCGAAATCCATTGAAATCCAATGAATCAAAGCAATATTTCTAGCTCGGACGTCACAATAATATGGCGGACACGATTTTTCTTTCTTAGTTTCCCTACAGTAGACCCCTTTAGAAATCCCTACAATACCTAGATCTTTATCCAGCAATTAACGTCGATTGACGATTATGACTATGATCACGAAACATTTCATTTATTTTACTTACGTTGATTATTTTTTTGTGGTTATTTTAAACGCTTCTCCTTTAATTCCTCCTTTCTAAGTTTTCCATAACTTCGTAAATGAATTCATTTTAAGGCAAAAATAACAGGTTTCATGAGAAGCCCGATCTAAACAACACATTTTATAAGCTTTGTTCCTAGCCCTTTTTAAGACAAAGGCCTTTTTTCCCCGGTCGTTGGACACTTTTTGTATTATGTGAAATCGGATACATTCACCCGTGTAAAGGGTTGCTTTTCTATACTTTCGGTCTATTCTGAAGTAAAAAAGTAGACAGAACTTGTCATGTACTTTTTCCTAAACAAATTTATATTGCTTTAAACAATGGACGCCAAGTACAAATACCTAAATAAAACCCTATTGCCAAGAGACCCATGCTTATTTAACTTTCTTAGAAATTTTATTAAAGCCACCCTTCAAAATGGGATTCAACAAGATTAAGTCAGCTTTCAAGTCTTTGACGTCATTTTACAAACAGTTCAAAACTAAACTAAAAATAAAAATGTTTTAATTGCTCTAAAGTGAAACGAAATAAATTCATTTGCTTCCAGCAATATAATTAAGATAAAATAAATATCTCTCAGGCCGTTTTGTTATCCTTTGAATATCGATAAAGCATTCCACAATAGCATGTTAGGAGCACGCTCACGCATCGCCGGCTTCCGATTAGAGCCAGCGGTTCTCAAACGTTGGGCGTTGACCCGACACAATTCCACATACATAAAGACCTGCTGCTCGATTGCTTGAAAAGTGCATCAATCATATACAATCGCAATCGTTGTGATTGGCTGAAGTTATGATATTCTTGTTCCAACAATACGTCGTAGCCAATAGTAGGCGAGCATCAACCAATCAGAGATGATTGCAATCATGACATTGTAGCTGTCATTCTACTGCAATCTAATAATACTATATATTCAGAATAATGACTTGTGCAATCCAATTTGCTTTTTATTGGTGGTCAAAGTTTAACCGTAACTTATGTTAGCTCCGCATAAACATAACTTCTTAAGAATCAGTTTTTCTCACAATAGCTTTTGCCGAATGTAGTTTCTCTTTGAACTAAATGTTTCTTGGTGTGACTTTACGCTAAAACTATCTGAGCCGCGAGGAAATAAGTTTTGGAAACGCTGGTTTATACGAATCAGTCGTGTCGAGGGCAGATACCCTAGATACTAGCTAGTATACGCCGCTACATACTAGCTAGGTATGCTAATGCTCTGCGTACGATATCAATAATGTATGCAGCGCTGCACGGCCGCGGTCGGTCAAGCGCATAGCATCCACAGTTTCGATTGTTGATATTTCGATACGAATCTCCTTCGTTCGTCGTCTCAACATATCGGTAGATGATCACTGCTGGATATTAGGTCTCTTGCAAGGATTTTCATAATAGGCAGCCAGTAAACAAGCAGGCGGGTCACTTGCTTTTAAATGCTTACCTGAACATTTAAAAACCAAAGTTACCCACTTGGTTTTTTAGGAATTTGTTCATGTTTCATATGAATGTATTTTATATAGGCAACTAGTAAAAATACTGCGCACTTAATGTATGAAAGTGTTATTCAGTATTAAAAACACACGTTAAAAACGGTAAAGTTTTAATGTTGCATTCAGAATAAAAAAGTAGCTACACGAGCGCCTGCCTATATTACTGAACTAGCTGTTGCCCGCAGCTTCGCCCGCGTGGATTGGTCAGATCCCCTGCAGCATCAGGATTGAGGAGTTGGACTCCAAATTTTTTATGAAACAATGTCGCAAAGTTCCTCTATCGATTAAAAAAGAAATGAGGCAAATCGGTTCAGAAATCTCGGAGATTTCGGTGTACATAGGTAGAAAAACACAACTCCCTTTTTGAAAGTCGGTTAAAAAAGTAGCCTATGTTACTCCCTGGTCAATTCTCTACTTGTCTGTGAAAATCCCGTCAAAATCGGTTCAGCCGTTCCCAAGATTAGCCTTTTCAAACAAACAGACAGACAGATAGACAGACAGACAGACAGACAGACAGACAAAAATTTTAAAAACGTGTGATTCAGTTATAGTATCGTTCAAATAACCATATGAGCTTAATATGCGGTAGTTATTTCGAAATTACAGACAGACACTCCAATTTTATTTATTAGTATAGATTCACTGAGCACGCACCACTGAGTGTGCGTGAATCTAATAAGACTTTTAAAAAATATAACCCCGATTCGGTGTTACAAAGCCATAGTTTGGGAAATCGTATGGTGGCCAAATGGCAAATAACGCCAAAAAAAAAATGGTTTAAGTAATTTTGTTTATCCAAACGAAACGTAGAGATATAATCGCGGAGCCGGCGAGCTGTCCTAACGAGCAAAATTATGCTAATGCGGATTGCGGTGCGGCTGGCGCCCTCGGTCTTTTGCGACTTGCATGTAGCTCTCTACGTTATTTATGCGCTAGATTTTTAGGAGATATTTGCGATAGTTTCAGTGTAAGCTCTACGTCTAAGGGCTGCCGTAAACTAAGCTGAACTGAAACGATTGAAATTAATAAAATCAATCTAACTGTAATGTATCAATCATCATCATGATCAAGCCATTGCCAGCGCACTACCGCACGGGTCTCCTCTCAGAATGAGATGGGCTTAGGCCGTAGTCTGCCAAGCTGGCCTAGTACGGATTGGCAGAATTCACACATTTTACCAATTTTTATTCAAACAAAACGTAGAGATTTAATCGCGGAGGATAGCAGTGCGGCTGGTGCCGAAAGAATTTTTGATTTTCCGGGATGAAAAGTAGCCAGTGTCAGTCTACGGAATGCAAGTCATCTGTGTTTCGCATTTCATAAAAAGTTGTTAATGGACCAGCCGAATTCCGCTAATTTGGATCCTTAGCCTTAAATTATTTATCTATAACTCCATATAAATTATATGAAAAGACTTGTTCTGACTGACTATCAACGCAGAGCCTAAACCGATCCGATGGAACCCATTCTATGGATTAAGCAGTCAGACCCTCATTAGAGATTAGAATTCCACTCAAGCAAAGCTGGGGCGGGTCAGCTAGTCGGTATATAGACATATGAGTTCGGGTACAGCCGCCTTCGCAATTATTGATATGCCATTCCCTACAGCGCGCCACTAATGGAATTTTCTCCGAGATGTCGGCACATATCACCCCTCCCCCGGTAAATATGGCGTACTTATTTGTTATTACGTCAAATATTGGTGCCAACCATGTCAACGTTGAGAGGTATAGAATCAGATTTATATTTATGAATCTCGTAAAGGAATTTATGAATCTTGTGAGGGCGAAAATGTTTGTGCTGTACTTAATTCCTAATGTTGTTACCACGAAGTTTACACTATTTGAAAATCTTTTTTCATCGATGATAAGTTAGCCCTTGATTGCAATTGGGATGAGGCCTATTTCAAAAAGAAATTATTTCTTATGAATTATTAAATAGACGGACTTCCGATATTCTGTTAGTTTTAAGTCGTTTTAAGTTTGGTAACCATTTTAAACTATCGATTTAACTAAAAAAGTACGTCAAATTATGTCAAATGTTTATGACGTCACATCTGTGAATTTTATGTAGGCTCCCTTACTAAGCGAGCGTTTTGACGTTAGTAAAAATTCACTGATTTGACTAGTAATCATCCTTATTTCACCTAGTGAAGTGATGTATTCTAAGATGGAAGCGGACTAATCTACAAGGGGCATTGATAAGTAATTTTGGCATCGTACCGGAATTCTGAATTGCTTGGCGGTACGGCTTTGCTAGTAGTGTGGTAACAAGCCAATGCCGAAGCCTCCTTTCCCGAGATCAGGCAGAGCCAATTTAGAAGTTATATAAACCACATTGCCCCTACGGGGAATCTAACCCGCACCTCCCACTTATAAACACAACGCTCAGTACTCCGCCAACGAGGTCTTTACCACAGAGTTAATTATATTTTAGAAACTCTTTTGTTATAGCATCTACCATTTTAGAATTTGCGTGGCCTTTTGGATAACCTAACAACGACTTCAATTCAGCTGAGAGAACATTATTAGATTTTCTAAACTAGTCGGTTCGGCTGTACGAGAGTTTCCTCTCATGTTTTCTAAAATATAACAAGTAAAGATGTCCAAACCACCAATAAGTAAAACTTATTTACCTTTTCATCTATATTATTGTCACCAAGGATACTAAGATGTTTGGCCAACTGTAAATTGGTCCATTTAAGGTGCAGTTAGCCAACGGTGTATGGCGTTAATTTGAGAAAGCCTGCTGCATCTTACCAAAGCAAATATTGCACCCGGGTACTGCACCGTTATTTGAGTAGTCTTGTGTACAGAAGATCGAATTTTTATCAAGGGGTCACGGAACCAAATCTCGTTGATGTGTAAGAATACACTGCAAATATTGAAAAACATTTACGTATCCTTCCAAGTCTATGATAATAGCCTAGTTAGTAGTTAAGACCTCCTATTTGTCGGGGTCTGAATCTTATACACGCGCTTTTGACCTTTTCGTACTACTTACCACTTATTGAAGGAAAACATCTTAAACGGAAACTTGCATGTCTGAGAGTTCTGTGAAAGGTGTGCGAAGTCTGCCAATCCGTACTTAGTCATCATGGTGGACCATATACCTACTCAGTAATGGGTCGGGTAGAGATATGATGATGATTCTACCAAGGTACGGAATCCTCGGTGCACGAATCTGACTTGCACTTGGCCGGGTTTTGTAAGGCCGATGGTGCATTGTCCTGCAGTTACTGCAAAGGACTGGTCGCTAGCGGACGTCGCGGTCGGGCGAACATTCGCTGCGAACGTTGACCTCCTATGCCTCTGCTAATGAACTTACCTAGCTTAGGTGTAATTCATTGTTCTACCTGTCATGCAATTGATTGCCTGTATTTTTACTCAAACTATTTATTGGATGGAACGTGCTGAAATTTGGTATGCAAATAGCTATTATGACGTCGACAATCGACATCCCCTAAGAAAGGATTTCTGAAAATTCAACCCCTAAGGGGGTAAAAGAGAGGTTCGAAATTTGTGTTGTCCACGCGGACGAAGGCGCGGATATAAGCTAGTGTTACAGTAAAACTCAAAGCTAGCCTTATCTAATTGCTGTATTTAACTATAATTAATCATGCCCGCATGGAATGGTGCCAAGAATACTGTCTGCATTTCTGCCGTTGGACGGCCAGGCTGGTTCTTTGCGCAAAAAATTAGCCATCCCTTCTGTCACCAGATGGGGGGCTATTAATCGCGGTGAATTGTCTCGTAATTTTTTTTTTCAAATAGCTGTTAGTTACACGAAGTATACTATAGTAGAATACTTCCTCTCAAGCCACCCGTGCGGAACCGGGGCGGGTCGCTAGTGTGCTATAATTACGATACACTCGCAACACTTTGTCACTTGAAAATCATGGGTGTAAAAAGTCGTCATTAGTAAAGGTGCGGGTCGACGTCCGTAGAGCGTGCAGCCGACCGCAACCGCATCCTTCGAACGTACAACTTGTGAACCTAACACACTTCTAATCAAAAATTATTAGACACTATCTGATGCCCGCGACTTCGTCCGCGTTGATTTAGGTTTTTCAAATCCCGTTGGAACACTCTGATTTTCCGGGATAAAAAGTAGCCTATGCCACTTTCCATGTCTTTAACTATACATTACATCATGCGAAAAATCACGTCGATACGTTTCTCCGTTGCGACGTGATTGAAGGACAAATCAACTATTGCACTTTTGCATTTATAATAAGGGTAGTGAGAATTATTGAGAACCTCTTCTTTGGAGTCTGTAAACCACATTATGCAAAAACGCAAAATAGGTACCTAATTACATGTGTATCGAAAAGTACAATAGTTAGGTATCATTCATTTCCACAATTACAACAGTATAAACAATCGCATTGCTCAATATAAATACTCTATTCATTTTCCGTCTGTTTTATAATTTTTTATTGTCCATTGTACGGGTAGCGATAAATTCATATTCAGAGTGAGACATTGCTGCTAGGAACTAAGTACTTGAAAAAACCGTACCGAGGTGGACTTGATAAAAATACAACCGTGATATTCTTAATTAAATATGTATATAGTTTTGTCTACACGTGTCTTTATACTAGTTACCCGTCTACGCAATGCGAATAAGTAGTTATTTTCAGATATTGATTGCTAGATGATGCCCGTTTCTTCGTCCGCGTGGATTTAGTTTTTTTTAATCCCGTGGAAAGTCTGTGATAAGCCGAGATAGAAAGTACATACTTAGCTTATTTCAATCTTTAGATCTTTAACTACGTCCATGCAAAAATCACGTCGAACCTTTGCTCCGCTGCGGCGTGATCGGAGGATAAACCAATGCACTTTTTCATTTATAATATTACTAGCTTAATTAGTAACACCTAAGTAATTATTTGGCGCGGTGGTGAGTTGAATGGTCTTACAAGTAGAAGTTCCCTAGTTCGATTCGAAGTAGGGTCAGTTCGGGAATTCATAATTTCTAAATTTGGTCTGGTCAGGTCTGCTTTGACTGTGAAAAGTTCTCACCATACCGGCAAAGACGTACGGGCAAGCGATATACCATTCCGTTCATTACTTTCCACCAGGTGACATTGCAGTCTAATTTGTCTGGCTAAGCCACCGAACAAAAAAATTCGTTAAGAAATTTTTTCATACATAGTCTTTCTGACTATTAGACAAGTAGGTAGGTAGGTACATAATGCGCTACTGGTTCCCCAGCGTGTGTGTTCGAGAAAGATCCAGGCAGGATATATGAGGCTCTTTCCGCTGGGAGCGCCAGATTTCCCAGTCATAAATATTAGATGCCAAGGATGCGAGATTCTCTTTAATGGTCTCTCTACGTAATCCCTTTTAATTCCGCATTTTTGCCTTTTTTTGGTATGATAGTAGAGACCATTGCAATATTACAATATTACAACTAGTGATCATGTAGTCGGTACTACTTTTTATGGTTTTCGAAAAAGAAAGGCGACTTTCTCTATAGCCTTCACTTCTATAGGCTTTTCTTTTGGAAATTACAGTTTAGTCCGTAAAAGGTAGAGGTACCTAACTAACCTACCTAACCATAAAATATTTTAAAACGAGGAACGAGGTTTTACTCTAATTCTGTTTCATTCATCATTCAGAGCTGTTCATTTAACAAAAAAAAAAAACAATTTTTCGTTTTTAAAAATTACATTTTATAGATATTTAATAAGTAAGTAGTAAATAAAAAATAAAATACTCAGAAATTCTACAAAATTCTAGCAGCAAAATATTTAAGATAAAGTATTAAACCGCTCGCTCTACTAAAACAACCAAGCGTATCCAAGAAATTCTCATGTCAACCATTTTACCCGGAATTTTCCGGACATAAACAAGTTGGCGGTTCGAAGACAGGAGGCAAGCATTAGACGCCCACGAAATCCTTGTGGGAACACGAAATACGTCAACCTCTTGACTTTCAGACGTAGAGATTACACTAGGGAGGGACATTTTGTTTCCAAAGTTTTTGCCTTCTGATATATTAAGCCACTACGACATGACTGATATAGATTATTATTTGAGAATGGATAGGTGCTGTCCTAAGACCTACTACGCGAATATCGGAAAATTTAATCACACTAATATTATAAAGGAGAAAGTTTGTATGTGTGTGTGTGTGTGTGTGTGTGTGTGTGTGTGTATGTTTGTTACTCCTTCACGCAAAAAGTACTGGACGGATTGGGCTGAAATTTAGAATGGAGATAGATTATACCCTGGATTAGCACATAGGCTACTTTTTATCCCGGAAAATCAAAGAGTTCCCACGGGAATTTTAAAAAACCTACATCCACGCGAACGAAGTCGCGGGTATCAGCTAGTCACACTAATATTATAAAGGAGAAAGTTTGTATGTGTGTGTGTGTGTGTGTGTGTGTGTGTATGTTTGTTACTCCTTCACGCAAAAACTACTGGACGGATTGGGCTGAAATTTAGAATGGAGATAAATATTAGAGTCGCGGGTATCAGCTAGTAATATCTAAGCTGATTAAAGCGGATCTCACAAAAGGTTACGGACAACTGATAAAACATGTCTGTCGCCGGAATCCGAACATTTACGTTCTTGTTTCCACCAAGTAGATAACTCTGTAGAGTAAATGCGAGAGATGTATATGAAGGAGCTGGAGGAACTCATTCGTAGGGGACTCCCGAACGCTATGCATGGTCTCGCGCCCGCATCTACTTCCTGCGGCTCGTTTGATGTCATCTGCCCATCTAGTGGGGTGTCTGCCAACGCTGGGCTTTCCTGTGAGAGGTGACCGAGAGGTTCCGGTGACCTTGGGACCCCAACGTCTATCGAACGATGTGCCGCGTCCATTGCCTGCATTACCATTGTATGTTTATCTTAATTTTTTCGGGTCGTGAGTTTTATCGTATACTAGCTGATGCCCGCAGCTTCGCCCGCGTGGATTGGTCAGATCCCCTGCAGCATCAGGATTGAGGAGTTGGAATCCAAATTTTTTATGAAACAATGTAGCAAAGTTCCTCTATCGATTAAAAAAGAAATGACGCAAATCGGTTCAGAAATCTCGGAGATTTCGGTATACATAGGTAGAAAAACACAACTCCTTTTTTGAAAGTCGGTTAAAAAAGTAGCCTATGTTACACCCTGATGAATCCTCTACTTGTCTGTGAAAGTCCCGTCAAAATCGGTTCAGCCGTTCCGAAGATTAGTCTTTTCAAACAGACAGACAGACAGACAGACAGACAGACAGACAGACAGACAGACAGACAAAAATTTTAAAAAGGTGTGATTCGGTTATGGTATCGTTCAAATAACCATATGAGCTTTATATGAGGTAGTTATTTCGAAATTACAGACAGACACTCCAATTTTATTTATTAGTATAGATATCGTTATAAAGCTAAACATAGTCATTTAGCACTTTCAGTAAATTGGGGTATTTTTAACCCCCGACCCAAAAAGAGGCGTGTTATAAAATTGACGTGTGTATCTGTCTGTGGCATCGTAGCTCCTAAACGAATGGACCGATTTTAATTTAGTTTTTTTTTTGTTTGAAAGGTGGCTTGATCGAGAGTGTTCTTAGCTTTATAGCTAAGAACACTCGACAGATCGAAGAAAATCGGTTTAGCCGTTTGAAAGTTATCAGCTCTTATCTAGTTTTCTTATAGAGGTTTTTGTGTCGGGGTGTCGGGGGTGTTTTAAATTTTAAGTTATCTTTGTCTACAATCTTGACATATCGCTAGTGTGGTCTTTCTTACCACGAGAGTGAATGCGACGTCAAAACAAATTAACGCCACCTCGCCGCGACCCGACGAGTTTAATTTCCCAGCGGGTGCACAGTTTTCGTGTGCACACCAAAACGTATTGGCGAAAAGCACCCGATTTCCAGCTCATTGTGACGGCAAAGTGTTTAAATTCGCAAAAGTAATTAGTCAAACGTTTTTGTGGGGATTGCAATGGAATGGAAATCTAAACTGAGTGGTGGATTTCATGGTTGGGTGTTTTTATTTCATTCCATTTATTCATTTGCATGTAAATTTATATTATAATAATATTAATAATGACGTGAAACCCCGTCAGAGCATTGTAGCATTGCAATGAGTTATACAATTTAAAAAAATATAAATTATAAGTTACAATGACAATTATTATGAAAATTAAATTCTTTTGTTTTCGTGACTTTCCGTTGTAGGTACTAAAAGAATTAAAGATTTATTTACTACTAGCTGATGCCCGCAGCTTCGCCCACGTGGATTGGTCAGATCCCCTGCAGCATCAGGATTGAGGAGTTGGACTCCAAATTTTTTATGAAACAATGTCGCAAAGTTTCTCTATCGATTAAAAAAAAAATTACGCAAATCGGTTCAGAAATCTCGGAGATTTCGGTGTACATAGGTAGAAAAACACAACTCCCTTTTTGAAAGTCGGTTAAAAAAGTAGCCTATTTTACGCCCTGGTCAATACTCAACTTGTCTGTGAAAATCCCGCCAAAATCGGTTCAGCCGTTCCGGAGATTAGCCTTTTCAAACAGACAGACAGACAGACAGACAGACAGACAAAAATTTTAAAAACGTGTTATTCAGTGTTGGTATCGTTCAAATAACCATATGAGCTTAATATGAGGTAGTTATTTCGAAATTACAGACAGACACTCCAATTTTATTTATTAGTATAGATTTAATAAATAGGTAGTAATTTATCTTTGTTGTTGACACTCAATTACTGATGCAACGGCCGAAATTCATAATCATTTTTATATTGGAATCTGTCGATAGGTTATTTAGCGACGTTATTATTTAGTCTAAAATTGTATTAGCCCAGTAATTTGGTCGTCAAAAAGGGGCTTATATTGCCAAATTACTGGACTATATGGACTTTTTTGGCATTTGGCTAAGTAAACTATCGACAGATTACGGACAAATTAACTATATCTATTTCGGCCGCTATCCTATCCGGCCGACTTCAATATTTTCTTTCTGTGATTCAGCTGCCTCCCTTTACGTTAAATCTTTCCTCCACAATCTCACGGAAAAAGATATCTTTAAATCCTATGGTTGGAAAACTTCACATCCTATTCTGTGAATCACAATGTTTACTTACCGTTAAAGTTTTATAAGAAGTTATAGGCTACATTTCTCATAAACTGTTTCTTACGACGCTTTGAACCGCTTCAGGTACGTGTATTCAAACTGTTTATGCATCTACCCATTCAGATGAACTGTTCTCCTCGTGCGAGTTTACACTTATCGAAAACTTTGATGGTTTTCGTGCGTTTCGATACTATAACGTCAAAATTAAATTACGTGAGTCGTTCTATACAACCAATTTTTTTAGATTACGCCAGTTTTTGATCGGATCTTTGGCTGAACACATGTACCATTCCTCTAAGCTATACATACATCTACATTCCCTCGTCATCGAATTTCGTTTTCGAAAACTATTAAAAAATCATACTAAGGCCACTATTCACGCCTTGCGTCAGTCGGCGGTAAAGGCCATGATATTGAGCTGACGATTAAACTAACGGCACGTAGCGAGTTTGCAGATACACCGTCATATTATATGGCCCTCACTCCTTGCAGTTGAAACTACTTCCTTGCTAGAACGCATATTTGCCAGAAACTATTCGCACACATGCAGTGTTTTCTCTTCTCTAATTCAACATCATACTTCTTTATCTTTCCTCTTTGCTAATTAAACAATACCTATTTTATCTTTTAAGCCGGGATGGGTTTATTTTTGTGTACTTATCAGTGATTGCAAGTTGGATAAAGATTGGTACATGACATAATATTAGTTTTTGTCAGGATGTAAAAAATGTGAAAATCAGACGTGTTTGGTATAATTAGGTACCTATATTGGGACATAGTGCAATAAATTAGTCATCATACCCATCCCTAGGCCACTACTTATATGTTTAACCAAGGGAGTTCTCAGAATGAGAACCCTTTAGGCCACAGGCCTCTACTCTGGCCAAGTGCAACTCTTTTGAAAATATCATGGAGAACTCTCAGGCATTAAAAAGATCAACAAATTAAAAAAACATATAAGTATATGAATAAAAATGGAACTGTGTTATTTAATTTATTTTTTCTTTTGTTTTAAAGCTATCGTGATTTTTCAAGCACCCCAGTGTGCAACGTCTCGAAATCCTAGTGATCACATGCCAGGTTTAATTGACGGAAACCAGTATGATTTACTGCGAACGAGAGACATTTATTCCGCTCTGTATCGTTATGTGAGATCTCATTGAAAATTTTATTCCTGACTTGGGAATAAAATAAATTATGGGTTTGTTTTTGAATAATTTTGAATATCATCATTTTATTCCATAGTTTTAGCGAAAATCTAGTCGTCGACTGTCGACTTCTCGACATTCAAGAAAATTTTAAGAATATTGAAATGGTCGCCCGGTTGCGGAAGACAGATCATACACCAATAAAATAGAATACTTACCTATGTATAAAAAATTGAGTAGGCACGAAGTTTCGTTGTGACACCTATTATGGAACTTTGGTAGGTACTCTCGTCGATATAAGAAGTGGACGGTAGAACTGTAGAACAAAATCCGGAACGCCCTACTTTCCGCTCGTTAGACTATTTCCGAAACCTCTTTGTATCGTATTCCTCATTGGGTCGTGAAGGGTCGTGACTCCTTTTCACTATTCGTAATTTTCCATTTTCTTTGAATAATAATGCGGTGAGTTCCCAGATCTTTCATCATACGACGAGAACGAGATTTCTTCTAGACTTAAAAGGTGCTTGGGTAACTTACTAATTTTTATGCCATTAATCATTAACTAAGTAATATATTTAGATCTTACGACATATTTTGTAGACTTATTTTATTATTGTATTGTACTATACCGATCTTACTTTCGTATGCCTTTTATAGGTCTAAATCGAAGAATAAATAAATACAAATACGAATGTTATTATCAGATAACCAAACCGAAGGTTTTACGTGCGTTCCGAGGCACGGTGAAAATGAAAAGGCCAAATGCGGACGCCCATTCAATAACCGATCGGGATCAACGATGCTTAACCATCGTTATCGTTTGATCTGCGCTGTCAGAACTAGGGTATAGGCTATAGTCCCTTGTATGACCAATCTTAGAAGCTCTCAAAACAAAGTTCTATCCGTAGTTTTAACTTTTATTTCTTTGTCGCCAGGCTTAAAGTACCTTCACTCAGCGCGGATTCTACATCGAGACATCAAGCCCGGCAACCTTTTGGTGAACAGCAATTGCGTGCTGAAGATATGCGACTTCGGACTCGCGAGGGTCGAGGAGCCGGATTCCACCAAGAACATGACGCAGGAGGTCGTCACGCAATATTATAGGTGAGAATTGGACGATCCAACCATTCGATCCAATGATCCAATCCAACATTCAAGTCAGAATTATTCAAGAATTCAAGTAGAGATGTTACGAACAACTGATTACTAGCCAGGCGATTACGGTAGGCAAAAGAAATATATCCAGGATAGCTTCAGGATATTTCTTTTCGGATGCGACAAGTCATTTTATCGTAGTCATCATCATCGCCAACCGATAGACGTCAACTGCTGGGCATAAGTCTCTTATAGGGATTTCTAATACACGTCACGGTGATGCGCCCGCCTGAATCCAATAACTTCCCGCGTCTCGTTTGATGTCGTCTGTCCACCTACTGTGGCTCTGCCAACGCTGCGCTTTTCGTGGCGCCATAGGTAGCATCTTGAGTTCCCAATATCTATCGGGGTTTTCAAACTATCTGTACCGTAATCACTTTGTTTATAATATATCAATTTTTATTTGATTGTAGGTTGGAACGTTTTCCAGAAAATACGTCCAATTATAGTTATCATCATCCTGCGCAGTTCGAATCCAATAAGGGTCTTTCTAAAGTTATCGTGTTCCATCCATTTTAATAGGTACAAGAAATGATTTGCCTATTGATCTTTTCTGCTGAGAAGTTTGAGAATTCAAGGTTACAAAGGTTTCAAGGCGGGATAGCGGTTTTGGAAATAATCAAAATGGCAGCTGGACAAAAGCCACGCTCCATACTAAAATTTTCGAAAACCTTTGTTATTCAGCGATAAAAATTAGCCTTTGTTTGTCCCTGAAATGCAAGTTATTTTTGTACCCATCTACAAAATCGGCCTTAATAAGCTAGCAGATATACCTACTGACACACTTTCGTATTTATAATATTAGCACAGAGTAAGCATGGTAGTATACCATTATTATACTGTGATATTAGCATGGATATGGATGTAATAAGTATACCGTTAGCGATCTGTGAGATTATTGTTTTGTATTCAAGCTGCGTTAGTTTAATTTGGAAGCGAAGTGGAGTGAAGTGAAGGCGCACGACCGAATGAATGAACGACCTCTGATCCTCTGACCGCGCACGAAAGTGGGCCACGGCTCGCTCATCTTCATGCGGTTTGTGAATAATATCGTGAATCGTGACTTCCATATCTACCTTATATAGAGGAGCTAACTGGCTCAGTGATGCGAAGTACCATGTTGGATTATTCAATACTAGATGAAGACTTCGCGTAGATTTAGGTTTCTAAAAATCCCGCGGGAACTCTGAACTTTCGGGATAAAAAGTAGCTTTTGTACATATTTGTCTGCGAGATACAAACTGGCTCTGTACCTATTAAATAGGTAGATGCTACCCGAGACAATAACACTTGGTTAGCTTTTTAAAATCCCATAAGAACTCTTTGATTATCTCTGTACCAAACGTCAAAATATGCCGTGAAAAGCTAGCAGACAGACAGACTTTTGGATTTATAATATATGGACATGGATAGTAAACTAGATGATGTCCGCGTCTTCGTCTGCGTAGATTTAGGTTGTTTAAAAATCCTGCGAGAACTCTAAACTCCGGGATAAAGTGGCCTATATAAAAAATTTACCTCTAAGAGGGGTAAAATAGGGGTTTGTAGTTTGTGCAGTTCATGCATAACGCAGAGGAAGTCGCAGGAATACACTAGTTTTATTTATAAAGACAGTAAATTTCTTTCACAGAAATATGTAGTACAGCGAATACGTGATAATTAAGTAAATAAAAAGTTAAAATATTGTCACGAAATTCGCAGAGCGCCGCCGCGCGCTGCCGTTGTGTTTTTGCATTTCGCAATTTTGCATCGCTGATTGTGGTTTATGCCGGATTTAACTGAATCGTTGTATCTTTTTTTACTTTAATTTAAATTGGAAATATGTAGGTACATTTGAATGTACATGTTTGTTTGATAGGTTAGGAGAGCAAATTGTGATATTAACATATTTTACGAACAGTGTTTTTAAATTTGTTTTTATTGCCAAGAGATTAAGAATTAATTGGTAGTCATATTGTTAATTTGATGATATCGTAATTGCCTCGTTGGCGTTGAACCTATCTTATTCAATTGTAGATCATGAAATCTCGGGTTCGAGTCCCGGGTGTTGCCAAAAGTTTATTGCGAAGTTTATTTGGCGGTGTTACACTCCCGTGCCTATATCGTTGGTCGTGAGCCTATCTCCGGTCGTGTCGGATTTCCGACCTATCGGACTATGATAGTGGGAGAAGAGTGCACCCGTGTGTGCACACTTCTGCACAATAATATCTCCTGTAGTTGTCTGATTTAGATTTCGCTTCTATCTATTCGCGTCTCCCGTCTTTTTGTAACATACTCATCAAAATCAGTGCTAGCGTGGTAGGGCGAAGCAATGCTGCTTTGGTATGATATATTGGTTTCATTTTTAGTTAAGTGGCCCGAAGAGTCGCGAAATAGAGAATTGTGGAGGAAGGCTTATGACCAGTTGGGGTCAGTGCTGGATAGTTTACAACTGTTTACTTACTAATTTGTATTGTAACTTTCAGAGCACCTGAGATCCTTATGGGGGCGAATCACTACACGGCGGCCGTGGACGTGTGGTCAGTGGGCTGCATATTCGGCGAGCTACTTGGTCGGCGCATACTCTTCCAAGCACAGAGTCCCGTACAACAGGTATGGACTAAGAGCCAGCACGTCCCAGACTTTCGTTATGTTATGAAAGCTGAAAGTTTCTCTGCGTATTGTCCTCAACACAGGCCTCCCACAACGATAAGCGACTATGAAGTGTCTATCATGGTTGCTTTAGCAGATAAAAGCTAACGAAAGTGTAAAAAATCTTACGTCAAAGTATAAAGTCTACTTTTTTATATTTTCTTCGGAATAGTATTAGGAATCACGTCATCCACTGGAAACCCTTGCTGGACACAAAAAAAAAAAAAAAAAAACTTCGACGTAAGATTTTTACACCTTTATTAGCTGTTATCTCCCAAAGCCACCATGATCCACACTTCATAGTCGCTGATCGTTCTTCCCTAGCACACATTTTACAGAAGGTGTCATACCAACCGAAATTCAGCTGCCAAACTTACGCGACTTAATTTTCTCAGGGAGGTCACGACGCTTACCTAATAAACTAATAGACTATGAATTTTTTAAGCCAGCTTTATCACAGGAAGTAATGAAAAGAATTCATTGTAACAATTTCAGCTGGAGCTAATAACGGAGCTTCTCGGAACGCCGTCCCTGGAAGACATGCGGTACGCGTGTGCGGGCGCGCGCGCTCACATGCTGCGACGCGCGCCGCGCCCGCCCGCGCTGGCCGCGCTCTATACGCTCTCCGTGCAGGCCACGCACGAAGCCGTGCACTTGTTAGCCCAGGTGCGTTAACATTCCAGAATCTGTTCTAGCTGGAACGTTCTTGGCAATGTGTTAGGTATAATTCGTAAAAAATGAGTTCTCACGCGACATTTTAACTTTGTGTGTCAAATATCATGTCAAAAGTATGATTATAGTCCTTTTTTGAAGGTGAACCCGTGGTGAAACGTACTTTTGATGTCTCGGCAGGATTGTACGTGTAGATTTGAGACAACTTTGTTACTCATAAGCTCATACCCGGTGGTTAATTGAAGTTCTCCAACGCATAAAGTATTCACGCTTGCAGCTCACTCAGCCATTCGAACTCATTCCTAAGTAGCCTCTCCAGGACGCATTAGACTTCAGAGCGGAATGTACGCATGAAATGCGAATTCCTCCTTATTATGTGTGTAGGACACAAACTTACTCGTAATAGCTCAGTTGCCTCATTATCGTAACTATTCCAGAAACTTCTATTCCTGATACTTAGTTTAGATCGCGCTCTACAATTTTGCTAAGCAACATTCAACCCTCTGAGAAGAAAGTAGGCGGAACCTGATTGAATAAGAAGGTATTTAAATCGAAAAACGTATTTAATAATAACCTAGTCCTAGAGAATATCAATCGCAAAGGTAGGTCAGGGATTTGTTTAATAGAAAAGTCTGTCAGTTCCATGGTTTTTCCGAGAAGCTTTACTGCGTTATTTATTTGCGTTCATTATTATAAGGACACGTGCCCGCGTAACGCGTGTACACCTTTCCGGCACGTTTTATATTGTAGCTGTGGCCGGTGCGGAAGTCTTCTGGCTTCAAAAAGCTGGTCAAGTACGAGTCGGACTCGCACACGAAGGGTTCCGTACCATCATACAAGATGTAATACTGTGACCTTTTTAATTATTTATTTTTTAATTTGAATGGCGGTCTTTTTGAAATTTTCATTATTTGTTGTTATAGCGGCAATATAAATATGTATACACTCTGTGAAAATTTCAACTCTCAACCTATTAGGTACGGTTCATGAGATACAGCCTGCTGATAAACAAACGGATGGCGAACCTCATTAGTCTGGATCAAGGCCAAAGAAACCTGAGCCAGTGATAAGGGTGCCTGTCAATTGTACTGAAGGGGAGCAGGATTCATTAAATTTATGAGACAAGATGTGACATCAATAATCTGATTGGTCTGCTTAACACATCTTCGCTCCACTCTGCTTCAGAGGAGAGAGACTCTAATGTATACTTATTACTTACCAGTGTGGGATGTCAAGCACCTATTTAATTCAGACGATGCAGAGGGTGTTTCATAAGAATGTTTTCAATTTCAGATGCTAGTCTTCGACCCGGCAAAACGTATTTCAGTAGTGGACGCGCTCGCACACCCATATTTGGAAGAGGGACGATTGCGCTACCACTCCTGTATGTGCAAGTGTTGCTACAGCGCGCCGCCCGCCGCAAGACACTACTCGCCCGACTTGGAGCCTGTTGCACCGCACGCTTTTCACGACGGTTGGGAGAGGAAACTTACTTCTGTCCATCAGGTTAAAGGTATGGGGCATTCTTACTCCAATGTCCAAATATTTGTGCTAAAAATTCTCATCAAGAAATTCTTGTCCATGATGATGCCCTCGGGAAATTTAAGGCTGCTGTAGTTGTTTCCCATATCTCCCTGTCTTTGGCTACTACGTTGTCATGATTTCACAAATGTTCCACTCTTTTAAGGTCTGCTTCAATGGACCTCCTACAGGTGTTGGTTGGTCGACCAGGCCTCCTTTGACCGGCAGGCTACCATTGAAACGCCACTAGCGTTTCCCTCCTTTATTCGCAAAATATGCGAGACCTATGGCCATCGTCTTAGAATAAATTTCCATCCATATTAACATTTCAGAAAAGACCTTAGACAAACTTTTGTGCGTAAATCCTCGTTGGGTATTTTGGAAAACACCTGCAAGTAGCCTGCTCCAAGTTGTTGTTAAGAAGCTCTTTGTCGACTTTGTGCATGTGCAAATGTTACGCGATTGCAAGACATTACTCACTTGACGTAGAGCCAGTTGTGTCACACGCTTTTCACGACGGTTTGGAGAGGAGACTCACTTCCGTGCATCAGGTGACATTCTTGTGTAGGAAATTTTCATTCAAGGTTTACTCCAACATTTGTGTTGAAAATTGTCGTCAATTTGTGCAAATCATTCGCTGCAAATCTTATAGGAAAGAACCCTGGCGATTTTTTGCGTAAGAATCTTCGTCGAATATTCTTATCATTTTCATCTAAGTCACCTGCTTCAAGAAGATTTTTTGAAGCAGGCGACACAGAGCTTTGAATTTTTTGAAAATAACATTTGCAAATCTTTGAACTAGTAGCACCAAAGATATCAAGACGGTTGGGATAGCCTGTTCGTCAGGTTAAAGGCTTGGAATATTCCTAACTGGGAGTTTCCTCGAAACACTTCTTCTGTACAAATTGCTTCTGTTCCAGATCGTCTTTAAGACCATGCCAGGTCCTTGTGCTAAATTGTAATTGAATAATGCGTTCAAACTTTTATGTTACTCGTGTAATAACTCAAAATTGTTTGACGGTGTGTGCCCGCAGAAGAGATCCACAAGTTCATAGCGGAGCAGCTGCAGACGTCGCGCGTGCCGCTGTGCATCAACCCGCAGTCGGCCGCCTTCAAGAGCTTCGCAAGGTAAGGCGCCGCAACACCCACGCCCAACGCCACCCAGCAACCAACCGACACTAGGTGATTTCTTTGCGATATAACCTAATCTTGCGGTGCCTACACTCATGGCCAGACTTTACCCTTTAACTTTACTTGTGTGTACCGTCCTTTTGTCCGATATGCTGAAATGTATCTACCTGTCCATTGAAACGGAGCGAAGACCATAATCAGATTATTGATAGACTAGCTGATGCCCGCGGCTTGGACCACGTGGATTTAGGTTTTTAAATATTCTTTGAATTTCCGGGATAAAAAGTACCCTATGTCACTCTCCTCATGCAAAAAATCACGTCATCTGTTGCTCCGTAACGACGTTGTTGAAGGACAAACCGACAAACAAACACACTTTTGCATTTATAATATGGGTAGTGATTGAATACTCAGATTAATAACATTTTTTTACAACGATTATTGTCAACTTAATGGCGGTTAATAACTTTTTATTTAAAAATATCATAGAAAATATAACAGAAATGTTTGATGACAAAAATATTTTTGATTTGATTCAAGATCAAGTTTCCAGCATTAATATCGGACAAGAGACTACAATCACTGTACTAAATAAAGTTTTGACAACCGGCCAAAGTCAGTAGGCACCGTACGCTGAGCTACATATATAGCGACCACCCCGCACCCATATTCGGCCACGCTATTTTCTTTGACGTGTGGACAATGTAATATGTTTGATACAATTAAAAAATCATAATACAATATTTTGTATTTTTGTGGGTAGTTTTGCACTGTAGTGACATTTCGAATGAAAGAGGTTTCCACTTATGGACATATAGAAATAGATTGATAATAATTTATTTATCTACTGTGGTTTTCGTAGATTATAATAGAAACGTACTCGCAACTGTTGTCTGCACGTCTGATAGACGATAATAAAACGGACTTAAGCAAATGATCATCACAACTAAGTGTGGCACGGTGCGGTAGAACACATGCACGTCAGTGTCACAGCCAAGTTCTCTAAACACGAGTCTACGTCACAGAGCTTTGAATGTATGTCTGTATTCTCGATACATAATATTTACTTTTAATATGCCATCTTAGTCCAGACCCGAATCCCCACAACGTGTGTTAAGTCAGTTCAAATTCAAAAGTCACGACATTCTGTTACATTCTTAGCAAACTTAAAAGGTAAACAGGTCATTATTACTGCGAACTAATACTGAAACCGTGATACAAGTGTAAAACCAAACTTCAGAACGTCTATAGCGTGTCAGAGAAATTTTTTCGAGAAGTTTGGCTTGCCGTGAAAACTTCTTGAAGAAGACTTCTGCGATTTGTTTATATTTTAAGGTTGCTAAAGAAATATATAGATTTTAAATAAACTACATATAAAAACTACTATTCGATTGGACTCAACTCGCCTCCATTCGAGTAACATGCTAAGTGTGTTTCCGTCCTAAATTTACAAACATGCCACTGGGATTGTTTAAGAGTAAGCCCGTACTGCGAAATTTCACAGCGCGATTTTTATTGCAGAATTCTGTAACATTGCAAAATGATATGAAGCCGCTTGGACTCAATTTCCATATGTCACAGGAAACTGCGAGGAAGTCGCGCGGGGAAATTTCTCAATGCGGACTTACCCTAATAATGTCATTTGTGACGTCAAATATCGAGTATTTTATTTGAAAACTTACGTTCAAGGCTCTGTTTTTGTATGACATTGAATCGTTTCACATGACGACATTTTGTGACGTCAAATTTGACATCTCTGAAATGTAAATTTCGATGTCACATTGTAATTGAAGCTACGATTTCAATGTCAAAGCCCAATGAATAGGAACCCAGTTTAGTTTAAAGTAATAGCTGAACGGTGGTCGCAAAAGTGAGCCTATGTCGAGATCCCGTCCTTTGTCCACTCCCGAAAAGCCTACCGTAGTTATGTTTTGCAGTGTATATAAATAAATTATTAATAGCCTTCAGAGGTGGTGGGCATATTTGAGGAAGTACTTGACAAAAGCTGAGAGTTTGTATTATATGTTGCATCTCTTCCATGCCAGAGTATGAGCATCCACCTGTCACTCAGTCCGCTGTGGATTCTTGATTTGGTTAAGATGGTATGCGTGTTAAATGGGATTTAAAAAAGAGTAGTGGATAAAAGTTTAAACTTATCCTCACCTATTTATTACACATTTAGTACATTAAAGATTTTGTGTTTCAATTTTAAAAAATAGTCAGATTAAAATAAACACAGTCCACATACTTGACTTGACTTAGACTTAAGATTAAGTTAAAACGGCAGCCACATTATTATTAAATTTAAAAAAAATAATAGATTTCAGCTGCTTAGGTTTCTATACTCAGAGAGGTACTTGTGTATCTTTTAAGTTAACATAAACTGTGCGTAAATCTGTCATTTAGTACGAACGGAAAACTGATGGAAAAGTTTTCTGTCACTTTCTTGTCTATAATAAATGACCGATTTACGAATAGTTAACTTTAAATTGAAAGTTACACTTAAGAGTAGGGGTCCTATTTTACAAACTTTCTGCTTTTATCAAATATCTCCTCAAAAATTCCCACCAGTTCTGGGTCTGTAATTTTCTTACGTGCATTCGGGCTGGATTTTGCAAGCCCGACTTGTGCATGGGTTTAATTTTTTTTCTTTACACCTACTTATCTCTCTCTCCGCTTCCGAGCGACAGTTCTCCGCACCACCGTAGTTCATCAACCCTCTTGAAATGGTGGTTAACATATTTCTAGTAGATCGTGTGTAGTCAGGGGCTGTTCATTTATTATGTTTAAGACTTTGACTTATTGTTTTCAAGGCTCCATTTCTGTCAAGGATGTGCGAGGATGCGAAGTGAGGGGTGTGGGTAAACCAATTTCACTCTAGAGACTATATAAGATTAAGCTATGAAAAAAAAGATTCCGACTATTTGAGAACCTCCTCCTTCTTTTTTGAAGTCGGTTAAAAATGTAACTATGGTGGGTTTCACTTACATCCCTCGCTACGGAGCTCCGCACATCCCTAGTGAAGAAGATCCGCTATGTCTCTGTCTCTTAAGCGAAGTATCTTAATAATTTTTTCATACATATTCTTGTCAAATTCGTCAGCTCTACCGAAAGTTTTAAAGGTTATAATACATATAATTCGGTATCCCCTTTTTTATGAAATTTTGTCGGAGCTGATCTATACGTTCATACCAACCATAGCTTATTTAATTAACTTTAGATTATTGGGATACCCTAATATTTTTAACTTTGACGTAACTAATCGCGTTGCCAAATTTCAATGGTTGCTTTAATTTAGTGTTATTTGTCAAAATCAAGATACACACCAGTGTGTCTAGCCAAGTATCTAGTTTTTTTTTGTCAACACGGTTATTTCTGTCAGAGTTAAAAAATAATCTTCCTGATGATGGGCTTATTGTAGAATATCATTGGCCCCCTTTCTCTTCCTCCTATCTATCTAACCCGCCCCAGCTTCACTCGGGTGGAATTTCTGGAAATTCTTTCTTAGTGAATCTACGTTGTAGAAAGAGCTTACATGTGAAACCCTTAAGTTTTTAGATTCAGCAGTTTAAACTGTATTATTAAGCCTAATATGTCAGCCAGTCTATCAATCCATCTCTCTTTTTATATTAAATAAACAAGCTGACTTATCAACGTACGAATTAGACATAAAAACTTGAAATTTTGCTAATAAGTTTTCTTTTTAATGTAGATCTCACTAAAAAAGGGTTTCGAGCAATACTACTACTATTACGATCTTTTAAAAAAAATGATCCTCGCGGAAAAAGACGGGGAGGGTCAATATAAAGAAGAAAATCGTCGGCATTTGTCTTCTGATTCCTTCTTCATATAGTAAATAATTAAGTCGCCAGCCCAACCCCTGTATATCATAATAAATGAACAGCCCCGAGTAACTTTTTGCCTTTTTCTGTGTGTTTGCGGCAGCCGTAGAACCAGTCCGAAAGCAAAAGTTTGTTCCCCTTTCAAGACAGCGGCAAAATATCTGCTGCTCTCGCCCGTGATATTTCTGTGCGCCGCCTAGCGCCCCGCCCGTAAGCGCTCCGCACGTGTTTTGTGTTGTCCCTAGGGCATTACGAGTATGCATACACGGACGCCGTTCGACAAGGCACTCGTTCCCATCCACCGGCGTTTATACGAACAATTCTACTCCCGTAAAGATGATTTTGCATCGGCTCTGTATTTATGTGTAGCTTAAACTTTTTTTTCTCTCTTATGGCTTTACAAAGATTAGCCAATGTCAAGTTTGTAGTTATTTACAAGTTAGGGAAACTACATAAGTATGGACTTCGTCTGTGCCGGCGCTCGCCGAGATACGCGCGGCGCCCTTTTAGAGCGCTTCTGAGTCAGTTTCACCACCAAAATACCAGTGATACACAAAAACCGGCCATTTTTAACAAAAAAAAACACTTCAAAAAGGCACCGCACGCGCGCCAGCTAACGCCACCAACAGACAAAGTCAGCTTTAACTTAGTGTTATTTATCAAAATCAAGACACACGCCAGTGTGTGCAGTCAAGTTCTATCGATTATAGTTTTCTAAGACAAGCATAGATATGTTTTTGTCAATACGATTTTTCTTTTGGAGTTAAAAAAAAAATGTGTAGCACCAATTTATTCAACGTAAAACGAAAGACAACGAAAAAGCAATCAGAATAACGACCTATCAGTCTCTGATTGCAATGTCGGAGGAAAGAGAGCAGTAACAAGTATCGTCTGATATTAAACTTAGTAAACTTAATAATCACATTAGTTAGTAGATCAATTATTATTATTCACTCTCAAGGCGAATTCGATTTCAATGCGGAGTTATACAAACAGATACCACTCGTACATCCGGAGCTGATTTAATAATATGAATTGGTTTAATTTTTTAAGAGGCTCATGAAATCCTGCAAATGTATTCATACGCTCAAGAATCGTGAAAAATAACGAATACGTACAAAAAAATACGAATACTCATGTCTTCTTAATGTCGAACGGCATTCGTTGTCCGACCGGGCTATGGTCCTGAGCCGAGTTTCCTTGCCCCTTATTTTCTCATTAGAATTTTGATTTTAAAAATACGTGTAGCAAAATGGATAAGATAGCGGATAAGCGCGTATATTATGTGAGTGAAATTGTTCCTTTAAACGCCCATTTTACCGTGGCATAGTAATAAAAGTTTTATTTATTTATTAAGAAACAAAATTCATTCAATAAGGTTCCGTTTGCAACGGAAGGTAAAAGAGAGAGTCCTTTATTAGTACTCGTACTAAGAATATATTAATTATATTGAAAGTGTGTTGCCTTCCCGAACGAGTGCCGTCCGTAATTTCAAAAGGGTTGATCGTTGGAGTACGCTCCATTCACGCACCGGGTCGGTTGCAATGCATGCAATGTTTCAACTTTACGACTTTTCTCTCGACTTAATATAGTTAGCGTTCTGTATATCTTTACGTATTCCAGTCAAATATCTTGCTTTTAGATTAATTTTACTTTTTTATAAACCTATACATTATGGCTAATTCTGTTGTACTCGATCTCTAAGCTGAACTAAAATTACAGGTCTAAATATGTTGCTATCTCTTTCATTGTGCTCCCTGCGGAAAAGGATAGCAATATTTCTAGACCTGTCAGTTTAGTTTAGGAATTGTGTACAACGGAATTCTCCACAGTAAGAATAAAGTTTTTTTTTTTAAATCTAAACTATATTTAAAATAAAACAAATTGTTTTTGTTGTTACATTGCAAAATATTAAATTTTACTTAAAATCAGATATAACAATCGCTAACGCTAACTTAATTAAAAAGAAACATAAGTAAAACTATAAAATCGGGTTATGAATTAAATCCAAATAAAAAGATTCTGCATTAAAATTAAATAGTTGGAATGCGTAACTATTTATCTTAAATGGGTCAAAAGTTATTGTGATGTCTGGAATGATTTTTCTTATTGAAGCTGTCTTCGGTGAATAAAATATCCTTCATTTATCTTTTTTTATAATTTTGCAATTTGAGTTTTATTAGCTTACGAATTAATAAATGATAAAAAAAAACATTTTGTTTTGGCTAAGCCATTTTGGCTAACTCTGTTGTACACAATATCTGAATTAAATTAATGGTTCTAAATGTATTGCTATCACTTTCATAATGCACCCTCCGGAAAAGGATAGCATTAGATTTAGACTTATCAATTTAATCCAGTTTGGAAATTGTGCACAACAGAATTAGTTTGGAATCTATAAAGCATACTTTGATTTTGCTCAGACTTAAGTTATAATTTGCTATTACATTATTCTTATGGATGTATCTTTCGAAGACAGTTTCAGCATATTTTTTTTTCATGGTATCCATGTAGTAGTGCATGCGTAGTCATTGAGAACAGATGCTCAAGTGTAAGTTTGTGAGTAATCGAAACTCATTCATTATAGTTTGCGTTTACGTTCAATTGAATCAAAATTTGTGAAATTGGGGCCTGAAAATATTTTTTGACATTTAGACCTCATTTACACGAGAGTATTTAAACGTCCGTTAAAAAAGCGTCCAAATAGAACAAATGTATTCCCAACTATCTGTTCACACGTAAAAAAAGCGTTGACGTATGAACATATACTTGGGATTACATTTGTTCTATTTGGACGCTTTTTTAACGGATGTTAAAAAATCTCTCGTGTAAATGAGACCTTAGTTGTTGCAACAATCGCGAGCTGATATCTCTGTAAAAAATTGGCATGTTGGCAGCGGCGATTGCAGATAACCTGCAGATTTCCCTATAAAAATTGAACTAAAAGCTGTGATGAACATGTTTGGTTGACACAAAAGTTACACTTGAGGCACAGTGCCAGAAACTCGGTTGTGGTGATATTGTATTGTTTACATTTTTATCAAGTATATAGTTGAAACGGTAGTTTGAATTGTGATGCAGTTTTGCTGTTCAAGTCTTTTATTATCTTAGACGAAAGTTTTGAATTTAATACTTTTATATTTTTTACAAGTCATGCATGGTCAAATATCAGTTGCGTGTTGGATTTCGGGTAACGAACTGACGACGAATCTCTCTTTAATCGTAACAATAATTTTTTTTTTGATATGTGAACTTTGCTACGAAAGTAAATGTATCTTCTTAATATACAAACCGCGGTTCAATTTGGTATTAGTTACTTGTCAGTTTTTTTTTTGTCATTTTAGTATTAAAATATCAAAGAAGCAAGGCAGATTAAAGCATAGGATTCCTGGGAATTTCTTAAGAAATATCTTATATCCCTTTTTTACGCAAATGTTCACTTTCATTTAATTACCCAAGTTTTATGGAGCCTTTTCGTGGAAAAAGGAGTTATGATTGAAATGGAATGACACAGATTCGTTGCTTAGTTACAAATCCAGCACGTAACTTTCGTGGGTGTGGGATTCGCACGCAGTACAGTTCTAACAGCGCGTGTATTGCAGTTCTACCGTCGCGCACCCCTCCGAACTGCCGCCCTCGCCGCACCAGTGGGAATGACGCGAGACCAAGCGCGGCTTCGACAAGCGGCGCGCCGTCTACGCCGATACGCGATAACCGACCTTAGCAACAACGCAATTAGAACTAATTTCCTGCGCATTATTTGATGCCGTCAACCATAATTTGCTTACGAAAGAACGAGAGGGGAATACCAACACTAGTGGAGGGAACACCAGTGGAAGTTACTCATCCGTTTATGCCGATACGCGATAAGCGAACTTACCAGCAAGGCGATTAGACCTCATTTCCTTCGCATTATGTCTAACCCCATCAACTCTAATTTGTATATGAAAGAACGAGATGAAAATATCAACACTGTAGCAGAGGGAGCACGTGTGCGTACCGTCTTCGCCGATATGCAATAATCGACCTTACCAGCAACGCGATTAGACTTCATTTCCTTCGCATTAATTGTAACGCCGTCAACCATATTACTTACGAAAATTGCTTACGAAAGAACGAGAGGAAAATATAAATACTGCAACAGAGTGATCACCAGTGGAAGTGAGTGACGCTTCATTTACTCTGGATACGCGATAACCGACTTTATTATAAGTACGCTGAGACTTCATTTCCTCTGTATTAACTAGTCTATGAAACTAAGATAAAATATAATATTTTCTCCTTTTGCAAGGGGCACTGAAGCAACAGTGGGAAAGACCTAATAGGGATTTCTGCATTATTTCGTTGGAGAAAGAAAGGTATGAAGGTAGCTGACACAAACACCCTCGACGCTATTTTCTTTACTAAAGAATAGAATGGCAATATTCTTCTCAGTTGCAACGCTGCGTTGCAGTTTCTATTGGTTTCTGCTTTGACATGGTAAATGTAAATGAATTAATTAATTATAGAAACCAAAAGTGAATGAACTAAAATATTATTTGTTACTAGGGGATGCCCGCGGCTTCGCCCGCGTGGATTTCGATTTTTTTAGATCCCATGGGAACTCTTTGATTTTCCGGGATAAAAAGTAGCCTATGTCCTTCCCCGGAATGTATTCCAAGTCTGTACCAAATTTCATTAAAATCGGTTCAGCGGTTGGGCCGTGAAAACGTAGCAGACAGACAGACAGACAGACAGACAGACAGACACACTTTCGCATTTATAATATTAGTATGGATACATAATATTGCTCATATTATATTATATTATTTTACTGCCAGTATATTATAGCAGCAAAAAAAAAAGAGGGTAAGATCTTGCTCCAATGAATGATAATGTATGAAAGATTAATATGATTTATGGAATTCTGTAACTGCCTGTCTACATGTGCATTTAAGCTTTATTTTGGGCAATTACCAAAGCAGAAAGTCAGAGACATGTCTCTTATTTAGAAAGTTAAGTTTGGTATGGCAAAACTTAAGGTCCAAACACATTAGCGATGCTCTGCGCGGCGCAGCAGCGCCTAGCTGCATACAAACTCGTTTGAACTATATTTGCCGCGCCGCGTCGCTTAATTGCGCTTTACTCCATACTAGGTCAAATAAACTACATACACTTGCTGCGCCGCGTCGCGCAGTGCTGCTCAAATGCGTTGACACCTTTAATCTTTTATTAGGAAAAGTAACTTTCTACAGTATCCGACAATTAAAATTATAATTCATAATAGTCGACATGTGCAAAGGCTACATGAGACTAGGATCTTTAAAAGTGGCTACCAAATATTAATCCTGTTTCGAACGTTGTTCTAGATTAGTTTAACTAGGTTACGGTACTTAGTGATTTTGTATATAAAGGTAGAAGGAGAAGCTGTAGCAAATGATGTGAAAAAACAGTGGCGGGCCATAACCACTGCGTTTTATAGGACAATTTAAAATATACTTAACTAGTTAGATGATTCCCGCGAAACCATCCGCGTGTGTATTAGAAACTATGGAATTGAAAATTGCAAGTTGCAACTATGGAAAGGGGATAGTTGAACAAACAGAAAAGATAGCTATAAATTTATAAGAATGCGGCACACAGTCTCAACCGCGAAGCGTTTGCGAGCTGAGTCCTTATGAAAAAGGACCTTTTCGAAACTAGTCGGGCTTACGTCGACTAAACATGTGAGTAAAGCCGGTCTCTCATATATTCATAAGGAAAATCTTTCACGATAGTTTAAACACTATATAGCTGAGTTCACCATTAAAGCAAGTGATATTTAGATTTTTGATACGCACATAACTTAGAATCGAAAAGTTAGAAGTTTGTGCGTGGAATCGAACCCTGAAGCCCAGGAATAAGACTATGCTATCAATGCAGTTGCAACATATTCATTAATCTGAATATGCCACTGTATATTTTGAAGGAGTAGTGATTGCAGTGTTCTACTTTGCCGAAACAAGTAACATAATTTATAGACGATATACTATATGATGTTCGTGACTTCGTCCGCGTGGGAACTATTTGATTTTCCTAATCCAAAATTAAGCTATTTCCTTCCCAGGAATGCAAGCTATCTCTGTACCAAATTTCGTCAAAATCGGTTTAACGGAGAGACCTCAAAAGCTAACTGCATTTGTAATATTAGTATAGATTATGACGAAAGTTTTCAAGGATCTTAATCCTGATTGGATAAAAATAAAAACATTTATGCCTGACAAAGATTTTGGGGAGGTCTTAAAACAGAAAATTTCCTGTTTTAGAACAGGTATGCCTGTTTATAGTTGCATTATAAAACGCAGTGGAAACCATACAACGAAAAGAATCGCGGATCTAACGAATAGGTGAAAGTAATAGTTTGATAGTAGACAATTAAAAAAAATATTTTGACGTTATAATTTGAAAGAATGTTTACTCATTTGTGCGTGGAACAAATGCGTCCCCTAGGCAGGTTACACATTTACTACTACTTTTATAAGTTACGTCAATATACCTGCGTAGAAATCTTATTTTAGAATGACGCGAAAATATCTCAGCTAATCATAGCGCGCGTTCATCTGTTATTCGTTGTTGCATGCGCGCCATATTTTGTACGCGCGAATTATAAGCGAGATAGCTCGAGTCTCTGTTGTTCTTGTGTTTAAAATCTTAACGTCATGCAATAAGGTTTGTTTTTCATTGGTGTATATTTGGTTTTAGTCAGCGTTAGGTTGCGCTTTTCTGCGCAAACGAATTTTGCCGATGCGACTTATAAAATTGGTAGAACTTTGTGGATAAATTAGCAGCTGGCACACACATTTATTTCCAAGCCTTTGCCTAGCGGGAATCTAAAAGTAGAAAGATGCAGTGATTTCGATAACTTTTTGCTTTTAACTCTGAGCCAGCTAGTCGAAAAGTGAAGTAGCATACATGAAAACTGCTTGCGCACCAGCTTTTTTGCCCGACTGCGGCAAAGCCAAAACGAAGCGTAATTTTAGCAGTCTATGTATGTATGTATGTCTGTATCCAGATTCTGTGTGTTCCACCGTAGCGCCTGAACTACCGTTTTTTTGATGAATTTGATGGTGATTTTGATGAATGAGGTGTCAATCGATTCGTCGTAAAGGTCCGGGTGACATAAGCTACATTTGATACGAAAAAAATTGACCAAACGGATATTACGTGAAATAAAGTGGGGGTCTCCATAAATTTTTTTTTGCTATTGTATCGAGTGGGGTGTCAAATGAAAGAGGAGAAAATTCTGGCCCAACAGTTTAACTGATTTGGTACAGGATTAGCTTATATCCCGGGGACGGATATAGGCTACTTTTTATCCCGAAAAACCAAAGAGTTCCCACGGGATTTCTAGAAACCCATCCGCTTAACCGATTCGTATGAAAGATACCGAGGTAGCTTGCGTTCCTGTAATTGACATAGGCAACTTTTTATCCCGGAAAATCAAACAGTTCCCACGGGATCTTTAAAAACCTAAATCCACGCGGACGAAGTCGCGGGATCCTCTAGTCTACTATAATTTAAAAAAATATCCTAAGGCCGCGATTATACCTGTAATTTTTTTTAAATCAAATCATTTATTTCCTAAAACATTGCCAAAACACTGTCAAAACGAGACAGCGTTATACCGCTGGCATAAATCTGTCTCGTTTTAACTAAGACTTAAGTCTAAGCAAAGTCAAAGTCAGTTTGGCTAGTCACATTACAGGGCTGTACTCGCGTACATTGATCGGTTGACGCATCGCACAGATGTGTGGAAATGTCTTGTGAATGTAATATCGCTTCTTAGGAATAGTTACATTCATTTATATTTGCGATTCTATATAATATACGCGTGTGTGAGTAGGTTTCTGTGTGTGCCTGATTGTATGGACATTGCAAGCAATAACTGTTGCAATATAGGTAATTAATTATATATGTATTATTATTCGTAATCGTACTAATTTTGCTCCGAATTGATTCATTGAAGATTAATTAATTAACGTTTGTTGTCACGTATCGAGAAATTATTATTAATGACTTTTAGGTACCTATGTAACAGGATGTTTCAATTCATTCATGGATCATTTTTCATTGGTATTTGTGACAAGAGAACTGCATATTAATGAATTGCTGTCATTTGTGATCATCATCAATAAGGCCCAGTAACCACCAGTAGTGTGGAGATGATCGAAGTTGTGTTTAACAGACCAATCAGATTATAGATAAAGGAGGTTTTTTTTATTCACTATAGGTAAGCGCTTGACCACAATCACACCTGATGGAAAGTGATGATGTGGTCTAAGATGGGACGCGTTTACCTATATAAAGATCATCCCGTCATCTGTCAATAATATAATCTGATTGATGTGTTAAATACATCTACGCCCCTCTTCACTTTGGTCGAGACAGGGCCTTATAGTGATCCATAACTGTCTTCGTCAAGAAATTGAATGTAATAAAAATGACATGGATCTAACTCGGATTTAGTTAAATATTAGAATTAATTCAATTGTAATAATTTTTGTGTTCCGTAATAAGGCCGCGTACAGACGTCGGTATCGTACTTAATACGTAGACGACAGTTGCGTTCCGCCAACTTGAGAATCTCGACGCTCCGACGTCTGCACTCGGCTTTATCCTGTATATATCTAAGCTTACTCTAAACACCATTGTATGTAACATCGACTGAACATTTTTACGTAGTTAGGATAGATTAGAATTTATTACTAATATTATACCCATTACACAAGGAAATAGTGAGCAAAAATGTACTGTACGCGTCGTAGTGTATATTATGTATAGTGAGGTAAAATTTAACTGATACATATTAAATTCAAGCATTTATAGTGTATACTAGATGATATACATATATACCGGTGTGTTAGCATAGAATAGAAAGGGAACAGAAGGTCCGCTTAATGCAAGGCGCGATTATAGCTGCGCTCACATGTAGACCCGTACATACACGCGTGCGATGCCAAAGTCAACTAAAGGCCGCTAGCATCCTGTGACGGGCGAAGCAAGTAGAGCTACTGTCATGTGAGTACACAGTGGCAGTAGCTGTCTACTGTCATGCCCGCAGCTCGTACTGTATGTCAGCCACGCGTCTATGTGTGAGTGCGCCGACTATCGCGCGTTGCATTGAGCGGACCTTCTGTGTCTCTTTATTCTGTGGTGTTAGTGTGCGTGCGTGCGTGTGTTACGAGAGAATCGAAAAATTATACATAAAGTTCGAGATGTAATCTTTTGTTTAAGAAATTGATGTTTCCATTCCTTTACGTAGGAATATGTACCACGCTGCTAACATGTAATAGTATAGGTGAAACTTTGTGTGCGTGTCAAGAGACGTAGCCTTAAAACTAGTTCAAAGCTATATAAAATAATAAAAAAATAAAAATTGTAAATAAATAATGGCGTAGATTTAGTTAGACTCTAGTATTATTTGGTATATTTAAGCCGTTGTAAAATCCGCACGATTAGAATGGCGAGTTCGATGTACCGTGACAAGGGAAAATGAACTTTATGCAGTTTGAATACGGATAACTTCGAACTGACCGTGTAATGGTACATTCGAAAACGTTCGATGGTACAAAAGGAAGCGAGTCTATGAACTTTTCCTACAGAATATGCATTGAAATTATACAGTAGTGCTTTTTGGAAAGTAATCATGTAATAATACTAGTTAAAACTAGAGATTTCTTTTGAAGGCAGCTATCCAATTTAACCTGAAGATTCAGTTTTAAAACTTTTAGAAATGGCTGGTAGAGCATTGTAGTGTACTGTACCCAAGCGTTTCTACCAAAAAAAACTCAATATTTCACCTTTTGAAGTAAAGCTGGATTTACACAGGTCTATTTTCGCCGCACAGTAAAGGCCAAAGCTGGTTTTACTTTGGCAGCAGTATAATTGAAATATAATCAATTTTTGTTGGACGATAAGAATCGTATGAGTCTAGCTTAAGCTTCCTGATTTTTTTTCCAATTATTTTGAATCTAAATCAATGCACGTTTTGTATGAAATGCGCGTGGACTCGTATAGGACCCACCTTGCCTTATAACTCAGAAAACTGTCACTGTGATCCGTTAGACGTTAATATTCGACTCAATCACACCCCCTTCTCCTACTCGTGACAATGTGTGTAACTCCTTACATCATTAGAAATCTTTCAACGTTGTCGAAATGCGAAAACTTGTACTGAAAAAGTACTAAACGAACTCTTGGTTTTAGAACTAACTTTTAATTATTATTATACAAAGCTTTGCAGTCTAGACGATTTATAATATACGTGGGAAAATAAAGAAATAAAAAAGGACAATGTCCATTGTACATAATTGCGTAGGTGTCGATCGTTGGCTTTACCGTCGCATATACTGCTCCGCGACTACACGCTTCTTACTTTATGTAATTGTACGTATTGCGTTTCCAGACTTTCAGAGATCTCGTATATTTTAAGTTTTACTTACACGATTATTCATTTAGCACACAAGTGATCTTTAGTTTGTAAGGCGTCATTTCTACGGGCCATTTCCGATATGCAGAAAACGCGCGGATGTAAACCGCGTGAATTCAACTACAGTAATATTATTCGAACAGGCTACATTGTTCGGACAGGCGTGGTAATCGTGCGAATATGCAGGGGAGACGATGTGATCATGGTTATATACCTAAAGCCTCATTTCACGCCCTAAACCTGCGCGGTAAAGCAACTGCATCCTCAATGCATTTTGCGAGCAGGTAATAAGTGCGTATTTTTTTCTCAGCGGTTGAGGACTGTCCGCGCGGTTTTCGCCGTGTCTGAACTAGCCCTTATCTTATTGAATTTGATTTCCTTTTAAATTTAAGGTCAGTATAGGGATTGTAGGTGTAAAAGCACGCTCGAATATTACGGAGGCACCTAGGGTTAAAGTCTGGAACAACTTTCAGATTATCGTAAACGATATATTTATTATTAGGAAAGACTGTCCCGTTTCATCAATAACATAATCAGCTTTCGGAAAGATTAGCTGTTTTTGAATAATGTGATAATCGTGAGAATAAAACGGCTGAACTTATGTTTTCGTCTGTGTAAGTCCGACTAGTTTTGCCAATTATCTCATGTATAAGGACTCCGAACGGGTTACAAACTTGTCGGGCTTACACCAATTAAAACGTAAGTAGGTATTCAGCGGTTATCTTATTACAAATTATGAAAACCACTCGACTAAGAATTTATCGTATCCGATTATCTGAAAATTGCGCGTGCCCTTTAGGTTTTAATTTATTCTGTAAATATTAGAAAAAAAATGTGATAAGACTTTACAATTTTTCATTTAAACACTGTCCCATTATTTGTGTTCTTTATTTACTTAGAAACAAAATGTAAAAAAAAATGAAATAGGGAAACTAAGACACGTATTCTTGTAAGACTTAAGACAATTTAGTTTTACTCTTATGTACCAGTCGTATTGTAAATAGTAGGTATTTTGTGCACTGATAGTCGTGTTTAAGTTACTATTAACTTAGGTATTAAAATCCAATGGCTGTATTGATTCTCATAACGCCCAAAACATGTTCACTATAAGACTAATAAGTAGGGACGTATGCTATGCGATAATTCCTTTATCGACATTTAGAGACTTTGCACGCGACGATATTTTCACGCGCAGTTACAGCATTGCATTAGTGATGAAAGAGATCAAGTCTTTTAAAGCCGATTAAATAGACCAGACTCATTTTTGACGCCTCCGGACAAGACTTAGGGTGAAATCTATAGAGTGCACTCGGACTTTGATTGGACTTAAGACAGAGTTAAAACGAGACAGGGGCATATCTCTCATATAAATCTGTCTCGTTTTAACTCAATCTTAAGCCTGAGCAAAGTCTAAGTGCACTCTATAGATCTCACTCTTAGTCTTTTAACTCTTAAACCTTGAGAGATAATTACAAGTCCAAATCTGAAGGATAATTCGAGTGGAAAGTCCTTTAATCTTAGGTATATCAAAAAGATTTAGCCTTTTAACCCTTAATAAACCTTAAGTCAGAAGACTAAAACTGAATATTAATTTAAACCGGAATTCTTTTGATTTTAGATCTCAAAAACTAAGTCATTTAGTCTAAACTTATAATGACCGAGTTTTAATAAAACTCAAACTTATAATATATATTTTAGAGTAGAGTCCTGAAAAATGGAGGGTAGTCTTTATAGAAACTAAAGGACTAGTATCTTTTATCACTATTTTGCATTCGTTCAAGTCAAGTAGCTTTAGGGTGAGATTTATAGAGCTCTCTTTGACTTTGCTCAGACTTAAGACCGAGTTAAAACGAGACAGATTTATGTGAGAGAAATACATCTGTCTCGTTTTAACTCTGTCTTAAGTCTAAGCAAAGTCAGAGTGCTCTCTATAGATCTCAGCCTAAGACTTACTGGTCAAGAAGTGCGTGTGAAAATGTCGTCGAGGCGAGGGCTCTTAATATGTATAGTTTTAGTTGTTTTGTCACGATGTACTTTTGGATTTTGGGTTTTCGTAAACTGTGACCGCAAACAGAAACGGGCGATTGTAAATATATTTGATATATGCGTTTCTGTTTGTACGCAGTTAGTTGCATTTTACCATTGCGAACTGCCAAAACTAATGTAATAATTTTCTAGCGTCATCGCGGCCACACGGATAATATGCAATCTGTCAGTAGAAAGTTCTTACTACTCGACCAAAATATTGGAATCTAGTAATGGTAGAAACATTCTATCTAGGTACTTGAAATCAACATTATTATTTACAAATTTTGTTTATTCGACTGCCCAAAAATCTCTTAGATATTGAAAAATCCTTTGTCGTAGCGATTTCGACGACCTCCCTGGCGCAGTGGTTAACCGCTGTGGTCTTATTAGTGGGAGGTTCTGGGTTCGATTCCCGAAAGGGGTTTGGAATTTTATAATCTCTGGTCTGGGTTCGTGGGAGGCTTCGGCCGTGGCTAGTTACCACACAACCGCCAAAGCCGTGCCGCCAAGCGATTTAGCGTTCCGGCACGATGCCGAAAGGGTTGTGAGTTTAACAAAAACTGCAATACCCCTTCCAGGTTAGCCCGCTTCCATCTTAGACTGCATCATCACTTACCATCAGGTGAGATTGTAGTCAAGTGCTAACTTGTATCGGAATAAAAAAAAAAGGTTTATTGTGAAAATGATGGTACTACTTTGACCTCTAAGTTTAGAAATGTGTGTAAAATCGAATAGGCATCTTTATGCATTTGTAAAATCTACAGCAAAATAGGACTATTTTCTCTAAATCCTATTCTTTAGGTCGAGTAGTAAGTGTTTTAGCATTTTCGATGGTATTGTAAATGTAAAAGTTTGACATGATGTAATTGTATAGTAATCTAGAATAGCTGTTTGTATAATATTTGTCTAGATTACTCTTGTTTATCGTTATTCTGGATTTCGATGTTTGCAACGCCGCAGTTTGTCGCGGGACCTTATTTTTTGTTTTTGTTTCATCTTAGAATGGCCGTCCATATTGTTAAAAAATTTATAGCTCATCACTAAAATGAAGATGACTAAGTATTTGTTGACAGTCAAATATGAATTTTTAGAATATGATTTAAAGTCTATATTTTAACGACAAGGGTTTTCCTGTCTTTTCAATGGATTGGCACACGCAACCTGAATGAAACTGAAAGGGGTTTATTTGTAGCGTGCAGCTCCATACAAACGTAAATTGGTTTCTCATTTGAATGTTTACCAAAAAACTCAATTATGTTTTGTAGACACGTTCTAGAAACAAATATTTGTCTGTGGTTTGAAAAATAGTTTCAAAGTTACACGGGCTCAAAGATATGTATTTATTAATTTTTTTTAAACCATACTACGTTTATAAGGGGAGCACCTAGGGAAACTTTTCTCAACATAGCGTCGTTTCGAGTGGCGTATTAAATGTGTTTAATATCAATAAGTTAACGCATATACGTTATAAAGATTCTCGAAGTATGAGTATTTAAGTTGTTTTTTTTTTTTTGTGTTTTGAATTGTGCCGTTACAGGCTGTGGCGTTGGCGCGCGTTGAGACAGTTTGTAGTTATCTGTGTAGTCGATAGTGTAGCGGCCCCGGCGTAGAGCTGTACCATCCGGGCTCCACACTTTAACAATAAAACTACTGCATAACTATAACGACTGAAGTTTTATTTCATTACCTCATCGAGCTGCAGACATAGGTTGAAATCTATAAAACGCACTTTGACTTTGCTCAGACGTTAAAACGAGACAGCGTTATACCGCTTGCATAAATCTGTCTCGTTTTAACTGAAACTTAAGTCTAAGTAAAGTCAAAGTGCGCTCTATAGATTTCAACCATAGACTACTGTGTTGTGGCGTGTAGCGACTAGGCTGCGACGTAATCTCCGTGACGATTGACCAATGGGAGCGCTTCTCGACTAGTGTGCACCTAAACCAAATATGAGGATCCGATTAGAAATTTCCTTGAAGTGTAGTATATAGTAACCACTATCATAAAATATACAAAATCTAAATAAATGTAGATAATATGTTCCTTCAAGCGCGCTCCAACTCAGGCTGCATCATCGCTTGCCAGCAGTTCTGATTGCAGTGAAGCGCTAGTCTATAAATTAAAAAAAACGGCTTATTCCAATATAACCTCATTTTCTTGCTCGCAAGTCCCAATGGAAGCCATGTGCCCATATCGCTGAAATATAGGTAGTTAATATCTAGGTACCTAAGTATAAGCAGTAACCGCATAGTAGATATGCCTGAAATAAGCGCTGTTAGAATGAGCAAACATTCTTATCAGTTCGAATTCTTTTTCCTTTAAGTTTGGTTATACAGGTTTCTGTCTGGCAATCGACAGAAATTAAAAAGACTGCATACAAACTCTGTTATTAACTCTGTCTGTGGAAAACACCGAGTACTTCGGTCGCCATAGAACACCATAGAAAAACGCGATCAGCATATAGAAAAAAAGCTTAGCTATGCTCACAAAGAAGATCGAAGATAATAAACCACACGCGAGGTTGGACGGAACAGGTGAAGGAAGCTATTGACTCTAGTATGTAGGTACCTACTGTGCGTATCATACGGTGGAGTGCCGGCTGATTTGGAAGAATTCCATAAAGAGGGTAGGTACCACTTAACACAAAGGTCGGTCCTGATCCTCAGAAATGAGGGAGTGAAGCGAGGAGAAGGAAGCAACAGCGTACACATTACATTTTTTAGGGTTCCGTAATCCGTACCCAAGTCCCAGAGAGTAAAAAACGGAGCCCTATATGCTGTCTGTCTGTCAGGGGTCTCTATCTCTTATACGAAATGAATGAGTTACAAGCCTGTGGCATTTCTGTTAATGGGGAAAAATGGATACCCAACGTCCTGGGTTCTACTTTGTTTTGCGTTTTTTTTTCTACTGGAGACTAAAAATAGTTCATTCATAATGACGTTATGTTTTAAGTTAGGTATATAGTCTGCGGGAAGCTTATATTGTCCTCATTTATTTAACGGAAAAACTATTTAGGTATGCTCCATATTATAAATAATACCTACTGAGGCATTAGTCATTATTCTGAAACCGAGCCGAAAGTCGCTTACGAATAGATATGTCGTCATTTTGTATTAATTTAGTTGTGTTTTAAGTGTTAAGTTAATCCGAAGTGAATATAATGACCTGTAAGTTATTTTTTCCTAAAAAGCTGATTTCGTAAATAAGTCAATTATGTCTAACTACTAAGTAGGTATATTATTATAGTCTACCTACATAATATCTATAGCAAAATTGATAGGTGTTTGAACATTAGATAACATGTGAGACCTTTTCAGTGATCCGGCTTATTCCATATCACTAATGAATATTGGCATCCAGTCATTATTATCATCATCATGATTAACCCGTTACTTAGACCGGGTCTTCTTTCACAATCAGAAGGGGTTAAGCCACCGAAATGGTCACTTCGCGTACCTTTGAGAACATTAAGGAGAACGGGCATGCAGATTTCTTCAAGATGTTTTCCTTCACCTTAAAGCAAAAGGTGATACTATAGTATAGAAGTATAGAACGTACTGTAGATGACTGAAAGGAGGCTGAAGATTTAACCATTTTTTCTAGGTTTTACAGTAATCTTTTTTACGGCGGCAATTTTACCCACACTTGGGTTTTTCCATGAGCCGTCGACGATAACCAAGACTTCACCCGGATTATTGAAACAAGATGCCTATTTTGGTTATAGCATGGCTTGTGACGAAAAAACGTAAGTAATCTTTCTCTTATTCCATTCCTGGCAGGAATAAAAAATGTGACTAATTCCTAATTCCGTTGTACACACTCATCTCTCCGTCACTCGCTCCATACAAACGTGAACTAGTTAGTCACGTTTGTATGGAGCGAGTGACGGCACAGACATTAGTTTCTAGAATATGTCTGCAAAATTTCATGGACTTTGGCTGCTTAATATTCAAATGAAATTGGAACTACGATTGTATAGAGTAAGTAACTGATGGAGAGAGCCCTGTTAAATGAATCAAATAATAATATGTCAAATCTAGAGCCATCTTTTTCCACAGGTCAAGCATTTTTTTTATCTATTACAAGTTATAAACTGCAATCTCACCTATTGTAGTACGTAAGTAATGATGCAGTCCAATATAAAAGCGGGTTAACTTGGAAGGGTATCGCAGTTTTATTCTAATCTTATTATCGGAGTTTCACACGACATCCCACTGCATCATACGAGTAGCTACCACCAGAGTGAGATACAGAAAAGAGCTAATTTACTATCAAATAAAATAAAACATTTTTTTCAGACTTTTGATAGGCGCTCCCGCAGCCGATCAATTTGGAAAGATTTTTGAATTCAATCTGGAAAAGAATATGTCTGCTAAAATTCTATCCCCGCTGATAACACCAGGTGTTGTTTCACTATTTACTTATTTACAATTAAGTATCTACTTTTTCCACATAATATTTATAGCGGTCTATTACATAGGTACAATAAATTCATTGATATCCGTACAGTAAAATAATATTATAAAATAATGTGAAAGTGTGTAGGTCGGTCTTTCTGTCTGTTTGTACTCGGTATGTTACCTTTTTCACGGCCCACGCGTTTAACCGATTTTGATCAAATTTTGTAGGTAAAGAGATAGCTTGCATCCTGGAGACAGACATAAACCTATGCTACTTTTTAACGTGAAATACCTAAGAGTTCCCATGGGAACTTCTTCCCATTTCTGAAAACCTAAACTCACGCAAGTCGTGGTCAAGTTAGCTACTTATAGATAAGGAAATAGGCTGGCGTCACATAAAAATACCTCTGGATGATATAGCTGTAGCCTGTACCTACTGTTGAATGTTGATGATTTGGCCGTAAAAGGTAACAGTTCTCTCCTGAAGCACGAATCAAAACAGGTTGACTGAAAGCACAAAGACCGCCACCGCACCCCACTTCTTACCACCAACTACTTACCTATAGATCGATAACTCACCCACTGCGCAGGTTCAAGTTCAAAGCTCTTTTTTAGTGACGCCATCTGTTTTCGTAAATTAAAAGTTAGTTAAAATTAATAAGTATTTAATTTTTTAGAAATAGACGCCTGGCTTGGAGCGACAATCAAAAGTTTTGGACCTAGGAGCTTCGTGGTATGTATATACGATCCCTGCTGTTCCCGACATGTTGCACGATAAATCAAAAATTATTATGCATAAAAATAAATAAAAATCTGTTTTAGAAGGTACAGGTAAAGCCCTTTCATATGAAACCCCACTTGGTATAGTTATCTTACTTTGAAAATTGAAAATACTAATTATTTGTTAACGAACACATATTTTTAATTTTTTTTGTGATGTTCATGTGAATTTTACGGTTTGCGGGTTTTTTCCTTTACTTGTGCTATAAGACCTGCCTACCTGCTTTTGCTATACTAGGTCAACGGGAAGTACCTTCTTGACGGACACGACAGACGGACAGATGGACAGACAGACCGGCAACAAAGTGATCCTATAAGAGTTCCGTTTTTTTGAGGTACAGAACCCTAAAAATGAAGTAAGTACTAAGTATTTATTATTAAAATTTTGTATGGTAGTACGGAATTCTCCGTGTGCAAGTACATTCGCACTTGAGCGGTTTTTGTTTATAGTAGAAAGTTATTTGTACACGTTTCAGGTATGCGCACCACGGAACAGTAGACCTGGTATTTCAACTCGTAAGTTTTTTGCTTTACAATTATTGCAAAATCATCATTGACCCTAGAATAAGGGGTGGCTCTTTCAAAATCAATGTCTTTGACCACCTACCTGGCGCAGCGGTGTTATTGTGGCCTTATATATGGGAGGTACCGGGTTCGATTCCTGGCAGCAGCAATTTTGGATGGCGCAAGATCGTGATTCGTGGCGTGGGGAAGTCCCGCAGAGACCTATGTCCAGCAGTGGACGATTGTAGGTTGACGATGGTGATTCTACATTTGACACTCTGAGGTGATATCCTTTTTGGGATTTTCGGGTCACTAGACGTGTGTAAATAGGTACCTATCTAGTTTTGTTTGCAACTATATTGATTTTTAACTCCCGACCCAAAAAGAGGCGTGTTATAAGTTTGACGTTTGTATCTGTGTCTCTGTCTGTGGCATCGTAGCTCCTAAACTAATGAACCGATTTTAATTTAGTTTTTTTTTGTTTGAAAGGTGGCTTGATCGAGAGTGTTCTTAGCTATAATTCAAGAAAATCGGTTCAGCCGTTTGAAAGTTATCAGCTCTTTTCTAGTTACTGTAACCTTCACTTGTCGGGGGTGTTATAAATATTTAGAGCACCGCTATTTTTCTCTTTTTCTTCTCAGTTGAGAGGCATAGAAATCTCAAAATTAGTGTTATTCGTTCGTTGGCTTATTGCTCGTAATAATTTTCTTAATTTGTAAAGCAATACAGTGGTACCTACCTACCTACGTACTGCTGTGTCGCTTTTATTCTGAATATTTATTTATTGAAAGTATTGGTTATTTAAAATATCTTAGTTTATCAATCTTGATTTGTTTTAATTTTTTAATCCTCAGCTAAAACGACGATAACATGGGGCCGATGTTACATACTTTCGTTGCAAAATGAAGCAAACTGGAATAACTTGCCCAATATAGCATTAACTGACCTTGCATATTTTAGTAAGTACAAACCTTTATATCGGACAAAGCATAATTAAAAAAAAATAGCGAAGAAACGAGCAGGCGGGTCACCTGATGTTAAGTGATGACCGCCGCCTATGAACATTTGCAGCACCAGAGGAACCGCCCGCGGCGATACGTTGCCGGCCTTTCAGAATTTGTGGGTCCGCCCCTTGAATAACTCCATGTTGTAATCTAGTGGGAACATCGCCGATTATTATTATCAATATACTTAAATACCTAGAGACTAAACCTATTTTTATTTTTATTTTGTCTGTCTACCTGTCTTGTCATTCCTAAGACCTTGTGGTTTATGTTACAGATCTTGGCAACACCGCGTTTGGCTGGAGTGTAGACGTTGACGATTATCGTAACATTTGGATTGCGAGCCCTGTTATAAAGCATAGTAAGTTGATTATATAACATAGCGGATTAAGATATTCATCATCACCTTCATGATCAATTCAGCGTTGGCCCACTACTGAGAACGGGTCTCCTCTAAGAATGAGCTAGGCCATGTTTGCTACGCCGCGCTGGCCTAATGCGGATTGGCACACACCTTTGAGAGACGGTGGGGATATTATGGAGAATTCTCAGGCATGCAGGATTCCTCACGATGTTTTCCTTCACTATTAAAGCAAGTGTTATAGTTTAATTGCTTAAGACGCACATAAACTCGGAAAAGTTAGAGGTGCGTGCCCAAGACCGAACCCCCGATCTCCTGATTCCCGAATAGGTGGCCGACGGATGTCTTACCTACAAGACTATCACCAAATAAAATGATTGCATGACAATATTGGAAATTATAAAAAAGTAGGTAGGTATAATAAAAACTCCAGAAAAACTGTTTTTACACCGTGAACCTATAAAATGGACTAGATAGTAGGTAGATTGGTAGGAACGAGTACTCAGAAGCTTTTATAGTTTAGCCCACGCAGCATATAAAATATTCCACTGTAGGTGTGAAAACGTTTAATACTACCTACTGAAGTACCTTCTAAAACTAATTAATTATTTATCGTTAGATATTATTTTCTGTTCTGAAACGTGTTTTTCTTTGTTTAGATTCAATCATTATTTACGAAGAAAGTAATAACTTTACCTCCGCGAGGTTTCTTGTAACCAACAGTCTCGAGAATCCAGTCGATTTTGTTAATTTGGGTAAGTACATACTATGATAAGGATTTCATCATTATCACCAGTTCTCGCCGACTTACCAACTTCGGGCTGATAATGAAGAAATTTCGACATAAGTCCATGAGAATAACCTAATACCTACTTAACTGTGTAGAGGCCGCCTTTACCTACTCAACTGATAATAATCTAACCTGGGATTAGGACCCGGTACCTATCTCAGAATCCTTTGTCAATAAGAGCATGTAGCCATTATCACTAACATCTGATAATCTCAGTTAAACGTATCTAAGAGTCGAAATCTTGCATTCTTATTTCTTAGTGGTCTATCTATTCCGCATAAAATAAATAAAAAATAAAAATCCTTTACTTCGACCATAAAATTGATCATAATTGTTAGTAATAACACACCTTAAAACTAATGTTAGTGATCTTATATCTATCTAATTACTTAATCCTAATACTATATCTAAGACAGGCTTGATTAGTCAGCATGTGCACCATATGACAATGGTTCAGGTACTGACAATCAAACCTGTCAGCAAATGCCCTCAGGATGGCATTGGAACTAGCCCGTACCCTGCGCACCAGGGATGTGCACCGCTTACGCATGGTAGTATAAAAGCAATCCACATGCGCATCCGCGAACATACCCGACGCGCTGCAGTAACGAGGCAGGCCCAATAGCATCCTGAATGCATTATTGTACTGGACACGCAGGGCATTGTACTGTTTCTGCGTGTAGTCCACCCACAGGCTACTCGTGTAAAAAGAAGTGCAGTAAGCTCTAAAGAGCGTTACTTTTACAGGAATAGTACAACGAGCAAACCTGCGAGCGATCATGTTCGCTCTAATAGACAATGCCCTGCGTTCTCTCTCTATGTCAGCATCGTCTTTCAGGTCAAAAGACACCAGATGCCCTAGGTATTTGAACTGAAACACCCTCTTTAAGGGGGTACCGTATAACTTAATGGGTGGTACGTTTGAGGGCACTGGTTTCTCTTTGGCCTGAAAGACCATGCATTCGCTTTTTTTTACATTATACGTTAACCCGTGACTGCGGGCGTAGCTTTCACACATGCTTAACAATTTTGCCAAGCCACAAACAGAAGCACTGAGCAACACCATGTCATCTGCGTAACTGATGTTGTTGAGACATACTCCGTCAATATGGCAACCAACATGAGTAGTGCTAAGCGACTCTATCAGTGCGTTGACATAAAGGTTAAAGAGCTTAGGGGAAGTTAAGCCCCCCTGTCGCACGCCGCACTCTAACCTATATGGCTGCGAATACGTTTCGGACCATCTCACGACATTGACCTGGTTTCGATACCAATATTTGAAGATCCTAGTAACTTCTTCGGGCAGTCCGGTGTCTTTCAATTTCTGCCATAGGATATCGTAACTTACCAGGTCAAATGCCTTGCTAAGGTCCAGAAAACACGCATAAATAGGCGTTCGTCTGTCCGTATAGTACTTTACAGTTTGCTTTAAACATAATATGGCCGACTCTGTTGATAAACCTGGCCTGAAGCCAAACTGATTGTCGTGTAGGAGTATATGTTTATCCAGCTGGATGTTAAGCAAACTGTCAAGCACTTTCGCCACAACCGCGGCAAGTGAGATAGGCCTGTAGTTGGCTTTATCAGATATGTCCCCAGTTTTGTTTTTCACAATTGGCACCACCACAGTTCTCATCAGTGCAGCGGGTAAGTACGAATGCGCTATACATAAGTTGTACAACATGGAAAGTACTCTAGGTAAGTGAGGACCCGCATGCTGCAGATGTTCAATACTCAGCCCGTCATGGCCAGGAGACTTTCCACGCGACATAGAAGTTATAGCATTATTGACATCCTTAGCTGTAAAACGGATTCCAATCTCCTGGCCACACGTACACTCATCACTGACGGACTGTGATGGTCCCAACGGTGAAGTCACTGTGAAATGTTCTTTAAACATGTCTGCTATAAGACTATGCTCATTAATACCATTCACGCTCACTGGTAGGCCAGGCCTACCGTTTGATTTATTGGTGGATTTCCAAAAGTTACGAAAATCATTTTTCGCATGCTGTGAAGCCAAGATATTCATCCTTATTTGTTCGCTGTGGTTCTGACACCACCTTAAGCGTGACTTAAATAGACTGCGACTTCGATGCATGTCGTCATAGACCCTACCATATTTTGGTTTACCCCACCAGACCCATATTAAAAACTTCGACCGGGCCTCCCTGTGTGCATCGCGAACATACCTGTTCCACCCCGCCACAGGACGCTTCCCAACGCGCGATCTTACAGTTTTGGATTCAGTGGCAGCCACAGACAGAACATTTACAATGTCGCTATACAATTTATCGATAAGTAATGTGTGATCGATACGCCCGCAAACACAATCACTACACGAACGAAATTCCTCGGGAAAATCAATAGCTTTTAATTTTTCATGACATAGTTTCGTATACATCACTATTTCTTCCGGTTTTCTATCTCCCCATAGAATCTCGCTCGGCATGTTACATACACTCGTCAACTTTGGTTTAACCATATCCAAGTCACACTCAATAATCAACGGATAATGGTCGGACCAATACACATCGTACTTTACATATACATTGGAAATTGACGAATAAGCCGAGTTGGTCGTCACGCAGTGATCAAGCCACCGCCTCGACCCGTGAGCTTCACTCACAAACGTGTATGTGTCCGACCTTATGCCTAAAATCTGTACATCCACACATGACCACTCTTGCTCGTCACAAAAACACGTCAACTCGTTATAAAAACGTTCATTCGGATGGGCGTTAAAGTCGCCAAGGATGTAAACACATTCTACGTTCATACTGTTAATAATAGCACTCACCGAACTGAGGCAATCAGTGAATTCCGTAAGGTTCACCATTTTATCTGTAGGCATATAAATACTAAACACTAAAATAGACCTATCGCCCAGCACTATTTCTATGGCACATATTCGTGGATTATCACAACACACGACCGACACATTTTGGAAAACACTTTTATTCCATAGCAGCGCTACACCTCCATAAGGCCGGCCGCACACCATGCCCGCCGCCGCATCCATTGCAGAAGTGCCCGTGCTGCCGAAACGCTCATCAATCCCGCTAAGAAACTGAATATCATGCCCAAATAACCACGTTTCTTGAAGTGCTATCACACTCGCCGACTGACACAAAAGCCTCACATTGTCAACTGAGCGCTTTATGCTTTTACAGTTGAAGCTTACTAAATTACAGGTGAATCTTTTATCCATTAACAGTCGGGGTAGGGCCGTTCACGGTATTCGTCGCCACACCGTTCGCACCATTGCTGTTATTTCGCTTGAAATTGACGAAACGCCTGAATATTACTCCCTCCGGCCAGAGTGTTGCATCTAAAAATATTTCTATTTTCCGCTCTGATACAAAAAATTTGTACGCGTTATAGTCCTTGTTTCCTCGTAAAAAGGAAATCTTTTCGAGATTGATATGCTCTTTCGTTTTGTTATAGACGTAATCCATAATATCCTTCTCCGTGGTATCTTTGTGTATCATGGTAATAAAAATTGGGACTTTTCTGTCGGCGGCTTTAAAGTTACAATTCTCGTCATTGGAGACCCCCGCGACTCCCTGGTAACGATACGATCTCGTTTTCGGTTTCCGACGCTGTACAACATTCCACTCGCCTTCTGTCTTAGTCACCTCCGCGAACGACAACACACCCGCTGCCCGGATCGTAGCCGTCTCGCTGGCCGGCTGAGCGCTCGGCGCACTCACCGCTGGTTGCGATGACACATCACCCGCGCCGCCCGCGCCCGCGGCGCTCACCTGTTCCGCGGCGCGCGCGCCTTCGCCGCTCAGGATACGTTGAGATTTATAACTACCCGCCGCACTACCTTCCATATAATTTATGCTCCTATAGTTTAAACTAAGATCTCTCGGAGATGACGACTCAACGTTAGGACGATCGCTGTGATTTGTAATGATCGTATCATCGAGTTGCGACAATCCAATGGGCCCACTGTCCCGATATGCGCCTCTTATGCTCTGCGATTATGCGCATAGGTACGGCTGGTGTTGTATGCGAAAGGATTATTTTGATTACCGCCACCTGTGAACATTTGCAGCATTACCTGCAAAATGCAGCAGCATTTGCATTTTGCAGGTACCGGCAATGCGTTGCTGACCTTTAAGGAATTTGTTGATCCGCCCCTTGAATATCTAGGTAACCCTAGGTAGCATGTAATGTAGTGGGGGATATATAGGTAGGCACGTACGCGTGACCGATGTAGATATACGGTACCGACATCAGCCAAGGAGGACTTCAGCAGCTCGATTGCGGTAAACTGACAGCTACAATGTCACGATCGCAATCAACTCTGATTGGTTGACGCTCGTTCACTATCAGCTAGATTTTTTAAACATGCTCTACAAAAGTTCGTCCGATTTCTATGTACAAAATAGTGCTTGTTTCTTTATCTATGATGTCAATCCTAATGTCTACAGCTTATTTCAATGAAGGAAGTACCTTGGCCAACACCCCTTGGTCGAGTGGGCATTTCCCTTTAGCCAATATCAACAATTGCGATTGTAATAATGATTGATGCAGGTTTACGTAATCGAGCCACAGGTCGCAAATAAAAGTTTTTTTTTCGTTGCAGGATACAGTATAGTGAGCGGCAACTTCTTGTCAGAAACAGGAAGCGACCATGCTGTCAGTTATACATACGGTGACGGTGGGCGTGGAAAGGTACAGAGCATTTTTCATGCTTTATCATTTTACTAGCTGATGCCCGCGACTTCGTCCGCGTGGATTTAGATTTTTCAAAGTCCCGTAGGAACTCTTTGATTTTCCGGGATAAAAAGTACCCTATGTGTTATTCCAGGACATAATCTATCTCCATTTCAGCTAAATCTGTTCAGTTGTTTCTGCGTGATAGAATAACAAACATACACACAAACTTTCGCCTTTATAATATAGTGTGAATTGTGATCTATATAATGTAGACCTATAGGTAAAACCATTATTTCGTGGACAAATATTTTTTTATCTATCTAGCTTTATATCTGTCTACCGTTCATTTATTTTTAACCCCCGATCCAAAAAGAGGGGTGTTATAAGTTTGACGTGTGTATCTGTGTATCTGTCTGTGACATCGTAGCGCTCAAACGAATGAACCGATTTTAATTTAGTTTTTTTTGTTTGAAAGGTGGCTTGATCGAGAGTGTTATTAGCTATAATCCAAGAAAATCGGTTCAGCCGTTTGAAAGTTATCAGCTATTTTGTAGTTGCTGTAACCTTCACTTGTCGGGGGTGTTATAAATTTTTAATTTACACTTGTAGGTGTTTATATTCGAAAAGCGGGTAAAAAAGTTCGAAGTGTCCGGTGATGAGGATTCGGTTGGGTCGACGTATGGTGCAGTCTTGTGCAAGGCTCAGCTGGGACACAAGCGCGCGTCTCTGTTGGTCGGCGCGCCAACATATGCAATGGCGGGCGACGGTTATGATAGGGGAGCTGTCTATCTGTATGTGCCCAACGATGAAGAGTCTAAGGTAACGTATGAAAGAAAGAAAAAAAAGAAAGAAAATTAATTTATTCATCTTGTGTGTGCATCAACAAGTATAGACAAACTTAGGTTAGTAATGGGTTAGTAGTAGATTTTAATAAGTACTTAATAATATCTAATTCTTGCACCCACATGGCACAAGACGAAAAGGCCCCGGCTCAGCATTAATGCTGCAGGTTTTAAACCAAAACCTGAGTGCGGGTATAAACCATGACACTTAATATCAAACTATTTACACTTAATATCAAATTATTTATTTATTTATGTACTTGATCTTTTTATCTTAAGAGCAGTGATAACCTAAGGTCGGCTTCCTGTTCGGAAGGTTAGCGGTTCGATTTCGGGCACCTCTAACTTTTCGGAGTAAGTCATGTTTAATCAATCACAAGAAACCCACATGTCAGGAGAGTTACCCATAATGTCCTCAGGTGTAAGGCAGAACTGTAGAGTTTGCTAAATATAGTGACCTTCATATCAGCCTGTGGGCATACACAGTTGAAGCTCTGCTGGTTTCGAACAACTGTTACTATGCATTGAAAATTACGTTGGTATTTCTTGAATAATTTCAGATCATCACTTTTAAGCGGGTCATCAAAGGAGAGAAAGATGCAGGCTACTTTGGCCATGCCATAGCAAGTCTAGGAGATATGGATGGCGATCTAAGAGACGGTAAGTATATCATTCAATGCTTTATCGCAGTTACTGGTTCAAATAAGAGCGATGGATTAGAATGGATAGAATTTTCCACTATGTCCTAATGGCCAACGAGGCAGTAAGCTAGGCACTCTTCTATAACTCAGCTCTTCGGGGGTCAGGAGAGACGCACCTCTAATGTTTCAGACTTATATACCTATACGCCTAAAACTTTAACGGTGAAATAAAGCATCGTAAAGAAACCTGCATGCCTGAGTACTACGTAAACTTCTCAAAGAGAAGTTCAGAGTGTTACACTCTTGGGGCTTGAAGGACATACCTACAAAGCCGTTGGTCCTGCGCTTGTATCTCTCCGGACGTGTCGATTGCCATCCCATCGGACTATGTGAATCAGGGAATAGTGCACCTGTGTTTGTGCACACAGGAGGTATCCTTTCATTTTAGTTTTGTTTAAAGAATTTATTCAACAGAATTTTCCGCGCTGTCTTGTTAAAATGCATTGTTAACGTTTTAGAAGTGGCGATCGGCGCGCCATTCGAAGACGAAGGGAAAGGGGTGGTGTACATTTACTCCGGCGCTGGTTTGTTGAGTGACCGCACTTGGGTACAGAGGATAGAGAGAGCCGCCAAATCCTTTGGTTTTAGTCTCCTACCGTTACCTGATTACTCAGGCAATGGATTGAATGGTATTGTATATGATACACTCTTCATATTTTTATTTAGCTTTTAACAGGGCTCTCTCAAGCAACCAAAGTCCATGAAATTTTGCAGACATATTCAAGAAACTAATATCTGTGTCTGTGGTGTTTTAGATTTTTCTAAAAATGTCTAGTTTTAAAATTACAGGGCCTCAAAGATTTGTATGTAAATTTTTATGACCGCGTAACTTTGAAACCGAATATTTTAACAGAAATCTGGAAACCACAGACATAGATATTAGTTTCTAGAATATGTCTGCAAAATTTCATGGACTTTGGTTGCTTAATATTCAAATGAAATTGGAACTACATTTGTATGAAGCGAGTGACGGAGAGACCCCTCTTAAGGTGCCCACGCACTTGAACTGAACTGCAGCTGAACTGCGCGTCGCGGCAGCGCGATATTCTCTCTCCACCCGCGACGCGCGTACCGCGTGGCGCGTCACTGCCGCGCGTCGCGGCTGGAGAAATTATCGTGCGGGGCGCTGCCGCGACGCGCAGTTCAGCTGCAGTTCAGTTCGAGTGCGTGGGCACCTTTATCCGACAGTCTGTATGGTAGATACAAAGTTTAACATTAGACTACCTAACAAAAACAATAAAAATAATAAGAATTAGTGATAGCCTAAACCTTCTATCTCTATGGCTTAAATTGATTAAGACGTGAACCTTCATTCGGACGATTAGGGGTTCGAATTTCAATTCCGGGTATGCACCTCTTACTCTTATATCAGAGTTGCGCGTTTTGAATGACAAAAGTTCTCCACAATGTTCTTTTTAGAGTTATCTATGCACCTCAAAGGTGAGTGAAGTCTGCCAATCCGCACTTGGCCAGTATGGTGGACTATAGCTTAAATCTTAAATCCTTTTCATACTGAGAGGAGTTCTGTGCTTTGTAATGAACCATAAAGGGTTGGGATGATGATGATGAACTTAGTAAGATTTGACAAAGTCATCCTATTTCCATTGAGACAAAGTGATAGGTACAGATAGCCATGTATGTGCAAAGCTCAATAAATATATATTCAACTGTTTGGTGCAGGATTGTCAGTGGGTGCACCGTTTGAGAATAAGGTGTACATCATTACACCCATTCCACCTATCACCATTAACGTGGATGCAGTTTTGCCGAACTCGCAGGTAATAAGCTGAATCTTTTTCTTTTTCTGGTTTAGGGTTCTGTATTATATATCCGAATGAAAAAATGGAACCCTTATTTTAGCGTTCTGTATTATATATCCGAATGAAAAAACAGAACCCTTACCACTCGTGTGTCTGTCATAGCCAATTTGCTTGTAATATAATAAGAATTATTACTCCCGACATCCATGCTTCGATATGAATATCTGTCACTAACAAACACGTGTGGTGCATTATACTTAGGTATACCTAAACGAATTTTGAATATGGGGATATTTGAGTATTGGGCATTTTAAGAAAGTTTTGCAAATTGTACCGTGTGATGATAAATCAGTTAAAAATTAAAACTCGTATAAAATGTTTCAGGTCAGTCGGAAAAATTTAAGTTATGTTGACTTTACAATAGTGGTTGACGTCATATATCCTGCTGTGACGAAACCTATTATTGCAAGTAAGTTTTATTCGTTGAGTAGCTGATGATCCATGCATTAAGGTTTTAAATAAAATAACCCCTTGAAGAAGGAAAAAGAAAAGCTAAGGAGTACCCCTTCATTTTCCAGGATAAAAAATCCTCTGCCTATCTCCAGAATCTAGGATGTAAGCTATCTCTGTGCTGAATTGCGCCGGTTCCAACGGTATCCTTTGCACTGTTGTTGTGCAGTACCTACCTTCTCCTAGGATACCTACTTTTGCATACCACAGGGCTTTAAAAAGTAACAAGACCTGTCTGAAGACTCAGTTATACCGTAATATTCCAATTCTACAGCACAATGTTGGCTCGCATAGAATACTAGACTGCCGCATGCTACCAAATTAATGTTTCCATTTTTAGCACGCCACATTGTTGCAAATCGCTGCTCCGACGTAAAGCAGCCTTTAGTCATGATAGACTAAAAACTAATAATTGAGTGTATTACTTATATTATTTGTTGTACAGTGCTCGAGGTCAAATTACAAATAGAACACCCAAACGCAACGCTGGATCATGGAATAAGTGATGGAACTATAATGTACAATTTGATTGTAAATCAAACACTTAAAAGTGAAACACCATTGAAAATATTGACACCACTCGTAAGTTATGTTATATCTACTTTAGTGATAGGATCGGACGTCAACGTTTTAATTGAGATTTTTTAACAGCAAGCAAGCACAATGAACTAGTCAAGTAATTTGACTGTTGACTTATTGGGAAACGACGCTAAATTCTTTGAAAATCCTTGTAAATAAAAAATCTCACTTATTTTTAACGTACCAATAAATTATTTTGCATGACGCTCCGTGGCAGATTACATATTACCTTTTTTACAACATATACAATGTTTTACAGAATGGATATTACGATGTACCGGTATCATACATTATATCCGTGAAATTGCTGAACGAATCTGAGAAGCAAGACAAACTGAGCCTAGTGCTCCTGAGTGAGAGAAGCAATGTGACGAAGAGGGGTGTACTGTGGGTGTCTGATTGTAAGGCGCAACACCACTGCATGCCCAATTTGAACGTGGATCTTCAAACTGCTATTAGGTGAATGTTATACTTCATTTGCCCTATACAGTGCGACATTGTGGCATGCCACAGGGTACCATAGTATAATAATTTAAAATGTAGTTTACAATCGTCGGCAGGCTCTGGTACAGCTGAACACACACCAATATGTGTTATAAAAATATTGAGATTATTATCATCATTAGATTTAGAGGCTCAACTGAATGAATATCGCATGTTTTTTGAGTGAGTGTTAAATTGTTGAATTTTGAGGATATTCTGTTTTTAACCGACTTCAAAAAAGGAAGGGGTTCTCAATTCGTCGGAAACTATTAAAAAAAAGAGCAATCGCCGAGTTCTTAACTAGTTTTTTTTGTAACATAAAATTGTAATTAACAATTAATTTATGTACCTACCAACGATCAGCAAATAAATGATTTGATTTTATTTGGAAAGACATTCCGAGCTGGTGTATATAAACTTAACCTTTCAAAAGCTTTAAAAAGTTTGTAAGAGTTTATGCAACAAGTGTAAATTAACAACCCCGACATGTGAAAGTTACAGTAACTAGAAAAGAGCTAACAACTTTCAAACGGCTGAATCGATTTTCTTGGATTATAGCTAAGAACACACTCGATTAAGCCATCTTTCAAACAAAAAAAAAACTAAATTAAAATCGGTTCATTAGTTTAGAAGCTACGATGCCACAAACAGATACACAGATAGATACACACGTCAAGCTTATAACACCCCTCTTTTTGGGTTGGGGGTTAAAAAATGTATTCTAAGATTGTATTCTTTCACATTCATAGCGACCCGTACACAGTGGGCTCGTCAGATAAGGAGTATTTCTCGCTTGTGGTACGCAATACCGGCGAAACTGCATACACCCCGTGTGCTGTGGTGAACGTGCAAGCGGTGCGCGTGCTGCGCCCCGCGCCCGGCTGCGAGCTCGACACTTCCCACCTCGTGTGCAGGCCGACGCACCCGCTGCATCACAACGGCGAATGGGTAACAAGCTTGACAAATTCATGCAAAGGCGCAGATCATCATGATATTATAAACTAGAGAATGCCCGAGACTTCGTCCGCCTGGTTTTAGGTTTTTAAAGATCCCTTGGGAACTGTTTGATTTTCCGGGATAAAAAGTTGCCTATGTCCGTCCCCGGGATATAAGCTAACCCTGCACCCAATTTCATCAGAATCGGTTAAACTGTTGGGCCGTGAAAAGGTAGCAGACAGACACACTTTCGCATTTATAATATTAAGTATGGATACGAAAGTGCATTTGCTTGTTTGTTGGTTAATTGGTTTGTTGGTTAGTCCTTCAATCACGTCGCAACGGAGCAACGGATCGACGTGATCTTTTGCGTGCGTATAATTAAAGACTTGGGGAGAACCATAGGCTACTTTTTATCCCGGAAAATCGAAAATTCCCACAGGATTTATAAAAACCTAAATCCATGCGAACGAAGTCGTGGGCATTAGCTAGATTTTTTAATAAATCAAGATTTCAATAACTTTATCTTGTTTACAGAATATTAACAACATTGAGTTGGAAATGGACTCCTTAACTAGCAAAAAGGAAAATATAAATAGTATTAATATCCTGTACGATGTGTACAATGATTGCAACAATAAATCAGATAAAAAATCATTCAAAAAGTCCTTTGCCTTGCGCTACGATACTGGAATACACCTAATAGGGTAAGTTTTCTGTGATACTGGAATACACAATAATAGTAATAAAGGTAATGATAGCATCCTAGTAATAGTTGTGATACTTTTTATCCTGGAAAATCACGGAGTACCCACTGGATTTTTTCACAGGAAGGATTCGTGGATGAATCGTGGGAGATTTTTGTGACGTTTTGGTAGTTTGAAAAAGTAATTCTATGGATGGATGCACTTTGTTTCAGGATTTCTGTACCCAGTGAACCCGTGGAAATCACCAGCAGTGACCTTAAAAACGTCACACGACTGCAACACCATTACACGGTATTTTTTTCCATCTGGCTTTACAGCTCTGGGTTCTAGCCCTTCACTTCTGTCGGCAGTTCCCACAAACTGCCAATTTTTTTAACCCCAGACCCAAAAAGAGGGCTGTCATAAGTTTGACATGTGTATCTGTGTATTTGTCTGTGGCATCGTAGCTCCTAAACTAATGAACCGATTTTAATTTAGTTTGTTTTTGTTTGAAAGGTGCCTTGATCGATAGTGTTCTTAGCTATAATCCAAGAAAATCGTTTCAGCCGTTTGAAAGTTATATTAGTTCTTTTCTAGTTACTGTAACCTTCACTTGTCGGGGGTGTTTTTTTTAACTAACACTTGTTACGAAAACTATTTAAGATTTGTTGTTTGCATGCTTTCTATTTCTTATTACAGATAATGAATAATGGAGTAATGAACTGGGCGGGCGTAACATGTAATATCTTGTTACCAAAGAGAAACTATCTGCAATATCCTAATAATGTTATGGTTAGTAAGAATTTATAGATTTTTCGTACTTAAGTATGGTCGCGGTACGTTTGTCTCTCTTATCTCTATGGCTCGTGAATGAATGGGATAGATAGATAGATAGATAGAACACTTTATTGCACACAAAAACACATGTAAAGGAACACAACACAGAACAGCGGCCTTATTGCTTGGAGCAATCTCTACCAGGCAACCTTTGCTGAAAGGAGAAGCTAGTGTTGGATAGTACCAAGCCGCAAGGAATTTTTAAAAAACTTATATATATATACATTTAATATTATATTAATAAACATAATAAATATACACACATACATAACTATTCTACCATGTATTGGAATGTTTCTACCATGTTTGTTATGACTATTTCAGATGCGAAGAGATTCCAGTATGATACCTTGCCCTTTTGCAGAAGAGAAACAAAGTAAAGACACTATTACCGCAGCATGCTTTATCGGAGACATCCATAAGAATAACATCATCGAAGTGTTGATAGATGTTGAAGTTGTACCTGATTCGTTAGGTGAGTACCTACTTGTGCAAATTCTAACCTCACTACCCAATATAATAAATGCGAAAGTATGTTTGGTTTGTCCTTCAATCACGTTGCAACAGATCAACGGATCGACGTGGTTTTCTGCATGGGTATAGTGAAAAACCTGGAGAGTGACATAGGCTTTTTATCTCGGAAAATCAAACAGTTCCCACGGGATTTTTAAAAGCCTAAATCCACGCGAACGAAGTCGTGGGCATCAGCTAGCATAATATAACTATGTTATAAGGGTTGTTCCACACTAAAGTCTGTATTTTATGTTACAGGAAATGCTTTGCAACGGGAAAGTGTGACTATACGTTCACAGCTGACACTAAAATTATTAAAAGAAGATTTAATAAGTAAAAAGTATGTGAATAATATTTAAATCACATATTAGATATGTACTTTATAAATGATTCTAAGCTTATTTTGTGGTTTAACGACATTTTATATTTTGTATCTTTTTATATGTATTGATTGGTTTCAGTATAACAACGACATTGGTGCTCAACAAAGTTTCCGTGCCTGTGTGGGTGATTATCTTATCGGTGTTATTTGCCTTCCTGATACTTTTGTTGGTTGGATTCATTCTATACAAGGTAATTGTAAACTACTAAAATATGATGTCCACAACTTCATCTGCGTGGATTAGGTTTTTCGAGAATCCCGTGGGAACTCTTCGATTTTTCCGGGATAAAAAGTAGCATTATGTCCTTTCCCGGGATGTAAGCTAACTTTGTACCAAACATCAAATCGGTTAAACTGTGTGGGAACTCATTGATTTTCGGTCGGTTCCCAGGATGCAAGTTATTTCTGTAGATACCTTTCGTCAAAATCGCTCAAACGGATGTACAAAGGTAATAGCAGAAAGACAGTAACACTTTCATTTTGTAATATTAGTATGGAAGTACCTATACTTAGTATGCTTCACAAAATCCATAACCACACTTCCATACTTTCCATAGTTCTCACTACATTTAAAAAAAACCTAAATCAAGACGATCGCAGTCGTGAGGATCACCTAGTTTAAAATATAAAATAATTAGAGAGACGTAGGTATATTAATAAATATTTTTCCTTTTAGTATAACTGCTTTGAGAGGAAAAACAAGAAAAAGTTGGAAGATTTAAAAACAAAAAAAAGTGTAAGTAACATCTATCTTAAATATAGTATCTAATGTTATATCCATTGACACTTTTTCAAAAACCTAGTAAAGTTAAAAAATGATAAATTTTGATGTTTGGGAGACTGAATAATAAATTATTAGCCAGAATAATAATAGAAAAGAATAGAATAGATTTTTATTCAAATAGACTTTTACAAGTGCTTTTGAAAAGTCATAATAATTTACCACTGGTTCGGAATGCCGTTTTTCGGCCGTTCGGAATTTATCAAAATTAAAGTCTCTCTTTTTTCAGATCCGTAGACCCAACGAAATTTCTGACGGAGGTGGTAACTACAAGACTCTAGAAGAAGACGACAATACTGTCGACATGGAGCCTAGCATAGACCTTAGCGTAGCAGCCCGCGTAGACCATAGCGTATCACATGGCGTAGCGCCCGCCGCCGTAGCATCCAGCGTAGCGCCTTGCGTAGATCCCACCGTAGAGCATGGCGTAAATCAGAGTATAAAGGCAGAACTACACAATAAATAACTGACTGAAAATTATCAATATGGCTTATTCACATAGTGCAAGCAGATTTGACAGTAGGGAGACGGTAGTTAAAACTAGCTTAACCCAGCCTAACTATGGTAAAAAACCAGTACATAAAAAGTACCTTTGGCTATTTATTAAAATCAGTTACTGACATACTCGCATCTACCCGCACTGTGTGAATTATTAGCCTATAAGTAAATATAACAATTATTGAAGAAATAAAAAAGTGTTAGTTTTTAAAACTATTATTTTATTTATTTATTATATACCCACTTCTATTTATAAAAATGTATTGCTTAAGGTAATTGCTATTTGACAAATCGCAAAAATGCTGTACTTTGAAGTAAATTGTTTATTTTTCTAAAGCATTAACAGCTATTAAATACATGCAATTAAAAACTTCAGTTTGTGAAGATTATAAGGGCCTTTTTTAATTTAGTATACATTATCCCAATAATAATAAAAAAACCAAGTTGAAAACATTGCTGTTCGCAACTTGTTCTGTAAAAGTTTTCTTTAACATCTTGATACTTTGAAGCCAACCTCCAGAAAATGATATGTTTAGGTTTAGCAATCAATTTTAACTGTTAGTTTTATACTAAATGTTTTTCGTTTCTTAAATAATCTAAAACTAACCAAAAAACTTCCTGTGCTATTTATTTTCTTGCAGGCGCTCTATGGAATTCAGTGTCCACTGGACTGTCATGGCGGAAGGACTGTGCGCGTCATTTCGTCGCAAAATATTATTTAAAATGAATATAAGCTTATTATTTTTGAATGAAAGTTGTGTTTATAATCGTTGAAAAATAAAATAGGGATTTTTTCATTTCTAAATGAAGCCTGCTTATATACTAAATTTTATTCTAAAGTTACGGTTTTACCAGGTAAATACTCGGAGGTTGTCATAGATTATGATGACAGATAGTAAGTGTTCTAAATAGGTATTATACCTATGTTAGGAGATAGCGCGCCTCGTTCCGGGTGCCGTGTTCCGAAATGGATTTCGTAGTAGTGCAAGTTTGGTGCAAGCCCCACATGACGGAGGGGTATGCGTCAGGCATTTCCTGTGTACAAAAAAAAGACCTATATTTCGGATCCATATTTCATCACTGACAATATGCACTATTCAAAGACTGTTCTTCAAGCATTGAGGAATTTTGGACAGAGACATCTCGAAGGTTCCCGAAGGCTGCCTGAGTTAGATTTGTCGGCTAGCTAGCTTTTTTCGAAATTGGACTTACTTAGCTGGATTGTGTGTTAGAGATTTCTTATGAGATATTATATGTACATAATATAACCATCATAAGGAAGCTCAGATTCATGCTGCGGGCAATGGGGAGAGCCTAAAGGTTGGAACGCCATTTCGGCGGCCGTGTTTCCTGCCATATATACCATAGATACCTGCAAGCCAAGAGTGAATAGGCATCTTCCAGGTAAGCGTGCTCCAACTTGGACCTCATCATTGCTTTCTTTAAAGCATGATTGTCGTCAAGCGCAAGCGCAAAGATTCAGGCGGCGCAAACCCGTAGCATGTGGAAGACCCTATTAAAGACCTATGTTCACTGTGGACGTCTGTCGGTTGATGTTGATGATTATGTCTTTAGTGCAAGTAGTTCAGTAGTTTCAGAGTTTATCGATAACAAACAAACAAACCTTTCCTCTTCATAATATATGTACTTAGTAGCGAAAACTTGGAAAAAATCTCGTGGAAACTCTTTGATTTTCCGAGATAAATGTCATTTTACCTGGCAGCCCTAATCAATTTTATCACTGATAATAATAACTAATTCATAACCGTTAAAACTAAGAGTCAAAATCTCGTTTTTCTAGTCGAGTTCCGTAGGCTCTTTGAACCCACCGCATTATTATCCCAAGAAAACCTACCATTAGATGTAGGAATAATGGAAAGAGGTCACAACCCTCAGCAATAAAGAATACGATGCGGAGAGAGATGTCACTCTCAAGGTCTTTAAATGTATCCATGCAAAAAACCACGTCGACTGGTTGCTCCGTTGCAGCGTGATTGAATATTAAACCAACAAACACACTTTCGCATTTGAAATATGGCCAGTGATTATAAGAAACAGTTTAAATCTCTCTCTGCTCTCCGAGAGACGTTAGGCAAAGTGAACACGAATTATGACACTTCTGTGTTCTTATACAAGCTTAGGTCTCTCAATTTTGTCAATTAATGTCAAATTTCTTTCTCAGATCAAAACCTAGTAAGTGGTTTAAATTCAAGAGAAGTTTAGGCCGTAGTCTTCAACAAGAAACTCGGCGGTTGCTCTTTTCAAAGATTTGATATACAATATTAAATTGCTTAAAACGCACATAACTGAAAAGTTAGTAGTGCGTGATTCCAGGATCGAACCCCCGACCTTCGATTAGGAGGCGGACGTTCTAACCACTAGGCTATGACAGTTTTTAAATTAAAGGGGTTTAAATATTTTAGTGTGAAGACTGGCCTACACATTTATTCATTAGATGTGCATCACTTTCTTTTTTAGGGTTCCGTACCTCAAAATGAAAAACGGAGCTCTTAAAGGATCACTTCGTTGTCTGTCCATTTGTCCGTCCGTCCGTCAAGAAAACCTATACAGTACTTCCCGTTGATCTAGAATCACGAAATTTGTTCTCGGATTTATTCCTTTACTTGGGCTATGAGAGTTGAGACCTATCTACCTGCCCATAATTCTAGGTTAACGGGAAATACCCTATCGGTTTTCTTGACAGACACGACAGACGGACAGACGGACAGAAAGACAGACAACAAAGTGATCCTATAAGGGTCCCGTGTTTCCTTTTGAGATATGGAACCCTAAAAACATTATGTAAGTATGCAAAGTATTTCCCTTGCAAGCCATATTTAACAGTTGACATGTAGAGGTCATTGACTTTTCCTATCTTACTTTTAAGTTTTAATGCATCATTAAGTATTTACTGTTTTGACATGGTATTTAGATAATGGGTGATATTTATTTTATTTAATCTAATTCCTTTGAAAAACTTAGTAAGGCGCATTAATCTATAAAAAACCTAGCCAGTTCATAGACTTACTATGTTTTAAAATGGTCAAAGCGACTTACTAGCTTTTAATTTTACTTTAATGTGGGTGTCCTTACAATACAACGGGACATACTATGAAAGTTAGGCTTATGACATAAAACGATTTTCGGAAAAATGACATTTACTTTGTTTTGATATGGGGCGGTCGATATAATTAGGTACTAGGGTAAAGGCTCAAGTAAATGAACAGATTGGACGTTTTTACATGTATTAAGAGCTGGAATAAAAAACCGGCTGATATACCTTTTTTAAATATTTTCTTACAAATTCTTACACTTTTTTCAATTTCAATTTCAAAACCGTGTTCCGTTCAAACCGTTCAAAAGTGCGTGTGCGTGCGTCCATGTGTGTGTGTGAGTGTGTGTGAGTATATACTTGTCTGTATGTTTGTACGAGTGTTTGTTAGTGTGGTATTGCGTTGTATAACCACATGAGTAGCGAACAGAGTCAAAGCTTCATACAAGCGCGCTACGATAGGTACACTACTACAAGCTTGAGGCGCGTGTGTGCGTGAGCACAGGCGCTACGTCGCGTACGGAGAGAAATCGGTTTATATCGGCTCGGCCTATGCTCAAGCTCAGGGGCTGCAGTACACGTCGCGCGTCGTGTTTTCATTTAATTTAATGTTAATGATAATAATTTAAATAGTGTTTAAAATCTATTTTCTTGAACTGTCATAGATTTTGTTCAAAATCAATATCTGAGGATCCCTAGGATCACAAAACAGGATATTGTTACCAAATTTAAAAAAGTCGACGCCATTTTGAAATTCTTTGTTAATTGACCGATTTCGTTCAAAATCGATATTTAGAGCTCCCTGGGATCACGAAATAAGAAACTGTTACCAAAATTTAAAAAAGTCGACGCCATTTTGAAATTCTTTGTAAATTGACCGATTTCGTTCAAAATCGATATTTAGAGCTCCCTGGGATCACGAAATAAGAAACTGTTACCAAAATTTAAAAAAGTCGATGCCATTTTGAAATTCTTTGTTAATTGACCGATTTCGTTCAAAATCGATATTTAGAGCTCCCTGGGATCACGAAATAAGAAACTGTTACCAAAATTTAAAAAAGTCGACGCCATTTTGAAATTCTTTGTAAATTGACCGATTTCGTTCAAAATCGATATTTAGAGCTCCCTGGGATCACGAAATAAGAAACTGTTACCAAAATTTAAAAAAGTCGATGCCATTTTGAAATTCTTTGTTAATTGACCGATTTCGTTCAAAATCGATATTTAGAGCTCCCTGGGATCACGAAATAAGAAACTGTTACCAAAATTTAAAAAAGTCGACGCCATTTTGAAATTCTTTGTTAATTGACCGATTTCGTTCAAAATCGATATTTAGAGCTCCCTGGGATCACGAAATAAGAAACTGTTACCAAAATTTAAAAAAGTCGACGCCATTTTGAAATTCTTTGTTAATTGACCGATTTCGTTCAAAATCGATATTTAGAGCTCCCTGCGATCACAAAATAAGAAACTGTTACCAAAATTTAAAAAAGTCGACGCCATTTTGAAATTCTTTGTTAATTGACCGATTTCGTTCAAAATCGATATTTAGAGCTCCCTGGGATCACAAAATAAGAAACTGTTATCAAAATTTAAAAAAGTCGACGCCATTTTGAAATTCTTTGTTAATTGACCGATTTCGTTCAAAATCGATATTTAGAGCTCCCTGCGATCACAAAATAAGAAACTGTTACCAAAATTTAAAAAAGTCGACGCCATTTTGAAATTCTTTGTTAATTGACCGATTTCGTTCAAAATCGATATTTAGAGCTCCCTGGGATCACAAAATAAGAAACTGTTACCAAAATTTAAAAAAGTCGACGCCATTTTGAAATTCTTTGTTAATTGACCGATTTTGTTCAAAATCGATATTTAGAGCTCCCTGGGATCACAAAATAGGTCACATTCACACCTGTAACCAAAATTTAAAAAAGTTGGCACCATTTATAATTCTTTCTAAATTGACTGATTTCGTTCAAAATCGATATTTAGATCTATCGATCGATATTTAAAGATCGATATTTAAACTAGGCAATCACAACAAAAACAAACTTTACCATCTTGTTGAACAAATAACTATTGTTAATTAAATTGTATCCTCCAGTGCCAGCCCTACCAAAATAGTTATAAATTTTGCTCGCTTCTTAGAAGCTTTGCCTCTGTTTGCTACTCTATGGTATAACACCATGTTAGTAAATCTTAGTATATTTTTAACCGACTTTAAAAAAAGGAAGAGGTTCTGAATTCGTTGGTATCTTTTTTTTTTATGTATGTTCCCCGATTACTCAAAGACGCCTGGACCGATTTGGATTTTTTTTTTGTTTGATAGGGTATACTTTGCAAGTGGTCCCATATAAATTTGGTAAAGATCTGATGAATATCTTTGAAGATGGAGAACAGAACTCCTCAATGGATAAGAGCAAATTCAATTTTTTTTTTAATGTATGTTCACCGATTGCTCAAAGACGCCTGGACCGATCTGGATTTTTTTTTTTTTTGAAAAGCTAGGTATACTTTGCAGGTGGTCCCATATAAATTTGATGAAGTTCTGATGAATATCTTCTGAGATGGAGAACAGAACTCCTCAATGGATAAGAGCAAATTGCTCGCGATCAGTGTAATTGCTTAGTAAACAGTAGGGTTTTAGCTGGGCATGGCATATTATTATAGTACAGTGGGGCCACTAAAAATTTTGAAATAAAAAATTTTCAAAATAAAAATAAAACCGACTTCAAAAACCACAATAACTTAAATTATTTTTTACTTTTTAGTGTTTGTGATTTTGAAGTCGGTTTTATTTTTCTTTTGATTTTTTTTTATATTTATTCTGGTATTCTGCTTTCTTGGATATGGATCCCTCTTGGGTATCCCCATTTCTCTCTGTCTTTGGTACTATCAAGCTAATTTTCTCTCGCGATTTGCACAATAGCATTAGACCAACGCGTCTTCGGTCTACCTACCTGTCTTTCTTTCATCTGTAAAAATCGATACAATATGACCATTTGCATTTCAGTTTTAGGGCATGTCTCAAGGTGTCTGTAGGCTTTGTCTTTTTTCTTATGTCTTCAATTCTCACTTTGAATATTTTTTGCTTAATTTATGCACCTTGCCATCGCCCTTTAGCAAGTCACTATTTCTTTTTATATTCTTTGTCTGGACCCATGTTTGGCTGGCATAGGTAAGGCATGGCAGGATGCATGTATCTATAACGGATCTTTTAAGATGTACTGGGTAAGCTCCTTTCATTCTTTCCTTTTGTGCCCAGTAAAACAAGCATACTCGGGCTACTTTGAGAACCCATTAGCAGCTAACAGCAAGGCCTGGACTCAAATTTTTATATGTGGAAGCTGTATTTCCTCGTTGCGTTTATGAGCAAATAAGAATAGTTAACTACTTTTACTAAAAAAATTTTTTATAATTTGGCGCAAACCATCTAAACACCATGATGATTATTATTTCTGCATTGTGAATATTACCAGAAGAAACAGCAAAAAAAATTGTTCCAAGCGGCTCTATTGTAACTTGCAGTCTTCTAAAACAGGTTTTATTTATTATTATTATGTAAAATAGTTTTTGATTTATCGCGCAAAATGTAGAAAAAAATATACAATAAGTCAAAAACTGAAAATCTGACATTTTTTTTAAAATTCCAAGGCGAAAATATACTTAAGAATTTATTAATAGGAATCGAGAGTTTATGCACTAGATAGAGTTCGTTCATTCACTGAAATTCCCAGTTCATTTACTGGCAATTTATCCTTTTGTTAAATAAAATAATTTATAATAATTAATACCACGCATTTTTTTGCGTTTTTGATATTTAAATAATTTAAGAGTGTATACCTACTGTGTATAGACACAGATAAAAAAAAATATAAAAATTATATATAGAACGATTCTCATATATCTTAATTTTAGGTCAAAGTCAGGGTAGTCCTTATTCGTTCATGTACTGGATCTTTTACCCTCCTACGTCAAAATACTAAAAGTCCGCGTAAATTTCGCAGATTGAAATGTCTGCTTGATTAATTGTCAATAGAGGGTCATGACATGTCAAAATTGCTAGTTTGAAGGTGAAATCGTCTATGTCATTCGCATTGGCTTTCCTCTTAAGATATAGGTGTATCTCCATATATTAATATTAAAAAAAAAAAACTGAGTTAATAGTGTTTTTATTTGCAACGTCCCGTTTCAATTAAGAAGAGTTATTCGAAACAAAACTTGTAGTAAATTGTAGTTAAATTCGAAAATTCTTAGATGTTTTGCACATTAATTTCATAATTCTTTTAAATTTCTGTTGGTTTTACGTAAAAATGCTGCGCAGTCAAAGAGGGGTGATTCAACCGTCACCCCTTCCTGCACCACGCAGCTATGACCAACAACGGTATACTACGCACTAGACGAGTCATATCGGACAAAAAAATTGCGACTGTAACTCCTTTTTAACCCCCGACCCAAAAAGAGGGGTGTTATAAGTATGACGTGTGTATCTGTCTGTGGCATCGTAGCGCCTAAACGAATGAACCGATTTTAATTTAGTTTTTTTTTGTTTGAAAGGTGGCTTGATCGAGAGTGTTCTTAGCTATAATCCAAGAAAATCGGTTCAGCCGTTTGAAAGTTATCAGCTCTTTTCTAGTAACTGTAACCTTCACTTATCGGGGGTGTTATAAATTTTTAATTTACACTTGTTGCTTATAACTTGATCGAAAGAGTGACAGGGACAAGGTTATGGATTACGATATTTAGAGTATGTAAAATCTATTTTTGAATGATATTTCACTCAGGTCATCAAGTTGCAGTTTTTAGTTCTTGTTTTGCACTTCCTTTTCGCAAATAAAACCGAGCTTGTCAGCGCAGTTGATGTCGTTGTACTTGCCGTCATTCTTGAATAACGAGACGCAGTACTCGCGGCCGTGCGAGTTGTTGGGCTCGCCCTCACTCCACTGGCTGTAGCCCGCCTCCTCCAAAGTTTGATCTGGGGAATAAATAAATAATAAAGGGCATCGAATTATATATTAGTAAAATTAATCATTAAGTTCAACAACAACGACTCATATGAAAATGAAAAAATATTTATTAACCAAAAGACAACTTATTCAATTTTTTTGCATTAACAACATATGTTAGTAAAATATGAATCATTAAGTGATGCCCGCGACTTCGTCCGCGTATGTTTCGGTTACTAAAAATCCCGTTGGAACTCTTTGATCCTCCGGGATAAAAAGTAGCCTATGTCCTTCGAATTTGAATTTGAATTTAAATACAACAAGTTAGATAAAAGCTTGTAAAAATGAACTTACTAAAAATAGTTTGAAACACAACAGGCGAGCCATCAGTTTTCTTCTCAGCTCGAATGCCAACGAAGAAGAACCAGTCTGCCACAGAGCTGGTTACGGGAGGTTCCTCGTTGGTATAGTTGTGAATGACCTGAACAAAAATATTGTAAGCTATGTAAAAATATACTTACCACGTTTATGAATTGATAGTAGTCACATACAGAATCTGAAAGAAAAAGTGTCGCTTCGACTATTAGGACCTATTTTGTTTGCAGCAGAACCACAGAAAAATCGAGCATGTGCGAGTCTGCCTCGCACGCGAAAGGTTCCGTATCATCGTACAAGAAATATCAATTTTTACTTTTAATGGCGGCCATTTCGAAATTTTTATTATTTGTTGTTCAAATCGTCATCGTGACGGACATGGGCTACTTTTTATTCCGGAAAATCAAAGAGTTCCGGCGGCGATCATATAAAGAGAGTAAAAATTCATTTTATGTGGATAATTAAATAAAAAGCAAAACCTGGTGTTCTAGCTCAGAGTTGAGAACTATGAGATGAGCGCCCTGCGCGCGGCACTCAGCATACGCTTCGTTCCATGGAAATGCTGCTTGAGGGATCCTGTAACAGCTACCCACGTTTTCGAAGTATTTGTAGCCTGTAATGAAGTTTTGAAGCACATTTATATATGGCTTATTAAAACTACAAGTATAAGGCAAAAGGAGATTGGTATTAGACTGTGTTTAGGTAGTAAAATATAATACGTATATATATAATATAATAATATAAGTTTTCGCTAGTGTTTTATTTACACCCTGTTTATGTATGTATGTGAGTTTCATTATTACACCATAAGCTTCCACCTTGGAGATGCAAGACAGCGACCAGCTGACAAATCGCATACTTACATTCCGTTGGATGGATGGGCACTTGCCTTTGCCAAAGACCTGGCACTGTTTGTCTTCGACTACGTCTCTAGCGTCCACCATGGAGATGAAATGGCAGCAGATAAAACGTTAGTGATTTCCTCATCGTTCCTTGTTAGTTTGACCAAACTGCATATTATCTGAATCCCTTGGTAGGATGGATCATAAACACTAACCTTTGCCGAATACCTTGCACTGTTTGTCTTCGACTACGTCACTGGCGTCCACCTTGCAGATGAAAGGTAGCCACTCGCGGCTAACGGAACGTTGCACCTCACCGTCTCTCTTGATCACGTCGGATTCAGCCCAATAGGAAGCCATCCATCTGTAGCCCCCTATAGTTGCGTGTATTTCGTCCACTGAAAATAATAATTTTACGGAAAATTGAATAGGTATATCATTCTCTTTAGTTCAACTATTTGCACAATTTATATTATGGAAGTCAAATCTCTTTCGGGTTCGTACTTTTTAATGGCAAAACTTATCATCACCATCATCACCGTCAACCTATAGACAACCATTGCTGGACATAGGTCTCTTGTAGGGACTTTCACACGGTACAGTCTTGTACCACCGCCTGAGTCAAGCGGTTCCCTGCGAGTCATTTGGTGTCGTCTGTCCACCTATGGTCTCCAAACTGCGCTTTTAGGTACGAAGTCACCATTCTAGCAACTTAGGACTCCAATCTGCCGCTTTTTCGAACTATGTTTGTTGCCAATTGCCACTTCAGCTTCACAATCATTGAGTCATGTCGATTACTCGGGTTCTAGTAAGGATCTCCTCATTCCTGAACTAGCATTGGCAGAAACTATAATTTCTTGAATGGCTTAGGTCTGATCGGGGTAGGAGACTTCTGCCATAGACAGTCATCAGCTCCCATCTGGCAAAGCCGTAATGTCAAGAAATCTAGCGTTAGGATAGCATTCAAAATCAGGTAGGTACATGACCTACTATGAGATTAATGCAGACTGTCAGCCCCCTACACAACTATATCCAATGGGCTTCAGGCTCTGTCCGTACAATTTTGACTTCCCTATTAATTCATTAACAACCCATCGCCGGCCCACAACTGACCATGGGTTTCCTCTCAGAATGAGAAGGGTTTAGGTCATAAACCACCACGCTGGACAAGTGTGGATTGGTAGACTTCACACACCTTCGAGAACATGGAGAACTCTTTAGTTATGCAGGTTTCCGCACGATGTTTACCTTTACCGTTAAAGCAGTGATACTTAATTGCTTAAAACGTACATAACTCCGAAAAGTTAGTGGCGCGTGCCCGAGATCAAACTTCTGAGCTTCCAAATGGGAGGCGGATGTCCTAACCACTACGTTATCACGGCTCTTACTAACCTATGTTGGAATGCCAATCTTTACGATTCGATGTTCAAAAATGGGATGAATTAGGTCTAGTAGGAGGTACTTACAGTTGATAAGAGGAATCTCTTCAGCTGACTCATGTTTCTTGCCGTCATTCCCTATCCACGCCCTGTCCCCTATATCGGGGTATTGTTTGAACAAGCCATGGGCTTGTGATATGTCATCCTCAGAACTCGGCACCATGAGGGAAGCCCCTTCTATGGCGCAAACTTCACGCGCTCGGGGGAGCTCGACCGCCTCCATGTGGAATTTGTAAAACGCATCCGTTTTTCTATTATACACATAATCTGTACGATACTGCTTTGAAGATGTCAATGGTACTGCAAAGTGAATGAGTACCCAGGTAGAATGCTAGCAAAAACGAAGATAGGTGATCGTACTGATGATTAGGTACCTACTGATAAGATACTACAAAAAAAAAGCAATTAAAGAAAACTGAACATTTAAATAGCACATTATTTTTAAATTTTGACTATTATACACGTCTTGGAAAAAAATTGTGTAAATAAATGTTATTTATTACACATTGGCCGACACTTGTCAAATAATGCATTGGTTCAATGTGTGCAGGAGACTTTAGTCTGCACTCAGTAAAGATCATGGTCAAACGCTAACCTGTTATCAGTAACAAACAAATGCATCTGTAATATAATTAGGTACTATCATCATATTATCACACTAATATTATAAAGGAGAAAGTTTGTATGTGTGTGTGTGTGTGTGTGTTTATGTTTGTTACTCCTTCACGCAAAAACTACTAAACGGATTGGGCTGAAATTTATAATCGAGATAGATTATACCCTGGATTAGCACATAGGCTTCACATAGGCTACTTTTATCCCGGAAAATCAAAGAGTTCCCACGGGAATTTTAAAAACCTACATCCACGCGAACGAAGTCGCGGGTATCAGCTAGTAATTAATATTAAAGTATCTTTGTTTGTTGGTTTAATCACGCTCAACGGAGCAACATCTATATGATGTTTTGCATGGATGTCTACAGTTATAAAGACCTGGAGGGTGATATAGGCTATTTTTTATCCCCGAAAATTATAGAGTTCCCTTGGATTTATTCACTCGGATGAAGTCGCGGATGTCAGCTAGTTTATAGCCTTACTTTACTTACTACTTCATAATTAGGTACTTAATGTTTACGTACTTTGGTAAGTACCTACCTATTATGATATGATACATTATTTATTTAAATAATACCTCAAAATGTCGTAACATTGGCCCTTGAAAGACTTTTTCATTTAGTATTTCAGTCAGTAAAATATTATTGGCTTTTTAATTATGCTCATAAGACGATGAGGCCCTTAGACAGACCAATAGACACATTGTCACATTTATAATATAAGTATGGATAAGGATTATCAGGTAAGTAAGTATAAGTTTACATAGAGATCTTTAGGGTTTTTAGGTAGGTAGGAGGTAGGTACAATTTTTTGAAAAAATCATATTGACTACCATATTTTAGGAAAAATATCTGCGTTTATGTTTCAGTTTTACGCGATTTGCATGTTTCCACCTTGCCCGGAGGCGCATTTTTTTCAAAGTTGGCACTCTATCTACACTTTGAAAAAAAAAAATCTAGGCCGAACACAATGAAAATTAGATCGAAAGTTACTGCAATTACCAAAGTTCAAGAGTCATAACTTGAGCTAAAATCAACCAAGATAATCCGAATGCCACTTCGTACAAACTCTACAGAAGTCAACCGAAAAAACAATTTTGTTTTTACTAGTTTTGGAATAGTATATTTTTCTTGTTGACTCGAGAGTCGAGACTATGCGTTCTGGGAATTATTATCATGTACTAAGTATTACTATCTAAGTAACATATATACGAAAAAACTTACACAGATATATTGTAATAATAAATAACATGCGCCACTTTGTGTCACTTGAAAAGATTCGTACTATTTCCATTACGATATTATATTATTTTTATTGATAGTAAATATATTTAGGTTTACGTATCTACTTTGCGAAGCGTCGTGCTTTATCAAACTAAATAAACATATTGAGCAAATAACATATTTACATTAATTAATATAAGTTTGATAAGCAAACTCAATAATTTCTAGGTACCTAAGTAGTAATCTTTAAGTGACCCATGTTAAAGCAAATGAATTGTTACATATTATTTGTTATAGCGGAAATACAGACTCGGTAAAAATTTCAACTCCTATTACGGTTCATGATGTACAGCCCCTGACAAACAGACGGACGGACAGCGGAGGCTTATTAGGTAATTTGAGTTGGAGTATTTATTAAGAGGGCTTTCTCCGGCACTCGTTTCATACAATCGTAGTTCCAATTTCATTTGAATATCAAGCAACCAAAGTCCATGAAATTTTGCAGACATATTCTAGAAACTAATATCTGTCTGTGGTTTTCCAGATTTCTGTTAAAATATTCGGTTTCAAAGTTACGCGGTCTTAAAAATTTTCATACAAATCTTTGAGCCCCTGTAATTTTAAAACTACATATTTTTAGAAAAATCTAAAACACTACAGACACAGATATTAGTTTCTAGAATATGTCTACAAAATTTCATGGACTTTGGTTGCTTAATATTCAAATGAAATTGGAACTACGATTGTATGAAACGAGTGACGGAGAGAGCCCTGTTAACTTCAAAACTTGCAATGATACTTAACTTATAAGATAAGTTATTGGTAGGTACTTATGAGGTTTTTTACATCTCACCATTAAAAATCGAGAATAATGTCGAAAATTCTCTAATTTTAATTCTTCCGCTTGGAGCGCTAGGTGTCTGTAGACATTGTGTGAAACTGGAAGTTGAGCTTCGACAATCGAATTCTATCAACGTTGCGTCGCGTTTTGGTGAAAAATTCTTATCTTGCAGGTCCTACTTACCTAGTCTAGTTTTACTTGCTAAATCCCGAAATTATTATATTAGACACCTAATCCTGATTACCTATACAATAATACACCAGGGTCCAATAAGGGTCCAGTTTAAGAAATTAGTTCTAGTATCGACTATAACTCACAAATTAGTCGATACTAGAATTAATTTCTTAAACTGGACCCTTTCAAGTAAAGATTTTATATAAACCTGTGAGGATGATACTGCCATTGCCGCAATTAAAGTGCCATAAGCCTACGTTGTCGTATATGTCGTATTATTTTACAAATTGCGAAAAACCAAGTAAAATTTGAATTTCGTGGCAGACCCGTCGCTTGCCCCTTAGTATTTAAGATTTCATCTGGAATTATACGACCCTCCGGGTCAGCGTACTTGTAGGTGCATTATAAAGATGTAGGGATATGGGTCTTTCCCACAGAGATATTATAATATTTATCATTTGCATGTATCTACCTATTTATGAATAGTCTACGTGCAACATCACACCACGGATATGGGGTTTTCCACGGTCATACGATCGTTGTTTATTTGTGTTTTAACATTGTACCTATTTATTGATTATAGGTATGATACCATCTACTGATCTTCAAAAAGAGTATCTACAGAGTCACACATTTTCAATGAAATGTTTTTCAAAGTACTAAAGCTCAAAGTGATTCTACAGTGATATTTTACATGTGGGTTTTCTTTACAACGAAGAATGGATTTTTTAAAATAATTTATTATTTCCATTATCCACCCCAAAACACCCCTACCTAAAAAAAAATTTAATTTAATATTAAATAATTTTTATATTAAATCACACTATCACACTTCACACTAATATTATAAAGGCGAAAGTTTGTATGTGTGTGTGTGTGTGTGTGTATGTTTGTTACTCCTTCACGCAAAAACTACTAGACGGATTTGGCTGAAATTTGGAAAGGAGATAGATAATACCCTGAATTAGCACATAGGCTACTTTTTATCCCGGAAAATCAAAGAGTTCCCACGGGATTTCGAAAAACCTAAATCCACGCGGGCGAAGTCGTGGGCATCGGCTAGTTAAAAATAAAATTTAAATATTTTTTGCTAAAAATAAAATTGAAATAATTTTTAATTAAAAAAAATATTTTTTTAGTCCAGCTACCCATAGCCGGACACACGTTCCCAAGTAAGTATACAGTGTATTTTATTTAACCGGGACAGTATGGGGAAATTGTTAAAAAAAAAGAAGACAAATAAGGCATTTATTTATAACGTTGTTGTAGTTGTTCATCAATAGTCATCTCCCTTTCCTGGATATTATCTTCAGCATCAGTTAGGAACTGAATGTCTTCTGTGCTTTTTCTTTTTGCAGCCGCCCTCATGCTGTCTCGAATGTGTGAACGGCGCTGTAGGATGACAAAAATACCATTAGGGTAAAATCACACTAATATTATAAAGGAGAAAGTTTGTATGTGTGGGTGTGTGTGTGTGTGTAGGTATGTTTGTTACTCCTTCACGCAAAAACTACTAGACGGATTGGGCAGACATTTAGAATGGAGATAGATTATACCCTGGATTAGCACATAGGCTACTTTTTATCCCGGAAAATCAAAGAGTTCCCACGGGAATTTTAAAAAACCTACATCCACGCGAACGAAGTTGCGGGTATCAGCTAGTACTTTATAAAAGTCGCGATAACCTAGTAGTTAAAACGTCGCGATGGACTCCTAGTCCTAGTGAGACCCCCAGACTTCCAACCCAGGCATGCATCTCTCACTTTTCGGAGCTACGTGTATTTTTTTATTCAGATAAAGTTAGCCCTTGACTGCAATCTCACCTGGTGGTAAGCGATAATGCAGTCTAAGATAGATGTGGAAGGGGTATAGCAGTTTTCATTAAACCCATAATCTTTTTGTTTCTATGCGGCATTGCACCGCAACGCTAAATCGCTTGATTTACCAGTAGGGTGGTAACTATGTGTATCTGACTTAATTTTTGCCGATTATTATTAATTATTGGGTATTATTTGTTTACTCACAACACTTTGACGATAGACTTCTTTCTTCAGCGCCACAAGCTTATCTTTGTTCTTTCTTTTGAGGAATCCAAACTGAAATCAAAAAGTTAATAAACATAGCAAATAAACTCTGTAGTATATATAGGTACCGCTTGACATACATGGCGTGGACTCTACATAAGAAAAACGCTGTTTAAGAAGCCATCATGATGAGAAGAGAAGAAAAAGAAAGGCAAGAAAAGAAGAAGACAGAAAATAACCTGGAGGATCAGCAAGAAGTAATGCAATGTGGTTCCGTGCTTATATTGCGGGGGTTATTTTATAGTCCATGAGTTTTTTAAATTCAGATACAAGTCAGCCCTTGACTGCAATCTCATCTGATGGTAAGTGATGATGCAGTCAAGATGGAAGTGGGCTAACCTGGAAGGGGTATGGTATTTAGAAACGCCATACCCGCAGGCACAAGTTCGTAGGGATTTATTCCTTCTCTTTTCTGAAGAAAACAAAAGCGATATCCTACCTCATAAAGAGCAAAGACTACGAGTCCAAAAAGCAGTAATCCAATGACAGAAGCTGTTGCGATCACCCATGTTGGCACGCTCGCTACTTGTAGTTTTACTAATGATTCTTTACTGAAAAGAAAGAGCTACATTAATGGTCTCCCACACACGGCATACAACAGCTTTTTATGAAGACTAGCCAACTACCCTGGAGATTACCCAATTATATTAAGCTTATTTCGTGGTTTAACGACATTTTATATTGTAGATAACGGGTACATACCACGGTTAATTTGACTGCTGATATTTCGACTCAGTTACATGAGAGTTATACTCCGGAGATATTATTAGGGTGCATGGTGAGATATGGTGGGCGCAAAAACAGATGCACTCTCTATTGTCTCTACTACGCATTACGCATATCAATCTATTGCGATTGTTAAGTAACGTTTACCCAAGTCGGTAAGTGGATGAGTGACCAACTTTGGAGGTTCGAATAAGCCGTCAGTTATTATCACTCTTTCTCTCTCTCTCTCTCTCCGGTCGTTCCTTCATACTGAAGATCCCAGCCTCGAACGGATCAGCAGTTTCAATTTTTCTGTCAGTAGCCATTTTAGCGATGGTGTAGGTATAACTGGCATGAATTGAACTCCTTTAGTTGGTCAGACCATTTTGTTGGTGAGCAGCCTCTCCTTCTCAGCCTCAGTGTCGCCCGTAATAATCAGCTTCTCTAGGCAAATAATAATTGTAGTTTACGCTTAGTCGAAATATTTAAGAAGAGGAAAAGAACTTACCTTAAAAACTTGCTGGTATTCAACAGTTTGAGAGTGGTAGTAACCGTGACATTTGGCTTAATTTCGTCTAGTTCTGTATCAGGAAAGATATAATTAGGTGTTAAAATAATACCTGTATTTACTATCTGTATTCATAAAGTATTCTCTTTAGGGAGAGTAATTTGACGAATTCCCAGACGCAATTGTGAGCGCTGTGGTTTTATGTAGCGCTGTGGATTCCTGGTAGAGGCTATTTGAGAAAATATGCCTCTATTTTTAAACTGCTGCTGGTCTGGTTTGTTGGCAGAGGAGTGCCCAGACTTGGATATCAAAGTAGGTATTAGTTAGGTAGGTACCTAGTTACTGGCACATCAAAATAAATTGATCATTGATATTGTTACAAGTATTCTAACTACAGGGTAAGCAGGGCAAGTGTTAAGGCTTAGTAGTTAAGATTCGGGGTTCGATCCCTTGTACACGCACCTCTAACGTTTCGAAGTTATGTGCATTTTAAACAATTAAATATCACTTGCTTTAACGGTGAAGGAAAATATCGTAAGGAAACCATGCTTGCCTGAGAGTTTTACATAATGCTCTAAAAAGGTGTGTGAAGTCTGCCAATCCGCACTGCGCCAGCGTGGCAGACTATGGCCTAAACCCTTCTTATTCTGACAAGAGACCCGTGCTCAGTAGTGAAGCATCATCATCCCTATCCCAGCCCACTGGCTGGGATAGGGATGATGATGATGATGAAGCAGTGCTTATAATTTTAATTTAATTTCGGCTATTAACTTGTCTGCACGTCAATACTTCTAAGGGTCGACAGTCAAACCCACTACCCGACTTCGTAATAAAAACTCCAAGCTCAGTCAATATGTCGCAAAATTTGTCGCAGTTTTGAATTCAAATCCTAAACGTTAATGCGTTGAAAACACGAACCTAAGGTATTTGGAACGATTTCCATAGATATTGTGAGCGAAGTTTTGTCTGATCTCAGCAGATCACCGATGTTACACGTCGTCACGATTCCGTCGTCAACCTGCGTCCTGTTGTCTATGGCGCATTCCAGGTAAGACGTAACTGTGTAGATCTGGTAAGAATCAATCAATCATTTTAACTTTAGTATCGTGAGGAAACCTGCAGGCCTGAGAGATCTCCATATTGTTCACAAAGGTGTGCATAATCGCCACACTTAGCCAGCGTGGTAGACTATAGATTGAAAAATCGATAGACGTTGGGGTCCCAAGGTCCTAAAATGGAAACCTCGCACAGAAAGCATCGCAGTATTCCGCAAGCAGTAAATGATCAGAAGACATCAAGCGGGTCGGAGGCAGGCTGGATTCAGGCTGCGGCGCAAGACTGGCGTGTGGAAGTCCTATAAGATACCTATGTCCAGCTGTGGAGGTCTATCGGTTGACGACAATGTTGATGACTAGCATTCACCCACTGAATCTCAGGTTTTACACCAGAGACACGGTAGACAGAAAACTGTAAATGGATAGAAGCTAAAGAAAGTTGTTCTACATAAAATAAAGGAGTTTGTGTTTGAACTGTGTTGGTTGCTGCATTTCAAGCGAAATCATTGACTCACTTTGATAGGCACTTCTGGATATCCGATGTATGACGCGTTCGGTAGAATGATCTGAACTTGCATACCATTCCAGTTTGTGATACCCTTGTTTTCTATCTGAAAGATAAAACAATTTTTATTAAAAAAATAAAAATACGTGGCTAACTTTCTTATGTACGTGCAAATAAAAAAGCAATGTAGCTTTGGCACGGTAACAAATCAGCAAATTAAATAAAAACGAAAGGTAAAAAAGGTCGCGAGCGAAGTAAGCTTCAAGTTTGCCAATAAGCTAAAAGCAAAATTATCATTATATATTACAGATATTATAAAACTAATACTCATATTTTGGTTGGTGGTAAGTAAATAAGTATAGTACTTACAATATATAAATGTTCAAAAGATTTTCGCTCAGTACGAAGACCTGTAGGGGTGACATCGACGTCTCCTTCAGGATTTGTTTGTCTGTTGGTAATAGTTATAAATAACAATAATTTAAGTGTAATAAATCAATTTATAAACTAATTAGCTTTTATCGCCCCTTCAACAAACATGGGTTGCTCCCTGCCACTTCAACTACAAATGGTTTGTGTTTTGTCAGTAACCTTGATTCTCATGCGGATTTCCTCATTTCAAATCCCTTAAGGAACGCCTAACACAGCTCTATAGCTTTATTTTGTGGACCAGGCCGCTTGTAAAAGTGCCCATATTTTAGTGCCATTATGTATTATGAACTTACCCTGTTATATGAATGTTATCAGTGTCGCCTTTTATGTCATATGTTTCCGTAACCTCGTCATCAACTTGATCTGGTTTGTTACAGTCGTTGTATAACGCGGACTTGAGTTCCACATAATATTCATCCGTGCTCGTTATATCTTGCCGTGGTTCCAATTTGATATTACCTATAATCTGAAAAACAACGTACTCTTATTTTAACGTACTTTTAATATGTCCTGAGACTGTAAGCGCTCATTGAGCAAAAACAACATCCTACAACGCGTGGTGTTTTATTTAAAACATCCACATCACTTCATCATTTGTTTTAAAGAATGTTAATCATGACTAATATTCCCTTTTCGCTTCCAGAAGACATAATATTGGAGATGTCTCTCAATAAGTTCAAAGTTTTCGTAAAACGTAAACTGATTGGAAAATCCTATTACAATGTGAAGGATTATTTAAATGATACGAAAGCTTGGGAATGAGTTGCCAATCAGCTTTATCTTAAAAGCTTAATCAGCTGCTCTAATAAGTTTATGTGATTTTGTAAAGTGGTGATAACAAAAAAAAGAATACCCGTCTGAGTTTGTTGTAGGCTCTTCTCAGACTTGGGCGCGTTTGGAACCCTCGTAGCTTTAGTTTTAAGTTACGTAATTAATTATCACCACTATATCGTACAAAAACAATTTTGACCATCAAAAGGAGTACAATTGTATCTACTTTGAATACTTTGACTTTGACTTCTTTGAAGTAAGTGTACCGCTTGTGCTCGAGGTAGGTATTACAATAGTGCAACGGGTGGTGTTTGAACCACCGAACTTTCGGAATTCACTCCGTTCCTTAAACCCTTGAGCTATTGAGGCTTTTGGTTATGAGACTATTGAGGTTACTGCACATATAAAATCGCACATGACGTGCTGTAGCAAACAGATCGATAACATAGCACAATTCCACTCGTGGTTGCATCAACTAGGGCCCAAAACGCAGGAAATTTTATAATTTCTAATTTTTTTTGGGTCTGGTCTGGTGGGAGGCTTTGGACGTGGCTAGTTACCACCCTACCGGCAAAGCCATACCAATAAGCGATTTAGCGCTCTGATACGATGCTGTGTAGAAACCATAGGGTTTTAATAAAACTGCCATTCTCTTTCCAAGTTAGTCCGCTTCCGTCTTAGACTGAATCATGACTTACCACCAGGTGAGATTGCTGCCAAGGGCTAACTTGTATGTGAATTAAAACAAAATCGGTTTAAAATTATTTAGTTCTTACCCACTGCTGATCCTTGCTAATAGAGTGTTTGTTTTTGCATAGGATTGTATCGGTGCCAGCTAGAACGGTGCATTCAGTGGGATACCGCGAGACCAGGGCGCCCAGTATGCGCAGTTCAACACAGGCCCCGTACGCCGTGTCCCCGGTGTTTGACACGTTGACCGAAACGTACTCAGACGTTGACGAACCAACGATGTAATACGGTTTTCTAGAAAAACATTTAATAATTTGTTATAAAATTTTGTAAATCATAAAAAGTAAGTCATAAAAAGTACACGTTTGGGCGCGTGGATATATATGCACAATATGTAGAAGGAATATAGAGGAGAGAAAAGCAAATAAAAGGTGAATGGCTTGCCTAAAAGAGATATACACGTGTGAAAGGGATGGTTTCTTTATTCCTCGTTGAATAGGTATTTAAAATCATTACAAAGTTTCTTACACAGATTAAGAAAAAAAACTGCAGTTTACATCGATTATGTACTAGTAGGTATACCTAATAATTCCTCAAAGGCCGTTTACAAAATATTGTCCTTTAAAGTTTTTCAGCAACTGTTAATGATGCTCATTATGGAATCCTAGCTTATATCTTTTCAGACACGCACTTACTTGACCAGTTATTTCAAAATTAAAGGTCATTTTACTTACGCAAAGGTAGAACTAATGTGCAATTTAAGCATTGGTTTACAAATTTTTCCTCCGCAAGACGAGTATTCGTTAGCTTCGTAGAACAGACTACTGCGTTCACTGAGTAACACGCTTGAAGGGTCATATTCAGTGGTATTCTCAGGATCTTCCTTCAAAGTTGCAGTTATTTCGTACGATATTACGAGGTTGCTGTATTCCTGAAAAATTCAGATTCAGAATCTCCACGTATTTCGACGGGTATAAAATTCTTGAAAGTACTTAGATAATTTTTGTGTGAAAAACATAACAACAATTTGATTTATTTGATTATTGATTTACTCGTTATTATTTAGCCGTCTCACTGATTAATAAAGAGCTTTTCTGAAACCACTGGTTAATTATTAATGTCGATACTTACATTATTTATGCAAATAGCTTTTATATTATTTTGACATAATTTACTTTTTCTCTCTATTATATTCTGGACGTAGGTCAATTTATCTTCACCCTTGAGTAGTGTGCATAGTTCACTGTTGGAGATCTTAACCGTTATTTCTAAATCTGCAATAAAATTATGTCATTACTCATTACTGTAAATTTCGTTTACACGTTGACAGCAAAAAAATCTGCTCGTAAGTGAATTATTAATTATTTATTGCAGATAATGTTCTACATTTAGTGTCTTAGAAACCAAATTGTTAACAGTTCTATAGTTGCACGTATTTAGTACCTACCTACTTTAGATAAAGTATGCCAACTTTGTGAACAGATACGTAGTTACATGCGAAATCTGACAGTGACAGAAAAATATAAAGTACCTACGTAAGTAGTAAGTACTTATAGATTACATTGTAAAATTTACCTAAGAAAGTTACAAGTGTAAATTAAAAATTTTCAACACCCCCGACAAGTCATTTTCAAATAAATAATTATGTATATCTAGGCAACGTCCATCTTGACAGCTTGACATTTGTCAATTGACACTTGAATATTATGAACCTAAGGGTTATCTAACCTTCTTTTCTACAAGAAAACTAGAAAAGAGCTGATAACTTTTAAACGGCTGAACCAATTTTTTTGGATTATAGCTAAGAACACTCTCGATCAAGCCACCTTTCAAACAAAAAAAAGTAAATTCAAATCGGTTCATTCGTTTAGGCGCTACGATGCCACAGACAGATACACAGATACACAGGCACACAGATACACACGTCAAACTTATAACACCCCTCTTTTTGGGTCGGGGGTTAAAAACATAAATCGGCTGTAAGAGAAATGTACGCCCAATCGTGGCTGAACGAACATTTTCGTGGACAGTTTTTGATTAATTCATCTTGTAATTTATCAGCAAAGTGCCCAATAGGGATCATTCCGAAAAAACTATAGTAAAGTAAAATATTCTTTATTGTACACCGAATTTACATAAAGAAATATATACCTCACACTAATATTATAAAGGCGAAAGTTTGTATGTGTGTGTGTGTGTGTATGTTTGTTACTCCTTCACGCAAAAACTACTGGACGGATTTGGCTGAAATTCGGAATGGAGATAGATAATATCCTGGATTAGCACAAAGGCTACTTTTTATCCCGGAAAACCAAAGAGTTCCCACGGGATTTCGAAAAACCTAAATCCACGCGGACGAAGTCGCGGGCGTCAGCTAGTATCAAAATAAATGTCTGTACAAATAGGCGGCCTTATCGCTAAATAGCAATCTCTCGATGCAACCTTAGGGTAGAGGATATAATAAAAATTAAAGAAGGGGTGTACTAAAAAATAGCAGTTATTTTAGACCTGTCAGCTGATACTCGTGTATTTATAACCAAAAAACATGATCGAGGTATAACATACCTGCCTTAATTTTAACTGGTTTTTTAGGATAATCAACAGAGATACACGAGGTTATTTCAAGCTCCTTACGTTTTTTATCATTCTGTAAGATAAAATTAGATTTAAAGATGCATTCATACTTCTTCTCCGGTCCCTTTGACATCGGCGAGTAGAGGGACTCCCCTATTATTATGTAAATGCGCGGTAAGATTTATTATATCAAACAAAGTTTTCAAAAATTGGTTTGAATGCAAGATCGGTATTATAAAAAGGTTACCTATTAGCTACGTAAATAATTAAGAAATGTTTTCTTATTTTTATTTATTTTAGGTTACAGACATGAAGCAATAGGATTTTTACAGGAACTCACCCCTATTAAACCTAGGTCCACCGAATCTATTCTCTTTGGACTTAAGCAGATGCTAGATAAATAGCCCTAATCAATGCGGGTAATAGAATCTTAGCTTTAACAAACCTAGATTTATACATTCAAATTCTTCATATATCGGGAATTATATTTTTTTTTAGTAAACACTTAATACCTTAATATTTTTTACATTATCTATTGAGCCATTTAACTTTACGGTGATGGATGCCATGCCATTGAGTACAGCGACGCTGCTGTTAGTACCGATTGCCCCAACTGCCAGTCCTGTACAAAGTTCGGTCATTAACTAACCTAGTGTTGTAGCGTGGGATACGGGGTGCATTTGATAACATCTATGATTATTATTGATTAGTGATGAATTGAATGCAATCGTTATCGATTGCATTCAATCATAGAAATATATTACATTCTGCGGTTTATAGGATTAAAAACTTCTTTAGGCGTTAGTATTAACTTACCATATTTTTAATAATAAAACCGCAGAATTGAGTGATTTTGGGATGGATAAAAATTTCAAGGTCCCATCACAGATATGTTTATGTCAATATTGCTCAGAGTGCCGATAGATTTACAGACAAATATAAAAATATGAAATTTAAATTTTTGTAATGATCTTTCAATATTATTGCATATAATTCGGTGACTTTAATTCTGATAGTACCTACCTACCTAATCATTATTGCAATCGCGAGGATATCTCAGTCAATGGTCCACTTACCATTGCATTCATTTTGTTTTTGCAAAGTTGCTAAGCTGAACCCAAAAGAGTACAGTCCTTCAGGTTGAATCCTTTTCCTTATTTTACCTTCTAAAATACCAACACCAGAGTAAATATACACCGCCCCTTTGCCATTATCTTCATATGGAGCAGCTATTGCTATTTCTGGAAATATTTTTTTTAAATAAAGTTCAAAGTTAATCAGCAGGCGATGGAGAGAGCTATCTATGCTTAGAATTTCTGATTTCATAAAGTAACTATAAATTAGAAATGAGGAGACCCGTAGCCGACATAAGATTCAACGGGTTGCGAAACAGAAATAGCAATGGGCAGGGCCACATAGTTCGAATAATAGATAAACGTTGGAGTCCCTAAATGCTAGAATCCTGGCATTGGAAAGCGCAGAATTGGAAGGTCCGCCACTAGGTGGACAGACAACACCAAAGGAGCCAGGGAGCCTCTGAATTCAGGCAGCGCAAGACCGTGCCGTGTGGAAGTCCTTACAAGAGACCTGTATATCCACCAGTGAACGTCTATTGGTTGGTAATGATGATGATCATGAAATATAGTTTTTAGCAATCGGACTCATACTGCATACTCATACTGGTGATATTACGGTCAAGGGTTAACTTGTATTGAAATAAATAAAATAATTTTGCGTAGGTATATATTTTCTTTATAACGTGGATTTCCCTTTTAAAAAAATATTTACTCTCGCCCCGTCTTTACTCGGTTTCTGTAATTATTTTTTCAAAACGGGAATTCGAGATAGCCAGTGAATATTAAAAATGAGTTTCCCACTTACCATCGTTGCCATCATCGTCCAGGTCTCCAAGAGAAACAATGCTGTGGCCAAAAAATCCTCCGCTTTTAGAACCTTTTAGTACTATCTTTTCTGCCATACTCTGAAAACCATTCAAACAAAGTTTTCAAAGTTGCAAATTGATAATACGATTTGAAATGAAAGTAACTAAGCTAACTATGGGCCTCATAAGAAAGCTCAGAGACAGTGGGTGGTGGACAAAGTTATTCTTGAAGTTTTTCTACGTGACCAAATCAGAAATGAAGAGCAGAACCAGAAAGTTCTGCTACGGAGCTCCTTATTTCTAATTTTATCGGTTACTTTTAATCGACATAGCTCAACAGGTTACGAAGCTGAAGTGAACATAGTCGACAAAACAGATAGACGTTATGGTCCCAAGGTGCTAGCATGGCGACTTTACACCGGAAGTCCCCCCACAAGCTGGATAGACGACGTAAAACGAGTGACAGGGAGCCGCTGGTTTCAGGAGGCGCAAGACCATTCATGTGGAAGTCCTTACAAGAAAAACTACAATGTCCGTTGATAATAATGATGATGAATGGCGCCGGTTACGTACGTTTGATCCAATCGATTGAGCAGCATATATGTACACAGCGCCCACGTCGTGGCTGTACTGGTTTTCGGCGTACGTCGGTGCTCCCACGAGCAAAGCGGCGCCGCGCAACATGGCCGAGCACAGCGCCGCGCCATACATAGACCCCACGTGATCAGCTTTGATCGCTCCGATGTTGTCAAGGTTTGTGTTGAAGAAGTATACCTGAAATTGCCAAGTTTAGAATAAAATAATGGGAAATCCTATTCTTTGAGGCTCTTCATAAAACTACTTATGAAACCTTGGGGGGGGGGGGGGGGGGGGGTTATTTAAAATAAATTACCTACCCATACCCCTTAAGGGGGTGTATGGCGAAAAAAATTTTAACTCTCATTTTTCATGCTAAGAAGGTGTTTTGGAAGATTGTTTTGAATAAAATGGTAGCAGGACAGACAGGCAGACGGACAGAGGGATTGGGTGAAACTATAAGGTTTCTTGTTTTACTCTGGAACCTTAAAAACACAAACATACCTTTCCATAACCTTTATCGCCAAAAGTTGTGCTAATTGCATAAACAGTTTGATTAGAAAAGAACTGGCCACTCGATACACTGTAACCTGAAAATAAATATAATCAAACGCAATTCGACCGGTTCATAGATAACAGCTATCTATCGATAACTTCCGACTAGGTTCCGAAAATATATCTTTAATCCTAAGTATTTAATAATTTATCTATATTACAAAAATATCCATCGTTCGTTAAAATTGTACTAAGCTTATGTATAAATCGAAAAAACTTACCGAAATTATATTTGACGGGATTGTCGGCACTTATTTGATTAATCAATTTTGGTTTGCTATGTTTTTTCAATGCGTTGTAAAGAGAAACTCGGCCTAAAACAGAATAATGCAGCCATTAAATATATCAAAATTCAGACAGTTAGTACCATTATGCAAGTTCTTGCGTGCAGTAACATCGTCATTCACATTTGCATGCAAGTTATTTGCATTAGGAACATGTTTGCACCTCTTATGAAACATTTAACTTTTAAGCTAGTGTTTGAGCCAGAGTTTGTACGCCAGTTTGCTAGTAACTTGCATAATACTTACACGAAAGCGACACTACTTTCATATATCAAATGTAGCCTGTAGAGTGCAGCTAATTTGCAGTTTTACGTTTCCACTAGTACGTTTCCACTACAAAGTATGTATTTAAACTGCATGCAACCGTTAACCTGCATGCATAATGGAACTGTGGGGTAATAGAAGGTACTACCTTTATTCATTGCAGCTCCACCAATAAGAATATCTTTCTGATTAGAAACCACGTGGATACTCCAACCGAACGAGTCCAATCTGTCTCCTGAGAAAAATATATTAACATTAAGTATGTAATTTAAGCACATAAAAGACATTTTGTTAAAACTTTCCTTAAATAAAACTTTTCTTTATAAAACTTTAAAATTGTAGCATGGTAAAAACTCCCACAGATACATAGCTATGATATGTGCATATATCCTACGCACTAGTATAGGTTGTTCCAAACAAAAATCGGGTTCTATAAAGCTGTCAAAATTAGTATGACATTGGCCATCAAGTAACTCGTTTAACAGGGCTCTCTCCGTCACTCGTTTCATACAATCGTAGTTCCAATTTCATTTGAATATTAAGCAACCAAAGTCCATGAAATTTTGCAGACATATTCTAGAAACTAATATCTGGTCTGTGGTGTTTTAGATTTTTCTAAAAATATGTAGTTTTAAAATTACAGGGGCTCAAAGATTTGTATATAAATTTTTAAGACCGCGTAACTTTGAAACCGAATATTTTAACAGAAATCTGGAAAACCACAGACATAGATATTAGTTTCTAGAATATGTCTGCATGGACTTTGGTTGCCTAATATTCAAATGAAATTGGAACTACGTTTGTATGAAACGAGTGACGGAGAGAGCCCTGTTAAGCAAAAGCGAGTTGCAGCCCGCAAATAATTTTGTTCGGAATGACCCGTCTAGTAAGTAATTTGCTTTTGGAACATGTTTGCACCTTTTATGAAACATTTAACTTTTAAGCTAGTGTTCGAGCCAGAGTTTGTATGCCAGTACATAGTAAGTACAGTCATTTGGCGCTCATAAAGGCTACCTGGAAAGTTTTCCGATAGTTTTGAAAATTGGTGAAGGTTTGAAATTTTATAGATTTAACGTGCTCTTTCCTAATTTTTATTTTGCTACTTCATTTTTGCCGCTCAGCGCCGCCATATTGTGGAACAATGGCGCCCAAATACACTTTTTTGATGATTACTTCTTTCCGACTCATTTACGATGAAAATAGTTATTGTAATAAATTAAACAGGAGAAAATTTCCCACTATTTGTGTATTCAGGCTTTTTTTGTAGAATCTTTCTGGGTAAAACTGCCAAATGACTGGACTTATAGTAGGTTGTTGCATAAGGGGGCGCCAGCCAGGTAACCTCCCAGTGTGCCTGGATGCTGCTGGTCCCTTTTGGATGCGTCCGAGGGGAAGAGCAGTTTTCGGACCGGTGCGCCCCGGTAACATGGCTAATAATTTCTCTTCGGAGATATTGTTGGCTATGGCTAATGACCTGGCAGGAGGGGAGGTTTCTCCGCATGTCCCTCCGACTAGCAGAGGGCACAGTGGACGAAGCGTAGGACGGGACACGGGCGACGTGCGCGTCCCAGGGTCGGGGGACGCACTTCGTTGGTGCGTCCCGGAGGTGCGGTGGTGGGGACCGAGCAGGTCCCCAGTGGAGGGTCTGCCTCGGCAGACGTCGCTGGCTGGGTTGCGGTTGTTTGCTTCGGCCGTTCCCGTGACCCAGTCGCCAGGCGACGCGCAGTAGCGCCGCTGGGGTTTAGTGGGTATTCCGGTCGCCTCTCGGCCGGCGAGTCCCACATACCCTCCCTCCGGGGGGATGCGTAAATGCATTCCCCAGCGTCAACAAAAAAAAAAAAAGGTTGTTGCATAAGGGTACACCTTTTTTTTATACACAGGAAATGCCTAACGCAACGCAACGCACCTACTCAACTTCTTAAAATTCTTTGTTGGTTAAAATAATATTAAGTACTTACTAAAAACCTTTGTATTATGAAATCGATCTTCTTCCGCTATAGGTTCCAAGTCGTGAGTATCGTTCTGTTTTATAAAACAAATGCTTAAGGTTGCAGGTACTTTCGCTAAAATAAAACACAGGCATATCTATTATTAAAATTATATTCATCTAAGTTACCTATATTATAATTTTTCAATGAATGTATATATGTATATAAATCATCCATTCATATACCTATATTACTACCTTTTCATATTAAGTATAGGTACTTACTTGTGCTTGTTCTTGAGGTAGGTTTCATTTCAACATATCGGGGAATACATGTCTAAAATAAAAATAAAAATTTAGGTAAGTATCTATTTACATATTTATGAGGAACTAGCCGATGCCCGCGACTTCGCCCGCGTGGTTTAAGGTTTTTCGAAATCCCGTGGGAACTCTTTGATTTTCCGGGATAAAAAGTAGCCTATCTGCTAATCCAGGATATTATCTATCTCCATTCCAAATTTCAGTCAAATCCAGTAGTTTTTGCGTGAAGGAGTAACAAACATACACACACACACACACACACACACACACACACACACACACACACACACACACACACATACAAATTTTCGCCTTTATAATATTAGTGTGAAGTGTGATTTTCTATTGGTCCAAGCGGCGGCCTCGAAATATCTTAAAAAAATTTGAAAAGGTACATCGTGGCACAAAGATACTACATAATTCCTCCTATACATGAATGGTTGTCTTAACAACTAGAGGAAAATCGTGCAATGAGGGTAACGTTAGCAATTTAGGTGAAAGGATGAAGGCAACAGCAAAATGTGTGGCTTAGATTGATAATTAATTAATCAGTTGGTTTGTGTTGGTCATGCTTGAGCTAACCAAGCGACTTCAAAATATAGTGATGATGATTGTCTTTGTAACGGTTTTTTACTAAGCAAGGTCGCTTAGTGAAAGAGGTTGCCGCAACCCTACGTAAATTGATTTAACTATTCAAGCTCTAGAGCTTTTGCACCGCCTGAATCTACGGCTCCGTGGGACTCCTTTGATGTCGTATTTCCACCTAGTGGATGGTCTTCTAACTCTGCGCTTTTGGGACCTTGGGACCCCATCGTCTTTCGGTTTTTCGAACTATGTGCTCTGTCCACTACCACGTCAGCTTCGCAACCCGTTGAGATATGCCATTTGCTCTGGTTCTCCTACAGATTTCTCCTCTCCTCCTAAATTTCTGATTTGATCACTCAAGTATATGATTTGAATATAAAATTTGAAATAGCTCTTACCACGTAAAAGTCAGGACCTGCTGTAACAGTCGCACCCAACATCCAATTATATTTTATTTGATCGTCTTTAACTGAAACATACTACTAGTAAGTATATCAATGCACAAAAACCAGTCAAGTGTGAGTTGGACTTGCACACAAAGATTCCGTACCATTGTACAAAATTATATAAGTACTCTTTATTTATTTTTAATTTACATGACGGGCATTTTGAAATTTTTATGATTTGTTGTTATAACGGCAATAGTATACACTATGAGAAAATTTCAACTCTCTACCTATTACGGTTCACGAGACACATACCATTGATAGACAGATTAACGGACGGACAAACAGACGGACAGAGAAGTATAGAAAGTAGATACTTTTACCTTCTGAAATAATAGTAATAACAATAAGTCATTAAAAAAATAAACAATTGCCAAAATAAAAAAAATCACATGTGAAAATAGCACCACACAACCACCATATTGAATATAGCCTCAGTCACTCGTGATGATTCAAAAAAAAAAAAAAAAAATATTTTTATTCAATTAAACTTTTACAAGTTCTTTTGAATCGTCAAAAGCATCTACCATGATGTAAGGATTCTAACGAGACCCCATACATCCATATCTGTTCAGGCATCTAGAAGTTATGGTGCAGTATAGAAACTCACATAGGTACATACATAGGTACAAGAACCCTGAAAACATTAGGTACATTTACAATTATTATTTATTATTATATTATTAATTATTATTTATTTATTTACTTTTTGGGCAATCGTGTTATAATTTAATAGCCTAGATATTATGTTCCTACCTCCAAACGTCTTTCTGAAATGTGCCTCCCAAGGCTCCTTATTTATTTTTCCAGTTTTCACATCGATGTAGTAAATTTGGCCCGCATGGGACCCTTGCGGCGCACTCACAAGCAATCTGTAAATAATGTAATTATTTTAGAACGACCAAGCACTGTTTCTTTCTAGTAATTTAAGTGGAAAACTCAACACATCACTCAATAATTTTTATTTGTTATACATATTGGCCTAGATTCTAGATATTTAAGACTATGATCAATAATTTTAATCATTAATTAAATTAATTAATCTTTGGCCACTGGCCTCTAGCTTTCCTAGTTTAGGGCTGAGGGTTTCAATGTATTATTATGCAGAACTGAGTTTCACTTATAAAGATTTTAACACACATACTTCCGCATTTCTAATATTAAGTATGGAAGAATGGATAGTAAATAATGGATTTACCTCGAATTTTTGGATTGATAAGCGATACTAAAGCCATACAACGAATCGTCCTTTAGATTGTCTGGTCTTTGGAAGATCTTTAAGGATTTTTTATTGAGAAAAGCGTGAGTTAACAGCAGCGTTTCCAAAATACAAAAAATCGTGAAAGTTGCTGAAAAAAACATTTTTTTATAAAAAGCTGTTTGTTCTGAAAAAATGAACTATTCTATTTTTTTTCTATAATTTTTTCATAATTTTTTAAACAGTTTCCTCCAAAAAGCTTACATAAAAACATGATGCGTATTCACAAGTCTTACGAAATAGTGATTCAAAATTATTATAACTTTAATTTTCACATAACATTACTCTAATTTCATATATCTAACACCTGACTGCATGGTTTAATTAATTAATACAATGTGATTTATCTTTAAATAACAATTATTATTCTAGTATAGTTTCAAAATAGCCAACTTGGTTTTCCTCATCTGTTAGCGTCATTATCAGACTACGTACCTACCCAATGCCCAAATGGTGGTTTTATATGTTAATAATATTATTACAAGTGCGCAAAGTATAAAATTACAGTCGAAAGTAAACTTTAATTTCTCAGCCGGAGGCGAGGGTTTTTATAGCGCTAAGAGTTAAATTTTTAATACGCAAATATTATATTATACGAATTTCTTCAATAAAATTGTAAATTAATCATTAAATTACCATCAGCACCATGGTATTTTTATAGTACATGGTATTATTATTAAATGCCTTTATAAAAATGGTAACCTCAAAATAGCTGTTCTATTTGGCAGCCATATGGACCAAATACTAGCGGGAAGTGTCAAGCCGTAGGTACGTGTTAGGATTTGAATATGGCTTAATTACGGCATATGAGCTATAATAAAAATATTACCGTACGTATGTACGTGTGTACGTGTGATTGTGTACAGTTTTGAGAGCGGTATAAGAAGAATCAATTCGCGAGAAAATATTGAATTTGAAAACTAGTCTTAATCGACTTCAATAACGATGAAATATAATATGTTAAGGTCTTTCTGGTGGTGGTAGTGCTTATGCATTATCTTCTACATAGTTAGCTAGTATGCGCCGAATATGGCCCCCGTGGCCGAAATTCGGTCAGGAGGACATGATATAATACCTATAAATAATATAAATATAAACATATATATTCATATAATTCAACGTATAAATATATAAACATATAAATTCAATCGTTTTCAAATAGTGTCACAGGAAAAACTCTGGAAATGTACTTATTTATTTTAGTCAGCCAATAGGTACGATAAAAAATTTACCTCATATAGTTTATTTAAGCATTCATGCGCTAATGATGTCAAAACGATTGGTTACTTTATAATATTTCCTTACTTGATATTCCGATTCAATTATTTCAGTTATAATGATTTTGTGTTAAGTGTTTGTTATATTGACTTACAATAATGACAGGTTAGTGTTAATTTTCTTAACTGCAAATTACCTACGTTGAAAAAGGTGAATGGCTTGAGATGCGACAAGTAGCGATTTTATTCATTTATCAAAATAAAAACTATACAAACTAAACAAATTAAAGTTACACATGAACTAAATTAATCAAAGTTCACAGTGTACTACTAAAAGTGGTTATAGTTTAGTGGTAAAGACATCCGGGTACTTGGGAGATTAGGGGTTAGGGGTTCGATCCCGGGCACGCACCTTTAACTTTCAGAGTTATGTGAGTTTTAGGAAATTAAATATTCCTTGCTTTAACGGTGAAGAAAATCGTTGTGAGGAAATCTGCATGACTGATATTTCTTCATAATGTTCTCAAACGTTTGTGAATTTGACCAGCGCCAGCGTGGCGGACTTTAACCTAAACCGTTCTCATTCCGAGAGAACCCATGCTCAGTCGTGGGCTGGCTATGGGATAGTTACGGGAGATTGGGGGTTCGATCCCGGGCACGCACGCACCTCTAACTTTCATAGTTATGTGAGTTTTAGGAAAAATACCCCTTGTTTTAATGGTGAAGGAAAAACGTCGTGAGGAAATCTGCATGCCTGATATTTCTTCATAATATTCTCAAAGGTTTGTGAATTTGGCTAGCGTGGCGGACTATAGCCTAAACCTTTCTCATTCCGAGAGAACCCATGCTCAGTCGTGGGCTGGCTATGGGATAGTTACGGGAGATTGGGGGTTCGATCCCGGGCACGCACGCACCTCTAACTTTCATAGTTATGTGAGTTTTAGGAAAAATACCCCTTGTTTTAATGGTGAAGGAAAAACGTCGTGAGGATATCTGCATGCCTGATATTTCTTCATAATATTCTCAAAGGTTTGTGAATTTGGCTAGCGTGGCGGACTATAGCCTATAAACCTTTCTCGTTCCGAGAGAACCCATGCTCAGTCGTGGGCTGGCTATGGGATAGTTACATAGATGTGACAAAACTCAAAATTTTTCTTTCTACGTTATATATACAAACAAAATCTAAAGTTACCAGACCCAGGCAGTGCAGTGGCTTGAGTTGTACGCTGACTTGTCCAGTGTCAGTCAGTCAGTTCGTCTGAGATTCCTATATTATATTCGTTATCTTTTCAGGAAATCTTCTATTTTGGTTCATTTTGGTGGTAAAGGCGAAGGCAGTTACCTTCCTCCACGACCCTTCGTATGTAGAAATAATGCCACCAGAAAAAGCCACAGATTTCGGTTCAACCTTGGCTTATCATACTAAAATGCAAAGCTTGGGTAAGAAAAAAAAATGCAACGAAAATTAACTTTTTTAAGCTGTTAATATAATAGTTTCCTCATTCTTTCTGTAGTGGTCGGCGCACCCTTCAGCGATTTAAATGGGAAAGTATATCAATGCCCCATAAATGGTGATGTATTGAAAAACAAGAAAATAGTGTGCAGCCAACTTCCTATAAACATCACCAAAGAAGTTCCAAACTATAGCAGATGTAAGTAGATATTTCTGTAAAAAATTAAAAAAAAAACAATTTTAACAAAATGTGATAAAATATACCTAATAATTTTCTTTGCATACGATATTACGGTGCATGTAACGAAAGAATCCCACATTTTTAATTTTTACTTTTTATCAATTCATAATAATACTGTAGGTAACTTGTCTTGTTTAGTCTTCCTATGAAATATTATAAAAAGTAAAAGTTATAAAAGTTATTTTTTTTCAGCAAAAAGTCCAGACCAGCACTTCGGGCTCGGAGCTTCTATAAGTGTTACGCCTGAGTATATCTTCGTAAGTTACTACTTAGATTTATATAATAGAATAGAATAGAATATCCTATTCAAGTAAACTCTTACAAGTACTTTTTGAATCGTCAAAATAATGTACCACTGTTTCGGAAAGCCGTTCCTGCCACTTCCAAAATCAATAGAACTACCGAGAAGAACCAGCAAGAAACTCAGCTAATATTGTTCTGTTAATAACTTACCAGACTCGTTCGGCAGCGGAGCACGAGCTCTCGGCTTCAAGTCCTGGGACAGTCAAAAAGTTATAGGATATTTAGATTTATCTGTTAAGAAATTCTCAGCCCGGAATTGAAACGTTAGTGTTTTTGTAGCGCCGTGCCTCTCGTATCTAGTCTATCGCCGATCGTATCGGATTGCCGTCCCATCGGACTATGAGAGGAACGGACTGTTACTCTCATAGTCTCTAACTCTAACTACCCCATAATTATTGTGCTATTGGGGCGTCATATACCTGTTCATAGCTTTGTTCCATGAGTTCGTCCGCTTGAATTCTGTTAAGAATCGGCGCAATATTCAATGGGCGCAACGAAATCCTAAAGGTTTTATGTTAATTCACTTGTTTCAATTTCCAGACCTGTGCCCCGTTGCTAACCTTAGATATTCCTACATCGGGTGGCAATATGTTTGGTGCATGTGGTACCTGTTTTGTTAGCAATGGGACAACAACAAACCGCTACGTTGGCATCGTAGAACAATATGAACAAGACATGAACACGAAACATACTACCAAAATTGATATTAGTAAGTGATCTACTTTCCTTGACTTGACTATGCCAGCAAGATCCACAGCCATTTTTAGGGTTCCGTACCTCAAAAGGAAAAACGGAACCCTTATAGGATCACCATGTTGTCTGTCTGTCTGTCCGTCCGTCCATCATGTCTGTCAAGAAAACCTATAGGGTAGGTACTTCTTGTGACCTAGAATCATGAAATTCGGCAGGGAGGTAGGTCTTAAAGCACAAGTAAAGGAATAAATCTGAAAACCGTGTTTACATCATTTAAAAAAAATGAAAATGTGTTTCAATTTTCAAGGTGAGATAACTATACCAAGTGGGGTATTTATTATATGAAAGGGCCTTACCTGTATATTCTTAAACAGATTTTTATTTATTTGTATGCATAATAGTTTTTGATGCTGCATGTTGTACCATACAGATCTGCCTTTTTAACCCCCGACCCAAAAAGAGGGGTGTTATAATTTTGACGTGTGTATCTGTGTCCGTGGCATCTAGCTCCTAAACTAATGAACCGATTTTAATTTTGTTTTTTTTTTTTTGTTTGAAAGGTGGCTTGATCGAGAGTGTTCTTAGCTATAATCCAAGAAAATCGGTTCGGCCATTTGAAAGTTATCAGCTCTTTTCTAGTTACTGTAACCTTCACTTGTCGGGGGTATTATAAATTTTTGATTTACACTTGTTCAGAGGATTATAGCAAATTAAGTTTTTCGTTCCTTGTGGGCTATTTTAATTTTTTACTTGTTTTAGATCATTTCTATGGAGGTGTTGGCTGGACCACGTTATCAGACGTTGCCAATAAGTTGATAATCCTAGCCAAGCCCATGCCTGTTAGTACTTTAAACTTTGTAGACATGGACCAACCGTTAATGGCAGTCAAAGAGGTAGATGCTGTACACGAGAATGTGGCAGCTAATTACAAATATATAGGTAATTTTAACTCATAACTATAGGTATAGCAACTGAGTAGGGTCCTGCGGTAGTGAAACGGTGAGGGAGGGTGACAGTTCGTCACTCTCTGGAGGTCACTGGGCTCGCGTCACGTCATCACACCCCTCTCGCACCTCTGGAGGAGATCACTGAGCTCTCGCGTCACGTCATCACACCCCTCCCGCACAGCTCCACTCCCGTAGGAACCTCCCCAGTTATGCATTATACCACTAGCTAATTGACCTTAACCTTACTTGAGTGTTATTTTTGAAATGAAAATATAAACCTTCTCTATTTTCAATCAGCTGACGCCTGCGCTTCGCGTGGATTTAGGTTTTTAACTATCCCGGGGAAACTCTTTGATTTTCAGGGATAAAAAATAGCCTTTGTGACTCTCTCGGCTTTTTAATATACCTACCCATGTAAAAATCAAGTCAATCCGTTGCTCCACTGCGACGTGATTGAAGAATAAACCAATAAACAAGCACACTTTCGCATTTACTTATAGGAGTAGTGATTTCCGAGGGAATCTGAGGTGGAAACAAAAATCAGGTCTTACAATGTATTTTTGTCTACAGGGAACCTTTTTGCAAAATTTCAGCTTTCTAGGTTTGGGCTGGGCCCAAAAGTCAGTGAGTAAGACAGAACTTTTTTTTATCTTTGTGTTCAGAAATCAATTATTTGTCTAGGTGGTGCATTGGCTTATGGAACGTTTTTCAAGGGTTATCCAAAATTATACGCATTTAGCGCAGATAGAGATATGAGGTTTGGTTTTGTAAGTATTTATTTTTTTAACAGCCATACCCTTATTACGAAATTCTACATCTCAACAACGCTGGTAGATTTTGAGTGCTAAAACACCTTAACATGAGAACAGAATGGACCCATAAAATATTTTGTTTTAAAGTCTCATTCATTCTAGATTTATATATTTCTGTACAATATTCGATACTTGTTCAATACTTGAAATCTATCAACTTTTTCGAGAAGTGCTAACTCCTACTAAGCCTAAAGGTGACTCGCCGGTTCATTTAATGAAAAGTAAAAAAAAAATGATTCCACAGATTGCATTTCTTTCATATAACGATCAAGTCAAGAAGATGGACTTATTGAAATTTGGAACTCGCAGACCTAAAGTAGTGTTGATAAAAGACGATAAAGTTGGTTCAATGTTCGGCTCGACACTTCACAGCGCAAACCTTTGTAACAGTAACTATACGGATTTACTTGTGGGTGCGCCCGCGCAGGTGAACGTTGAAGGAGGTTACGAAAGCGGCGCTGTTCATATTTATACGGGAGGTGTTCCTGTAAGTACTGTCACAGAATATTTCTAGAATATAGTAGGTACCTACATATCAGGATTATTCCGAAAAGACATTTAAAAAACTGTTTAAAATATTACGACGCGACGGCTTAATAAACGGCTCTCTTTCTATCGCATAGAATCTTATCTCTTTCTCTCGTAAGAGATAGAGATTCGCTAGAGCCGTCGAAGGGACGAGCTGCTGTAGGCAAATTTCTCCGGCCACATGACCAAGTGAGCCCGGCCTGGTAGCCTATAAGGTTTAAGAGGGAGCTCCCGAGAGTGCTGCATACAAACGTAGTTTGGTTATCATTTGAAAATTAACCAATGACAAACGCAAAGAAGTAATATGTAGAGACGTCCCAGAAACTAATATCAGTGTCTGTAGTTTTGCCAGATTTCTGTAAAAATAGTAGATATTTATGTAGTTTTAAAATTACACAGATAAGCTACGTGTAATGCTAAGCAATCAGCATATTACGTACGTACTACTACTACGTACGAAATATACGTACTGAATTCCAATAAAATGAAGAAAAAATTGGTTGTTTGTAAAGTCGGTTTACTGACGATAGTTGAACGTGACAACAAAGGCCGATTGTGCTTCTTTGTCGCTCGTTCCGCGCTCTCGCTTGCACTTCAAGCCTTACATGGAACGCCTCAGAGCGAGGTAACGCCGCATGAGTCATGTTTTTTCGTGCGTGCAGCCAGCTCTATCGAATTATAAGATGTTGGCACGTCAAAAATTATCAATTAGGTATAAAGTATCGAATACGTTTATTCCTAGTTAGTATATATGTATATTTTTTTAATTTGCCGCCATTTTTCACCTTACATCCATTAGATAGACTCCAATACAAATTTTGTTTCAGCTTGATACCGAGTTTCCAAGGTTCAAAAGATTGTGTATATACAGTAACAAGGATGCTTCAAGGTTTGGGTCCAGCATTACTACCACCGACCTTGATGAAGATGGCTATCCAGGTTATTAAAATTTTATAGTTTACAGACAGAATCATCATAGTAGGTAGAGGACAGGTCACTAGCAAAATGTCATAGCTTAAATGGCCTGGTTTGCAAACATAGGTATACCTACACAATACACATCTATGTTTCTTGTTACGAAATGTAGAAAAAAGTTTTATAATATCAACAACTTCACTTTCACTAGACCTTATTTAATAACGATTGCAAAATATTTATATTCAAGACCTCTTGTCATTGAAATATAATAATGTGTGATTGATTTATATTAAAAAGCTTCAGTATCACTGATTTCATGAAGATTTTTGCTCAGAGCGCAGTTGGTTGTAGTGTAGATGTAGGTATAGTTAATAATGATAAATGAGTAGTTGAAGTAGTTTGAGCTAACAAGCAGGCTGTAAAATATTCAGGTTTCTACTTTGACAATTAAAAGGGCGGGTCCTTTAGTATGCAAAGCATATTTTGCATACTAAAGGGTCCGCTCACTGACCTATCACCAAGACCTATGGGTACTTTCCGCTGACCTAAAATTTCGCGAGGGAATTGTGGCACAAGTGAAAGAACAAATCATTAATTTTAAATTCCGTAAATTAATTTTTAAACCACTCTTTCTGCGTTGTATTCCTCAATGTTGAGGGTCTTACCTCTATCCATTAATCACAATGGCATGTAGTTTTGTAGAATAATATAACGTTTATTTAGTCAAGTGTAGTCTATAACTTTTTTTAATCACTTGAGTTGTAAATGCTTCAAGGTCTATGGCTTGAATATAATTTTTGTTTCTTATGTTTCAAGATTATTATCAGATGTTTGTGGTAATAATCGGGATCGACCACCTAACGAATTTTCCAAGGCATGGAGGACACGAAATCTCCTAATGCAAAAATCCATCTAGATATGCGGTCCTTCAAAAGTCATCATCATTGTCATTAACCAACTGCTAGCTCTCTTATGCACGGATCTACTCTCAGAATAAGAAGGATTTGGTCATATTCTAGCACGCTGGCCTAGTGTGGATTGGCAGACTTCATACATCTTAGAGAAAATTATGGTGCACTCTCAGGCATGCAGGTTTCGTCACTTTGTTTTCCTTCACTGTTAAAGCCAGTGGTATTTAATTGCTTAAAAAAATACACATGCTTAACTCCAAAAAGTTAGAGTCGTGTGCCATCCAAACCCCCACCGAGTAGGTAGATGGCCAACTAATAGACTACCACCGCTGTATTATGTAAATATAATGTTATATTTTTAGAAATTTTTATAAGTGCTCCCTACGAAGATGGTGGGAAGGGCTCTGTATACATCATTTCTGGATACGAGGTGAACCAGCTCTTCAGTAAGATAAAGACATTGGATATCCAGTCAGTTCCAATTTCTGACTTGGTCCACACGCAAATAATTCAAAATCCAGGACTACAGACCTTGGGGTTTAGTCTCCAGGCTTTGCCGGTGCCACCTTTTGATGAATCTGGAGCGTACTGTAAGTTTTTAATACATTACGTTTTATTCATGATTACGTATCTTAAATGGGCGTGTTATCTGAAAACGTGTCTCAGTCCACAATCAAGCCAAAATTAATATTTTATAAACATAGAGTAAAATGACCAAAATTTTTGTTGTTATTGTTTAAAGTACATTTAAATACATAGTAAGTACGTACAATTCTATATACATATCTAACTTTTATTTCAGTTTTGGCCATAGGCTCTCCCAAAAGCAGTAAAGTTGCATTATATCGTAGTATACCCATAATTAAAGTGGATATAAAAGCACGACTCAAGGATGTTGAAGTAAGTTACTTAAATATATATATTTTTAAATTTAGAGTTTTAAAATTCCGTAGGAAATCTTTTTTCCCCGTCTTCAGGATGAAAATATTTGGCACAAATTTTATTTTTAACCCCCGACCCAAAAAGAGGGGTGTTATAAGTTTGACGTGTGTATCTGTGTATCTGTGTATCTGTCTGTGGCATCGTAGCGCCTAAACGAATGAACCAATTTTAATTTAGTTTTTTTTTGTTTGAAAGGTGGCTCGATTGAGAGTGTTCTTAGCTATAATCTAAAAAAATTGGTTCAGCCGTTTAAGAGTTATCAGCTCTTTTCTAGTTTTCTTGTAGAAAAGAAGGTTAGATAACCGTTAGGTTCATAATATTATGTCAATAGACAAATGTCAAGCTGTCAAGATGGACGTTGCCTAAATACATAATTATTTATTTGAAAATGATGTTTTGGAAAACTCAGATACTTTGGATCGTCGGGGGTGTTATAAATTTTTAATTTACACTTGTATTTATTTGAGATCGGATCAACGGTTGAGCAGTGAAAAGGTAATAGACGCGCATTTTTAGCATTTTCATAGATGATTCCTAAGGTGCAAAGCTATGTGACATTTTGTGAATTCAACATTTTAGGAATTCAACATTTTGGACCTGAAGAGTGCGTTTTAAGCAATTCAGTATCACTTGCTTTAACGGTGAAGGAAAACATCGTGAGGAAACTGGCACACCTGAGAGTTTTTCATAATATTCTCAATGGTGTGTGATATAGCCATATTCAGCCAACTATGGCCATAAGGTATGGCCATAGTACCACCAAGTTATGGCCTTATTCTGAGAGGAGACCCGTGCTCAGTAGTGAGTCGGTGATGGGTTGATAATTAAGTGTGAATTATGATGATATCAAAGAACTTAATATTGAGTTTAGGTAAATATCAAATACACTTGACCCGTTTTCACTCCATTTGTATGCGTCGGCCCTAAGAAGTTCTTATAATATGACGTAAATAGTCTTGTACACACAATACAATATTGCTTTTCAGAGAGTTAGAGAACAAGACAAAAATTTTACAGTGTCTGTAATTGTGGACATAACATACCCATCAAATCTGAAAGTGATTACTGGAAGTAAGTACCTATATGAACAACTTTAAGCAAATCTATATATGAACCAGAGATATAAAAACAGTTAGGGGACCTACCTTGAAATATTTTAAATCTAATAGCTCTTCTTGATTATTTACCAGACTTCCAAAAATGAGGTTCTGCATTCGGTGCATTTTTTAGAGACATTCTTTATGACCATTTTATTCCTTACAATAACTAGGTATAACTATCGATTAGCACGATAAATCATTTTTTTGAGAAAAATAAAAAACATATCAAAACCAATGCCTGACTTTTTGATTGTTTTTTAATGTTTGAATTTTTTTGTTTTTTTTTTTTAAATGGATGACATGTTTTCTTTGGTATTCCAAAAACTTAAACTATACTTAGCTTCCTGTAACATAAACTTTTACACGATTGTACTCGTATATCTAAGTGTGTTCGTATTCGTTCATAAGAAAACTTATATTGAAAGAGCATGGAAAAAATTACTTTATTTTGCTTACAGAAATCATAATAACAACGAGGATAGAAGGTGACGCAGGATGGATAGAAAAAGACAATTATTATGAAATTATGTTATCAAAAAAACCAACTCACAATGTTACCGATGTTGTTGTTTTGTTGGTAAGCAATATTATGTACATCTTATTGATAGGCTTCGCGTAGGTTTTGGGAGGATATTCCAATAATTATCTGTTAAAATATTTAAATAATACTTGCTTTTCTGTTTTAATTTTAGAATTAGCGTTTTGTTTGTGATTTCAATGGGCATAAATTAAATAAATTGATATTATGGTAAAAAGTAAAATAATTATGATCACATACTAAGGGGGAGGATTTATTTATTTTATGTTTTTAGGGTAACTACAAAAAGGGTTTATACAAGTTTAATGCAACAGTGCAGTCAGCTACCGAAAATTTAAAACGTAAAGGTAAGGGGCTTTTTACAGTAGGTCAATGATCTCTATACATAGTGTAACAAACTTGACAAATCGTATTATAACAACAAATGTGGTATTATGTGGTACCAATTATGTAGTTAGTGCTATAGATTGTTTCGTTATCTCTGCTACTTGGCAAACGTTCAAGCGGGCCTTCAAGTTCACACAAGTTTTTAAGAGTTCATTTCCGAGATTACAGGGTTGTTACATTGGAGTTTTATACAAATTTTATTTATGCCCTCATATCTCTCACGGATATCACGATACGGGGCATTCCGAGGGTTATTTTTTAGTAGAGTTAGCGACAAAGGTTTGCACCTGTCCATAGTCGCTTACACTGGCGGCCGCGAACCTAACTTTGTCGCTGTTTGTTACATCTACATGTTACGGGCAACGTGATTAACTGGGCATTATTAATAAGGGCCGGCCATTATTAATAATGCCCAAGAGCGATGGGCATAGTGATTAATTTATCACTTCGATCAGCCATTATTAATAATGCTCGACGGCCCGTGGTCCATGTAATAAGTCAGTGTTTAAGATAGCTTGAATTTATCACTTGGACCGGGCAGTATGAATAATTCCCTACTTGTAGCCAGGTAATTTGATAAATTGGACTGCGGCCGTTGGCAGGGGCGCATATGTGCGGTGGGAGGGCCTTAGGTTAGGTTAGTTTAACTCCTCTTCCATTGGCAGAGGAGGCTCGAGTCACCCACTGCTGGTCATAAGTTTATCGAAGCTATCCATCCCATCCTCGAGGATTGGACGAAGAGGAAGCATGGAGCACTCACGTTCCACCTTGTACAGGTTCTTACGGGGCACGGGTGCTTTGGAAAATATCTGTGCAGGGTGGCGCGAAGAGAGCCCACAGAGGAATGCCACCAGTGCGGTAGTGTCTCAGACACGGCACAACATACGCTGGCTGAGTGCCCGGCGTGAGCGGAGCCTCGGAGGAAGTAATGACGCAGAAGGAGGCAGCGGAGCGGCTGAGAGAGGAAGCCGAAAGCTCTCATCCCCATGCGCCGCAAGAGAATCGGGCGCAGGCGAGCTGCACACGACCGTCGCTTGCCCCCTTGAGTAGGGCCTCTATGGGTAGTAGACACGGGGAGTCTGTTACCCGCGGAAGAGTAGGTCCTCGAGTTGGAAGGCAAGCCCTTGTTTCCGGTGAGCCTTACACGGTGTTGGGGCCCCTTTAAGTTCCAGAGCTGGGCCTGCCTTGGCGGGCGCCGTTAGCTGGGTCGCAGTTAAATACGTTCGTGTCCCTGTGCTCAGCAACAACGATTGAGACGGTAAGCCGTGGAGTTTTAGTCGGTAAGAGTCCAATATAACCACCTCACCTCCCCGAGCACGGTGGTATCCATGAGGATTTTCCCACGTATAAAAAAAAACTTAGGTTAGGTTAGGTTCTTTCATTTAATAAACAAAAACACTACAGTTCACCTATTTAATTACTTTGCCCAAGATAGGGTGGGCATTATTCATAAGGGCCGGGAAAAGTGATTAATCATGCTGTTTTAATCACATTGCCCAATTGAGTCGGACATTATTAATACAGACCGGCCATTATTAATAGTGCCCGGACTTATCAAATTGCCCGTAACATACACATCGGTCCTAACCTCAGCTTGCCGTGACATTATCTAACATATCTAATGAACTAGGTGTAATTCTGGTGGTTTGGTCTCATAAATGGGAAGGTCTTGAAGCGACCTAACGTTTCGGTACGATACTAAGAAGTAGAAACCGATTAGAGGGTTTAATAAAGTGGTCGTACCACTATCACGTAAGATCGTTGCCATCTTAGATAGTATCATCACTTACCATCATAAAATAACTTTCCGTCTTTTGCGTCACACCATGTCATCACATCACACTATCACACTAATATTATAAAGGCAAAAGTTTGTATGTGTGTGTGTGGGTGTGTATGTTTGTTACTTCTTCACGCAAAAACTACTGGAGGGATTTGACTGAAATTTGGAATGGAGATAGATAATATCCAGGATTAGCACATAGGCTACTTTTTATCCCGGAAAATCAAAGAGTTCCCACGGGATTTCGAAAAACCTAAATCCACGCGGACGAAGTCGCGAGCATCATCTAGTACTGTATATTTAGAACCTGCATTATTGATTACTTAATAAATGTCGATTTCTATAATATAAGTAAATAAGGTGTTCAATTATAGATTTCGACTCATCGTTAGTGGACATAAGTCCACTTAGTAAAACCACGGTGGAGTTCAGTATCATGCGAGAATGTCAGGGGGAGGACTGCGTGCCAAATTTGTCCTTGACGTTCCAGTGGTTGGGCAGGTGAGCCATACCTATGCAGCCCTAATCCAATAAAGTAATATATTAATTTCGACTCAGAATTTTATATCTGAAATGTATTCGGGACGCTACTTGTATTAAGTGCCTCGTGAGTGCCTCGTTTATTGTTTTAAACTCTGTACTAATTTAGGTGGAACGGATGAAGAAAATTATTATCTAGGACATGGATATAATAAGCTACTTTTGTTGCGGAAACCTGTCTTAATTCCACGAAGAAACAAAAGTTATAGCATCTCGCTTCTTATTTTTATTATTAACAACATACTACAATTAACCGCATACCTTGTACTAGGGATGTAACGGAAGCAGTTTTATCGGAACCGAAGCCGGAATCGGAGTTTTTAAATTTGCTTTCTCGGAATCGGAACCGCAGTCGGAATCGGAATCGGAAGCAGGGTGACATGAGAGAGAATTATTATTTAAGGACAAATAAAACATTATGTAGTATTTTTTTTTATTTTAAGTTTCAGTTGTAACATAAAAGTTTTATGTTTTATGATAAAACATAAAAAATGAACAAAATTGGCATATAAACAACAAGTTTAAATAGAATGAAGTTTACACTTTGCCGAATCCGAATTAACTTGAATGAAGTAGTTCCAAATACAACTTGATTTAGGTTTCATTGTCCAACACAAAAACAGATGACTTTCATTGATAATAAGCCGCAAAAATCAAAACAAATATCTATTTAACCAATGAACGTGTCGTGCTGTCGTGTGCGTTAACAAGTGAAAAAATAATTGACAATTGAGTGCGCGGGTCGGGGGAGGGGCGATTCCCCGCGCGACGCGTATGAACCTGTCGAATCATAACAGTCGGTCGGCACACGCCGCCGCACTCGCCCGCTATCTATGCTTCGACCTCCGATTCACACCTCCGATTAAAAAATGTCGGAGCCGGAGTCGGAACCGAAAGTATAATAGTAATCGGAAGTTCCGACTTAACGGAACCGGAACCGAAGCTCCGTACCATCCCTACCTTGTACCTACATAAAAGCTAATGATAGAGGAATGTGCAGTGCTCAGATGAGCCGTCAAGCGCTTACGAGCACGTAGAAACGAATATTGTTATCTTTTTTTGTTGAAAAGAAATAAAATAATTAAGTAAACGAATTAAAATGTTATTAATATTTATAGCAACAAAACGCACTACACCCTCGGTTCGACTGCATCTGAGACCATGTCACTGGTCGTTCAAAACGACGGTGGCGCAACCTTTGGATCTTGTGCTCGTATTAAAGTCACTGGAGCAAAGGTAACCACTATATTATGTTACATGATTAAAATATTCTCACTACTTCTTGACAAGCTTTGAACAGCGGTTTTTAAGCTGTATCCTGTCAGCTGCATTAGTCAGTATTCCTTTTAGTACTTACCTACTAAATGATACAGGCCGCAACTTCATTGATTTTCTGGTATTTAAAAGTACCGTCTTCAGGATGCATCATCTGTACAATAGATGAATATCCGTAAGTTCATTCTCGTGGATTTAGGATTTTGAATATCCCATGGGAACTCTAAGATTTCCCAAGACAAAAAGTACCCTATATCGGTACCCGGGACGTAAGCTACGTCTGTACCAAACTTTATCAAAATCTGTTAAACAGATGGGCCGCGAAAAGCTAGCAGTCAGACAGATAAAATACTCTTTTGCATTTATAATGTATATTAGTATGGATATATGCATTATTTTTTTTCAGGTAGAACTTCTAGAATGTAACACCGAGGAAGGCTGGTACAAATGCGATCTGACCGATATTGAGAGGTATACGACGGTGAGTAATGCTGAAAACTTACTTTGGTACAGCACAGCATGGTATGAATAATAATAATAATATCATAAGCTGATTGTGTTTAAGGAAATATAAGCTATGGAAATATAAGTATTATTAAAATTTAAAGAATTAAAATGAACAGGTAATTTTTTACATTTATTTTTAGGTATTATTTAGTTCGAATATCTAATTTTACAGCGCAGTATACCAATTCACCTGGATATGAGCAAACCCACGAACAAGGAATCAAGTCTTATGATAGAGGTTATGCTGTATAACGTTTGCACTAAACCTAACATGGAGAACTATACCAAAACGATACCGTACGAGTTCAACACAGACGGCATTTACTTCAACAGGTTATTTATTTTATAATTTATTAGCTGATCGAAATCTCGTGGGAGCTCTTTGATTTCCCGGGATAAAAAAAGAATCCGACGAATTGAGAACCTCCTCCTTTTTTAAAGTCAGGTAAAAAGTACCCTATGACATTTTCCGGGCCTTTAACTATTTTAACTAAAGCTTACAAAAAATCACGTTGCTCCGTTGCGACGTGATTGAAGGACCAACCAACAAAACAACAACTAAACACATTTTTGAATTATAATACAGTTAGATTTGTTTGTGAGTAGCTAATGCTCGGCATGCGTTGTAATGCATCTCAGGGGCCACCTAATTTTATGTTTGTATTGCACTGTCAGAAGCTTTCACGCAAGAGTCTACAACAACATACAAAGTTTCAACTCAATCGGATCAATGAAAGAACACACAGATAAACATAAATGTTTACATATTATAAGATTTCATAGTTTAAGATTTGACAATTTCCACGGCAGTCAAATCTCAACTTATAATATTATACTATAATTTAATAATCACTTATTAAAAATTTTTTTTAGTACGAACTTCAATCAAATTATCACGGATGTTGAAATCGAGGATGTGGAAGCGGGCCCATATTACATAGACATCAACGAGTTATTTACGGTGAGATTCGGGAGCCCTGCTTATCCGTCATTTAATATGGATGGAAAATTTATGGCATGAACCGGGTGTTGTCTTCAATTCGATTCTTTATATGCGTCCACTTCTGCGTGTTGATTCGCTAACTACTAAGTTACAGCTACTGACAACGATGAATCATAGCCACCAATTAATTCCATTTCTCGTAACATTACCTATTACTATTATTTCTATAAATGATGTATATTGTTTATGGAAGCACTATCGTACCCTATTGATAGTAGACGGAATGACACACATCAAGTAAACCCTAGTGGGTTTTTTTTCGTTGCGTCAAAAGCAGACTTGCTAAACATTCCCTATTTGATAATGAAAATTTTAATAGCACTCAGTGAAGCGGCAACGTAGAACCAATGTCAAATGAACTCGGTGATGGTGGCTGTCATTCATCGTTGAACACTAAGCTGCATCAGCGGTAATGTTGCAAATTCAAATTCAAAATTCAAAATATTTTTATTCAATTACACGTTTACAATTACCTACTTTTGAATCGTGACAGAGGTCATTATCTGCCCACTGCTAATCCTCTTATTAAGCGTCTTATTCACGACTCTTCATGCTGTACCTCTCGTCCAGGTTTCCTACAATAACTTTGTACAACCATAATGAGTAGGTATAGCCTTGAAGGACTATCTAACGTTTGTTATGCCTATTCGGTGTTGTTTTATTGTAAGCGAGGTTGGCGGGTGAACAGTCTGCAGAACCGTGAATAAGGCGCTTTAATAAAGAAAATGTTCATTCATTCATTAATGCAAACACAAGAGCTCCTTGGTTCAATTATACTATTCATAATATTTTCAGGTGACGAATAAAGGAATAATGGCATGGAGTTCATTGCCTTTGGAGATTTATTTACAAGAGGAATCTTTTATCGCGGACTATTTAGTAAGTAACATTCATTGGTACGTCCAAAAACATTATTTATAAAAAATTGTTTGATCTTGTTCTTTCTTCATATTTATATGTGTTTAATTCATCCAAGGGTTACACCAATGTACCATAAACCACCAACCATTACATTCCTATGTCACCAATATTAGGCTGAGAACCACAGTCAAGGAACTCGTAATAAAACGTCGAGGTTTCGACGTCGACGACACTGGCAGGCGTTTAATGTTCCTACATATTTTGACGCTAGGTAGCCTAGTAATCACCTATTTTTCTTTGATTTCACATCACCTATAGCCTAATATTTCACATATCGTTAATTCAGGTTCAAACCGAGAGTCCCCTCACTCTAATAAATATTCCGAAGCAAATAGTAAAAGTTTTGTCATTTTCAGATACAAATCGATGTAGGTGACTGTACAAAGGATGAGGTGCAACTCAAATATAATTGTGTCGTGGACCTTGAACCAGATACTACTGTAAAAGTGCAAGGCACTGTTACCTTAGTTAAAGATAAAATTAGTAAGTACAAGTCATCTCAAACCGCCGCCGCAGACTAGGCCACTGGTGGCGTCGGCGGACAGAAAAGTTTTCTAGGCTAGGTAGCAGTGGCGTGGACAGGGTTCGATGCCAGGGTATTAGATAAGAAGATTACCTATTACTGACAAGTCATGATGAAAATTGGGCATTGAGATATTTCAAGTAGAGTAAGCAATGCTTTTCTGCCTCCATGATCTGCACGCCACTGCAGTAGGTAGGCTTTCGATACCAGAACCTAGTACTTGTACAGTATAGGTACTACGAAGTAACCCTAGTACATTTCCCAGCGCCTGCCATACAATCGTAGTTTCAAACTTAATGAAATGTAGACACGTTCCAGAAACAAATATCTGTGTCTTATTTCAAAATTCAAAATACATAATATTTTTAATCAATTAAAATTTTACAAGTACTTTTGAATCGTTAAAATGACACTGGTTATGAATGCCTTTCCTACCGATAAAAACCAGCATGAAACTCGGCGGTCAGATTTCCGTAAAAATATGTAGTTTCAAAGTTACACCGGCTCGTACTTTTGTATGTAAATCATTGATCCCGTTTAATCTTAAAGCTACTATTAAAACTCTATTTACTTTTAGGAGCTTATAGAATTTATACCAGAAGATAGATAGAGAAGGAATATCTTATTGACTAAATGCTTGAAGTTATTTAAAAATAAAATCGTTGTTTTTTTTCAGGGGAAATCTTAATAAAAGATAAATTAAAAGTAGTCTCTCATTTTAAATTGCACATGAAGCCAACTGTGAGGACACTCGATAAAATGTAAGATCTTTGACGTGACAACGTCTTATAATTCGATAGAGCCGGCTGCACGCACGAAAAAATATGACTCATGCGGCGTTACCTCGCTCTGAGGCGTTCCATGTAAGGCTTGAAGTGCAAGCGAGAGCGCGGAACGAGCGACAAAGAAGCACAATCGGCCTTTATTGTCACGTTCAACTATCGTCAGTAAACCGACTTTACAGACAACCAATTTTTAACCTAAATAGCTCAATAATATTGCGGTTTAAATCTTCTTATCAAGATTTTTTAAATTAGTAATTTATGGGATTTGTTTCAAAACATCGTCAGACCATTATCAAGGTCTTATTTTACATTTTGAGGACCTCCCTAGCGCAGTGGTAAGAGTGGTCTTATTAGTGGGAGGTCTCGGGTTTGATTTTTATAATTTCTAAATTTATGGTCTGGTCTGGTGGGAGGCTTTAGCCGTGACTAGTTACTACCATACCGGCAAAGCCGTGACATCAAGCGATTTAGCGTTCCGGTACTATGCCGTCTAGAAACTAAAGTGGTATGGGTTTAATAAACTGCCATATCCCGTTCAGGCTAGCCCGCTTGCATCTTAGATTGCATCATCACTTACCACCAGGTGAGATTGGAGTCAAGGACTAACTTGTATCTGAATAAAAAAAACATTGTCTCTAACATAGTTTTACCGGACTTCAAATAAGTACGTGTTGTTTGTTAGTCTAAAGCTATATTTTTTTATAATTTTTCAGGTATATAACAAAAATTCTGTATCAAAAGACCACAAGCCTAAAGAACAACATTTACATGGTTATTGCTATAGCTGTTTCTTTGGGTGTCTTCGTGATGGCTATCATTATAATCGCATTGTTCAAAGTAAGGTTTATTCATTATTATATTTCTGGTACCATATAGCATTATACGACTCCCTTGACGACATCCCTTGCGCAGATGGTCTATGATTAGGAGTGGAATATTATGATTAGGAGGTCCCGGGTTCGATTTTGCACGAATTGCGACCTCACACTGAAAAGCACAACGTTGGTAGACCTATTAGATGGACAGACAATATCAAATGAGTGGCAGGGAGACGCTGGATTCAAGCGGTGCAAGAGCGTGGGATGTGGAAGTTTCTACATCAGATCTATGCCCAGCAGTGGACGTAGTATCGGTTGGAGACAACGACGATATACAGCGGATGCGGGTAGGAGCAATTTAGGAATTTGTAAGGGCTATATTGGCGCTAAGCTTAGCGTTGAAGGGTTTTATAAACTTAAAAAAAATGATTACCGCGAGTAGGTAGGTAGGTATGCTTTTTCTAAAGACGTTTTTAAAGGGTGAGTAAAACCTATTACATGCATATAAAACTTTCATCACACTTTGCTTAAAATATTCGTAAAAAAATGTACATAACCATTTTGTTCCGTGAATACGTAGCAGGTTCTAAAAACTCGGTTTAAAGACCCATTTTCACGTGGTCGTTTTGGGTTTAACGCTGATGCATTCTAAAGTTGTGTCTTGAGAAAGATCAGCGCAGACCTAAGACGAGACAGATTTATACTGATTTTATAACTTCTACTTTACATTATTGTAAGATTTTTTAGGATTCCATATCTGAAGGGTGCCAACGGGACTCTATTAGGTACTAAGCTTCGTTCTGTCTGTCAGTGGACTGTATCTCATGAACTAAACATGAATGAATGATATTTATCTATTTTATTGACACGGAATCACACGTTTATTGTACGTTTCTTGAGTTACCAGTGCCTTATAGGTATAATATTACTGTGTGTCTAAGAGCGCCTTCAGCCTCAAAGTGCCGTGCGAAGGCAGCGCCGCTGCAGCGCTGCGGCCGAGCTGCTTTGTAAATCCGTATAAGTAAATAAAACATTGCGGGAAATTTGAAGGCCCTAACCCTGTCTAGTCGGATGTTTGCTGATTTTAAGTGAAAAGAGAAATTAAACATTCGTTCTTTCAGGGCGGTTTTTTCAAGAGGAAGGAGAAACAGAAATTGGTTGAACTAAAACACGAGATAAGAAAACAGAGTATCGTAAGTATTCCATAAAGGTTTTCATATTTTCGTAATCATTATCCAAATGAAGGATCGGACTTAAATCATAGTCAAACGAAATTTTGAGGCTTCGACGTCACTGGCAGGCGTTAAATGTTAGTCATTTAGGTAGCCCAAGTTAGCCCTATTTTTCTATGATTTCACGTCATCATAGCCTAATTTTGACTGCCAAGGGTCACTGATAAAGATCTCTTATAGAAATAAGTGCTTCCCTGTCCACTTTTTCTTTCTGGTAAAAATAAATATAAATAAAAAAAATATTTGACATATCGTCGATTCAGGATCAAATCGAGATTTCCCTCACTCTAGTTCACTGTGGCTAGACTGAATGGGAAATAGAGCCTTCTAAAGCATGCTGAGTGGCCCATAACAATATAATATTTGAAATTATATTATGTTGTAGAATGCAGTTGAATTTGTGTTATTTTTGCTGCAACATTATATTTTATCCAGCAGTGAGAGCGTCAGCCATTAAGAAGTGATTGCGATCGTCGTACTTGACCTAGGTACTTAGCTCTAAATCTTTTCTTGGCGAATTATATTTGGTCTCAGCAAGGTGGACGAAAAAGATAAGATAGGTCATCTTACAGGGACAACAAGCATCCTAATATTTTTAACGACGCTTTCAACGACGAACACAGCGCTGTCTATCTCTAGAATGGACAGTAGAATTCACCTTTCTGACGTAATCTTCACATATTTCTCCATATATATATTCCACAAAGGTTAACCAGACTGCTTAGTAGGTAAAGAATAACATAGCTACAGGAATTTTCATTTCTTTTCTAAGCGCCGGCCTGCAATCGATGACCTTCCTCAGTGTGTGATAGGGCCTGAATCTGAAGACCAAGACCAAGATAATGGAAGCACAGGAACTAGCTCTAGTGAAAAGGTTTTTTGATAAATGTTACTTTTAATATTATAAACTAGGGGATGCCCGCGACTTCGTCCGCGTGGATTTAGGGTTTTAAAGATCTCGTGGGAACTGTTTGATTTTCCGGGATGAAAAGTTGCCTATGTCAACAACAAGGATGCAAGCTGCCTCGGTACCAAATTTCATACGAATCGATCAAGCGGATTTAGGAATCCCGCGGGAACTATTTGTTTTTCCGGGATAAAAAGTAGCCTATGTCCCTCCCCAGAATTATCTTAAGTCTATGAAAATTTCATTAAAATCGGTTCAGCGGTTGAGCCGTGAAAGCGTAGCAGACAGACAGACAGACACACTTTCGCATTTATAATATTAAGTATGGATGTGAATGTCTGGGTGTTTGTCAATTTCACGCCACAATGATTGAACCGATTTTCTAACCTTTAATTTTTTTCAACTAGAAAAGATTTCGAATTAAAAAAAATTGTATTGAACCTGGCATACCTACGACTCTACAATTCGCTTCTTTGCTAAAATATGCTTCCGCTAAAATACCTCGTTTCAGCGGCCAGTGATAAAATATGTAGGTATTCAAGATTTTTCAACTTAAAGGTATGCCAACTACGTTCAATGTCCTATGTCAAAGTAAATGTTATTTATCAGTTATTATTGTTGTTATCAGCAAAGCCTTGACGACGACTTCGACCAAAGGAAAAAACCAGAAACTCGAACGTATGGTGATGACGATGCTAGTAGAGAATCTTATAACAATTTATTATAATGAATCTACAATATTATTTGTAAATATTAGCCCTTATTGTTAGCTAACACAAAATAAAATTATAATAGGTATATGAAGAATAAATAGAGCCTTTTATTTGCACCCGTAACCCACGTGCACTTACAAGACGTAAATCCACAAAATGAAAGATATTAAAACTTATTTAACTCTTTATTTAGAGGCTTAAGTTTAGTTGGCATCTGAGGCACAACGTACATCAGCAGAGTAGGTAGACAGAGTAGAGCTTGGCAGAGCGTATATTTTGATAACAATTCAAAAGTCTAAGCTTTATTTATTTTGGCATAACGCGTCCTTCGACGTGCTCATCCATTTTTTTGTTTTCATTATGTTAATTTCGTATGTCAAAGCACATTTATTATCTAAAAATATATCAAAGGAAAGATGCTGATTAAATACAGACTGACTGATCTATCAACAAACAGCTTAAACTACTAGATGGATTGGACTGAAATTTGGCATGCAGATAGAGCTATTATCGCATGCGTTGAGAAATAATTTTTGAAAATTTAACTCTTAAAGAGTTTGAAGTATAAATAGGGGTACACATACGTAGGGGTTTGAAATTTGTTTAGTTCACGCGGAAAAACCTAGTTAGCTAGTAAACGTTTAGATAATTATCAAAATTCCCGACTCCGCTCCACACCGTCTGTCTGTTTGTTTGTTTAAGATGTTTATCGAATTTATGTAAAAAAAAAAGATGTTAAAGACTTGACTTTTTATTGAGGTCTAAGTTGATGAGGCACCTAAATTAAAAATATTCCATCTTTTTGGCCTCCGTGGCTAGACCGAGCATCATCTGGACGACCTCGTCTCCTTGTTCTGTGATCCTGGAGGGCGGCCAGTGGAAGGAGTTGCCTCGAAGCTCATATGTGTATACTAGCGGTGTTCTCAAGGTGTTCCGTACCCAGTCCATACTACCTCCGGACGCTGGGTCTGCAATTGCCAAAATTAAATATTGTACAAGTTATAGTCATACCGACAGACTACATGTTCTTCCACTGTAGTGAGTAAGAGACAACGCACACCCACAGAGAGTAGTGGAGCTGAGACCCTTCTTTCTTAAAAAAAACTTAAACTAAGCTTTTTATCTTTCAAATCTAACAAATTGGACAAACAAAAGGTGTACAATAGTACCTATTTTGAATAAATGATTTTGACTATGACTTTATACCTACTTTGGCGTGCCACTACAAAAGAAGCGAAAGGTATGATTCCTCTGCATTCAGAGTACGGTAAAATTTATCACATAAGCTTACTGCTTTATCAACTACCTCATCAGAATACCTGAGTAGATAAAAACTAGAACCTCATAGATTCTTTCACAGTTTTATCAAATGATAGGTTCTATTTCTTAGTTCTTAATGTATTTCTGTATACATATAGTCGAAACTATTACATACAGAATAATAAGATACCTATAGATATTAGATGTTGTACAGTAATGGTGTATTTATTTCACTAATTTAGTATTGATTTACCTATTTATTCATAAGACTACTTGTACTTACATAAGATCTCAGCTGCAGTACCTATATTTTTGTATCTGACATTGTTGACTTTATAACCATAATCCAAGGAAGCTTTGCCAATTCGTATCTGAAAATAATTTCCTAGAATAAACTATGCACATTTTTGATTTTCAAAGAACTCCTTTATAGACTACAGGCCCATGTTTAAAAATGGGTGGGTCATATGAACCACCAGGTGACGTATACAGGACGATATAAGAGCATAAAATAATAAGTTTCAGCACTATGCCGTCACTTGTAAGCTGTCCAACAGAGTGCTGGTGAGAATTGAAAAGTGCAGGTAGAGTGAGTACATTTTGGTCATATATTTTTGTACGGCATTTTTACCATCGATAGATCCATGAAAAATAATAAGAAAGCGCGCAGTGCCGTAAAAAAATGGTGCGCCACAAAGTCAGTAAATGTTTTGATTTTCTGACAATTTCCGGGGTAAATTTGGTCATTTAATTCTGTACGGCACTAGTTTCATACTGTTTCAATACAGCCTCTAATCCATTATTCCGCAACGCCGTACAAAAATCATGCGACAAGGGGAAAAAATTGAGGGTAGCAACCCCCTCTCTTTCCGTGGTCCGGGGGGTGATTTGACAAAGTACGGCTTTGGTTCCAAAACATTATCTAGCACTCAAAAGTACTATTAAAAATAATGCCGTAAAAAAATTAGTGTTCATTTGAATGTGTATCAATAATTATCTTAATTTCATGGTATACTTAATTTTTAAAGCTGTAAAATCATTTGACTCTGTACGGCAACTTTTTTTTTAACATGATAGTGTAAAATACTATTGTTATATAGTATTGCCGTTCAAAAGAAACTGTTCTAAAAAAAATTATAGATAAATACAAAAACTGAAATTTTTCAAATTATTGCAAAAGTTTAAATATTCATAGATTAATAAAATATAGCAATTTTCTACGCTTTTCCCTTGTTTTAAATAGTATTAAGATAAATAAATTAGGAAAAAATTATGCCGTACATTTTAATGCAGACCATATCTTTTAGGCTGATGAAAATGACGCTACCATTTTAAGGGTGTAGTACTTTATGGCCATCTGATACTGTACGGCATTAACATATTTTTGAAGAGAACAATTGATAATATGATAAAATCACTATGCCGTCTAACTGAAGTGAACGGGTGTGTATATAATATCCACATCCCCTACAAACCTTTGGACCAACGAAAATGTACGGCATGTAAAAAAATATTATCTATGCATAAAACACTTTCAAAATAAATTAATTTTATGTTGTTTCAAATTACCCCCCGGACCACGGAAAGAGAGGGGGTTGCTACCCTCAATTTTTTCCCCTTGTCGCATGATTTTTGTACGGCGTTGCGGAATAATGGATTAGAGGCTGTATTGAAACAGTATGAAACTAGTGCCGTACAGAATTAAATGACCAAATTTACCCCGGAAATTGTCAGAAAATCAAAACATTTACTGACTTTGTGGCGCACCATTTTTTTACGGCACTGCGCGCTTTCTTATTATTTTTCATGGATCTATCGATGGTAAAAATGCCGTACAAAAATATATGACCAAAATGTACTCACTCTACCTGCACTTTTCAATTCTCACCAGCACTCTGTTGGACAGCTTACAAGTGACGGCATAGTGCTGAAACTTATTATTTTATGCTCTTATATCGTCCTGTATACGTCACCTGGTGGTTCATATGACCCACCCATTTTTAAACATGGGCCTGTAGTCTATTATAACAACCGCAATAAAATAGTTATTTTACTGTCTCTTTCACTTTTATATGTGCTAATTTATTAGCTACGAAAAATTAATTTTACCTACTAAGAAATAACTTAGGCAAGTAATTTTTATTAAATATTTTGTAATTGTACTTATATTTACCAAATCATCATAATTTTCTACGTGTTGTCTGGAATCGGACAATGGCATCAGGAGTACGGCCGCATACGAATGGAATGAAACATAGAACAACATGTTCTTTATCCTGGAGATGTAGGACGACAGAGATCTTGTCTCGATTTCGGAGAATGGCTGCGAGCCGCAATATGTTTGGTAGTTACATGGCTCGTGGGATGACGATTCTTCTGCAAGACAAGATTATAATATTATTATTAGTAGGTATACATAGGTACAGTCATGAACAAAGGTAGGTATGCTTCCGCCAGTAAAAGCGACTATAAACGCCTACCCGTTTATACAAATCTAGCTTTGTTGCTGACTGTACTTGCTGATGTTCACGACTTGATTTTCCGGTATTAAAAGACCTTGTCAATCAATCGGCCTATATGCATCCACTGCTAGATATATGCGTTCCAGAGAGCGCGCCACCACACACGCCTTTATTACCAACTTTCCGCTACTTTCTTAAGGTCGTCAGTCCAGCGGGTTGGAGGTCATCCCACACCGCGCTTATCGGTACGTTATCTCCACTCCAGCACACGTCGGCCACAGCGGCCATCGGCATCGATTCTGCGACAGACATGGCCTGCCACTTCTGCTTGCTAATTCGTTGAGCTTACGGTTACTTTGGTTCGCCTATGGATTTCCTCGTTGAGGATTTTGTCCCTCAGACAGACATTCAACAAAGACCTCTCCATAGCACGATTTTAATTGTTTAAAGACCTTTTCCACTGAAAGAATCAATTTAATTATTTTACTTAGTATGTACCTATTGGATTAGATGTAGAGACATCTAGGTGCTACGACCGTAAAGGCTCGTCTGCAAACATCAAGGGTGTCATGTCTTTTTACGCTCTGCTATCAGAGAAATGCAGTACACGAAGATAGTACCTAATCGATTACTCACGTCCCCAATTATAATCCCAGTTGCGGTTAGGGTCGGCACCTACACAGCCGTTGGGCGATATTGAACGCGTTTTACGCCAAAACCGATCCTGGAAAAAAGATTACATTCATTACTCGACCTACTAATCCTTATTACTTCGGGAAATTTGCAAAAGATCGCAAGAATGGGACACACAATTGACAATACATGTTGTCTCTGCAGATATACGATATTTCATGCATTTTTCATGTATCGAAGCACATCAGGTATAATTAAATGAGCTGTGATCTTAATAAAGTCACGCGCAGTCGATAATAATTCGCGATGCGAGAATAGCGGACGCAAAGTATAATAAATTATTATCATCATCATCATCATCATAATCAACCTTTCATTGCCCCACTACTGAGCACGTGTCGTTCAGAATAAAAAAGGGCTTAGGTCATCGTCTGCCACGCTGACACACTTCACATACCTTTGAAAACTCTCAAGCCTGCACTTTACTCACGATGATTTCCTTCACCGTGATGTTTAATTGCTGAAAACGGACATAACTCCGAAAAGTTGGAGGTGCGCACCCGGGATCGAAGCCCAGACCACCCAACTAGAAAACCAACGACGTCAACCACTAGGCTATCACCTCATAATATTATACCTACCTATGATTAATATGTTGGCACTTACGAATGTATGTGTGTAATGGTATCCATCAGGATTAACAGAGGGGAATATCCTCCAGTCGAATTGATCCCTCAATCTCTTTACATTAGGGTCCGAGCTCGTGAGCAATTGATTGATGAAGTACGTTGTTACGGCTGGCGCTATCCATTCTCGGGCGTGGATACCTAGAACCAATGACCTCTATGTAGCACTTCACACAAGACGAGTCGTTTCGAACAAAATGTTTGCAGGCTGCAACTCGTTTTTGCTTACTATTTTATGTCCAGTGTCATACTAATTTTGACAGCTTCACACGACACGTTTTTTTTGTTTTAGATAGCCCTGCCATATTGCTGCCATAGGTAAGTAGGGACTAATTTAGCTCATTGCTAAATGATGTTGCATTTTTTTCGACAATGATTTTTCAAAAATCTTTCAGTCAACCTAGGTGTAAAGTGGGCTCTACACAAACGGCCGCGAAAACCCGCGACAACTGCGAATCACGAGTGTAGTTGTTGTTCACACCTTCGCGTTCGCGCTTCGCGCCTTTCCCCGATCAGTGTCGGTTTTTGGTCCGCGACAAAGGGTTTGCGGCGCGAACGTGAACGCATCGTCAATGTCACGAACAAGACTTGCGAGTGACGAGTGTGGAGGGACACAGTTCACGCGTAGATCGCGGTATATATTCACGGCGCGAAATAACGGCGCGACTTCGCGTGCGAGTGTAGAGCCGGCTTTAGAGAAATGTTGTGGGTGTGCTCAAAAGTCGTGGGAATAAGCTAGTCATTTTATATGCACCAATTAAATAAAACGTCACATCTTATGATAAATCCTTTCATTAGGTCAGGCTAATTGGGTTCGCTTATTTCTGCTGACTACTTTTTTATAAAATCTTTATCTAAACCAACTTTTCCCAAGCTGGCAATGCTGAAAAATCTTTCTTTCTTTACTTTATTTTTTAGTAATGAATGCCCATTTACTACATCCGTGTGGACTGTGGGTTTAGGTTTACTCAAAATCCTGTGGGAACAGTTTGATTTTCCGAGATAATAAGTATCCTATGTTACTCTTTAGGGTTTTAATTGTATAATTATGCAAAAAAATCCATGGCTTTGTTACGCTGTGATTGAAGTAATACCAGTTACCAACACACCAATATTAGCTATTAGTAGGATAATATTAGTAGAATACATATTTTAATAGTGCATGCCGAGTCCACATCGAGGAGACACAATTGCGTACATGTATCTTTGTCCATGTATCGTCTTGTATTTTTTTTTCAATTGTAGTCAGGTTTGTGGACTGAATAAAAAAAAATTAAAAAAAAAAAATACTAATTCAATATTAGAAGTAGTATTCTTACAATATTAATCGTAGGATAATTAAAGAAGGTTATTAATACTATAATAGTAAGAACCTTGTTATATTACATGGAAACAATATTATACCCTATCGATAAGTAGACGGAATGACATGCATCATGTAAACCTTATTGGTTTTTCACTGTGTCAAAGCAGACTTGCTGAACTCTCCCTATTTTGATACTAAAAAAAGTAATTACCTGATTCAATGAAAAATACAGGTTTCGTCTCGCCGTTGTCAATAGGAGTGTTAATTCTCAGACCTCTGATCTGCCTGCCCTCGTAACTTTGGCCGCCCACTATTAAATTTGTCCACGTGGGATATGTCCTACTCACGTTTTTGAGGTATTTGTTAATCTGAAACATTATAAAACTCAACTCATAAAACCGATAAGCTTTCGGTTATTTTTTTAAAATATAAATAGCGGAACGTTTCTACAAAATTCCATTGAGTATGATTGGTTAGTATTCCAATGAGAGACGAACTACGTTTGTATGAGTGACGGAGAGAGCCCTGTTAAGTAGACTAACTCCCAAGATGTATAAACTGTATACATTTCAATGTGCAACCATGTCCATATATTATTTCAACACAAAGTCCAGGGCTAGGGCTGATAATAAGAAAATGAGCAGAACTAGATACTTACAACAGGAACGTCGTAATAGGCATCCCACGATAACTCTTGTTTGCCTCGTAAAGGCCATGGTTTTTCAAAGCGAATTATCCTTAAAAATAGAAATAATAACTTAAATATTCTGTACAGAGGGTTTGCATTTGGACTGCAAGACGACTGCAAAATTGTAGTTTTAATGTAGTTTTATTGAAGTCGACATAAAGAAGAGTGAACAGACATCTTCTAGGCAGGCGCTGCATCATCATTCACTAAGTATTTGGTGTGAAGTCAAGCGCATACCTATATAGTAAAAAAAACTGCATTTAAACTGCCGACGGGTTCTATAACGGACACCATACTACAAACTGCGAACAGTATTCAACCGTATGTTAATGTTCATAAAGCTGAATTTAACATTGCGTTTCCACTGAAGTGATGTGGAACGTAGATGTGTTTTCAAACAATCAAATTTTTTGAGAGATGACGTTATAAAATTATCACGTTATTTCTTATAACAACCACAATGGTTCATTGAATACGTCTCTGATTCGCTCCGCTTCAGTGGAAACGTACCCCAAGTTGATAGCTCAAACACTCAGTTCTACTTTTCCCCGTCAGTACGCGCTGGCTCTTATAGTATATTATATTTTTGTGGGGCTTAATTTTTGAGGTCGGGTGGACTTACTTCGAAATGTCACTATACAGAAGCGTGACATTCAATTTCTCTCTGGAGGCGATTTCCCGAAATTTAATGTTTAATTCTGGTGCTACCACCACTTCAGTGGAACTTACACCGCCAAAATAAAAAATTGAGTTCTGAAATTAACAAGTGTAAATTAAAAATTTATAACACCCCCGACAAGTGAAGGTTATAGTAACTAGAAAAGAGCTGATAACTTTCAAACGGCTGAACCGATTTTCTTGGATTATAGCTAAGAACACTCTCGATCAAGCCACCTTGGCTTGATCGAGAGTATTCAAAGACATTCTTAGATAAACAAAAACAAACTAAATTAAAATCGGTTCATTAGTTTAGGAGCTACGATGCCACAGACAGATACACAGATACACACGTCAAACTTATAACACCCCTCTTTTTGGGTCGGGGGTTAAAAAATTATAATGTACTTATTTCATTTAAATAGTATTTATATAAACAGTCTGTTTAGTGTATTCTTTTTACAATAAAGAATTATTTCACCAGATGATGCCTGTAACTTTCATACGCGTAGTTTTAGATTTAGAAAAAACTCTTTGATTTTCCGGGCTAAAAAGTATTAGTATCAGTAAAAGTATCAGTCTTATATCTATGCTAAAATTAACGTCGATCGTGACGTGATTGAAGAACAAACCAACAAACAAAGACACCCGTATTTTATACTTGCACTTCGTCCGTGTGGATTTAGGTTTTTAAAATCCCATGGGAACTCTTTGATTTCCCGGAGCAAAAAGTAGCCTTTATGACTCCCTGGGTCTGCAAAGAATCACACCGATCCGTTGCCTCGTTGCGGATTGAAGGACAAACGAATAAACCAACAAACGAACACACTTTCACATAAAATGGCGTGGTAATATGGGTATGATTATTAGTATAATAAATTATTGACCCTGCCGAGAACCCAGGATCTCTCACTGGGGACAGGTCGAGATGGCAATCGGAGTATGAGGCGGGAGGACTCCCCGCACACCCGCATGTCACCCGCACTATCACGCACTGAGTTGGCGGGGGGGCTGTGTGGGTGTACGGGGCGTCCCCATCACGTTTGCCATCTCGACCTGTCGTGTAGTATACCTATGAGTCCTCTGACAGGCTCACTACGCGCCGGAGAGATTGGTGAAAACTTCTTGGGCATAGCCGTAATTTTTATCTTTTTAACCAAAACATACTTACACCGTCTTCTTGTAAGGCATTTTTTAGATTGTTCAGTCCATTTGAATTTCCAGTTACTTCGTAGGATTTATAATTTTTATAATCCTTGTATTTGTCAACACCAACTACTTGTGTGACGTGTACATAAAGGAATGTACATAATATTAGTGTCAATTTTGGAAATAACATATTTCCAGTTACGATATGATACTGACTACAGAATCACAAAGTTTACTGTCCTATTTATTGGCTGTGGTTAAACATCGATAAAATTGTTTACATACTTGAAATATGTACCTAATGATGTGCACTTGTCTAAGGCCTGAAAACTAGATATGGGCATTACTGCTATAATTAAATCATTTTCATTTAGTAAAATTTTTATTTTTCTTCATAGTGATTTTTCACGGAAATTGATTTTTCAAGTTTCACACTTATAATCGTTTGCGCCAGTAATTAGTAACAAGGAATCATAATCAACAGCGCCAGTTTTTCACTGAAAGAAAATTTTCGTACATAATGATTGTAGGTGTGAAAAATCGTATTTCGTGAAACCTAGCAAACAATCGTTTGCGATAATAAACCTTAATTTGACTAGACGTTTTTCTCTTTCTAAATTTTAGCTTTTAGGTAGATTTTAGCTCAGGTTGATATCTAGATAGGTATATAGATAGGCGCGTAATTTTAACAATAAAGCGGTATTAAATAATTTTCAAACTTCATGACATTTTGATTCGTGATATTTCACATGCTACTTAGTAAGATAGCAAATGTTACTTATGAAAAGGCTTTTCACGTGTTTTTCACATGCACCTGTTAAATAGTTCAACCCTACTGAAAATAACTTCTAACAAAGATATCTAAATTTAGTAGTACATAGTACTTAAAGTTAGTGATAAATAGGATCGTCTCCAATTTTAAACTCATAGACCAAGAAGAAGTGGTCCTCATAGACCTGGTAAGCTTAAATTTCTTCAAAAGTATTTTGGTATAGGTAATACATTTTCAAAATGTCACTCGACCATGTAAGATTGCTTGTAATAAAGCTATCATTGCATGCCTTTTTCTCTACGTAGATATTTCCTTATCTTTGTCTGCAATAAAAAAATTCTTTTCTTGTGGAAAATTGAATGAAAGTGATCATATCGTTGTCACTATGCCAGCATTCTCAATTTTCAATGTAAGTATACTTATAATAAATAAATATTATGTAAAAAGATTGGTATGTGACCTCCAACAAGCCCGCAGATGTACCGACACAATTAGAAATACAATTAACCTCATTGTTATTCAACTATTCATAATATGCAGCGTAACATCGAGTGTGAGTGTCGATAATACGGGACTGTTGCATAATGCGATGTGATCTCCTAGAATGGAACCGGACGATTTCCGGAAACACCATCTTCACCATTTTACCATCGAATCGCAAGATGTCGGGCGAGTTTCCATCCTTATGTCGTCGACATTCCATCTACACGCATGAAACGTTTTGTATCATCATTCCTCATACGCAGGGCTAAGGTTTGTAATACTCTTCCTTGATCTATGTTTTTTTTTCTCTCGTCTGGCTTTACAAAGATTAGCCAATGTCAAGTTTGTAGTTATTTGTAATAAGTTAGTTAAACTATAAAAGTATGGACCCCGTGCTGGCGCTCGCCGACACACGGACGGCACCCCCTTAGAGCGCTTTCCAGTTAGTTTTAACAAAAAAAAAACACTCCAAAAAGGCAGAGCACACTAGCCAGCTAACACCAAACACAGACGAAGTCCCGATCTATGTTTCCTACCAATTACAATCCGGGTATTTTTAAAACAAGAATGAATAGGCATCTTCTAGGTAAACGCGTCCCATCTTAGGCTACAATATCACTTTCTATCAGGTGTGATTGTGGCCAAGCGCTTGTCTATAATGAATAGAAAACAGGCTAAACTTATGACACGCCACGCGATCTTCCTAGTGCAGTGGTGAGCGAGTCTTATAAGTGGGAGGTCCCGGTTTCGATTCTCGGCAGGGGCAATTTGGGAATTTATAATTTCTAAATTGTGTTGTGCGAGGTTTCGGCCGTGGCTAGTAACCAAGCTACCGACAAAGCCATGCTGCCAAGTGATTTAGCGTTCCGGAACGGTGTAAAAATCAAAGGGGTATGAATTTAATAAAACTGCCACACCCCTTCCAGGTTAGCCCGCTTCCATCTTAAACTGCATCGTCACTTGGACCGGTGCATGATAAAATGCGTTTAAGAGATCTATGTCCAGCGGTGGGCATCTATCGATTGACGACACAGAAGTCGATATTAAATTATTATTATTATCTTCGTCAAATACCTACCATGCAGGTAGCTTTATAGGCATAGATGTACCTAAGCACCTACTTAGCTAACAATTTATTAATGTTCCAGTAGTTGACCTCCTGCGTCCTGCACTATGTGATCCAGTTAAAAAGTAGGAGGTCCAGGTTTAGATTGCTTCGCAGGGCTATTTTAACCTACACGACTCTGCCCTGAAAAGATTCACGACAGAAATATTCCATAAGAGTTCCTGATGATCGAAATTTCTTTAAGAATAATAATAATATGTGGCGTGTTATCGGTCTACCATCAGAAAATCTTATATCTGTCAGTGGATACGTATAACAGTAAAAGTAGGGGAATTTCGATGACTAACCGAAATAACGACGTCAGCAAAGAATTTCGGTGATAGACACCTAATAATTATGGATGGCATTAGACACTAGGGATGTTATGGATATATAATTTCGGATCCGGATATGGATATGGATATTGGTAAAAAATAATATCCGTTTCGGTTACGGTTACATGGATATTAAATTATTTCGGATTATCCGATAGTTTCGGTTACGGATATTAATTTTTTAAGGAACTGTAAAATGTGAACTGATGAAGGTGTCGCATTCCAGCGGAGTGCACAGTTAATTCGTATGAGTGTAGTATTTAGTTAGACTCCGCCCTATCCGAAACTATCCAAAACTTTTATTACGGATTCAGTTACGGTTACGGATATTTTTTTATTTCGGATATCCGATAGTTTCGGTTACGGATATGGATATCCATAACAACACTATTAGACACCGTAACAAAATTATTAATTAGACTTTGACATTTTCCATATTTAACTGAATTACATTGGGTAATAATTAGCCACTAGGATACATAGAAGGCTTACTAGTTACTATGTAGTTTTTAAAATATAAATATAAAACAGCTTAGATAGGAAAAACTGAGGAGAAAGAAAAATCTGTTTAAAGCAAATTTATTCAAACTATGTAGATATTTTTAGTAAAATATAGCGAATAACGGGCAAAAGGCCAAGAGGCATAAATCGTAACATCTGTTACAGTTAGGACTTTTTTCCTCTGTTAGGATTCATTATTGAGCTACATTTCTTGGATATATTCGTATTTAAGAGTCAGGATTGCAATAGGTACTGTTTGTGTAGCTCTAGGTATACTGATTACCTAATTTCTGATTTGAGCACCAAAGTAACCGACATAGCCTAGGGTGTCTGTGAAGTGGCAATAGGTGAAAAAAACGGAAAATGGGGCTATTTCTCATATAATTTTCTTGTACTTAGGATGTCCTTAGGTTTAGGTTTTCATTTGGTGAAATGAAAATTTGGTTATCTGAAAGTAACTTACGACTTTATTCCTAGGTATAAGATTTATTCCATGTTGATGAAAGGCATAAGTTAAAAATGCTACCCTAACAAAAAGTTTTGTATTCCTCGAAAACAATGCCACAAGAGTTCCCCGAGCCTTTATTTTTTTAAGGCGCGTGAACAATTTTAACGTGGTTTTAACAAAGCAAGCCGCACCTAAACGATGTTTGCATTAGAGAAAATTTATAATAACGGCCCACGGTCATTATTTTCTATTGCGGTTTTATGGAACATCAAACAATATCTAGCTTTGAATATCCCTTTGAAAAGTTCTGTTATGAAAGTTAAATTATTATTATTGTTTGTAAACCACAATGAAATTTGGATATAAGAGAATGGATAGGTACATTTTTCTATTATAAAATAGTAGGTATATCCTGCCTGTTATGTTTTTGTAATTTCGACGAAGGTTAGCAAAACAAGTAATTTTGAGTAAAGTTTTTGCGTAGGTAAATTCGGTTTTAGATAATCTCTAGAAGCTCAACTAAATTGAAGACTAACTAATTAGTCCAGAATATTAATCCAGGATACAAACTATCTTCATCAAGATTGGACTAGCGGGTTGAGTGGTGAAATAGTATAGAAAGGCTATTATACTAACTTATGCCCGCGACTTCGTCCGCGAGGACTACACCAATTTCAATATTCAAACCCCTATTTTACACCCTTAGGGGTTGAATTTTCGAAAATCCTTTCTTAGTGGATGTCTACATCATGATAGCTATCTGCATGCCTTTTAGCCCGATCCGTCCAGTTTGAGCTGTGCGTTGATTTGATAGATCAGTCTATCAGTCAGACAGCAGGCGTTTCCTTTTTTACATATTTAGATTAGTATGGATGGTACGTGTTTTAAAAATAAAGGCACCTAGCACAATATTATAGGCATCTATTTACAAAGCTTCATACATATATGTATACATAATTGTTATATCTACAGTTATTTGGAAAATTCAAATTGAATTAAAAATTGTCACAAAAAAGTATTTTTTCACAAAAAACATTTTTCCTAAATAAATATAGAATCGAATGAATGTCAATAATAGAACTATTTGAACTGTATTTGCAGATTTGATTACTAGACACGGATGTGGCGCGAATACACAAACATAATGAATGCCTCACTGTTGAAATAAATCCGAACAAGATAATAAATATGAATAAATACGAAGGTGTGATAATATCTGTGATGCTCGGGCCACATTAGGGTATACGTCAATGCCCAACAACGCCGAAATTATTATCGCGATAATTCCGCCGATAATAATCAACGCGTTAAGTGAGTGGCCACACTTGAACGGTTGATGTCTAATGCCAATTGAATTGGGTTTAAAATTATCTAACGCCAAACGACAATGTGAATGCCGTTGTAAAACTAACGCGTTAGGTAGTAGCTACACCTACGCTTAGCGGCTTGTCAATGTAGCGGGGCTAAGTATAAGTAGGTATGTCTCTCTGTTATCTTTTTATGGCACTTAACCGATTCTGACGAAATTAGCTATAGGGACGGACGGGTTCTTTTAAAAAAAAACTAGCTGATGCCCGAGCCTCGCCCGCGTGGATTGGTCAGATTCTCTGCAGCATCAGGATTGAGGAGTTGGAATCCAAATTTTTTATGAAACAATGTCACAAAGTTCCTCTATCGATTAAAAAAGAAATGACGCAAATCGGTTCAGAAATCTCGGAGATTTCGGTGTACATAGGTAGAAAAACACTTTTGAAAGTCGGTTAAAAAAGTAGCCTATGTTACTCCCTGGTCAATTCTCTACTTGTCTGTGAAAATCCCGTCAAAATCGGTTCAGCCATTCCGAAGATTAGCCTTTTCAAACAGACAGACAGACAGACAGACAAAAATTTTAAAAACGTGTGATTCAGTGTTTGTATCGTTCATATAACCATATGAGCTTAATATGAGGTAGTTATTTCGAAATTACAGACAGACACTCGAATTTTATTGATTAGTAGAGATATAGATTATAACACCCCCGACAAGTGAAGTTTACAGTAACTAGAAAAGAGCTGATCACTTTCAAACGGCTGAACCGATCAAGCCACCTTTCAAACAAAAAAAAAACTAAATTAAAATCGGTCCATTAGTTTAGGAGCTACGATGCCACAGACAGATACACAGATACACACGTCAAACTTATAACACCCCTCTTTTTGGGTCGGGGGTTAAAAACATTTTTATCGCTGGAAATAGGTAAACTATAAATAGCTTCAGCAAGAAAAATAAAACAAGCATCAAAAGAAATTTCTATTATCGAAGCGAACTTTATAAATATCAATAAGTTAGCTAGGCTACGCCATGTTTATCTGAGTAGGCGGTGTGTGGTTGGATTTTCGAGAAACTTTTGTATGTATTGAAAACTCATCTTTCAACTGCTTTATCTGTCAGTATTTTAATTCCTATTTTTGTTTCGTAACTTTTCTCGAAGTAGACAAAACAAAAACTTTCCTCGTAAATCCTACTTCATACAGAGAAATACAACTTGGTGTAATAAATTCTGAAAAACGCAAAATCTTTTTATTGAAAAACACTGTTTTTATTTTTCAGGTTACCATAATATTATGTTTTGATATAGTTTTGAAAGTATTTTATTTTTATTTTCTCAAAAAGATGAAAGACATTAATATAAGGTAGGTATATGCCACCGTGAAGTTGAAAATATCGTTAGATTACAATCCAATCTATCTCGTGAGATTGTAAACTGTCAAAAGACTGTGAACCTCTCTATTGTGAGATCTATGTATATGTCGGAACTTTATGTACTTATGGAATTTTTTATATCTGGCTTTTATACCTAAGTTGCGGCTAATTAAGATCTCGGATTAGACTTCATTATGTTGTAAATTAACCAGTTTATCCCAGTTGGCCTTAATTTTTAAACGTACCTAGACATTTTTCGCATTAGAAATCATTATCTCAACAAGTGAAAATTAAAAATTTATAACACTCCCGACAAGTGAAGGTTACAGTAGTAACTAGAAAAGAGCTGATAACTTCCAAACGGCTGAACGGATTTTCTTGGATAAGAACACTCTCGATCAAGCCACCTTTCAAACAAAAAACTAAATTAAAAGCGATTCATTAGTTTAGGAGCTACGATGCCACAGACAGATACATAGATACACAGATACACACGTCAAACTTATAACACCCCTCTCTTAGGGTCGGGGGATAAAAAGCAGGTTTTGTACCCATTGTACCTACTCATCTGTACTATCATTCATATCTAACTAAGAGCAGGTACTGTACTTATATATAAAATGTATTAAAATTTTACACTTGAGCGGTCTTAGAATTGAGAATAGTATTCGTCGGTGGGTAAATCTCAATATTACCATAATTCGTGAGCTAACCGAGATATTAAACGCTTTTATAGACCCATTTTTATATTTTACACTTCACAGAAGTAGAAATCTGATTTCTAAACTGTATTTTACGTCTGGACGATCACTTTACATTCTTCTTTCCCTTTAAATATATCTATATTGTTTTTTTTTTTTTGAAAAATTGATAGCTAGTGCCATTCTAGCGATACAGCCCAAATCTGTTCAGGTATTTAGAAGTTATGGCAGAGTAAAGGAACTCACATACATACATATTACATGAACCCTTAAAATATTACATATCTTTTTTGTGTCGTTTGTTTAAAAAACCGGAAGCTGTTCGAATGCAGTTTAGAATGCTACCTTGTGACGTTTTAAAATATTTTTCAGTTTTCATCGTTCAATTTTGTGCTCAAAGTCTTCCACCAATAAACTTCACTAATTCATAAAATGCCTATTTTGTCTTTGTAAATGATTAATTAATTTATTAGGATCGAAAAAATCATTTATTAAATCCCGTTCTTTAAGTCCCGATAAAAAAAGAGTTTTTTTAAAAGACAGTTTCATTTATTAATCAATTCAATTTTAGACTAAGTATAGGTAGTAGATATACCTAATTAATAAAATAATGTCTATCCCACAGTATACATTCTACAATGGTAATATCTTCAAAGACCTTCTTATATGTATACCTACATTAATTGGTAATTTGAATGTAAATTGCCATGAATACAATTCTTACATAATTTTCTCTTCCTGGACGGTTAAATCCCGACCATAGAGATCCTTCATCCAAGATCCCGACCCATGTTCGCAGTAATGACGGGTTTCTATGCAAATATTGACAGAACCCTTCATGTAGAGTCGATTGTCATCCGGTCCGGACGTCCGGGAAGATCGGAACGGGTTTTACTTAATTGAAGTCGATAATACTCAATACTATGCGGGCCTGTTTCACAGCTGCCAGATAAACATTATCTAATGAATAAATTTGACATTTTGACAGATTCCCAATACAAAAACTTTCCTAACGTCTTTATTCGTTAGGTAAACTTTATCTGGCAGTTGTGAAACAGGCCTTAGTATCTTAAAGTCACATAGAAATCTCCAATCTATGTATATGATACTTTAAAAACCCGAACTATTACGGTAAATTCTAGGATTTTGCAGTAAAACTTAGAATTTACCAAGTCTTAACGGTAACAGTCCGAACTCTTCTGTGTTAAACGATTAATCATTGATTTCGGATTTTTAAGTTAAATACTGTCATTAACTCTGTAAATGGTGTAATTTGTAAAATTGAAAGCTCGTACAGGTCCGAAATTAAAGATAATGACATATTTTTATGAAAGTATCAAACAGTTCGGAATTTTACCATAAACACTTGGTAAATCATAAGCTCACTATACTTTCTATACCTACTACCTATACTTAACTACAGTTCGGACTTTTACAGTAACATATATATATATATATATATTATGTTACATAAAACAGTACATGTTATATAAAACAGTACCGTAAATCACTATAAAGTGGAAGCGCACTAAGAAATGATTTTGACAAATTCATACAGGTATTAATATTCCGTATATTTAATTCATACAAAAAAGCTATGTAGGTATAATACCTGAAAATCAGCATTGCAGTATTACTGAATAAGGCATACTGCAACATAGAGGTGACCCATTTGCTATACATAAAATAATATTTACGTTATACAAACGATGATAGCCTAGTGGTAAAGACGTTGGCTTTCTGTTCGGGGGGTTTGGACTTCGTTCTCGGGTATGCACCTATAAAAGAAGTTATTATTAAACAATACTTGCCTTAACGTGAAGGAAAATATTGTGTGTGATATATACTGTACTAGATGATGCCCGCGACTTCGTCCGCGTGGATTGAGGTTTTTCAAAATTCCGTGGGAACTCTTTGATTTTCTGGGATAAAAGGTAACCTATGTGCTAATCCAGGATATTATCTATCTCCGTTCCAAATTTCATCCAAATCCGTCAAGTTGTTTTTTCGTGAACGAGTAACAAACACACACACACACACATACACACAAACTTTCATTTTTATAATATTAGTGTGATTTCTGAGAGTTCTTCGTAATGTTCTCAAAAGTGCGTAAAATATGCAAATCCACACTTAGTCAGCATGGTTGACTGTGGCCTAAATTGCGTGAGAAGCTTGCCTAGTAGTATAAGGACCGTAATAGAAGTAACACTATTGCTACTAGAAGTTTCCGAAAAAAAACTAATTAGGTTGCCCCTAATGTAAACTAAAGTAAGCTCTTTTACTGGGGTATCTATAACTTAAAATTACAGAGCAAGTGATATTCCTAGGTATTTCAGTGGGATGTGGAATTGAGTCGATAAAAGCTGCTAATACCGGAGCATGGCCTCATAAATATGATAATTCGAAGGGCTCTTATTACACTGAATATTATTCTGAAATCTAACCTCGTTCTTGTATGAATTTAAGGTGAAACTATCTCTAGTATTTTTGAATAGCAATGCTGAATAAATGAATGCCTACATAATATTAGTATTAATTTGTACAATATGGATTGAAGCGGCGCGGCGAAAGACCGTCAGTCAATCAATCAATCAATCAGCCTGTTTGCTTCCACTGCTGGACATAGGCCTTCCCAAAAGAACTCCAAAACACACGGTCCTCCGCCATTCTCATCCACCCACTACCCTTTTATGGTCGTCGGTCCAGCGGGTTTGAGGTCGTCCCATAATGCGCTTGCTGATACGCGTTCTCCACTCCAGAACACGTCTGCCCCGGCGGCCATCGGTTATGCGACCGATATGACCTGACCGACAAAGGACATTATGTCCAGCAGTGGACGTTTATTAGTTGATAATGCTGATTATGTACTCCCTAGTTTTTATTAGAAGCCGTGATCCAATATGCGTCGTATCTTCTAGAGGCAGCCGTAATATAACGCGATTATTCGACTATCGCAAGTTCGTGCGAATTTTTCTCGTATGAACCCGCAGATTTGTAGGTTTTGTCGAATTATAGTAAACTAGATATGCCCGCGGCTTTAGGTGCGTAGATTAAGTTTTTCTAAAAATCTTTGGTTTGTCGGAATAAAAAGAAGTCTATTTCCGTCCCCGGGATGCAACTGTCCAAATTTCGTCAAAATCGGTTAAACAGATGGGCTCGAAAAGGTAGCAAACAGACAGACACGCAGGCATTTAAATCTAATAGGTTTTAGTGTGGAGTATGGATTAAGCTGGAATTCGATGTTTAATAAGATCATGCAAGAACTCCAGGATCGATTAATAAGGAACTTTTAAAGTATAATAAGTAGTAGACTAAGAGCCCGTGAGGGCCAAACCCACCCAAAGGGTGTATGACAGGCGGTTGCCGCGATATGAAGTGTCTGACAATGCATGTCGTGATATTTTCTAATACTTTTTCGAAGAAAATATAAAAAAATGCTTTGATGAAAGATTTATGAGTAAGCCTTTGTTACCTGTTATCTATAAAAGCCACCATGATCCAAACTTCATAGTCGCTGATCGTTCCTCCCTGTGTTGGGGACAATACGCAGAGGAACTTTCAGCTTTTGTAAAATAACGAGGGTCTGGCCATTACAGGCTCCAAGTCTATAGGTATTGAAGGTCCCTATATAGAGAAATAAAACATTCGGTAAGTATATTCAAATATGAACAATTTATTATTATTATTATCTATATGTCATAGTACATTATGTGTAAAACTATCAACGTCCCGAAAGTAATGGCGATATGCAACGGGGCAGCTGTCCTTGTCCACGCGCCTTGGTGTAGCTCAGCCAGGCTTTCCCCTGGAACAAAAAGTCTAGTCAAGAACAATGTTTTTAACAGAAGCTTAGGCGGTTTAGGATGGGTACATACTCGTAACTTGCAATTAACTTTATTTTATAAAGTATAGCCGATGCCCGCGACTTCGCCCGCGTGGATTTAGGTTTTTCGAAATCCCGTGGGAACTCTTTGATTTTCCGGGATAAAAAGTAGCCTATGTGCTAATCCAGGATATTATCTATCTCCATTCCGAATTTCAGCCAAATCCGTCCAGTGGTTTTTGCGTGAAGAAGTAACAAACACACACACACACACACACACAAACTTTCGCCTTTATAATATTAGTGTGATTTTTGACTATAGAGTCAAAAATAGTTTTGACTGGAATTCCGGTCAAGTCTCTTCGCTGGAATAAATCATCATTAAGATGATGCATAATGCGTCCCTGATGTACATTGTACCTTCCTATATATAGGAATATCTACTGTCTTTGTAGGCTTATATCACTACACACCATTTACATACAGGGCTACAAATTGCTAGTGTAATCCAATACAGCCGTTTAACCCTAGGTGCAATAACAATATACGTTACACGGAGTTATTGACGCAGAAACCCATCAGAAATACATTGGCAACAGCTGAGCAAGGTGTACAGTATCGTGTTACGTAACGAAATTGCCGTAAGACGTTGAACGATCACGTTCACCAGGTATACTGCAGTATCACGTAAAGTCACAGTAAGTAGATAACTACGTAAAGTAAGTTTTAGGTCGCACAAAACTTCTAGTTTGCACGGAAACAGACGAATAAATTTTTACGTAGATTCACTATGTTAAAATCTACATTATTTCTGACAGTGCTTCGCGGAGCACGGAGCTAGCAACATTATAAATAACCTTTTCTGACTACGTAGTATGACGTACGCGTTGGACAGAGTCATCATTTCTGAGACGTGCTATACGGAGCACGGAGTTAGTGGCATTATACTATACCTTTTATAACATGTAGAATGACGTGAGCGGTGGACGGTGCGGACGCAGGGGCACGGGCGACGTTGCATGTGTAGCGGCCCGCGTCATCATTTCTCACACGTGCTACGCGGAGCACGGAGTTAGCGCCGTTTGGACCAAACTCTGTTCTGACACTGTAAAATAAAATAAGTCGTATTAGTAATACTATCCAGTTGAATCTTCATACGTACCTATATATGTAGGTACGTACATAGATTTTGTCTACAGAATCTATTGTGCCAACTGGCCATACATTTTACTGATGTAAAATAAATTTAATACCCTCTATATTGTACTACAGAACAGCAAGAAGCCATAAGCCTTGAAACCTTATGAGTAAGTGATTGATATCACGGTGGGAAGGGTAAAATTTGACTATCTTCAAAGGCTAGACAAGCGCATCCCAACCTAAACTTTATCGCTGCTTTTTTTTCATTATGCAGGATTGAAGTCTACGAGTAAAGTAAACCAATCTTGTATAAAAAATACATAAGTATAATGCCTCGTAGTGTCTTTCTTAATTGAGCTGCTCTTCCCGCCACAACAGCGAAGGCCCGCCTTCCATACAAAGACCTCAAAGTCAAAGTCAAAATCATTTATTCAAAGTAGGTACAATTGTACTCCTTTTGATGGTCGAAATTGTTAAATTTGTACGATATAGTGGTGATAATTAATTACGTAACTTAAAACTAAAGCTACGAGGGTTCCAAACGCGCCCAAGTCTGAGAAGAGCCCACAACAAACTCAGCCGGGTATTCTTTCCTCTCAGTTCGCACTGCAAGGCTTCTGTGCTGCCAATTTCACAAACTTGATCGAACGCTTCAGCACCAATACCACCAAATACGGAGTGATACAATACCTGATTCCGCCTCTAGTTGTGTCATCATTGAGCAGCGCTTCTCGTCTGTACCACAGCAGAGAAGGCCCGCCTTCCATGCGAAGACCCCTGACTTCACACCGCAAGGCTACAGTGCTGCCAAGCTCACATACTTGCTCGGAAACTTCGGCACCAGCACCGTCCACTATACGGACTGATACCTCTGCAAGGAAAAAAAATATGTCTCATTAAAAACACCTAAATAATTAAAATAATGATCCACATGCGAACTCAATTCTTCTATGAGAGTTGATGGCAGATCAATCCATACTAATATTATGAATGCGAAAGTATGTCTGTCTGTCAGTCTGCTAGCTTTTCACGGCCCAACAGTTTAACCGATTTTAATGAAATTTGGTACTGTGTTAGCATACATCCCGGGAAAGGATATAAGCTACTTTTTATCCCGGAAAATCAAAGTAATCAACTTAAGTTCATCATTTTGATGATGAACTTAAGTTTTCGGGTTTATAATATCTAGGTACTATAGTAAAGTTTTTGATGGAACCTTATCATGTTTATCATAAACTCAAGTTTTATGTACTTATTTTAGACCATGTAGATAGGTATTATAAAAGTCAAACTAATACAAAGTGTAAATTAAAAATTTATAACACCCCCGACAAGTGAAGGTTACAGTAAGAACTAGAAAAGAGCTAATAACTTTCAAACGGCTAAACCGATTTTCTTGGATTATAGCTAAGAACACTCTCGACCAAGCCGCCTTTCAAACAAAAAAAAAAAACTAAATTAAAATCGGTTCATTAGTTTAGGAGCTACGATGCCACAGGCAGATACACACGTCAAACTTATAACACCCCTCTTTTTGGGTCGGGGGTTAAAAATTATAGGACCCATTTCAAACATGTACATTCTTCTAAAACATTTATTATTCCGTAAATTTACCCCAAGTGCTTTAGCATCGGGCTCATAAAGCGTTTCATTTCTTTGTTACGCACCGACATCAACTTACTAACAGTTTTATATATTTATATATTAACAACCATCGTCACTTGAAGAAGGCAAAGAATTAATTTTGGCTTTAACGCCAATTGTTTAGTATCCAGAGTGTTTTTTTAGGTTTCCGTACCTCAAAAGGAAAAAGGAACCCTTATGAGATCACTTCGCTGTTTTTCTGTCTGTTTGTCCGTCTGTCGTGTCTGTCAAGGAAACCTATAGGGGAGCTTCCCGTTGACCAAGAATCATGTTTGGCAGGTGGGTAGGTCTTATAGCACAAATAAAGGAATAAATCTGAAAACCATGAATTCCCGACCTCCCACTAATAGGAACACAGCATTTACCACAGCGCCAGGAAGGTTGTCGTCAAGGTGTGAAATAGTTTTCAAATCACAGAGGTGTTCTGTGTTTCAAATGCACTCAGGCTAATACCGTAACCAAAAATACGTGTGTTACCACCATTGTTAGTTTGAGACTTGAAATACTCGTGCCTACGCTATTTGAATTGCCCGCATGAAACCGCGTGCGTGTGCATCCCAAACCAATATTCAGTCTGCTATAAAGCCTTCACCGACTATAGTCTGACTATTGGAGAGAAAACAATTTGTGTACATTCTACACAACCGCAAAAACGCAACTAAAACAATAGATCCAATTTATCTTTGAACAGAGGAACCTAATCAATTTGTTGGCCGATAAATTAATGGTAGAATAGATAGCCATGCCTAAATGGCTATGCATACGGACCACACTACAATTCCCATACATGTCACCGCGGTACAAATGTCGACAGCAATTATAGTCGTGTGTTGGTTTTGTTGCAGCTGCCTGAAGTTTCACTTCCACAAATACAAAATATTAGGAAAGTACTAAGAATTGTACGGTGATCGCGATGTGGTCGGCCATTTACATCCCACATGCTGCAACACGATGGCCAAGTGCGAATTGGCAGACTATTTTATTTTAATATTTTTTATAAGTACTTAAATGTACTGTTTGATTTTCCGGGGTAAAAAGTTGCCTATGTCAATAATAGGGACGTAAGCTCCCTCGGTACCAAATTTCATACAAATTGTTTATGCGGATGGGTTTGTGGGAATCCCGTGGGAACTCTTTGATTTCCCGGGATAAAAAGTCTATGTCGGTATGTGAATCGGTTAAGAGGGCTCTCTCCGTCACTCGTTTCATACAATCGTAGTTCCAATTTCATTTGAATATTAAGCAACCAAAGTCCATGAAATTTTGCAGACATATTCTAGAAACTAATATCTATGTCTGTGGTTTTCCAGATTTCTGTTAAAATATTCGGTTTCAAAGTTACGCGGTCTTAAAAATTTACATACAAATCTTTGAGCCCCTGTAATTTTAAAACTACTTATTTTTAGAAAAATCTAAAACACCACAGACACAGATATTAGTTTCTAGAATATGTTTGCAAAATTTCATGGACTTTGGTTGCTTAATATTCAAATGAAATTGGAACTACGATTGTATGAAACGAGTGGAAACGAGTGACGGAGAGAACCCTGTTAAACTGTTGGGCCGTGAAAAGGGAGCAGACAGACAGAAAGAAAGACAGACACACTTTCGTATTAATAATATTAGTATGGATCGTTAACTTTACACGTGTGGCACATAAAAATACAACTTTTATTTCATACGAAGAGTTCATCAAAAGTTAATAAACATAAAATTGTATGTTTATTAATGCAAAAGTCGCACCGAACGCTGTGGGGCTTTATGACAAAAGTTTCCAAGAGTTGTGGACATTTATTACGCTGTGCCATCAGTATTTTAATGCAAACTATTAAAATTGTTTGTTAATATTTTATGTTTTAAGCGCGAAAAAGGTGTTATTTTTGAGCAAGATAAGAACGCTTGTTTAATTTTAGAGGCTATTTAGGCGGACTAAATGCTCGATTAAAAATGATACTTATTTAACAATATACCTAAACTTATGGTTTTCATGTACACTAGCAGATGCCCGCGACTTCGTCCGCGTGGATCCCGTGGGATTCAAAATCCCATGGGACCTCTTCCTCTAAAAATCCTCTAATGTTACTTTAACAAGTTTTTAAAGTTTTTCCAATATGGACAATTTTTTACTCTTTTGTCGTCAAAAACTTGTATTATCAGGATGTAAAATCGGTCCATTCCGGGCACGTTCGGGACAGCGTCCCATTGACCCACGCGTTACTGATAACAAAGTATGTAGGACTTTCCATTATTATCTTCAGTATGATGCTCGTGATATGAGAATTCAAAAAGAGGCAAATAATATAACCTATTCAGTAGATGCCACAGCAATAAAAAATATGGCTAGGACACCGAAGTCCAACAGCTATACAAATGCAATCAATTTTAAATCACCTATTCTTCCAATCGCCAACATTGGTACTAGGTAACAAGAGTATCAGTGACAATAATATGATACCAATATGATAAATCGATAACGCACATCTATTGTTCATTAACGGAAACGTCCAGAAAAAGAGGATTATATTAGCTAGTCGTATATTCTGCTAGTCACAATAATTTCACTTGCTCAATGTTTTAAGTTCTTTCAATTCAATATTTTTTTTTACAGAATAGCGCTCGGCTGTAATCAAACCAGCTGGTAAGTGATGATGCCTAGAAGATGCCTACTCACTATTGATTTGAATTGAAGGTATATTAAAAGTGGAAGGAAAAACTGTCGCCCGCGCCGGAAAGGCATTCCACATACTAGCGGTTTGAATCAGAAACGAGTTTAGTTTCATTAGTTTCATCCAGTCGGGAAAGTTGAACAGAATCTAAACATGTCCCATTCCAGACACGTGCGGGATTGCGACCCGTCTTCGACCCGAACACCTATTACCGATAGCGAAGTTAGTACTCGTATGTTAAACAAGTCTTTATGGCCTTTACCCATTCAGCTTAATGACCCGTTATATGGCAACTCTGGTTTTGAATGAGTTATCACAACCTTATACAGGTGTTAGCGGTTAAGAGTGCATTCCAAGTTTCATGGTAGTCAAGTGTGAGAGCATGCTATTTCAATACACATTTACGGACAGGATATACGGAGTCGTAACAGATCAGTCTCACTTGGTTACGTAACCCGAGATGTAGCAGGAGCCGCCGGCGGATCCTGATCCAAGAGAGAGCGAGAGAGAGAGAGAGAGGGGGGGGGGGGGGGAGAGAGATAAGAGAAAAAGAGTTTACGCAACAGAAAGAGAGGCATTTCAAAGAATCACCAGAACACACTCAATTGTGGATTTGTGTGGTGTTGCGTGGGGCTTTCTTGGTGGCTGACTGTTCCTGAACGCTAAGCAATGGGAGGGTGGGCTGTGCATGTCGCTTGCTGCATGTTTTACCATATACATTATTTACCTTTTTCAGTGGATTACAGCAAATTAAGGTTTTTATTCCTTGGATATCATGGAATTCCGCAAAGTAACGCCTGCTTCCATACAATAGAGAGGCGTTTGTTAAACTTGTATTGCACTTTAGTGAATGGCACTTTATTGCGTCAGAACAAGAGTACCTACTTAGTTATTTATACAACCATATTTGCGGAGTGAGCCTTCTGTACCAGTATACGTACAGAAGGCTCACTCCGCAGTATATATGATACTATTAAGTACTAGAGGATGCCCGCGACTTCGTCCGCGTGGATTTAGATTTTTATAGATCCCGTGGGAACTCTTTGATTTTTTGGGATAAAAAGTAGCCTATGTCCGTCCCTGGGATATCAGCTAACTCTGTACCAAATTTCGTCAGAATCTGTTACACTATTGGGCCGTGAAAAGGCAGCAGACAGACAGACAGACCGACACACTTTCGCATTTATAATATTAGTATGGATGTATTCTGTGCTCAGGAAAAAGATAAGATCAGCTGTGTGAACGTTGTCAGTCAGTTTGTTTATTTTTTAAATGTACGTATGTAAAGAAGTTTAATGCGGACTTACCAGGTACCCTCAAAGTGACCCGCGCAGTCCTCGGAGGATGAGCGGACAGTTGGCAGTCGTAAAATGCTGCGTCAGACTGCCTCACTTCTTTTATCTGCAGCCTCCAGATGTCTGGCGGTATGAAGCGGGCTGAGTACCTTAATTTAAAAGAAAAAGGTTTTTTTAATACATAGGTATAAGTAATTGACATAAAAATGATATTTCGGTCATGTCAGCGAATATTTAACGAAGGGAGGCTAACCATAAGGTAAGTAATATATTATGCCATATAATATTTCCTGCATAGTTACGTAGAAGCAGTGGCGTTTGAAGTCAAGGTAAGCATTAAATTAACTCGGGACCCCAATAACATAATATGCATCCTGCCTCCGAATCAGCTAGCCACAGTCATGAGCCACTCATAAAAATATTCACCTGTCATCTGCCGTATACTGCTGTGTTCCAGTTGTTAGCAATTCCATCGGTTGCTCGTCGTTTTTCCGACGTACCCACGAAACCTGCGACAAGAAAAACGCTTTTATTTGCCATCTCATGCAGAAAATATATCATTTATAGTTTAATAGCTACTTTGAACAATGAATTGATGAATGTAACATGGCGAGCCATTCTGAGATCGCTATTGGTCTGAGGTACCTACAAAGCAACTAATTCTATGATTAGATAGGTAAGATGTTTAGATCGTAGACCAATAATTTTTTTTTTAATTCAAGAACTACGTATAATTGCCATTATGTTTGCCTGTAGTTTCTCCCGAATGGAATTAGGATTTTTAATCCCGTAGGAACTAGAAAAAGGACACCTACTCTCAGTAATGTAGGTTTTTTTAAGAATCCCATGGGAACTCTTTGATTTTCCGGATTAAAAGTAGCTTATATCCTGTCCCGGGATGTAAGCTACCTATTTACCTTGGCTAGTTGCCGTAGCCAACTGACAAAGTAAGTAACTTGAAAATAATATTGGTGATTACTCATATATGTAACTAGAACGTCTGCCCTTTCGTCTATTTAATGAAAGGAACGAAATCTACACGAAACTTCCCAGCTCTATATCCGATTAAGTTTATAGCTAGTAGTGCGATGAAATATGAGTATTTCCCTGGAGGCAACTCGTCGAGCACTGATGGAAGCGACCTTGCTACATCTTTATAGTTTATACCCTAGTAGGTACATACTAGTTTTTTCCCACAGCTTTGTCCGCCTTTTTCTAGATTATAGGCTACTTATCAAACTTAGCTCAGTATTTAGAGGTCTCGCTACATTACTTATCCTCTTGAAGTTACGCGTTATACAACACCATTCTAGACCAGCCATAAAAATACGTGCAAAATTGTTTCTCGTTTATAAATAACAGTTATTTTTCCAAGTTTCGACTGGCGAAGACTCCGCTGCCTTGGAAATTTTGAAAAATTCTATTAATTATAAAGAAAACCTTTGTGAAAATTTTAAGCTTTCTAGGTTTAAGGGTTTGGGCTGAACGTTGATAAAGTGAATGAAATACACTGACTGACTTATCAACGCTCAGCCCAGACATGAAAGCAATACACATTAAAAATAGGTTATGTGTGGTGTGTGGTCAATCAACAAAAATACTTTTTTTACTCACTATAATTTTTTTTTATAAGAAATTTACATTTATCTGTCGTCGTATTAAAATTATTTGACCGAAAAATGGAAAAGTCGGTAGTGGAAAATTAAAAGTTTTCATTCTTTGACTTTGTGCAATATATCTGTTTTCCGTAGCAGGTAATAAATTCTCATGCAATGTCTGATTTAATTGGATTACATCTACTTCAATTAGCAAGAACATCTGTCGTAGGGTTAGTTATAAATGCTAATTGGCTATCACGAACGATTTGTAGTGCTATAGATCATCGCTGATCTTAATTAGTAGCACTAATTGTAATGCATTCGGTAGATACATGTTGATTACTAATACAGAGTGAGATTTGGAGACTTCTTTGTTCATCGCACTAATATTATAAAGGCAAAAGTTTGTATGTGTGCGTGTGTGTGTGTGTGTGTGTGTGTGTGTGTATGTTTGTTACTCCTTCACGCAAAAACCACTGGACGGATTTGGCTGAAATTCGGAATGGAGATAGATAATACCCTGGATTAGCACATACGCTACTTTTTATCCCGGAAAACCAAAGAGTTCGCACGGGATTTCGAAAAACCTAAATCCACGCGGACGAAGTCGCGGGCGTCAGCTAGTTGATAATATGGTTTCAGCTGCGATTACACCTGTAAGTTTTACTCACGTAAGTAACTTACGTGATTAATTGACTACATTTGACAACTTTACCTACTTATAATATACACACGTTAGGCCGCGATTATACCTGTAGGTATTACTCATGCTTACAATTAACCTGATTAACTTAAGGCATACTAATGTAAACTTTCTTATAAGAAAATTTCTATTTACGTGAGTAAAACTTATAGATGTATTCGCGGCCTTCGAACAAAATATGTCCACTAGCAATAAAACTTTTTATTATTATTATTCAATTGTAATCAACAGCGTTATACAACATAATTATTATAATAAATCTTAGTTAAACTTAAGGCCACAAGAGATTACCTTCTTAAAATTAATTGACAAGTATTTTAACAGAGTATACAATAATATAAAGAAAAACAATAAAAACAAAGAGATGTACAAAAATTAAAACTGTGTGTGTGTGTGTGTGTGTGTGTGTGTGTGTGTGTATGTGTGTGTGTGTGTGTGCGTGCGTGTGTGTGTGTGTGTGTGTGTGTGTGTGTGTGTGTGTGCGTGTGTGTGGTGTATATGATTGTGCGTGAGTGTGTGCATGTTTAGTTGTTAACTATTTTTTTTTTTTTTTTTGCGAAGATGGAATTCCTTTTTTAATTTATTTTTTGTCAGGTGAAATAAGTCGAACTCAGCATACTGCTTATTATAAGTGCGTGCCAGGCGCGGAATTATAGAATTTTGACCATAATTTGTGTTGGATTTGGGAACATACAGAAGGCGCGTGTGGCGTGTTCGTAGAGATCGTGCACTAAATGAAAAGGCTGACAACAGGCTAGGACAGTCGATCGAGCCAGTCAAAATAGCCTGCAGTAATAGCATATCCAGCTGTTCTCTTCTTTGTTCTAGCGAGTCGATACTGTAATACGAACACGCTTCCTCATAACTATTGAATTTTTTAAAATCTTTAAAAGCTAGGAATTTCACAAACTGCCTCTGTATGCTTTCAAGCCTTTGGATATATATTATGTATTGGGGCGACCAAATACTACACGCATATTCAAGAATACTCCTGACATACGCAAAGTAAAGTGATTTAATGCAATCCACATTACTAAAATACCGAGTTACCCGTTTGATGAAACCCAGTTGTTTGTAGGCTCTATTAGCTACATTATCAATATGGTCAGTCATTGAAAGTTTTGCATCAATTTGGATACCCAGATCTCTAACGGTGGTCACTTTGGGTATACTTGTCCCATTGATTCTGTAATCGAATTCAAGTGTATTAATTTTACGAGTCAGAGTTATATGGTGGCACTTTTTAACATTAACTGTGATTCTGTTCCTCGCATAGTAATCTGTCAAAGCATTAAGGTCTTGCTGTAACTTGTGGCAATCTTCAATGGAACGTATTTTAACAAACACTTTTTTATCGTCCGCAAACATTAGGTATCGCGCATGTTGGAAGCAGCTTCCAATGTCAAATATATAGGCGTTATATAAAAGAGGGCCTAAAATGGACCCCTGGGGTACTCCTGAGGGTATCATCACGAAGTTACTTCTAGCACTACCCGTCACGACTGCTTGCATACGCTTTTTAATGTATGAAGTAAACCACCGGAGCAGGCTCCCATTTATTCCAAGCACGCTTAGTTTTTGAAGTAGGGATAACGTGATCTACGCGGTCGAATGCTTTTTCGAAGTCTGTGTAGACCACATCCACTTGATATCTCTCATCCATGCTTTGTAGTACATAATCCGTGAAAACAGCTAAATTTGTAACGGTAGAACGGCTCTTCATGAAACCGTGCTGCTCGTAGGGAATAGACCTAGTTATAATGGGACATATATGTCTGTAGACAACTCTTTCAAATATTTTACTCATCACGTTTAGGATTGAAATGGGCCGATAATTTTCTATTTGGGTTTTTGATCCGCTTTTATGTATAGGTACTATAAGTGCTTCTTTCCATATATCTGGGAAATCGCCAAATACATTAATGGACAGGTTAAAAATTATGGAGAGTGGCAGTGCTAAATTGTTAGCACACTTAGTTAGAAAGACGGGTGGGATGCCATCACTACCCGCTCCCTTATTAGTTTTTAAATTTTTCAGTAGTTTACAAACTTCATCTTCACTCACAATAATTTTGCAAATGGTTTCGTTATGGTTTAAATTTAGAGAACTTGTTACATCGTACGAGCTCGCCGGTTTTACGAAGACACTCTCAAAATATTGGCTGAATCCATTACAAGCTGAAGTTTCGTCTGTGTATGTAGTATTTCCAAGAGTGAGCTTGGTGGGATATCCTTGATCACTTTTTCTTAGGGACTTTGTATAAGAGAATAGAAGTTTAGGATCTTTGCGGATGTAGCATTGCATACGCTGAGTGTAAGAGGTATGGCATTGTCTCTGTACAAGTTTTTGGCGGGCCCTGAGTATAACAAACTCGTCGTAATCGCGAGGGTTTCTACTTTCTTTCCATTGCTTGTGCTTCTGTAGTTTTTCTTTCACTATATGAGTTAAAGACCTAGAGTACCATACAGGGAAATTAGATTTATATTTAACTTTGAGTGGCACAAATTTATTTATGGCATCGTTTAGAATGGCGTAGAAAATATTTGTTGTCTCATTAATGGAGTCAGCTACTAGCAGCTCATGCCAGTTAATTCCTGAAAGGTATTCGTTTATTTTTACGTAGTCTCCTTTATAGAAATTAGGTCTTTTCACGGGTTTGTGTCGAGTATTACGGATAAATAGATTCGAGAGATTAAATTCTAGACATGGATGGTATACGTCTTCTGCGACGAGGGGATTAATGCCGCGGTGAACAACAAAATCAATGTTGCTAAACAAGAGGTCTAAAGTGTTACCCTTACTGTTAAGGATAGTGTTATGTTGTGCCAAGCCAGAGAGATTACATATGTCCAAAATTTTTATAAAAGAATTCTGTAGTTCCACTGAGCCACGTTTTTGTACTGTGGGGCCGGTATCAGTCCACGTAACATTCGGTAAGTTAAAATCGCCAGCTAAGATAAAATAGTCATTGGGGTGAGTTGCCAGAACTTCTGCCAGACGGTAAGAGACTGACTCGAGTCGAATAGGTAACTCTGAGTCTGGTGGTGCGTATATTAATCCAATATGAAGGTTGCGGTGCCCTGGAATTTTGAGTGAGTCAGCTGGTATAGTTGCCCACAAGGATTCGACGCCGGGACAGATCCACTCACGTTGATGTTGGATATGTAGCTTCTTTGACGCACATAATAGAACTCCCCCACCCATATTTTTAGCAGATGTTTCCTGGTTTCGGTCACATCGTAAGATGTCATATCTATTGTCACAGATCTCACTGTCATAGATACCGTTAGTGAGCCATGATTCTGTAATTAAAATTAAGTCATAATCGTGGTTTAGTATGTTTTGTCTAAATTCATTCGTTTTAGTGCGTAGACCACGCACATTTTGGTATAGTATTTCTATTGTATTAGCGCCCTTGAATGTGCAATAAGTACCAAAATATAGAAAAGTAATATATGTAAATACCAAGGCAGTATTGTGAGTAATGTAAGACAGGCTGAATTGTTCGGATATATAAGGTAACATTTGCTTGAAGATCGAGACGGAATAATTCTGACGTTTATTTTAAAAGTGACGTGGGTGTGGTAACAATGTTGTATGATATTTGATTTGTGAATTCGGGAGCGAGTTGGATAAGGAATATATTTTGTGTGTGGTTTAATAAAGTGTGTATGTGTTGAGTGTTCGATGCAAGTGTTAGTGTTTAGAGTATGATTAAGATGTCGCTTATTATGCTGTGGAGTTTTACAAAAGGCGCTAGTAATCTTGAGTAAAGACAGAATAAGAATAATTGAAATAACTGTTAAAAGATAACACAATAATATTTTAATGTTCAAAGTCACTTTATCTTGGCTAAATCCTTTTCGAAACGAATGTGCAGTGCCGGCGATTCTTCGTTTTTTCTTAAAAAAATGTTACAATTCCTAACCCAGACAAACTTGTACGCTTTCTCTTTTGCTAAATTTTTAGTTGACTTTAACAGCTGTTTGTTCTCAGGGGTTAGGTGTTCATTTACGAAAAATTTTTTCTCAGTTCCACCGATGCCTATATCTCTGGTGCAGATGCCCTTTTTGTTTTTCAGGCCTGAGAGTATTTTATCTTTAGATAGACGGTCGGCTAGCTTGACTACAATAGGTTTGGGCCTGCCAGCTATGACTTTTTGAGGCTGGACGCGATGTGCAAAGTCAACATCCCCACGGTTGAGCTCGACGCCAGCGTATTCAGCAATGCTCAGTACTAAATCGACAGGCGATTCACTGCTGGTTTGTGGCAACCCTACAATTTCCAAATTATTCATTCTCGCCTGTTGCTGCTGTCTATTAAACTGTGCACGCAGTTCCGACACTTGATCCTCGGACACACTGATACGTTCCAGCAGCGCGCATACGTCACTCTTAAGATGGTCATTTTCCAACTGAAGTTGACTATAGGAAGTCTGCAATTGAGAAAATTGTGAAGATAACGATGTTATTTCGTTTTTCAATTCGGTGAAGATAGTGGTTTTTAATTCCTCGATTATTTCGCATTTAATCGATTGCAGCTTTGCGTCTAGAAAGTGTTCAAGTCGACTAACAATTAAGTTTGGGTCATTATAAGTCGGGGCTACGGGGACATCGCGTTCAGACTCCGAAATATCGGAATCGGCGGCTACAGTTCGCACAGTTTTGCTAGTTTTCTCTACTCGCACGGGTGTATTGCTGTTATCTCCACCTTTTCGCTCAGTCGCCACGCAACTAGGGCACTTCCATTGCATTCGTGCAGATGTTGTATCGCCAGTAAATCGGACACATTCAGAATGATACATGAAGTTACAAATGATACATTTTATGCGTTTCATCGTCACAGTAATGTGTGCCTGGCATGCTTCGCAAGTTCCAACCATTGTAAATGTTTGCAAATTAAGAAGAAATATAACTTGAAAAAAGTCCAATCTCCGCGGCGAGTCTCGAACCGGGTCCTCTTTGGAGCGAGTCGGCGTAGTTACCAACTGGCCACGGAAACGTGTTATTGAAGCGACGAACTAATAGACGCCTATTGGATTCTGAACGATAAAGCGTGCCGCGTGACACTGACAGCGTTCGCAGATCATTAATTTATAGGTACCGACATTTGTAAATTAATGATATTATTAGTCATTGAATCGAGAAGTTATTACACTGATTTTAGCACTTTTGCAAGCGAATTCGATTGAAAATTATTTATCACCACACTGTAAAAATAGTTAGCTTTGTACACTTAACACTTTTATTGTAATTATAGCAGTAAGTACGATGTTTTACAATTTTAAATATAGGAGCTATCGATATACGTCTACTCTGTTAAACGTCAAACGTCACAACTTGCTGAAGTTAGCCTGGCAATTCAATTGCACTGGGAGATCAAAAGCTATAATATCGCGATAAAAAATGTTTGTCAAAAACTGGGTTGGACATTCATTTTCTACTATGACTTCAACTATAATTTCTCAACTGCAGCTACCTATGCATAAATATAAGGATGCCCAAGCTGCTAAAATTAAAAACTAATCGAGTGTATGGTTCCGTAGCCATGAATACGTGATGCGCAGACACACAGACAGACGAATAGACGGACTGGACGAAATTTTAATGGCTCCCTATTTAACTAGGAAACTTTTAAAGTCTTTTATCCATAAAAATTGGTACTTACGCTTTAGGCTGAAAAAAAAGAAAGCAGTGTCTCGCAATTTGTGAAAATTACCACCACCACCAAAGGGATTCAATAATAGGGTCCCATTTGCACTCTACGCTTACCGAACCCTGAAAACCTAAAACCATCCAGGCGAAGATGCTAGAGCTGATAATATTATGATGTGTGCGATTAACTTACATACATACTAGAGAATGCCCGCGACTTCGTCCGCGTGGATTTAGGTTTTTAAAGATCCCGTGGGAACTGTTTGATTTTCCGGGATAAAAGTTGCCTATGTCAATTAGAGGGACGCAAGCTACCTCGGTACCAAATTTCATACAAATCTGTTAAGCGGATGGGTATTTGGGAATCCCGTGGGAACTCTTTGATATTCCGGGATAAAAATAGCCTATGTCCGTCCCCGGGATATAAGCTAACCCTGTACCAAATTTCGTCAGAATCGGTTAAACTGTTGGGCCGTGAAAAGGTAGCAGACAGACAGACAGACAGACACACTTTCGCATTTATAATATTAAGTATGGAGTATGGAATAATTTGAGTATTTACATAATCATCGAGTATTGTATTAGTCTATTAGTGTATTAATTAAGTACGTGGTAATTAATTACATTGGGCCTGGTTCAGAATGTTAACGAAAATATGGATAGGAATGTAATTTCATATTTATACAATTATTTCGGGAATTTGAAATGCGTCAAAATATCTACATTTTAATTTATTTATGTTTCATGTTACGTTAAGGTTTACGGTAAGATTTGATTGCCGGTAATACACATTATTGAACAAATTGTTTGCTTTAACGAGACATTCAAATCAATATCCTAGGGTCGAACACGCTTGCCTAGAAAATGCCTATTGAATATTGTAAGTATGTACTTAGAAGAGAGACTATGATACCTGCAATTTCGTCCGCATCGATTTATTATCTAGGCTTTCTAAATATACTGTGGGAACTGTGATTTTTGAAGTAGCCTATTTCCGTCTCCGAGATGCAAGCTATCTACCAAGTTCCGTCAGAATCGGTTAAACGGATGGGATGTGAAAATGTAACAGATAGCCAGACAGACACACTTTCGGATTTAGATATAATATTAGTATGGATTTTGATATGAGCTAGTGAAAGTATAAAATGTGCGGTAATGATGGTGGAACATACTTATTACCAGTTTATCGTGCAGCGCGTCCACCTTGCAGTCCAGGAGTGCTGTGGAGCCCACCAACGCCTCGATCTCCGGACCCGCTGCCACGTATATGCTGTTGCCGGTACCAACTCTATGAAAAAAGAAAAATCACTAGAAACAAGATAAGTTGAAAACTAAAACCCGACTGCGATCGTCTTAACAGGGCTCTCTCCGTCACTCGCTTCATACAATCGTAGTTCCAATTTCATTTGAATATTAAGCAACCAAAGTCCATGAAATTTTGCAGACATATTCTAGAAACTAATATCTGTGTCTGTGGTGTTTTAGATTTTTCTAAAAATATGTAGTTTTAAAATTACAGGGGCTTAAAGATTTGTATGTAAATTTTTAAGACCGCGTAACTTTGAAACCGAATATTTTAACAGAAATCTGGAAAACCACAGACATAGATATTAGTTTCTAGAATATGTCTGCAAAATTTCATAGACTTTGGTTGCTTAATATTCAAATGAAATTGGAACTACGTCTGTATGAAGCAAGTGACGGAGAGACCCCTCTTAATAACCGCTAAAATATTATAGTAAAATTGTTTGTCTGTCGCTTGGTATATTTTAATGCTGTAGTACACTTATATTCATGAACTCTGAATTTTCTCCTCTTTCATTTGACATCCCACTCGATACAGTAGCAAAAAAAAGTTTCAGAGACCCCCAATTTTTTCGATGCAACATCCGTCAGGTCTATTTTTTCGTATAAAATGTAGTCTATGTCACCCGGGCTTTTACAACGAATCAATTGACACCTCATTCATCTAAATCGGCCCAGTAGTTTAGGCGCTACGGTGGAACACACAGAATCTGGATTCAAACATACATACATACATACCTACCTAGACTGCTAAAATCACATCCCTTCCTTTTGTCTTTGCCACAGTCGGGTAAAAAATAATAATCAAACTAAGAGCCTTGACATCTCATTTTTGTTGTCGGTTGATAAAAATATAATTAAAGAAATGAGACTTGAGCAAAGTTTTGGATATCTGTAGACTATGCTAGGAAGACTATAATGGAAGCACCTGGTGCTTCCCTATGGTGAGAGCACTTGTTATTGTGGTTGAATTGAGTGGATTTTCTGTTACCTCTGTATTACGTGTCGCTTCCACCAAATGTGGTAGCTGCGCGGTTTTCCCCTCTGTACTAATTTACTAGGGTGGTTATTCCCTTCGGTACTAATTTACTTCCAAACAAACTGAAGTCAACATTAGATTTATTGATTCAATCTGAACCCAAAACTAAGTTCGTAAACAATGAAGTACGGAAAGCAAACAGAATAATTAATGCAAATTCTCAACAACTAGGTAAGTGCGAGTATTACTTGAGTGGTGCAAATCAAATTATCCTCAGAATTTGTATTCGACTATTGTAAGCGAACAAGGTTCATGTAAATAGTGAGCTATGGAATATTATATTGCCTTTGGTCCAATGGAGTAAGTAGAGTTTTTTAACAGCTTAAACTTAGCTTTATGCACTTTGACATACGGTTGAAATTGGTATACTGGAAACAAAATACGAAGAAGCCTTGAAGATTCAAATAGGACGCCGCCACCGCAATGGTTAAGAAAATAAAGCTCATTTGGAGTTGTTACCAAAAAAGACACGGCATCTCAGCACCACTAGGTACCTACTCTACAGGTTAGCGTTGCTCCTAAGACACGATTGATCGTATTTCAGTACTGAAATTGCGCCGTAGAAGAAGATCCTCTTCTACTAATAATTTTATTCTTTGTCATATAGCACTTGGTTCCATAGACTAAGTATAAGTCTCTATCGTCGTCGTCTCAACTGAATGTTGTCCACCGCTGGACATTAGCACATTTTACGACGTAAATTAGCCTTTTATAAGGATCCACGATCTTGGGCCAAACCACGATCTTGGGCCTCTTGTGTGGTAATAAGTTGAACTCAAATTCACATTGTCATTTAGCTATATATAGACTTATATATTACTTCGTATCAATGCATTTAGTACAATTTTCTTTCCTCCATCTACGATGATTGATATAGAATTGAAATTATCAATCAAAATATACGTGCCTAGTGAACCAGCCTGGCTTCGCATTCGGGTAGCTTATTACAATTTTGTAGGGATCTCTAATTTTTTTGAGAATTTTGCCTATTTCACTCAGGAAAAATGTACTTTTCAGTTGGAGAAAGAATTTTCTAAATCGATTCAAAGTTTCACAGATTACTTCTTACAAACAAATTTATAAACTTTACCTATTTATAACATTAGCAGGTAATAAGATATTCAAGGACCCTGAAATATAAATATCAGGAGGTTTTCAGGTGAAAGAAAAATAACTTTAAATGAATGAAAAATTAGCTTTTTTATTATAGCTATACTTTAGGTAAAGTTTAAAAGAGGTTAAAATTGAATGTTTGACAAGTGTAAATTAAAAATTTTCAACACCCCCGACAAATCATTTTCAAATAAATAATTATGTATATCTAGGCAACGTCCATCTTGACAGCTTGACATTTGCACTTGAATATTATGAACCTAAGGGTTATCTAACCTTCTTTTCTACAAGAAAACTAGAAAATAGCTGATAACTTTTAAACGGCTGAACCAATTTTTTTGGATTATAGCTAAGAACACTCTCGATCAAGCCACCTTTCAAACAAAAAAAACTAAATTAAAATCGGTTCATTCGTTTAGGCGCTACGATGCCACAGACAGATACACAGATACACAGATACACAGATACACAGACACACAGATACACAGATACACAGATACACAGATACACAGATACACACGTCAAACTTATAACACCCCTCTTTTTGGGTCGGGGGTTAAAAAATCATTTCAAAGACAGCTTCGTTTTTAGCATAAACCCTCCTGACCCTGTGACAACTCGAGTGATAAAAACCCTCCCTTCCCTTTACACACTCCACCCTTTCTATTCCATTTTACAAAGGCATTCCTGTAGTTTACATGTTTATACAAGCTACAATCCCCTACGGAAATGCGAAGAATTGCTCTACTGATTGAGAAACTGACAAGCTAAGTAACTGACACACTGACATACTGACTTACTAATGGACAGAATGACTGACAAAATGAAAAAAGAAAAGAGCTATAAGTAATGTAAGTTTATTGAAGCACTTCAGAAACGAAAGTCACGCGAATGCAAAGATGCCGTCTTGCGCTAACTTTGCAACGGCTTTTGTATGAAAACTGTTTCCTCTTGAAGATAAATTATTATTAGACTCTTCACAACTCTCTATCAATGATGGGATAGGTATTATTGGGTAGGTGTATTTTTTGGGAAGAAATTGTAAGAAGCAGCCTACAGTTGGTAAGTTGACGGTGTGTGCTCTGGAGAGCACGTACAACCGTTGGTCCTTTTTTTTTTTTTTTTTTATTAACTATCAAATATTGAACGTATTACAAATGCTTTTAACACAACAAAAAAACCACTAAGGTTTAGTATGTTGCTTATCATTCCGTCCATTCATCGATTTTGGGTATAGTACTTCCATAAATAATATATACATTATTTATAGAAGCACTAGGGAACATTACAAGATAATAATTTGTTATTTTTAATTTTTCAAAAATGGGAATTGTTATTCTCTTTACCAAAGAGAACGTTAAGTAATTGTTACTCTCTATCCATGACAGGATTGGTCGGTATTTTTTGGGAAGAAATAAGCAGTAGCAACCCAGAATTGGGAAGTTGGCGGCGTTATACCCCATGCCTTAAAGAGTACCGGTTTTAGGAATATCAGCTTTAGGCTAAAGCTGATGTTCCTTAACCAGAGATAAAGGTACTACACTATACATTTTCTGGGACAAATGTCTTGAAGAGATTCAAAAGAACTTGTAAAAGTCTAATTGAACAAAAATATTTTGAATTTGAATTTGAATTTGACTTTGAATTTGAAGATAATATACGAGTAAGTTAAGCCAAGATCGTCTACACTACTGAATTATGCTACATATTTATTATGCTATGTTATGCTTCGAAATATTATGGTAAATTATACAATATCGTAAAAGAGCCGACAGACGTAGGATTTGCATGCGGTTATCATAATTTGTAGCTCAAATAAGCTCCCTTTAAGCTTGGAACACACAAACGACAAAAGTGTCCCACGCGGCTGTTAGAAGCTGTAATACCTTGAGCTGTAATACAATACAAGGAGAAGGTCTTAGTATAAGATTTTAAATCTCACAGATGTTGATAGAATTCGAGCATTGAAATACTTTTGCGTTCAATTAAAATGGTCCATACTGGTATACTGCCAGAGATCCATAAGGAAATCTTGTGAAGTTAAAATGGGTAGTACTGAATTTTCGACTTTAAATCAAGAAGGTCTAGGAACAATTTGCACACCAGTAGGCATCTGGTAGAATGTGTAAGATGAATTGTATGACTATAAGATTACATTTATGTACTCATTTCTTACGAATAAAATATTATTTATTTACTTATTTAATATCATGCAGTTTCCGTCGTGCGTTCAGTCCGTTTCAGGCTTTAACTGAAACCTTTCTATAAACGATAACACACGTGTGGGAATAAAAATAAATAATCCTGATCCGGTGGCGGAAAATTGTATACCGTTATGATAATATTTTTCCATTAAACTCATTTTTTATATTATTGATCTATCTATCTAGGTACTCAAAATAAAAATAAGTAAATGATAATACTATTTAAAAAAAAACTGTCAAGTGCGAGTCCTATTCGCACTCGAAGGCATACATCATACAAAGAGAAGGGAAGAGTACCTACTATCATAGAAGAAATAATACTTTTAAATTTTTGTAATGTAACCACAAATTCGCGGTTTTCGAAATTTTCCGTTTTTGTGATACCTTCCAAATTTCATGATTCTCGGTCAACGAAAAGTACCCTATAGGTTATGACTCCCTTGACGGGTTTTGCCAGACTCGACAAACAGACAGATAACGAAGTGAATAAGGGTTCCTTTTTTCTCTGGAGACACGGAAGCCCAAAAAGTCCTGGCTCATTGACTGATCATTGTACAGCCGAAACCTAAAAAAATGTCTTTATAAGGTAGACGAGTAATAAGACCGGATTTTTAAATATTCTGATAGGATAGGGAATAAAAATGATTTATATTTACGTCGAGCGAAACCGCGAGTGGTTGTTAGTCCAAAATAAAATTATAGACGTGGTTCAACTTACCTCTCATTTCTATGCTGATGTGTGTTTGAGTACGTATCAAATATGTAGTTGAGCAATGGCGCACTGGACCCAGCTTCCCCTTGCTTGCGTCTCCTCTCCAAAGCCATCGGTTGAAGGCTCGGATACGTCACAGCAGGTTCCATAAAACCATCCATCGTAACGTTCTCGTCCCGTAGCACGTTTACATCCCGCAACACATTCACAACCCGTCTCTTTCTATTTATTATGTCCTTATCTAACATATTTGCCACAATAGCACCGTTATCTAAACTTTTGTACATTACGTCTGTGCGGTTCTCACAACACATTACTTTTGATTTATCTATCTTCTCCGTTGTAGAGAAATGCTTAGGTTCGAAACTATGTAGAACATTGAGGGAGTAATTAAAGTTGGGGTTGGTTTCATTATGTGAGGCGGTAGTAGCGTACAGCATTTGATAGACCTTATTTATCGTTGGCTGGGTTGTTTCATTGGTTTCGCTCGGAATTGTCGAGGTGTCAGCGTCCGTTCCTGTTGGGGGAAAAATGTGTTAATTTATTTCTAAACGGTATTGACCATTCCAAAGGCGTTCTTATCTTAGTTTTTGAAAGAATACAAACGGTTTTTCTTTGAGAAATATATTTCGGTTTACGTTATCTTTAACATTGTAATGAAAATTCATGAGTCAAATTGAGAGTCTTCGGTTTCATTTGCCCATTACCTATGATTCGTATTAAACATCTAAAGACTATGTAAAAATAACGTTATTATAATAATATATGTAAACAGCTCTGATAGCCTAGTGGGTAAGATGTCGATTTACCCTTCGGGAGGTCGGGACTTCGATCCCGGGCACGCATTTCTAACTTTTCACGAAGGAAAACATGGTGAGGAAACTTGCAAGCCTAAGAATTCTCCATAATGTTCTTAAAAGTGTGTGAAGTCTGCCAATCCGCACTTGGCCAGCGTGGCAGACTATGACATAAACTCTGCTCATTCTGAGAGGAGACCTGTGCTCAGTAGGAGGCCGTAATGGGTTGATCATGAGGATGAGAAACGTTGATAATATTATTACTTACTATAAAATATAAGACTTAACCCAGCCATAATAATAATCGATTTTTTTTGCAAGTAGAAAGTGAGAATATAACTATTAGAGATTATGAATAAGTACTCGTAGGTAGCCGGTAGGTGCACCTTGAATGAATAGTTTTTCTAAACTCTTTTAAATTAGAAAACTTAATAGGTACCTCTGTGCCGCCGTTCAAAAACGTTTCTTACAAACTTTTTCCACTTCAAGATGTGTTTCTACTCTATCGAGGAAGTTTTCAAACGTGTTAAAACTTTAAAGAGAATTTGCCGAAAAACTGAACATTGGGGACTTGAAACGAAACCGACCAACATCTTGTTTGTTTTGGATGTTTGGGAGCTTGTTTTTGGCTAACTATTCAAACCTTTTACTGCAGTAGTTTAACTGAGCATTGCAGTCTGTTGAAAATTTAATCAGTACCGATTTTATCTTTACGTAAATGGAATACTAACTTTAAATGTTTGTTAGCTCAACTGGGACATTTTTCTAGATTAAAGAGACACCGTTATATTATTTAAGTAGGTACTTTACTTTAATATTTTAATTGGTGGATAATCCATAGTGACGATATTATTAAAGCCAAAATGGATCCGTCTGCTTGTTATCTTTTCACGGCCATCCTTTTAAACGATTTTGACAGGTACATAGGTAGCTTGTAACCCGAAGACTACTTTTTAACAGGGCTCTCTCCGTCACTCGTTTCATACAATCGTAGTTCCAATTTCATTTGAATATTAAGCAACCAAAGTCCATGAAATTTTGCAGACATATTCTAGAAACTAATATCTGTGTCTGTGGTGTTTTAGATTTTTCTAAAAATATGTAGTTTTAAAATTACAGGTGCTCAAAGATTTGTATGTAAATTTTTAAGACCGCGTAACTTTGAAACCGAATATTTTAACAGAAATCTGGAAAACCACAGACATAGATATTAGTTTCTAGAATATGTCTGCAAAATTTCATAGACTTTGGTTGCTTAATATTCAAATGAAATTGGAACTACGATTGTATGAAACGAGTGACGGAGAGAGCCCTCTTAAGGCTACTTTTTGTATCAGAAAATCAAAGAGTTCCCACGGGATTTTTAGAAACGTAAATACACGTGGATGAATTCGCGGGTATAACCAAGTTACTTTATAAACCCTTTTAATTCTCACGTCATTGATTAATATTAACTATGCCTATTTTTAACCCCCGACCCAAAAAGAGGGGTGTTATAAGTTTGACTGTGTATCTGTGTATCTGTCTGTAGCATGGGAGCTCCTAAACTAATGAGCCGATTTTAATTTAGTTCTTTTTGTTTTGTGAGAGTCAAGGTGGCTTGATCGAGCGTGTTCTTAGCTATAATCCAAAAAAATCGGTTCAGCCGTTTGAAAGTTATCAGCTCTTTTCTAGTTACTATAACCTTCACTTGTAGGGGGTGTTATAAATTTTTAATTTACACTTGTTACTTACTAAGTATTATAACATCTTGGCTAAGTATCACCGAATATAGACGTCATCACCATTTTTTATTGACGGCCTATTATTAAGCACGGGCCTCCTCTCAGATTGAGTTAGACCATAATCAGACTTTATACACGTTTGAGAACATTATGGAGAACTCTCGAGCATGCAGATCTGGGCAGGTTCATCTTTGCAGAATGAGCTTTTAAGGAAAAAATCGTGAACCTGCATGCCTGAGAGTTCGTCATAATGTTTTCGAAAAAGTGTGTGAAGTTTGCAACACTGCACTTGGCCAGCAAGGTAGCCTAAATCCTTCTCATTCTGAGGAGAGATTGGTGCTCAGTAGTGGGCCGTCGATTGGTTGATTTTGGCGACGATGAGGAAGTATAATGTAATAAGGGTAATAAGTTTATTCAAATTGAGTTTTACCTAAGCGCAAGCAAGGGCCGACCTTTGCGGTGTGAATAAATACATATTTATTTAAAACTCTTATATTATTTTTAATGAAAAGCGAATGGATTTAATTAATGTTTTTCGGTGGAGCATTTTTAAGTGCTTGCAACCTAAAAGCAAAGTGGGAGAGAGAATTTAATTTCTTGTTCAAACTGGAAGTATTAAGATGATCGCATACTGGTCGCAAAAGCTGCAAAAGCCGCAAGAAACTTGACGACAAATGCATTGTTAGGGTTCTTTAGTAAAACTAGGACCTATCATAGTTTTATCCCGTCCTTCTATCCGTCTGTTTGCGTATCACAGCCATTTTAAAAGTAAACTATAAGTGTTATATCCAGGGTTCGATCACGGGTACGGACTTCTAACAATAAAATATCACTTGTTTGTACGGCGAAGGAAAACTTGGTGAGTAAAGCTTTATATATGAGTTTTTCCCTAATTTTCTCTAGGTTATGTAACCTATATGCCTCATTAGGCAGGTTTAAAGCAGTGCGTCTTTTTCAGTACCTACTACAAAAAGCACTTTTGCTAACGCGTGCGGTTCTTACGGCACATTGCGGCTGTATTTGCGATCAGCTTGGAAAAGATAAAAAAGAGACAAAAGCAGTCATATCGGGTATACTGCACCTACTCTCAAGATAGATTTCCATCGTTTCAGAAGGTTCCCTTTGAAATTGAGTGCTTCAGAATTAATTAGTTGCAAGTTCTCTGCTCGAATTTTATTTACAAGTTGTTACGTATTGGATTTTTGTTTCCAAGTTTGAAGTTAATTAGCTTTTGCATAATTGGTTTAGTTAGCTCTATACGATGGTACATTATAAATGGATAATACTACCATAATATTACCAAAACCATAACCATAACTATTAACCCAACCTCACATAGGTATAATTGGATCCTATAATAAAATATATAAATGATCTCCCTGACATTATAAAACACGAATGCATACTTTTCGCTGACGATACTACCCTATTAATTAAATCTAAACAACGTCACAATATAAAGAGTGAAGTACAAGGCGCACTAATGGATGTGGTAGACTGGCTTAATATAAATAATTTAAAAGTAAATATATCTAAGACTAATATAATGCAATTTCAAACATATAAAACTAAAACACAAAACCTTGATATTAAATTTAATGATGTGAGAATTGAAGAAGTAGATGACATTGTTTTTTTGGGAATTACTATAGATAAGTATTGTAATTGGAAGGCACATATTCAGAATTTATGCACAAAATTACATAAGTATGTCTATGCTTTGGGTCGTATTCGACAAATAGTTTCAGTTGAGGCATCACTGTTGGCCTACCATGGATATGCCTCATCTTTGTTAAGATATGGAATAATACTTTGGGGAAATTCCACCAATGCACTAGAAGCTTTTAAGGCGCAAAAACGTTGTGTTAGGTCTATTTGTAATGCTGATTTTACTGACAGTTGTAAGCCTTTATTCAAAAAACTTAAAATATTGCCTCTCCCATGTTTATATATTTATGAAGTTTGCATATTTGTCCGTAAATATCCCCAATACTTTAAACTAAAGACAGAAATAAAACCGAGCAGTAGACATAAAAATAAAATTTGTATACCAGCACAACGATTGGCTTTATATACAAAGAATGTGTACTGTGCGGCAATACGTATCCATAACCATCTACCGTCACACAGTTATGCAATGAGCCTTACTTCTTTTAGATGTTATTTATTTAAATTTTTATTAAACAAAGGTTATTATGATGTTAATGAATTTTTGAATGACAAATTTTAAATAGTGAATGCAATAATTAATAATAATTTGACATGTTTGTTACATTAATTAAATTCAATAAATTTTGCACGCCATGCTTGGCAGAATATGCGGTTCCACATAATATTTAAGACCAATGTACTTGTATATTATACCATATTCTAGCAAATAAACACTTCTTATTCTTATTCTTATTCTTATTCTTATAATCTTGAATTTATTAACCTACAAAAAGATTGAATGGGAAAAATATGACCTATTAAGTTATTTTAGGGAAGAATCGTAATACCGCTATTACAAAAGTCTTTCAATATATTATTATAACTACAATAACAATCTAAACTCAGCTTTATATACTTAGAAATATTGGTTTTTTGTATATTATAAATATAACGGGAGGACACCCAAGCACACTGCGCGACCTCCTGTGTTGTGGCGTGGTATGCCTTAGTTCGTCGCACACGGCGCTTTGAAATACCAAAGTAAATAAAGCTTAGTTTGAATTGTTTTAAAAAAAGACCAGTGTGCGTTGCGCTTAAACCTTTAATAAGGTACCTTTGCACGGAAGTGCGGCGAGCGCAGCTAGTAAAAGCGCCGCGGCAGCCGGCGCGCACATCGCTCTTACATCCTCGATGACACTGCAACAAAAGAGAGATTTTCCTCAGTAAAAAAAAGAAAAGACAGAGTTTAGAACAATAATATTAATAAAGAAACCTGTTACCGTTATACAGAAATATATTAAAATTTTGAAAAAAAAAGGTTATTTAAGCTACCTCCTGAACATGAATGTGAGATTTAAAAAAAAATTAGGTGAACCGCTTGTGTGATACCTCGTTAAATAGATATTATAAATAATTTTAAGGTTTCTTAGACAGTTTTGAAGAAGAAAACTAGTTTTGATAATGACCGTCAAAATTTTTAGCAACTGGTATTAGTACGGAACTCTACCTCATGCATCTTCGCTTCCGACACTTTAACATTCTCTCTATACAGTTGGTTCACGTTCAGTTGCATGGAAGAAAATCATAAAGATATCAGTTGATAACTATGAAATGCTTTGTTGGTGCCTCTTGCGGCATTTGCTGTTCGTTTCGTAGTACGCGAATATGTTTATAATAGTAATCGCATGCTAGGATGTTTGTCCTAGGGACGTGAACCCTTCCAAGATAAAATATAATGAAAGATGTTATAATATACTAGAAAATACACCGGTCTTTGTCTGTCTATCGGAATAGCTATTAGGGACAAAAAATCATAAATTAGCAATCATCGCCGAGACGGCTAAATTAAAACACAAAATTCAATTGTTCCAGGTTTTTCATTCCCGTTATGTCAATATCCATTAAAAGTCCACCTTAATTTAATATACCGAAAACAGTAGGAATATTAATTAAAAAATTTGCGCTCCAATTCTGGAGGTTATACAATTTAATTTGTGGTTTTCGTTATAAGTGAATATTGAGTTCGCCATCGAAATAATTTAATGAGTGGAAGTTTTTAATTTAATTATTTACTTACTCGCTGGTTTAGATGGCAACAAATAAATCTTTAGATGGCATTAAAGCTTCATTTACGCCAGAGTGACATAGTGCGACATTACGGCATGCCATAGGGCTGCATGGTACAATAATAATTTAAAATGTACCAAAAATCATTGCAGACTGCTGTTATACCATAGTATTCAAGTTCTACAACACGATGTTGTTAAATTAAGCATTCCAACGTTTTTTATGCCATAGCAACAACATGCGACAATACGGCATTCTACAAATGGAAACATTATTTCAGGGACACAGCATTCAGCAGTCAATTTTATGCCGAGATAAAGATTTGAATAAAAATATTACGGACAGTCTGCCGACGATTCTTGCTACATTTTAAATTATCGTAGCATGCAGCTCTATGGCATGCCTCGATGTCGCACTGTGATACTCTGGTGTAAAACGACTCGTAAATTAATTAAACCAGAATATCATTATCGCCAGCGTCCCCTTTGGAGCCCACAGACATAACCATAGAGCGAACAGTATATTTAGTAATCTAGTTGAACAGTGGACTGTTCGAATTTCAATTCACTGCTAGCCCTATGTGAGCTATTGAGGCTATTTGGATTTACATAGACAAGTGTAAATTAAAAATTATAACACCCCCGACAAGTGAAGGTTACAGTAACTAGAAAAGAGCTAATAACTTTCAAACGGCTGAACCAATTTTCTTGGATTATAGCTAAGAACACTCTCGATCAAGCCACCTTTCAAACAAAAAAAACGAAATTAAAATCGGTTCATTCGTTTAGGCGCTACGATGCCACAGACAGATACACAGATACACAGACACACAGACACAGATACACACGTCAAACTTATAACACCCCTCTTTTTGGGTCGGGGGTTAAAAAAGCGACGCAAGTTTTGACAGTAAATTTTTGGAACCTATAAAAGGTTTCCAGTAGAAAAAGGTAGGTATTTAGGTCTACGCGGCCGCACCTGTCGCCGTTGGCGCGAACCTTCGCCCGCTCTACAAATAAAAGTAAAATTTTATCGGAAAACCTTTTCTCCAGCACTAAAAGTGTCATTTTGAAAATATAACGACAGAGAATGTATGTGTTACAAACTGTGGTTTCAGAAACGCATTTTCATGAAAAATATTATTGGAAAGTGCTTGCTGATTTGTAAAAAATCAATATAAAAATGCTTTGTTAGCTATGATATTTTATTCTACAAAAAACTTAATTACACACACAACACAAGAAATTAAAATAATAAACATGATACCTACCTACACGGAAACGCTAAACTCAACAAGAAGCTGAATTATCCAATTAACCGAATTTTATTAATTTGTGTTTGCCGAAAATGAATTATAAAATTATTTATTATACCCTTATTTAAAATATTAACCAGCACATATACGGTCTATAAACTTAATTTAAGATTTTTACTTGTTACTTCTTTCTCTTCGTACTTCCACTTAATTCCATTAGGACTCTTCCCAAATCCCTTTGAATTCCGTGCCATAATAAGGGCTTATTACAACGTAAGAAGCTTTCAAGATAAAAGCCTACATTTTTAATTCTAAAAAATATTTTTACATTCCAAGGTAAATAGGTACCTATGGCAATTTTTTTTTAAGAATACCTTCTTCAGGTGCTTCTCTTCGAAAGAAGCGATTCTTTACACTTTAGAGATTGCTTGAGAATAACTAAGAAATTTTTCGGACAAAAATAACGTCCATACGTCACTTCCATCATATTAATTTATCGAGGTGGTATCAATTAATTAGTACCATAGATTAAAAGTTCTATTTTACCTACTTTATGATACTAGAGAAATTTTCAAAAATGGAATCCTACGCGCGTTTAGTTTTACTGTAACTGCGCCATTTCGCGTAGGTAATTGCTAACGGGATGATTAACTAACTCATTGATCAACACTAAATAATAGCCATCAAGATCATTTGACATTGGTTAGCTCTACACTGCTGCTCCACTTAGCGAAATTTAAATAATGTTTCGTAGAAAACCTTTAATGGATTAAAAATAAATGTCAGATGTACTCGGAGGCTAGGTACAATTCAGTCTTGACTACTGAGTTAGCGAATCAATCTTCAAGTGAGATAAAAAGAAAATTGGGTCCCCATATACCTACCTACCTTTTTAGGCAATAGTTTTGATCGATCAATAATATGAATTTGATGCTCCTTGTTTGCGAACCTGTATAAGAACCACTTAGGCCCACTAAAGTCAACTGATGCCGGTTTCAATACACATCAAATATCACTTTCAGTTTCCTACTAAGTTTGTTGTTTAGGCTTTTTACGAGCCTTAATTAAATAGTAAAGGAAGCCTTTTGGAGCGTTACCATATAAGATCCTACACTTTTCTGAGCCACCTTCTACCCACCACCTTCTTAAGGTCGTTCCATACTGCGCTTGCCGGTACGCATTGCGGTATACTCCGCAGAACGTGTAGACTCTACCGGCCCACGCTTTTGCGACAACATTGCCTGCCCAGTGGCCATTGACACTTCCATATAATATAACGCAAATTATAATAATTTTATTTGAAATACGTACAAATTATTATCTTTGTATGTACCCGTATTGTTATAATATGTTCCTACCTATCACATCGGGGATATCCGGCTTTACCTATAATCAAAATGTATGCTAAGCCATCATACGTGCCGACAAAAGACGCAGATACGAAAAGTCAACAGAGTAACTTTACCACAGGTAATATATTCATGTTAAGTAAGCACTGGAGTTACCAACTCCTAACTAGGCGGGGAAGTATAACGTCACCGATCTCCTAAAAAGTAATTTAAGGCAAAGTTCAACAAAACCGATTTAATTAGAAATCTGCCGCGTCACACAATCAAAGTTTCGTACCGAAAAGCTTTAAGGCTTTATCATTGAAATAGGAAAGACGTGATTCCTCTACTCTAATTGGATGGTTCTCAATGGCGTGTTCGTACCTACCTAAGTTACAGATAAAACACCATTGCCAAAGCTGTCGTTTGTTTATTTGAATGTAGACTTTTTGAAGACTATTCTGTAACTCTACGTGCCTTGGATTGGTTGATAAAAGTTGGTTCCCTTTTTAGGAGAAGGTTCTCAATTCAGCGCTTTTTTTAACAAGTACAGTAATAAACACTTAGTGCGTGTGCAGTTTGTAAGCATTTTCTAGACAACCTCAAAATCTTTTTATGGGATGTTACTTTCTGGCCTTAAGCGAGTAAAATGAATCTTTTGTCTGAATGTCTGTTTGTGACAGCCATTTTAATATTTCACCCACTCAGAAACTATTTTAATATTTAAATCTTCTCCCAATTTATGTAGCTCTATTTAAAGCTCCTACCTAATTTTGAAAGTTCATTTAGAAAAGTCATTTTATCTTTGTGAATGATTGATTATTTCTATTTGAACCAGTAAAGTTAGTTCTGTAAGGTACGTAAAACCGGAATTTGATGAGAGGGCGTGGTAACCTCACTCTCAGTTGAGTTAGGGAATATTCTAGGTATTCTGAGCAATTCCAAGGAAGGTTATTCGTCGAAACTTATACAAATGCCGAAGTGATAACTTGGTATAACCTTTTGTGTTGACATTTCAAATTACCTACCAAAATGTTACAGCTTTACAATGCGCAAGAATATAGTCGTAAGATAAACATTCACAAGCGCGTAATCATGAAGCGTAAAGGTCGTTTTACCCGGAGCAACAACGTGCAACAATCCGGCATGCCACAAACGAAAGCATGCGACAGTCTTTTTTATGCCAAGATAACATCGTTCTGTAGGATTGTAATTTTACGATTTGACAGTATACCAACAAATCTTGTTACTCTGTAACCATGCAAATCTGAGGCATGCTGCAATGTCGCACTATGTTACTGAATCGAAAATTAAGTATCACAATGTTTTTGGCTAGTGATTTTGTCTTTACAGCAGTTGAACTCTGATTTTTTTAAAGCTTAGCCATTTATCGAATGGGATGGAAGCGGGTCTAGCGTCTGAAATCAAGCACTGCGTTTTATAGCTACCGTAGAGGAGTTTAAGAAAAGAAGAATAAGTTTAAGAAGATAATTTTAACGTTATGGCAGCTAAAGATACTAAAATCTCTATTATTCTGAGTGAGCTAATTACAATGTGCAGGTCTCATAATAATCAATGCAATATACCTCTCACGCGACTTCCACAAGGCGTTGTTGATAAAAAAGCCGTATCAAAAATTGTCGCACTGCACAAGTTCTGTTTTTGACAAATATTTTGTCGCGTTACAGCTTGGGGTCTTGTGAAACTTAAGTAGTTAGTAACTTACTGTGACTTTGTTAGCATAAAACTTAAGAGCCAATATAAGTTGATCCTCAGAAGTTCAGAACCCGGATCGTACATTAAAAACTTTCTTTTAACATTTTACTCTGGCATCGCACTTCATGTGATTATTTAAGATGTGTTAGAATAGAATGCATTTTCCTGATACGCTAGCATTGTATTACAAATTACAATAGCTTTTGTAACATAATGTTGTTTTATAAGAAGAGTAAGTAAGCGTAAGTTCTGAGTATTTTGCCGATTTTTTCATCAGATTCCGCTTTCTAAATTAAGTCAGAGGTTGTCTCAGAGTCTATAGAGTTGTTGCCAGGAATAGATGCATGAATTTTGCATGTACAAAGGTAAAACTTTCCCTTACTTGAGAAAAGTCTGCACCTACGTTTTATATAGGTATGAAATACAGAAAAATTCCTCGTACAAATATTATGTCAAACTGTAATTTATGTTTTTCGGAGAAAAACGATACATTTGTCCTTACATTTTGCGAATACCGTAACATCCATAAATTCGTGGATGTAGGCTTAGTTTAGAGTAACCTGCTCTTATCCTTTTTCGTCACGTACCGATATTGTAATATATAACTTGATGTACTGTTGGAAACACTAAAAGCAACGTGACATTTGTGCAAAAATAGCTGACGAACTGGCGTAGTAGTACAGTTCGCGGCAGTTAGGAAACTTTTTAACAAAACGTCGAGGCTTCACCTGCACTGGCAGGCATCAACAAGTGTAAATTTAAAATTTATAACACCCCCGACAAGTGAAGGTTACAGTAACTAGAAAAGAGCTGTTAACTTTCAAACGGCTGAACCGATTTTCTTGAATTATAGCTAAGATCACAAAAAAAACTAAATTAAAATCGGTTCATTTGTTTAGGAGCTACGATGCCACAGACAGATACACAGATACACACGTCAAACTTATAACACAACAATATATATAAAAAATAATATATTGACGGCACACTGAAATGGATATAATATACAAGTAGGAACGCTGGAAGAGGTGTGCCACACAAAATTACAGTTATTTTTTGTCGGTACCGGTTCGAAGCACACTAATTCATTAAAATTGATATTTGTGTCAAATGGTCTTCGTATTGGCACTATGTTGACAGATTTCTCAACGCTAACATTTAGTGCCGAGTATGTACGCTTACATATTACATGACGCTGACTACTGCTATTAATACTAAAATGGCGTATATCAAGTTGCTTTAAAAACAGATCGGCAGTCGCATATCCAGCAAACTTTTATTAATAGAGGTCAGTGTTACGTATTATTATTCAAAAATGTCAAGACCTGTTATATAATCCACCATTATAATCAGGTTATAATAAAGGAAAATGTCGAAAATAATCACGTTAATTGACACACGCCATTAGCGACCTCCGACGGCTGGATTAAAAATACCAAAAATAATCTTTCATTCACAAATGTCAATATTAATTAATACGCTACCAATTAACTTGCTATTCTGAAACAAAAATTAATATTTTCAAATTTAAGTTCGGTTCAGACATCAACATCAAATGGACTAAGAGGCAGCGAGGACCAGACCTTCGTTATTTTATAAAAGCTGAAAGTTTCTCTGCGTATTGTCCCCAACACAGGGAAGAACTACGCGACTACGAAGTTTGGATCATGGTTCCTTTGGAAGATAACAGGTAAAAAGGGTGTAAAAATAACTTTTAAACTTTAAGGGTGTCTGGCAAGGGGTTACTACGACTCTAAGTGTCTGGCAATGCATGACGTGTTTTAGGTTTTAAGAGGTTAGGTTTTCTAATACTATTCCGAATAAAATATAAAAAAATTACACTTAATAGGTACTCTGACTTAAAATTGGAGCCTAGAGTTTGAATAAAAGTATGCTGTGTTTCAATATTTTAACACATTCAAATAATATAATATACCATTTCTAGATTTTTTATTTATAGTTTCGAAAGGTAATGAGGATTGAAATATGAAATGAAGTAGGTACTTAATATTTTTTTTACCAAAAGGGTTGTTTTTCAACACGTACCTATGGAGGTACTTATTTCTCACAAAGAACCAATCAATATAAACAAAGAGTATCAAAATGTGTCGTATAAATTGTTAAAATCTATAAATAAAGGACCTCCTCCGCGTTTTCAAAATCAAATTCAATACACGTGTAACCAACAATATTATGTATAACCAAAATGCCAAAAATATATTAATTTCCCATCTTGTCCAAAACAGAAATAGCAGTAATTGAACTGCTATTGTTAAATATTAAATAATTACTACATTAAAACTCAACATTAATTTGATATTTTGTAATAAGCAGGAATCATAAAATTCAGAATAAGTAGAAGTGATAAAGGAACCTACGTTCAGATGTCTAGTGAAACATCAGTGCAGACTATTTTCAGTTTAATTTGCCGCTGAAGCAGACGTGTTCTGGAGTGGAAACCGCGTACCAGCAAGCGCAGTATGGAACGATCTCTAACCCGCTGGACTAACGACCTTAAGAAGGTTGCGGGAAGTGGGTGAATGAGAAAGGTGGTCGAGGACCATATTGTGTGGTGGAGCGCTCCCGGGAAGGCCTATTCCAGCAGTGGACGCGAACAGGCTGATTGATTGATTGACAGTTTAATTTGTGTCGTTTTGAATATCTGAGTGCTTGATTGATACGTGCTTTCGACTTATCTTGCTAAAAGTCATCGATAGTGGTAATTTCTATTAAACCATAAATAGAACTCTGTGGTAGGAATATTAATTGAAAATTACCTCCAATTTTGGTATTAATTGTACAACGATTATCACATTATTAACGGATGTTGATTTTTTCATCAAAAGTCATTAACAGGAATGGAATGAATTTGTTTTTGATTCAGAAATTACTTTCATTAGGCTCATAATTAACTGGTACTGAACTTCATTCGCAAAATCCATAGGTATCCATGCGAAAATTCACGCCGATCCGTTGCATTGCTCTGTTGCGGCGTGATTGAAGAACCAACAATGATTTGTGAACAGACAAAACACACTTTCGCTTAATATGGGAAGTGATGATTGGATAACAAGGGTAAATTAAAAATTCATAATACCCTCGACAAGTGCAGGTTCCAGTAACTAGAAAAGAGCTGATAACTCTTAAACTTTAATTACCTATAGCTAAGAACACTCTCGATCAATTAAAAAAAAAACTAAATTAAAATCGGTTCATTCGTTTAGGCGCTACGATGCCACAGACAGATACACAGATACACACATCAAACTTATAACACCCCTCTTTTTGGGTCGGGGGTTAAAAAATACGATTTATTTGACGAACAGATGACAAAGACAGACCCTTTATGCGATCTGACGTATTGTTAAAATATGTATTTTGACAACAGACACGAAGCTCGTGTTAATTTGGTTGGTTGAAAAATAAATAGATGTTGTACTCTACGCTCTATAATAAACTAGATTCAGTTATTTCCGAGCGTAAATACAATTATATATAAGTATTTCTTATATTTTATAAGAGGAATTATTTTTAATAACGGTCTAATTAATACACTGTTTACAGCTTTGTCCCGTGCAAAATATTACTGAATGCTGGAACTGTTTGGAATGAAGATTTTTATTTCATTTTCGGTTTATTTCATTAATTCTATTCATTATTCCCCGTAAGGGTCTTATTTCGGTATTTTGTCTCTCAAAGTAAAAATAAAATGCCGCCGAAATATCTCTTCATTTGAAAAAGATTTGAAAGTGCTTTATGAACCATTTCGAGGTTTTTATAATTCGTTTTTCTTTCGCTTTTCTGCCCTCTGGTTTTTTTTTCTTGTTTCAAGTAAGTAAAGCACTAAATACGATTTGAAATAAATCGCAGCTCATTTGGATTTCTCAAAATGTTATTTCAAAGAGATTTTAAATACATAGGCAGGCATAAAGGTGTTTTTAGGGTTCCATACCTCAAAAGGAACAACGGAACCCTTATAGGATCACTTCGTTGTCTGTCTGTCTGTCTGTCCGTCCGTCGTCCATCCATCCGTAAGTCCGGCCGTCCGTCCGTGGGTCCGTCCGTCGAGAAACCGCTGAGTATATTTTGCTTATCAACAATCCAAACCTACCATTATGTGATTAATGAAAGGAGCTACCATCTTCAGAAATAGATTTTTTATTCATTAAAACTCGGAAGTGGTGGGTCTATATAAAATTTTGTCTCTACTTTGTCATTTATTACTCCTTTGTGCACACCATTTTGCTTTATTATTACTAAGGAAACGTGCCAACCCCGTGTTTTAATCAACCCATTTTAGCTCTATCAATTTGTATCAGTTACTACCTCACCACTATGAAAGCCGTGACAGAACTCCATTAACAATAATAAAATGTCTATGTCCATCCATTTAAAATACAGTATTAGTTGGCAATATAAAATTATATTAAAAGTATTCCCATTTCCTTCAAGAATACATAGACCTCATTATCTGGAATTGCGGCAGTAGGTACCTATAACCTCAAAACGACTCTTTATTAGGGTGCGTTTTCAATAAAGCGATGACTACTTAATAGCCTAGTATGTACCTACATAATAGACTTATTGAACCAGATTAATTTGAAATCCACCTTTTAGTGTAAACAATACTAACCACAGAGATATTCGTATTGGAACATTCGTCCAAATACAATAATAAAGTATATTATAACAGTAAGTATAAGGTCTAAGTACAGAATTGCGTGGGACGGAGTTAAACAGTCGATCTCATCTCATAGAACTCAAGCATGCAGGTTTCCTCACGATGTTGCCCTTCACAGTTAAAGCAGGTGATATTTAATTGCTTAAATCCCATATAATTTCGATAGAGGTGCATGGCCGGGATCGAACCCCCTGATCCGCCAAGTAGAAGGCGGACATTTTAACAACTAGGTTATCATCACCGCTTTTTGCATGAACAGCCAGCTTCATTGTAAACACACCCCAGAGCGATATTGGCGCGTCTACGTGCCTATGTTACCGTAACGCTCATTATGACGACTATTATTGCCATCTCAGTATTCTATAGACGCCTTGGCACCGCGTTCGCACGTCTCGTGGCCCGTACGTAGGCATCTAATCACGCGAAATGGCGTAATCGTCTACGTTGATGTTATGTATTAAAATTTAAAGGCAATTCTGCGACGTAACGAAGCGGCGAACGTGACTTGCAGGTGGGCGTATAACGTGTGTGATGGATATAAACCTTAATTCCTTTTAATTGTGAAATTATATGCTTTATAAACGCCTTATAACGACATTTTTGGGCGCAGTCGAGGCACGTTTTAAAAACGTGCGAGCGGCGGCTAATAATACTTAATTGGGTAGTTGATGGCAATAATATCTGTACTTCCATATTATATGCTTAAATATACTTACTATAATATACTATATTGTACCTATTACATATCCAAAGCGATATTAGCTTTAGCTAACTAAACTTCGTTTTATAAAAGCTCGTTAATTAATAACGGCAACGAAGTTAAGAACGTGACTTTCAGGCACTGTGGATGAATATCAATTTTATTTGCACTTAAATAAATTATAACTTTATTTACTTACTTCATTATTTGTGTTACGTTCACTCGACAATATTAATAGACAGGAAACGGGTTGCCATTTTTTGAAACATGCCTGTAGGTGTCGTTTTGTGCGTAGGTAAATACCGCACCACTATCTATGCAGTAGGTAGGTATGTGTCGCTACGCGAATGCATGTCTTCTGTGTGACTTTGTCTTCACTTTTTGAATAAAATACGAATATATAACTGTTTTTTTTTAATATCTTTCCGTTCACATAGTTAATAAATGACTCATTAATTTATGTTTAAGGACTGCATGGCAATATCTCAGGATCAGATGCTCAAGAATATCGCAGGAACATTAAGTTATCGTGTTGGGATAAAAGTCAATAAGGTTTTCCGTGGAAAATTCCGTTGAAACTAGTTTGCCGGGATAAAAAGTAATCTATGTTACTTTGTAAGTTATAAGCATGCAAAAAATTCACGTCGCTCACTAACTCACTCACTGAACAAATCAAACTGCTGGGTCTAGTAACTTGAGATTTATCATGTACGTTCTCAGGTTCTATAACTTAAAACCCTCACTAAGAAAGGATTTTCAGAAACATCCGAGCGAAGCTAGTGAGGATCAGTTAACAGGGCTCTCTCCGTCACTTACTCTATAATAGTTACTACATACATAGTTTATAGAATATGTCTTATTTCATGGACTTTGGTTGCTTAATATTCAAATGAAATTGGAACTACGTTTATATGGAGCGAGTGACGGAGAGACCCCTCTCAAATGAAAAGGTAAAACAAACTTGAACATTTTATATAGGTAGGTACCTATTAGGTACTCTTTCATATGTATATCTTTTTAGAGTGGCACACCTCGCTCTATCACTCGAGTTTCGATAGGATGAGTGTCTCGTGAAGCCGGTTCTATAGGTAAGGAGTAAAAAGGGTCAAGCACTCTTGACGTGGCGGGCCTCCTGTAGTGGGCAATATTGAGAGGTTATTGTTAAAATTACAGGCCAAAGCTACGTTAGAAAAAAGCGGTTTTGAAGTTCAGCCCTGGCCAATTAATGGGTATATTTTTCAAAAGATTTTCATTAATTTTGTCGGGGCCAAAGCCCACATAAAACGTCTAGAAAAGTTATAAATGGCACTTCAAAGTTTCTTATGGCGAACTTACATACCATACTTTTTGATAAATAAATTTTCATTTTATTTTCATTTCATTTTCATTCCATTTTCATTCCATTTTCTTTTTCTTTTTCTTTTTCTTTTTCTTTTTCTTTTTCTTTTTCTTTTTCTTTTTCTTTTTCTTTTTATTTTTCTTTTTCTTTTTCTTTTTCTTTTTCTTTTTCTTTTTCTTTTTCTTTTTCTTTTTCTTTTTCTTTTTCTTTTTCTTTTTCTTTTCTTTTTCTTTTTCTTTTCATTTTCATTTTCATTTCATTTCATTTTCACATCATTTTCATTTCATTTTCATTTCATTTCATTTCATAACAAATTATTTCTAAATACATGGAGATGTGGGTAGGTATTTAGCAATATTCCGATTAATATTGGTGCAAAGAGAAAATTTGCGGCGACCCCCAAGCCAGTTGCAAGTTGCAACTATGTAGATAAAGCTGGCCAACGATGCGATGGTGCCATACACCTTCTAAGTTAGACTTTATTTAGGTCTCCGATCTTATTAGAGATCGCAGACAAAGAACTCTTGTCATAAGATTTTAAAAAAGCCGGCCAAGGACGAGTCGGACTGGCACACGAAGGGTTGCTTATATGATGATATGTGATTACAGATTGGATGGATTATATGATGGATGGATAAATTATATGATGGTATATGATGGTGAATTTCAAAATGGCTGACTTGCATTTTGAAACTTGACCTCGTGACTTTAACTGTTAGTCGCGAGCCTATTGTTTGTAAGCGTGCACTATTTTGGGCGTTTAAATGTAAAATTCATGTTTTTTCTTTTTTTGACTGTATCAAAAGAAAAAGATGCAGATATACTCTAAATTTAATTTAGAGAAAGACAACAGAATCGGCGCTATTTTCTGCTTAACTCAAAAACAGTTTGCAATTGTTATTTCTAAATGTGTCTGTTGTTTTGCTGAAACGGGAACTCTCAAGATTAGATTCGTGAAGTGTCGGTTAGCTGAGCTAAGCTCACTAGAAATTCAATTCTTGGTGCTATTCCGAGAGTGTACCATTTAGCACACTTCCGCTAGATCTCTAGTTCATATTCATAAGTGCTGAATTAAACATGGGCCTCATGTTCAAGACTCCTGCCTTATCTTGTTAGGATAGTCAGCTTTGGTCTTGCATTTGTTTCTTTACTTACCAAATCTTACTTATATTTAACAATGTTTGTCTATCATTTTGTTACTTCGACAAATTTCATTTCCTAACCCGATGGAACCCCTTATTGTTTTTCGGGGTAAACCTCTCCTGCATGTTAAGCTGGAGTATCAGCCCAATTAATTTAAACCCAACCCCATCATCCCGGATCCCGAAACTAGCCTGGTTTACATAGACTAAATACGTGAGTAAAGCCGTAACAACCTATACTTTTAATGGAAATCAGTTTAAATTTAAAAAAAAAATTATGTAGTTTTGGTACCGATAATAACGCTTTCTTCTATCAAAATTTTCAATATTATATTTAACGTGCAGAAATCATCCATTTACAGTTTTATTTCAAGCACGGATCGATAAAAATATACCTAGATATTTTAATTCTGTTAGATTTCCACCCATTTTGACCATCATTCTATCGTAAAGATTAGTTCCACGGCTGAGCCGTGAAAAAACGTCATACAGACGCACCTTCGCATTTATACTATTAATATGTATGTGTGGATATAGATAAAATTATTACAAACGTTTTGCTAACTTGAAAACAAATTATATAGGTCACTCTAACATAATGTACAGAGGTATTCGCAAGCTGGATTCTCTTGGCTCTGTGACAGCGGGATAAGCCTGCGTTGGAACTGAGACGGTACGTTCAAAGTATGTAATGGCTTTCAGAACTTTCTAGAGCATTCCTTTTAGTTCTTAAACATAGAAAACAGTATAAAAATAATAGAACTATCCAAGGGATCGAATTTATACCTGAGATTAAAGATACACATTATTGAGTTTCTCTTTAAAGTAATATTCGAAACAAGAAAATTCGTAGGAGAAAGGAGAAGGCGGCAAGCGGATGGATGAGGAAGGCAGAAGACCATCGAATCAAATGTATGGACTTTAGGCTGGTCATTGACGAGTCTTTCAGTGAGTGAGTCAAGACTATTCTTTTATTGCAGGTATGCGATAATATTAGGTACAACGTCATTTGTCAAAACTTATTCTTATGAGATAGATTTTTCAAATCGTGTGCATTTAGGAGCGTTCTTGACTAGATTTTTAAACTTACAAGATATTTCTGTAAAGGTAGAGGTTAAAACGGTACGCTTTTGTTCAAGCTTTATCGAACAGATTTAAAATCCCGGGCCGGAGTTCGAGGAAAAAACCTCAAAATGAAGTAAATCCTTTCTGCTCGTGAAACCATTTTCAGCTCTCGATTATTTATTCAAATACGTAAATTGGTTCTTTCTGTCCGATGTCGCGTCAACGGATTGGTTCGTTACGTTATTTTCAATACTTTCTTACTTTTTCTATACAGAAAAAAATGCACTGTGTGTGTCTGTTTTGTGACCATAAGTGAGTTATCATCACATTTTCAGCTTGTAGATGATATTTACTGAACATAGGCCTATTTTCAATCCTTTTTCACTTTTGTCCTCCGCGGACAATAATCACTCGTCTGCGCCGGCCCTTATTCTTCAGAAAAACTTTTAAGTCTGATATCAAAATACGAGTAAATCCAATTCGCAGCCAAAGTCACAGATATTTGTCAGTGATAAGAGTTACCTAACGATAAAACGCGCATTGAATTTGCAAGGTAAACCCATTAACGATTCTTGTTACGCTAAGAGCTATGGCGTGTTACATTTTGTTTACTCTGCGCCTGTTTCCCGTAAATAGGTACTTAAGTACGGTATATGACCCGATTCAAAATGATGGAATGTTGTATGAAGCACTAAGCTACCTGGTTAGGTGGAATTACCTACTTAAATATGACGATTTTAGGTGCGTAGACCTTCTAAAAGAGTTATTGGCATATAATTTTTTATTGGACATGAAACACACATGGAATGAGTGCGCCGCTCCGCCATCGCCAGGCTCTGTCAGTCCGAATAAAGACCCTGGGGTCCCAAGTTCGGCAGGAATTTGGAATTTTATAATTTCTGAATCTCTCTGGTTTGGTGGGAGGCTGCGGCCGTGGCTAGTTACCACCCTACCGGTAAAGCCGTGCCGCCAAGCGATTTAGCGATTTGGCAGGTATGGGTTTAATAAAAACTGCCATACCCCTTTCAGGTTAGCCCGCTTCCATCTTAGACTGGATAATCACTTACCATCAGGTGAGATTGCAGTCAAGGGCTAACTTGTATAAGAATAAAAATAACAAAAGGCCTTTATAGCGCCTTAAAAACTAATTGGTTCATGAAGAGGTCAAGCTAGAAGATTGATACAGTAGAGTGCTATAAAAGTTAGTAATAGGGTCTTTTATTAAACCTCTGGAGATGACCGTAGTCGGATTAGTCAGTATGAAGGGTACTATACTAAGATAAGTCGCCGTTATTAAAGCTCGATTGTAGAATAAGATTTTTAATAAAGTCCAGGGATTATATGAGGATGCAATTTATTTTGTACTGCACCATTTTTAGGGATGAAATTTTCACAGAATGCGTATTTTTATTGGCGCTTTAAGAACAAATAATTAAACATCAAGGTACCATGAGACCCTGTAGTATACCGCAATGTCTTCTTCATGAATCTATAAAACCGACCAAGTGCGAGTCAGACTCGCGCACCGAGGGTTCCGTCCTCAGGTGTTTTTTTCGACATTTTGCACGATAAATCAAAAAATATTTAATTATACATAAAAATAAGTAAAAATCTGTTTAAGAATGTACAAGTAAAGCCCTTTCATATGATACCCCACTTGGTATAGTTATCTTACTTTGAAAATTGAAACACATTTTAATTTTTTTTTAATGATGTAACCACATATTCACGGTATTCGAATTTTTCCCGATGTACTACAAAAATTTTATGATTCTAGGTCAACGGGAAGTATCTTATAGATTTTATTTCCCTTTAGGGGTCTTGACAGACAGACAGACAACTATATTATGATCCTATCTCCTCTCTGGGCTGGTTTCCGCACTTAAAATTATGATCCTATAAGGGTTCCTTTATTTCTCTGGAGATACGGACCCCTAAAAGTTACAATTTTTAATTAAAATCTATGTTTTATATCAAAATTATTTTTGTTTTAATTTTAGAATAGGTACCCTTTAGATACAGATGTAACCAATTACGCTCGAATAAATAACAAAATGTTTGCTACGTTTTTTGTATGATGAAAAACACAATTTGTCACTGTCAGTCCGAGCCGTGGCAATTTGCGCTAATAAATTCCCACCTCTTAGTAATCAATTCTTTTGATGAATTCGCGATTGAATGGAGGTGTTTTCGTTTGACAAGAATTTTTGTAGAAATTGAAATTTTCCCTATAAAGAACGGAGAAAAATACGGCGTCTTTTTCCCCTTTTATATTATGGTGGCTAGAGCCACCATAATATAAAAGGGGAAAAGGGGATATTTGAAAATAGCGCTATAGATAGCGCTATTTTCAAATATTGTTTTTAATAATAAGAAGTTTATTTCAGACAATACATAGTCTATATATTATGTGTTAGTTACATTATTTACTTAATACTATATTAGTAGCTAAACCTAGTTCAAAGTGTTAATAACGATAACTTAAAAACTATGTTAGTACTTAAAACTATAAAACTACCTTTTACTTTTACTTTTTAATTTTCAGTTCGCTTTACGGCTGGGCAGTCATGGTTTTAAATTTACTTATAAAACTTGGTTTCACCATGTATAATAAACTACTTAAGTCAAGTACTACCAATTTTGAGCGCCTTTGAGTCAATCAACTGTCAAAGTTTGAAAATTTCGCGAGTCGGTGGAAACTTACAAGTAAGGATTGTAGATAATCGGCTTAGCCTTGTTCGTGACTAAGATGGTTTAGATAAACGATAAGTTCCAGCAATTTGGGCTGAATTTTCAATTCAAATTAATATATAATATTATGACATTTTGATTAATAGAAATGGGGACTGAATAAACAAGATACGAACAGCAGTTATATTTTCTCATTAGTATAACTCCTACCATCGGCCCTCTATGAACCTACAATATTAAGTACTATATACATGGGTCATTCTGAACAAAAATTGTATTCTGTGATGCCATCAAAATTAGGTAGATAGGTAAATAGATAAAAAACTTTATTGCACAAAAAAAAACAAGAGAAAAAAACACAAAGAAACGACGCCGACGCGACATCTAACCATAGTTAAATATCATCGCTAAGAGTTTTAGTTAAGTCTATATATTTATTAAACTCTTTGAGTTACGCCAATTGAATAATCCGTGACAAATGATAAATAACGTTGTCACGTGGTTGTCACAGTTTTCTGTCATGTAATAACGCGAATTACTCGCTGGTTGATGAATTACACCAGATTACACGGATTTTGTGTGATAAGTTTTGAGTGTATGGGTTTACGTATTTTAAGCATATGAAAAATTGTATTTGTGAAAGGAAATCATAAGCTGTTACAGGCATTAAAACTTTAACTAGAGATTTTGTTTCAAAAAAATCTTTTTGTTTTTCTACACACTTAACCCTAATTATATGAAAGCTAACGAAATAACCGGATGTGAAACAATGGCATTTCCGATTTATCGACGTCAATATGAGGAAAGGAAGAGTGTAAATGAGACTCCATTTCAGCACAGATCGAAATATACAGAAACCATTGTTGCGATATCTAAGGCCATAGTACACACGATAAATAAATAGAACGAAGTTTATTTTAAGCGACAAAGCTTCATTACGTAAAATTGTATAAGTAAAATAGAGTAAACTAAAATTAACTTCAATAAATTGATCATCATTGATTTTTTTATTTATTCAATGACAGCTTAGTGTGATGGTACGGTGTGATCGTCTATACTAGTGGTTAAGATTAGGCATTATGAAGAGATAAATAAGAAATAAACTCAGCTGAATTATAGAAACACCTAGGTATTTAAAGTCATGAGTTATTTACAAGTAATTAATTGGTACAGTACGTTGGGTGAACACGTAGACTTCTCGACCAGCTAACAGGTTTACACGGATTGAATTATAAAAAATTAATGTAAAATTTCAACTCCTCAAAATAGATATAATGAGTGGAGAGATTTGCTAATTTAGAACGTCCTGTTAGTGTGGAAAATCAGTTGATACGTGTATTTGCCTTATTTAGGCCATCGGTTTGAGACCAACCGGCATTCCTCAAGCACGGGGGGAGCCCTACACTGAAATCTCAGTCTTTTAGCATTGTTATCGGGGCACAGCACTTGGACTCTCCTATTTCGCTGCGAAGCGTTTTCAATTTGCCTAGGTACGGAAACCTAGGTTCTTTTCAATGAGCTCTGGGCTCGCCCCAAAACCATGGTATTTTTGTATATTTATATATTTGTTTGATTGATTGTCAATAAATTGGCCAATTTATTAGTTCGGAGAGTCCAGCTGTATAAAGACATGACGTGTTTGCTTTGTGCCGGAATCTCGCTGCTGGTACGTCACCAATCAACCATGTACCATATAATATCAAGCAAAGGAATTACAAAGTACAGCAAAACTAGTATTTTTATCTATTCAAAAACTCGGTGATTCACAAATTCAGCTGGCGTCGGTTTTAACAGATAATGTTACCTAAAATGCTGTTTGGGAAAGATCGGTACACCATAAAAAAAAAGGTACCTACCTGCCTCGCCATCTGTCCTCCGGAGGCAGCGTGTATTCCATTGTCTCGTTCAGGGTATTTTAGTAGGTAGATGAAATTTAGCTGTTACTCGAAAGTATCCTCGACAAGGTCCCTTTAAGGTGTCTTTAGCCTGGGATTCGAACCCAGCCAACCCTATTATCTTTAGTAGTGGAGAGCATTCTTGGTATATTAGTACTAATCGTTTTGTGATAATAAAAGTATAAGGAAAAACCATCGTGAGAATTTCACATAATGGTATAAAATACCATATGATGAAGGTAAACTTGATCGAGAGTTCTCTATGAAGTCCGCGCTCAGTAGTGAGCCGGTGAAAGCTGTTCATGTTGATGAAGACGATGTTTATACCGCGGTAGCTAGTAGTTTATAGCACACCACCTTATTTTAGCTATTGAGTAATTTTTCTACCAAATCTATAATTGTAACGACAAGTGTCATTCCATCAGACTGCATTAGACTGCTAATTCAATTTTATTCCCTATTTAATGCTGAATAAGAGCTAGTATTATAAATAGGTGCACTGCTGAAAAAAAAACCTAACCTAATTTTTACTTAATAATAGGAATTGTGATTGGTAAATAGGTCATATGAGAAAATCTTAATATTGGAGCTCAAGTTAGTTCGATACATGGTTTCTTCGTATCTTTGGCTTTGTTAATATTACAATACGATAGTCTAGCCTCCAAACAAATTGAATCTCCATTATTAAATGTCTAGGAAAATGTATCTAAATATAGCAAATAAAAGATGATAGTTATACCCAAGTGCATTTATTTCTGGTAAATAATTGTTTATTTACTCATACAGTTGAGTATTTAGAAAAAAAGAAGAGAAACTGAATTTATTATTTAGACTGGGAATTAAGTAACTTTATTACATTAATTAATTCCCGGCCGAATATTTGCTTCCTAAGCCATACTAATTATTGAAAGGGAAAAGCAAATATTCAAACAAAAAAACCCTTTCGGCTTTATATAATATTATGTACACCATTTTATCTAAAATACACACATGCCCACATAATCAATAGAGATATTATCTATAATTCTTACTTCTATAATAAAGTAAATTTTAAGGACACACATTATGCGTAAATTATAATATATTCATTATTTATTCTAGATATATTTGAGTCCTAGTTCCACAAAGAGAAATGTCCCATTTCTATAATTTTGGATGCAAATCTAATAGTTATACACAATATTGTAACACCTCCTAATATCCAAATAATAATATCATCTCTAATTTAGTTTGTAAAATAATTCTTTACTCAAGATTTTTGGAACTGATTTTCAAATAATCTAGTTTAAAATTAAATGTAAATTAGTACATCACCATATATCAGCTTCTGCTGGCCCGGATACACACTATTTTATTCTATTTATAATTTTTCTATTATTAACTATACAATTGCAATATATTTCTACACTTAATTAATATTCACTGTTAGGCTCTACTGCACGTTGAGCCAGACCTCAATCGAATGTCCCTCTCGGTCCCCCAGTGTAGACTTAAAACGTCCACACGGATATCTTTTGTTCACGCCCATGATCTGAAATGAAAAAAAAACCAGCGAAATTTCGGTTTCTGATTGGTTCACTCTTGCGCACAGAATTACCCTGGCTGATGGCTAATTGGCTGAAAATAAAATGTATTTCGAACATCCCTTAATGGGCCGTACCTTTTGCTTTCTCACGCTCTTGCCTTGCCTAGACCACTCGCATAACACGTGATTACAATTTTGTACACTTGTAGAGATTTCTAAGTTAAAATTTACGACTTTTATCTAATTTATGACCGACCCTAACGCAATTTAGCTTTAGAGCAATTTATTTTGCCCTTTTGTTTTTTATACTTCCTTTCCTACAATTACTCAGAATCTTAACTAATTTATTTCTTTTCGTGCGAGATTTTTGTTTTTAAGAGCAAGGCTTCAAATTTCCGACAGTCATAAAACCGTATGACGGATGGCAAGGCCATCTCACGCTCCCCCAAAATAGATTTTTAATACACGCAGTAATCCCCTATTTTCATTGCAGCTGTACTAGTCGTTTCAAAATCTATTTTTTTTTTTCTTATCTGTATTCGAGCGCTAGTCTTAAACCTCCCACGCCTATCTATTATACCCTCGGGCATGACCATAACTACTTAACTCAGGTATCTCTTTGTTTAGCGTACCCCAAACTACCTGTTCACTTTGTTTAGTGTACCCCAAACTACCTGTTTTCTGTTCCTTCCAGTACTCTGGTTTTACCTATCTTTCTAGTTATCTACATAGTACCTAAACAAATGAATGGCATTGTAGTTACCCTTAACTTTACTAGTATGAACGTCTATTAATGTATATACATTATTATATGGAACTGCCCCTATTATGTACGGTCCTTCATATAAGCGCATGAATTTTTTTGTCAACTTTTTATCAGCATCTGACTTTGTAAAAGTCTTAAGTTTCACTAAATCTCCGATTTCGAATTGTATTAACTTATGATTTTTGTTATAATGTAATTGCCTACTTTCGGCCGCCTTATCTATGTTTTGTCGCGCCTGCTGTCGAATCTGTTCTAACGGTTCACCCTGTAAGTCTGTCCTCACCGATGAGTCAGTGTTGAAATCAGTCGATAGCAGAGTACGTTTTCCATATATAATCTCGTTTGGCGAATATCCCGTTGTAGTATGTATTACCTGATTGTAACAATCTTCTATATCCGATAATAGATCTACCCATGAACGATGTGATTTGTCGCAATACGTCCTGAATAATCTACCTAACTCTTTATTAACCCTCTCTGTCGAATTTGGCCGCGGATTTCTAACAGATGTGTGCGTTAATTCGATACCTAGTTGGCGAATACCTAACTCGAAAACTTTTGAAGTAAAATTCGCGCCTCTGTCTGAACATAATGTCTTAATTGTGACCTGCTTATGAAACTTTTTTACACAAGTTAAAGTAGCCTTCCCACTAGCCTGGCGTAGTGGGTATAGTCTGATTAACTTACTATAAGCATCTTGCATTACGAATATGTATTTAAAACCAAATCGTCCTGCCGGTAAAGGTCCAAAAATATCGCAAAAAACTCTCTCCCCTATTTCCTTCGCTATTACAGTTTTTATCGGCCCCGTGTGCGTTTCCAAAGCATGCTTTGACTTTTGACATGCCTCGCAAGCTCTTACAACACGACCTATTATACGAGACATATTTGGGAAATAATATTGACGTTTCATCAGAGCATAAACCTTGTATCGCCCGAAATGACCTACTTCTTCATGTATGCTAACTATCAAATCCCTTAGTATGTTCTCGGGAACATATAACCTTAAGATATCCCCTTTTATGTCTCTTCTATAAAGAATCCCTTCTTTAAGCACGTAGTACTTTGATTCAGAAGTGTCTGCTGTTTGCACGCGTCTAATTATCTCACTAACAGTCTTGTCGCGACTTTGATAACTACCTATCTCTCTCCATCGCTCCCGCACTAATCGTCCTAATGATGTTTTAAATAGATTCATTTCAGGCCCCGTGGCCTTGTTAGTTAATACATCAGTGGTCCCCTTTAAGTGTCGAGACAATACGTCTGCTACAATGTTTAGTTTACCTTTCACATGTTCGACTGTGTAATTAAATCGCCCTATATAATGTACCCAACGTATCATCCTAGCGCTCAATAGTTTGCACGTCTGCAAGAAAATCAGACTTTTATGATCAGTCCTAATGACTAAATTCGCTCCTCTCAAATATGTTTCAAACTTTGACAAACTGAAAATGATGGCCCATAGTTCTTGTTCAGTAACTGTCCATTTGCGTTCTGTCTCTGTCAATGCTTTACTACAGAACCCTAATATTTGTTCTTCACCTGCTTCATTCAATTGATAGACATAACCCGAAACCCCCAAATTACTGCTATCGGTTTGTAAATAATAAGTTCCCTTAGGATTTGGGTGTACAAGAAGTATCGTGTCTATAAACAATTTCTTGACCCTTTCAAAACAATCGTTAATTTCCTCTGTCCATGACCATTTCGTATTTTGTTTTAATAGGTCACACAGTGGTTTAACCTCTTCGCTATATTTTGAAATAAATCTTCTGAAATAATTTATTAATCCCAGAAATCCTCGTAATTGTTTTATAGTCCGAGGTATAGGGAAGTCTAATATGGCTTTAACCCGTTCAGGATCCATACGTACCCCGTTAGTATTTACTATGTGTCCTAACAACTTTACCTCTACACATAAGAACCGACACTTCTCTAATCTTCCAGTTAAACCTGCGGTTTCTAATTTATCTAACACTCGATCTAAATGTTCTAAGTGTAACTTTATGTCCCCGGTAGTGAATATGACTATGTCGTCTAAATAGTTTACGCAAAACTCTCGTACTCCTACTAGGATATAATCCATTGCTCTCGAAAACCCTGCTACAGAAGTCTTTAAACCTTGAGGTAAAACATTATAAGTATACGTCTTCCCCATGAACGAGAACCCAGTATACTTCCTAGAATCTTTATGCAAAGGTATTTGAAAATAGGCATTATTCAAATCAATTAAACTGATATAATTTACTCCATGAAAGGATTGTAAAATCTCAGATGTGAGTGGAGGCGCGCCCGCGTCACCTACCATTTTCTTATTCAACTCTCGTGCGTCCAATAAGAGTCTTATTGACCCATCTCGCTTCTTAGTGAAAGTGAGAGGACTACAGTAAGGAGTCGCTTCCTGTCTGATCACGCCTAGTTTTTCTAACTCTTCTAATTCGGTTTTTACCTGTTCTCTATACGCCAAAGGTACCGGATAACTGTGTTTTACAAAAGGTGTTTCGTCTAATAGCTCAATAACGTGTTCGTACTTGTTTGTCAAACCTAAACCTACCGTAAATACCTTACAGTGTTTGTTTAACACAGGTAGTAATAATTCCTTTTGTTCATTACTTAAGTTCGCGTCATCTAATTTTAATCCCTTAAATTTCTCATTATCTAAATTCATGTCTGATACACTTTGTTCCACTGGCCTAGAGTTTTGATTTAATATTAAATTAATCGTGGCTGCGTTCGTCTCTCCCCCTAACCTTTCGATTTTGCAGTCCGAATTCAGCCTAACACAAGACCTAACGCCCATATGTTCAATAGTCAAAGTGTGTTCACCATTACAGTTCACTATTCCTTTTACCCGCTCTAACCAATCGTATCCTAGTATCAATGACCTAGGAAGACGTCGCATAACTAGTACAGGTGCTTCAACTAAAGTACTACCTAACTGAAACTCTATTAGTACTAACCGATTTGTGCTTTCACTTCGCGATCCAAACGCGCCTTGTATTTGAATTGCTGGAATAGCGATCTCTGGCAATGTCCCATGTTCTCTTAGAATAGAGTCGTACAATTCCCTAGTTATTCCACTAATCTGACTTCCCGTATCTATGAGTGCACTCATACTTCTTCCATACAATCTAACACATACTTCAGGTAACCTAGGTAAAGAATAATCAACACTCACATCGGTTTGTTCATCTAACTCATGATACATTGTGTACACATTCAAACCTCTCCTCATACAAGTTTCACAAGTCACGCCTAACTCATTACACTCTGTTACATTTTCAAACTGGTTTTCCAATAAGATTCCTATACTCCTAATTTCAAATTGACTACTATACTCGTTATAATCAACGCCGCCTCTTAATAACCGCTTAAGTCCCTTATCTCCGGTCCCCAAACTCTGTCCTGGCTTCCATCCACTATTAATTAAGATCCTATAGACTACACCTGTCCTTTCGTGATCTGAGGTCTTTCTGACGCCCGTGCCACACAAGACTAACTGACTTGACCTCGTTTGTGTTGGGCATTCTAGTTTTTTGATGAACCCTCCCCCACATTCTTAGACACAGTAAGATCCTCGCCCTCTTTTACGAACGTGATTGCCGGCCTAATTTGTTTAGTTTCGGATACCGTAGGTCTGTTAAAGTTAACCCTAGAACCTAATCGACCACGATAGCCGCGTCCCCTCGTCGAATTTCCCCTAGCTCTCCAACTTCTTGTTGACATTGTTGCTACAATAGGTCGTCTCGATGATGACTCATTGTATCGTCTACCTCTGTAATTATTACTAACAGTACCTCTCGTAATTTGCCTAGGTTTTTCAACAATATTTTGCTCTATGTTTCGAAGAAATTTCGCTCCGTTCATGATGTTAACTTCTTCTGTTCTAGTAAACCATAATCGCTGTATATCTATAGCATAATGTCGCATAATAGAATTGACCAAATCTCTCTCACTAAACGCAATAGTTAATGACTGCATTGATTCTGCTTGCTCAGCAAAATGTTCGGACATCGACATTCCCGAATCGCTTGAATATACCGCATTAATCAATTTATATCTTATAGATTCCTGAATTTGTTCGGTCCAATAATTTCGTCTAAAATCAATCTCGAAGTCAGCGAACGTAGTCCAGCCCTTCGAATACAAGTCCATAACCTTCCGAGCATGCCCCGAGATGCAACCTAACGCTATATCTATTTCGCGATCTAATCCATTTACCGCCCTTATATATTTCTTTAATCGTTTAAGAAAAACGATGGGGTTAGTGAATGGTTTTCCGTCGAAATTTGGTTTAGTTACTGACGGCTGTACAACATATAAATTCCGGGTCTCAGATAATGTACTTGTGCTCGCGGTTTCAAGATTCGACCCCTGCCTATCAGATTTTTCATTTTCATTAATCCCGTTCGACTCGTGTGAAGAGACGCTCGCGATTTCATTTGAACCGGTATTTGAATTTAACTGATGTAATTTTGCTTCGAACTCGGTGATTTTTTTCAAAATCAACTCTAATGTAGCATTCCCTAAGGTCGTTGTTTGCTCGCTCGATTCTACGGTACTAACATCGCTTTGCCCCGCACCTACTTGCTTTGTTCTACGTCCTTTTCTACCTGAAGACATCCTTTTTTTTTTTTCAATTTGACCCTATTTCTTTTACCTACTTTGGTACTGTTTTAAATTTTATTTGAATAACTTTCATAAGTCGCGAAGCCGTATTTTTAATACTAATATAATACTGATACTAATTGCAATCACATGTTTGGGTCTGCTTCGATTATATGTATTCTCAGAGTTTGAAAAAAATTAAGTCTGAGAAATAAGCAAGGAATAATAGCTCGATCTCTGTAGTATCTTCTGAAAACCTGTAAATTTTACATTTATAAGACATACAGCTTATTTCTGCTCTCCTGCTCCCCCTATACATAAATAAATGTAAATGTACAACATATAAATATAAAACAACATGCAGTGTGTCCTTAAAACTTATAATTTATAAATAGCAATGTAAGTTTATAAATTTTTCTCTCTCAAATACCCAATCACAATTTCTACGTTGTGTTATTTTTATGTTAATGTAAATCTAGTCATATCGTTATTTCGAATACGTACATAGATCCCTGGTCACTCGGCATCAAATTTCTGTGATGGTACGGTGTGATCGTCTATACTAGTGGTTAAGATTAGGCATTATGAAGAGATAAATAAGAAATAAACTCAGCTGAATTATAGAAACACCTAGGTATTTAAAGTCATGAGTTATTTACAAGTAATTAATTGGTACAGTACGTTGGGTGAACACGTAGACTTCTCGACCAGCTAACAGGTTTACACGGATTGAATTATAAAAAATTAATGTAAAATTTCAACTCCTCAAAATAGATATAATGAGTGGAGAGATTTGCTAATTTAGAACGTCCTGTTAGTGTGGAAAATCAGTTGATACGTGTATTTGCCTTATTTAGGCCATCGGTTTGAGACCAACCGGCATTCCTCAAGCACGGGGGGAGCCCTACACTGAAATCTCAGTCTTTTAGCATTGTTATCGGGGCACAGCACTTGGACTCTCCTATTTCGCTGCGAAGCGTTTTCAATTTGCCTAGGTACGGAAACCTAGGTTCTTTTCAATGAGCTCTGGGCTCGCCCCAAAACCATGGTATTTTTGTATATTTATATATTTGTTTGATTGATTGTCAATAAATTGGCCAATTTATTAGTTCGGAGAGTCCAGCTGTATAAAGACATGACGTGTTTGCTTTGTGCCGGAATCTCGCTGCTGGTACGTCACCAATCAACCATGTACCATATAATATCAAGCAAAGGAATTACAAAGTACAGCAAAACTAGTATTTTTATCTATTCAAAAACTCGGTGATTCACAAATTCAGCTGGCGTCGGTTTTAACAGATAATGTTACCTAAAATGCTGTTTGGGAAAGATCGGTACACCATAAAAAAAAAGGTACCTACCTGCCTCGCCATCTGTCCTCCGGAGGCAGCGTGTATTCCATTGTCTCGTTCAGGGTATTTTAGTAGGTAGATGAAATTTAGCTGTTACTCGAAAGTATCCTCGACAAGGTCCCTTTAAGGTGTCTTTAGCCTGGGATTCGAACCCAGCCAACCCTATTATCTTTAGTAGTGGAGAGCATTCTTGGTATATTAGTACTAATCGTTTTGTGATAATAAAAGTATAAGGAAAAACCATCGTGAGAATTTCACATAATGGTATAAAATACCATATGATGAAGGTAAACTTGATCGAGAGTTCTCTATGAAGTCCGCGCTCAGTAGTGAGCCGGTGAAAGCTGTTCATGTTGATGAAGACGATGTTTATACCGCGGTAGCTAGTAGTTTATAGCACACCACCTTATTTTAGCTATTGAGTAATTTTTCTACCAAATCTATAATTGTAACGACAAGTGTCATTCCATCAGACTGCATTAGACTGCTAATTCAATTTTATTCCCTATTTAATGCTGAATAAGAGCTAGTATTATAAATAGGTGCACTGCTGAAAAAAAAACCTAACCTAATTTTTACTTAATAATAGGAATTGTGATTGGTAAATAGGTCATATGAGAAAATCTTAATATTGGAGCTCAAGTTAGTTCGATACATGGTTTCTTCGTATCTTTGGCTTTGTTAATATTACAATACGATAGTCTAGCCTCCAAACAAATTGAATCTCCATTATTAAATGTCTAGGAAAATGTATCTAAATATAGCAAATAAAAGATGATAGTTATACCCAAGTGCATTTATTTCTGGTAAATAATTGTTTATTTACTCATACAGTTGAGTATTTAGAAAAAAAGAAGAGAAACTGAATTTATTATTTAGACTGGGAATTAAGTAACTTTATTACATTAATTAATTCCCGGCCGAATATTTGCTTCCTAAGCCATACTAATTATTGAAAGGGAAAAGCAAATATTCAAACAAAAAAACCCTTTCGGCTTTATATAATATTATGTACACCATTTTATCTAAAATACACACATGCCCACATAATCAATAGAGATATTATCTATAATTCTTACTTCTATAATAAAGTAAATTTTAAGGACACACATTATGCGTAAATTATAATATATTCATTATTTATTCTAGATATATTTGAGTCCTAGTTCCACAAAGAGAAATGTCCCATTTCTATAATTTTGGATGCAAATCTAATAGTTATACACAATATTGTAACACCTCCTAATATCCAAATAATAATATCATCTCTAATTTAGTTTGTAAAATAATTCTTTACTCAAGATTTTTGGAACTGATTTTCAAATAATCTAGTTTAAAATTAAATGTAAATTAGTACATCACCATATATCAGCTTCTGCTGGCCCGGATACACACTATTTTATTCTATTTATAATTTTTCTATTATTAACTATACAATTGCAATATATTTCTACACTTAATTAATATTCACTGTTAGGCTCTACTGCACGTTGAGCCAGACCTCAATCGAATGTCCCTCTCGGTCCCCCAGTGTAGACTTAAAACGTCCACACGGATATCTTTTGTTCACGCCCATGATCTGAAATGAAAAAAAAACCAGCGAAATTTCGGTTTCTGATTGGTTCACTCTTGCGCACAGAATTACCCTGGCTGATGGCTAATTGGCTGAAAATAAAATGTATTTCGAACATCCCTTAATGGGCCGTACCTTTTGCTTTCTCACGCTCTTGCCTTGCCTAGACCACTCGCATAACACGTGATTACAATTTTGTACACTTGTAGAGATTTCTAAGTTAAAATTTACGACTTTTATCTAATTTATGACCGACCCTAACGCAATTTAGCTTTAGAGCAATTTATTTTGCCCTTTTGTTTTTTATACTTCCTTTCCTACAATTACTCAGAATCTTAACTAATTTATTTCTTTTCGTGCGAGATTTTTGTTTTTAAGAGCAAGGCTTCAAATTTCCGACAGTCATAAAACCGTATGACGGATGGCAAGGCCATCTCATTAGCTCTAACCTATTTTTAGATAGTACCGGGCTAACGTGGAAGGGGTATGGCAGTTGTTGTGAATCGTATTTTTGAGATACGTTTTACGTGCATCTGGTTTCCCTTAAAAATTCGTATAATTTGTTCATGTGACTTGTCTTGCAGCTCACAATATAATTACGTTTTGACATCACTGAGTCGTTGCAACTATTTTTTAAAAGTGTGGAACGGTAATCTCGAGAGAATTCCGTTTCTCTTAAATCTTCGGTCAAATGTTATCATGTGTGCAACGGCCCTTACTGAGAACGCCGGCTTTCGTGACAAAAGGTCCCGCGTGACCGAGAATCGTGACACGTATTATTTTAGACCCAACACATGTCTTCGCTTAAAAAAGCTTGTATTAACAAAATTTTAACACGAAAATTGAGATGCTAACATGGAGTAGGTTATAGTGTTCAATAGTATACGTATTAGGTATATGTAAACAACTATGTGAACTCTAAATGGGTATTCGATGCAACCTTTGGACGAAGGTTTTCTTATAATGATCTCAATATTACTTTTAATTAGATTTTCTAATAAATAATAATCCATTATTATATTAATTTTCAATTAGAAGACTATCAAAACGTTTAAAATTAAATTTTCAAAAATTGATTACGTTTGGCAAAGTTTATTAAATTTTTACTATACAGCTATTTGAATTATTTTAACGTAATTTGAACCTGTCTGCTCCTAAATTAATAAATACGGACGTTAGAACAAAAGGTTGGCTTTAATATCATTAAACAATAAGTATGCAAATTTTCTGTTAAAACTTGCGCAAAGCAAGCGTAAGCTTTATAACCCTTTGAACAATTGGTCTATTAGTTTGTGAACCTCTGATTTACTCAGCTGAGGGATATTCTAAGGTAACACCAAATAATACGGTAATAAAGTATTCATACAGTAGTAATATTATGTCACTGATTTTTAGTTTCACATAATATACCTACAGGAATAATTTTTATCAAATTTCTATTTTCCTAATAATATTAAGTATATAGAAGCCATAATATATTGCAATTTTTTTTGAAGTTTTACACCAAATGTTTTTATCAGTAAATTTTGAAGAAAACAAATTGCGCTCTCTTCGCTCGCACTTGTGTTTCATAATTAAATTATAATTTTATAAATAAATTTGTCTTTACTCACTGTCTAGTGCTATATAGCACTAAACAAGGCGTGCGCGGCGGCCGCCTGCGGGAGCGGGGGGTCTCGCGGTGCGGCGCCGGCGCGCGGCACGATGCATTCGCGGCGCGACCGCCTCCTAATTACCAGCGTTAATATATTGTACTTGATTTGTATTTGATTACATTAAACATTTATAAAACCATAAAAGTGTACAGTCCATTTCAAAGTGCCATGAAACACATCACTATACACTCACGATATTATTTAGGTAGCTTATGCTTTTTTTTCACTATGATCCATGAGACGGGCATGGCCTAAAATTTTATAGAAGCAGATAAGTTACTATTTTATAAAGTTCAGTACCTCAGTGACACATTTGAAAGCCTTTTTATACAGAATGCAAAATTATTATGGTATACTAGAGGATGCCCGCGGCTTCACCCGCCTGGATTTCGGTTTTTTAAATCCCGCAGGAACTCTTTGATTTTCCGGGATAAAAAGTAACCTATGTCCTTCCCCGGGATGTAGCCCATATCTGTACCAAATTTCATCAAAATCGGTTCAGCGGTTGGGCCGTGAAAACGTAGCAGACAGACAGACAGACAGACAAACAGACAGACAGACAGACAGACAGACACACTTTCGCATTTATAATATTAGTATGGATTAGTTATTCCCTTAGCACCCCGAAGTGCTAACTTAGTTTAGCTGTGGTGCAGGTATTCTTGCATCTAGTTTAATTAGTTAATTAATTCAAAGTTATCGCGTGAATCTGCCACTTAGTATAAGATAACGTAGGAAATCTACTTACACTGCAAACTAGCTTTTGTTGTAAGAGCATAATACAGTAACTAGTAAATCTCAGTTCTGAATATCTTATCCATACTAATATTATAAATGCGAAAGTGTCTCTGTCTGTCTGTCTATCTGCTACCTTTTTAAAGCTCAACAGTTTTACCGATTCTGACGAAATTTGGTGCAGGGTTAGCTTATATCCCGGGGACGGACATAGGCTACTTTTTATCCCGAAAAATCAAAAAGTTCCCACGGGATTCCCAAAAACCCATCCGCTTAACCGATTTGTATGAAATTTGGTAATTGACATAGGCAACTTTTTATCCCGGAAAATCAAATAGTTCCCACGGGATCTTTAAAAACCTAAATCCACGCAAACGAAGTCGCGAGCATCCTCTAGTTAATATATTTCTATACGTACCTACTCCAAAAACTGAAAATCAGCTACCTGTTTCTGTAGTTAGTAAATCTCAAGTTTTCAAACTTGTGCTTTCGGATAAGGAATCAAACGGACGAAGTTGCAGGTAAAAGTCAATAGGCTCTCAGACATGATATATTCCGTAAGAAATATTTTTTTTCGTTATTATATAAAACACATTAGACATTATCTTGAAGGCATTAGGGTTCACAATTAGTGAGAACAGGCTTCTAAGGTTGTAATGCTATTTTGTTATTTGGAATAGTGCCAAGTTGTGCACGCTTTGTTAGAAAATAGAGAAACAATAAACTAGAACGAGTGAGTATGTTAGCCTTTTGTTAGAATATAAACACTACCTATGTACGTACTAATTTACACTATAATATCACTAACTGCTGCCTGCGATTTCATCCACGTGGATTCAGGTTTTTTAAAAATCTGTGTGAACTCTTTGAATTTCTGGAATAAATAGTATCCTATGTCACTCCTCAGGTCTTTAATTATATGTACCCATCAAAAAATCACGGCGATCCATTGGTCCGTTGCGACATGAGTGAAGGACGAACCAACAAACCAATAAACCAACAATCAAACACACTTTCGCATTTATATTATGGCTAGTGAAATATGAGTAGAGATTATATAAATGTGAAATTGTGTCTGTTTGTTTGCTAACTTTTCACGACCGATTTAGTTGTTTGGTATAGGGATAGCTTGCATTCCCTTGATGGACATAGGCTACTTTTTATCTCGAAAAATCGAAGATATCCCACGGGATTTTTAAGAACCTAAATCCACACAGACGAAGTCGCAGGAACCTTTTTTTTAATTTATGGATTAGCGCTTGGCTGATATCAGACCTGCTGGCATGTGATGGTGCAGTCTAAGATGGAGCGCGCTTGCTTAGAAGATGCCTGTTCATTCTTAGCTTAAAGGTACCCTATCTATATTTGAAGGGGAAGAAAATGATGTCGGAAGAATGTTCCATATCCTAGCGGTTCGAATTAGAAACGAGGAGGCTAATCGCTTCATACCTACATGTCCGTGAAATTTCCACCAAGTACCTACCGATGCAGACCTTAACGATGCCCTGCGATCTATTAGGTACGTTGATAGGTACTCCATAAATGCAACACATTTTTGGTAAGTTATACTAAGTTTAGTTTCACTTAAACCACCATAACGTTACTTAAACGCATCATTTCAATTTACTGACAGATGATCTAACATAAACATGAGCTGGCAAGTCGCCAAATAGCGAATAACAACTAACATCAAAATTCCATTTCTACTTATTGCTTAGCTAATAATATTTATATTGTCTGTGGAAAGATGCTCATGGTAGTTATGTTAATGGAAAGTTAACACTTGCGCTTTTGTAATAAGAGCTGTATTAGCGTGAAAGGAAAACATCTGATGTTCATAATTGTAGTTTATTAGACGTAAACATGCCTTACAATATTTGGCGGGTGGTAAAAATGATATTAGGAAAGAAGATAATTTTCATAATAAAGGTTGCTAGCCGTGCTAGCCTAGTGGTTTAATTATGTGGCATCTAAATGTCGCGTGTTCCTTATGTAACTACATTTTTTTTTTTCATGTACGATCAATTGTTGCCTGGAATAGTGATAAGGTCACCCTTTGCTTGCAAATCTTTCCTGTATTTTATTCTTTGTCATAGTTTTAAGCAATAAAGTGATTTAAATAAATATATCAATATCTGGCTAATTTTTAGTTTTAGGGCAGTAAAAAGTAGAATTAAGAACCAGTTACCATAAGTTTTGTATTCCAGTCAGTAAAATAAACTTTTTATAGCTACGAAAGCTCATCTCCTCCAACACAATTGAAGGAGGCTCAAAGAAGGACTTGAAAGAATCTCAAAATCAGTATTCGTTATTGTCAGGTTAAGGAAATAATGAGGTTCCTTGAGTCCTGAGTCAAAGTAAAGTCGTTATTATTTAGAACAACATATAGGTACATATTATTTTCTTTGTTTGTGTTTGGCTAATATTTTCAAACTGTGGCTTTCAACTTCAGGGGTCAAAAAAATATTTCCATCCATGCTGTAAAAAGTAGTTCCTAATCCATGCATAATATTATGAATGCGAAAGAGTGACTGCCTGTCCATCTGTCTGTATATCTGTTTGTAATCTTTTCCGTTAGACCGATTTTGATAAAATTTGGTACAGCAACAGCTTGGGCCCCGCAGATGGGCAAGGGCATAGTAAGTTTTATTCCGGAAAATCAAAAATTTCCCGCGGGATTTTTAAAAAACCTAAATCCGTGACGAAGTCGTGGATATCATACAGTAAATAAATAAATAAAACATTGTTTTTATTACCTGAGCGGAAGCAACATAATTTATTCTCAAAATATGATTTATTTAAAATGGGTTTCTACCGGATATATTCGATCCCGAAGCGATAATACTCGTATCTTTTGTGAGCGGTTCACTGACCTCTATAATATATTTACTCTGGATTTACTGGTTTTGACGTGCCTAATGGTCCTATTTGATTTAGATATTCCATTTTGGCGCATTTCACTGTTACACCTTTCTACCATATTTACCTATAGGTAAAAGGACACAATGGTTGCGTGTATTCGGTATGTAAACGAAAAAATAAAGCTTCAATTTTTTTCAACACTGTATCTTTGCCTTTATGAACTTGAAAATGAATATCATTTACGCAATCAGCACTCCGAAAGATCTCGGAAATGATACCCATATCCGATGATGGTGTTACTTATATGTAAAAAAAGTAGAAACGTTACACACGCGTCAAAAATGAGTGTCACATATTTTGTAGAGCGCTCTCTTTTGCTCTCGTGTATTTTGTATTTTCTGTCTAACTCATCGCCGAACCCGCATTTTATACGCCAAGTAATACGAATGTTACATATCTAGGATGGATACCCATAATTATCTTCAATTAATACATTTTGCTCTTTCTTATAATACCAGTAAAAAATTACAATTTTAATATAAACAAAGAATTTTGATTAACATACTATCAATCTCTCTCTAACAAATATTAACCTGAATAAATTTCTTAAAATAGAAAGTACCGAATAATGGCATGCCATACTTCGGTCACGATCAGTTTGACAAGGCATTTGAGAGTCTTCAGCCTAGCATGGGTACCTCTCTGTCAATTAAGCTCGACGTTAAGTATGAATAAGTACCTAGCGACGTAGCTGTCAGAGGGTTGATATTTGATTCAATCCATTGAATTAAATTTAAGAACGGCTATAATTACGAACAAAAATCGTGTTCTATGATGCTGAAAAACTTGATATGATACTGGACATCAAGTTATAAGCATTTTTTTGTTTAGAGTAAGTCTGTATAGTGCGTTATGCGTAGTTGGTATGTATACATATAATTCGTTGATTTAAGCGGATTGGGCCGATTTTGATGAATGAGGTGTCAATCAATTCGTTATTATGATCTGGAGGACGTAGGCTACATTTTATGTGAAAAAAATCGACTTGATTCGACTGATCGACGAATGTTACATCCAAAAAAGTGGGGGTCTACAAAATTTTTTTTGCTATTGAATGAATTATTGAAAAAAGTTCTCAGTTCTTAAATATAAATACATATAGTACAATGTTAAAATATACCGAGCGACAGAAAAAAATTTTTACGGTGCACCACAAGTTACAGTGAACAGTCATATCAGCATTTAATTCGAAACGCCCGATGGAGTCGAATTTTTTTGTTGTCCTCACATGCACTTTCAGTAATAGAAAAATGCATTACTTCCGGCTCCTGCACGTCGCGTCGTCTCGTGTAGGTATAGGTAGGTTTAGATTCAATTGTTCGGTATTAGATAAATTTTCGACAATGTTCCGAATAGCTTCTCTACCCGGTCGGTAAATCTCTTCGATTATGACACATAACGACGAAATGATCACACTTAATATTATAGTTTTGGCAAAGTTTTGTCCTCTGGTACAACGCAATGAGTGACAAATTACTCACAGTTGGGAATTCAAGTTATGTCGACATCCGACTAAACTTTGTGCTGACTCGAAGGGTTTGCACAGAAGTTCGTACCCTATAATATTCACAGATGCTTGCGATTTATGGAAGTGCGAAACGGGCTATATATACCTAGGTACATTATGAACCTTGTTCAGAGGTTTCGTCTATTTTGCTGACTTTGCTTATAATATAGCATACTTAACAGAGCTCTCTCCGTCACTTACTCCATACAATCGTAGTTCCCATTTCAATTGAATATTAAGCAACCAAAGTCCATGAAATTTTGCAGACATAGTCTAGAAACTAATATCTGTGTCTGTGGTGTTTTAGATTTTTCTAAAAATATGTAGTTTTAAAATTACAGGGGCTCAAAGATTTGTATTTTTCTTTAAAAAAAGGCCCAACTTTGTGCTCGTTTTTCTAGACAACGAAGCAATTTAATGAAATTTGGAAAAACCACAGACCTAGAAAATTTAATGAATATTATGTAGTAAAAAAATTATTGTTATATATTTTATATTGTTATAATTATGTGGGAACTACGAAAACCAGAAATTACACCCAGAAATCTTGAAAATTTCGTGCTGTCTCGATTTGTGCAAGCGGGGTGGTGAAGTGCGGGGGACGACACGTGAAACTGACAGAAACTGACAGTCTAAACACACGGGCCACATTTAGACTGCACCCAACTCCAAACTTGTCGATAGGTCTAACTAAATACACTGGTACATTTCAACTTGCGTTAGACGTATGCGTTACCTACTCAGACGTTGCCTGTAGATAAAAATATGTCTCATGTTTGCTGGCAATAGCGCATGCATCAAACCCTGCAAGTTGCAACTCTCTTGCAACCTATTCCTCACGCAATACGCACAGCTTTAATATTATAATTTTTGACAATGTATACTATATGTAATGCCATATCACAGGTCAATCTCTGATTTATTGCTAACAATTTACTTCCAAATGCAAAGAAATCTAAGTGTGTTGAATTCACACTGCCCAATACCAGGACCTTAAATGACATAAATTCATTGATAAATAATCATATGTTGAAAATAAAGGAGAACCCCGTGTTTCTCGGTATAATGTTAGATGCAAAGCTTCTATGGAACACCCACATATCAACACTTGATGGTAAACTCAGCTCTGCTGCTTACACTGTTAGAAAAATTCGACAGGTACTGACGTGGAAACTGCAAAAATTTTATATTTTGCCTATTTTCACTGTATTATGTCTTACAGACTCTTGCTATGAGATAAAGCGGTAGATATTGAGAAAAAAATGTATTACAGAAAAGGACAGGACGTGCAATTTATAATTTAAAACCGCGCGCTGCCATACAATAAAAATATAAGGAAATAAGTACCTTATCTATTATCTTATAGTAGCTTCTAAATATATTTACAACTAGCTAATGCCCGCAGCTTCGCTCGCGTGGATTTAGGTTTTTAAAAATCCCGATCCTTTCATTTCCCAGAACAAAAGTTGCCTCTCCGTAATAGCCCGTCCCCGGGATGCAACTTGTTTCTGTATCACGTAAGAATATTTAAACGGATTATCCTTTTCAAATCCCGAGGGATCACCAGGATTTAGGAATGCAATTTCTTACAGCATCAGGGTTGAGGTCAACGACAAAGTGTTTACTTGGTATAGATACCTTCAATATCAATTAATAATCGAAACTTTTTAAATCCCATTAGCTTTAGTAGTCAGGTCCCCTGCAACATCAGGATTGAGGAGTTGGAATCCAAATTGTCGCAAACTTTCTTTATCGATTAAAAAAACTACCCAAAATTACGCAGTTAGGTTACCTGCCAAATTTCATGGTTTGTCAACGGGAAGTACCCTAGAGGTTTTCTTGACACACACGACAGACAGAGAGATAGACAACAAAGTGATCCTATAAGAGTTCCGTTTTTCATTTTGAGGTACGAAACCCTAGAAAACGTAGGAACGGCATTCCGAACCAGTGGTAAATTTTTCTGACCATCCAAAAACACTTTGAAGTTTACCTAAAAGTTTACAGGAATAAAAATTTATCATTGTATTCCATTCCATTTCATTCTATTCCATTCTGTTCAAAGATAAATAGATAATAAAAATATTTGTCACCGAAACAATAATTTACGATACATCAACCAATATCAATTTTACTGATGACAATCTGACTATTACCAAAGTGAACGACTACTATAATATCTATTATATACGACTAACATAATATGTATTATAAATTGTGTGCCGTTTGCATTCTCACTAGGTTCTCATTAAGTTTGTTTTATTTGGTTAAACTTTCTGGCATTTATATTGTTATGACGTTTAATTGGCAAACAGTCTGTTTATTGGCTGAAACTCAAAAATTCAGCCAATCACAACAAAGAAAATATTGTAATAATGATTGATGCAGCTTTCTGTAATTGAAAACAAAATATTTGACATTAACTTGAATGTGACAGTGTTTTCCGAATAGGGTTGCCAGAGGCCCCGTATTTTACTGGTTACCCCGTATTTCAGGATACAGAAACCTGTAATTATGAAAATAAAATACGGGGCAAATAAAACTAAATATTTTTAGGGTTCCGTAACTCAAAAGCAAAAAAGAACTCTTATAGGATCACTTCGTTGTCTGTCAGTCTGTCAGAAATATATCAAACATTTCGCGCTCACTTCACTCGCGCTTTGAATTTCTATTACTTGGTGTAAACCCCGCAATTTCGTTTGCATGAATTTAGATTTTTAAAAATTCCGTGGGGGATTTTCCGGGCTAAAAAGCCGCCTAAAAAAAAATGTCTGGGATGCAAGTTACCTCTGAATAGTAAGTACCAAAATTTTGGTAAAGAAGATGGGCCGTGAAAGGGTAACAAATAGATAGGTAAATAGATATACTGTCGTATTCGTAATATTAGTATGGATAGGAAGCTTTAAAAATAAAATCTTGCTATGGCTACACTCGTTTCCCTTTCAATTTATTTTTTTCTGTATTGAACCAAAACACTTACGCTCACTGCGCTCGCGCTTTTTTATTGTTGTATTTTATCTCACTGTCAAATTGAAAGGCGAAATTCCACTAACCAGGTAATTATCCCATAAAGTTGACCGAATGTTTTTTCCTCATGACAGGATTCAGTTCCGGCCCTGATAAAACCTCTCCCGCAATCGATTCCTGGCTACGGCCATAGTATTGATACTGTGAAGGTGGAATTACAAATTAAATGTAATTTTAAGTTGAAATGAAAAGATTGTATGCATGAAATGTATAACATTTTGCTTTACAACACTAAGAGTTTTTTAAAGCTATTTAAATAAATAAATCTTTTATTTAAAACCACATTGCAAACACAGTTCACCAATCAAGACACGGCAACATACAGAGAAAAAATACAAAACTTACAAATAAACTGAAATATCTAAATAGGCTTTCCATGCATTTCAGAGAGAACCACCGCCTATTTTTTCAAATACTTCAAATTTTCAAATTTCTTCAAATCTAAACCCCGTATTTTTGATGGTGGTAGCCTGTAAATCAAAAAGAGCCAGGTGGCAACCCTACTTCGACCTAGACAGAATGAAAAATTGTTTTCATTACTCGGTATGCCTACTGCCATAGTGTGACAGAAAGTGTGACGGTAGTTGTGACCTCTGATTGGCCGACTCTCTTTCACTATTTGCTAAAATTGATGATTGCAACAACAATTTTTTCTTTTTTGTAATCGAAAACAGAACACGGACGTCAAACAGGTTGACTAATTGCAATCATTTCTGACCCGCTAACATTGTTCCGCTAGTGGCTCAAACTCACTGTCGCAGCAAGAACATGGTAAATTCAGCCAATCACAGCAATTTGAAATTTGGTTATCACAAATGTACCGATCTAGGAACCGAGAATGCACGAACCAGGGCAGATAGAGATAAGAACAATAATATCATACGTAGGAAATCGACGGGGGCTCGTTGACAAGGATAGCCTTAATGTGTGACTTCAACAAGGCTCGGGCAGCGTTTATTTAAAATATACTTAACTAGCTGATGCCCGCGACTTCGTCCGCATGTATTTAGGTGCTAACAAATCCCGTGGGAACCCTTTGATTTTCCGGAATAAAAAGTAAAGACTATGACCGTCAATGGACCGTATATCTGTGTAAGTAGAGACAATTTCTGCTCCGAATATAGTGCTATGTAATATGTAATTGGATTACGCTTACTTAACACATTTTCGCCCCGAAGTGTCCGGGGTGTGGCCGTGTGATATATAGGGGACTTAGGGCAGGCAAAACATAAAGGAAAGTACTATATCTTTGTTTCCACGGTTGTAAGAGCCTAAGGAGTACATAAATCGTTACAAATGTTCTAGGCCTACAGCGATTATCAAAATACTATAGTAGATATCATAATAAAATTGACAGTGCTTCGGAATTTTAATATAATTATAAGATAATGTGAAAGCGTATACATACAAAAATCTATTTATAATGCAAACATGTAGTTTGCAAAGCATCAAATATTTAAATGCGACAGTTTGTCTGTTTGTTTGTCCGTCTGCTTGTTAGCTTTTTATGGCCCACTCGTTTAACCGATTTCGAGGAAAGGTATCGAGATAGCTTGCATCCCAGGGAAGGGCATAGGCTACTTTTTGTCCTAATCAAAAAGTTACCACAGGATTCTTAAAAAACCAAAACATGAACGAAGTAAAAAGTTACCACAGGATTCTTAAAAAACCAAAATCCACGTGGACGATATCGCGGGCATGATCTATTTAGTTCAGAGGTACTCTTAGCTTGCATCCTGGCGACGGGCATATATTATTATTACACTTTTTATCCCGGAAAATCAAATAATTCTTACGGGATTTTAAATAGTTTTAGATTTTAAATCATCTAATTGTTGGAGGATCATATAATTTAAAAGCTTTAGAAATTTGAAAGCTTGATCAAGTAAACTTAGTTGTGTGATGTTAGTTCACACAATATTAATATCCTCGAGTCCTTTCATTTACGAGCATATCTATGTTTACGAGTATGTAGGTTGCTTATTAGAGATTCTTAGTAGCAATAAGGGCACCTTTAAATGCCGTTATTTATATTTTTTATTTTTGTATGGCATTTTTATCGTATGTGTGCAATAAAGTTGTTTTCTTTCTAAAAGCACAAAATACATAATAGTTGTTAAAAGATTTTCTGAAAGCTTGTCTCAAGAGTTATATTATAATTTATAGCGTAGACGAAATATTGCCAGCAGTAAACAGAAAACACTTCAGTCCTGAGGGAATATTTGGAGGTGGATTATAAACTTTAATATCTTGTTACAGGCAATTGTTCGACTTTAATTAAATTTTGATTGAGAGCTCAGTTGCTTTATTTTGTTTATATTGACGACATTGACATTTTTATTGTAAAATTCGTAGGTACGAACTGTACAGGGCTCTCTCCATCACTTGCTCCATACAATCGTAGTTCCAATTTCATTTGAATATTAAGCAACCAAAGAAAAGAAACAAAGCGAAACTTAAATTTAGTCTTTATGTAAATTAATTGAAATTCGCCTTCCGTATGTCTCAGTCCGTAAACCTCGAAAAGTTATCGATGGATTGACTTGAAATTTTTACACAACGTTGCATTTTATATAAGAGTGATTTCATTCATCTACTTAGGTTCTTTTTATCTTGAAGTTCCCAAGGGAACAGAATTTTTATACTTCAATTAATATCACGCTAAGCTTCAGCGAAGCTTGGTATTCTGCAAGAACTCTTTGACCTGGTTCCTCCTAACACGTACGAAACGATTTGCTTCCTCTTTCCTAATTCGAACCGCTAGGATAAGGAACGCCCTTCCGGCGTCAGATTTCCCTTCCACCTATTATATGGGTACCTTCAAGTCAAGAGTGAATAGGCAACTTCTAGGCAAGCGCGCTCCATCTTAGGCTGCATCATCACTTGCTAGCAAGTCTGATTGCAGCCAAGCGCTAGTCTATATAATTAAAAAAAAAAGTACCTATTATACAGATAGGTATGCAGAAGTATGCTCTCAAGTTCCAACTTAAGAGGGGTCTCTCCGTCACTCGCTCCATACAAACGTAGTTCCAATTTCATTTGAATATTAAGCAACCAAAGTTCATGAAATTTTGCAGACATATTCTAGAAACTAATATCTGTGACTGTGGTTTTCCAGTTTTCTGTTAAAATATTCTGTTTCAAAGTTACGCGGTCTTAAAAATTTACATACAAATCTTGGAGCCCCTGTAATTTTAAAACTACATATTTTTAGAAAAATCTAAAACACCACAGACACAGATATTAGTTTCTAGAATATGTCTGCTAAATTTCATGGACTATGGTTGCTTGATATTCAAATGAAATTGGAACTACGATTGTATGAAACGAGTGACGGAGACAGTAAGAATACCTACAGAAGTGGCATACGGAAACATGTCCGCATGTACACACGTTATATCCGTTGATCCTCAAAGACGGGAAATGTGAACATCGGGAAAGCTGTTCCATTTCGGAGCACAAATCTAAAAACATGGAACCGACTCAACCGTCGTTGGCGAGAATTGAACTTGTTTCTCGGAATGACTACTTACTATACGAAAAAAGTACGAGAATTGGTAACACGTGAAAAATATACACATAGGTAAGAACAGGAACCATATGTATAAAACTACACTATGACTTTCATGTTTAAAAGAAAAACTAATCCTTTTTTTTTTAATTATATAGACTAGCGCTTGACTGCAATCAGACCTGCTAGCAAGTGATGATGCAGCCTAAGATGGAGCGCGCTTGCCTAGAAATTGCCTATTCCACGTGTAGTCCCTTTGATCGTTAGACCAAACGTGCCTACCTACGAATTTTTGCTCTATCCTCACTCTGCTATTTTTTTAGATAAATAGGGACTGTTTGCTCTGTCTCCGTTATATCTCTACTAATTATGACTACTACCGGAGAGGATTCCCGCGGCTTCATCCGCGTGGATTTAGATTTTTGTAGATCCCGTGGCAACCTATTCGATTTCTATTTCGATTACAGGGACGCAAGCTACTTCGGTACCAAATTTCATACAAGTCGGTTAAGTGAATGGGTCTTTAGGAATCCCGTGGGAACTCTTTGATTTTGCGGGATAAAAAGTAGCCTATGTCCGTCCCCGGGATATAAGCTAACCCTGTACCAAATTTCGTCAGAATCGGTTACACTGTTGGGTCGTGAAAAGGTAGCAGACAGACAGACAGATAGACAGACAGACAGACACACTTTCGCATTTATAATGTTAGTATGGTTATGGATTGCAAATGCAAAAGTGCGTTTGTTTGTTCGTTTGTCCTTCATTCATGTCTCAACGGAGCAACGGATTGATGTGATTTTTTTGCATCGTCATAGGCTAATTTAGCCCCTCAAATCAAAGAATTTTCATGGGATTTTTAAATACAATACCTAAATCCACGCGAAGAAAGTCGCGGTTATCAGCCAATCAAGGACAAATCGCCAGACTACAAAAAACAACAACAGCAAAATTAAAAAAATCATGAAGCCATCATAGACTAGCTAGCAGATCTTGTTTGTTATCCTTAATTAACGCAAAGAAACGATCTTACTGTCAGCTTTTTTCATTTTCTCCTCAAAACTCCTCATAGCCTCTCAGAACAAGATCCCCGGCAAAAATACCCATCTGAAAAGCCTCGCTCTTCAATAACAAAAGAGTAAGACCATGCATAACTGAAATAATAATAACAATGTATCCTATCGTATTGGAGTTAGTTATTCCACAACTAAGAGGGTTCGTAGGCCCATCGGTCACGGTTATTATCATCCACAATAGTCGTTCGCTCCTATTTTGTTCACTCTAGTTATCTCAATCAACGAGTCGAGAATGTACCGACCACCGGCTGGAACTTTTTCTGCAATCCATACTAATATTATAAATCCATAATACGAAAATGTGTCTGTCTGTCTGTCTGCTACCTTTTCACGGCCAAACAGTTTAACCGATTTTGATGAAATATGGTACAGGGTCAGCTTATATCCCGGAGACAGACATAGGCTACTTTTTATCCCGGAAAATCAAAGAGTTCCCACGGGATTCCTAAAGACCCATCCGCTTAACCGATTTGTGTGAAATTTAGTTCTTAGTTCTTACTCGATTTATCTATAATATATTATGTACCAAAATAATAAGACCTATCCTAAGAAAGGAATCCTACAAAGTGATAAATTTTTGAAGACTATACCTACCTATATGCTTTCAAAGGGTATGGAAGACTAGCTTTAGCCCTTGACTGCAATGTCACCTGGTGGTAAGTGATGATGCAATCTTAGATGGAAGCGGGCTAACCTGGAAGGGGTATGGCAGTTTTCATTAAACCCAAACTCCTTTGATTTCTACACGGCATCGTACCGGAACGCTAAATCGCTTGGCGGCACGGCTTTGCCGATAGGTTGGTAACTAGCCACGGCCGTAGCCTCCCAACGAATGAGATAGAATAGTCATATTCAGCCTGACTAACATACTTTTATATAAAAAATGTACATATAATTTTACGTATTGCTAATTTGTTGTCGAAACAAATTAGGAAAGTTTTTGTTGCGTGTAAAATAAGTGCTCACAAACACGTGTTACGGAAACAGGTCGTGCGGGGCCTTTCGTCGTAAAAGTAGACATTTGCGGAAGATGGGAAATACCTCCATTTTGCGAAAAAAGTTCCTACATTTCTCGATTTGTGTTAAAATGAACAAAGTTCTCGGTGTTTGCGTAGCCCTTTCCTACGGATATAAAAAAATATAAATAACTAGCCGATGCCCGAGACTTCGCTCGCGCGGATTTAGGTTTTTCGGAATCCCGTGGGAACTCTTTGATTTTCGGGGATAAATACATATCTATGGATAAAAAGTAGCTTGAGTGCTAATCCAGGATATTATCTATCTCCATTCCCAGTCAAATCCGTCTAGTAGTTTTTGCGTGAAGGAGTAACATACATACACACACACACACGCACACACACACACACACACACACACACACACAAACTTTCGCCTTTATAATATTAGTGTGATAGTGTAATTTTTGTGAACTTGAAAAGTAAACATAGGTACCTGTATCACATCTAATACTATATTAAACCTATAGCGTAACTCAACACTTAGGACGCCACTTACACACAATCCGTACTTGGCCACCGTGGTGAATTATGACCTTAAGCACTTGCCATTCTGAAGAATTCTCAGTAGTAGGCCAGCGATGGTTTGAGGATGATGATAATAATTTATGCTAAATACCTCTGTCTAATAATAATTTATTAAAAGCTTTTTTGTGCCAAATTCAAAATAAGTTCCAAGGTTAAGCTACATTTTATATTACTTACAAATACGAAAGTATACCTGTATATACTTTCGTATTAATTATAAGTAACATAATTTGGTAAGGAAGTATGGATTAAGTATTATTATCATTCAGAAATAAAAAGAGGTACCTATTTACAATATACCACTTTACAGGCACTTATCTCAAGACCATTCTACTTAAGTCCAAACTCTACTACTGGTCGTGAAGTAGAGATTCTATTGAGAAGAATAAACCCAGCAATTACTCTTCTCACATATAGATAAACAAAGCAATAAATTAGGATAGAACCGATAGGAAAGTTTAAAATTCAATAACACTGGTCTGAATCTGCTCTATGTATCTAAAAAGGTTCATGCCAAAGATAATATTGTCACCTAATCTTTATAGATGCGACAATACGACTAAAGTATGATAGACGAAATGGCCGTAAATCCAACATACTTACGTGAAATGTATTTCTTATTTTAGAGTAAAGAACCAAAATTGCCCAATAACTGAAATTTAGACCAATTGAATTTATTTGGTTGGTTGTATATACTCACAAGTGTTTTAGTGTTTCAGCTAACATCGAGTATGTAATACTCTGTCTGTCTGCTACCTTTTGAAGGCCAATCCGTTTAACTGATTTTCATGAAATTTAGTCCAAAGATAGCTTGCATACCAGAGCCGCCCATAGTCTAATTTTCGTTCCGGGAAATCAAAGTTCCCACGCGATTTTTAAATTCTAATTATCCACATGGATAAATCCTCATGGATGAAATTAGGACATCATGTATAAATATGATATTGTATGAATCATAAATCAATATACTGTACCTACTCTTTAGAAGCTCTATTCTTTAGATAAATCTCTTTGTCCGGAGCTCTTTCAAACCCAAATATTATTCGGTTTTCGGGTCTAATTTACAATGCAAATATCTCTAGGGAACTGAAATTATGTTTCAGTTAGAAAGTTAGCTAATTCCGAACTGTGTTAAGCTTAATTTTATTTTCTACTGCAATACAGCACTAGTTATACAACTCATTTATTCTGTTTATTTTACGTGATAATATTTTTAACTTCATACACCACTGATTTTAGTCCGTACCCTATCTACACTATCCATACTAATATTATAAAGCGTGTCTGTCTGTCTTTCTGCTAGCTTTTCAGGGCCCATTTAACCGAATTTGACGAAATTTTGTATAAAAATTGCTGGCCATACCGAAGACGGCCATACTACTTTTTGTCGCGAAAAATCAGAGTTCCCACGGGATTTTTATTCATTTATTTAGAAATCTTTATTGTACATACATGTAAACAGAAAAACAATACAAAATACTGCAGAAACTATACAAAAAGGTGCAAGGGCGGCCTTATTTTAATTTTTTTAAATTTATTTACCAACATTTCAAAAATCTTTAGTTTATAGATTACTAAAAAAACTTCTACTTGTATTTTTTTAAAACTACATGCTTATTTCCTGATGTGTTCGGTATGAGATTTTTTGAAAGTATTTGAATTCATTTTTTCCAAAATAAAGGATGCTTTCTTAGACTAGTATTTTTCTAATTTGTAGTTTTCGCTTTGTGAACGCATAGATTTCAAAATAAAACAACTATTACTCTACGATTATATCTAACTTGTCTAGAAAGAGAGTTGTTATATCCAGGCGGAGCAAGACTGCAGCGTGTGGCAGTCTCTACAAGAGACGTGAACGTTTATCGGTTGACGATGATGATGATGATAATATATTTTAACCTTAACAGGTTGTACAAGTGTAAATTAAAAATTTATAACAGCCCCGACAAGTGAAGGTTACAGTAACAAGAAAAGAGCTGATAACTTTCAACCGGCTGAACCGATTTTCTTGAATTATAGCTAAGAACACTCTCGATCGAGCCACCTTTTAACAAAAAAAACTAAATTAAAATCAGTCATTAGTTTAGGAGCTACAATGCCACAGACAGAAACACAGATACGCACGTCAAACTTATAACACCCCTCTTTTTAGGTCGGGGGTTAAAAATGAAAAATCATGCATGATACCTATTGATCTCCCTTACTTTTAAGTTATACTAATTTTACTGATTACAAAAATAGTAAACAATAAAAAAAATATTTCAGTAAAATAATTGAAATTAAAATTACAGTCTACTTACCCACTACATAAAAAACAAATCGATGAAATTCACAGTCACAGTCACCAAGAATAATAATATTGAACACAATATTCTCACGCAAATATATCGAACTTTTAACGCGAAAGACCGTTGAACAGACGTGCGTTCAAAATGGGCGTCAAATAGCGACTGGCGTATCAAGCACTAAGCTAAGCTAAGCTTGGTAGGCTCTGTAGCGGTAAGTTAAGGGATGCTTTGGTGTTTATACGGTTTTAACGGAGTTTTAACGCAGGACTTATCCAGTTCTTAATGGCAAAAAGTCAAACATACAAGTTCGTAGCCAAAAAATACGTAGAACATCTACGTGCGTAGCATCGTAGCTCGTAACGGCGGCGCTCCTACTCGTAGCTTTTTGAGAATCTCAAGTGGGACTCATTATGTACTACTACCCATATTATTATTAATGCGCAAGTATATCTCAGGTTTGTGAGTTTGATGGTTTGTCCTTGAATCACGCCGCAACGGAACCACGGATCGACGTGATTTTTGCATGGGTATAGTAAAAGATCTGGAGAGTGACACTTTTTATCCCAGAAAAGAGTTCTCACGGGATCTTTTAAAACTGAATCCACGCAGACAAAGTTCTGGGTAACGGATGGATATTTATAGCAGTGATCAGTCCACCTACAATTATGTATTAATGCAAGTTTATTGTCGGTTCTTATCAGTAGAATCTGCTTATCAAACTAGTGGTATCAGTTTTCCCCTCCACTTTTAATAAATACATTCAAGTCAAGAGTGAATAGGTATCTTCAAGGCAAGCGCGCTCCATATCAGGCCGCATCATCACTTATCAGCAGGTCTGATTACAGCCAAACGCTAGTCTATAAATAAATAAAAAGAGTTAAAACAAACGCGTAAATAAAAGTTTAAGGCTAATTCAAGATTCCGTGGGAGATAAAAGCGCAATTTAGGCGATGTAGCGTTAAGCTGATATTCTGATTCATTACCCCTCAAGCTCGGTACGTCTCGCTGGGTTTTATTCCATTCTAACTCTGAATAGCTTGTATGTATAACTATGAAGAATAACTTTTTTTTAATTGACAAGATAAAGTTTAAAACTAAAACTCGACTACTCCTTTAAATAGGCGCTAAGAAATAATGTTTTTGATAGTTTGGTTTGATATAAACTATAATTATATTTCTGAACTCTGTAACTCTTTTTTCATTACTTTACTACTCGATACGATAGCAAAACAATAAAATTCATCTTTTTGTGTTGGTATTGATTTTGTTCATATAAAATGTGGTTTATGTCATCTGGACTATAGGCGTAATAACGAATCTAATAACATTTCAACAACATACTAGTACAAACATACATACATTCATACATGCATACATGCACAGACTGCTAAAATCATAATCCTTCAGTATGGTTTTGCTGTAGTCGGGTAAAAATATAGATTACATCATAGTAACTAACTATTCAGTAATGTGTGATAATACCTAGTCATATAAGTATACTTGGAACCGTCGCGAAAGCTCAAGTTACAAAAGCTCTGCGAAACTTAGCAACTTCCTCACGACTTACGGACTTGTTCGCACAAGTTACTCACTGAAGATAATAGGAACATTATCGCATAAGGGAGAAAAAGAGAGTTCGTAAAAGGGGATCTAGTAAAAAGGAAAATGTTATTACGAACTTCAAAGAACGCATGCCTCTAAAGTGTTAATAACCTAAATTAATATTGCAACACTAATTTCCTCCTGACTGAATTTATTATATTTCCATTCTTCCATCCTATTATTATTATTTGTTACTAAATGATACCAGCGAGTTCATCCACGTGGATTTAGTGGTTCAAAAATACTGTGGGAACCCTTTGATTTTCCGAAATAAAATATAATCTTTGTCAATTCCATCCATCCGTCAGCTTGTTTGCGTCCACTGCTGGACATAGGCCTTTCCAAGAGCGCGCCTCGTGTTAATTCCATGTGTTCATTAATTCACGCACTTTCGTGGATATGTGTGTTTTAAGCAATTTACACTTGCTTTAACGGTAAAAGAGCAAGTAGCATCTTGAGGAAACCTGCATGCCTGAAAGTTCTTCATAATGTGCTCAAAGGTGTGTAAAAATCTGCAAATCCACACTTGGCGAGCGTGGAGCGAACTACGACCAAAATCTTCTCATTTTATAAGAGACCCGTGTTTATGGGCGGAGGATATGATGATCATGTTTTTTTTTTATTAATTAAGCAAGCGCTGATGGAAAGTGATGATGTAGCCTAAGATGGGATGCATTTACCTAGAAGATGCCTATTCACTCTTGTTTAAAAGATACCCGGATTGTAATTGGTAGGAAACACAGGTCACAGAAGAGTATTCCAAACCTTAGCCATGGTGATAATAGGAAAATTAATTGTTCTACAAAGATGAAATCGTGAAACCGTTTCAAACGCACTCCTATCGGCTCAGTTTGTATTAGTTGATTGAGGCATATCGGCCAATCCCGGTCCGCGATTCACTGATATGAATGGAAACCTATGGCGATCTTTTATCGGTGTATTCTGCTTTTCTACTGCGCTCTTATTGTTCTAAGCTCGCGTAGCTTTTTGTTTGAATTTATTTTTTGATAGCATCGAATGAATGGTTAAAAGTTACATTAGGATATTTGGGGACCGTTTTTTATCGCAAGCAGAAAATGAAAGTGACACAAGACTTGCATATGAGAAAAATATTAAATTCCAAAAGCAACGGGAAGAAAATGTATGATTCTATCCTGTATATAAAAGTGTTTCCACTGGGCTGCATGGTCGCGGCTGCTGGGGTAATATATTTTTACGACCAACAAGGAATATACAGTATCTGTATTGCTTCGGGGACTGTATTGGTTGCATAGGAAATAGGTAGATGCTTGTCGAAGCAAAAGTCATAAACTAAATCGCAATATAAACTACTAAAATAGGTAGCTTTCGGAGGTTTACAAATATTAAAAAAAAAAAGAATATCAGTCATTAATCATAGGTAATATTCCCCTTTACCATCCAAATAAGCGCAATGCTTGTGCTAGGAGTAGGTACGACAATAACGCAACGGGTGGGGTATGAAACGTCGACCTTTCGGATTTCAGTCCGCTCGCTCGTTTAACCGTTGGGCTATTGTGGCTCAAGTAATTGCTGTAATTTCAGTATAATGCAAAACATTGCAAAGTCGTAGACCGCACTCTTCGGAAAACAACTTATCGTCATATCGAACATAAAACACAGTCGCTGACTTGAAACGGATGCACCGATTTATGTCGTTTTATTACAAGTCATAGCAGATTAGCGACCTGTATTCAATGAAATCACCCGTAGGGCGACTATGCACTCCTTCCGATCCGAATCCGTAAATACGTTCCAAAGTAGTCATACAACTATTTGTATTGTAGCTTATGTACTAGCTCCGACTTCCGTCATCCGTGAGAATATCTCGGAGTGCTTCGGATTCAAATCGGACATATTATGACGTAGATATGTCAAAGATGTCCACTGAATAGTTTGGATTTGGATCACAGATCGGATTAGTGTGGAAGCACTATCCGAGTTCGGTCCGAGTTTTTTATATCCGTATTTTCACGGACTCGGATCGGATGAGTGCGTAACCGCTCTAACATAGTTTTACCTGAATTAGGTGTCTATACTCGTAAATGTGACTCATCAACAACTATTGGACAACGATTTAGAAGTAACTAAAAAATCAGTCACTAATTTCGATGGAATGACATTCGATCGAGTCAGACTAATAAGAAGCTTTAAAACATTCAAAAAATAACTATACCGCTCCTTATAACATCCTTGTACCAACCCATAATCGCATTCACATCAGAGTTCCAACTCCAGTTTTTTTTATTGCCGCCTAACCCACTTAAAGGGAGGTCCTTGGATATTTACAAGTATGTCGGAACTTGTTTTATTGAAAGGTTCGAGTGAGGACTGATCATGGACTGAATAGTTATTTACCTATGTAATACGTACTAATATATTTTTAAAACTGATATTTTTAAAAAGAGATTGCTATATATAACCTAAATAAAAATCTGAGTCCTACGTAATATTATTGTTTTTTGAAAAATCTTTTTTTTATAATTTCTACTTGGCTATCTCAAAACTATTTTAGAAATAGGATCGCTACATGAAAAGCAATACATAAGTCTAGATTGGAATATATGAATATATTATTCAATCTTAACTTAAAATCTGCTGAGGGAAAAAATGGGAGAACTTCAAAAGTTATAAAATTAATTGAAGCAATCGGCTTGAAGATACTTACCCAAAAGTTTTCTCAACAAAAAAAATTGAAATAGTTTGAGCAAAAAAACCTCTTTATCAAAGGAGATTTTAACATTTTTGTAACCAAGACTGAAAATGCGAAAGCGATCATTAATTTCAAAACCCACATTACTTTAAGAATTTGATTTTACCTACTATATAGGTATATCTACGAGGACAGTTTGAAATTCTCTTACTCCGATATCAGCCGATTATGTCGGCTGCACTAATCTAATGATTCTAGTGCTGTCAGTGTTATCAACGTCAAACACACAGTGTGTTTAGGTATTTTGAAGATTTTTGGGATCAGTAATTTATATCAAAATTAAAACAAAAATTTTATAACAAAACCAGTAATTTATATCGCTCTTTACGGGAGACTTGAACCGATTTTTTTTTATTTCCGAAATTGGTTAAAAGTAATTTGTTCCGATGATTTCCAATCAATTTAAATCTAAAGCGAATTTATCAACAAGCTGTCAAAGAGTTTATTGAATTAAAAAGGATGAGTTGAGTGATCCAGAAATTGGACTCTGGCTTAATCTATTCAATTATTCGATGTGAAGTAGGGAAAGTAACGAGTTAGCCCTGACGGCGTTAGTCAAGAAAAATAAATGGCGGGTAATAATTTAAGACGGTCTTATCGTCAAGGAGAAATTTTCAAATCGTTCTTTTAAAAGTGAACTACTTAAACTTAAGTAACCCAGAAAGAAAGTAGAAGGAGAAGAAGTAACTTTATATTTTTAAGCGCGCGTTCTAAGTGTGAACGACTCCGACAGTTAGTGAGCATTAAATACCCATACATAGTTTATTGCTTTTCCTTATGTTTTCTATACAATATTCAACTTTTCATTCACACCAAACTGACAAAACGCTATTACGCTATCCACCATTATCTACGCATCACCGAGCTTCACTACTGAGCACGGGTCTCCTCTCAGAATGAAAATGTTTGGCTGAAATCCACCTGGCTGGCCCAGTGCAGATGGGCAGACTTCACACAACTTTGAAAACATTATGAAGAACTTTCATGTATGCAGGTCTCCTTACGATATTTTTCTTCAACATTAAAACATGCCCGTGTTGTAAATTAAACGTAACAACCGTGCCCAATACTGACCCACTACCAGGTTACCGGTAGTGGGTTACCTAAATCTGATGCCCGTGACAGTTAAAGGTTGAACTCCCTTAACAAATAACGAGGAGGTACGAGTACCTACGTCTAATTCCCAGAAGTAGCTAGCCCACGCAAAATTACGCACAAATAGAAAGTTCATCCTTCAGTATCAACGCACCTCAGGCCTTATCCTCTAAGAAAAGAAGTTATGCACAACATCACCATCAGCCAAAGTAGTGGACCACTGGGTCAAATAATAATATGACGGTGTCATTAATGTGTACCTGACGTTTATGCTCTGTTCTATTTTCTTTCGCAGTTAAGTCTGTTTCAGAGGTGAAGAAGGTCTAAACTTAATTCAAAATTTTAAATCCTTTCTTGCACTATTTTCGTTTAGTTGAAAGAAACCAGATAATTATATTGATACAAATAGTCAACTTAAAAGTATCTCAAATATAAAATTATATTGAATATTTGAAAAATAAATAACTAACGGTTAAAATTTAACTATAAATAAATTATCTCAAAAATATTAAATTAATAATTATTTAAATTAACATTAATAATTAAATTCTCTCAATCGCTTGCGATTAATTATTTTTGTTATAAGTGTGTTTCATATGTGAATTGATTTTCGTAATTTGTGAAATCACGAACGTCTTAACATTGAAAATAATAACAATAAAATGGACTATCATTAAAAGAGTGATATCGATGGAAAGCTACGACCCTCAAAGTGGAATGAGCGACGTAGGAAGAAAGAGCGCTATGTCTTCTCTTAGAAAATTTGCTTAATACGCGGTATCAACGGAGTGGCAAGATTGAATTTAATTATTCAGCTGTCTGTCAGTCGTAAACCTCTTGTTTTAAATTAATCCGCTAAACAGAAATCTTGATTAGACTGCAGTGCCATTTTGTTGATGCGGAAGTAACCACGCTGCGTTTGTTGTATGTAAATTAAACGCTATTGGTCAGACAATATTTATTAATACAGCTAATTTCAATTAAAAACTTAATTACGATTTCTGATGCATCGGCACATGACGTATAATTACTTGTTTACTATACTATATCCACGGAAACAAGTTAGTTTATCGCTCTTTCTGTCACGTAATCTCATACAAAAGACAGAGCCAACAATCTTAGTGGGTTTAACCATTTTGAGTCACCATCACCGAACAATCCGTTGCTCTGTTGCCGGGTGATTGAAGGACAAACCAACAAACGAACACGTTCACATTATAATATCCGTAAGTAGAAGGTCGAGGAAGAGCAAGGTAGTGGTATATAATGGTAAAGGTAATGGTATGTAAGTATTTTATGGCCGTATTTTCGGTAAATAATACTACTCGTATTTGGTATTTTACGAGAAATCTAACTGTCGGAAATGTCAATTAAGTACATTAACTACACAAAGTAAATTAAACGTAACATTCGCTGTGATGTGTGACAACTAAGTAGCGACGGAAACGTGGAAGGGAATTAGTTTTGACCCTAATTCCACCTTTAACATCGACATCGACCTAAATGAAGATTACGTTATTGTCTTATTTTTAGGGTTCTGTATAACAAGGAACCCTAGTTTCGTCATGTCCGTCTGTCCATCTGTCTGTGTGGCAGGTTAAATGTAAGAGCTGTAAGGTTGAAATTTGATACAGTTCTAGAAAATAAAAAGACATATTTAAATTTTGAAAAAAACAAGGTAAAATCAGGGTAAGTAGGCTATCTTAACATAAAAAGCGTGGGTCGTGAAAAAATACTTTTTTTTAAAAGCGGATAGCTCCAAAAACTGATGTTTCTAAAAAGAATGCTACTTAGGACAAAAGCTTTTAATTCGTTTTTAATTTGATCCTACCTGACAAACTTTTTTTAAGAAACATCCGTTAATCTAAATTCTCATGTTTTTAACAATAACTCACAAATTTCTAGGTATAGAAATAGAGAGATTTTTTTATTCGAATAACTTGAATAGTGCTTTTGAATCATCACTGAATTTACTCTTTGGGGTAAGCTGGAAAATAAGATAGCAGCCGGGTTATGACTGCAAACCTTACCTTTTAGCATAGCAGTCTGATCATCTTTGTATGGGTATAATAGTTCCTTAGTTATTACAACTTCTAGAAAGACATGTTTTCGTCGCGGGAGTATTTCAGACTAAATGCATTATCTCAGGAAACATTACCATAACGGATGGCGGTGTGATGTCCTTAGTGTTATCTAATGGACTGTAACTACAAGCTTTTACTGGGTACCACATTACCATAATGGGGTACTAACATAATATTATTATGAGCGAAGGCGCTGGCCTAATATGGGTCCAATTATTGTGACAAAACTAACCAGTAACCATACCTATATTAAAGTCAAAGTCAAAATCAAAATCATTTATTCAAAGTAGGTACAATTGTACTCTTTTTGATGGTCAAAATTGTTAAATTTGTACGATATAGTAGTGATAATTAATTACGTAACTTAAAACTAAAGCTACGAGGGTTCCAAACGTGCCCAAGTATGAGAAGAGCCCACAACAAACTCAGCCGGGTATTCTTTTTTATTATTATATTTAACGCCATTTTTATCGGTACAAGAAATCTTAAAAAGATTTGTTTGTCTCGAATAAGTACTTTTATGTAATTCTGCTTTATAGAATTAAGTAGACATTACTGCTGAATGTCATGACCCCTTCCATATATCACATACTTCCACCATAATAAGCACGTTGCTACTGTTTTGAAACCTACAGAAACTTCGCTTCCATCAACCATTCACAGTCACAAATTTTTTTATCTTTTTTTTTTAGTCAAAATGTTGTTTAAGGCTGCGATTACAACTGCGTGTTTTACTCACGCAAGTACCTTACGTGAATGTTCAGAAGCAATTTACAGGCGTAATCGCTTTGATAACCGAGAGCGGCTGCTTAGCCTACTTTTCGAGGCACAGAGGAAACGCAAATGCCAAATTCGGACATTCAGAGTAGGTTACCAACTTGGATAAGCATTGTTATCCAACGCAATCGATGAAATTTCACTGTTTTAATAAATAATTATTATAAAATACTTTGAAATTCCTTTTCATATTACTCATAATAATATTTTTTTCATTAGACCTGCGTAAGTTATGAAAATCTCGCAATTCTTTGGTGAGAAGACAGTCTAATGGAGACGAGGCCCCACAAAGAGTTACGACTCAAATTTCGGTGGCTCCGAGAGTTGGAGAAAAAAAAAACGTAATGTGTTGTAGGTCCTGAAATTCACGTGTCATGAATAAATAACAATTTGGTGTTATTTTTCATGCAAATAACTCGGCGATGCTCGAAAGGCACAACACGCGCGGGCTTTGGGTTTGATGCGGCCGTAATGACATCCTAATGGGCTTTGTACTGTACGTGATAGGACTTTTTCATGGAATATTTTAATGTTTTTTTGGGTCACAAATTTTTATAGACTATGGCTGCCCACCCATGACGTTAGCGGTGCGGCAAACGGAGCGTAAGCATATGGCCATCAAATAAACTGACCAACAAAATGGTAATTCAATCGATCAGCCTGATCGCGTCCACAATGGGACTTCCCGAGAGTGCGCCACCACACACGGTCCTCTGCCTTCCTTAACCCACCTTCTTCCCACCATCTTCTTAAGAATGTCATATCAGTCCAGCGGATTGGAGGCCATTCCACGCTGCGCTTCATGGTACACTGGTGTAATTACTACAACCTTGTCAAAAGTCAAACTATGTATATAAATTGGGTACAGTTGTATACTTTCTGATTGTTTGTTGCTGAATTTGCAATACAATGATGTAGTGGTGATAATAATAATTAAGTAATTAACTAAAACTACGAGGGTAAGTACTTGTAATTTATTTTCTTTAATCCAGACGTTCTGGCCAATCTGAACTCAATTCCAAGTAAAATGGCCTTAAACTATGCTAAAACTGAGTACTTTCGTGATTTCGATCACTGAATACAAACTTGAACTTAATTCCAAGCAAATCGGATGCCTAGCCGGGGAGACAGACACTCCCTTTGCCGAGAGGTGGTTTTTACTCGAGAACCTTACAATTCCAGCGGCCATCGGTCCTCCAACAAACGTAATCAGCCCACTGCCACTTCAACGTTCTAGCCTTGAGGCTGAGGGCTACGTCGGTTACCTACCTATTTTAAGTTCTTTGGCAAATCATTTAGTATCGGTCTTCTGCCTCAAAGAAATAATGATGGATGGTTCATAAATTAATCAAAATGTCAAAAAGCAGTTTTGAAGTAAGCAAAGCTTTTTATTTCGAAGATTATGTGAGCTTGTGAAACGGGCGATAGAAATTCTGAATTATGGTGATCATATATGAAACTAGAGGATGCCCGCGGCTTCACCCGCGTGGATTTCAGTTTTAAAATCCTGTAGAAACTCTTTGATTTTTCCGGGATAAAAAGTAGCCTATGTCCTTCCCAGGGATGTATACCAAGTCTGTACCTTTCATTAAAATCGGTTCAACGGTTGGGCCGTGAAAACATGTCGGATAGACAGACAGATAGATACACTTTCGCATTAATAATATTAGTATGGATGGCTTAGATAAAATTAAATTGAAAATTGTTAGTCACAAATAAAATTATCTCTAATTCCTCCAGCTGTGTTATTAAATGTTAATTGTAAAATGCAAACTTATCTTTTGTAAGCGACCATATAACGATATGGAGTATATGGAATTAACACAAACAACTTCAAAGTGCAGTAGATGTCAGCCGCCGCTTTGTTTTGGCGAGCTTGCGGCTACAGGTTTAAATACTGTGGCACTGTTCGCGTTATCTCACTAAACTCGCGCTATTACCCTGTTAAATGCAAGTTACGTTTTCCTATTATCTAAATACCTATATTGTTACAACACACAACCAAAAATGTACTAAGTAGGAGCAGAACAACATAAACATATTACTTTGTACCTAATTTTTAGGGTTCCGTAATCATAAATGATAAAACGGAATATTTATTAGGGATCACTCGTATGTCTGTCTGAACGTCTGTCACAGCCAATTAGCTCCGAATCTACTGGACCAATATAATTGAAAGTTAGCTACATGTTATTTAATTTCTGTAACTCGAACATGGACGTGTAACGTAAATAAAAGAACTTTGAATATGGGAATTGCTTTTGAGCGGCAAATTAGAAAATTAAAAAAAGTTTAAGTTTGTTTGTAGGGAGTAATCTCTGAAGCTACCAAACCGATTTTGAAAATTCTTACCGTTCGTCCTGTAGGTCAAAGTCGGAAAACCTGCATCAATCATTCTTACAATCGCAATTGTTGTAATTGGCTGGATTTATTGTGTTTTTGTTGCAACAATGCATTGTAGCCAATAGTGAGCGAGCGTCAACCAATCAGACGTGATTGCGATCATCAGGCTATACTTAGCTCTCATTTTACCGCAATCGAGCCCATGTTCCAAATAAAACGCCATATAAATAGACACAAACAACGATAATGTTCAGAAACTCGTTTTCGTCGAGAAAAGTGCAAACGGTTCGATCGCTCCGTCGGAAATAGGGACGAAACTAATTTCCTTCCTCACATCGTATCTCGCTAATACGTCGAGCTTCGATACATTTGTAACAGAAACCCACGGATTTCATTCTAGAAATAGGTACTTCTATTTCAACACCCACTAAAATAACTTTTTTGAATCTTAAAAAAAAACCTAGATACCTTAGCTTTTTTAAACTATATTATTAAAGTTGAAAAACTCTAGAAATAATTAAAGTTGTAGAACATACTATTAGGTCAAAGAGTATTACCTATTCACTTCAAGAGTAAGTAGATAACTCTATGGAAATAATTATCATTAGGTACTTAAGTATCGTTTTAGTTTATACAAAGTAAAACTGACTGTGTTATTCGTCGCTTTAATTGGAACATAACTAACATTAATGTTTTAATGTCATAAATACAATAAAAGTTACGGTTACAAGTATTACATTTATACCTAGAGACAAAACGCAAATCGTGGTTGATACGTTAAAACTACCGCCAACATGAATTTTCTCATTTGCGGTCATGTATCGAAATAGTTGGACGTGAATTTTCATACAGTGGTTTGAAAATTGTTACGATCGACTGAGCGTAAATTTTGTGGTAGATATTTAAGATTTGTGTAACTAAATCTCTGACTAACTCTTACTAACGAAGTTTATTCGAGTTTCTATCACACACCATTATCCATAGTAATATTATAAATGCGAAAGTGTGTCTGTCTGTCTATCTGTCTGTCTGTCTGTCTGCTACCTTTTCACGGCCCAAAAGTGTAACCGATTCTGACGAAATTTGGTACCGGGTTAGCTTATATCCCGTGGACGGACATAGGCTACTTTTTATCCCGGAAAATCAGAGTTCCCGCGGGATCTATAAAAATCTAAATCCACGCGGACGAAGTCTCGGGCATCCTCTAGTAATGATATATACACTGTGACTTGAAAACTTTGTACCACTTATTACACAAGTGTAAATTAAAAAATAACACCCCCGACAAGTGAAGGTTACAGTAACTAGAAAAGAGCTGATAACTTTCACACGGCTGAACCGATTTTCTTGGATTATAGCTAAGAACACTCTCGATCAAGCCACCATTCAAACAAAAAAAAAAACTAAATTAAAATCGGTTCATTAGTTTAGGAGCTACGATGCCACAGACAGATACACAGATACACACGTCAAACTTATAACACCCCTCTTTTTCGGTCGGGGGTTAAAAATGTGTATTTGCACTCAACAAATTATGATTATGATTACTATGATTATTATTACTTTAGTAGAGTACGAGACTTCTATGCAAGCTTTAGTAATATTCTGGCTCGATTCTCGTATGGCATGTCTCGGGTAAGGATATGACATTACATACAGAGGTTCGACGAAGCCGTCTAAACAGAGCAAGTGCAGGGTGCAAGAGTGACCCTAACTGGCCTATGTAGTTAGGACCCTATGTTCAAGGGTCGTCGAGGTCGTCATTTACCACGAGATCAAAACGCCGGACTACTATATCTCTATTTATTTATTTTATTTTTAACCCCCGACCCAAAAAGAGGGGTGTTATAAGATTGACGTGTGTATCTGTGTATCTGTCTGTGGCATCGTAGCGCCTAAACGAATGAACCGATTTTAATTTACTTTTTTTGTGAGTGTTCTTAGCTATAATATAATATAGCAGCCGTTTAAGAGTTATCAGCTCTTTTCTAGTTTTCTTGTAGAAAAGAAGGTTACATAACCGTTAGGTTCATAATATTATGTCAATCGACTTTCAAGCTGTCAAGATGGACGTTGCCTAGATGCATAATTATTTATTTGAAAATTAAGTTTTGGAAAACTCAGATACTTTGGATCGTAGGCGCGGAATAGTCCAAGAAAATCGGGTTCGGTCAGGTCTTTTCGGTCTTTTCTAGTTACTGTAACCTTCACTTGTCGGGGGTGTTGAAAATTTTTAATTTACACTTGTACATCTAATTGGAACGACAGTGCCACTTACACTAACTAGATTATTATATAAACACAAAAGAAACAAAGTACGCTGCTGTGGTTATCATAAAGTAGGAAAACGATTTAATGTTTTAGTGAGCTAATGATAGTTATTGCCCAGCTTGCGTTGCAATGCCACTTTGAACGAATCGCGCGCCACCTATTGCATGTTGACGGGACTGTGAAACCTTTCCGCAAATGCTAACAACGACTGTACAAAGTATCCTAATCGGATGAATAGTACCTACCTACTTAATGGTAATAAGGGACAAACAAAATCGCATTTATATTTACATAATATTAATTGATATTTATGTAAGCAATGAGTGACGACATTTTTCTACCATACTTCCACTCATTTTTTTTTTAATTCTTGCTCTACCAGGATTCAAATCCATAAGACATCCAAAAAGTACTATTTGCAACATTGCGCTGGGCTATAGTTCATCTAAGGCTTGTAATAATCTCATTTACTGAGAATCTGCGAAATAAATTGGGTGTACTTTTTCTTTTAAGCATCTATCCACTTCCGAAGATTGAGGTCCTATTGAAGGCCAAGTAATCGCTCTAATTGGTCTCATTGAGAATTTGCTGAGATTTCAATCTTTTATTTTCATTTCTTGATTTAAAATAATGTTTTATTTAGAAGTACTGTTTCATTCGCTTAGTTTTTTTAATACCTTAAAAAAATTGTAGGTAATAAAAATTAATTACTTTTAAGATTTTAAAACTCGCAATCTGCACTCTACCTATCTAGACGAAAAATTTCAATATGAATAATTCTCATACAAAGATAAAAACACACAACCTGCATTGGTTGAGCAGTAAAGGCATATAATTTGGAAGCGATAGATGATGGGGTTCTAAGCTGATGGAATGGCAACGTCACGTCACGCATCGCACCCGAAAAGACATTTAACAGTTACCATCGCACAGCGTTGGCAACCCCCTACTATGTGGAATATGGGCAGATGTTATCAAACGAACCGCAGCGCGCCGCTGAATTCAAACAGCACAAGGTCGTGGCGTCTGCAAGTCCCCAAAAGATACTTGTGTCCAGCTGTGGTCATTCAAATTTTATTTAGCTTAGATATCTACCAGACATTTAAGTTTTTGAAATGTATCCATACTAATATTAATGCGAAAGTGTGTCTGTCTGTCCATCTGCTACGTTTTCACGGCACAACCGCTGAACTGATTTTAATGAAAGATACGAACTTGGGATACATTCCGGGGAAGGACATAAGCTACTTTTTATCCCGGAAAATCAAAGAGTTTGAGATGGCCTTGCCATCCGTCATACGGTTTTATGACTGTCGGAAATTTGAAGCCTTGCTCTTAAAAACAAAAATCTCGCACGAAAAGAAATAAATTAGTTAAGATTCTGAGTAATTGTAGGAAAGGAAGTATAAAAAACAAAAAGGGCAAAATAAATTGCTCTAAAGCTAAATTGCGTTAGGGTCGGTCATAAATTAGATAAAAGTCGTAAATTTTAACTTAGAAATCTCTACAAGTGTACAAAATTGTAATCACGTGTTATAAGAGTGGTCTAGACAAGGCAAGAGCGTGAGAAAGCAAAAGGTACGGCCCATTAAGGGATGTTTGAAATACATTTTATTTTCAGCCAATTAGCCATCAGCCAGGGTAATTCTGTGCGCAAGAGTGAACCAATCAGAAACCGAAATTTCGCTGGTTTTTTTTTCATTTCAGATCATGGGCGTGAACAAACACATCCGTGTGGTGGGTTTAAGGCTACACTGGGGGACCGGGAGAGAACATTCGATTGAGGTCTGGCTCAACGTGCAGTAGAGCCTAACAGTGAATATTAATTAAGTGTAGAAATATATTGCAATTGTATAGTTAATAATAGAAAAATTATAAATAGAATAAAATAGTGTGTATCCGGGCCAGCAGAAGCTGATATATGGTGATGTACTAATTTACATTTAATTTTAAACTAGATTATTTGAAAATCAGTTCCAAAAATCTTGAGTAAAGAATTATTTTATAAACTAAATTAGAGATGATATTATTATTTGGATATTAGGAGGTGTTACAATATTGTGTATAACTATTAGATTTGCATCCAAAATTATAGAAATGGGACATTTCTCTTTGTGGAACTAGGATTCAAATATATCTAGAATAAATAATGAATATATTATAATTTACGCATAATGTGTGTCCTTAAAATTTACTTTATTATAGAAGTAAGAATTATAGATAATATCTCTATTGATTATGTGGGCATGTGTGTATTTTAGATAAAATGGTGTACATAATATTATATAAAGCCGAAAGGGTTTTTTTGTTTGAATATTTGCTTTTCCCTTTCAATAATTAGTATGGCTTAGGAAGCAAATATTCGGCCGGGAATTAATTAATGTAATAAAGTTACTTAATTCCCAGTCTAAATAATAAATTCAGTTTCTCTTCTTTTTTTCTAAATACTCAACTGTATGAGTAAATAAACAATTATTTACCAGAAATAAATGCACTTGGGTATAACTATCATCTTTTATTTGCTATATTTAGATACATTTTCCTAGACATTTAATAATGGAGATTCAATTTGTTTGGAGGCTAGACTATCGTATTGTAATATTAACAAAGCCAAAGATACGAAGAAACCATGTATCGAACTAACTTGAGCTCCAATATTAAGATTTTCTCATATGACCTATTTACCAATCACAATTCCTATTATTAAGTAAAAATTAGGTTAGGTTTTTTTTTCAGCAGTGCACCTATTTATAATACTAGCTCTTATTCAGCATTAAATAGGGAATAAAATTGAATTAGCAGTCTAATGCAGTCTGATGGAATGACACTTGTCGTTACAATTATAGATTTGGTAGAAAAATTACTCAATAGCTAAAATAAGGTGGTGTGCTATAAACTACTAGCTACCGCGGTATAAACATCGTCTTCATCAACATGAACAGCTTTCACCGGCTCACTACTGAGCGCGGACTTCATAGAGAACTCTCGATCAAGTTTACCTTCATCATATGGTATTTTATACCATTATGTGAAATTCTCACGATGGTTTTTCCTTATACTTTTATTATCACAAAACGATTAGTACTAATATACCAAGAATGCTCTCCACTACTAAAGATAATAGGGTTGGCTGGGTTCGAATCCCAGGCTAAAGACACCTTAAAGGGACCTTGTCGAGGATACTTTCGAGTAACAGCTAAATTTCATCTACCTACTAAAATACCCTGAACGAGACAATGGAATACACGCTGCCTCCGGAGGACAGATGGCGAGGCAGGTAGGTACCTTTTTTTTTATGGTGTACCGATCTTTCCCAAACAGCATTTTAGGTAACATTATCTGTTAAAACCGACGCCAGCTGAATTTGTGAATCACCGAGTTTTTGAATAGATAAAAATACTAGTTTTGCTGTACTTTGTAATTCCTTTGCTTGATATTATATGGTACATGGTTGATTGGTGACGTACCAGCAGCGAGATTCCGGCACAAAGCAAACACGTCATGTCTTTATACAGCTGGACTCTCCGAACTAATAAATTGGCCAATTTATTGACAATCAATCAAACAAATATATAAATATACAAAAATACCATGGTTTTGGGGCGAGCCCAGAGCTCATTGAAAAGAACCTAGGTTTCCGTACCTAGGCAAATTGAAAACGCTTCGCAGCGAAATAGGAGAGTCCAAGTGCTGTGCCCCGATAACAATGCTAAAAGACTGAGATTTCAGTGTAGGGCTCCCCCCGTGCTTGAGGAATGCCGGTTGGTCTCAAACCGATGGCCTAAATAAGGCAAATACACGTATCAACTGATTTCCCACACTAACAGGACGTTCTAAATTAGCAGATCTCTCCACTCATTATATCTATTTTGAGGAATTGAAATTTTACATTAATTTTTTATAATTCAATCCGTGTAAACCTGTTAGCTGGTCGAGAAGTCTACGTGTTCACCCAACGTACTGTACCAATTAATTACTTGTAAATAACTCATGACTTAAATACCTAGGTGTTTCTATAATTCAGCTGAGTTTATTTCTTATTTTATCTCTTTATAATGCCTAATCTTAACCACTAGTATAGACGATCACACCGTACCATCACAGAAATTTGATGCCGAGTGACCAGGGATCTATGTACGTATTCGAAATAACGATATGACTAGATTTACATTAACATAAAAATAACACAACGTAGAAATTGTGATTGGGTATTTGAGAGAGAAAAATTTATAAACTTACATTGCTATTTATAAATTATAAGTTTTAAGGACACACTGCATGTTGTTTTATATTTATATGTTGTACATTTACATTTATTTATGTATAGGGGGAGCAGGAGAGCAGAAATAAGCTGTATGTCTTATAAATGTAAAATTTACAGGTTTTCAGAAGATACTACAGAGATCGAGCTATTATTCCTTGCTTATTTCTCAGACTTAATTTTTTTCAAACTCTGAGAATACATATAATCGAAGCAGACCCAAACATGTGATTGCAATTAGTATCAGTAATATATTAGTATTAAAAATACGGCTTCGCGACTTATGAAAGTTATTCAAATAAAATTTAAAATAGTACCAAAGTAGGTAAAAGAAATAGGGTCAAATTGAAAAAAAAAAAAAGGATGTCTTCAGGTAGAAAAGGACGTAGAACAAAGCAAGTAGGTGCGGGGCAAAGCGATGTTAGTACCGTAGAATCGAGCGAACAAACAACGACCTTAGGGAATGCTACATTAGAGTTGATTTTGAAAAAAATCACCGAGTTCGAAGCAAAATTACATCAGTTAAATTCAAATACCGGTTCAAATGAAATCGCGAGCGTCTCTTCACACGAGTCGAACGGGATTAATGAAAATGAAAAATCTGATAGGCAGGGGTCGAATCTTGAAACCGCGAGCACAAGTACATTATCTGAGACCCGGAATTTATATGTTGTACAGCCGTCAGTAACTAAACCAAATTTCGACGGAAAACCATTCACTAACCCCATCGTTTTTCTTAAACGATTAAAGAAATATATAAGGGCGGTAAATGGATTAGATCGCGAAATAGATATAGCGTTAGGTTGCATCTCGGGGCATGCTCGGAAGGTTATGGACTTGTATTCGAAGGGCTGGACTACGTTCGCTGACTTCGAGATTGATTTTAGACGAAATTATTGGACCGAACAAATTCAGGAATCTATAAGATATAAATTGATTAATGCGGTATATTCAAGCGATTCGGGAATGTCGATGTCCGAACATTTTGCTGAGCAAGCAGAATCAATGCAGTCATTAACTATTGCGTTTAGTGAGAGAGATTTGGTCAATTCTATTATGCGACATTATGCTATAGATATACAGCGATTATGGTTTACTAGAACAGAAGAAGTTAACATCATGAACGGAGCGAAATTTCTTCGAAACATAGAGCAAAATATTGTTGAAAAACCTAGGCAAATTACGAGAGGTACTGTTAGTAATAATTACAGAGGTAGACGATACAATGAGTCATCATCGAGACGACCTATTGTAGCAACAATGTCAACAAGAAGTTGGAGAGCTAGGGGAAATTCGACGAGGGGACGCGGCTATCGTGGTCGATTAGGTTCTAGGGTTAACTTTAACAGGCCTACGGTATCCGAATCTAAACAAATTAGGCCGGCTATCACGTTCGTGAAAGAGGGCGAGAATCTTACTGTGTCTAAGAATGTGGGGGAGGGTTCATCAAAAAACTAGAATGCCCAACACAAACGAGGTCAAGTCAGTTAGTCTTGTGTGGCACGGGCGTCAGAAAGACCTCAGATCACGAAGGGACAGGTGTAGTCTATAGAATCTTAATTAATAGTGGATGGAAGCCAGGACAGAGTTTGGGGACCGGAGATAAGGGACTTAAGCGGTTATTAAGAGGCGGCGTTGATTATAACGAGTATAGTAGTCAATTTGAAATTAGGAGTATAGGAATCTTATTGGAAAACCAGTTTGAAAATGTAACAGAGTGTAATGAGTTAGGCGTGACTTGTGAAACTTGTATGAGGAGAGGTTTGAATGTGTACACAATGTATCATGAATTAGATGAACAAACCGATGTGAGTGTTGATTATTCTTTACCTAGGTTACCTGAAGTATGTGTTAGACTGTATGGAAGAAGTATGAGTGCACTCATAGATACGGGAAGTCAGATTAGTGGAATAACTAGGGAATTGTACGACTCTATTCTAAGAGAACATGGGACATTGCCAGAGATCGCTATTCCAGCAATTCAAATACAAGGCGCGTTTGGATCGCGAAGTGAAAGCACAAATCGGTTAGTGCTAATAGAGTTTCAGTTAGGTAGTACTTTAGTTGAAGCACCTGTACTAGTTATGCGACGTCTTCCTAGGTCATTGATTCTAGGATACGATTGGTTAGAGCGGGTAAAAGGAATAGTGAACTGTAATGGTGAACACACTTTGACTATTGAACATATGGGCGTTAGGTCTTGTGTTAGGCTGAATTCGGACTGCAAAATCGAAAGGTTAGGGGGAGAGACGAACGCAGCCACGATTAATTTAATATTAAATCAAAACTCTAGGCCAGTGGAACAAAGTGTATCAGACATGAATTTAGATAATGAGAAATTTAAGGGATTAAAATTAGATGACGCGAACTTAAGTAATGAACAAAAGGAATTATTACTACCTGTGTTAAACAAACACTGTAAGGTATTTGCGGAAGGTTTAGGTTTGACAAACAAGTACGAACACGTTATTGAGCTATTAGACGAAACACCTTTTGTAAAACACAGTTATCCGGTACCTTTGGCATATAGAGAACAGGTAAAAACCGAATTAGAAGAGTTAGAAAAACTAGGCGTGATCAGACAGGAAGCGACTCCTTACTGTAGTCCTCTCACTTTCACAAAGAAACGAGATGGGTCAATAAGACTTTTATTGGACGCACGAGAGTTGAATAAGAAAATGGTAGGTGACGCGGGCGCGCCTCCACTCACATCTGAGATTTTACAATCCTTTCATGGAGTAAATTATATCAGTTTAATTGATTTGAATAATGCCTATTTTCAAATACCTTTGCATAAAGATTCTAGGAAGTATACTGGGTTCTCGTTCATGGGGAAGACGTATACTTATAATGTTTTACCTCAAGGATTAAAGACTTCTGTAGCAGGGTTTTCGAGAGCAATGGATTATATCCTAGTAGGAGTACGAGAGTTTTGCGTAAACTATTTAGACGACATAGTCATATTCACTACGGGGGACATAAAGTTACACTTAGAACATTTAGATCGAGTGTTAGATAAATTAGAAACCGCAGGTTTAACTGGAAGGTTAGAGAAGTGTCGGTTCTTATGTGTAGAGGTAAAGTTGTTAGGACACATAGTAAATACTAACGGGGTACGTATGGATCCTGAACGGGTTAAAGCCATATTAGACTTCCCTATACCTCGGACTATAAAACAATTACGAGGATTTCTGGGATTAATAAATTATTTCAGAAGATTTATTTCAAAATATAGCGAAGAGGTTAAACCACTGTGTGACCTATTAAAACAAAATACGAAATGGTCATGGACAGAGGAAATTAACGACTGTTTTGAAAGGGTCAAGAAATTGTTTATAGACACGATACTTCTTGTACACCCAGATCCTAAGGGAACTTATTATTTACAAACCGATAGCAGTAATTTGGGGGTTTCGGGTTATGTCTATCAATTGAATGAAGCTGGTGAAGAACAAATATTAGGGTTCTGTAGTAAAGCATTGACAGAGACAGAACGCAAATGGACAGTTACTGAACAAGAACTATGGGCCATCATTTTCAGTTTGTCAAAGTTTGAAACATATTTGAGAGGAGCGAATTTAGTCATTAGGACTGATCATAAAAGTCTGATTTTCTTGCAGACGTGCAAACTATTGAGCGCTAGGATGATACGTTGGGTACATTATATAGGGCGATTTAATTACACAGTCGAACATGTGAAAGGTAAACTAAACATTGTAGCAGACGTATTGTCTCGACATTTAAAGGGGACCACCGATGTATTAACTAACAAGGTCACGGGGCCTGAAATGAATCTATTTAAAACATCATTAGGACGATTAGTGCGGGAGCGATGGAGAGAGATAGGTAGTTATCAAAGTCGCGACAAGACTGCTAGTGAGATAATTAGACGCGTGCAAACAGCAGACACTTCTGAATCAAAGTACTACGTGTTTAAAGAAGGGATTCTTTATAGAAGAGACATAAAAGGGGATATCTTAAGGTTATATGTTCCCGAGAACATACTAAGGGATTTGATAGTTAGCATACATGAAGAAGTAGGTCATTTCGGGCGATACAAGGTTTATGCTCTGATGAAACGTCAATATTATTTCCCAAATATGTCTCGTATAATAGGTCGTGTTGTAAGAGCTTGCGAGGCATGTCAAAAGTCAAAACATGCTTTGGAAACGCACACGGGGCCGATAAAAACTGTAATAGCGAAGGAAATAGGAGAGAGAGTTTTTTGCGATATTTTTGGACCTTTACCGGCAGGACGATTTGGTTTTAAATACATATTCGTAATGCAAGATGCTTATAGTAAGTTAATCAGACTATACCCACTACGCCAGGCTAGTGGGAAGGCTACTTTAACTTGTGTAAAAAAGTTTCATAAGCAGGTCACAATTAAGACATTATGTTCAGACAGAGGCGCGAACTTTACTTCAAAAGTTTTCGAGTTAGGTATTCGCCAACTAGGTATCGAATTAACGCACACATCTGTTAGAAATCCGCGGCCAAATTCGACAGAGAGGGTTAATAAAGAGTTAGGTAGATTATTCAGGACGTATTGCGACAAATCGCATCGTTCATGGGTAGATCTATTATCGGATATAGAAGATTGTTATAATCAGGTAATACATACTACAACGGGATATTCGCCAAACGAGATTATATATGGAAAACGTACTCTGCTATCGACTGATTTCAACACTGACTCATCGGTGAGGACAGACTTACAGGGTGAACCGTTAGAACAGATTCGACAGCAGGCACGACAAAACATAGATAAGGCGGCCGAAAGTAGACAATTACATTATAACAAAAATCATAAGTTAATACAATTCGAAATCGGAGATTTAGTGAAACTTAAGACTTTTACGAAGTCAGATGCGGATAAAAAGTTGACAAAAAAAATTCATGCGCTTATATGAAGGACCGTACATAATAGGGGCAGTTCCATATAATAATGTATATACATTAATAGACGTTCATACTGGTAAAGTTAAGGGTAACTACAATGCCATTCATTTGTTTAGGTACTATGTAGATAAATAGAAAGATAGGTAAAACTAGAGTATTAAAAGGGACAGAAAACAGGTAGTTTGGGGTACACTAAACAAAGAGATACCTGAGTTAAATAGCTATGGTCATGCCCGAGGGTATAATAGATAGGCGTAGGAGGTCTGATACTAGCGTTCTAATACAGATAAGGGGAAAAATAGATTTTGAAACGACTAGCACAGCTGCAGGGACAAAAGGAGCTACGTGTATTAAAAATCTATTTTGGGGGAGCGTGAGATGGCCTTGCCATCCGTCATACGGTTTTATGACTGTCGGAAATTTGAAGCCTTGCTCTTAAAAACAAAAATCTCGCACGAAAAGAAATAAATTAGTTAAGATTCTGAGTAATTGTAGGAAAGGAAGTATAAAAAACAAAAAGGGCAAAATAAATTGCTCTAAAGCTAAATTGCGTTAGGGTCGGTCATAAATTAGATAAAAGTCGTAAATTTTAACTTAGAAATCTCTACAAGTGTACAAAATTGTAATCACGTGTTATAAGAGTGGTCTAGACAAGGCAAGAGCGTGAGAAAGCAAAAGGTACGGCCCATTAAGGGATGTTTGAAATACATTTTATTTTCAGCCAATTAGCCATCAGCCAGGGTAATTCTGTGCGCAAGAGTGAACCAATCAGAAACCGAAATTTCGCTGGTTTTTTTTTCATTTCAGATCATGGGCGTGAACAAACACATCCGTGTGGTGGGTTTAAGGCTACACTGGGGGACCGGGAGAGAACATTCGATTGAGGTCTGGCTCAACGTGCAGTAGAGCCTAACAGTGAATATTAATTAAGTGTAGAAATATATTGCAATTGTATAGTTAATAATAGAAAAATTATAAATAGAATAAAATAGTGTGTATCCGGGCCAGCAGAAGCTGATATATGGTGATGTACTAATTTACATTTAATTTTAAACTAGATTATTTGAAAATCAGTTCCAAAAATCTTGAGTAAAGAATTATTTTATAAACTAAATTAGAGATGATATTATTATTTGGATATTAGGAGGTGTTACAATATTGTGTATAACTATTAGATTTGCATCCAAAATTATAGAAATGGGACATTTCTCTTTGTGGAACTAGGATTCAAATATATCTAGAATAAATAATGAATATATTATAATTTACGCATAATGTGTGTCCTTAAAATTTACTTTATTATAGAAGTAAGAATTATAGATAATATCTCTATTGATTATGTGGGCATGTGTGTATTTTAGATAAAATGGTGTACATAATATTATATAAAGCCGAAAGGGTTTTTTTGTTTGAATATTTGCTTTTCCCTTTCAATAATTAGTATGGCTTAGGAAGCAAATATTCGGCCGGGAATTAATTAATGTAATAAAGTTACTTAATTCCCAGTCTAAATAATAAATTCAGTTTCTCTTCTTTTTTTCTAAATACTCAACTGTATGAGTAAATAAACAATTATTTACCAGAAATAAATGCACTTGGGTATAACTATCATCTTTTATTTGCTATATTTAGATACATTTTCCTAGACATTTAATAATGGAGATTCAATTTGTTTGGAGGCTAGACTATCGTATTGTAATATTAACAAAGCCAAAGATACGAAGAAACCATGTATCGAACTAACTTGAGCTCCAATATTAAGATTTTCTCATATGACCTATTTACCAATCACAATTCCTATTATTAAGTAAAAATTAGGTTAGGTTTTTTTTTCAGCAGTGCACCTATTTATAATACTAGCTCTTATTCAGCATTAAATAGGGAATAAAATTGAATTAGCAGTCTAATGCAGTCTGATGGAATGACACTTGTCGTTACAATTATAGATTTGGTAGAAAAATTACTCAATAGCTAAAATAAGGTGGTGTGCTATAAACTACTAGCTACCGCGGTATAAACATCGTCTTCATCAACATGAACAGCTTTCACCGGCTCACTACTGAGCGCGGACTTCATAGAGAACTCTCGATCAAGTTTACCTTCATCATATGGTATTTTATACCATTATGTGAAATTCTCACGATGGTTTTTCCTTATACTTTTATTATCACAAAACGATTAGTACTAATATACCAAGAATGCTCTCCACTACTAAAGATAATAGGGTTGGCTGGGTTCGAATCCCAGGCTAAAGACACCTTAAAGGGACCTTGTCGAGGATACTTTCGAGTAACAGCTAAATTTCATCTACCTACTAAAATACCCTGAACGAGACAATGGAATACACGCTGCCTCCGGAGGACAGATGGCGAGGCAGGTAGGTACCTTTTTTTTTATGGTGTACCGATCTTTCCCAAACAGCATTTTAGGTAACATTATCTGTTAAAACCGACGCCAGCTGAATTTGTGAATCACCGAGTTTTTGAATAGATAAAAATACTAGTTTTGCTGTACTTTGTAATTCCTTTGCTTGATATTATATGGTACATGGTTGATTGGTGACGTACCAGCAGCGAGATTCCGGCACAAAGCAAACACGTCATGTCTTTATACAGCTGGACTCTCCGAACTAATAAATTGGCCAATTTATTGACAATCAATCAAACAAATATATAAATATACAAAAATACCATGGTTTTGGGGCGAGCCCAGAGCTCATTGAAAAGAACCTAGGTTTCCGTACCTAGGCAAATTGAAAACGCTTCGCAGCGAAATAGGAGAGTCCAAGTGCTGTGCCCCGATAACAATGCTAAAAGACTGAGATTTCAGTGTAGGGCTCCCCCCGTGCTTGAGGAATGCCGGTTGGTCTCAAACCGATGGCCTAAATAAGGCAAATACACGTATCAACTGATTTCCCACACTAACAGGACGTTCTAAATTAGCAGATCTCTCCACTCATTATATCTATTTTGAGGAATTGAAATTTTACATTAATTTTTTATAATTCAATCCGTGTAAACCTGTTAGCTGGTCGAGAAGTCTACGTGTTCACCCAACGTACTGTACCAATTAATTACTTGTAAATAACTCATGACTTAAATACCTAGGTGTTTCTATAATTCAGCTGAGTTTATTTCTTATTTTATCTCTTTATAATGCCTAATCTTAACCACTAGTATAGACGATCACACCGTACCATCACAAGTTCCTTTGGGATTTAAAAAACCGAAATCCACGCGGGCGAAACCGCGGGCATCCTCTAGTTGAAAAATAAAGTATTATCAGATTGTAAATTGCAACACTTTTGGATTTGGTAACTTTTATAATAATATATCGGTTAGTAGTTCCTAAGTTTTTGGCTTTTTGGCTTTAGTCTGATGATACTCGTAATATTGAAGATAGATAGCACAAAGGGAGATGAAAAAACTTATTAAAACCATTTAAGATTCCTGCAATTTCATTTGTATTCAGAAATTTAAAATTCCTAGCCGAGCAGCGGCTGCGGTCGGCTGAATGGCTGTGCACTAATTAAGATTGTACTTCGGCGGATTTTCATTAAAATCGGGTAATTAACGGATGACGACAAGCGTGGAATAAAAATAGAAATTGCCTTCAGTTACGTAGCTATTTATTTTTAATTTATCAAAAAAATATCTCGCAGTTATCTGAATAGGTAGGCTGAAAATAATGCAGAATAAATTTGAACATTTTTTTAAAAATAATTGTGTTCTTTGAAATACTTTTTGAACTTTAGAGTTTAATGTCATGTGAAACTATTTTCGTGCGTATTTCAATTATAAACTAAATAACTAAATAATAATTATTAAAATAATGAACCTAAAACTAAAAACCTTAAAAAATATATAATAACTAAAATAAATTATTGAACTGTATTAAACTTTAGTCCAATTTAGTGTTTCAGCATGATAAACTACGTAGAAGCGACGACGCGCGACGTAGCAAATCTTTTGACGTAACAAAGGTAATCGGGCATTTTGTATGTGATAATTTGTCTCTACTCTCTTTATGGTGTGTTTAGCCATACTCGCTTGAAAAGTTTGATCTCCAAAGTATACCCGAATTGTCAGGCCTCACAGTGACGTAACAGGTGTTTCCACAAGGAATATTTTGTAAAAAGGCCTTTTTGCATCAGCTTTATAATGCTAAAGCGGTCTAAAATTCGACACGCATGTCTGAATTTCTTTCATGGGAATCAACCATGTTTAGACCAATTCATAAAACGTAGTGCGTTTGCAAAAAACTCAGCCGACAGCTATTGAGACAACTTCGCTTTGGCCTTTTGCATTTAACTTTAGGTTTGACTGAAGCTTTGGTAGGGACTTTTCTACCTTTTCATCAAACGTTAGATTATGGAAGGTTGGTACAGAGAAATTCTGTTGACTTTGCTGAAATAAAGAAAATAAGCCTTCAAACATGCCCTAAACAGAGCAATATATATTATTACGTAATAAAACAGACCCCTATCATTCACTATATTTTTGCCTAAAAGTCCAAATATCAATTTTCATTATACCTATAAAATGACGGGATTTCATACAAACTTTGATAAGGATGACGGAAAATGACAGACTTTCATTTTATACCTTTGGAGGTGTATTTCCAGTGTCTACGTCAGAAAAGAAACTTGCAGTCAAAATTTAGTTTTGAACTGAAACGGTTCTGCGTTGATAGATCAGTCAATCAGGATAAATCCTTGTATATTGTATAGATTAATCTGCATCCTAAATTTTTACAACCAAAAGTAAAACTAAGATCTCTTGCCTGCAATGTTCTCTTGTAGCTAATAGCAATCGTAAGTATATTTATTTTAAATAAGTTACGCTATCGAAAATTAATTAAACATAAAAACTTTTGAACAAGGTACAAACCTTAACGAGATACAAAAGGAAATGCTTAATTACTCAAATTAATAGGAAACAATTACAATGAAAATGAATTTTCGCTGAAGAGTTAATTTCTACGAAAGTTTCGAGTATCGCACTGTGTTTTAATGAGTACAAATTTACAACGCGACGTCTGAGGAAACATTATTACTATACTTACTACTGGATATATGATGGAAGAGATCGCTATAATTTTAAAAACTATAGTTCATCATCATGACCGTCAACCAATAGACGGCTGGATATAAATCTCTTTTAAGGACTTCCACATGCCACGGACCTGAATCCAGTGGCTCAGTGGGACTTGTTTGATTTGACCAGTGCGAGGTTGCTATATATATTTTATCTTGCACACAGTCACATATGCATTAATATACTTGTACGTACTCCCGAATATTCGGTGTGTTCAACTTAAAAGCACGGATCACATCCCCAGGCGGCGCTTTGCGCTCGTCATCCCATCCGGTGACACTGCGCGCTGTAGCGCCCAGTAGGACCTACACAGCATTCTCAATCCGAAACCATGAAATTCTTGTTTCGTGTGGCTGTGATATGTGAATTGCAGATCTGCACTTAAAAATGAGTAAGCGAAACAACTCTGTCCCGTCATCCTAATTGGCAACGATCAAATTCAAATTATTTTTATTCAATTAAACTTTTACAAGTGCTTTTGAATCGTCAAAATAATCTACCACTGGTTCGGAATGCTGTTCCTACCGAGAAGAACCAGCAAGAAACTCGGCGGTTGCTCTTTTACGATCGTACGATGGCGCGATGCGTTTTCGTCGCATCGCACGAGCACAGGCAATGTTTAATCGTAGGATAAGTTTGATCGTCCGATCATGTAATCAAATATATCGATCTCGTTTTTTGAGTGTGCTAATTGGTAACGCATCATCTCGCGAGCACGGCAACGCGAGCATCTATTTTCATCGCACGACGAAAACGCACCGCGCCATCGTAGGTAGGTACGATCGTTGCCGGTTAGACGACGACGCCTGTGTCTGATGAGCGATTCCATACACCATACATTATTATATTTCAATGCTTGCACAGGTATTCCCCACGTTCGTAAACATTTATTACTGCGGAAGTGAGCACGTAACACCCACTGTGACGGCAAAAATAAATCCGTGAGTCAGCAACGCTCCGAAAAACGGCCTGCGTATATGCAAATCTTGTTTTGAATCCAAAGTGGAAAGCATTGAAGGCTTTAGCGCTTTTAAAAATATAAATTCTCAAAAGATATTCATTTATGCAATACGATTCCAATTTATTTACACTGCAATAATTACATACATAGGTTAGAATATTGAACACCTACTAATCTAACATATTTTTTAAAGAATTTTCGATGATTCTTTCATTAGAACTAGCGTATGCCCGAAACTTCATTCGCGTGCAATGCACCAAACCCCTATTTTACCCCCTAAAGGGTTGATTTTCAAGAACCCTTTCTTGGATCATCCTAAACTTCAGCCCGATTGGTCCAGTACGTTGATAGTTCGCGCTCAGGCATTTTTCCTCACAATGTTTTCCTTCACCGTTAAAGAATATTTAATTGCTTAAAAGTAGTATTTATAGAATTTTTCTTCCGCGTGGATCCAGGTTTTATAAAAATCCCATGAGAACTTTTTGATTTTCAGAGCAGAGATAAAACTCGTATCCTTTCCGGCAAAAATTGGTTTAGCGGATAGACCGTGAAAACCTCGCATACAGACAGACCACTTTTACATTTATAATATTAGTAAAGATGGATGTGGATTATCAAAAATAGTCTATAATATTAGACTTGTCACTTGATTTATACTTATCGCAAAACCGTAACATGTTTCGGCACAATTTGGCATTATGACATTATGATATGAGACCGAAGTATGGGCCTATAAAACTGCCATAACCCTTCTATGGCAACATGTCCCATCTTAGAGCGCTCCATCTTTTCCATCATAACATAAGATATCATTCAAGCGCAAAAAATACACACATCAACAAAATAAATAAAAAAGGTCCACTTTTAGTTTTACGTAGCGTGAAACACATCACATCCAAAGTTTCGGATTATCGTGTGGAAATCTGCCCTCATTTATGTAATACTACATGAAACCTGCGACTTTGTCCGGCGTGGATTCCCGTCCGTGGGAAAATCCCCGTGATAACTCTTTTATTTTCCGGGTCTTTCACTCTCCAGCGTAGCGGAACAATTCGCTAACTCAGTGTGTAACACTCAATTGTAGCCACCGTTTGAGTTCATTTGATACTGGTTGGTGATACATTGCTGTTTTATCGAGCGATATTAAAATAATTATTTGTAGAAAACCTTCAATGGTTTAAAAATAAATGTCGAATGAGCTCGGTGGCTATCATTCAGTGTTCGACTTTTCATTGAAACTACTTCATGAAAACTAACTTTATTAAAACTAACTAAACTGATTAAGCGAATTATAAGTAGGCAGGTTTTTAACTATATCCCTGCGAAAATTACGTCCATCCGTTGCGGCATGATTGAAGGAAAAACCAACAAACAAACAACCTTGCATTTATAACATGGATATAGTGTTGTAGGTAGTAATAGCGAAGTTGCGGTCGCAAATTCGCCGTGTTCTGTACACTCGAGAGCGCATCTGTGCACTTTAGTACCGTACATATAAATCCAGTGTAAGCACACTTATTAGTTATTTTATGACTCAACTTATTTTATAGCATAATAATTTTGAGTGCGTTATTTTTTGTTCTGCACTCGAGTAATGTTCTATTTGGATGATATATTTCGTAACTTTATCAAACTTACTAGCTTTTACCCGCCGCTTCTCTTGAAGATATTCATGTCAAGCTTGAGTCGTCTGGATCGATTTGAATTTCCGAGCAGTATTATGTTAGTTTGGCGCATTCGAATTTTACCTTAGTAGGTATAAAGAGGCACAGAACTCCGGTGCCTTTGATCTCGTGGTAAATGACGTCAACAAAGACTCTGCCATCTAGGTCCCGAAATTACTGGTACTGTTTCGGATCCTTTCCTTACCGCATGATTGCTCTGTCTAGATGGCTTCATCGAACCTCCACCAAACCTTACCAAAAATTACCTCCTAAAACCATAGTTATCATTATAATCAACCCAACACCGGCTCACTACTGAGTATGGTTCTCCTCTCAGAATAAGAAGAAACATCAATATCTAAGGTTTAGGTATTAAATAGGTCCGATAGCTGTGTTAAATAAAAAGCGGATTTTTTATACTTATTGTTTCAGGGAGTACTTTCAGTCTGGACTCTCGGAAGAACATAAATCAGCCGATATTACGGTCGAGGCGAAGCTGTCACTCAAAACTGTATTACGGGCATTTTTCCTCTCAAAATGAAAAAAACTTTCATGAAAAATTATTAGCTATCTTCCATCTACGACTTAGTTTGTGTACTCAGTTGTACATAGTTTGTGTACTCAGTTGTAAAATCTATACTTCATACTAATATTATAAATGCGAAAGTATGTCTGTCTGTCTGTTTGCTAGCTTTTCACGGTTCAACAATTTAACCGATTTTGATGAAACTTATTACAGAATAGCTGGCACCTCGGGGACGGACATAGGCTACTTTTTATCCCGGGAAATCAGAAAGTTTCCACAAAACCCATCCATCCACGCGGAAGAAGTCGCGCGCGTCAGCTAGTACTTAATAATTACTTAAAAATAAGTTCTTGCACCCGCTGGCACAAGCAAGATAGATCAGTCAGTCAGTCAACTTTTCCTTTTATATGTTGGTAAATAAGACTGATCATCTGAGTATGGATGAGCCTTAGTCGCCGGTGGCTATAGCTTGCATAAAAGCACTTACTACAGCATGCGTTTTAGCAATCGCTGGCACTCGAGGTGCGGGCGATTGCCAAAATGAGTTTCCTATCGACGAATGACGCAGTTGCGGGTCAGATTCTAGTTCAATGAGTGTGTATGAGATTTTATATCTCATCAACATTGATAAAATTGGATTATCAAAACAATTCAGTATTTTTATCTTAGCAACCTTGTTTTAAAGCTCAAGCCCATCCATATATTTTATCTATTTCACGCGGAAAAGTTGCGAAACTAATACTGTGACACTGAAGTTATGACCGTTAGGTCCATTTATTGTGTTTTGACGGTCAAGTTCTATCAATGAGATGAGCGATGTTTTTTTAAATCTAAATATATAAAAGGAAGATCTGTCTGACTGACTGACTGATTGATCTATCAACGCACAGTTTAAACTACTGGACGGATCGGGCTGAAATTTGGAATGCAGATAGCTATTTTGACGAAAACATCCGCTATGAAAAGATTTTTGCAAATTCAACTCTCAAGGGGGTAAAATAGGGGTTAGAAATTTGTGTAGACCACGCGGTATAAGTCGCGGGCATAAGCTAGTTCATTATAAGTGCACGCTTGACTACGATCTGATGGTAAGTGATTATGTGGCCTAAGATGGGACGCGTTTGTCTAGAAGATGCCTATTCACTGTAGTTTTTCTACCCGGATGGCAGAAAATACTCATCTGAGAAGAGTTTTCCAGACCCCACCCATACGTATAAAGAATGATGAAGCAAAACGCAAAGCGTAAAAAATCTAATAAGCATACTTATTTTAATCAAAGTAGGTATATAGATTTTACTACTTATAACAGTTTCAGAACAAAAAGTTTTCTGTGTCAATTGCAACAGTTATCTAAATATCTCGATACATTCGAATTCGTACCAATATTTCCATGAGAGCCAACTAATCCAATGTAGGTGCTTTTATCAAAAAATAATAGGAAGTGCAAACGAACCGATATTTACACTATTACTATTTTCCAGAGAGGTGTCATTTGCTAGAGGAGCCAACCTCGTACATTATGTACATATGTAAAAAAATTGACAGTAGGTACTCATATGCCAAAGTAAAAAAGGAGTATAAAAATGGATTTGTATAAAAAATCGACTTGTAAAATAACCTGTTCATTAGTAGCTCAAGCACAACCGTTACGACACTTTTTAGTGACTTTTTTGACTAAGTTGTGCGAGCGATGTGTCACAAAGGGCAATGTATTTTGCAAGTCTCTGCACGCTCTAGTAATATAAAAACTCTGTTATTTTCATATCGGTCAGCCACACTCGATGTAGGTAAAAAAGCGATGCGCTTTTCAGCGCTTAAAGTTTATTAAAGCTGTGTGAAACGCTCATGGTATATGAATAGACTCTGAGCCCATATGAAAACATGAAAATCGGTAGCTTTTGAGAATCATTTTCCATTGAGATTGAATTTATGCTTCGTTTTCGAAATCACATTAAAGTAGGTTTATCTATATTCTATAGAATAAAGCGGGGGAAATCTGATTTTCAAATTATGCTACATTCATTTTTCTTTACGCGCCCCAGTTTCCAATTAGTGCGTCCTCTTTTTGTTACTTTTCTTTTTAAAAGATAATTATGCGTTTGATTACGTTCTTTGTTGGTACGTCATATAATTAAGAGGGCTTTAACCTTAGTGCGCTCCAGACACGTAACTTGGCATCTAATCATGTGGCTTGGCTCTCATTTGAATTCTAACCATCCATTCTATATCATTCCATCATCCTGTATGCGTCCACTGCTGAACATAGGCCATTCCAAGGGCGCGCCACCAAACACGGTTCTCCGCTCCTCATTCTTCATCTTCCTCATTCACCCGCTCCCCACCATCTTCTTCAGGTCATCGGTCCAGCGGGCTTGAGGTCATCCCACACTGCGCTTACCTGTACGCGGTCTCAACTCCAGAGGAGTACGTAATACTATCTGATAATTTCAAAGTTGAAATATGGAAGAAAGAAATTTAAAGGAAGGAAGAGCAGTTTTGCATGAACAGAATAATTGGTTCTTGCAGTAACAAGATCAGTAGACAAATAAGTTCCAACGCCAAACTGAATTGCCAAGCTTATTTTTTGAACAAAAAATCGGTCAGCTTTCCTATCACCAAGAGGAAACTAGACTCGTAACATTGGTTGAATAAGAAAGATTCTATTTTCTTTTCGTCTGGATTTGTTTTGAAAATAAAGGAAGTGGATAGAACGAACTGAGAGATTTATTTAAATGTAAATGAAATGTATATCCGACTTGCCTTTGAGCTTCACCGTTTCTCTGGGGAAATATTAAATAATAGCAAGAATACAAGCACACTATTTTGTATTATTTGAATGGAGGAAAAACTAAAAATCTAGATATTAATTTCCGCGTAATATTATAAACCTGCCCACGAGCTTTCTGTTTTTATATCAAAAAATATAAAACTAGCAAAAGCCCAAGGATTCGATCAGCACAAATATATATTTAAATCGTTTGTTTTTTATATTTATCTAACTTTAAGGAATCCCCTGGAAATTTCGAAAAGTCCAGCTTTAATATCTTGCTAATGTTATAAATGGAACCTCTGTGCAAAATTTCAGCCTTCTAGATCTAAGGCATCGATGAGTTTGTTAATAATGAGTCAGGTGAGACAAATAAGCCTCTTTCGATTTGGTTAATAAATGCTAAAGTTTGTCGAAATTTTTATTTTTCACCACTTTGGAAAATTGAAGCAATAATCTAAGTAGCGTCTTATTCAGAATACTTGTCCAGATTTTCTTAGAGTTTCCTTTTTGTTTTCCAACTTACTCTGTCTTTCTTCAACTATTCATTTCTTAATAAATTGTAGTCCTTTGAAATGTTTTAAATAAATGAATACAAATAAGTTTTGCTGGCCACAGTTATAGGTACCCATAAAGTAAATTACAGTACCCACTTAGTTATAGAAGACTAGCTGACACGAAAAATCCTTTTTTAGCTGGGGTCTGTGATAAGAAAAAATCTACATAGCAAATCTGAGTTTCTAGACCCCCACAAATTGTGTGCGGACAGGCTGGTGTTCTGGTAGTAGTAAAAGACAAATCAGTTCGCTTGCATGAGAGTGTGAGTGTCTGAAGTGATTGTCTGTAAAACAAGTAGAGCAACTTAGCAGTTTAGATTTTCCAGTCCACGTCGAGTATCGACAATATTGAGTAGGTAAGTACTAGAAGATGGGTTGAGGCTTTATAAATATCTCGTGGGAACCCTTTGATTTTTCGGGATAAAAAATTGTCCATCAATAATAGTAATGTCCATCACCAGAATGCAAGATATCTCTACTAAGTAATAGATGCTCGCAACCTCGTCCATGTGGATTCAGATTTTCTAAATATCTCGGGGAAATCTTTGATTTTGTGAGACCGAAAATTAGGTAAATTACGAATTCGTTTCAGACAGAGAGACACACTTTCGCATTTATAATATTAGTATGGATAAATACATGGTATGTACAAATAACTTTTAAATACCTAATTGATTACAAAAGATATTTACTACCAAAAAAAAATTTCATTTAATGTTAATAAATCTTATCGCAGAAACGTTGGCGGTTAGCTGAATCACATTCCCCTAATGAAGATTGTAATTTACCGGTTTTAATTTAAAACTGGAAAACGCACGAACAAAACAAGCGCGAAATAAAAATAAACTAATTAATTTTAATGGCCGTGAAATTGGATTTTCGTACAATTCACCTACCTTCATATTTTAAAATAAACTTTTTCGTTATACACGTGGTATTTTTTTTAAAGTATTCGCTATGTAAGCGTGGCGAAATGTGAGTTTTTAATATAACTAAACGATGCCCGCGACTTCATCCTCGTGAATTTAGATTTCTAAAAAAATCATCATCCTAAATTGACTAAATTAAAAAAACCGGTCAAGTGCGAGTCAGACTCGTGCACTGAGGGTTCCGTACTCGGGTATTTTTCCTACATTTTGCACGATAAATCAAAAACTATTATATCTATACTTTATACTAATAAATAAAATTGGAGTGTCTGTCTGTAATTTCGAAATAACTACCTCATATTAAGCTCATATGGTTATTTGAACGATACCAACACTGAATCACACGTTTTTAAAATTTTTGTCTGTCTGTCTGTTTGATTCATAAAAATAAATAAAAGTCTGTTTTAGAATGTACATGGTAAAGCCCTTTCATATGATACCCCACTTGGTATAGTTATCTTACTTTGAAAATTGAAACACATTTTAATTTTTTTTTAAGTGATGTAACCACAAATTCGCAGTTTTCAGATTTATTCCTGTATTTGTGCTATAAGACTACCACCCTGCCAAATTTCATGATTCTAGGACAACAGGTACCTACCCTATAGGTTTCTTGACAGACAGACAGACAGACAACAAAGTGATCCTGTAAGGGTTTCGTTTTTTCTTTTGAGGTACGGAACCCTAAAAACTCTAAATCAAGCAGGCTGTCGTAAAGATAGCCTAAAAATCCACCATACAAAAATGTCTAGTATGACGAATTTGAATAAAATCGGTGCAGTTTCTAAATTCAACGAAGCTCAGTTCCAAAGGCTAAAATGAAAAGAGTAGATCTGAAAGCAGTTTGATTTGTTTGTAAACATTACGGTTCACGAACAGTGACTTTGCCAGAAGTTGTTAGCGTAGTTCTATGACTAGTGAATTTATTTTGTAGTACATTACTAATTAACTATCAAAACTCTACTAGAGCAAAGCCGTGCCGCCAAGCGACCTGTCTAATGGTGTGTTTCGCCACGTCATTGGGTGCGTCGTGTTCCGGTGCGTTGCTCTTAGTAGCCAGATCTGTGTTTCCTACCAATTACAATCCGGGTATCTTTAAAACAAGAGTGAATAGGCACCTTCTAGGTAAGCGCGTCCCATCTTAGACCACATCATCACTTTCCATCAGGTGTGATTGTGGTCAAGCGCTTGCCTATAGTGAATAAAAAAAAAATACTAGAGACCATATCAATACAGTAGATTCGAATATGAACTCGTAGTTAAATACATTTTTCCGGGATAAAAAGTAGCCTATGTCCGTCCCCGGGATATAAGCTAACCCTGTACCATATTACGTCAGAATCGGTTAAACTCTTGGGCCGTGAAAAGGTAGCAAACAGACAGACAGACAGACACACTTTCGTATTTATAACATTAAGTATGGATCAAAACTGAGCTAGAGAGAGAAACCAATACAGTAGATTCGAATATAGTTGTAGTAAAATTGAGTCATGCCTAGGTAGTAAGTATTTCAAAATTTTTAGCTATCGGAATCATTATCTACATTTTTATATTATAAATAATAAATGCGAAAGTGTTATTGTTGTTGGTTTGTTGGTATGTCCTTCTATTACTCCTTAACGAAGCAACGGATCGACGTAATTTTTTCCATGAATATAGTCAAAGACCTAAAGCGTGACATGGGCTACTTCTTAACCCTGGAAAATCAAAGATTTCCTACGTAATTTTAGAGAACATATGTCATGGGCATCAACTAGTGTTTTAATATTTCAAACCACACGTGGATCATGGATGCCATACCTACTTTACGATATGACTTTTATTGTAGACGGTCGAACGTAAAACGCAGTGTAACGAACGAAAGAGTGTACCTACCTTAACTACCTTGAACCGGATAAGCCTATGTAGGCTGTCTCAAGTTACAAGCAAACTTTATTATTTATTGCCTGTATTGACTTCGTTAGAATATATTTTTCTAGCCGTGTTTGCTGACAATGTTTGATAAAAGATTTGGAAACCTGCCAATAAAGTTTCTTGTCACTGATTTTGAATAAGTATTTGTTTCGTAGATGGTCTTGGCTGAGATCTTTCAATGAAATTTAACTAGTCAGAGTGAAAATTGAAGCAATCCGTAAAAAATTGGTTTCACACAATAATAGAAATTGTCAAGGCTTTTTTTTATTAATAAAAAAGTCGGTTTACTGACGATAGTTGAACGTAACAACAAAGGCCGATTGTGCTTCTTTGTCGCTCGTTCCGCGCTCTCGCTTGCACTTCAAGCCTTACATGGAACGCCTCAGAGCGAGGTAACGCCGCATGAGTCATGTTTTTTCGTGCGTGCAGCCGGCTCTATCGAATTATAAGACGTTGTCACGTCAAAAACAGCGAGCAAACGAGCAAGCGGGTCACCTGATGTTAAGTGATTACCGCCGCCCGTAAACATTTGCAGCATCAGAGGAACCGCCGATATGTTGCCGGCCTTTCAGGAATTTGTTGATCCGCCCCTTAAATGACCCCATGTTGCAATCTAGTGAGAACACCGCCGATCGGAGTTGATTCCACAGTTTGCATGTCCGTGGAAAAAGGTGGCACAACGGGCGGTCGAAGTGCACCAGTAGTCCAGGCACCCAGGTGGTGTGGGTGAAATGTCTTATTATTTTGTTTTTCGCCGAAAAATATTGTCGCGTCGGCAGCACAATAAGTCACTCACGGTTATGACAGTACTTACGACTTTCTCGCGGTTTTTCATCGACAGTTGCAATGCCTCGATATGTATCGCACTGACCGTTCTTGGGCTGCAGATCGCTAATTTTACCAGCTTGTACCATCCCTAAACCGCATGCAATAAAGTAACATCTGTTTTTTTTATCGTCCTGCTAACCCACTTTTAGGGACGTGCTGAAATATGTGCCGACATGAAGTACTTTCGAGTCCGTAACTCACTTTATTGAGAGGTGTAAGCCATGGACAGACACAACGATGTGCTATCAAAAATATAGGACAAAACGTTCCACAGAAACGCGCGTGTAAAATTTAACAAAGATGTACAAACATATAACATGGAACTAATTTACCAAGTATGTCATCATACAACTCAAATGTGACTGAAATCACACGAAACAGGAGATGATGCAGCCTAAGGAAGAACGCCCCTGCCCAGAAGGTACGGGCATGTGCGTTGCGTTTCACGTAACCGTCGCGCATTTTATGTCCAAACCTTAAAAATTTAACAGACTTTATTGAAAGATTCTATTATGAATGTATTCAGAATTTACTAGCTTTGTATATGAAGCATGTCGCGTCAAGGCCTTTATAGAATTGTTCCTGTTCCTTTAGATAATATATAGGTACGCGTTGGACTTGTTACTGTCGCGTGTCGCGTCTTGTGTGACCAAACCTTTAAAACCTCACTTTATGCAAAGGTTCGATTGTGAACGTATTCAGAATTCATGCCGAAAAGTTATGGGGATAATCCACTAGATTTGTTAAGTACAAAACTAGGTAGGTATCTGGTAGAAGTTCTAGAGTGGTTTTGGGAAGATTTTGAAGCTTGACAGTAGTTTCTTAGTTTGACAGTACCTATTTTTAACCCCCGACCCAAAAAGAGGGGTGTTAAAAGTTTGACGTGTGTATCTGTGTGTCTGTGTATCTGTGTATCTGTGTATCTGTGTATCTGTGTATCTGTCTGTGGCATCGTAGCGCCTAAACGAATGAACCGATTTTAATTTAGTTTTTTTTGTTTGAAAGGTGGCTTGATCGAGAGTGTTCTTAGCTATAATCTAAAAAAATTGGTTCAGCCGTTTAAGAGTTATCAGCTCTTTTCTAGTTTTCTTGTAGAAAAGAAGGTTAGATATCCGTTAGGTTCATAATATTATGTCAATTGACAAATGTCAAGCTGTCAAGATGGACGTTGCCTAAATACATAATTATTTATTTGAAAATGATGTTTTGGAAAACTCAGATACTTTGGATCGTCGGGGGTGTTATAAATTTTTAATTTACACTTGTAAAAGCATATTGTTCGCAACAGGTCGAGATGGCAATCGGGGTATGAGGCGGCGGGACGTCCCGCACACCCACACGTCACCATGATACTATTCCGCACCCGTAAATTAAATAAAATTGAGTTTTTTTTTTTAGTAAACAATCTGAAACTGAGTCCAATCTGATCTGATTTACCAATTATTATAATAATTGATCTCCTAATCTAATTTGGACGATGTAGCCATTCTCAAAGGAGGCTAACTTATATTATATTAAAAAAGTGCACTCTCCTCTCCATTCAGTCACTCTTAATAGTTTGATGGGGTGGCAATCAAACACGACCGGAGAAAGATCAGATGCAGGATCAACAACTTTAATTTCCAATACACGGGGTTGAAACACCACAAACTTCCCTAGTTAGGGACTGCACTTCCATAAAACCTACGCCAGGCTCAGCCCCATAAGATCAAGCGCAAAATAGGCAAAAGCTTTTTAACATAAACTACCATAGAACTGTGCCAAAGTTGTAACCCTCTCGGATTAAAAATTTTAACCATGCTATACGACGGGAAATAACTATAATACCCTTTTTATTCGGCCAATCTCAGTTTTATGTAGCGTGAAATACGTACAGTGCAAACTTACGAGATATTGCAAGGATTTTTGGTCCCATATCCTGTGGTCGCTGGCTTATCACACGGAACCATACAACCAAAGTTTACTCGAGCTGATTTCAGTTCTGGTCTAGCACTGAAGTTTGATAGTTATAGTGCAATGTGAATCATAGAAATTTCTTTTAATTTAGTTTCACGCAGTGTCTATCTGTGTGTCATAGTCATATTTATGGATCTGTGCCTCAAAAAGATATAAGGAACTCATATAGGATCACTTTGTTGTCTATCTGTCGTGTCTGGTAGGTAGGTAGGTTTTATAGCACAAGAGCACAAGTAAAAGAAAAATCCAAAAACCATGAGTTTGTAGTTAAGTACATCACAATCAAGTGTAAATTAAAAATTTATAACACCCCCGACAAGTGAAGGTTACAGTAACTAGAAAAGAGCTGATAACTTTTAAACGGCTGAACCGATTTTCTTGAATTATAGTTAAGAACACTCTCGATCAAGCCACCTTTCAAACAAAAAAAACTAAATTAAAATCGGTTCATTCGTTTAGGCGCTATGATGGCATAGACAGATACACAGATACACAGATACACAGACACACAGATACACACGTCAAACTTATAACACCCCTCTTTTTGGGTCGGGGGTTAAAAATATTTGTTCACGAAAAAATTAATTCATTACAGTGTTACATATACAAATCACAGTTGACCAGTTTTTTTTTTTTTTTTTAAATTAAGAGACCTGTAAAGTTGAAGTTTAGTACAGTTACAAAAATTTACTTCACAAAGGCCCATTTCATAGTTTTGGAAAGAAAAAACGTAAATTAACATGATAAGCGTGAATCGAAAAAAATGGTTAATGCCCTCAAGGGCATCATTCAAGGTATCAGTCAACTGATACCTTGTTAACAAATAGGTATTTCAAAAACATTATAGGCAGACAGTTTTCAGAAAAAACCTACCTACTGCCAAAGCTTTTAGCCACTTAGCTCACACGGCTACGAAACTTACCTGTAGATATGTTCTGTCACTTCTGTAAGAGTATTATAATATTGTATTATTTGTACAACTGAATAACACAGAAACAAGTGTAAATAAAAAATTTACAACACCCCCGACAAGTGAAGGTTACAGTAACTAGAAAAGAGCTGAACCTTTCAAACGGCTGAACCGATTTTCTTGGATTATAGCTAAGAACACTCTCGATCAAGCCACCTTTCAAACAAAAAAACTAAATTAAATTCGGTTGATTACTTTAGGAGCTACGATGCCACAAATAGAAACACAGATACACAGATAGGTACACACGTCAAACTTATAACCCCTCTTTTTGGGTCGGGGGTTAATAAAATGGAACATATTATTAGAAAAAAAAAAATTTTCAAAGAAATACTGTAGGAGTCGACTCAATTTATAAAACTAAAGCCGCCATTTATCATAAAGGACGATCCAGGAAAGGGACAGTTTTCGGACAAGTTATAAAGTGGTGAGGGTTTAGTGGTACTTACCGAGTTTTTATTGCAATAATAAAACGTTTTCGAGGATAACGAGACTAATGGTAAGTTTAGTTTTAGCTTTCATGTTTTTCTAACAAGTTGCCTTGTTATATGACATATTAAGAGAATGTATAACTTATTACGCGTACAAATTGAGAAAGTGTGACATGACCCTTTTCTTGAGGGCTTTTATTGAAACAACGAGTGATAGTCCGCGGCTTTGCTTGTCTTCATTCTCTATTCCGTGAGAACTTTCAAAAATCGTCTATGCGGTGGACGCCCAGATTTACTAAGTACGATTTCGACTCAGTCGATTTGGGATTACATGTCAGTGATAGTAGAATATAACCGATAGTAATAATAATCGATAAAAATAATAAAAATAAAATAATTATTAATAGCTAGTACCGGCGGCTACATAATATGCTCCCCGAGGCATGGAGAAATCGAAAAGGCCAACGGGCAGAGTTTTAAAGGAAAACAGCAGCTTTTTGCAGACAGACATTTATTTTGACACAACTTGTTATGCGAAAATAAATTTTTGCTTCCCCCCCCCCCCCCCTTTACTTCAATGAAAATTATAAATAAATAATATTATTTTTTATATAAGTCTCAGCTTTGGTTCATCGATTTACCTATTTGTTTTGAAGGAATAATGTTTACTAATTCAGAAGTTATACGATTCCGATAGACGGACAGACGTAGAACCAAACAGACAAACACATACGGACAATAAATTTGCAAATTCTTCCAAGTAGAACCTCGCTTCGCCTTTTCAACAAGCTTGTCTACAAGGGTGATATGAAATTTCAAGACTTCACATTTTTATTTACAAAACTAATACGATTTAATGAAAGTTTCACGTCAAAATAAAAATGTCGAAAACATCTTGAGCGACAGCGTCGCCGCGCCAGTAATAACAACTGATTTATGTCCCTCCGACGATCCAACTGAAAAATAATCCCCAGAAAGAATATTAAAACCCACTTTTTATAATTAAATTAAACTCTGAATTTAAGTTATCAATAGCTATATTAGCTGGCCCATTGGCATAGTGGCTAGCTTATTTGGCTGCGGATCATGAGTCTCAGGTTTGAGGCCCGGACTCAACTACACTGCTAGGTCAAAAATATTATAGGGATTTCCTTTCAAATAATGCTCGAATAGCAGCCTGAAGTTCAAAAGTAGGCGGTGCGTGTTACACCTTTGTACCTCCGGTCGTGTCATATTGCCGTCCCATGGAACTTTGAGATTGAGGAAACAAACAGTTGACTTGTATTTGGGTCTTTTTAACCCTCTTCAAAAAAAAGGAGGAGGTTCTCAATTCGTCGGAATCTTTTTTATTTTTTTTTAATATTTTTTATGTATGTTCCCCGATTACTCAAAGACGCCTGGACCGATTTGGATTTTTTTTTCCTTGGAAAGGAATCCCTTGGATAATTCTCTACCCTTGAATGGACTCCTCAATGGATAAGAGTAAATTGCTCGCGATCAGTGTAATAGCTTACTAAACAGTAGGGTTTTAACTAGGGTTATTACTTTTCAGTGCTTGTGGTTTTTGAAGCCGGTTTTATGTTAGCTTTAAGGCTCAAGTGGTGGTTTTTTTTAATTTCTTTAACTTGAGACGGCGCTTTTATTATACTGGTTTGAAATTTCTTGTACAATGGTGCGGAACGAGTTCGATTCGTACTTGACCGATTTTTTTTCAATTTCCTGCTATCTCTTTTACTTTTAATCAGAGTAAAATAAGTACTTCAGTCAACGTTTCCTCATAACGTGTGGTAAGGAATATCGACGGTCACAAGTTTAAATATGGGGGCCACGACCCAATATCTCGAAACTTTGTACTGTGTGTATTTCATGCATTGATATAAAAATCAAAGACACACAGTACTAGAAATGTACCTTTTCAAAATAATATTGTCTACATTTTCTTTTACATATAATATTAAGCAACCTTAAGTATCGCCGATTTTATTGATAATTTAAAAATGGATGTTCATGATTGAATCTTTGATTAATATTATTCAATTATATTTAACCAGGTAGAATAATGATGATATAAAGTCTTAAAAGAACTTTGCTGTAGTATCAAAAAATAATGAGTGGACAACTAACAAAGCGGCAGAGAACTAAGCACCTATGATTTTATAAATTTAAAAGTGAGGTGCACTTAGATTGTCTTGATAATTTAAATTTTTAAGTGGAGGACTTATTGTCGTCAATTCACCCTCATGATCAAAGCTGTTACTTGATTTAGTAATTTTTTTCCAAGCTAATAAGTTCAAAATATAAAATGCCATATTTACGAGTATCTTGGATAGCTCCATTTTTAAATGCTTACAGATTTAAATTTTAGTGACGTATCTACTGTAGATTTATGACGGACATTATTTCTTGTGGATCTGGGTATCTTGGGTTCTGCATATCAATGACTTCATGCTACATAAAACTGAGATTGGCCGGTTAAAATGGGACTTTTTATTTATATTTCCCCGTATTTAACTCAGATTTAACTTTTAAATAGGGTAAAGTAGCCCATAACTGTCCCAACCTTTACATTGAAGAGGTTTTATGTAGGCTTTACGCCTTTTTGTGGCAATATAAAATACCTATTTACTTTAAGGAAATAAGGAAAAACGAGTTGTACACATATACTTTAAGCCTAACCCTTTTCGTTTTTACTAGAATAAGGGAAGGTATTTAGCAGTCTATATACCTAATTTGTTTGTTAGTTCATTGGTTAACTTATAATTGACCAAGTATTCTTCGTAATTAATGAGTTGCTGTCGTCTTCATGTTTTTCATATCTATATTTAGTCTATACAAAAAGAATCGCTGAAATGTATGTAGGTACAACTTCCTAACGACTGTACCAAATTGGAAAAATCTTTTTTGTGTTCGTTATTATCAGGACAAGGTTTGTATGAAAGAAGATTTTGGAGTATCCACGCGAAAAGACAATCAAAAATGCAAAAGTGTGCTTGTTCGTTTCTTGGTTGGTTCTTCAATCACGCTGATGTAGTTAAAGACCTGAAGAGTGACACAGGCTACTCTTTATTACAAAAAATAAGTCATATATTGCATTGAGACATGCAAAGCGAAACAATTAGATATTCTGCGATATACCTTGTTTTTAAACAACTATATTATAGGTATATTGTCAACCTACCTAATGAAGTGGTGAGCACTGTGGTCTCATAAGTGGGAGGTCCTGGATTCGATTCCTGGCAGCAGCAATTTGGAAATTAATATTTTCTAAATTGTCTCTGGTCTGGTCTGGTGGGAGGCTTCGGCAGTGGCTAGTTACCACCCTGCAGGCAAAGCCGTGCCGCCTAGCGATTTAACGATCTAGACACCGAACAAGGGTATGGGTTTTATTGAAACTGCCATACCCCTTCCAAGTCAGCCCGCTTCCATCTTAAACTGCATAAGTGATGACTTACTATCAGGTGAGCCGCGATCTTGTACCAGAATAAAAAAAACATTTCTCGTTACTAGTGTACAAGCCTGATAAATAAATACTCAACGGGCTTTTCATGCTTAAATTAATGAATTCAATTTCTCCATTTAAGACATAAACCCAATTAACTTATAAATACAATGAAACATACTCGTCCTTCTCGTGGAATTGCTTCAGTAATTGAAAACAGACAACCGGAGTGACACTTGAGACAGTATCAAGATGAATACACATGCCATGTTAATTGGGTTAGCGACTAGTTATTGCGCGTGACTTGAGCTCTGAAATTCAATATTTAGCAATTATTCATTTTTTTAAATTCAGATACAAGTTACCTCTTGACTGCAGTCTCATTTGGTGGTAAGTGATAATGCACTCTAAGATGGAAGCGGGCTAATCCAAACCGTTGCACTATTGTCGTACCCACTCCTAGCACAAGCTTAACGCTTAGTTAGATGGGAAAGGGGAATGTTAGTCATGATTAAAATGACTAACATTTAAAAATAAAAAACTCAGCAAAATGTTTTATGTTCTTACCAATATTATCGAATACCATCACTTAAAATCCACAAAAATTTTATATTTGGACACCATACCAAATTGTTTTTCATTTTATTAACCGACTTCCAAAAAAGGAGGAGGTTCTCAATTCGTCGGGATCTTTTTTTTTTTTTATTTTATTTTTTTTTTTTTTATGTATGTTCCCCGATTACTCAAAGACCCCTGGACCGATTTGGAAATTTTTTTTTTGTTTGAAAGGGTATACTGTGCAGGTGGTCCCATATAAATTTGGTGAAGATTTGATGAATATCTTCGGAGATGGAGAACAGAACTCCTCAATGGATAAGAGCAAATTGCTCGCGATCACTGTAATAGACACAATGTAAACAGTAGGGTTTTAACTGGGCATAGCATATTATAGTACAGTGGGGCCACTAAAAATTGTGAAATAAAAAATTTTCAAAAGAAAAATAAAACCGACTTCAAAAACCAAAAACACTAAAAAGTAGAAAATAATTTTTGTTTAGCTACACATGTAATGTACCTAGGTATGAAGTCGGGCGAGCTTCACTCTTGGATTTCTAATTTTGTTTTAATATGCTCGCTCGACTTCATACCTAGGTACATTACATGTGTAGCTAAACAAAAATTATTTTCTACTTTTTAGTGTTTTTGGTTTTTGAAGTCGGTTTTATTTTTCTTTTGAAATTTTTTTATTACTATGGCACGCTCCAAACAGATCTTTCTTTGAATCCATTTAAAAAGGCTTTTATGGGAAGAAGAGCTTGCGATATTTTCGCGCTTTATTGACGAAATCCATTCATATTATAATTTAGGGTAAGATATGGGGATAACGGAACCAAACATCCCTTTGTCGCAGTATGAAAGATTCAATTAAATAAAGGGGCAGATTTGACTCAGTCTCGAGGAGTTCTAGCGGGCCCCATATAAAGGAAGTTTGATTTTTATTTGAATTCACTCCAATCAAATTTAATGAAATTTTATAGACACACTCTGGAAACTAATGTACTATCTGTGGATTGTCAGATTTTCATGAAAATATATATTCAAAATTACACGGGTTTAATAATTTGATTGGTTGGGAATTGGGATAGAAATATTATGAACACATTTTAAAAAATCAGATGCATTACATTTACACGCATTATCAATACAACTTGTAACTTCACCATATGCTTAGATCTCAAATCCCATCAAAGCCTTCGATAAAGTCTTTAATATAACATTTGAATAGTAATATCTTTGCCTCCAACCAGTCCAGGCAATTCAAAGTTATTGAAAAGAGAAATAAGATAATTTCCGATCGGTCTCCTTAGTTAGGATTATTGCCAGAACTTTGCTGGCACACCGCTGTTCGAATAGGTAATCCTCCTAAAAGATAATGGTGCTAATGGACTTTTGTTATTGCTACTTCAAGTAAGTATTATGTGAAGATATGATATCTCGTTATAAAACTTAGTAATGATTTCGGTACTTTAAAAGATTTTAATCTAGTTTATTAAGTGGGGCATATAGCCAAATGAAGGTAATCCGACAAACGTTTTGCAGGACATTGTCGGACTATCGAATTTGTCGGATTATAGAGTACTGCCTAAGACCCCCTATAGTCCGGAGTTTTTTACAAAAGAGTACCTTGTAATCCGACAAATTACAAATCCAATGATAAGATTCCATATTATGTCATACATACTCTGAAGTACATGTCATACTTCACTATGTATGTCAAATTTAGTAAATTCAATAATAATAGACATGTCGGTTTACAGGGGGTGCCGGATTAGACAGGGGCCGGATTACCGGGGGTCCACTGTATATGGTAACCCCGCAATAGAAATACAAACAAATAAAGAAAAGACAAAGAGTCTCCTTCGAAATATTGTTCAATAAATTAAGTATAAATACTAGTCTACCAAAGTCTAATGCCTGCTAATGAAGCAAATCCTCTTAGACACTTTGCAGAGCATCTCGATTTTAATACACTAATCCGATTATGCTAACTACATAAGCTAATTATGTATTATTGCGATATTATAATACTGTAATGATTAATTGTGCGTTGCAACTTGCAAAAAGTATTTTATTTACTTCCAATTATAAATAGGTAGGACTACCTATGCATGCTGATTATTCTTTTTTGCAAGTAATTATACATGCAGGTTTATGTGAATTTTGACATTTCTAATTTTGATTCATATAGTAAAAATCGGTTCATTCGTTTAGGCGCTACGATGTCACAGACAGATACACAGATACACAGATACACAGATACACAGACGCACAGATATACAGACACACAGATACACACGTCAAACTTATAACACCCCTCTTTTTGGGTCGGGGGTTAAAAACGTGGAATCTTCTTTTTACTTGTACTTGCAGCTGATCGAAGTAACTACAAAGCCCGTTGTTTTATTTTTAGTACTACTTGCTAATATCTACGACTCAGTTAGATACTCTTGTACAACTTTTTCTGTAGATACCACGGTTGAAGTATTACCGATGATATTGTGCAAAAAAAGAACTAAGTAAGTATTGAATTGCATTGAAGATTTAAAACTATTGCACTTGGGTAACATTAATTACGAGAACTATCTATTTTACTCTCATCAACGATCTATAGTACAATGCCATTGGGTATGAGCAGCAATACCAATGTTTTACATAATCTACCATACAACCGTTATAAAACAATTTAAGTCAGAGAATGGAGCTGACTATTAAAACATGCAAAAAAAAACACATTCATACAATTGTATTAGCGAAATGAGGTATGAATTCATATCGCGATTCTTTCCTCATAATCTCGGTGGTACGGCTGCAAATTCCTTATGACAGCTCGTTACAGCTGGATTATTTATCTTGTGAATGTAATCCGTTTATTATCTTGAATCTGATTCCACCAAAAGCCAAGAGAATAATCCCCTGGTAAAATATATAAACGTGATTTTGGAAACGAAGTTAGAAGGAGGCGTACGTCAGAATTCATGAATTTATTTTCTCGTGTTATTGTAGAAAAGTTGATTTCATTGCTAAGAAAAGAAAAATAAATTCTATCTCTTATTCAATGTTTGAAATAAATTATCATATTTCATTTCAATAACTCACTGAATAAAGATCAAGACATCAAGTCAAAGAACTCTGGTTTTAATACCGAGGTGTTACAGGGTGGACCTTCTCTCCTATGTTTTTTTTTTATATTTATAAGTGCCATTTGTAATATTAACTCAAGGTAAAAGGTAAAATAATTAATATGTTTATCTAAAATCATAAAATGTGTGTTTAGTAAATATCTTCTGAATATTATATTCCTGAACACAGTATAATCACTATTAATACAAACTCCGCTCAATATATTCCTCATAAGATCCAAAGAGCAGACCAATAAAATTGTAATAATGTCCAAAGTATTTATGTATCGTTTCTCATTGCATGATAATGAATGACAAGTGTAAATTAAAAATTTATAACACCCCCGACAAGTGATGGTTACAGTAACTGGAAAAGAGCTGATAACTTTCAAACGGCTGAACTAATTTTCTTAGATTAAGTATAGCTAAGAACACTTTCGATCAAGCCACCTTTCAAACAAAAAAAAACTAAATTTAAATCGGTTCATTAGTTTAGGAGCTACGATACCACAGACAGATACACAGATACACACGTCAAACTTATAACACCCCTCTTTTTCGGTCGGGGGTAGAAAATTAAAGCGAAAAGTAATTTAGTACGAGTTAGTTACAGATATAGAGAAAGAACTTTTTATACACACAACTCATTGTCAATCCCAAGTTTTAATGAGTGCTTTATCACGACTTTACGACTCGCAAAATGTAGTAAAATGTTGTTCTCGCGTTAATAAATTGCCAGCATTTATAACTCTCTTATTGCAAGGGCTCTTCCAAGATAAGGACGGCTTAATTGCCCTTGTTATAAAAAGAAATCGCATGTACTTACTCGCCTGAAAACCTACGTACCTACCTACCATAGTTACGAGTACATTTCTATAGGGTTTTGTTATTATTAAATGGTTGGATTTTATATTGAGGATACTTTTTAGGGTTATAGGATCACTTTGTTGTCTGTCTGTCTGTCTGTCAAGAAACCTATAGGGTACTTCCCGTTGACCTAGAATCATGGAATTTGGTAGGTAGATAGGAGTATACAAGTACAGGAATAAATCTAAAAACCGCGAATTTGTGGTAGCATCATTAAAAAAAATCAAAATGTGTTTCAATTTTCAAAATAAGATAACTATACTAAGTATATGCTATAACTATACCAATATAATTATTCCAAATGTTGAAAAAAATACCCGAGTACGGAACCCTCAGTGCGCGAGTCTGACTCGCACTTGGCCGGTTTTTCATAATATCAAGTCACTTTTGCCTCCTATTATTGTAGAATAATCCTAACGGAAATTTTAATAAAAATAAAGAAAAACCTGCGTTGTATAGACGTGGAAGATAAATTACCGTGATTAATGATCGCACGTTTGAGGTGGGTAAAAAAATGTTAATTACAAGAAATAATAATGATCTAACTTCGATGATAATTAATTCGCTTGTTTTGTGTATGCTTCTATTTGAATTTTTTATTAGATTTAGATAGATTGGCGTGCAATAGTTGAATAGCTCACTGGCACTCAATAATAAGTAAAAAAATGACATCCAAACTTCACGATAAAATCTGATCATCAAATTTTCAACAAGATATTAGAAACAATTTCAATAACGAGTTTCCAACGCTCCGAACTTTCTTGCAGCCGAAGTAGAATCAGTAGGACTTTTTTTTTTTAAAGATAATTTGTGTCGCATAGATTGTGGGTTAAGTCGACAATTTTATTAATAAAAAAAAAAGTTTATCTATCCGTCTTTTCGTTGCCTATGCTTTTATCCGATTGTCATCCGATTGATGAGTTGATTTTATGTAAAATTAAAATACTCTACACTCGTATATTTTTTGGTGAAGCCTCGTCGAGATTCGAAAGCCTGCATTAAAATTTTTCACGTGTGCTCGCTACAATGTAAGAACAAGTGTAAATTAAAAATTTTCAACACCCCCGACAAATCATTTTCAAATAAATAATTATGTATATCTAGGCAACGTCCATCTTGACAGCTTGACATTTGTCAATTGACACTTGAATATTATGAACCTAAGGGTTATCTAACCTTCTTTTCTACAAGAAAACTAGAAAATAGCTGATAACTTTTAAACGGCTGAACCAATTTTTTTGGATTATAGCTAAGAACACTCTCGATCAAGCCACCTTTCAAACAAAAAAAACTAAATTAAAATCGGTTCATTCGTTTAGGCGCTACGATGCCACAGACAGATACACAGATACACAGATACACAGATACACAGACACACAGATACACACGTCAAACTTATAACACCCCTCTTTTTGGGTCGGGGGTTAAAAAAAAAGTTTATCTATCCGTCTTTTCGTTGCCTATGCTTTTATCCGATTATCATCCGATTGATGAGTTGATTTTATGTAAAATTAAAATACTCTACACTCGTATATTTTTTGGTGAAGCCTCGTCGAAACTCGAAAGCCTGCATTAAAATTTTTCACGTTTGCTCGCTACAATGTAAGAACAAATTTGAACAGGGAACTTGCCAATGGCAAGGTAGGACAAGTATGTGACATGCAGACTTGTCTTACAAAGTAGACTCAAATATCTATAAAATTGTACTTTGTCATATTTCGCGGAATAGGAAGATATAATATCAGGCCATTGTGCAATGACATCTTCTGAATTGAGATGAAAATGTTGAATTTCATACTATCTTAGAGTAAAACGTATGGAAATGAAGTCTATTATGATAACTGCAAAGCTTTAAGTAAAATATATCAGCCAATCAGTATAGTTACCACTATCCAGTATTGTTCTTGACTAATTTTGGACTAATTAGTATTCGAATCAAAAAGTGTCGTACTGTATGGATATTTTTTATATAGCCCTGGAAAAGAACCTTTTTCCGTACATTGCCGTATGGAGGAACAACACTGCTGCTATGGCACTTGTATCTGAAAAATTTTCACCGTCGTAATTTCAACCGATAAACTCATCGCTTTCCATAAAAAATTGCTTGATAACGTCCGTCAACCAAATAGGGAATCCTCCAAACGCTGAATTTTCTGCTGCAGAGCTGCTATACCAGCACCGTGGGATCCCAAAGTTTATCGACTCTTTCAGCTATGTGTCCTTCAATTGCTTGTTCAGCTTCACAACATATTGAGTTGTATCATACTGACTCTTCTACGGATCTCCTTATTGGAACACGTAGAGACAACAATTTTCATCTTCCACAAAGTGCTCTGAGCGTTTTTATCAGGCTCAAAGGTAGCGAGCATGCATGTTTTGAAACCGTATTTTCCCGGCTCTAGTTGGACTACACACTAAAATACAACACTGTATGCAGGTACATCTACGAAATAAAACCCTAATGATATGTCGCCTAGAATTTGCACTGCAACTAGTCCATGTCAGGAACTAGAATATAATACATTCTTATTAGCGTATCCCTCAACGGAAACCCGTATTATAATTTTTCATTTTCCGCGAAACTCGTTCCGACGTGAACACAAATTCGAAGCACGGGGAGATGTAGATGACAGTATGCAATATCTAAACTCACAGAATATCATCTCTATCGTATCTAAACCTCTGTTTAGCAATCGCAAGAGTAGAGCAACACCCATACATAATGTGCACATTTATATAAATAAAAGATTAGGTATGGTTATATGGCATATTATTGTAAATTGAATATTTGAAAAGGGCAACCGCCGAGTTTCTTGCTGGTTCTTCTCAGTAGGAACGGCATTCCGAACCAGTGGTAGATTATTTTGACGATTCAAAAGCACTTGTAAAAGTTTAATTGAATAAAAATATTTTGAATTTTGAATCATATTCAGATTAACTAAAATTCAAGTGTGCACAATGTCTGACAATCACTTGAGCGATCGCTTCTTTTCAGAAACCGACAGTCTGATTTTTACCGAGCACTCGTAGGCAGCGAGGTTTTCTCAATGGTTGAGCATTAATTCATAGCTACAGTAAAGAAACTTGAGTTTGCTTCTTTAGACGTTATTGACAGCTATAGAGACAAAAATGCTATACGTCTTTCTGGAACACTTACTCTGGGCTTCTGCATACCTACTCGTGCAAGTATTGCAAGCAAATACTCGTACAAGACCCCACTCTTGTTACAACAGGTACTTACCTACCCAGTTTGTACAGCACGTTACAGGTAGATGGCACCAGGGTTTGAGGCGAGGAGCACCCCGCACATCCGCACGTTACCCGTCCTATCCCGCACAGGGTCAGCGCGGGGGCTGTGCAGGTGTCCGGGGCGACCCAACCCAACGCCATCTCAACCTGTCGCAAGCTATACGTCTAGGTTTTAGAAAGAGCAATACATTTTTTCAGAAGGCATATTATTTACACATTGTTTTTTGCCGCCCAGAATTCATGTTATTATTCACGCGTGGTATAGTCCGTACGTACATATATTTACTGTCCAACTGTATGATTATCAAACTATGCTTTTAACTCGTTACACTCTTCACACATTTTATACTCGTTGAAATATTAAATTTTAAATAACGGTTAATTAAATCTCTTTCTTCAGCGAAAAAGTGTGCGAAATAGGGTTGGCGCATACGTTTGTTCAAATTCGTCACCAATGAATAATTCAAGGAATTTTCTTATTTCCCCTGCGCCCATCATTCTTCCGTTGTTACCGTGATGATGTGTAATATCATTTGTATGCGGGAATGGGTTGTATTTCACATGAAGGTAGGAGGTGGCTTTTCTCAAAACAATACTATCACAAAATTGCTTATAGATATGACCCATTACATTACGTTTACGGCTTTGAAGTGGGCGTAATGAGACAGCGAATGTGTTCAAACGCGACAAAAATGATTAGATACTTATATATTTATATATTTCATGTACCAAAATTGTAGTTACAAAGTTATAATAAATAAATTAATCTATGTGCAAAGGAAATGCTTATCTCTAAACAGAGATTTCTTCCAGCTTTCCCGTGCAGGTTGTGAGTAAGGTGCATAAATACGTGGAATAGGTCCCATGGTACTAGATTTATAAAATGGTTAATACAAGTACTTACTAGATTTAACGCTTAACGAAACAGAAATAATTGTTCAGAAGTAATTTTGCGTATCATACAACATTGTGTTATTACTATAAGTACTATAGGACATAGGTATCCCGCTCCGATCAGCCTGTGATATCACTAGGGGTCGAACGTAAGCGATTGATGCCGTGTAGAAACCAAAGGGTAATAAAAAACCGCCATACCCCTTCCAGGTTAGCCCACTTTCATCTTAGACTGCATCATCACTTACCACCAGATGAGATTGCAGTCAAGGGCTAACTTGCATCTGAATAAAAAAAAAACTTCAACCGCGAGTAAATGTTACACGCACTTTTTTTAATCAACCTTCGCGACTGCTCCAAGAATTCTCTTGAGAATACTGAATTGTTTATACTTTATGCTCTTCAAAATCTTGTTCCGACTGGACAATATCAGACAGCACCGGAAACGGATATGACAGTAAGCAATATGCAAGCTCATGTTTCACCAAATACACATTGCGAAGTCGTAGACATCAATAAATGTTTCGCAGCGAGAATTAATGGCCCTGGCGCCAATGTTTGTTCCAATTCCTCACTAATGAAATATGCAACGAATTTTCGTATTTCCCCTGGGTGTGTCATTCTTCTGATTTATATACGAGTAGTCTAGATTATTATAATATTGCAGTTGTACTGCAAAATTTTAAGCGAAACTCTTAATTACATACTAACTTTTTCAAAGATTTAATTTATAGCTAATAACACGAATAATGTTTTTTTTTTGTCTAGTGGAAGGCTTCGGTCGTGAATAGTTACCACCCTACTGGCAGAGCCGTACCGCCTGATGCCGTGTAGAAACCAAAGGAGTATGGGTTTAATTAAAACTGCCATACCCCTTCCAGGTTAGCCCGCTTCCATCTTAGACTGCATAATTACTTACCACTAGGTGAGATTGCAGTCAAGGGCTAACTGAAAAAAAAAAGAATAATGTAATTATCTATTAGTGAAAGAACTTGCAGAATCAGTTCATTAGTTTCAGTGATTACCCCCATATCCAAACTTACGTCTTAAGGTCTCGGCACACATATGGGATCGGAAAGAGATCGTCACCGTATCGCCTCGAGCCGTTCAGAATGATTTGTATTAAACTCCCTACTGCAACGCACACTAATCGGAATCGTAACGTAATCGCCTCGCCTCGGAACAGGCTCCGAACTTGCAATTCCCGCGCTTACGGCTCATCGTCCCCGCGCTTACGTCTCTCCGTACCCGAGCTCACATCTCTTCGTTTTTTCTTGCTATTTTCTTTTTTCTCTTCATCAAGTGCTATGGCTATCATAGCCAACTCACGTATTGTAAACCAAGACATAACCGTGCGCTACACTTAACGTTTGGATTCAAACTGATCTGGTGCCAACCAGGTCAGCCAGCGGGCGGCGAGGCGTAAGCGCGGTGTCGCCTAGCCGTAGCCGAGTTGACGTACAGGCGCTGCTGATACGCTTTCGTTACGTGCATACGGTAGGTTGACGCCTGGTTGACAGCGCGGCGAATGGCGTTACGGTTACGATCCCTTTCCGATCCCATATGTGTGCCGAGACCTTTAATAACATTAGTGTAGACCAATAGATATAACATACAAAATCGTGACAGCAAAATATTTTCAACAAGTTAGCGTGTAAAGGCGGCCTTATTACTAGCACTACTAGATATTTTCCAGATTTAAGTAGACATTATTATTGAGAAAAGTTCTATACCTAATAATTAAGTTCAATAAATTAGCCTCTCCAACATTTTCAGGAAATCGGAACTTAATGGAGGTAAAATTAAGTTTGTAATTGGGAAAAGCTCGGTAGCTTTATATTTATTTTCCTCTCAGGACATCTCGAGTATCTACCTACTAATAAATTCTGAGTATCTAGATTATTAGGTTACCGAAGGAAGCGTGGGTGCATTTAAGTTTCTCTGCCGTCAACAGAACTCCACTTTGATGAGAAAGGTTTTTAATTATACAAGTGAAGACGTGGCTGAAAATTAAGAATATTTTAATAATCCCGCGGTTTTATACGCGAAGAATAACTTTAAAGTTACACAACAAAAGTTATACTAGTTAGCTCTTGACTGCGATCTCACTTAGTGGTAAGTGATGATGCAGTATAATTGGTAGCGGGCTAACCCGGGTGATAGATCACACTAATATTATAAAGGCGAAAGTTTGTGTGTATGTGTGTGTGTAAGTTTTTTTACTCTTTCGCGCATACACTACTAAACGGATTTGGCTAAAATTTGGAATGGAGATAGATTATACCCTGGATTAACACATAGGTTACTATTTCATAAAACTTATACTATACTACTAGTTCATAAAACTTATATCCACGCGAACGAAGTCGCGGGCATCAGCTAGTTGGTTAATAAAACCCATACCTCTAACCGTTTTCTGCGTGGCATCGTAACGGAGTGGTAACCATTAATAAAGAATAAGTTTATTTTGTTTCGCGCACGTCGAATTTAAATTGAAAACAAAATGTCATAACGTTTTACCTAAACATAGGCATAAAACCATCATAAAACAGTGCTTATCCTTAATTGATATCGCTCATTAGCTTATTTTTCATAACGACCTGCCAATAAAATATAGTTTCTTACCTAAATGATGCTTCACTCAATGCATGCCACTGTTTCAACGTCCTGTTGGTAAGATAAATAAAAGAGCCATTTTCCTGACTAGTGATCGCGATCAATGGCCCCGCCGAATATGGTACTGAAGCACATATGGGCCGAATGGCACACAAGGCCCCTTGATGTTAAAAATACGATCTCAAACCTCAAGGCGACACATGATGTATACCTACCTATAACTATATTCTGAAGTTCATCCTATTCCAGGGGACTATAGAATAGAATAGAATAGATTTTTAGTCAAATAGACTTTTACAAGTGCTTTTGAATCGTCAAATAATTTACCACTAGTTCGGAATGCCGTTCCTACCGAGAAGAACCAGCAAGAAAGTCGGCGGTTGCTCTTTTCAATTCTTCAATTTACAATAATATTCCATATAACCATAATCTTTTATTTATATGAATGTGCACAATACTCCACTGGCCGAATTTTGGCCACGGCAGCCAATCTCAATAGTGCCTAGGTACGCAGGAGATATCATCTTGAGCACTAGTACGCAAACACTGCACTCTGTATGCTTTTGGCTTCATTTACACGAGAGTTTATATATCACCCGTTAAAAAAGTATGTATTCCCAAGTATCTGTTCACACGTAAAAAAGTGTTGACGTGTGAACATATACTTAGGAATACCACACTTGAAAAGAGAAACCGCCGAGTTTCTTGCTGGTTCTTCTCGGTAGGAACGGCATTCCGAACCAGTGGTAGATTATTTTGACGATTCAAAAGCACTTGTAAAAGTTTACTTCCATAAAAATATATTCTATTCTATTCTATTTTGTTCTATTTGGGCACTTTTTTAACGGACCTTAAAAAACCTCTCACCTCTCTCACTCTCACTCATGTAATACAATGGCGTACAGCAAACTAGTGCTTTTCGCTGTAGGCATTTTACCATACATTTGGCATATTTCAGGCTTATTACATAAAATGAAATCAGATCTTCGTAAAATAATAACCGAATTTACCTACATTAACAAGACAAACAGACTGTTTAAATAGGCCTGTCAGAAACAACTGGGATTTTCTAGATGACCTAGTATTCCTATTTACCTACTTTTCGAACTTACTGATATCGAATGTATGAGAATCTTCTCTAAAGTCTGAGCCTCTGAATATAAAGCTGACAAATATCCCAATCTATACAGACAATATAGTTCATTCTGTAGTAGGTACACAATTCATAATTTAAGCTAAAATCACAGTTCCAAATGTAATCCGGTACCCCGTTCGAAATGATCCCTAGGTAGAAAAGGATTAAATGATTTAGACCTGTCAATTTAGTTTAGTTTAGATTTTGTATTACACTATAACATCACTGTTTATGGTACGACAATAAACAACCTCTTTTAGGGGCATACATTGTAGCGAGTATTTTAAATAAATAAATAATATTTTGTTTAATAATGGCATGAAAGCCATCAGTTCTGGCCTCTGTGAATATCCCACTACAGTCCCTCGGCATTTTATCAGACACTCAGTTACTGACTGAAATTACAGCTCAGGTGATGGAAGGCCAGCCTTAGAGATTTAACTTTGACCTAAATCACTCTCGACACGTTCGTTGGATCAAGACAATGAAAAGATAAAAACAAAAACTCGCAAGCTTCTGTGAATCGCTTTCACGCTTACAAGTGCTGAAAATGTACTAAGATGTTTCTTTAAGAGATTTCTCCTTTTGATAAAAACTTATGCACAGCTACGTGATATATTGTTTTGCAGCACAACTTAGCTTTTGCCAGCGGTTTCACCGAATCTTAGGTTCAAAAGATACACTGTGGCTATTTATATATGAATACTGTATAAGTTTATCAAATTGTACCTTTCACATGAGCGAAGCCGGACAGATCAGCTAGTCTTTTAGAATTTTTCCATTATGTTAACTTCCTTTTTATGAAACAAAAGCTTATTTATATTTAGGTACATCTTCATCGACCGCTGCCGATGCTGGACCGATGACCTGAAGAAGGTGGCGGGGAGCGGGTGGATGAACAAGGCGCAGGACCGTGTTTGGTGGCGCGCTCTTGGAAAGGCCTATGTCCAGCAGTGGACGCATACAGGCTGATGGATGGATGACATCTTCATCATCACCATCATCTCAACCCATCGCCGGCGCACTACTGAGAATGGGTATTAGGTTAGGTAGGTCCACCACACTGGCCAAGGGTGGATTAGATATGTATCGTAATATAATATGGGGATTTGATGTAGTGTGGAAATAACTAAAAATAATCTAAAATTAACTACTACTAAACTATATGCTACTTACCAGTAAAACTATTTGTTTCAGTTACTTACTCGTTTTGTGTGTTATTTTATTGCCACCAAGATTCCTTTGAACAAATAAGCCGATTCGAAACACAATACAGTTTTATTTTTAGTGTTATCGAGGTTGAATACTTTTGCGAGTTTGTTAGACTTTGTGTTCCTACTTAAACTTTATATGGACGTAGAAATAAATTCAAGGAAAGTATGCGACTTTATCTGTATTCTTCATTTGACATTAGATCACTATCATCATCATGATCAACCCATCGCCGGCTCACTACTGAGCACAGTCTCCCCTGCTGAGCTGAGTCTCCTCTCAGATTTAGAATGGCTTAGATCATAGTCCACGCTGACCAAGTGTGGACTGACAGACTTCACACACCTTTGAGAATATCGTGGAGAAATCAATTGATATTTAATTGCTTGAAATTCACATAACTCCGAAAAGTTGAGTCGGTCGCCTTAACTTTACTACGCTATGTGCTTGTCGCCATGCATGTCGCTTCTATTTGCTGGCAACCATAGCGGTGCGTTTCTATAGTCTCTACTCTATGGCCTCTACGCACCTCTACGGGCCTCTACGTGCCTCTACGCTACTCGCCACGCCTCTAATACAATGAACTTTTACAAGTGCTTTTGAATCGTCAAAATAATTTACCACTGGTTCGGAATGCCGTTCCTACCGAAAAGAACCAGCAAGAAACTCGGTGGTTGCTCTTTAAAACAATAATATTCCATACTATACAAGCAATTGCAGTTCAGCGCATTGCTGGAGCGTGCGAGTCAAATCCATGCTTTTTTATCATTTACATTATCTTTATAGCTAAACGAGCAGCTCTGATTTAAAAGCACCACGTTATATTATTATCTTTGAAATGAAATCATTTGTTTTTGGATATCATCAAAAATTGGTTATAAGGATCGCTTTCAAAAATTTCGTAAACCGAACTTTTTCCTTCATTCCATTGGCTCCCTTAATCCAGTTCATTTATCAGAAGCATTGAGTTACCAAATAATAATGGCAAGATCAATAACTCGGGGAATCCTTTATCTACGTTATTCGTTATAAGGGATTTGGGCGTCGACTTCAATGAAAAATAATGTAGGTAGCAAATATACCTACTCGTAGGATGTTCCGAATATGAAGTTGCCCTTTTTTTTAAACCTACCTAGGTACATGGGTTAGGTACTATAGTAAGCGTTTCAAATCTGAAAACCAAGAGTTACGAAGTATCTTGCCAATGCTCTGCATAATGATTCGGATAGTAGGTACTCTTGTTCTAGAAGTTTCATTTTAGAAAAGCTTCAATTTTCCTCCAAGTGGTCACACAAAGAAACTAACAGAGTCTTGACTGTAGTACCAAAATGATTGTGATGTTTTGTATAGGGCTAATTTGTGGAGCTATGATTCATTTTTAAAGAGAATAATTAAATAAAAATCATGATTTTTCTTAATTTTAAAATAAATATAAATTTTAATATAAATATCACAAAACTACAAACGAAAAAAAAAATACAGTGTATATTTGGTCCTGGCATTAGCGAAATGGAAATATGAATTCAGTCTGACAGCTCTTTTTCGCCGGATTATTTATCTTGCTAATGCTGTGGTACAATTCGTTTATCATTCTAGATTATTTCGAGTCTGATTTCATTGAAAGCCACGGGGATTTCATGTTCGGAGACGTAAGTTGTAACCTGATAATTCATATCGTTGGTATACCAAATAAATTAGTAATATTTTTATAGCCTTCAAAATAAAAAGGAGAGTATTATATAGGTATGTTGTCTATCTGTATCGTGTGCTTCAAGCCCCAGAGGCATTCGCATTTATTTAGTTTTGCGAATAAAACATATTTCACGTCGAAGATATATCATTAGATATAATGTTCTTGTTATTTCGGAAAGTATTTGTACCCTAGCATTGTACCCTTTCTTTTCAGAAGATACAAAAAACTAAATTAATTTTGTTGTTCTATAGATCTCGGAGTTAGAGACTGCATCGTCGCTTGTTACAGCTGGTGAGATCGCACTCAATTTATTATTCGATATTAATCAATTATTCGATAACAATGTAGCCCACATTGTTATCGAATGAAAAAAATAACTTTCCACAAAACGGCATGCATATAACATCTGCAATACAAGTAATTCAAAGATTTACGCTCAGTAAATCTTAACTTGAAAAGTTACAAAGACTGTAGAACCTCAGGGTATCTAATTTCAGGTACTCGTATCTACTCTTCTTGTTTTAAATAATTTTTGTTTACATACGAATACAAAATTATAATTTCAGTACCTACATAAATGTCAGCTTAGAGCCTCAAGGCATTGAGTTTTACTCCTCTTCTGTGATTTCAACAATTTTTGTTTGCATACGAATACAAAACGATATTTTGCGTGCTCAAACAAAGCGAAACTGTGTTCCACTTGTTAACTCCAAGCGAAGCCTACAACAAAGACAATTTAAGAAGCAAACAGGTTCTGGAGTAAAAGCCCGCCAGGGCCAGACCTTTCGTTATTTTATAAAAGCTGAAAGTTTCTACGCATACCATCCCTAACGCAGGGAAGAACATCAGCGATTATGAAATTTGGATCATGGTGGCTTTGGGAGATCAAAAAGAAAAGAATCATACATCAAAGTATAAAGTGTACTTTTTTATATTTTCTTCGAAATAGTATAAGAAACAACGGCATGCATTACCAGATAGTATTGTGGCAACCCCTGCCAGACACCCTTAAACTTTAAACTGTAAGGGTGTCTGGCAGGGCGTTGCCACGACTCTAAGTGCCTGGCCATGCATGACGTGATTTCTAATACTATTCCGAAGAAAATATTAAAAAAAAATTATTTTATACTTGGAATTAAAAAAATTACACCCTTTTTACCTGTTATCTCCCAAAGCCACCAAATCCAAACTTCATAGTCGCTGATCGTTCTTCCTTGTATTGGGGACAATATGCAGAGAAACTTTCAGGTTTTATAAAATAACGAAGATTTAGTCCTCGCGGGCTCTCTCTCTATTCCTATTGTTTCATGAAAACCGCTTCAGAGGCCACCAGTCAACAAAGGTTTCGTTATCTCTACATTCTAAACCAAGCATTGGAATTACAATGCGAACCTGGCTGGCATAGTGGTAGGCGATGAGGTCTTATAAGCGGGAGGGTACCGGGTTTGATTCCCGATGGGAGAATTGAGAAATTTATATTTTCTAATGCTCATTCCGTAGAATTAATTAGAATGCGCGTTACCAAAACAAACGAACATTTCTTATTGAAAAGAACTCGCAAAACTTTATCCCTTCTTAAATAACAAGAAAATGGCGGCTTTTTCAAAGAAACAAAGTCAATATTTACGAGAAAGAGCAAGTTTAAGCATACCTACCTACTTTACGCAGTTCCGAGAATAACAATAATATTTTGAACCACAGTTATTTGAATAGAAATTATTCCTAGCATTTTTTTAACAGTATTTTTTAATAATATTATGATGTAAGTAATATGTGTAGTAATACCCGACACTATAATGACAACTAGTCAAATCAGTATCTTTTTATCACACGTCAAAACACGCGCTTAGTAGGTATGCGAGCTTCTATGAAATACTGGCATGTGACGTCACAATGATTTGACGTTCTTTTTTAGTTTAATCGATAATTTAAAATGGTTTTTACGTATTTCGGAAGATTTATTATTATTGAGAAGTAATTTAATTTCGACGTAGGCAAATACTGTATTGTGACTAAGTAATTGATTTTATTCGTCCGAATTTCAGGCTTGAACTTCTATATTTAAGTATAATTATAATTAAAATATTAAAATGCATTTGCTGACTGAGAAATTGGACCTATTGTAAGTCTGCAGGGTGATTCGCTAACTCAGTGTCTAACAATGAATGATAACCACCGAGCTCATTTTTTAATCCATTGAAGGTTTTCTACGAAACAATATTTTCATTCACCCAGTGAAGCAGCAATGTAGAATCAACCAGTAGCTATCATTCAGTAAGACATTGAGTTAGCAAATCACCTGTTTTGGTGGTTTGGTGACTTCGACTGGCACACGATCGATTCCTAGTTCCCTCTACTAGGTAGTTACATACCTCCTAAAACTCCTGCCTTGTGTCTAATTTAAGATCTTCAATGTAGGTATATTTTCTTTTCAAACGTAAGCCCCTACAAGAAATATTTTTTTAGAAATAACAAAAGTGAAGTCGGGTAGGTTAACTAATAGAAAATATTTAATAATATTACTCTACAAGTGTAAATTAAAAATTTATAACACCCCCGACAAGTGAAGGTTACAGTAACTAGAAAAGAGCTGATAACTTTCAAACGGCTGAACCGATTTTCTTGGATTATAGCTAAGAACACTCTCGATGAAGCCATCTTTCAAAGCAAAAACTAAATTAACACGGATACACAGATACACACGTCAAACTTATAAACACCCCTCTTTTTGGGTCGGGGGTTAAAAATAGGTCATAGTTGCCTCAACGTACTTAGATATTGTACGGGTAATAGCAATAGGTAGCAATTCTATCGCTACGCTTGTGATTGCTTCATCAAAGCAGGTGCGGTCTTCGTAATTAAAGCCAGCCTGTGAAGCCAGCTCTATAAACCCCGGAGCAGCCCGAGCGTCATTCATTTAATTGAAATAATTATATTGGCGGAACACAGATCTATATTATCGTTAATTAAAGGTGATCATTTATATCACGAATACAGACTTTGGTGCTTTGAGAGAGGGAATAAAAATGCACCTATATTTACGCACACAAAGAAGAGCCACGATTCAAATAGGTGCGATTAAATAAATAAATAAAAATATTTTTATTCAATTAAACTTTAAGTACTTTTGAATTGTCAAAAGCATCTACCGCCTGGTTCGGAATGCCTTTCCTACCGAGAAGAACCAGCAAGAAACTCGGCGGTTGCTCTTTTTAAAGATTTGATAAACAATATTATGCCATGTATAAAAATAATAATTGCGAGGCGGAGGTCTCCACTTCAGAACACGTTTGTTCCATCGGCCGACAAACATGACCTGTGGCAGGGCCCTGCCCATTGCCATTTCAACTTGCTAATCCTAGTTATCAAGTAGCTGTAGGTCTGATTATTTTAGTTGGTTATTTCAAACTATTTAGAGCATAATAATCAATTAGACGCGTGACACGGGTCCGAGTCCGGCGATCGAGGGGCGGATTACACCACGTCACTGGCAATTACCGTGAGCCCGGCTAGGGTGGCCAGGATCTCTAATTATTACCGGGACATTACTGATCGACAAGATAAGTGCCGGTTGGAGACTGCGACCGTAGCTATTATAACATACCACCCTTAAGTACTCTATTACCATACTACCGGCTAAAACGTGCCGATGTAGTAATATCCTCCGCAGACCTACTGATTAATTAGGGTAATGAGTTTTGCCCATGAAATTAAGAATATTAATAGGTCGCGCAGATGTCAACTGCGCTTATAAACACAGACGTGGTTTAGGTTGTCTGTCACTATTCAAACACAAATATTTGTTTTTGAATAGTGAGAATAATACACAATATTCGGGTGGAAGGCTGGGTTCACATAGCAAAGGGATCTTAGTATCATTTTGTATGCCTACTTAGTAGGTACTTATCTTTATGAATCACCTCACTGTTTATTCTGAACATTTAATGTAAGTATACTAGTCTACATGCATGGTATATAAAACCAGTGTATTTGAAAGTTTTATCATAAATAAATACTTAATAGGTACTTTAGGCTCGTAAGAGACCTCTCTGATGACTTTCTGGTGCAAAGACCCGAATTTTCAGGAATTTCCTAGATTACTCAACAAATGATAACACTGCACTCGACTCAGTCAAACGTATTATCGCCCTATGTGCCAGCTTGTATATTGCAAGTTAATGGCTTGTCTGTCGATTAATAAGGTGAAAAGTGGACGTAGATACCTATACAAAATACAGGCTTTGTTTTCCAAATAAGTATAATACACAAATTAACGTAATAATCATACGTAGCTATACGTCATTAAGGACTTAGGCTCAAAAGTGAACTATCGAGGAAAAGAAATACAAGGAATCTGAAAAAATATCATCAGCAGAGGTATCCAAAAAAAATCTACATAAAAATAATAGATACAATGCATACCTTCCATTAAAGAATACCTACCATTATAAAAAACTAACAATATAACACCATTCGTCCTTTAGACCCTTTGTCTCCGATATTTTTCTTTGCCCTTACCTACATGTTACCCTTGAGCGATGAATTTCGAAAAAACGAATATATAAAAAGACTGACCCGTCAACGCTCAGCCCAATCCGTTCGACCTATAATTTAGAAAGCTTAAATTTTGCAAAAAGATTTTTTTACATAATGTTAACAAAAAAATATGGCCGAAATTACGAAAACCAAGTCGCGGGCGATCACTCATGTATCGGACATTTCGTATCGTATCGTATCGTATATTTTATCATGTATCGGACTGAGTTTGTTGTGGGCTCTTCTCAGACCTGGGCGCATTTGGAACACTGGTAGCTTTAATTTTTAGTGTACGTAATTAATTATTGCATCATTATCTTACAAATTCAACAATTGACATACAAAAAGTGTACAATAGTAAGTAATACTCAATTTGAATTGATTTGAAATCTATTTTGGACATACCTAGAGCCTAGGGCATACCTAATAATGTGTCTCTTCTTTTAAACCCCCGACCCAAGAAGTGGGGTGTTAAAAGTTTGACGTGTGTATCTGTGTATCTGTCTGTGGCATCGTAGCTCCTAAACGAATGCACCGATTTTAATTTAGTTTTTTTTTTATTTGAAAGGTGGCTTGATCAAGAGTGTGCTTAGCTATAATCCAAGAAAATCGGTTCAGCCGTTTGAAAGTTATCAGCTCTTTTCTAGTTACTGTAAACTTCACTTGTCGGGGGTGTTATAAATTAATTAACATTTGTGATTTGATTGATTTGATTTGAAATCTGTTGGGCACACCTAGAGCATACCTAATATTATGTCTCTTCTTTTTAACGTTCAGAATAGACAAGTAAGCACAATAACCAAGCTCACTTGCTATGGAATATACAGCTATTAATATTCTCAGAATACAAGCTTACAAGTTAGACAGAGTTATTAGGGCACGCTTATTATAAAGACGTCCGCCATCTCGTCGCGCGTGACCGGACCACAAAGGAGACAGAACAAAGCAACCTCTGGTAATATACCTCGCCACAGATCTCGACGATCTAATTTGTTACTGGACAACCTCTGGTAATACACCCGATAATATATTACGTTGTTGGATACATTTGTATGACTAAGTCTGCACAAACAATCCATACTAATATTATAAATGCGAAAGTGTGTCTGTCTGTGACAAACTTGTAACAAACTTTGTAAATTAAGTTGCTATTAATATTCATACGGCCTTAACAAAAAACGTTATATACCAACCAATTACCGAGAGAATAGAAACGATTTACGAAGAGGACAAAACATTGTATGACTATAATATAACCCGCTATAATAGCGTTAATTAGTAAAATGACTCGAAGACAAGCTTACAAGTTAGACAGAGTTATTATGGCACGCTTATTATAAAGACGTCCGCCGGCCGTCCGTCCACTCAAGACTCACCGTGACTCAAGTCACAAAGCAACCTGTGGTAATAGACCCCAAGAACATAATATGTTGTTGGATAGGTACCTATATCTAAGTTTCCAAAAATCATTTCAAGGTAATTGAAATTATATCTGCTTGCATTTAATACCAATAAATCAGTCAGCAATACATAGCTACTACCTTACATACATAAATGATTACGCCTACATCATGTCTCTAGCAACCAAAGCAAATAAAATCATAATTATTTCCAAATACGTCTGTTTTTATAATAACGCGCAATGTTGATGCATTAGTCATCTACTCAAACTCTAATGCACGTATGTAGGTAATTTGGTCGCTTGGTCACCCATCTAATTACCGACTTGAGTTAACCTTGTTTAACGATCACAATCGACTGCTATGCGCTATCACAACTAGACCATACTTCCTCCTAAACAGTAAATAACTATGTAAGCTAAAGCACAGTAATTATTATATTAAGTAGGTAGCAATATTTTGCGTGCCAGAACGCTTGGCACGCTGATTATGAAGGCATCGAGCGTCCTCGCGCGTGATCTGAACATAAACAAGTAAAGACAGCTTCTATATAAATAAGTTATGTGCCAGCGATAAAATAATTTTGTACTTTACTGAGACTTATCTCATTGATGATAAATAATGCAAAGATATAGGAAGAAGATATAGATATGTATTGTAAAGAAATAAATACGATACATAAGTATCTGAAGTGAAAACTTGAGACTGAAACTCATAAGTTACATTTTTGTAGAATGCTATCACTTCTACTCTTATGCGTTTTCTATCTTCTGTCTGTCTTATATTATATTTTAAACGTCATGAATGTTACATAGCATAACATATCATTATCTTTATAGACATACATATAACACAACGTAACATTATCTTTATAGACATGGTGGTATAATTATCATGCCTAAGTTTTAAATATAGATCCACAAAAAGTAGAACGACATGAGCAGTAAAAAGTGTGTTATCTTGTTACTTAGACTATAAAAGGCAAATGCAAAATTTACTAAAAAAACTGGTCAAGTGCAAGTCAGACTCGCGCACCGAGGGTTCCGTACTCGGGAATTTTTTCCGACATTTTGCACGATAAATCAAAAACTACTATGCATAAAAAGAAATCAAAATCTGTTTTAGTATGTACAGGTAAAAAGCCCTTTCATATGGCGCCCGACTTGGTATAGTTATCTTACTTTGAAAATTGAACCACATTTTTTTTGTGATGTAACCACAAATTCACGGTTTTCGCACTTTTCCCTTCACTTGTGTTATAAGACCTACCTACCTGCCAGATTTCGTGATTCTAGCTTCTAGGTTCTAGATTCACGACAGACGGACAGACGGATAGACAGACAAACAGACAAACAAACAGACAACAAAGGATCCTATAAGGGTTTCATTTTTTCTTTTGAGCCACGGAACCCTAAAAACAACTTGAGTACAATCCCTATACATATTATACCTACATGCGAAAGTGTAAGTTTCTTGGCTTATTGATATATCCTTCAATCACGTTGCCATGGAGCAACGGATCGATGTGATTTTTCGAGCATGGGTATAGTTAAAGTCCTGAAGAGTGGCAAAGCCTTTTTATCCCCGAAAATCAAAGAGTTCCCACGGGTTTTTTAAAAACCTAAATACACGCGGACAAAGTCTTTGTTTTATTTTATTATGTGGCATATTACGTAAAGCACAAGACAAATGCGCGGGCCGCCGCGGCAAGCATTCCTTGATGTGAGTAATGAGACTCGCTTCTAAGTTGACGACTACATACTTGATACTGCCTACATTACGAAGCCTTTAGATAAGCGACGCTAATGTCACGCGACATCCACCTTCGGCGGTTGTCCGACCACCGACGATTAGCGAGAAAAGAGCTAAAAACTAGAAACGTATTGACGAGAATCTAGTGTTAGTTGGGTTAGTTTTGTCGCTGGGCTATGAGTGAATGTGCGAGTACGATGTGCGACTAATCGCCTATCGTACATTAATTAATAATAACTAGCCGATGCCCGCGACTTCACCCGCGTGGATTTAGGTTTTTCGAAATTCCGTGGGAACTCTTTGATTTTCCGGGATAAAAAGTAGCCTATGTGCTAATTTGATGTGATATTATCTAACTCTATTCCAAATTTCAGCCAAATTCGTCTAGTAGTTTTTGCGTGAAGGAGTAACAAACATACACACACACACACACACACATACACACAAACTTTCGCCTTTATAATATTAGTGAAAAAGCGCGAGTGTTTTGACCGGAAAGCGTCGTTTAGCAAGTTTTTTACTTTATAGCTCTTGTCGCAAGGACAAACTGCAATGAGAGTTTTTCAGCAATGAACTAAGTATTACATATTATCTTTTTCATTGACACGGAAATGATATCGATTGTACGTTTCTTAAACCAGAAAATAGTCGATTGCTAGTCGCTTCTCCTCTGCGGTGAGACATCTGCCTTATTCTGTTTTTCGTAAGTTTATGAGTTCGCTAGTTTTTATGACCATAAAAAATTTATTACAATAATTAATCAACATATTGGATAGCTCTAATCCTGAAAAACAATACGGAGGAAAAAACAATAGGGAATCATGTTATATTCACACTTATCTATGGAATACGTCGGGGCGGATCAACGAGTCACAAATAAATAAACGAAAGACAAGTGTAAATTAAAAATTTATAACACCCCCGACGATCCAAAGTATCTGAGTTTTCCAAAACATCATTTTCAAATAAATAATTATGTATTTAGGCAACGTCCATCTTGACAGCTTGACATTTGTCTATTGACATAATATTATGAACCTAACGGTTATCTAACCTTCTTTTCTACAAGAAAACTAGAAAAGAGCTGATAACTCTTAAACGGCTGAACTAATTTTTTTAGATTATAGCTAAGAACACTCTCGATCAAGCCACCTTTCAAACAAAAAAAACTAAATTAAAATCGGTTCATTCGTTTAGGCGCTACGATGCCACAGACAGATACACAGATACACAGATACACAGATACACAGACACACAGACACACAGATACACACGTCAAACTTATAACACCCCTCTTTTTGGGTCGGGGGTTAAAAATGACTTTTAGTCTTCATTCGATAATGTTCTCACTTCCGAAGAGCACTTTCAAACAATACAAGGTCCTGAATCCACAACATTTCACAGATAACTGTGTGTGTAATATTGTGTGAGTTCAAACATCATCGCACTCAATTTTACCGGCGGAAAGTTTCACGGCAGTTTTATCTTCTTTTTACGGGTTTCGTTCAGGACGTGCTTAGCTGAAATGTATTGATAAAAAAGGAAGTAATCGCTTTCTAGTTCTTTTTGGGTGCGATCGATTATTACTTTCTAGTTACGTAGATGTGAAAGGTGTCTGGTGATACATTACCAGCATTTCACAAGTAGGTTAGTCGTCTGGGTATATAATTACAAAATACTAAGCAGTATCTTTTCCAAGAAGCACAAATCTATTAGTGAAAGCTCTTTTCAAGCCCTATCTGTTTAACTAATTTTGACGAAAAATACGAGATAACTTGCATCCTAGGGACGGAGATAGGCTACTTTTTGTTCCTTAAAAAGAAAGAGTTCCCACGAGAGTATTAAAAAACCTAAATCCACCTAGAAGAAGTAGCAGGCGTTATTTATTTGGTACAAAGATAGCTTGCAACTGTGAGAAGGACTTAGGCTACTTTTTATTCTTGAAAAACAGAGTTCCCACGTCGCACTTTTGAAAAAACTAAAATCCATGCGGCCGAAATCATGTAGTTAATTATATTATAATGATTCGATACAAAATATATAAAATACACTAAAAATACCGTGGTAAAATAAATCCATCCAAAATTCATATCACATACAAATCGTTTTACGACAGCAAAAACACCATACACTTTAGGTTTTTTGAATGATTTATGAATCAATCAAAGTGTCGTCGAAACGATATCAATGTATCAAACTTCGGGGCAATTTTTCACTAACCCGTTCAATAATTCAGGTGAAACAAATTGTACAAAAAACAATAATATTAAACTAAGTTTTTTGTTCTTTTTAAATTTTTAGGATTCAACGGGAACCTATTCTATTACTAAGCCTCCACTGTCCATCCGTCTATCTGTCGGTCCGCGGACTGTATCTCGTGAACCGTAATAGGTAGAGAGTTGAAATTTTCACAGAATGTGAATTTGCTATTGCAGCTAAGTATAACAATAAAAATGCCGAAATGACCGGCAAAAAAAAGTGTTATTGCTGTACGATGATACGGAACCCTTCATGTGCGAGTCCGACTCGCACTTGACGTTTTTAAACTTCTAAACTTTAAGGGTGTCTGGCAGGGGGTTGCCACCACACTAGGTGTCTGGCAATGCACGACGTAATTTGTAATACTATAGTAAAAAAAACTATAGGTAGGTAGGTATGTATAAAAAATATACTTTATAAAGTATATTTTTTTTATTTAGTTTTTTCAAAGTGTAATTACTACTGCTTACTTAGTACTACTTAGTATTACTTACTTTTTTAGTACTTAGTCATAGTATACTTTGACGTGACATTTTTTACACCTTAGTTACCTGTTATCTCCCAAAGCCACCATCATCCAAACTTCATAGTCTCTGATCGATCCTCCCTGTGTCGGGGAGAATACGTACAGAACCTTTCAGCTTTTATAAAATAACGAAGGTCTAGCACGCGCCGGCTCTCTCTCTATTATGGAACCTTCCAAACATTCGAAATTCAATTCAAAAACATAGGCTTTAACGGACAGACAGACGGACATGGCGCAACTATTCCTCGTTGACTACAGAACCCTGAAAAGATTAAACAATAAATACGTTTCTGTTAATTCTCTTAGCACACATTTTGTTATACCATAGCAGAGCGTTACAAGTTAACAAAATCACGTACAAAACTTCGTATTCCAACCCACATAAGGCTGGCGCGTGTTTCGAAAAATTCCGCATAACCGCTTATTAGTTTCTTTGCTTTTGTATGAACTTTCGGGTGCTTTAATTGAATGGGACGTGATTTGATTACGCTACCACAATACCTACTGGTAATTCTCGCTATTCTGCGATCAAAAAAAGATTCTGGTGCTTGTTGTTTAGTGAATTTTCTTTTCTATCACTAAATAGAAAGAATGAAACATTTTTGTTTATTTAATACTGATGATGATGAAATAGAAAGAATGAAACATTTTTGTTTATTTAATACTGATGATGATGAAATAGAAAGAATGAAACATTTTTGTTTATTTAATACTAGCGAATGCCCGCGACTCCGTCCACGTAGACTGCACAAATTTCAAACCCCTATTTTACCCCCTTAGGGCTTGAATTTTCAAAAATCCAGTAGTTTGAGCTGTGCGTTGATAGATCAGTCAGTCACATTTTCCTTTTATATATTTATCTAGCTGACCCACCCGAGCCTCGCACGGGGTGAAGTTTAAAAATCGGTGAGGGGTCGAATTTCTAAAAAATCCTGAAACATGCGTCGCTTTTTTGCCCGAGAACCGAATTCTAATCAATTTTCATAACTATACTTAAGCTTTTTTCTCTTGACATACGGAACCCTAAAAAGAAGCAAAGAACGAGATCATTCATTGATAAATTCAAACTAGACTTCCCCGCTTATCCGTGGTATGTCAATACGGCTTAGTACGGCCATTTATAAAACGTTGAAAGCTCTAGAAATCCCGGCTTTGGCGTAGAACAATCACACAGGGAACTAATTGATTAATTGCGTTTAGCTCGCCACTGCAGATAACGAGGGACCACTCTGAGGCTAAGCTGCAGTATGCACTAGCCATTGCTATGGACGGTGCTTAGTACGAGACATTGCATCTCACCAACGGTTATAATATTCGAGCAACGAAATGCCCACTTCAAAGACCACAAAATACTTACTAAGTACATATTAATACGTAAAAAAATGGCTTATTCTCGCCCAGTCAACTTAATATCATACACACAAGTTTTGTGCGGACAAGCACTCTGGTAATAATAATAGGTGGTGAAATCAGTTAGCTTGCATGGAGTGTCAGGGATGTTATTTAACTGCTTAGTTCTTAAGCTCAAGTTCATCCATACCTCTACAACCAGAGCTCCAAAAAAAAAAACACTTTATCAAGTTAGAAGGTACTGATTTTTTTTACTTTATAACGAAAAAATTAAGGCCAATTTTTTTCTGACCTTATTGTATTTCAACACTCGAATTCTATCACCGTCGCATGTAAAATTTCATACTAAGCATTGATGTAGGAGGAAACTACCTAGCTTTGTGCGAACTGGAATCTTTAATTCCGAATCTATTTCATACTGTTTTATTCATTAGCTACTACTTGCAAGTAAGTATCATGGATGGAAGTAGAATAGAAGCAAAAAATAAAAGGAAGTAAAGAATTCCAGATAGGTAGCTCATTTGAAGACATTCTCAGATACACATAAATATGTTTTGATTTAAGTCCTTGTTTTAGAACCTAGAAGTTAAAGAATAACCTAGATTTTGACTAAAATAATTATAATCATCAAAATCGTACAAACAATGAATGAATTACTCTCATATTCAAATAGGGAGATCACAAACAAAATTGCCAATGAAACCAAGTTTTAATGATTACCTATCTACAATTCAATACAAAATAATGACATAATTAAAATATAATAGTGATAAAATACCGTTAATGGCAAAATTAGTTAGATTCAGTTATTGCAAAACCTTATTAATAGTAGCATCAAATTTATATTTTGGAAAATTATATTCGGCATCATAAAATCATAATAAAATTATTATCAGGTTTCCTCACATATTTTCCTTCGCAGTTAAAGCAAGTGAGACTTAATAGCTTGAAACGCACAAACAACGCCGAAAAGTTAGAGGTATGTGCCTGGAATCGAACCCCAGACCTCACCCCTACAGATAAACAGACAGATAGACGGGCAGATGAAAGTTCCTTGTTTTATGAAGGAATCTCAAAAAGCTCAGAATTAATAAACATTCTAAGCTCCGCACGGATATGCAAAATCATACTTGACCGCAAAGGTAAAAATAAAACAATACATGTACCAAAATAATCTTATTCGACTTTGCAAACATCCGAGCTACAAATTAGCACGTGCAGCAAATGTTACAGATCAGAATGTTATCCATCCCACTTCTCATTTGTCCATTTCTCGTACTAGAATTTTCCATTTTACGCGAAACTCATTCCGACGTCAGCACGAATTCAAGCGAGACGTAACGATATAATCGTATGCAATTCACGCTCTCGTGTTTCACATGGTTTGGGAGATTGTGGTAAATTTAGCGAAGGTGCTTGATATACCTTTCTGAAATAAAGTTTACCTACGTGTGTTTTTGACCAACGGGCTATGGCATATTTACAGGTGAATAGACAGACGGACAGATAGAAGTTCCTTATTTTACTACGAAACCCTAAAAAGCTTGGAATCAATAAACATACAAAGCTCCCCACGGATATGGAAAAGCGTAAGTACTTGACCACAAAGGTAAAAAATAAAACAATTAAGCGAGGATCCATTCCATGCTTTTAATTGATTTTTTTAAACTTGTGTAAAGGCACGCCTAACGTTTTTACGGAATTCCGTTATAGTATAAATAATTACACTCATCAACAAACTACTTTCGGACCTTCTTGAGGCGGTCTCTTGTTGAAGAAACGGCTTCGCTCCGTTTATTGAGACGCGGTCTCCACTCGAGGATAGCAATCGAAACTCCGACGTTCATCGATCCTCCAACACACATGAATAGCCCACTTCCACTTTAACGTACCAGTCTCGAGAGCTATGTCGGTCACTTAAGTTCTTTGGCGAATCACTTCATTTCGGACGTTACTCTCACAGAAATTCTGAGCACAGTTCTTTCCATAGCATGCTGAGTGACTTAGGGCTGTTTGTTTATGTATGCTTGACATGCGAGTTTATTACAGACTTTTTAAATTAAAAAGTTTTATGGTAATATTATAATTTATGTATCCTGTCGCATATGTGAAACAAAATGAGCGAGTGATTCTGAAATGGAAGCTACTAGGAAACGTGCCAAAAAAGATAAAAATAATAACTGAAACTTCACAGCACCTGCTTCATGCCATGAAGTGATATTATGATAAGTGATATTATAAGCGGTGATCTACTGGTTAAGATTTTGACCTCCTATTCGGAGGATCTGGTGCTCATTCTGGTGCTCTGGCACGTTAAATTTTCGAATGTTCACGTTTTAAGCAATACCTATCACTTTCTTTAACGGTTATGGACAACATTGCGAGGAAATGTGCATGTCTGAGAGTCCTCAAGTTTTCTATACTTAAATTCTCAAAGTGTGCAATCTATCAAGCCAAGCCTAGTGGACTATGGCCTAAACCATTCAAATTCTAAGAGGAGACTCGTGTTGAGTAGTAGTGATAATGGGTCATAGATCGTGGACTAGCGATGGGTTGAGATTATGTTAAATTATGTGAATTACTTGTGAAAAAATCACAAATCGTGAACTCACCACGGACCACAAAATACAAATACACGAGACAGCATTCATCAAGTGCTTGTTTAAATTATTCCACGATCTAAAACACTATGATACATTTGGATATGCAAAGTCGCAGACGTCGAATAATATTCCACATTCTAATTTAATACAAGTTTTGCAATGTATCTATGCAACATGTTTCTTACTTTCTGTGAAACCGTAACATTTTCGTTCCAATCTAAACTAATATTATAAATACGAAAGTGTTGTCTATCTATGTGTTTGTCTGCGATTTGAATACACAAAGGTAAACAGTAAAGGTTACAGGGAATAATATAGTCAATTAAATTTCTTTTTTGTAGGTATTTTCTAGTTGATAACTTTTGGGAAAATTCCTTTCTTTTGTCTTTTCGAAAGTTCAAAATTCCAGAATTCCTTTCATAGTAGATATTGGAATACCTATCACACCTTTAATTTTGTGCAAAATTTCACGATCCTAGACGAAGTCTTATTTTACTTTGGATGAGATGAGTCAGTTAATATGTCGTTTTATTCAAGGAAAGAACCAAAGAAAGTTAGTACTAACAGATTTATATCAGCTTGTATAAAGTATCGACTTTCCAATCAGAATTAGAGATGATGGATTTTATTTCAAAGCGAATTGAGGCAATTTTTTTCTCATCTAGATACACAAAGAGCGCATTGTTTCTCAGATGATCTCAAATATTATAATGGAGATACTCGTAAGAGAATATGATAAGCTCGTCTTTGTCTCGAAGGGTCAAATTGAATCAAGCCTGCCTGCGGGCGCTGAAATTGGACACGTGTGACCTGATAATGAGAATAATTTAGTTTTTTTCCTTTATGGTTCACAATATTTAATAATTTATATTAATTAAATACACAAATAGCCATTTTCTGTAAACAGCATATCCCAGAGCACTTCCGCTAGATTTACATCAATATTTCTTACTGTAGTGGATTTATGTGGACATAATGGCGTGACTGGAGGCGGCGCAGTAAATATTGCGGCCCAAGGGGACATTAACGCGACTATCCGACCTTAAGCCGACAATAAACGCACTTCTGCGCTAACTGTTTAAACACTGTTTATTGCTGAAATACAGGTTATAAGAGCTGGCTATAATAATCATCTAGTATTAAAATATAATGGAGACAGGGTCGCTAACTATGAGCCTTTTAAGAAAGCTCAGAGCCATTTTCTCTACGTGTTCAAATGAGAAATGAGGAGATCCGTAGGAGAACCAGAGTAACCAAAATAGCTCAGTGAGTTATGAAGCTGAAATGGCAATAGGCAGGATACTTTATTCGAAAAGCCGATAAACCTTGGGCTCCCAAGATATTACAATGGCGACCTAGCACCAAAAAGCGAAGCGTTGAAAGACCCCTCATTGAATTAAATTAGCCGCTGGATTCAGGCGGTGTAGGATCCTGGCGTGTGGAAGTCCCTACAAGAGACCTGTGTTCAGCAGTAGAGGTCTATCAATGATAGACGGATAAAGTGACGAGATCTGAACCCATAAAATTAATTAAGGGTTGATATCCCAAAGCACTTCCGCTCGATTTTCATCAATATTTCTTACTGTAGTGGATTTATGTGGACATAATGGCGTGACTGGAGGCGGCGCAGTAAATATTGCGGCCCAAGGGGACATTAACGCGACTATCCGATGTTGAGCCAACAATAAACGCACTTCTGCGCTAACTGTTTAAACACTGTTTATTGCTAAAATACAGGTCATAAGAGCTGGCTATAATAATCATCTAGTATTAAACTATAATGGAGACAGGGTCGCTAACTATGAGCCTTTTAAGAAAGCTCAGAGCCATTCAGCGGACGATTGAGAGAGCTATGCTTGGCTTTTCTCTACGTGATCAAATGAGAAATGTGGAGATCCGTAGGAGAACCAGAGTAACCGAAATAGCTTAGTGAGCTATGAAGCTGAAATGGCAATAGGCAGGATACTTTATTCGAAAAGCCGATAAACGTTGGACTCGCAAGACATTACAATGGCGACCTAGCACCAAAAAGCGCAGTGTTGAAAGACCCCTCACTAAATTCCATAAACTAGCCGCTGGATTCAGGCGGTGTAGGATCCTGGCGTGTGGAAGTCCCTACAAGAGACCTATGTTCAGCGGTAGGGGTCTATCAGTGGTAGACGGATCACGAGATCTGAACCTATAAAATTAATTAAGGGTTGATATCCCAAAGCACTTCCGCTCGATTTTCATCAATATTTCTTACTGTAGTGGATTTATGTGGACGTAATGGCGTGACTGGAGGCGGCGCAGTAAATATTGCGGCCCAAGGGGACATTAACGCGACTATCCGACGCTGAGCCGACAATAAACGCACTTCTGCGCTAACTGATTACACTGTTTATGGCTGAAATACAGCAGGTTATTAACAACTAGCTTCAATAAAGGTCTAGTAATAAATTGTGAGGGGCATGGGGGTTTGGGCGGAAGGAAACTGGATCAGACCGACCCTGATGGCGGAGTTTGCATAATCAAGCCAAGGCTTTAGTTCTTTGCTGATGATGATGATGATGATGATAAAGTAATATCCTGTACACGTAACATTTACAGGTAGGTACAACATTTTGTACCTACCCAAGTACTAATCACATACAATAAATAATGTTTCGCGATCGAATAACTCTACAATTACAGGGTTAAAATACATAATTATTAATTACTTCTTTGGTCGCGTTAATACAAAAATATGTTTAATTAGTGATACTGATAGGTACCATATTAAACGAAATATTCCGTTTTAATTAGCGGCTTATTATTTCGCAAAAATTGATCGTAGTTCGTAAATTAACCGATGAATACAACATTTCATACATCGTATTACATTTCGTTTGATTAACTTCGTAAACAAGGTTCATATTAAGCGTGGTAACCTCGCATGCTCTGCTTTCACCGACAAGTGTAAATTAAAAATTTATAACACCCCCGACAAGTGAAGGTTACAGTTATAAATAATTAGAAAAGAGCTGATAACTTTCAAACGGCTGAACCGATTTTCTTGGATTATAGCTAAGAACACTCTGGATTAAGCCACCTTTCAAACAAAAAAAACTAAATTAAAATCGGTTTATTAGTTTAGGAGCTACGATGCCACAGACAGATACGCAGATACACAGATACTACACCTCAAATTTATAACACCCCTCTTTTTGGGTCGGGGGTTAAAAAAAATGGCTCACTCTACCTTCACCAGGGGTGCGTGAATTAAATTACTACATAAATAAAGGCTTTTTATATAAAAATTGTATTCAATGAAGCTGTCAAAATTAAATAGTATGACACTGAACATCAAGTTGAAAGCGAAAACAAATATCCCGCAAACAGTTTTGTTTGGAATTTCTATTACAATAGAGTTGAAAATTCGTTGCTCTTTAAAAAGCTGCGCTTAATATGAACCCTGGAGTATTTTTGTGAAGTCGTGGTTTAGCCACGTGGCTGCTGAGCTTAATTTTCAATCAGTGTGGACTTGCTTGGTGATGGACATTACATTAGAGTTATAAGGGTGCAGGTTTCCTCGCAACAGCAATCCCTGGGACGTCCACACTGGCCGATTATAATCGGTTATATAACTATTTGGGCTCAGCATGTGTCCTTAGTGTGTGGACACGCCTAATAATCTATGCAGTATGTACTTACTTTTAGTGCGTAAATTAATTTCATAGAACGCGAAAAATAAGGTAATTTTATATTTCTCAAAGGACACCTCTTGTTGAAAGTAATATTTGCCGGAGATTATTAGGTTACTGGGAAAAAACGTGAGAGCGAAATTGGGTGTTTCAAGTTTCTTTTCACGTTATTTTTTATTTGGAAAAGCCCCTGAATTATACAAAATACTTGCCCCATTTCCTTCAATAAATTAAAACAATTGACACATACAAAAATAATTATTTTATTTTCTTTATTTTATTGAAAAAAGGCACACAAAACAGGTTGTAACTCTAAATACTCTCAACATAAAAACAATTGATCCAACAACAACACATTTATATAACACAACAACAACAACAACAAACAACACAACAACAATAGATATAATATAGTCAAAATGAATGTCTAAAATAACAATAATTTGCTTGGTCTGGACAGACAGACAGACAGACACAGGCAGACAGACAGACAGACAGACAACAAAGTGATCCTATAAGTGTTCCGTTTTTCCTTTTGAGGTACGGAACCCTAAAAAATAATAGTTTGTAAATATTTTTCATTTTTCTCAAAAGGTATTAATGTTTGTGAAAAATCACTTCTAGAAACCTTACATTTAAAAGTACTTAAGTATACTCTGAAATGGCATCGCAGCTACTCGTATATCCTTTAGAAGCCTTGAAATAAATCTACGTCGGAAAGATTTCAATGGAAACCTTGCATACAATTTATATTCTCTAGTCTGGCGGCGGGTGTTATTGAACAAGATCATCTTTTTCTTTTCGCATTTAAATCAGAACTGAGGATAAAGTATGGGAATGGAATTGCAAATAATGTAGTAATGTAGCATTTGTTTTTTCCAAAATCTAAATTATACTCGTAATAAAAGAAGAAGCGTCACGCTTTGATTTCTAGTTTATTTTATTATAAATGCAAGATTTAATTTAAAATTCATTTCCTGGGTAAGTGTATATTACTGAAACCACACACGTATAAAACAAACAACGTAAAAAACAAAGTTCATTTTTAATAAGCAATAGTTAATATCTAGGCACTAGACCGGCTAAACTAATACATTATTATCATTATTAGGAAAGATGATCTTGTATTTTCCCAATAAATGCCATAGAAAAGTAGCTTCTATTTTTTTGTATAATTACTGAGGCAAGGGAAACCAATTTACTTATAAGGGCTGATAGCTTCAAGTAAATGAGCTATCATTCTACCCTCGTCTGTTGAGAGCGTGTCGGCCTAAACTATAATATTTGTTCGGGCGCAAAACATCGACCCGTAGCTGTCAAGTTGAGAGAAAGGCCTACAAACAATAGTACAAATTAATTAGGATACTTTACTTACGCGGCACGAAGAACCACGTAACAGAAACAAAATAAAGAAATATAAATAATGAATGAAATTGTGTGTAATAAAATCGACCCATTTATACTATTTTTGACAGTTCCTGTGAGCTAAAAACTTTGAAAATGATTATAATAATATACTATGTATCTATTTAATCAAGACCCTAATATTTAGGTACGTGACTACATGTGCTAGCTTATTCTTACTTAAAAAATAAAATAAAAAATATCATAACTTTTTACCTTTTAAATTAAAAAGGAAAAAGTATGAAAGTCTGTATCCACAAACTTTAGAATAATAACGATATTAGCCATAATTTCGTGAATTATTCATTGCCAAGTTTTTCGCTAACCTAAATAAAGCGTTGTCAAGAAAAATATAAAGTAGGTATGCCTTAATTAAACTTTTCTAGACCAAGTACAAGGACTTTATTCTATAAGATATTTAGTCCTGCGAGTTAAATTAATTTTTTTTTTTCACCAAGTGCTACACCTAAGTATAAGTAACACAATTTTTTTTATTAATGTCTCTCTCTTTTCGTTTTCATTGCCGAGGGTCATAATCCCTTTCCCAATCACATATTGGTATTCGCTAATTAATTTTATCGGACGTTTTTGAAATCTTCGGCAATCAGCAGGCTATAGATAGAGCTACACTCGAAGTACCTCTACGAAACTCGTAGAGGCTCTACGAGTCTCGTATTACGAGCTTATGGCTAATTCTGTCGTGAACAATCTCTTAATGACAGGTCCAGATATATATCTATTTTATTTTTGCTGTTTATGACTATGTCTTTTTCATAATGCCTCTTGCTGGCAAGATACAGTAGATAAAGTCCTGTCTATTAAGTTAAATTAGAGACTGTGTTCAATAAAATTAGCCTCATTAAATAAGAAATGATCTGTAACAGAACCAGAGTATCCTTAATAACATAATTAAGTATTTTGTGAATGAGTTTGCACCAAAAAATAATAAACATGTGAATGTTTGATAGGTATCGTATGTAACGAATCTAAATACTTGTTGAATTTAGTTCGTGCACTTCAGAAAATCGTGTAAATCCTTCGACACATGCTATAATTTGTATTTCAAAGTCTATGAAATGTCAAGTTTCTCCTCAACAATATGACCATGCAATTGCTGTTTGATACAATAACAGAAAACAGAGTTTTCATCACGTTATGTTTAATGTTTCATCAGTACAAATTCATGGACAAAGCAGAAAGTAGCTTTTAAGTAAAGTCAAAGTTCATCGGTTCGAATCTAACGCTACCAAAATACTGCATATATTATCATAATATCATAATATTATTACGGAGTCATTATAATAATATTATTACAGAATTGATGTGCGAAATCGGCACCTAAAATAACATCATTACTTACCGCGCAAACTTCAATCAATGAATGAGGAGGTATTTTGCCGAAGTGGGTTCCGTTTAGTGTACCGCAATCAGAAAATTACTGTTGGAACTGCAATTAGCCAAAATAATCATAGTAGGCAATATAGAGTTACTAGATGGTGGTCGAATTTATTCGAGTGGGTTTAGATTTTTAAATATCCCGTATGAACCCTGATTTTCCGGGATGAAAAGTAGCAGTCAATCTCGTACCTACACACGTAGCTTGCACCTCTTATTTGTCGGCGTTATTCGCGTACTAAACAATTAAATATCACTTGCTTTAACAGGGCTCTCTCCGTCACTTACTCCATACAATCGTAGTTCCAATTTCATTTGAATACTAAGCAACCAAAGTCCATGAAATATATATGCAGACATATTTTAGAAACTAATATCTGTGGTGTTTTAGATTTCTAAAAATATGTAGTTTTAAAATTACAGGGGCCTCAAAGATTTGTATGTGAATTTTTAAGACCGCGTAACTTTGAAACCGAATATTTTAACAGAAATCTGGAAAACTACAGACATAGATATTAGTTTTTAGAATATGTCTGCAAAATTTCATGGAATTTGGTTGCTTAATATTCAAATTAAATTGGAACTACCTACGATTGTATGAAACGAGTGACGGAGAGAGCCCTCTTAACGGTGAAGGGAAACATCGTGACGAGCTTGGGAGTTTTCCATAATGATCTCAAAGGTGTGTGAAGTGTGCTAATCCGCATTTGGACAGCGTGGCGGACTATAGCCAATATATTCTCATCCGAAGACGAGACCCCTAGAATTATAATGGGCTGGCGATGGCTTGATCATAATGAGATATCTAGGTGCAAACTAGCGACCCAGCCCGGCTTCGCACGGGTAACTTATTACAATTTTCGTAGGGTCTCTAATTTTTTTGAAAATAATATATGTATAGACTATGTCACTCAGGAATGTATTTAGAAAGCTACCACCACCACCACCAGTTCTTGTGTTCAGTGTAGTTCTTTCACCAGTAGAAACTGGTGATAGAATTTACAAAATCGGTTCGGTAGTTGCAGAGATTATTTCTTACAAACAAATTTACACATTTTACCTCTTTATAGCATTAGTACCTATAGCTATAGATCACCGATCCCTTGATTATTCTCTGCAGCTATGTTCTAACAATGAAAGTAATGCTGAGACTAGAAGGGGCATTCTATGAGGATAATGAAATTGTTGGCCGAGTAAATGAACAAAGGACATCATGGGGCCATTGAGCATTACTGTCCATTCATTAAAGTCGCTCCTGGTTATTGCACTCCTAACACGTTTCTGCAATTTTGATTAAACGATACGATATCGATGCGACATTCATGCATGAGACCTACGCGTGAGGACTGGCACTGTACTATGCTCGTATACTAATCGTCGATCCAAAACAATATTTCCAAATATACAATTTTGTGTGATTAATTTTGGGGGTCAAAATTTATAGAAGTTGAAGAACATTAATCAGCTTAGTTGGCATAAAGTTTAGTAAAATGCTTAAAAATGGTGAACGGGCTATTATAGCTACGTATAATTTTCTTTCGACACTAACATAATATGTATTTAACAATAATAAATAAATAATCAATGCTTTCATCTGAATCTTTAAAATCTAACACAAGTGCCATCATAATATCGAAGATAGATATTTAACTTATTATTTACAGCTGTTTCGAGGTAGTTGTTACTTTTATATTTTATAGAAACACAAGCCATGTATAGTGTAGAGTGATGTCAAAGAAAAAAAGCGCTGGCTCACTTTTAGCGCAAAGGAGGTCTGCTCATTATTTACAGCTGTTTTGAAGTAGTTGTTACTTTTATATTTTATGGAAACAGAAGCCATGTATATGATGTCAAAGAAAAAAGGGCTGACTCACTTTTAGCGCAAAGAATCAGTCAGGCTGTCCAGTAGGGAATTGCAGTCAGTGTTCTCGGCACCATTCCACGCGAGCATAAATTGTACAGTAATTAGAAAAGGCTTGCTTTATAGAAACATTTTCAATATTAAAAAAATAAAAAAATATGTTTTTCCCAATGTAGTTAGAGCCAGCTTGTAAGCAATTTAGCGCAGAATTTAATAAATTACTTTTGTACGTGCGCCACGTCAACACGCGTTGCGTCAACATACCTACCTCAGTAACTGGTATGGAGCGATGCGGCGCACTAACAATGTTGTTTTAAACTGTTGCTTCTAATTTACCTTATAAACGTGGTTAATAACGTAAATTATATAACGCAAACAAATCACACTAATATTGTAACGCACTGAGCACTAAGTAACCTTATAACTGGCGGGTAGGTAGGTACGTCAAGGTACGTGCGACAACTACAGTGAAACACTTATTAAGGTAAATCACGTTTATTCAACACACAACAATATTTCTAATTACACTTAATACTTTACTAATGCACTACACTTAATTTCACTTAAGAGTCCACTGTTCAGTTCTCAGCACTTTTCACTGTTAAGAGTATACACACACACACTGTCCCGTGGCCGAAAACGTCCGCTTATATAGTATTCCGAGGCTCCGTCTGTCCTTTGCTTTTGTATAAGCCTATCTCTTTCTCCGACTTTTCTGGACACCTCGAGTGGGTCATAAAACCCGCAGACAATAGATGTTTACGTTTCTGGAGTGTTTTCGACGCTGGCCTATTGTTCTTTTCGGCGTAAACAGACAGTCCTTTTGTTTTGATGCGCTTATTTTGAACTTGTATTTTCTCGAATTAAATTAATAGAGAATCATCGCGAACAATCTCCCCGCGGTGCCAAAGCACCTTCTCACGTTTTAAGCGATGATTCTGTAGGAACCACCACGTTAACTCGACGGACGTCTTAGCATTCCTCCGGTAGTTTGCCGGTCCGTAATTTGCTTTCTTTCTTATTATCGTTCGTTCTTTTTTCCTCTGGGCTTTTCTATTTGGTTTCCATTTCTTTTTCTTCTGCTTGGCAGCGTTGACGGTATTCTTCTTCCTTTTTCTTAATAGATCCACGAATCGGTCAACTCTTCCAGTAGCTTGAAGCAGCTTAGGCCAACATGAAGGTCTTTCTGAATCTGCTAACTCAATCTTTGGTATCTTCATCGTTCCAACATATCGCCTTATTTCTTTCTCTTCCAGATTTTCATTCGCTTTGTCATATCTTTTCACGGGCCATTCATCTTCGTTTTTGCGCAAGAAAGAAGGGCCTTGGAACCATCTTGCTGCTTGGTCAAACTTGTTTAGCGTCTCTCTCGTCGCATCGTTGGCTGGATTTTGATTAGTAGGCACCCACCTCCATTCTCCAACGTTCGTCGTTTCCTCAATTTCAGCCAGCCGGTGAGCTACGAAGGTCTTGAATTTTCGAGAATCAGATTTTATCCATTGCAAAATTGCACTTGATTCGGTCCAATATGCTTTCTTGAGCACACATAGATCCATTTCGCGGTCTATTGTCGCTGCTAACCTTGTCCCTAGTAAAGCAGCCTGCAGTTGTAGCCTTGGAATCGAAATGGGTTTCGTCGGTGCGACCCTTGCTTTCCCTGTAATTAGGGTAACGTGTATCTTCCCATCAGATCCTATGGTTCGCCAATACATGGCTGTGGCATAAACTTCTTCGCTTGCGTCTGTGAAGGTATGTAATTCTCCTTCTTGTGAGTGCGGTGAGATACATCTTCCGATTTTTAATTCTTTTAAAGTGGATACTTCTTCCAAATACTTCAACCATGACTTCACTTGATCTTCATGAATTTTTTCATCCCAGTCAATTTTCGTTCTCCAAATATCTTGAATTAATTTCTTCCCCTGTATCAATACATGTGTCGCAAATCCCAATGGGTCAAATGTTGACATGACAGCGCTCATTACTTCTCGTTTGGTGGGAATTTCCTTTCCATTCATTTCTTCTAAGGTATTTCGTAAACCAACATTAAAGGCCAATGCATTTTCTTTTACCAACCATCTTAAACCAAGAGTTTTTTCTTCTTTCGTGTGTTCTAAAGAATCATTCTGTATCTTTTCCCTGAATTCCTCAATTATTCTCGCGTCGTTGTTAGACCAGCATTTTAAGTGAAAACTTGCCTTTTCATGAATTTCTTTCACTTTTGCTGCAGTTTGCTTTGCTTCTTTAGTGGTCCTAAAACTTTGCAGGTAATCGTCCATATAATGTTTCCTTTCAATTGCTATTACTGCTTCAGGAAAAGATTTTCCGTATTCTTCAGCATTTTTATTCATGACGTATATGGCGGTCGCTGGAGATGATGCAGCTCCAAAGATTACCGAAGTCATTCGATATTCTTCAGGTTTCTTCTTTCTATCTTCTCCACGCTGTCCTGTTTCGTATTGATCACTTGGTAGTTTCTTCATGGTACTCTCTAGAACTTCTAAGGCTCTTCGGTCACTGTCATTACTCGGCAAATTAGGTTGTATTCCCAAAGACTCCAGTTTATAGTGTTCTCTGGTGATTTCTTCTATTCCATCTTCCTTAGCTCGGCAGTGGTTAACGAAGTTAACTACAGCATTAGCAGTTGTGTCAAATCCATGCAGAACCCATCCTAGTTTTGTAAGTGATGCCACTGGTTTGGTGGCCTTTCCTTTTAATAGTTTCCTTGTGACAATCAATTCCCAATTGTCCTGTCCTATAAGAAGCTTAGGCTTTTCACCGGCGTAAACGAGTTCTTTTCTGATTTTTACCAAATGAGGACAATCGTTTATTACTTTCGTGCCAACTTCTTGTTCTGACAACTTCAAATCGTCTATTGTCCTGGCTTCCATTGTCATTATTTCTCCACCGTTGACGCCTTTTATTTTCAACTTAACCCTCAAGGAATTATTCTTCTTCAATTCGTTTCCACCAACTGTTTCTATTGTCAATGGTTCTCTCTTTCCTTCAACTCCAATCTTCTCTGCGATCGAGGAATCTACCAGCGTAATTGTAGATCCTTCATCTAACAATGCTAACACTCGGACTTTTCCTTTTGGGCCATATAGATTCACTGGCACCATCTTCAGATACACCTTTCCTTTAGTCACTGTGGTATTGATGGATACAATTTTCTCTTCTGGTTCATCATCACAATAATAATCATCTTCATCGTGATATATTTCATCTTCGTAGTCGACATTGTTGCACGACTCGTTCTTCTGCTGGACTGCAGCTGGTGCGGGTCTTTCAGAATGAAGAGCTACATGGTGGTATCTCCTGCATCTTCTACAGGGTGGAGCCTTGCAGTCCAGTCTCTGGTGTCTGTAACGAAGGCACTTGAAACATATCTTAGCTTTCTTCGCAATTTCCCATCGTTCATCTACGCTTGCTTCTCTGAATTTCTTGCATTCTAATAGGCCATGATTCTCATCACATAAGGTACATGAACTCTTAACTGTGCGAATGGCTATTTCTCGACTCATCGACGGTGATTCTTGTTTTCTCTCTTCTGGCTCTAACATAGCGTGAACTGTCTTTCTTGAATTTACGTATTGCGGCGTTATGGTATCATCAATTTCAGGTGGAGCGAAAACTCCATAATTCTGTATTTCTTCGGTAAGGAATAAATCGATTATTTCTAAGTCAGCTATTTCAGTATCTCTATACCGGCTATAAAAAGCAACGTATCTATCAAACATGTTCACTGACATTTTTTCCCTTATGCAATTGGAAGTTTCTGGTGAGTGAAGATACTGTGGTTTCTTCAAGGTTTTGATGACAGAAATAGAGGCCTTTACCTGGCTGGCAAATCTGCAAATATCTCTTGGATCATTTTTCACTGGTTTTATCCGTTTCATTTTTTCTAACTCTGCTAGTGCTAAAGATCCAGGTCTACCAAATCTATCTTCAAGGTGCCGCATTACGATCATCGGATCATCAACGCTATTCATCAAGCTTTCCACTGCCTCTTTGGCAGTTCCTCGTAGAGCCTTGCGAAGGCGCGCTCGGTTCATTGCGTGGGAAAAGTTCTCAGCTGATTCAAAATAAGCTTTCTTGAAATTTAGCCACTCTGCACTTGCGCCACTGAATGGAGGCAACTCTATGATATCTCTATCTTTTTCGTTTAACTTCTTGATTTCCTGTACAAGTAATTGTACTGTCGATATTTCATCTTGCCTTGACGCCTGGTGCTGACTTTTATTTTGAAATTCATCTGAAGCCTGGATTACCCATTCTTCGACATGTTGTTCTTGTTCGTAAATTTCATCTTCGGTTTCCTCTTGTTCCTGCAATGCCAATAATTTCGCTCGAGCCAGCTTTTCAAGAGCTTTGGCGGTTTCATATTCCCTCTGCGCTAGCTCTATTTCAATTTCCGACCTCTTTTTCCTAGGCAACGGGTGCGCGTTATCCGCACACGTAGACTTATAAGGGTTCAAAGAAGTCCTTCGTATGTCCAGCGCTTGTTGACGTGATCCCTTAATTTTGTCTTTCATCCTGAATGATCCAGAAGGCTCAACATTCGGTGAAACGTCGATAGTACCAGAAGTGAATACCGGAATGCCCCCCTCTGTGGGGGCAGGGTCTGTATTCCCCCTGATTACGTCCCCGACCTGTTGCACCGGGGACCTCACTGCTCTGACGTTCACACAGGGCGGAGGCGTCCTTAGCGTAGATTGACTGGTAGCGGACGTGTCTGTAGACTCGACTGGTATACTTACAGTCACATCTCTCGCCATGGTTTCCGCCGTAATCCTTGAGCGTGATTCTGATCTTGTTGTCGGCATCCTCACCTGGTTTACCTACTACAATAACCCGATCCGGCTCTTCGAAGGACCAATTGTAACGCACTGAGCACTAAGTAACCTTATAACTGGCGGGTAGGTAGGTACGTCAAGGTACGTGCGACAACTACAGTGAAACACTTATTAAGGTAAATCACGTTTATTCAACACACAACAATATTTCTAATTACACTTAATACTTTACTAATGCACTACACTTAATTTCACTTAAGAGTCCACTGTTCAGTTCTCAGCACTTTTCACTGTTAAGAGTATACACACACACACTGTCCCGTGGCCGAAAACGTCCGCTTATATAGTATTCCGAGGCTCCGTCTGTCCTTTGCTTTTGTATAAGCCTATCTCTTTCTCCGACTTTTCTGGACACCTCGAGTGGGTCATAAAACCCGCAGACAATAGATGTTTACGTTTCTGGAGTGTTTTCGACGCTGGCCTATTGTTCTTTTCGGCGTAAACAGACAGTCCTTTTGTTTTGATGCGCTTATTTTGAACTTGTATTTTCTCGAATTAAATTAATAGAGAATCATCGCGAACAAATATTATAAAGGCAAAAGTTTGTATGTGTGTGTGTGTGTGTATGTTTGTTACTCCTTCACGCAAAAACTACTGGACGGATTTGGCTGAAATTTGGAATGGACATAGATAATATCCTGGATTAGCACATAGGCTACTTTTTATCCCGGAAAATCAAAGAGTTCCCACGGGATTTTGAAAAACCTAAATCCACGCGGGCGAAGTCGCGGGCATCGGCTAGTATGTACATAAAACACAAATATTTTTTTTAGCTATGTCCGTTATACGACACGACACCATCCAACCGATGTGTGGTGTGCCCCAAACCAGTTTCATTAGAAAGGCAATAATGCGAAGATAATTTTTGACCACTAAAACAGTGCATTAGGCACATCTTACTTACCAAATTGTACCTACCTAACTGACTAAATTTTGTTTTGCTTTTTGTACGTCTTTTTTCTGTATTAATTTTGTGGTGTACAATAAAAGTATATTCTATTCATTCATTCATCCTTTTTTTTTAATGTTAAAAATAACTTGCCTTATAGAGACTTAAAGCGTGGTCTATCCAATTTCCACTATATTACAAGTGTAAATTAAAAATTTATAACACCCCCGACAAGTGAAGCTTACAGTACCTAGAACAGAGCTGATAACTTTCAAACGGCTGAACCGATTTTCTTGGATTATAGCTAAGAACACTCTCGATCAAGCCACCTTTCAAACAAAAAAAAACTAAATTAAAATCGGTTCATTAGTTTAGGAGCTACGATGCTACAGACAGATAACCGTCACACACACACACGTCAAACTTATAACACCCCTCTTTTTGGGTTGGGGGTTAAAAATAACCCAGAAATAACCATTGCTATCACTGCAAAAGCGTGTCTACATCTTATGTTAATCTCAAGTTACGAGTAATTGTCTATTCCGAGAGAGTATGAAGCCTGCGTGCGGAAGATAAACAGAAAATTAGCTAAATTTAAACGAGTCTCTCGTTAACTCAATATTCAAACCTTCTGTAGTTACCGAGCTACGGAGGAATTTCATTTTCGTCAACAATTTATCATAGGGCAAAATCCCATGCCGCCAGACCTTGCTTATTTTCTAAGAAACAAAATTTGTGGGATAGAGTAGTGTTAATAGTGCTATTAACATGTTCCGTGAGCCAATTTATAGGTATCAGCTACTGAAAGTACCTATTTCAAAATTTACTCATTTTTTTAAATCTGACTGCTGATTTTCATGTATGTTTTACAGAATATTGTTTATAATAAAATTAATAGTCAATATTCTGTAGGCGGTAGTTTCCGGCAGACGCTTTAAAGTTCGCAAAAAATAACACTTTTTATCTTACTTATAGCCTGAGTCGTATTTTTATATTATGCTAGGTACTTAGAAATATCGGCTTTATCACCCGTCTTCGTTTTTAGTATTCTAGTTACACCCTGTATAGTGTATATGCAATGTAATATGAACGTGACCTGTCTATTGTATTATGTCATTGGCTAAGTTAAACAGAAATTATACCAGTCACTTTTAGGAACAAAATGTAGGCATGTTGTACTAATACTATTACAAGTTTATCACTTTCTTGTTATCTAGAGTTGGCAGCACTTTGTTTAGCCTTCGCCGGGAAAGTTTTAATTCTCTCGGGACGGGGTCCAATTGCTATCGACGAACGAATCTTCATTTTGTATTCTGGATACAAATACTTGTATCAAAGCATTCTTGCATCTTTTGACTTGCATATCACAGTAGCCTTTGAAAAGAGACCTGTCTATGACAATCTCTTTGTTATGAGTTTCAATACAGGATAATTAGTTAGTGTTCTATATTGGTGATAAAGTCAGTATAAATGAAACACAATTGCCACTTGAATAATTGTATTTATATTCTAATCATTTATTTATTTTTCTCATTTTACCCTATTTTTAAAAAAAAATCACGAAACTAAAATAACAGGAACAACAAAATAAATGAATAACAGAAACTAAAGAGAAATAAAATAACAGAAACAACAGAAAGGTAACAAAACTATTTATATTTTTATTGTATACTAGAGGATGCCCGCGACTTCGTCCGCATGGATTTAGGTTTTTAAAGATCCCGTGGGAACTGTTTGATTTTCCGGGATAAAAAATAGCCTATGTCCGTTCCAGGGATATAAGCTAACCCTGTAGCAAATTTCGTCAGAATTGGTTAAGCTGTTGGGCCGTGAAAAGGTAGCAGACAGACAGACAGACAGACAGACATACTTTCGCATTTATAATATTAAGTGTGGATTTTATAAAACAACCCCTCTGTATATTGATGCGATAAAATATTGAAGCACACATCCATCTATCAGCATGTACCTATGCATACTATTGGCGTCACTCAGAAAAGCAGGTATTATTTAAATATTTTTATCGAATTATTGGAATGTCCTCTCCAAAACCAACACAAAAAACACAAGTTTAATGTGCAAGGTTATCCGAGAGTTTTAATCTAAACAAACTAATGCCAAAATAAATAATTTAACTAGAGCGTGATTGCTATCACAACATCTAATTATCCAGTTCACAATCCAAATACCGAAAATATGCGATATCGCTCCGAATCTCAGAAGGAGACTGAACTAAAACCTTCGAAACACCCGTATTTATGCAAGTTCAATCTTGTTGGCCTCCTAGCAACAGATTGTATGACATCGAATGAGCGAAATATCGATTTTATCAACCTACCTGCATTACATAAACTAATAATTTTATATTATTGTTAACAATTCAAATCAATTTTTAAAAGTAACCTTACAATACACTCCTAGACAAAGGCCATTTTGGAAAGCGCTTTCCCAGTCTTCACCTTCCTCATATGACTACTTACTTCCGCTCCGTTCCTTTCCTAAAGTCCTTGGTGAGGTGATCTGAGGATTGTCCCAGACTGCGCTTGCTGGTGCACGGTCTCCACTTCAGAAGGCGTCTGCTCCCGTGGCTATTGGATCTGCAGCAGATATGACTTGCCTACAGTCACTTTGAGTTATCAATCCTGTGGTATAAAGAAACCTAACAAGAAAAATATTTAACGTTATAATCGTAGAAAAGTGAGGAATCTGCATTTTGTGATACTTTACAGTAATTTCTGAAAACTTTTATTATTTATTTTTTCTATAAAAAATCTGTAGCAATGAAAATTCACCTAAATTCGATGCAAAAGGTCTATTTTAAAATGCTTTTTAATATTTTCATGTTGTTAGCAGTTTTTTAGCAAAACCGACAGTTTTGCGATCATGATATTATTTAGATTTACCAATTAGAACATACATTTTAAACCATATTTCAATTCGACCCAAGAATTTTCAGTTAACCCGCACACATGCTGTAAATCAAAGGTTTTTGCGATAATCCAAGCTGTCGAACCCATTACCTCCTTAATGACCATATCGTTTCTCAACATCAATTGCACGGACTGATCGTGCTATTCATTGTTCCTAGATTTTAGATCAAAGTTAAGAGAATGGGTCAATTAGACTTCCTTAATTCTGACTTTCTGACAACTGACGACTGACTGATTTATTTTGTGCATAATAGTTTTTGGTTTATCGTGCAAAATGTTGGAAAAAATACCTGAGTACGGAACCCTCGGTCCGCGAGTCTGACTCGCACTTGGTCGGTTTTTTCAATCATGACGTATCCCAATTTAGAAATTATTTAAAGCAATAGAACAGATCGCTGTTAGTTACCTACTGAACATGATGTGAGCCAGCAAACAAAATGATACCTACTGTAGCGAAAAGCAGTATATTTGTATTTAATATTTATAAACGAAAATATACCACAATTTAGTACATGACTGCGGGGATAAAATGCGTAGTCTATAACAAGGTTTTATATGTGGCGTGATTTGAGCCGGGCATATAAACTGGCTTTGCGTGGCTATTATAAATATTGTACTTTTTTCATAACTTCTGATTTAATAGAGTTTTGGTTTCTGATATTTACCACAAACGCTAGTGCGTGGTTTTTTATCTGAATTTTCATTAGATTAATCTAATGAAAATTCATATAAAAAATATATACCTACCTACCTAAATATATACCTAAATGTATACCTACTGTGGTTTTAGGTTTAAACCTAAAACCACAGTAGGTATACATATATACCTACGTACCTACAGGTTGTAATTAGAAATTAGCCACTTGAACTTCACAACGCATTGAACTATGTCGCTAACTCTGGTTCTCCTACGGATCTTCTCATTCCATAAGAAAATTCCGTTCTGTGTAAAAGTTTCGCAAATTGGCACATAATAAAATTGAACTTAGCTATAATAAGTGTATAATGTGTAATATGTGCAATATGTATGTAAAGTGTGATCAGTACAAGCCTGTATAATGCTTACGAAATTTATAAAGATGATTTATCGCATAGCTAAAGAAAATACTATTTATATTAAACAATTTCGTATTTCAAGTGAAATAAGTGTACCTACCTTAAAAAATCGGTCAAGTGCAAGTCGGATTCGCACACGAAGTGTTCCGTACCATCATACAAGATGTACCTAACACTTTTATGTAGAACAAACACTGCAAGTTAATGCACTAAAAAGTTAACAGTCTGCACCATCTATATGTGACTTAGTAAATAAAAATTTTCGTGAACACATTTATAACCATAAATTCACCGTTTTCGGATTTTTTCCTTTACTTATACTATAAGAACTATCTACCTGCCAAATTTCATTATACTAGGTCAACAGGAAGTACCCTGTAGGTTTTCTCGACAGACACAACTGATATACGGACGGACAGACAGACAGATAACGAAGTGACCCTATAACGGTTCGTCATTCCTTTTGAGGTACGGAACCCTAAAAATTACAGAAACTCGTATTTTGTGTCTTGGCAATAGGCATTATACACAGATAATACATTTTTTCATGAATAAAGGATTTCCATTTAGATTTTTCTAGAACGGTTGCTCATATTGTCTCATCCTCTGGGGGCTGAAACGTATTTTGTATTTTGGGTAGAGCAGATAAGCAACGTATGCATTTAAAATAATTTATTTGCGTACAAATCATCCATCTTTTATTATAAAAATGAGATTGTTCAAAATACAAATGAGTTTGCGAAAAAAAATCCCAAAGCGATACTTTTGTATTGAACTAAGCCCGGTTAAATCATTAATTTTAAAAAGTAGGCCAGTTTATTTGTATATGTTACAAGCAAAATCTGCAATTTGAGCAAAGTCGAAACTGCCCGGACAGAGTTTTTTTGTCTCTGCACAGAGCTTTTTGGCAAAGTTGTACTGAATTGCTAAACTAATTACTAAGTTCTTACACCTCTCTGCAAAAAATGATAATATATTTTACTACCCCTTAAATTAATTTGCTCTTTAAAATATTATCACGTATTTTTTTACAGTCACAAAAATATAATATGCTACGAATAAGTTGAGTTCAAAAAAGTTGACGCAGCACCAGTATATAAGTGGTCTTAATTTTGACCATCAAACGAAGAAAAGTCGTTTATCCGAATCCTCTATCAGACTGTCATGATGACTAAAATTTAGGACAAAAGAAACTTCAACAAAAGAACTTCATTCAAGAATTCTGAAATAGCTAACTATACATTTTCCGTTTGGCGAAATACTAAACACGAAAAAAAGAAGACTCCTGAGCTCACGAAAAATTCTGAGCAAAATTTATTTAATGTTTACTAAACGGGCATTGTTGGCGTTACACATTTTCCAAACTTCGCATGTAACACACACACACAATTGTGCCAAAAAATTTGAAATACAAAGCGCCTGGCACAAAAGCACTTTTCAATTAAATTAAAGCATTGCAAGCTTTTGAGCTCTATTACAATAAGTTAATACCTGGAACGAAACTCGGATTCAACTTTTTCCGCATTTAAAAAATATAATTTTAGGCAGTGAGAACTTTTGTTATTTTGATGTATGGTCACAATAATTAAATTTTATCTTCTTGCTGTTTATAATACCCAATTATTTTACTTTGAAAAATAACCTTTGTAGGTCGTTATAACTGTTTAGTTTAAGTTTTTATTTACCTTAATGATCTTGTAGAGTGTTCCACACGCCACGGTTTTGCGCTGCATTAATCCAGTGGCACCCTGCAAGTCGTTTGATGTAGTCTGCGCACCTAGTGGTGATCAGCCAACGCAGCGCTTTCCGGCCCAGGGCCTTTTTTAATGACATTATAATATAATCATCTAGGAACTAAGTTATAATAATATTTTTTATACTTTGTGTTTGTTAAATGGTTATTCTCAAAAATAAATGGTAAACAAGTATAAATTAAAAATTTATAACACCCCCGACAAGTGAAGGTTACAGTAATAACTTGAAAAAAGCTGATAACTTTCAAACGGCTAAACCGATTATCTTGGATTATGGCTAAGAACACTTTCGATCAAGCCACCTTTCAAACAAATACTAAATTAAAAACGTTTCATTAGTTCAGGAGCTACGATGCCACAGACAAATACACAGATACACAGAAACAAAGATACACAGATACACACGTCAAACTTATAACACACTCTTTTTGGGTCGGGGGTTAAAAACAAAAAGCGCTCCTCGGTGACCATTTCAAAAGTTTTGACTTTTGAGTTTGTTAAACTCTAGTCTCGACTTTTTTAATTTCTCAAAAACTTAGATTCAACCTTCCGAATACCTAAACAACTTTAAGCACCAGTTTCATAAGGACATTCGAAAGGCAATCACTCACAAACGCTCTATCTAATCTACGTAATAAATTAGTAGCGATCGGCGGCGATTGAGAGCAATCATCGTAGCCATTGGCGATTCAATCGCGCGATCGCCTCTGGCCTAATTACGCCAATTTGTCTCGGATAGTGCCAAGCAGTTCTGAATAGTCCGAATTCCAGTTATCCAAGTATTAAATTGGACTTTTCTCTTTTACTATAATGAAATTTTGTGGTATATCAAGGTTCGATATAAATAATTGCTGTGATCAGTTGTATTTTTTTTACGAGGTTTATAATTTTTTAGCTCCTTCAAGTTTTTGTATTGTCTTTATTTCTATTTTTGGTTGATGACTCATTTAGAAAAAGTCAGATATGTAGATAGATATGCACATTATATGATCCCCGCGACTTTGTCTGCATAAATTTAGTTTTTTAAAAATGCTATGAGACCTCTTTGATATTATATAGGATCCAGGGGATACAACTTACATTCATTTTCGGGATTCCAGCTACTTCTGTACCAAATTTCGTCAAGAGACAGACAAACACACTTTCGCATTTAAAATATTAGTATGAATTTGGATTCATTGAGCCCTTGGATTTGTTTATTAAAAATTTTAACTTTTTCAATAACCTCTGAACAAAATACTTTTTTATATTATTCGGGCGTGAATTCAGTGGAGTTTTCCTTGGTGAATAATTTACTCTAATCAAAATTTTCCCCGCGAATTGGCTCAACGTGGAATTACAATTTTTGTGACCTCGTTAAATTTTGAGTGGAAACATTTTCTTTTTGAGATTTTTTTTAAAGTTGCAGATGCGAGGTGTTTAATCAATTTAGAAGAAAGTCTCAGGTGGGAGGTTTCGGTTAAAGCATTTTTAATTCTCTACCAAGACTAAGTCGTTTTAAGGCAGGATACGCCTATCGCCCAATGCGATGTGCCGCATGGCCCAAGAATAATTAGGGACCCCAGACGGATCAGAATTTTTCTGAAACTAGTCGGGCATGCTCCAACAAAAAACGCGAGTTTTAGCCATCTTATATTTATATTTATGTATATTTTATATGAGTAGACGTCTTTTGCTTTCCACTAGACATGAATGTATCTAATATTGCATTCTGAACATAAGTGACATAGGCATCGACATCCGAATTGTGCGGCGAAAGGGTCGCAACTTTAGATTTACAAGCCCCTAAACGAAGTTAATAAAATTTCACAAAAACAAAGTACACAGTTACTAACTAAATTTTTGAGCAGCCCTGTGAAATAAAAAATAACCTGAAAGAATAGCCGGCAGGTACGTTAGCAAAATCGCAATTTATTTTGTTTGGATCCAAACTCCAAAGTTTCGCAGTAAAACGTGACCGTTACAAACAGAGCGACACGTAGCATCATGTTACGGTTAAAAACTCAAGCTGAGTTCGGATTTAGTTTCTGTCCAGGTATACAATAAAAATATGGAAAAATCATTTTGCAAAATGAAAGTTTTTATCAGAACATAGTATTTGCTCTAAAGTTATAAGCTTCGTTTTTTTTTTTGTTGACAGGTGTAAGGGGCGAGGGAAAAACCTAAGATACCTGACCTCTTAGGGGGAGGTCGGGTCTTCCACTAAAACTCCCTCGATGGTCATCCTCAACATATACTAAGAGGCTCCGGGAACTCTGAAAGACTGCGCAGGTGCCTCTATTCTGCGAAGCCCGTTGGACTGGCCTGGCGCATTCCCTGACCTCATGCACCTTATATCTATACACGACAGTTTTTACCAAAGCAAGCTGCAGCGGCGGTCCCATTTCCGTACATATACGTCGGCCGCTCGTTGTGTGTGAGGAAACTACAGGTGAATCTTCCTACTACATCATTTCAGCCAGGCTAGCTCATAATGCTAGCAAATCACCAGGTTAGTGAGGATACATGCAAGAATGTCTATCAAGAACATCTGCACTTAATAGCAGCGTAGGCATTCGTACACGCGCTACGTTATTGCTACATCGAATGCTACGCAGCTATAAGTGCTAAAGCGATAAATACTTTGCATTGAATAGACAGCAAAACGGTCACAAACATTTGACCAAACATTTTTTCCACGCCAAATATGAACATTTTTTTTTCTATTTGAAACGTTGTACATGAAATGTATTGCGCTTTATCGGTGACTCGTAACACGTCCAAAGGTTCACCGTTATTCGAAAAAACAAAACATCAAAACCAAGCAGTGTATTTACATCATACCTATTGTTTGTTTTGATTCTCTTTGAAGAGTTAACAATAGTATCTATGTAAAATTATAATTTCCTATTTCTTCTTATTTCAGGACACTACATGCCGAGTGAAGAATTCTATGTGATTCAAAGTTAGCGAAACTTCACGGAAAGGTCAGCTGGTCCCGAAATCCCGCTCATTTGTATTCCGAACAAGTATTTGTAGTTCGCAACTGCATCCTAGCAAATAGCCCGAAGAGACGTGAACACTGAACACTTTAGTGGCGCGAACTATTGCCTGCCCAGTCTCTACTCTCTACGCTTGCTGTTTCCCTGGGATTCATTTTATTGTACAGCAAATACATTTGAGGATTAGCGAAATACTTGTAACAAAGCACAATATTTAACAAAGTTAATAAAATTATTAATAATATTATGTATTTTCGCAGTTCAGAAGTACAATTATATTGCTGCTAAACTCGAAACTTGAACCGAATTTCACGTGTGTAGAAACTAATTTGTTTATAAAAGGAGAAATGGACTGACTGACATCAACTTACAGCTCAAACCGCTGGGGGTGTTTCTGCCAACCCATTGCTTTCCTCCTCAAGTACTGAAGAATTTTTTCAAGTTAGATTCGGGCGATATAATGAAAAACTAAAACGAAATCCAAAAAGTAAATACGACGCATCATAAAATTTCACAAATCCCGGCAGGAGTAGCAAAAACTTTGCTGTCTGAAATATTGCAGCATATATTATTTCCGCCTTGCGTCGCTTATGCTTTCAGCTTTAAAGCGCGTGTATTTTTATAGTGCAATTTTCAAAATTGCGCTGCGTTTATGTGCCATGTGGCCACTCTTGTGATATGTAGTAGGTAAAGCTTTTCGGTGTAGCGGAATGTGTATAGTAAATAACATATTAAAAGTTTCATTAACATTAGAGTAAAAGGAAAAGACGACTGAAGCCAGAATTAAGTTTCACGTAAAAACATTTTCTTTTTTTTGGTTTTCTACGATTTAACCAACGACTCTGTTTTTAGTACCTACGTAGGCATAACAAATTGTTATTTGAGTTCTCCACTCCTTTCGCGCTGGCTCTTTGCAAAGAGCCAGCGCGTGCCAGACCTTCGTTATTTTATAAAAGCAGAAAGTTTATCTGCGTATTGTCCCCAATACAACGAGGAACGACCAGCGACTATGAGGTTTGGATCATGGTGGCTTTGGGAGATAACAGGTAATAAAAGTGTAAAAAATCTTACGTCAAATTTTCTACTAGGCCTAGTTTTTTTAATATTTTCTTTGGAATGGTATTAGAAATCACGTCATAGATTACACCACACCACACACAACTCGAAAGCGTCGAATATTGGTCGTCGTCAAATTATACTGTATTTTTCTTTCTTCTATCTGGGCACGTGACCGCTTGAACGTTTCCGTCTACTGTACAATTGTGTAGGCATAAGGAGTGTGTAAGGTTTTATCAGTAAGAGCTGTTATCAGATAAACCAAATTCAAGATATAAGGCATCAGCTATATAGTCAAATCGATGTAGGCATAGTCCTAACGAGACCACCAATTAGCACACGCAATACATCGATTAATTGGTCAATTTCGCCCCAATGAATAATTGGGTATCTTCGAACGACAATCAACACTACTCAGGTTTGAACTAATCCGAATAGCTGTTATCCGGTAGTAGTAATAATAGAAAGAAATTACAAAATCGGTTCAGTAGTTCCAGAGATTACTTCCAACAAACAAACTTACAAACTTTACCTGTTTATGATAGTAGTATTCCTATAGGTAAATCATTTTTTTTTTCCAACTCATGCTTTTTATGTTGTCATGCGGTTTATGTACAGGAGATATCATGGTATCTTTTTTTTTTCAAAATTCTAATATGCCTCTATGTAGCGGTAGTCTTAATAGGTTTCTATAACACTTAAATTTCAACTTTACATGATGTGACACACAGACAGACGGACAAATGGACTGGACGAAACTATAAGTGCTCCTAGTTTTGCTACGGAAGCCTAAAAACATATGCCTACATACAAATACATTCGTTATCATGTTTTCAAACGTTTCAAATATATCGACAGGGGATCTGACAACGAATATCCGACGCTATAAATACTGGCGCTTGATTTGTGAGTGTTTTATCTCGTGTCTCTGGATTATTCCATAGACATATCGCCGGTTCATTGGTAGCTAGTAAAGTTTAGTGGAACTTTAGTTTCCGACGGCCGCCCTGGCGCCGGTGGCAGCGCTGTGGTCTTATTTATGGAAGGTCCAGGATTCGATTCACGGCAGGGGTTTGGAATTTTATAATTTCTAAATTTCTGGTCTGGTCTGGTGGGAGGCTTCGGCCGTAGCTACGGGCAAAGCCGTGCCGCCAAGCGATTAAGCGTTCCAGCACGATTCTGTGTAGAACCCAAAGGAGTATGGATTTAATGAAAACTGCCATACTGCTTCCAGGTTCACCCGCTTTTTGAGGTACGGAACCCTAAAATCAGTACTGCTTATCTTAATTGAATGAATATAAGTATAGTAAGTACGCACGAAAATCTGAAGTGCGTCTTATTAATGAGGTTGTGAAGATTGATGACTTATGACGAGGCGTCTGCTCTGTATCGAGATTGAGATAAATGGTACGCCACAACCAGACTTTATAAGAAATCTTTTTGTTTTAATTTTTCTTTTTTTTTTTTAGTTAAAACTGGACGAGTGCGAGTTCTAGAACTCGCGTGGAGAGGGTTCCTTACGATAAATGTGTAAGTTCGTACAAGGTCTGTAGACTGTACCTACGCACAATATTGAGTTTTTTTAAGACCATAGACATCTTATAGGTTTTCCTGTAATTTATTTTCAATATTTCATCAAGCCCTTTTATATCGTATGTCACACGGTACAGTTTACAAAAAAAAAAAAATACTTTACATGTTCGTAGATATTTGGGTTACTGTAATTCAGCCCACTTAATTTCTACTAGATTCGAAGAAATTCTGTGACTGATGGCAGATAGACACAAGATTCACGAATCCTATAAGTAAAGGGTTCCGTTTTTTTCACTTGGACGAAGGAATCCTGAAAATGAAAAAAGTGGACAACGAAAGATTCCTCTATAGAGATTTAAAAGAAGACATGAATTTAAAACTATTTACCTACTACATTTTTTAAGTAAGTAACATTATTTTATAATTTATTCACCATCATGAATTTCATCGGGCGATAAATTAGGGATTGTTCAAAATTAATAATATGGAAAACTAAATTTTAAATTGCTCGGTGGAAATATCGTTTTCGCAAACGTTTTAAAAACTTAAAAGCTTTATAGAGCGGAATGAAATTACTCGTAGATATACATATTTCAAAGGTCGGTGACGATTAATATTTTCAAAATGTTACTATGCTTATTTAGTATTTATTCAAAACTATAGTTGATACCCATGACTTCAACGGCGTAGATTTAGGTTTTTAAAAATCTCGTGGCAATTTTTTGATTTTCCGGGACCAAAAATAGTATGTCGTTCCCCAGGGATGCAAGTTGTTTCTGTACAAGGTAAACGTAAAAATCAAAATAGAGATTCTTTTAAATTAGATATCTATTAAATCTATTGAGAGTAGGGCCTTTTTACAATACTTGCGGTGCGACGTCGTTGCAACGTAAAATTCTACGCCAACGCAAAATGCATCGTGGAAAATAGGATAGTAGGTACCTAATACGTTACGAGTAGTATGGAGACGCAAGGTGCGGTTCTTACGATACGGCGTCGCAGCGAGGTTTTGCAGCTGATACGAAAACAACGTAAAATTCTACGACAACGCACAACGCATTGTGGAAATTAGAATAGTACCTATATGTTACGAGTATAGCATAGAGTCGCACTGAGGTGCTGTTCTTACGATACGACGTCGCAGCGAGGTTTTGCAACTGATGCGATAAGAACGTAAAATTCAACGACAACGCACAACGCATCGTGGAAATAAGGATAGTACCTATATGTTACGAGTATAGCATAGAGTCGCACTGAGGTGCAGACGATACGACGTCGCAGCGAGGATTTGCAACTGATGCGATAAGAACGTAAAATTCAACGACAACGCACAACGCATCGTGGAAATAAGGATAGTACCTAATATGTTACGAGTATAGCATAGAGTCGCACTGAGGTGCAGACGATACGACGTCGCAGCGAGGTTTTCCAGCTGATGCGATAACAACTATAGTAGATCCGCTGTCTTCTTATCACAGTAATAGCGTTCAATTAAAGTGTCTCTTAAATAAGGTATCTACTCAAGTCTATTGTCAGTTAGCTGATAATTTTTATGAGGAACAGAAATAGGCTGTTTTAGACAGGAACGTAGAAATAGTTGGTTGAAGGTTATACACTTTTTGTACAGTAATATCACAAAGTTATCGCATTGAGTGTTTCGCTAGCAAGATCCCGAAAGCGGACAAAAGACAAGGACAATAATAACGAGTGTAACCGCTCGGTTCAGCCACAATGGAGCAACTTTAGGGATTTAGATCGTGATTGATGACGCAACTCCAGCCCTAAGTTCGCTTTACACCAGTTTGATAACCCTCTGTTTCAGCGAGGTTTTGCAGCTGATGCGATAACAACTAGATCCACTGTCTTCTTATCGCAGTAATTAGCGTTCATAATTATTAAAGTAGATCAAGTTTCAAGGGACATATAAAATTAAAAGCGTAGAAGCAACTTATTTGCAAAGGCCCGACATAAACCTGAGGAAATTACAGGATTGTTGTGTTGTATAGACGTATTAATTCAGGATAAACGAAATCCATACTAATATTATAAATGCGAAAGTGTGTCTGTCTGTCTGTCTGCTACGTTTTCACGGCCCAACCGCTGAACCGATTTTGATGAAATTTGGTACAGAAGTGGGCTACATCCCGGGGCAGGACATAGGCTACTTTTTATCCCGGAAAATCAAAGAGTTCCTGCGGGATTTAAAAAACCGAAATCCAAGCGGGCGAAGCCGCGGGCATCCTCTAGTATCTCAATAAAATAGACTAATTCTAAATCGAAATTGTCTAGTAGTTAGATAGATCTGTACATCTTGCTGGACTTTTTTTTAGACCTTTTTGATCGTTACAGAAAGAGCATATTATACCAGCTATTATGGTAACCATCAATAAAATTGATGGTGATATTTTTACGGTTAACCTAATTATCGTCTGGCATAAGATGTTATAAAAGATTCGTAATCAGCATTCAGCATCTGCACAAAACATTTTAAACGTAATTAAATAATCCTTTTGGAAGCCGGCAATCTTCGTATTTTTATCTTTTACAACGTCGTAAAACAGAACGCTCTCGTCTTATGCCCATTTCATGGAAACAATACCTCGTTTCCCTCGAACAGTTTCCTGACTCAGTAATAGGCTCTTTAAAGCCCTTAACTCCTACGCAATGCGAGGGGCATGTGGATAAGCAAATATTATTGCTTAACAAGTAGGTAGATAATTTATAGCTTTTATTAAAAAAGAAAGTTGTAACAATAAAGAGAAAAAGAAAGAAAAAGTGGACAGGGAAGCACTTATCTCTATAAAGAGATCTCTACCAGTGACCCTTGGCAGTGCGAGAGGTTGTAAAGGGAGTAGAATAGGTACAACAAGCTAGGGATTTTAAGATCGTCTGTGGAATTTAATATGCCAAAGTAGCTATAGTGTTTTTTGAACGAAGCTTCTAGGACATTCGGAGTGCAGTGATGAACATTGGGGACCTAACTGCCGAACCTTTAGTAGTATAGGCCCACCTGACTTCAAACAATTTTAGAAGCATTCGCAGTCGATTTTAGTTCCGTACCCCAAAAGGAAAATAGGTTATAGGCTCTTCCTCGTTGTCTGTCTGTCTGTCGTGTCTGTCAAAACTCGTCAAGGCCATCAAAACCTATACGTCACCAAAACTTCCCGTTGACCAAGAACATTGAAAGACAGATAGCAATATCGTATAGCAAGTAAACAGAAAAAATCCGAACTGTGTTTTGTGGTTCCACAAAGACTTTACTTTACATCGCTGTTACATCACAAAAAAAAATTTAAAGTGTTATTTCTTGTAAGTACAAGAAGATGCCCGCGACTTCGTCCGCGTGGATTTAGGTTTTTCGAAATCCCGTAGGAACTCTTTGATTTTCCGGGATAAAAAGTAGCCTATGTGCTAATCCTGGATATTATCTATTTCCGTTCCCAGCCAAATCCGTTAATATTAGTAATAATTTTAGTGTGATAGTGTGATGACAGTACGGAACCCTGCGTGCGCGAGTCTAACTCGCACTTGACCGGTTTTTTTTAAAGAAGTTCTTTATGTAGCATGTAATTAATTTAATTTGTTTCAAAGCCAATTTTGAAATAAATTAATTATTATTAATTTCATTCAATCCAAATTCTATCCAACCCTTATGCTCAGCCCAGAAAATGAAAAGAAAACATGTAGATTTCATGCGTGAATCATTCCATTATGGCACACGAATTTTAAAAAGGTTTTTCGGCGATCCTAAAAAGGAATCGATCAACGTCGCCTATTCAACCGTGCTGAACCGTGATTGATGCTACATGCGACAGCACCTGACGTTACACGTAGGCGCATCAATAAGTACAGATGTTCTATTTTACGAAGACCGTTTTTTTAAAGAATATTACCCATGGTGATCATGACTAATGGCCGATTCACACCAATTGCGTATGCAGCACGTACAAGTGACACATGCGTAGTGACGCGCGTAGGTAAACCCGTAGACGTAACTGCACGCATTACTTCAACTCCTCACTCTATATTATCAGGATCAGGTTCGGTCTGGCACGCAATAGGTACAGCTACAGCTACAGTATCACCATTGATGCTCATGGCACCCAAGTAATGATGTGCCCCATCACTGATGTTCATGGTTAAATAGATACGCTTGAAGGTATTATAGAATATATTATAAAGGTATATATAGGTATATAGATATATATTATAAAAACAAGATTTACGAGGAGGTATAATGTTAACTTTCCCATACTATAACATCTATATCCGCTGAGCCGTGGAGTTCTCCGTTCATACATGAAGATGAGTTTGGTATTTTAAGCGAATGAAGTTTCAGGATTTATTATCCTGTATGCTAATTGTGGTTTTGATCCTACGAGACTGACGATATTGTTGATTTTGAATTTTTTTTCAAGATAGGCTTGCGTAGTTGCGCTTAACGATAATAAAACCAATGAGACAAGAACTATAGTGATTAAACTCTCGGTTTGATCCTGAATCGACGATATTAAAAATTTTAGGTTATGGTGACAACAAGTATACCTAAATTAAAAATTTATAACACCCCCGACAAGTGAAGGTTACAGTAACTAGATAAGAGCTTATAACTTTCAAACGGCTGAACCGATTTTCTTGGCTCTCTCAACACTCTCGATCAAGCCACCTTTCAAACAAAAAAAAATCGGTTCATTAGTTTAAGAGCTACGATGCCACAGACAGATAGATACACAGATACACACGTCAAACTTATAACACCCCTCTTTTTGGGTCTAGGGTTAAAAAATTAAAGAAAAATAAGGCTACTTCAGGGCTACCTGCGTTTAATGTACCTACCTACTAACATTTGACGCCTGCCAGTGACGTCGATGCCTCGAAGTTTTGTTAGAAGTTCCCCTAACTGTCGTGAACTGATGTCTCTGATCGCTTCGCGTCTATACATTGTAATTTCTACTAAATAGCTCGAAGAAGGTTCTTTATAACCTTTGCCGTCATAATCGTGGAAACATAATACTGCAATGAGGCTCAGTGGGTCGACTAATCGCGCTGGAACTTTGCCAAATTAGTGTTATCGTTAAATACACTGCCCGAAACATTAACTCATACTAAACTGCTTTATTGTTTTAGGTAGGCATCTATTTTACCTAAGTATTTATCAAAAACTAGAGGATTCCCGCGGCTTCGTCCGCGTGGATTTCGGTTTTTTAAAATCCCATGGAAACTCTTTGTTTTTCCGGGATAAAAAGTAACCTATGTCCTTCCCCGGGATGTATCCCATATCTGTACCAAATTTCATTCAAATCGGTTCAGCGGTTGGGCCGTGCAAACGTAGCAGACAGACAGACAGACACACTTTCGCATTTATAATATAATATGGATATATGGATTAAGAGTAGCCAGAGTCAAATAGTTTAGTAGTAAGTAGTAGTAGATACTCGTGTGGCCGAACTCCTATTTCAATTTTGAAGAGTCCCAGTGTCCCAGAGTTAAGACCTACCTTGTAATTAGGTAGATGATAGGTAGGTAAGTATAGTTCGCGACAGGTCGTCATGGCAATCGAGGTATGAGTCGTGAAGGGGGGACGCCTCGCACACTCGCACAGCGCCTGTGCTATCCTGGCCCTAGTTGTCTATCAACCCATAGACGTCCACTGATGGACACAGGTCACTTTTAGGCGGACTTCCACACGCCACGGTCTTGCTGCCCGCCGCCTGAATCCAGCGGCTCCCTGCGACTCGTTTAATGTTGCCTATCCACCTAGTGCGGGAGTCTTCCGAAGCTACGCTTTCTGATGCGAATTCTAGCACATTGAGACCCCAACATCTATCATGTTTTCAAATTATGTCCCCTGCCCATTGCTATTTCAGCGAACTTCTCGGTTACTCAAGTTCTGATTTAATCGCATAGAAAAAGCCCAAGCATAGCTCTCTCCATCGCCCGCTGAGTGACTGAGCTTTCTTATGAGGCCCATAAGTAGCTAGCTGCCATGTCTTGGATCCCTGACATCGCTGGCACTGTTCTTCAGAGTGGTCTTCAAGCACCGAGGAATATTAGGAGACGACATCTCCAAGCTTCCTGCATCACCTTTACATAAATCCAATTTATTCATGTGGTATCCACGTGTAAAACATTACTTACCCGAGAGTAGACGTGGGACGTATGTTATTTGGAGTAAACCTTTTTACACAACGGCCTCAAATAAATCTATTGGCCGGAAAACCACTATCCATCACGAATGATCTGCACGCCTGACTGCCGCCATTGAACGAGTTTGTGACCAGTGATATACAAATGTTACCCTAGACAGGGTGTTTCATATTAACAAACTAATCCAACGAGCATCGGTATCCGCACTCCTGTAAATAGTAGATAGATAGAAGTCAGAAAAAAAAACAATTGTGTGCAAAGGCGGCCTTATTGCTTAGAGCAATCTCTACCAGGCAACCTTTGCTGAAAGGAGAAGCTAGTGTTATAGTAATCCGCTTTACACCCAGTCCGTTTGCAAAAATTATAGTAGCGCGGCGATAATAAATTATTATTATTATTTACATAACGTCGCTGCGCATGAAAATTCCGCTATGTGGAAAATCACAAGTCTTCAGGAGACTCTTTCAAACTTTTTTTTAGATCAAAATCTCATGGCTAAAAAGATTATCTCTATGAACGGGTTTCTAGATGTACACACGCCTTTTAAAACCAATTAAAATGACATGAAAATCCTAAAAAAATACTTAGCGGATTTTGCATACGCAGCGACGATAAGTAAGTAGGTACCTATAGTCTGTTCTAGCTTCCTAAAAATGTATGTTTGTCATGCTTGTATAGAAATGGTCTGCATGAGCGTGGATTGCGATGAGTGCAGACACCGAAGTTTGTTGGAACATTACTATGAAGCGCCCCATGAACATCTTATATCGCTGTTTGTGGCTCTCACGCTAAGGTTGAAATCTATAGACCACACTTTGACTTTGCTAAGACTTAAGATACTATTAAAACGAGACAGCTATACTGCTGACATAAAACCGTCTCGACTAAAAGCTCTCGTAAAGTCTAAGTACGCTCTATAAATCTCGGGGTAAGATCCGACGTACATATCTTTGGCAGTACACATACAACAAGTGTAAATTAAAAAGTTATAACACCCCCGACAGGTGAAGGTTAATAACTAGAAAAGAGCTGATAACTTTCAAACGGCAGAACCGATTTTCTTGGATTATAGCTAAGAACACTCTTGATCAAGCCACCTTTCAAACAAAAAAAACTCAAGTGCAAGGCGTCAAGTGATTTAGAACACAGAAAAGTAAACGCTCTAAAAGCCTAGGCGTGTGTTGATTGAGAGCAAGCGAGAATGTGAATACAACTTGGTTACAAATAGTTGTTTTTAGGCTGTATTTTTATAAGAAACTCAGTGCGGGCGCGCTTACTTTTACCAAGGAATAAATTAGGCGTAATTACAGTTTATGTGTATATGTGTGTGTCTGTGTGTGTGGGTGTTATGTGTCTGTTTGTGGGTGAGAGAGAGAAAGAGAGAGTACCCTTTCACGCAAAAACTACTGGATGGATTTGGCTGGAATTTTACTGGAATTAGGCTAGTTTTATATAAATCTAGACTGGACGTTGCCCGCGACTACGTCTGCGTGGATTTAGATTTTTGAAAATCCTGTGATGAGATCTCTTCGATTTTTGGGACCAAAAGTAGCCTATGTCCTTCCCCGAGATGCAAGCTATTTAACGCTATCAAATGTGCCACGAAAAGCTCTAAAGCTAAAATGCGAAAGTATATATTGTCTGTATTATTATTTTTAAAAAAACGCAAATGCTCTGCCATATTGTTTTTTTTTTTTTCAAATATTTTGTATCTAGCCAGTGTCAGCTCAGGACGATGTTAGTATTCTAACGATACCCCATACATCTACATCTTTTCAGGCATTTAAAAGTTATGATGGAACAAAGAAACTCGCATTAATAAGTAAATTCGTTTATTGAGCAAAACATAGATATAACATACATATAATAAGTACATATTCACATGAACCCTGAAAACATTACCTACCCCCTTTTTAGAGCAGTCCTGTAAAAAAACTTTCGCTTTTATCATTTTTAACCCCCGACCCAAAAAGAGGGGTGTTATAAGTTTGACGTGTGTATCTGTGTATCTGTGTATCTGTCTGTGGCATCGTAGCGCCTAAACGAATGAACCGATTTTAATTTAGTTTTTTTTGTTTGAAAGGTGGCTTGATCGAGAGTGTTCTTAGCTATAATCCAAAAAAATTGGTTCAGCCGTTTAAGAGTTATCAGCTCTTTTCTAGTTTTCTTGTAGAAAAGAAGGTTAGATAACCGTTGGGTTCTTAATATTATGTCAATAGACAAATGTCAAGCTGTCAAGATGGACGTTGCCTAAATACATAATTATTTATTTGAAAATGATGTTTTGGAAAACTCAAATACTTTGGATCGTCGGGGGTGTTATAAATTTTTAATTTACACTTGTTTAGTCAGTGCTCGAACAATTCACCGAATAAAAACAGATGCGTTATCGTGAATCGCATATACAGTCGCATGTCACTGGTCGGAAGTCTCTAGACGGATGTCACTAGTCGGTTAAGGGATACATCATACAATACATCACACCCCCTAGGCTCTTTATTTTGCAAAATCTACCCACAGGCATTTTTGTTTGCATGTACAATATACCTACGCGAACGTCAGTTAGATGTCACGCGTACTCCTGCTTTTTTATCAGGTGAAATTTTTGAAAGCAAAGAATTTTGCTTTGTATTTTTTGATGATCGCTCTAGCGCATTACTGTGTACTCTTTTTAACCCCCGACCAAAAAAAAGGGGTGTTATAAGTTTGACGTGTGTATCTGTGTATCGGTGTATCTGTGTATCTGTGTATCTGTCTGTGGCATCGTAGCTCCTAAACTAATGAACCGATTTTAATTTAGTTTTTTTTGTTTGAAAGGTGGCTTGATCGAGAGTGTTCTTAGCTATAATCCAAAAAAATCGGTTCAGCCGTTTGAAAGTTATCAGCTTTTTCTAATTACCTAATTACTATAATCTTCACTTGTCGGGGGTGTTATAAATTTTTAATTTACACTTGTAAACTAAAGGCTTCTATTTCTGAACTTAATTGAATGCAACCCAGTTGGGAAAATGAACTTATGTTAGTTACCTTAGTATCTCCGACTTAAAAGCTTCATTTTTTTGACCTACCTAGCAGACTCGATCGCCTTTTTTTCGTGAGGAATATCCATCGTGGATACCACCGGCAGACCTCACGAGTTCCATCTCACAGCTGACGATGGAGCACAAGGGATTGGCAACTCCTCAATACTTTGCCAGCGGGTGTCCACCTAAGCATACCCTCCACTGGGACACTACGTACCCCCAAACATAGTTAACATGCAGGAACCACAGCACGCGAACTACCTTAGGACCATACTGTGAGCGACGGACCGTGTCTATCATCCACAGATTCTCTTGGAGGTCAGGATTCCTTCTCAAAATCCGGGTCCTACCTACTTAGGTAAATATTGGCACCGTGCGTAACTTTGGAAATAGATTTCTAAATGCACTCAAATTTTATTTATCGTCATCATCATTATCATCACGTCGTCTTCTCATTTTGATTTTTGATAGGTAGTATCAGTTACTCTTGTATTTGAATCTTCAGCCCAGTGTGCCCCTACCTACCCGTTGCCAGCCGAACATAGTTGAATGCCCTTTGATAAATGGATAATCCGAAATCCAGGCACCACAGTCTACTTATAGCATTGTAAGCGTTCATAACTCTACAATGGAAACAATAAACGCCTTCAAAGCGTTCAAATTAATTACGTTATTAATCAGAAGCTGATATTTGATACAGTAACATCCGTCACTGTCGCGGCTTGATGCTGGAAAGAGATTGATATCCAAAATAGGTATAGCTGTGACAGCCTACTGGTTAGGACGTCTGCCTCCTAATGGGAGGTCGTTGGTTCGTTCCCGGACACGCACCTCTAACTTTTGTGTGCATTTTAAGAAATTAAATACCTATCACTCTCTTTAACAGTGAATAAAAACATCGTGACGAACCTCCTCCTCCTGCATGCCTGAGAGTTCTATACGTTTTCAAAGGCGTGTGAAGTCTGCCAATCCGCACTTGGCCAGCGTGGTGGGCAATGGCCAAACTATTCTCATGCTGAGAGGCGTCCCGTGCTCCGTAGTGAGCTAGCAATGGGTTGATCGTGATGATGATGATGATACTGTAGGTAAGTAGGTATTTGTCACGATCAATGTCTACAAGAATCTTCATAACTAATCTAACTTGACGTGACCTAACCTCCCTGGCGTAGTGGTGAGCGTGAGGTCTTATAAACGGAAGGTTCCGGATTCGATTCCCGGTTAGGGCTGGTCTGGTCTGGACTCTGGTGGTAGATGGTCGTCTGTTGCCACTTTATCCGTAAAGTCGTGCTTCATGCTAGTGACGGTCCCAAAGGACTGCTTGTGAAGCCCAGGCGCTACATCTTTTTTTATACCTACCAAACTTTACATCTTAATTATCATCGTCATCATCATGATCAACCCATCGCCATCCCACTACTGAGCACGGGTCTCCTCTCAGAATAAGAAGGGTTAAGGCTACGCTGGCCAAGTGTCGCTTGGCAGACTTCACACATTTTTTGAGAACTCTCAAGCATGCAGGTCTCCTCGCGATGTTTTCCTTCACCGTTATAGTGGTTAAAGCAAGTGGTATTTAATTGATTAAATTGAATCACACATAATTTTAAAAAGTTAGAGTAGCGTGCCTGGGATCGAACCCCGGATCCTCCGACTAACTATAAGTAGGCTATTTCAGCTACACTTCGCTTATTTTTTGGTATTTTCGAGAAAATTATCAAAACAAATGCTGAAGCATTACCTGATATTCCGGAAAGGAAGAAAATCCATTTAAATGTAAATAAAACGTATCCGAATCGTATTGTCTGTTGTACAGAGCACTATAGCAATAGACGGAGTTCTCTTGAAACGTTTTTTTTTTAAAAAAAGGGATTTATAATTATCCAAGCTATGTACCTGCTCTTTTTTAACAGTTTTTTGTTTTAGTGGTTACAGAAGTAGTATAATATATCTTTTAATGAGTCGATGTAAAAACAAAAGTTGTACAACTTCAGTCAATCAGGAAAAGGAATCAGGAAATGAAGGGGTGTTTTAATGGAAAACTGTTTTTTTTTTTTTTTTTTTTCAAATAAGTACTTATTTTCTATCGTCATTACTCTATCCCTGTATCGTGGAAGTAACCCGTCATTACAATACTCTATGTGGTAGACATTCGGATATCTACGGAAGGCAAATCTCCAAGGACCGATTTACTTAACATCGTTTACAAACTTTATGATATTTGAACATAGCGTTTATATAATTTTCTTTTTTTCTATTTTATTTCTTTCTTTTCTTTTTTAAAACTGAATTTACTTACTGGATTAAATTCTTCTTATGTCTGGAATTCAGTGCACTCCCAAAAGGTAAAGAAGAAACTGAAAAGAAAGAAGAGGTAAGAAGGAAAAGAAGAAACTGAGTTATGCTCAAATAGCTCAACTTATTTTTTTTTTTACTTTATATATAACGCAGACCTTTATATTCGATTTTATTGTATTTAGTGCGATTTTTTTTATATTCGTGATTTCTTATACAAATTTTCGCTTTTTAACAAGATTATCTGCTGAGTTTCTTGCCAGCAAGACTCAATAGAATCTGCTTACACAAAAAAGCAGCTGCTTCTGTTTGCTTCTGCAGTAAATGTATACGAAAATAAATAAATACAATTTAATTTGATTTCATGTCAAAATTATAGCTATACTTAGCTACTCTCAATCAAAGTCAAAATTTAATAGCTATACTTAGCTACTCTCAATCAAAGTCAAAATTTAGTACCTATGTTCGAGTGCAAATTATTATTATTACGCTCCGGTCAATTTTGCACATCCATAAGTACAATGAATTACCGCGCAGCAATTATCGGGAATGTACAAACATGACGTTAATTTACAAACCACTATTATACTGTTTGTGCTTTCAAATTCAAATTCAAAATGTTTTTATTCAATTAGACTTTTACAAGTTCTTTCGAATCGTCAAAAGCATCTACCACTGGTTCGGAATGCCTTTCCTACCGAGAAGAACCAGCAAGAAACTCGGCGGTTGCTCTTTTCAAAGATTTGATATACAATATTATGCCATGTATAAAAGCAATTGAAGTCCTGCGCATTGCTGGAGCGAATCGAAGTTCAAATCCACGCTTTTTTATCATTTACATAATCTTCGATAGTATAATATGCTTTTCTCAAGAGCATATTTTTAATAGATTTTTTGAACCTGTGTAAAGGCAAGTCCAAAATTGACTGAGGAATTTTGTTATAGAAGATTATACCCATTCCCACAAATGACTTTTGGACCTTCCTGAGACGGAGCGTAGGAGTCGCAAGCCTGTTACGGTGTCTAGTCAGCCTGTTGTGTAGATCGCCAACCTTCTTGTAACTAAGAATATTTTGTCTTACAAAAATTATGTTGTTGTAAATATATTGAGAGGCTACGGTAAGGATACCTATTTCCTTAAATTTTTCTCGAAGTGAATCGCGTGGTTTTAAGTTATAAATTGCGCGTATTGCCCTTTTTTGTAATACAAAAATTCTCCCAATATCTGCCGCTCTACCCCATATTAAGATTCCATAAGACATAATACTATGAAAATAAGCAAAATATACTATCTTTGCGGTCTCCACGTCAGTTAATTGTCGAATCTTTCTAACCGCGTAAGCAGCAGAGCTTAGTTTGCCAGCAAGAGTTGATATATGGGTGCCCCATTGCAGCTTCGCATCTAAGGTTATCCCCAAAAATGTAGTAGTCTCTTCTATTTTCAAAATATCATTATTTATCCTTAAATTAATGTTACTTGTGTTCTTGGTATTGGGCAGTGCGAATTCAATACACTTAGTTTTTTTTGCATTTAAAAGTAGATTATTTACAGTAAACCAGTGAGTTACCTGAGATATGGCACCATTTATATCGTCAAAATTGTCCTTATTTCTATCGACTTTAAAAATCAAAGACGTATCGTCAGCAAATAGTACGATATCGCAAATATTTTGGACTACATATGGTAAATCGTTTATGTATACTAAGAACATGAAAGGACCTAGAATAGAGCCTTGAGGAACACCCATTAGTGAGGCTGATCCGGATGACTTCACATCATTCACACATACTGTTTGAATACGATCACTAAGATAGGACGCAATGAGACCAAGCGCAGTGTCTTTGATTCCATAGTGGCTCAATTTAACTAAAAGAGTCTCGTGCTCAACGCAATCAAATGCCTTGGATAAATCACAGAAAATACCAATGGCATTCTGTGACCCCTCCCACGCATTGAATATATGCTTTAACAGCATTGCGGCCGCGTCGGTTGTTGATCGACCTTTAGTGAAGCCATACTGTTCAGAATGGAGTAGCTTATTAAAATTGAAATGCTGAAGCAGTTGGTTGAGCATGATTTTCTCAAATATCTTGCTCAGTGTTGGCAAAATTGAAATTGGCCTGTAATTGTTTGGGTCATTTTTGCTACCCGATTTAAAAAGTGGTATCAATTTACTACATTTCATGAGATCTGGAAAAGCGCCTGTATCCACAGACTCATTAAAAATTAAGGCTAGATATGGCGCAATAATATCAATAATATTGTTAATTATTTTTACTGATATTCCCCACAGATCTCCGGTTTTTTTGCTTTGTAAAGATTTGAACACTTTAACAATGTCATATGGAGTAACGTATTCAAACCTAAACAACACACCGCATTCAGTGACATTGGCCCTGAGAAGATCATAGGCTTCTGTTGGTGAAGAGCTAAGGGAACTAGTAGTGATGACTGGAATGTTCTGGAAAAAATTCTCAAATGTATTTGCAATTTCAATATTGGAGTCAATAATACGGTTATTAATTTTTAGCTCCAATTTATTGTTATGCACTTTTTGTTTCCCAGTTTCATCCGTGATGATATCCCAAGCTGCTTTAATTTTATTATCAGAATTAATAATTTTTTGCTTTATGCAGAGTGACTTTGCTTGTATGCAAACCTTTTTGAATAATTTTGAATAATTTTTTACATATTCAACAAATGTGGGAGTGTAGTTATATTGTTTTTCTGCATACAAGTCGAACAACTTATTTCTACTTTTATAGATGCCAACAGTAGCCCAGTCACTAAATTTAAGATTTTTAAACAGTTTTTTTTCTACAATTTTAAAGGTAGAATTAAATTGAGAGTTTATGAGATCAAAAAAAGCATTATAGTGTTCATCCGGACCACCCTGAGTAAAGTCAAGTTTAGGTAAAGCAGTTAAAACCTTTAGTTTGAACTGCTCTACCTTTTTAGTGGTTACTGGCCTATACTTTATTAACTTTGTTATGTCTTGATTATCACTGGGAACAGATATCATTTGTCCACAGTGATCGGATCTTAGATTCGTCATGATCGATTTTGCGACAATCTTACAGTCACAGAAAATGTTATCTATACAAGTGGCTGAATTTGCAGTTATCCGTGTTGGTTCATTGAAAATTTTCTGTAAATTAAAGCTTTTAAATAAATTGAGTAATCTGTCAGTAAAAGAAGTGTGAAGCAAAATATCAATATTGAAGTCTCCACAAACTAATATCTTTTTTGATGACCTACATATCCGCCTCAAGGCCTCTTCCATAACGTCCTCAAACAGAACAAAGTCACCTGAGGGGGGTCGGTACACGCAGACGACAATATAGCGCTCCAGCTCAACACAGGACAGCTCAATAGTGCGTTCCAATGAAAGATTAACAATGTCTTTCCGTTCTTTATAATTGATATTGTTGCGGGTTAATATTAAAGACCCTCCGCGTATAGCTTTCTTTCTAGAGAACGCACTTGACAATTGATAATGTTTTTTTTTCAATACAAATTGTATGATTAGTAGCGAAATCATTGACCCACCATGCAGTGTTAAACTTAGTTGATGAACTCGCTAACACAGTTGGGCGGTTTGAATAGTTCCTAATAAAAAGCCCTGATTTACAGAAAATCGGTCAAGCGTGAATCGGACTCCCACACGCAGGGTTCCATACAATTAGGTATACCAGAAATGACACTTTTTATTTTATTTTCAATTTTCATGCCGGTCATTTTCAAATTTTTATTATTTGTTGTTAAAGCGGCAATAGAAATAAACATTCTGTGAAGATTTCAACTCTGTACCTACAGCCCACTGAGAGACGGACGGACGCACGGACAGCAGAGGCTTTACTAACGGAACCCTATTACTATAGGGTTCCGTTGGCACCACAGGTTGGCACCCATCCGGTACGGAACCCCTGGGTATAGCATAATGGTAAGACAACCCATCGTAAGAACGACGTCGTAGCTTGGTTCAGAAAACTAATGCTGGGCATAGGTCTCTTTTAGACATTTTCATACGCGACTCGTTGCATGTTGTGTGTCCACTGAGTGGATCTTAGAAAACTGCACTTTTAGGTACGAGGTCGCCATTCTAGTACCTTGCGACTATGCTTGGGACCCCGACGCCTATCGTTTTTAGTACTAATGCTCATTCCTACTTGAGCTTCGCAACCCGTTTAGCTATGCGAGTTACTTAGGTACTTTATACTGATCTCCTCATTTCTGATTTGACCACATAGAGAAACTCCAACCCTAGAGCCTATTTCCATTGCCCACCGAGTGACTCTAAGCTTTCTTGTGAGGTCCTAAAAACATCAATTTCAATCAAAAAACACTTGTTACATTTTAGGTTATGTACTTAGTACTAAATGTACCTACCTACTTACTTACAATGTAATTCAAACAGCAGAGCTTTACTTAATAGAGGAGAATAATTTAGAAGTGTATTTTCAGGCAATTACCTACTGTCGCGAAGGCTTTTACAGTTCACTTCGCTTAGTCCTAACGATAATACTGACGATTATTTTACTAGCGCTAAAGAAGTAATTACGTGGGACGTTTATCTAGTCTACAGAATATAAAATGTACCTATTTACTTTAGAAAATAATGTCCTACTTTCTTGTTCTCTGGATGCCTAATTTTTCTTGAAGACCAGAGAGAGAAGAGAAAGAGAGAGCCAGCGCGTGCCAGAAGTTCTTTATTTTATAAAAGCTGAAAGTGTATCTACGTGTTGTCCTCAACACAGGAAGGAACGATCAGCGACTATGAAAGAATCAAACTTTAAGGGGGGTAGGGGCTAAATGTATGGCAATGCATGACGTGATTTCTAATACTATTTACATTTTTATTACCTGTTATCTCCCAAAGCCACCATGATCCAGACTTCGTACCTAGTCGCTGATCGTTCCTCTCTGTGTTGGAGATGATACGCAGAAATACTTTCAGCTTTTATAAAATTCCTAACGAAGGTCTGGCACGCGCTGGCTCTAAGTCCAGAATACTTAGATAATATCGAGACAGTTTCAAGTTTCGTGCTAAATAAGCTCTGAGGCGAAAACGTATCGGACGCGGCTGACGGACGCGGCTGAAGGCCACGACTTATCTTAGACTAGCTGATGCCCACGACTTCGTTCGCGTGGATGTAGGTTTTTTAAAATTCCCGTGGGAACTCTTTGATTTTCCGAGATTTTTATCTCGGAAAATCAAAGAGTTCCTATGTAATCCAGGGTATAATCTATCTCCATTCTAAACTTCAGCCCAATCCGACCAGCAGTTTTTGCGTGAAGGAGTAACAAACATACACACACACACACATACAAACTTTCTCCTTTATAATATTAGTGTGATATCTGGATAATACATAGTACATAGAACTGTGCAAAATATCGGACGTAACCTTGAGCGCTAGGACGTCCGAGGGATATCTCGCATGCCAAGTCCCAAACGACTGTGCAGTATGCATACTCAGTTGCGACTGTTAGTCACGGCTTACGGACGCATCCAATAGTTAATTCCAGATAAAATCTAGGTATAACGTTTTGATATTAATTTACTAATAGGTATTTTAAAATATAACATAAAATAACCGCAATTTAACATTTAATAAATACGCATCGATGATTATATTGTTTCTGAATCAGTGAACCGTGCAAATTTTATATTATTACGAGGGGTTTGATTATAATGTAGCCACACTGGTTTACAGCAAAAATAATGGTTAGTGCCTAAGTATTACACAGAATTCAAAATAAGTACGTATAGAAATGGTATAAGAGCATGAACCGGTTGCCGCGTAGCCTAGATAATGCCCAGGACTCCGGTTTGATCTAGGTTTCTAAAAGTCACGTGGGAACTATTGAACTTGCCGGAATAAAAAGTACCCTATGTCATTCAACAAATTTACAACTAAGTAAGTATATCCAATATCCATGCAAAAAATCAAGTCGGCCATTGCTGTGTGTGTGTGTAAGTTAAACCAACAAATAACACAACTTCGATTTACACACAGGGCAGTAATGGTGTGGTAATGGAATGATGATAAGCTGTTAATGGATTTAAACACATCACCTACCGCACCAAAAATCCAATGGAATAGTTACGGGATTACTTAATAGTTTCCCTTTTTGATCAAACAAATATATTATGAAAATCGTTGCGCTTGTGTGAGTCTGTGAATATTACTTTATTATTACTAAGACTATTATTTTATTATTACTAAGATCTGATCGAAATTTTAGTTCACTTAGTCGAGTCGTATAAGAAATGTCGTAACCATGCAGGAAAACTCCTACCATTATATTTAAATAATTAAAAGGGGCCATAACTCTCAGTAATGAGGCATATTATTGTAAATTGAACACTTGAAAAGAGCAACCGCCGAGTTTCTTGGAACTTCTTTTTTCTTTCTTCTCGGTAGGAACGGCATTCCGAACCAATGGTAGATTATTTTGACAATTCAAAAGCACTTGTAAAAGTTTTATTGAATAAAAATATTTTAAATACGATGCTGAGAGAGAGAAAGTTTGCACGATCCTAGTCCTTATATCATAATCTATACCTACTAAGTGATACTTTAGAATTTAATCTATTTAAGTAATTCTAAGAAATTTTTGTGAGAAACTTTTGCTTGAGTATCAAGTTTTAACAAGATCAATTTTATTAAGAGTCGCGAAACGTACCTACCTAGCCCCTACTATAATTTTGTCCTCACTTAATAAATTGCGAACATTTATAACTTTATTCTTACGTAGAAAGGCTTGTCATCCACGACATTGCTTGCTAAGCTAATAAAAATGTTCAAGTTACGGTCACACCTGCGCATCACCTCGCGTTGCAGGAGCGTTTATGACACTAATCTATACTTACGTACGGATTTTTTTTCGACATAATAAGTCTTAAATTGATGAAATTTAAAAGCACCACGCTAGAACCTTTATTATTTTAATGAAAATCCCGTCAAAATCGGTTCAGCCGTTCCGAAGATTAGCCCGTTCAAACAGACAGACGGACAGACAGACAGACAAAATTTTTAAAAACGTGTGATTCAGTTATGGTATCGTTCAAATAGCCTTAAATGAGCTTAATATGTGGTAGTTATTTCGAAATTACAGACAGACATTCCAATTTTATTTATTAGTATAGATAAGCACGCCGCCGTCACAGTATAAAAAGAGACACAGTAGCCTGACGTCTTTGATCTCGTGGTAAATGACGACCATGACGTCTCTGCCATACTTATTATAGGTCCCGGAATTACTGGGGTCATCTTGGGTCGCTCCCTTACCGCACGCTTGCTGTTTAGATGGCTTCGTCGAACCTCTGTAGGTAATAACATAGGTACTATCCTTACTCTGTGCCGGGGTAGGTCAATGAGGCCCTAATTCACGCATGCCAAGCACCCAACCATGATTTAGATAGTGTGACCCTCCAAATGACCCTACAACCCTTAAGGCTGTGAATAATGAGTTAATGACGCCTTGTGAATGAGGAAATTAACTATACTACAAGGCTTGATAGTTTTACTATTTCTATCTCTAAGTAGGTATAGTAGCAAGTAGCAAACCCTTGTGCCATGAATATTTTTATATTTTTTTTACCATTAAATTTACTGGGTTTTGTAAATCAGTTGGAGTGAAATATATGGAAACTCTTTGATTTTCCAAAGAGTACTCAAGTCTTTAACTGAGTATACCCATGCAAAAATCACATCAAACCGTTGCTCCGTATAGCGACGTGATTGAAGGACAAACCATTAAACATTTTTCTTTCATATTTATAATATTAAGTTGTGATATTATTATTATAGTAAGTATAGAACCGCCAAGCGAATAAGCGTTCCCGTATGATGCTGTGTAGAAACCAAAAGTAGTATGGGTTTAATGAAAACTGCCATACCCGTTCTAGGTTAGCCCGCTTCCACCTTAGACTGCATCATCACTTACCACCAGGTGAGATTACAGTCAAGGGCTAACTTGTATCTGATTAAATAAATAAAATGTATATCTACAATACCTCCAGGGATTCAAAACAAGGAAGCAGCCATGTTGCCGGGGCATGACAAGAGTAGTAAATGTACAACTACCAAACAAGTACGGTTCAAGCGACTCTCTATTGAGTTTGTTGTCGAGAGAATTCAATTTATCCGGACGTTTTATTATGTGAACAACATGTTGTTTTTAACTTCAAAAGGGAAAATATTACCTACTAGAGATAAAAACATCAAACAAAAAACCATTCCAATAAAAATTTTTGGAAAGATTTTGGTATAGACGATCGCAATTTGCGTTCAAACTTCAAATCTGTTCAGTAGTTAACCGGCAAAACTAAAAAATACTAATAATAATGCTTCCGATTAAAATTTTTAAAATACGTTTAGTATAATAGAAATCGTCCAATTACAGTGGATATTATTATATTGAGTAACCTATAGATTTAATTGCAATACCTCCTACAAAGTCAAAGAAGTTTTTCTTCACCCACGATTACACAGATGTGTCATTGCGTAGTAACAAGCTCACGCTTCTTTACCATTTCTATACCTATTTTGGATTCTGTGTACTTTCATTGTACTTACACAAAAAGCTGCCTCTTTTTCATTTTTATGGTTTCGCACACCTGGGAACTCATATCGTATACAAGTTTTAACATTAATTATAGTATTTTTGTTCACTTTGCTAGAAAATTAATGCATATTTACGTGAAATATAGAGAAAATAAAACCAGCAATAGGTACGCTTTACAGATTACGTTAATATTATATACACGGACTATTTTGCGGTAGTAACTAAGTATGTACCAACTAAATAAGAGTATAGTTGATATAATAATAAGTAGGTACTTCTTCTATAGTTAAAGGTGGATTTAACTTCTTTAAAAATCCAGTATAAAAATATTTGAATCTCAAATTCATCGCCTCTTCACACTGAATATGATGAATCGATGCCATTCCTCCGTGCACCCGAAATCGACATTGAGAAATGGTTATGCCACGGCCATTATGCGTCTAATGGGTTTAGCAGCTTGGATGGCAAAAACTTGTAGGTTACATAGCGCAAGTGTGGGTTCGATTAGTGTGGATAGGCATCAATTCATACTGGCTGCAGATGCCAAAGATTTCTTTAGGAAATATTCAGTAAAAACATTAAACTAGAATTAGTATTTATAGAAGGGATTTTTCACAACAAGGTCTCTATTTTGTTCCAAGGTCTTTTTTTACCTACAGAATAAAGTCTAAATAATAAAATTAATACCTTTCAACTTATAATGAAACTGGAACGGGGCGATTCATTAAATCTATACCTAGTACCTACTTACTATATACATATACATCTACGTAACTATATGTAGGAAATAGGTGCGTTAAATAAAAATACCAAAGTATTTTGAAAATTTCAATTAATCGAAATCATTGCCATCAATAGTATTAATTAACGATACTTATAATATGTAGAGCCCAAAACAATATTTTTTTATAATAATAATTAAATAATATATTGATCGTTTGAGGTAGGAAATGAAAATAAATGGTGTCAATGTTAACTTCATAAAAGTCAGTCAAGTGCGAGTCTGAAGGGTTCCGTACCATCACACATGAAATAACACTTTGAATTTTTTCTCTCCTTTTTCATTTTGAAATTTCTATTATTTGGTGTTATAATAGCAATAGATATACACATTCTGTGAACATTTCAACTTTCTATCTATTACGGTTCACAAGATACAGCGCGCTGACAGACAGACGGACGGACGGATAGTGGAGGCTTAGTAATAAGTCAACTTAGTTTTCACTTAAAATGTGTCTCCCTAAGTGTTACCTACTTATCTCGTGAAAAATTGCTAAGGCTACCCAAGTGAAGCCCAAGGGGGTATCTCATCTAGTTATTAATAAAGTCCAATTAGACCACGTCTAGCGTCCTCTAGACGTATAATATAACAGGCCATTATTAAACTTTGATTGCGTCATTTCACTTCAGGGATCTTCCTAATATGTAATACCACAACTAATGATAGGTTACTTTGATGACTAGTCCCTCACTTTGATCGCCTATTAATGTGTATGGTTACAGATCGATAGATATAATCGCCTGCATACCACGTTAGTCAGTGGCAACGTGCAGGGGACATAGTTTGAAAAAAACCGGTCAAGTGTGAGTCAGACTCGCGCACTGAGGGTTCCGTACTCGGGTATTATTTCCAACATTGTGCACGATAAATCAAAAACTATTAAACATAAAAATAAATAAAAATCGGTTTTAGAATGTACAGGTAAAGCCCTTTCATATGATGCCCCACTTGGTATAGTTATCTTATTTTGAAAATTGAAACACATTTTAATTTTTTTTTAAATGATGTAACCACAAATTCGCAGTTTTCAGATTTATTCCGGTACTCGTGCTATAAGACCTACCTACCTGCCAAATTTCATGATTCTAGGTCAACGGGAAGTACCCTATAGGTTTCTTGACAGACACGACGGACAGACGGACAGACAGACAGAAAGCAAAGTGATCGTTTATAGGATCACTTTGATCCGTTTTTCCTTTTGAGGTAGGTACGGAACCCTAAAAAAACCGGTCAAGTGCGAGTCGGACTCGCACACAAGGGTTCTATACCATCGTACAAAATATACCTACCTAACACCTTTCAAATTCAAATTCAAAATATTTTTATTCAATTAGACTTTTACTAATACTTTTGCATCGTCAAGAGCATCTACCACTGGTTCGGAATGCCTTTCCTACCGAGTACCTTTATGTAGAACCTGCAAATTAATAGCGGCCTGCACCATCTATATGTGATGTAGTGAATTAAATTTTTCGTGAACACATTTTGATTTATTTTTTTGTATGATATAACCATACATTCACGGTTTTCGAATTTATTCCTTTATTTGTGTGGGCATCTATCGGTTGATCTGGTTGATAATGATAAAATAGTATATTTCATTACAAGTGCGGAAAGGCTGTCATTGCAAAGAGTTCCGACAAATGTCTACCCGAGCCGAGGCGTAGCTGAAGGCGAGGGTTGACAGTCGGAACGAGTTGCAATGACGGTTCCGCACGTGTACTGAACGACTATTTTTAATACAGTTGCGAAATAATGAAGCAATTTAATATAATAATAAAAACACAATAAACTCAACTAACTTAATTTAATTTAAAACAACTTTATTGTTAATAGATATAAAAAACTAGGGTCGAAATCACTCATTTTGTGCAACCAACAACTAAACTCGCAAAGAAAATTTCTGAAAAATGGCGCCAACCGTAGAATATAAGCAGAGTTTTTTTTTTCTTCACCCATTCTGGTAGGCAAAGGGAACTATGCCATACAGCTAAGTCTTCAGTAGAAGTTTTTAATTGATATGAAATGAAAATGAAATTTAATGAGATGAAATGAAATGAAACCTAACCAAACTCATTCAATCAAATCATTAAATCTGATATTGAAACAAAATAGTAGCTTCTTTTTAGAAATATACGTATTTGCATGAATCCTAAATTTTTTTTTAGTAAAAACTTCATGGTTTGTTTTTCTTTTTAATAGACATTATTTTGACAGTTGGGAAAGAAAAAGCACGAGTGCGGGAAAGGTAAAGAAAAAGCACGAGTATGTAATAGCCCACATCCCGAACGCTATACGTCCCTGCAATACGCCACTTTTTGAGCAACTGTATTAAAAACGTATTTTCTTTTCTAGTATATATTTTTAACCAGGGAGAAAAACAGAGGAATCGTTTGTACGGTTTAAACGCCACCCGTATCTTTCGACTTGGCTTTGTTCCGGAAGGAATACCGAAAGGCAGCCTTTCAGTAGGGCATTGAACAATCCTATAGGGAAGTAATTGGTTAATTAGGTTAACTTTGCCCGCTTCGCCTTTGTGGGCAAAGCTTCGGACGGAGTGCACTCGCCCCATGTAATCTTTCATTTCAGCTTTTCAGCTAATATTTCAGCACACTATTTGTTCTATCTATCTATTTGTTGTTTCTATCTATTTGTTCTTTATGTTTTTTTTGTGTGACCAAAATGTATCTTAATTTAATGTAACATATTGCATGCTTATAAGCAGAATTTGGCTGTACCTTTTTATCTTTGTAACATCTCCACTGTTTACCCAAATTCGCAATAAAGAAATTTGATTTGATTTGATTTGATTTGATTATCCTATACTGAAAATGGATATCGATTTCAATCAAACATTGCCTTGTATATATATCTATCTCTTATTCTATCCGATTCGGAAAATGTAAACCGATTGATCGCCATGATAGGCGTTCGATTGAGCATTCCAGTATAACCGCACTTAGGAATCGATTCGGTGTATAACTGTATAGTATAGTGAATTACCATATCCTTTCCAGATTAGAGCACTTAGATCTTAGCTAGTTAGTTAGTTAGTTAGTTTTTCCCGCAAGCTTGTTGATGTCGTCGTATACCTGCCTACTTGCTTTTCCTACGAAAAAATGTAACAAAGTTTTTCCGCAAGTGTCCAACTGAATCCTCGTCCAAGATGCGGCGAACCGACAAATAGCCGCTCTCATTATGTCAGCCCAGCCTCAGAGCTTGATGTTCTTACTAACTGTGGTGTGGAGCTTTCTCATCATTTCAAAGATCGGTGCCGGCTAGAAATGGTCAATTTTCCGCATCGCGTCTTTTATATGATGCAAAAAATATGCGTGCCCTTAACTTGGCATTTTTAAGTAATCGCATATTGACCGCACCAAATGAACCAAAATGGAAAAGTTTTGCATAGGGGTGCGGTTTGAAAAATTTGTTCTTTCTGAGAGCTTCTGTAGTTGAATATACATAACTTAAACTCATAACTACTTAACACGGAATAGTCCCTCTCCCGTGCGAAGCCAGGGCAGGTCACTAGTCATATTTAAAGCTCTGGTAAGCAACGTCAATACAGTAAGGTCCCCACAGTTGAAAAGACGTCCGCACTCAAGCCGGGAGTGGCATAAATAATGAGGCTGTACCGGGTTTACTTTCCGGTCATGAAGCTGAAAAAACATAAACACATTGCTTAGTAGAGAATAATTTGATAAATATATTTATAGGGCGAGTAAATTTATTACAGAATTTTACTCAGAAGTCTCAACAAAATACCTGAATTTTCCACCCATAATAATTGACTTAATCGCTCGCATCGTAAGGGTATTTTGTTTAAAAGAAAAATAAAAGCTATACATTGGAATACCTAATCAGAAGTTTTCAATACAAACATTGTTGTTTGTTTAATCAGCTTCGGAAAAAATAATAAATGTAAGTTCTTTTTCCCGAAGCAACGTCGATGCATTAAAGCTGCCACAACATAAAGACGTCCGCACTCAAGGCGGGAGTGGCATGAATAATGAGGCTGGGTTTACTTTCCGGCCATGAAGCTGAGGGAACATAAACAAATTGCTTAATAGAGCATAGCGGAAGAGTTTTATAGGGTGAGAGTTCGTTCAGATCTCAATAAAATACAGGAATTTGCCAGCCATAAATGACTTAGGTAAGCCGTTTATTTCTTCGTAGGTACTCGATCTAGCATCACACAGGTACCATTATGTTTTGAACAAAAATAAATTATAACCAAGTGTCCTAATATAAAAATTGCTGTTTATACAATTAACTTCGGGAAAAATCGAACACTCTAACAGACGCCCGCTTTTAAGGCAAGATCGACACGAATAGTGAGGCTCTGCGTGTTTATTTTCCGGTCATGAAGCTGTAGGAATGTAAATCTAATCTAACGTATGTAATGTAATCTAATCTAATGTAATCTGTGTATCTGTCAGTGGCATCGTAGCTCCTAAACTAATGAACTGATTTTAATTTAGTTTTTTTTGTTTGAAAGGTGACTTGATCGAGAGTGTTCTTAGCTATAATCGAAGAAAATCGGTTCAGCTGTTTGAAAGTTATCAGCTCTTTTCTAGTTTTCTTATAGAGGTTTTTGAGTCGGGGGGTTTTTAAATTTTGAGTTATTGACCGTACTTGTTATTATGTCCAATGTCCATTTCAGTGATTCAAAACTATTCAGATGATAAGAAGCATCTATCAGAAAACGAATTGTATAATGTACTAGTGACTTTCAAACTAGTAAATCCCTGCGTCGAGACGCATATAACAACCATTAGTAAACGTAGAAACGGGCCACACGCTCATTTGTCTTACCGCCAGATTAATATACAGCAGTTAACCTCACGCTTTGCACGTTTGTCGCCTCGGAGTAGGTAATGCGAAAGTAGGTAGGTATTTAATTTTACATTACTCCAACCTCACCTCATAAGACCGTGATTGAGTAGACACAAACTGAAAAAGTTATGAGATTTTCATCCCGCTCATAGCACGGATGCAATTTACTAGAAAATTAAGAAAATGAAAAGTAAATTATCTACTGAGATTTTCATACAATCCCACGATTCTGGTGGTAATTTCCAAAAAGGGGGAGAAAAGACTTTTTTGTATAATAATTAATTTATCAAAAATCAACAAACATCCATTATCACAATCATTCGTTATTGGCTGATTGGAATTTTGACTGATTGATTTGATTTTAAAACAAAGATTGTATGACTCCCTTTCCATCACATTAAAATGGATTTAATGACCGCCAAGACATAAGAAGGGCAATAAACTGATGTAACGGAAAACTTGAGCTTGAAGTTCGTCTCATCAATCACCGCGCAAATCCTTAAAGTTGCTCCATTGTGGTTGAACCGCGAGATTACACGCCTTATTATTGTTGGCAGGCTTTTCAGCCTCGAGTAATCTTAATAAATTATTATTATAGACAAAGTTCATATCAATGTCAGCGAATATCTCGTGGAAGGCTTCGGCCGTGGCTAGTTACCACCCCTACCGGCAAAGCCGTGCCGCCAAGCGATTTAGCGTTCTAAATCCGTCTAAAACAAATCATGGGTATGATTTTTTTATGAAACTGTCATAGCCCTTCCAACTATTCCGCCTCTATTTAGACTGCATCGTCACTTACCAACGGGTGAGATCGCAGTCAATAGCTAACTTGTATCAAAATTTAAAAAAAAAACGTTTCACCGCCATACGATAATTCAAAAAATATATATTTCCAAATAGACCGCGTGGGAATCGAATTATTCTACTTTCACTCTTCTTTTTTCTTTTCTCTTTCCACTCACACACTTGTCTTGCTAGTCCATACTTCTCCACAACTTCTGTCCGTACTCCTGCCACTCCTTTTCATTGAACAGCATGCGCACTACGCTATGTATCATAGTTCGCTTTTTAAAATAATTACTTAAATATTTGCCTATATACTTATACAATTCTTTGTTGTTATAATAATATATCACACTAATATTATAAAGGAGAAAGTTTGTATGTGTGTGTGTGTGTGTGTGTGTGTGTGTGTGTGTGTGTGTGTGTGTATGTTTGTTACTCCTTCACGCAAAAACTACTGGACGGATTGGGCTGAAATTTAGAATGGAGATAGATTATACCCTGGATTAGCACATAGGCTACTTTTTATCCCGGAAAATCAAAGAGTTCCCACGGGAATTTTAAAAAACCTACATCCACGCGAACGAAGTCGCGGGCATCAGCTAGTCTAGTATAAACTTGCAAGCAGTTTACCTACTTAATTAATTATCACCATCTGACTATCAAAAATTGTACCATAGTAATTTGATTTGATAATTTGATTAAAAGATTTGATTTTGACTTGCGCCACATTTTCAATTTAATTGTATGTAGGTGGTTAAAGTGGTTAAAGGCATTGTTGATTGTTATCTGGCTTCTCATATTATGTGTAGTTCCCACAAAATGAATAAAAGCAAGTGGTTTCATTGCGATGTGGGATTCATTAAATCGTATTAAAATTATATCGGTGCAAGAATAATGCTATTGTGGTAAAATATTAACGTTTGAACGTGCTCATCTCATTGTTTGTATTCCCCTCGTTCCCGGTCGAGTCGGTGAGAAATTGTTGCAATATCTGATATAAATGGTTAATACAATAGTGGTTTATTTCTCGACACGTTTGTCTTTTATTTTGCAAAAGGGTAGGTATAAATTTTATTATTATTTAAATGTACAACTTTACACTTTCTACAGTTATATAGTGTCGAGCGGTGATAGTGGTTAGAACGTTGGAATCGTATTTGGAGGGTCGAGGGTTCTATTTCAGACACACGTAACTCTAACTTTTTGGATCTACGTGCGTTTTGAACAATTAAATATCATTTGCTTTAACGGTGAAGAAAACTGCGTGTCTGAGAGTCTTCCATAATGTTTTTAAATGTGTGCAGTCTGCCAATTCATATTTTGCAAGCGTGGCTATGGTGGACTATGGTTATAACCCTTCTCATTCTGAGAGAAGACCCAATGCCCTGTGCTCAATAGTGGGCCAGCGAGAAGACCAGGTTAATTAGTTATTATTATTGGTTAATTCTAAAAAAATTGTGCGTTGTATTCGGTGGTCAGTTATCTGCCCGCCATTTTGAAATTCTATAAAATATAAACATTCACATCCTTTGTGTTAAAATAATGGCATTTCCTGCATTGTTCCCGTTCAGAACAATTAGCTGATTCGACACAATTTTATTGATCAAAGGTTCAAATTGTGCAGCCATGCGAAATTGACAATTAATCGACGTGTGTGAGGTGCCACGTAATTGGTGGCATTGTTAAGTCACTGTCTCCATAGTGTGATGGCTAGATTATTCTGCCGCGGATGATGAAGTCCTTGGTTCGATTCGTGAGAGAGCCAAAAAAGGTCGTCATTATCATCATCATCATCTTATCATCATCTTTAACCGATAGACGTGGACGTGGACATAGGTCTCTTGCATGGACTTACATACGCCTTGGTCTTGCGCCGCAGACTCTCCCTGCGACTCGTTTCATGTCGTCCGTCCACCTAGTATGAGGGGTCTTCCAACACTACGCTTTCCTCTGCAAGATCGCCATTCGAGAAATTTGGGATTTGGGACCTGTCTGTCTGTCTGCTACATTTTCGCGGCCCAACAGTTTAACTGATTCTGACAAAATTTGGTACAGGGTTAGCTTATATCCCGGGAACGGATATAGGCAACATTTTATCCCGGAAAATCAAAGAGTTCCCACGGGATTTTTAAATCCTTTTAAAACCTAAATCGTCGCGGGCATCCTCTAGTACTAAATAAAGTTTTCGTTTACTTATTTCACTGAGTTCTTATAAATTATTCTATTCGTAAATACGGTCATAGCGGTTTTCAAGCAATTTCAGAAGTAGACTTTGCAATAAAACTTCAAGCATTATCCATAATTACTTTTTAAAGAGCATTTTCGTGGATGTAGAAATGGAATGAGAATGGTTTAATTCATGATACGAAAGAAATTCAGTGAAAACTTTTTATGTTTCATGAACTTTTCTTTTGAACTCATGTTTTAGACTTGTAAATAAGTATGTCTACAAATAAATAAATATATATAGCTGTCTGTTATATTTTCACAGCTCTGCCGCTGAACAGATCAGAATAAGTACACCTTGTAGCCGAACACAGTATAATTTGTATTCTGAGAAACCGAAAAGTTCCCATGGGTTTTAAACCTTATTAACAGTTTACCATGAATACGTAGTAGCATAGTAACATAGGAACCCGTTTTCTTTACCACTAACTAGCCTATCACCGCTGGGGTTTTTTTAGATAGATTCGAAGATATCCCCTTCCTACCAGTATAATTTTTAGTTAGATAGTCAATATTCTGTAAAAAGTTCTGATGATATAAGAGGAACGACTAAAAAATTAATCTCGACGATTTATTACAATAGTGAAGCAAAAGAGGCAAAAGATAGCAGCGAAGGAAGCTGTCCCGGCGGACCGGATGAGGTTCTTATAAAACGTTCAGAATTCAGACGTCTATCAGTCTATCCTACAGGATGGGACCGTCTATAACTTGAAATATAGACGTGTATCGTCATGTAACGTTTGAAACAGACGTAAGTACTCCACTTTGGTGTTTTACCTTTGAACATCTCTTTTTTTTCAAGCTTTGGCTAGCGCTTGGCTGCAATTAGGCCTGCTTGTAAGTGATGATGCAGCCAGATGGAGCGCCTCCTTCTACCTCTTCATACGGCCATCCCCACTATGAAAACCAGCAGATTATTATTTTTCCGTTATCAGAAACACGTGGGGCGTATAGCGCTCGAATATTTCTTTGTGATTGGTTTTTTTTTACATTTTTGAAACCTGTACATATTATGCTCTCCGCACCAGTGGAAGGGCATACATCATATTGTAATCTTTTTTCTTTTTAGCATCTAATCTGCACAATCCAATAGGTGCCCACGACGGGTCGTTCCCACTAGTTCAACTGATTAGTTCAACCGTTGAACTAGACGACGCTTGAGTAAATGCCTATTTAGCCTCTTGGGCTCCCCTACTATTTACCTTTAAATCAGCTAAGGAAAAATTGATAATAGGTCTTTTCCTACACAATATAAAATCATGCATATATTGTCTAAAACGGAGATTTACCGTTTAGCTAGTGAGGCTCATTACGCACTGCATCCGATCCGAATCCGAGGAAATTCAGATCTAGCAAACTAGGGTCGAATCCATAAATAATATCGATTTTACAATGTGTTCGCTTTGACGGATATTGCTTGTTTGGATTAGAATCGGGCCCAGTGCGGAAGCTTTCCTGCAAGAATACTGTTGTTAATTCGGTCCGTATAATGCTCCAAATGGGAGATATTCTCGGCTCCGGAATTCGAAATTTAGATTTAGTATAAACTCCTCATACAAACGAGAATCGAGTTTCAAGAACTCTCGAATTTGGATCGGATGCAGTGCGTACAGAGAATAAATTGAAATGTACATATAATACAGTAGTACAATATGACAATACTGTCCCAAATTGCATGTTGCTTACTTGGCGCAGCAGTAAGGAACCGATAAGCAAGTTCTGCTAACATTCGCACTTCAAGATATGTTGCGAACTTAGTATTCCTCTGTAGTCTATACTACCCCGTCTATAGATTACTCTAGGGTGAACAAAAGACTACCGACTCCACAATGAACCGTGTAATGTTACTTGGCACAATGAGCCAACTTTAACATCACTATGAAATTATATTAAAGCATTTTCCTTTCTTAATATTTCTTCTGGGTTTAGGCGGGAGATTGATTAGCTCTACCATGGCTCAGCCTCTTATATTATTCTAGATTACTTCTTTACTTTTTCAATATTTTCTCCTTAAAAACGGATAATATTTATATGGGTAGGTAAACATAATGACCGATCACGCTCATACAACAAATTAGTATTCGCTCCACGAACGTCGAAAAGTGAAAACGCAAAAAAACTTTCCTACAAGCACTAATTAAACATTTCTACGCGTACGGGACTTTTGTTATACCATGTACCTACTCATACCATACAGCCGTACTAAATATTACTACCAATATGAATGTATGTCTGTCTTCTTCTGTCCATTTTTCTCGTTTTCATATCCCATCTGTTTAACCGATTTTGACGAAATTGGGTAGTTACAGAGATAGCTCGCATTCTGAGATGGACATAGGCTAATTTTTGTCCTGAAAAATCAAAGAATTACCACGGTTTTTTTTTTAAACCTAAAACCACGTCGATGAAGGTATTTGGTGTAGAGATAGCTTGCATCCCGTGGACGGACAGATATAGGTTGGCTATTTTTATCTCGGAATATCAAGAAGTTTTTAATAAAAATTAAATTAAAAATTTAAAAAACCCCCGACACATAAACCTCTAAAAAGTAAAAAAATAATAGGTAAGTATGTATGGGCCCTTTAAGAATAGTATAAATAGTAAAGTTTTTATCCAAGCGCTCGTTGCGCCAGGGGACCGCTACCTATCATAAACTATGAATGTCATCTGTTGTAGAAAGAATAGTCTTTAGCGGTCCCCCGACGCAACGAACGCTTGGATAAAAACTTTACTATTTATACTATTCTTAAAGGGCCCATACATACTTACCTATTATTTTTTTACTTTTTAGAGGTTTATGTGTCGGGGGTTTTTTAAATTTTTAATTTAATTTTTATTTCACGCTTTTTAAACTTTTATTCATAAATTACCGTTTATTTGTGCCATTCTAAAACCCAATATAAATCCAATAAGGCAGCTAATATCTCTTCAAAAGTAACATCAATGTTATGTTAATTATACGTTCCATGAAATATTTTTGACCGACATCACTAAATCAAGAATTATCTGAATGACTCACATAGTTTAACATGACCAAAACGAAATATCTGTTTCTAACATGTCGTTGCTTTAAAAATGTACCCATTTTACGTAGTCGTATAATAGTTCGCTTTTCAAGATATACCTACGATTAAATTGAAATCGACTTTCACCCGATGATATAAGGAATAAAGTGGCTTGTATTTAATTTTGTTTGTTATTGCATGTCAAATTTTTATTTGACATAACTTTCAAAAACCGGTCAAGTGCGAGTCTGCCTCACACATGAAGAGTTCCGTACAAGTTTTTTTTATGTAATGACAATTCAGTTGTCGGATTTTTCTCTTTACTTGGGCCACAGGAGTAGAGTGCTTGGGCTATAAGATATTGCTACCTGCCTTTCATGATTCTTCGTAAACGGGAAGTACCCAATTTATTAGTTTTGATTCACTTGAAAGATGACACACAGACAGACAACGAAGTGGTGAAGGAAAACACCGTCAGGAAACCTGCATGCTTGAGAGTTGGCCATAATGCTCCCTCAAAGGTGCGTGAGGTGTGCCAATACGTGCTTGGCCAGTGTGGTAGCTTCTCATTCTGAGAGGAGACTTGTGCTCAGTAGTGAGCCGGCGATGGGTTGATCCTGATGATGATGAATTTTAAACGTATTTTGTCAAAGTAAATAAGCTGAGTTCAAGCAGATAAAATAAAAAGAAGGTGCGCCTAATGCATCATCCAAACCTGCGCGACAAAGCGACTACGATGCGGGAACCTCAGCCGCGCAGAGGGTTATCGCCTCCTACGACATTTAATGGTGCCATGCACACCTATGCGACTACAACATCTTTTTTTTCTACAGATACCTACTGAACCCTAAAAATAGTTTGAGTATGGTTTGGGACCTGGGTTTGGGTTGATTGTTCGTGGCCTTTGGTTGACTGTTGGATATTATAATTGAATTGATGTTTTCTCGTTTAACTGTGATTATAATATTTTATAAATTAGAAACTCCGCGCCTACGATCCAAAGTATCGGAGTTTACCAAAACATTATTTTCAAATAAATAATTATGTATCTAGGCAACGTCCATCTTGACAGCTTGACATTTGCCAATTGACATAATATTATGAACCTCTGTTACAATAGTGAAAGATCCCAGGGCCACCAGCCGTCACGTATTTTCTGACGAAGGAAATGTGGACGATTGAGTAGTGTTAGTATGTACTAAGAACGCATGCCTACAGACCTGCTAGCTTGCTTAGACGGCCAATTTTCAGGTACCAGGTAATCAAGGTACATAAAAACATTACTTACCTCACGTAAATTCTCCAATTTTTTTAATTTTTAGCTGTTTTTTTTAATATTAATAATTAATTGACATAAGTAAACTATAAGAGAGTGAGAGAGAAGTCAATATATCCTAATACATGTTTTACTCAGTCTTATGCGCGTAGATAATGATGCCCTCGCGCTCAAACCCACAGAGGCATTAAAATTGAATTTAGGGGATGATTGGCCCTCTGGATCGGTCTGTCTTCTTGCAAAAGGTTTTAAAATAGTTGTCTGGTGGACATATATAAAAATGGAGCATCAGAATTTACGTGCAGTTAAGTAATTACTTATTTTGGGAGCTTTAAAGCGTCTGCAAAGCAATACGGCCGACGCGGGAAGTGTCTGGGAGTATTGGCGACATATTTTCAAGGATATTGCCTAAAATATACGTAAAAATCAGTTTGGAGAATTTACGTGAGGTAAGTAATGTTTTTATGTACCTTGATTATCAGATACCTGAAAATTGGCCGTCTAAGCAAGCTAGCACGTAGGCTAGGCATGCTTTCTTAGTACTTACTAACACTACTCAATCGTACATATTTCCTGTGTCAGAAAATACGTAACCTCTGGTGGTCCTGGGATAAAAGTAATAAGAAAACCAGAAAAGAGCTGATAACTTCAAAACGGCTGAACCAATTTTTTTGGATTATAGCTAAGAACACTCTCGATCAAGCCACCTTTCAAACAAAAAAAAGTAAATTAAAATCGGTTCATTCGTTTAGGCGCTACGAGGCCACAGACAGATACACAGATACACAGATACACAGATACACAGATACACAGATACACAGATACACAGACACACAGATACACAGATACACACGTCAAACTTATAACACCCCTCTTTTTGGGTCGGGGGTTAAAAAACATAAACCCCACGTTTACTATTTACATAACAAACACAAACCAAGTCGCGGGAATAATTATAATTATGGTGGAAGTTGTTCCGGTCACGAGTCCAACTTTGTTTTGAAACATGTTGCCCCGATCACGAGTGCAATGTGTTAAAAGTTGTTTGTTTTGTGGTAATTAGTTCTAGTTTTCTTTTATACACCCTAGCCGCTGCTCGTGACATCGACCGCATGATCCTGCTGTTTTCGAAAGTGGTTGATTCGCAACAAAAACTAAGTAAGTAAACTAAAAAAACTAAGTAATACGCGAGAACCAATCTAATTAAAAATGCCGATAAACCACATTCAAAAACAAAACAGACGGAAACGTTTTAGTGCGGAAAACAGCCCAGAGTGAAGATGAAGATGAACCTGCATTCAAGTCATTTAAATCGACCAATGATTTTTTTTTAACTCTGGATGACCCATCCGAGCGCTACTATGCCACAGATAAACACAAAACAAGCATCCAGGCATATATAGATACACACAGACAGACAGCTGGATACGCACACAGGCAGATAAAGTAATCAAACTTATATTTAGCCCTTTTTGGAATGCAAAGCTGTCTATAAGTCATATTTCATTAAGATCGCTTAAGCGATAGCTTTAATATAGCTGTAAAAACTAGAAAGCTTTTAGAAGTTTATGCAGAATCAGCGCTAGAGTTTTAAGCGCTGCTTGAAATTATAGTTACAGTTCTAAGCTTTTGACGCGCATTTAATTACACTCGATTATTCATAACGAGTGAGGTAAAACTTAGTTCTTCTATAAACTTTAATATTAAAGTTATATTAGTGCCTAGCATAAGCTGGATCCCCACGTAGATATATGCTCATTAAACAAGTTTCATAGAACAGTACGACGTTGCGTGCAAGACGGATATCTACCTACTAGGTACTACTTAAGTTTCAGTTAAAACGAGACAAATTTATGCCCGCAGTATAACGCTGTCTCGTTTTAACACTGAGCAAAGTCAAAGTGCTTTCTATAGATCTCAGCCTAAGAGACCAAAGAAATTGATGGCTCACATTTCGAATTTGCTTCATAAGTACTTATGACTAAAAAGCTGGGTCTCCAGGCATTTACAAGCTCGATTACTTTCAGTCTATCGGCTATTAAACACATTATTCTTAGTAATCTACCTACATAGGAGTACACTACTTAAGTTTTGCAAAGCCGCCATTTCTTACTCTCAGCTTACACTAGACAGGCTCGAGTTACTTAAATAAATGAAATTGACGAATGTTTTTCAGCAACAAAGTGTAAGATTTCCCACGTGAAAATGCCATTTCCATCCGCAATCCATTAACGAGTAGTGCAATAATGAAATTCAGATGACGGTCAAATTTACATCATTAACTGGAATAAATCTTATTTGCTTCCAATCGCAATTCATCCATTTTGGCGGAGCCGAGAGCTGATTTTAAAATTCATCACAATTTTCGGCCGTAATCAGTTTGTGGTTACGATCACTTTAACGAGCAACACACTCGTAGGTATAATAATATGTGTGGTTATAATAATCTGGTGTCATTACCTATTAGGGCCAAGTACCCGGTAATAGCCTATAGTAGTTTCGGAGGGCTTCAGCCTTATATTATCCACTGTTCTTCGGAGGTCTTCAGCCTTATATTGAGGGGGCCAGGGTTTTATCCCGGACACGCTCCTCTAAGTCCTAACTTCGCGTTCAATTAAGTATCACTAAGTTATGAAGATACTCGTAGTTTTACCTACTAATGAAGTTGAGCCTCGATAGATCAACGGTTGAAGAGCGGACTGAATCCGAAAGATCGGCGGTTCAAACCCCACCCGTTGCACTATTGTTGTTCCCACTTCTGGCACAAGCTTTACGCTTAATTGGAAGGGGAAAAGGGAGTATTAGTCATGATTAGCATGGCTAATATTCTTTAAAAAAAAAGTTGGTCCTATGAACTGTACTTGTCTAAAGCCGATACCTGCCTTATTAGTGTCATTAGGCTTATGAATATGGTAAAAATATCAAAAGTAAAATCCGAGATGAAACAGAAAATTCATATAATTAGCCTTATTATCCCGAACCGTTGACCGGATAATACAATTAATTTGAAATTATCCAATGAATGGCGTTCGGATGAATCCATATTCAGAAATGAAGCTTTTATATACGATACTCTCGTGTTTCAGTTTAAAAGACGTTGAATGAAATACTCATTTAATTAAATTTGTTATAAGATTGTAGCGAAAAATAGAGTTCATTAGAAAATATAGGTACCTACTATAGCAGTCAGTAGATGTGTAGCTAATTACGATAATATAGATCTTTTGCCAGAGCAAAATCAGTATCACAGATCTTTCTCGATGCGAATTTAAAATTTGTAACACCCCCGACAAGTGAAGGTTACAGTAACTAGAAAAGAGCTGATAACTTTCAAACGGCTCAACCGATTTTCTTTGATTATAGCTAAGAACACTCTCGACCACTTACCTTTCAAAACAAAAAAAAACTAAATTAAAATTGGTTCATTAGTTTAGGAGCTACGATGCCACAGACATATACACACGTCAAACTTGTAACACCCCTCTTATTGGGTCGGAGGTTAAAAATCAAATTTGTTTTGCAACGCTTTGTTAGCGTATCTATAGACAAATCAGCGAGAAAACGTTGTTACTTGTTGCATTGTGCTGATTATGCTTGGCATTTATTCATTAAACTAAATTAGTTCTTACTAAGTTGGTTTCCGTGATTTCCTTCGCGTGAATTAAGGTTTTTACATATCTCGGGAGGACTTTTTGATTTAAAAAGTAGCCTGTGTTACTCTCCAGATTTTCAACTAAGTAGGTACATCATCTTCAAGGCAAGCGGGCCCCAACCTAGACCTCACCATTGCTTTTTTAAGCATGATTGTCGCTAAGCACAAATAGAATAAATAAAAATTCTTACAAGAAATCACGTCGATTCGTTGCTCCTTTGCGGCGTGATTAACGGACAAACCACCATTTTACTGTAAAATCATCTTTACCGTAGTTCGTACGTTTAAAGTAACAAATAGACAAGTGTGAAATGAATATGAAACGATTTCCCGCTTCGACGCGCGGACAGAGGATTTCCTATGACACTTGTAGGCCAATTCGAAGGGTGATTTGTCTACTTTTCAATCAGGCTTAGCTTTGAGAGGAATTAAACGAATCGTGACATTTGCACAGCTTAATACCTTTCCTATTTACCTCAGTCAGTATACCTATTTACGTACCTACTCTTCGACGTGCGTACGTTCATATTATTATTGTGAACTGAATTCGTGAATTGAACAAATGAACTCGTTCTAAAATTGAACTCATTTGAAATGAACTTGGTCTAAACTCTCCATAAAATACATCCGAACTATCAAAGGGAAAACGTGTCCCCAATGAAGTGACTATTTAAATTCAAACATTTTTAACATTATAAGTTCATTGAATGTTCTCCTACAAAATACATTGAAAATCTAATACACACGCACATAAAAATTAGTACTGATTTTATCAGCCCAGCTTGCACCGGAAACATTCCACATTCTCTAATCCTAACCATTGCGCCTCTATGAAATAATTTTCGTCACACCAAAAGAGGTGTCCAAAAACTGCATTCTTTAAAACTAAATTCTAATATAAGTAGTAAATTGTTATTTAACATTTTAAATGTAGCGCCGTTTAGGTAACTGGGAACTCCATTTATTGAGGTTGCACGTAAAATATGTCGTCACGTAGCACTCTCCATACACATTTATCACAACACTTCGCGTTTCGCTTCACGTCGCGATGAACGCTTACGAGAACATATGTTACTCGGCACAGACTGAAGAAAGAAGATAGAAACAGCCCACCAATAAATAAAAAAAGGTTGGAAAACATTCAATTCTAGCTGATACCCGCAAATTCGTTTGCGTGGATTTAATTTCTTTTAATCCCGTAGGAATTCTTTTAATGTTCCGGCTTAAATATTGTCACTCTCCAGGTCTTTAACTATCCATGCAAAAATCACGTCATACCGTTGCCCCATTACGACATGATTGAAGGACAAACCAATAAACAAAGACACTTTCGCATTTATAATATGGGTAGAGATGAGTAGTGATAATATGGGTATTACCAAAATTTAATTTTCCTAAATTTTACAGTTACTGGAAGAAATGTAGAGATAAGTAGTACTTTGTGGACGTCTTTCTTCGTTGTCTTGTATATGAGTAAATAAATAAAATGATTAAAATTAAGTACCTAATTATCAAATAAGATTTTTTACTATTGCATAGCGTAACGTTCCACCGTCAATTTGAACGCTTGCGTGATACAATACAACGCACATAAAGCGCATACAACTGGCTTCAATTTCCTTTACAATTCGCCCCGTCCATTGTTTTTCATTTGTCTGTGCTTAGGGGTTGTTGTTTGGCAAGCGCGCTTTCCATTTTAGCAAAACCTTTTAGGAAGAACTCCGTTCCACTTTATTTTTTACGCCTTGTAACTATCGCCGAGGCTTTTTCATTTTACTCGCAAGCTAGTGTTTAGCGACTTCGTACCGCATTTGCATCACCTGTAAAATTAATAAAACAACAACAGCAACCCTTACACCGGGATACAGATGTAAGTATATTACATGGATATTAAGTGATTACTTTTTCGGGCTTAGTTTTTGAGTTTGAATGATTTTTTGGTATGTGGGACGATTTTGGGATGGGTAAAAACCACAGGTAAAAACCATATGGCGTACACGTAACTGGCATAGCACAGTAGGTACAGTATAGATTTTGCAGAGCAGGGCGATTGAAGCAGTCACACGACCACGCGCGTATGCTGCGACGCAGACGAGTGACACCTGTGACACTGACTTGTTATATAGTTAGTAAGATATAAATTTCTGATTTGACGTGCATGTTTTGCGCAGAAATCTTTGCCGGAACTTGGCTGAGCGTAGGCTGATTGCTGACACGCAGGTATCGTAGTTCAGTGCAGTGCAGTGCAGGGCAGAACTGCAGCTTGATTGCGGCAGTGACAGCTACAATGTCACGATCGCAATCACCTCTCATTGGTTGACGCTCGCTCATTATTGGCTACAATGCATTATTGCAACAAGAATAGCATAAATTTAGCCAGTAACAACAATTGCGATTGTAATAATTATTAATGCAGGTATTACTGAATGGAGCTACATATTTTGTAATGCATGAATGTACTGACAGCTGCGTACGCTACGGCTTAGGTACGTGGGACGCAGTCATATTGGGTCTATAATTATATTATGCTGCTTTGCGTCGCGGTGTATTGTATGCGTCGTAGGTATTTTCTTTATTTTCTTTAATTTCTATTTAATCCATCGACTATTTTTCGAGTTTTGCGAACACAAACTAACGGAAGCTAAATTTTTATGTACTTGTAAAGATAACTTATTAAGATTTAAATAAGATAAACAAACCTTATTCAAAATTAGCCTATGGTTATATCTGAATCATTTTTTAATAAGATATAAGGTATCTATTTAAGGAAGGTAATTAAGGAAGACTCTGTTCCATTGTTCCTGTTGATAATTAGAAATTTCTCGTTAAAGCGTGGAGCTGAAGAGATGGGAGGGTGTAATCATTAATTAGGCATACCTACCTAGTCATTAATCTTCACACGTCGATGAGAGGAAAACTTCCTTGTTCCAACTTTACCTAAGTTAATTAAGTAATTAAAAACTTAATGCTTTGATTATCGAATCGCTCAATATTCGTAAAAACTGACTGATCTATCTACTCACAACCTATACCTACCGCTGGGCATATAAGCACTCACTTAGATAGGATTTTTGGAAATTCCAACCCCACGGATGATACTAGATGGCATTAACAGTCAGTTCAGTACTGAGTGAATATCTTCTTCTTTGTCGTTACACTCTTGGCAGAGCGGTCGTGGTCATCATGAAGTGACGTTTTGGGGGGCAGATGTTACACGCCTCACGAGCATTCGCCACTTCTCCCTGCTGGTCGACATTCTGGTACACTCGTGCACGGCACCGCCCACAGCGGACTTAATTTGGTCGGTCCATCGCGTAGGCGACCTTCCTCGCCCTCTGGTACCCTCCACCTTGCCCTGCACCACAAGACGCTCAATGGAGTCACTCTCACGCCGGGAGACATGTCCGAAGAACTTTAGTATGCGACCCTGTACTAACGCCGAAAGACGTTGTTTTATGCCGAGTTCTTGGAGTATAGAGACGTTGGTGCGAAATTCAGTCCATGAGACTCCTAGCATTCGCCTCCAGCACCACATCTCCAGAGCATCAATCTTCTTCTTCTCGACTGTTCGCAAAGTCCACGTCTCCGCAGCGTATAGAAAAATGGGAAAAACAAGTGTCCGAACGAGCCTGATCTTCGTAGCTTTTGTGATGTTTTTGTTTTTCCATATTTTCTTTAGCTTGTCCATTGCAGTTCTCGCTATCGCCATACGCCGCTTTACTTCTTCTACGCAGCCCCCATTGTTCGAGATTAAAGCACCAAGATATATGTAGGATTGGACGACCTCGCAGTTCGCAATTCGAGTGACTTCGGGCGAATTATTATTGGCACGGTCTACAACCATCATCTTAGTTTTACTGCGGTTGATTTTTAATCCGAACTCTAGACTGACGCGCTCCATTTTGAGAAGTAGCTCTTCCATATGACGAGCACTGGTCGCAAACAAGGTAGTATCATCGGCGTAGCGCAGATTTGATATCTTGTAGCCTCCAATAGCAACACCGTCGGTCCAGTCTTCAAGAGTAATGCGCATTATAAGTTCAGTGTAAGCATTGAACAATAGCGGCGATATTATGCATCCTTGGCGAACGCCTGCGCTGGGATGAAAATTTTGTGATAAAACGTCATCCGTCCGCACCGATGCCGTTCCATCTTCGTAAAGGCGTCTGAGAAGATGAACTAAGTGTTGCGGTGTACCCATGTCTAGCAAAACATTCCACAGTTTAGGCCATTTCACAGAGTCAAACGCCTTCGAGAAGTCAACAAAGCAAATGTAAGTTGGTTTATTGAACTCTCGTGCCTTTTCTATGATCTGGCGAACAATAAGGATCTGCTCACGCGTACCCTTTCCCTTAACAAAACCGGCTTGTTCTGGTGCTATCTCCTTAGACAAAAAAGTTTTCAGTCGCTCATGTGAATATAGGTATCACAATTTCTTCACTGGCAGCAAGCGAACCGTGGTCTTAGCGGTCAGACGCGAACCCAAAAGAGTACAGGTTCCGCATTTTTTTATATATATTTAAAAAAAATTTGAATGTAGTAATTTCGACTAAGTTTCATTTTTATGAATACCATTGCTTTTTGGGTTCCCGAAAGTATGAATTATTTTGGCAATCAACGTGTCGAAAAAGCAATATCAATGCGTCAAATGTTGCGGTGGGCAGTTTTTCCGCAAAACTATGAATTTTAAATTAAAACTGTAAACAACGTTTATGGTTTTCATATACGAGAGGTGGTCGTGTCCAATGATTGTATCGTGTTATTGTGTTACCGCGATAAAAAGTAATGTTTCCTCTTTTACGTTATATAGGTATTATTTGGTGTCATGAATATTCATTTAAAAATTACCAATTAATCAACCAAAGACATTCAATATTAGACAAGTGTAAATTGAAAAATTTATAACACCCCCGACAAATGAAGGTTACAGTAATAACTAGAAAAGAGCTGATAACTTTCAAACGGCTGAACCGATTTTGATTATAGCTAAGAACACTCTCGATCAATTTACCTTTCAAACAAAAAAAAAACTAAATTAAAATCGGTTCATTAGTTTAGGAGTTACAATGCCACGGACAGATACACACGTCAAACTTATAACACCCCTCTTTTTAGGTCGGGGGTTAAAAAGAAGCAACATGACTCTTGTGTGCTTAGTATGAGACTTTACGTGATAGAAAAGTCGTGGTACCTATAGTACGCGATAGATCGAGATAACAATGGGGGTATGAGGCGGGGGGACGCCCCGCACACCCGCACGTCACCCGCACTATCCCGCACCTGGTTAGCACTGGGGCTGTGCAGGTATGCGGGGCGTCCCCACCCCGATTGCCATCCCGACCTGACACGTACTATATGTATTTACATTGTAATATAATATTATTTAAGTAGCTTTAAGGAAAATCTGTACAATACCCAATTAACACTAACGATAATAAATAAAATAGTAAATAATAATAAAAAAGCTTTTTTATTTCTCATATTCCTTAATTAGTTACATAGTAGATTAGTTTTGTTAGTTATTACATTTCCCTTATTTTCCTAAGTTAGTATGGTTAGTAAGTGAACAATTTTTGTTATGGAACATGAGCCCCTTCGCGGGTGAAGGCCTCCTCCAACCTCTTCCACTTCTCCCTGTAAGGTAAAGGTAACACTGCGATAAAGGCTCTTTTATTTATTTATTACTAGCTGATGCCCGCAGCTTCGCCCGCGTGGATTGGTCAGATCCCCTGCAGCATCAGGATTGAGGAGTTGGACTCCAAATTTTTTATAAAACAATGTCGCAAAGTTCCTCTATCGATAAAAAAGAAATGACGCAAATCGGTTCAGAAATCTCGGAGATTTCGGTGTACATAGGTAGAAAAACATAACTCCCTTTTTGAAAGTCGGTTAAAAAAGTAGCCTATGTTACTCCCTGGTCAATTTTCTACTTGTCTGTGAAAATCCCGTCAAAATCGGTTCAGCCGTTCCCAAGATTAGCCTTTTCAAATAGACAGACAGACAGACAGACAGACAAAAATTTTAAAAACGTGTGATTCAGTTATAGTATCGTTCAAATAACCATATGACCTTAATATGCGGTAGTTATTTCGAAATTACAGACAGACACTCCAATTTTATTTATTAAAGTATAGATAATATTATGTCGTTAAACTACGAAATAAGAAGATCATTAGAGAGGTATTATACTTGTATCAATCGTTAACGACATCTCAGTTACATTGACAACAGTTTACTGACCCGTTTCCATAAACACACTAACATGATAATATGGCAATTAACCGTATAGTACCAATTGCACTGTTTAACGAGCCAAAGCTTATAGCTATGGATCTCTAAGAAGAAATATGACAAGTTTAGGAAACAGTTGTTGTTATTGGCTAAATTTATGGCACTTACCTACTATTGCTGCAAGTGTAAATTAAAAATTTATAACACCCCCGACAAGTGAAGGTTACAGTAACTAGAAAAGAGCTGATAACTTTTAAACGGCTGAACCGATTTTCTTGGATTATAGCTAAGAACACTCTCAATCAAGCCACCTTTCAAAAAAAAACTAAATTAAACTCGGTCATTAGTTTCGTCATTCGATCTATGAATTACGTGTTTCATTATTGCGCCGATAGACATAGTCGAGGAAAAAAGTAATATAGACTAGTTTTCCTTTCAAAAAAAAAACAAATACTTAGTTCCCGCAGGATAGCATGCTATAACACAAGATAAAATAACTTAGGCATTGCACCAAAAAATATTGTAATAAACCTCAATTGTTATTAAAACCTAGAGTCACGCGGGCGAAGCCGCGGGTAATAGCTATCAATAAGTACGAAAAGGTATATCGAAACGCTAAAATAAAGCCTGGCTACGTCGTCGGTAAGGTGGTAAAAGCCAGGCTTTACAAAAGATCATTTTCTATTTTTTCTCTTTACACGAACTGAACTTTTACTATTTTTCCTTTAATATTGTAGAAACTTTCTCCCGCAGTAATCACCCATTTAACAACCTCTGTATTTTACACACCTTACTTGAAAAAGGAACATTGGACCAGAAATAATGATTCTTCTTCTTTGCCCAGAATTAATTTCCAAATGGGACCTCGCCGGCCCAGCTATATTTTCAGAAGAAATAGTGTAGAGAGGTTTGGCTCTGACTCTCACATTCACTGATTACTAAAGGGTACTTCTCTGATTTGGCGCAAATCGGAGAAAATAAGAGAATTTTTTAAATTGTGAAAATTGCTGAACTAAACTAAAATATAGGTGAAATTAAAAAGAATGACCAAGTTATATCAAATTGCACCCATGAATTTCAGAGATATATGCATTTGAAATTTTCAGTTACTGAAGGTAATGATTTCTAGTGTGCTGGTAATGATTTTGGTGGAGAAGGCGTTGATGTTTATCTGATGGTAATGAAGCAATATTTCATTTTCAAAAAATAACGTGTTTCTTCATCTTATTAATCAAGTAAACAGAATTAATAACGGAAATATTGCAAACTTTAACAAAAATATTATTCCAGACATATCATCACCTATAAATTTTACTTGAAATGTATAAAATAATCATGCTGCGAGAGCATATTATCACGAAAACAAATGTTTGGTGATAGAACAGTATGAGCGAAAACATGATTATTTAATTTGCATAGAAATGGTAGACCTGCGAAGGGTGTCGTATATAAACATTTTAGTTGATGATAAAGTTAAACCAATTTTGGACCCTGAAGTCAAAAAGAATTTGTAAAACGATTTATAGAAAATGATATGTTCGCAGACACATGTCAAGGAATCATTGCAACATCTTGGGAATGTTAAGACATGCAATGAATACCGCACTATCAGCCTCATGAGTCATGTTCCAAAGATGTTTCTACTTATGAGCTCTTAAGGGATTAGAAATAAATGTGACAACTACTTCAATGAGAGTCAGTTTGTATTTAGATTTGGTGTTGGAACCTGAGAAGCATTATTTGCTATAAACGTACTAGTCCAAAAATATAGAGACATGCAAACTAATATATGAATTTCCTTCATTGATTATGAGAAAGCCTTTGACCGTGTACATCAAGTGGTACTTATTCGTCGTTTGCAGTATGTTGAACTCGTTGGCAAGGAAATAAAGATCATTAAGAACCCTTACTGGTGGCAGACTGGGACAGTAATAGTTGAAGTTGAGGAAACAGATGAAGTAGCGGTAGGCCATAGGGTATGACAAGGACACATCTTATCTCCGCTTCTGTTCAACTTATACTGAGACGCTATCATCTCAGAAGCATTGGAAAATAAGGAATGGGATGTCAAGGTAAACAAATAAATATAAATAATATTAGATACGCTGATGATACTGTTTTTTTGGCTTCTAGTTCCCAAGATCATTAGAAAATAATAGATAGCGTTTATAAATGTAGCAGACTAAGTTTATGTACAGTATCAAGAAAACCGCAACAAACCTCAATAAGAACTCTCACATGTACAACACTCGAAAGAGTTTCAATGCACAAATATCTTGGTACATGGGTAAATGAAGAATGGGATCCAGATTCTGAAATAAAGACCTGAATTGAAATTGCCCGTGAATTATTCATGAAAATGAAAAAAGTACTGCGCAATAAGCAACTGCTACTGAAAATTACTGCGAGTAAGTTGGGTTCAAAAAATAAAAATGAAAAAGATGCATCGGTAAAGATAGAGACCTAATTTTGGCGATCAAATGCAGAAAGGTCGGTTATCTGGGGCATGTTCTCAGACATGACCAGTATCAGTCGTACGCGTACTATCTTTAAGAGGTAATCTGCCATTAATAAAGAAAGGAGTATTAGTCCAATGGAAACGTACATCAGAAAGTATTTTTACTTTTGGTGAATTCCTGGCTTTCCTGGAAACTTCTTCCGTTTTATTTGTTTAACTGATAGAGTTTCTTGTAAAGGTTTTTTTATATAATCCCATCCTCGTCGCCACTGAAATATACTACAAGAAGTTAATAACCATGGTCATTTCGATACGCCATTTTATTCGAAAACACGTCAAACCGTCGAAACAAAAGCCTAATAATTATTGACATACACCATCGACAATGTATATTACACAAAGCTAGCCCTTGACGTCAATTGTAGAGGTTTTGACGAATAAATAACATCTTTTATAACTATAGGAGTAGTATGTTCACAAGGAGCACATTATTTTTCTGTGGATGATTTTCTTCTAAATCCCTTGTTATCTTAAACAGTATTTTCTCAATCGGCTTACTTCTTTTTATTTTTTCTATATGTTTTTTTAATTTTCAAGTATTTTTTTTCTCTGTACTCTTTGTTGTCTTGCAGTCAACAAAGAGTTTTGATTTTCTATTCTTCTTTAGTCTCAAAATAATCCGTAGAGTTAAGTAAGGATGTCTTCCTCACCACTGTTATTTATCTTGCTTATCGACGAAGTTATGCGTCGTGTCACCAATAGTCCGAAAGGGATATCATGGAGCAGTAGGCAACTTGAAGACCTTGACTATGCGGATGACATTGTTCTCATATCAGATTGACTCGAATACATTAAGTCCAAATCAAAATACCTACAAGACAAAGTTCCTTAACTGGTCTGCCGATAACCACAAAGAAAACAGTGAAGATGAGGATAAGTTCTACTGCTTCAGAACCATTTTATTTAGAAGACAAACCAATTAAACAGGTGGAGGAGTTCTATAACCTCGGTAGCATCATTTCTCCTAGCGGCGGTGCCAAGGCTGATGTCAATAACTGGATTATAAAAGCTAAAGCTCTCTCTGTTTGAATCGCTTGTAAATTCAGTCTTCTTATACAGGTGTGAAACGTGGAAACAACTATATCGCTAATCCACAGAATTCAGGTTTTCCACAATAAGAGTTTCAGTGTTATTCCCCGCATTTTCTGGTCTAACACGATCAGAAATGAGGACTTGTGGTACAAATGCCAGCAACTCCCAGTAAATAAGGAAATAGCTTTGAGGCGATTGTGATTGGATATTTTGCGAAGAGAGGAAGAAAACGTTGCTCAAGCGGCATTTATTGAAACCTGCCTACCTGGCAGCCTGGCGGTCAAATGAGACCTGGTCGAACAACAAACTCCTAGAGGAGGCCCATTGAAGCAGACCTTAAAAGAGTGGAATTCTCGTGGAACCATGTCAAAACAGCAACCAAACGTAGGGAGACCTAGAAAACAACTGCTGCAGCCCTAATATCCAAGAAGGAATGAAAGGACTCCATCATTCTTCTTTACGTTTCGCATATTTTTCTAGATCTTTGTTTAGTTCTTCGTTTTTGTTTGTTTTTTGTGTTTTTAGTCTGCGCTAATTTTTTTTCGCGCGTTTTTTGACTATTTCTTTTCACTATGGTAGTTTCTAAAATCGATATATGATGGTTATTTTTAATATTGAAATACCTCGAGTTGCAAGGATTTTGAATAGTTATTTCTAAATTGCTTGTAACAATATGGGCTACTAATTCAACTGATTAGTTACACAATTTTGGAACAACATTATTTCCTGAAAAATTGATCACCTCCTTCAATTCAACATCATTACCTTCAATTTAAAAACGGAAGGAAAATTACGGTAATGATAGAGCGTAAATGAGGTTTTGGCAGTTTTAATTTTATAACGTCGTATTTTAAAGTGCAATATATATGAACATCAAACTAGATACTTATGTTGTTATTAGTACATGAAAGAAAATAAAATTATTAAGAAAAACTAATTATTTGTCCTAAAATGATGTTGAAGGCAAAGAGTGAAAAGTCGTGCCAAACACCAGTTTTGGCACCAAAAGCGTAAATATTTTTTTTTCTACAAGTGCACGGCCACTTTCCGCAACATGCCTAGATAGGCTGATTAGGACTTAGTACGGGGCAGGGGAGAACGGATGGCAATATGTATACTAGAAGGATATTTTGGAGGTGCCATCTCAGTTGCAGGTAATGACTTTTTTTCTGTGCCAAACATTTGTTATTTTTTTATGACGTAATTAAATGATTCGTACGTGTAAAAATGCATTTTAATTGCTTCTCAGGATGTATATAATAATATGTGAAAAACTCGAGCTCGTTTAAAACCGTCTTCTTTGAAAATCATAGCGATTTTCCCTGAGACTCCTGTTTTACCCGTAGAAGGAGGTGAGTTTTTAATATCAAAAATATTATTTCTGAAGTAACCTTTGTAGTTACAATTTTGAATTTTGGGGCACCCGTAGCTGAATATACAAGAGTTCTTTTGTAATGCAATTCTCATCTGTAACTTCATTCATTATTTTTTTATTTGACCTGATATGTGATTTGCGCCAAATCTGAGAATCACCCTAAAGTCAGCTGATGGACACGTCTGAAAAAAAATTATTGCACGCTACTTTATTTAAATATTAGGTCTCGAGCTATGTTTGAGATGCAATGTATAGGTGGAGCACACTAGTGAAGTCTATTGGAGCCGATGCTCGGTGTTTTTCTGGATAACAACTCAAATTAACTTAAATAGTTTGACCTACTTTGAGTTTTGGCGGCGTTGTCCGACCGCCGACGATTAGTATTATAGACAAGTTAAGTGGGACAAGTGGCTAAAAGTGGTGGCGTGTGGCTAAGCGAGCGTCCTTCCAGTCTCCTCCGTATTTTTCTAGTAATTATATAAATTTCAACCATATGTCAACGTAGAAGGCGTCAAAGACTCGACCACTTCGTCTGTCTATGCTGTGTTAGTGTCTATCTTCTAGAAGCTTCTAAGCTTTGCTAGTTTGTTATCTATCTAATTAGTAGGGGCATGTCAAGCTTTTTACCTTGTTATTTACACATCCTTTCAGGATAAAGGGCAAATTAAAAGGACGATGTTCACACCCAAACAGAACTCAAGTTTTAACGAGGTCACGAAACTTGGGCAAAGTCCGCGTTGCGCCAACTCGTGAGGAAAATTTTGATTGGTGTAAATTATTCAGTGAGGGAAAACTCCGCCAAATTTTCCGTCTTCACATTATCCTTGTAAAGAGGGTGACTAAACGAACAAGTTAACAAAAGTTGGATTACTATGGCTGGAATAAAACCTGCGATGGCTGTGTTTTAATTACTTATTCTTTAAAGTGCCATGTTTTAGTAAGTACTTTGGTATTTTATAACTCAGAGGTACAGGGCTCGTGACGACCTCCTGGAGTAGAGGCACAGTCTAAAGAGATTATAGTACGCGATGGGTTGAGATGGCAATCGAGGTATGAGGCGGGGGGACGCCCCGCACACCCGCACGTCACCCGCGCTCACCCGCAGTTCAATAGCCAAGCAGGTTACATCGGCTCTTTCAAAATCAATGGGTTACATAATGTTATTCTCCATGACCTAATCCCAAAATAACTTTCAATATTCGAGCTGAAAACTTCTAAGCGATTAACTTTCTCCAAAAAATTCTGTTCCATTTCGGAAAGCTAATTTTCACGTCAAGGCGAATAACCTGCCACTTGCCAGCACAAGCATCTACGTGATAACTATAGCGTTAAAAATGTTTCAAAAGGTGATCACTAGGTACTAAGTATACTTAGTATGAGATATTACATCTCCCAACGTTGATAGAATACTGACGTCGAAACACAATTACTTCTAAGTACAAGTGTAAATAAAAAATTTATAACCCCCCAGACAAGTGAAGGTTACAGTAATAACTAGAAAAGAGCTGATAACTTTCAAACGGCTGAACCGATTTTCTTGGATTCTAGCTGAGAACACTCGCGATCAAGCCACCTTTCAAACAAAAGAACTAAATTAAAATCGGTTCATTAGTTTAGGAGCTACGATGCCACCGACAGATACACAGATACACACGTCAAACTTATAACACCCCTCTTTTTGGGTCGAGGGTTAAAAATGTACCTATAGGTGCTTGATTTAAAGTAAGAAATTCGACAACGAATGGTCTTCCGTCTGACCATGAGTTCAATGGGTACGGGGCATATAGAGGCTTTGTGTCCTTACTTGGGCTGCTACTTGTGGGGAAGATTAGGTACTTCCTCTGAATTCTTTAAGCCTGTGAGAAAGACTCGTGCCATCTTGGCTTTAGGGCCTAATGGACAACCGATTTTAACTTCGCAAGGTTACCCCTTGGAGCTCTAGCTGTAGATATACAGGTGAATTTGAGCTATACAACAAGGTTTTTAAAGCCCATTTTACTTTAACACTTAAGTGTTTCGACACTCGAATAATTCTTTCGACGTTGGTGAGGTGTAAAATCTTATACTAAGCACACGGACGGTATACAGTGGACGATGAATAACCTTACCTTTTTCCTAACCTTTTAACTTCCCGCAAGAAAATTGTAAAGGCAATTTTTTTCTGAACGTTAAATAAAATAGTTTCCAAGATAAGTTTATTTTTCTAAGGCAAAGAGATTGAAGATATTTTTATAAAAATCACTAAATATAATATATTATGTAGGTACCTACAAGAAACGTAGGAATGACACGACAACGCATTTAGCGGTTCCTCTGTCACTACAAAATACAAATGTTCATGGGCGGCGGTAATCACTTAACATCAGGTGACTCGTCTGCTCGTTTGCTCGCTATATTAAAAAAAAAACAGCGATCGCTTGTAAGTAACTGTACTTATTAATTTTGAATTATTTAATGATAATATGATCCACGTTTAATATTATATAATAAAAGATCAGCATTATTGCGACTGGAACGGTCAGCCGGGCACCGCGCCAGCAAGCAAGCGCAATCAGCAACGAACGGCAAAATGCTAGACACGAGTTGAATACCAACAGTAGGTACACATCTGTGTCTTACCCGCCTGAAGGAAAAGCCTCGGTCTTTGCTTGGCAAACTTGCTTTTTAAAGAAAATTTAAACCTACATTTGAGTGTACTCAGGAACTTAGTTACTCCTTCCCCGTAAGTAGGTACCTAATGTATCTACCTAATAGAAAGTGTCTGGCTGGGGTATTATTACCTGCTTATTTTCTTTGACTTTTATTTTATGGGTAGCTATCATGGATCTATAGGTTCATTCAGTAGAGGTTAACTTATTCATGAGTTATTAGAACTAGGCTTGTTGTATTTTCCCTTAGGTGTCGAGAACTAATCGATCAGCTTATTGACATGAATTGCCGAGGTAAACGGACTACGAATTCTTTGAATTACAAAGACCCAATAAAACTTCGAAGGTAATGAATTTAGTGCAATGGCAAGATTTACGTGAATACACCTACAGTCCGAGCAATTTTTCAGCATCGAACTTTTTCAGTGCTTTGTCGATGAGAAGCTCTCGAGAAATGTTGTGGCACTGTGTTGCGCTAATACTACTACAGCGAGCTTCAAGCAGTTACAACTGCAGTTGAATGTAACAACAACTACTTGAGCAGTCCGTGTACTTTGTTCAACGATGGACTGCTTCAAACATACAAAACACAACAAAATATAGGTACAGTCATGTTAGCAGAGCACTTTACATAGGCAGACAATAGCACAAGACGCTGTCCACACGCGATTTTCCGCGCGTCGGAACAACCCTCCTCGACTGACGCGAAATTTCGATAACTCACGTTGTTCGACTCACCCGATTGAGGCATAATATCTATAACATTTACTTGTTTCTTTAACAACGCCATAGAGTTATATCTAATGGAATTTTCGCGCCGGGATTTCGCGAGGTAGTTGAAAAGGTTCAAAAGGTTCCGCACGTTAAATTTTTGCTGATTAATCTAGCCCTGTCGCCAAAAAAAAAACTTTTGTATAACTCCACAGCTTTTAAATATCAAACAGCATAGTGAAGAGACGTAGCTTGAATAATAAACATTTGTCAAGTAAATCGAGTAGGAAATACAACGATTACTGCTGTACCAAGATAGCTATACTGGAACCTTACGAGCGTTGTCGCATCAAGAACGGACTGTTGGCGAGATAACGATGATGACTGTGCGAAGGAGATAGGAGGTCTTTATATCCATATGGCTGTAGCCATAATGTTTATTCACACTATATTAATAATACAACCTACACTGTGTACTGTTACTTAGGGCTCTCTCCGTCACTCGTTTCATACAATCGTAGTTCCAATTTCATTTGAATATTAAGCAACCAAAGTCCACGAAATTTTGCAGAAATATTCTAGAAACTAATATCTATGTCTGTGGTTTTCCAGATTTCTGTTAAAATATTCGGTTTCAAAGTTACGCGGTCTTAAAAATTTTCATACAAATCTTGGAACCCCTGTAATTTTAAAACTACATATTTTTAGAAAAATCTAAAACACTACAGACACAGATATTAGTTTCTAGAATATGCCTGCAAAATTTCATGGACTTTGGTTACTTAATATTCAAATGAAATTGGAACTACGATTGTATGAAACGAGTGACGGAGAGAGCCCTGTTAACTGCTAAGACAAGGCAGGATTTATTATGCTTTATCTTACACCACGGAAAATAAAGCGTACGGAATAAACGTTAATACAAGTGTAAATTTAATTTATAACACCCCCGACAAGTGAAGGTCACAGTAACTAGAAAAGAGCTGATATAACTTTCAAACTGAACCGAATTTCTTGGATTATAGCTAAGAACACTTTCAAGCCACCTTTCAAACAAAAAAAAAACTAAATTAAAATCGGTTCATTAGTTTAGGAGCTACAGACAGATACACAGATATACACAGAAAGAGGGGTGTTATAAGTTTGACGTGTGTATGTACACACGTCAAACTTATAACACCCCTCTTTTTGGGTCGGGGGTTAAAAAACCGCTCAAGTGCAAGTCACGCAAAGATTCCGTACCATCGTAGAAGATACCTACATATGTAGCTACTTTTTAACTATTTTAATTTTGCCTGGCGTTCATTTTTAAATTCGCCATCTTGGTTTTTTGTTGTAACTTGAAAAGTTGTAAAATAGATTAACTCCGTAGGTACTATCATGTTTGAAATACACACTATTTGAAAATTTCAACTCTACTTACGACGGTTCATGAGATAGTACAGCCCGCTGACAGGCAGAGGGACAGACAGACAGACGGACAGTGGAGGCTTAATAGATAATAGAGCCGTTGGCACTCTTCAGGTACGAACCCTAAAAACGACTCAGCTATTACAATAAAATAATTAAAATCTATCCCACTTTGTAATATTCATTCTAGAGAAACAATCTTACCTCGACCTCTTTTTTTCTACGCTTCTGGGACAAATAAATTTCGGTCCTGCCACTGGACATTATTACCTCTAATCCATTAACTAAGGGTCCTCGGAACGGGGAGGTTTAAAGGGAATACTATCACCATTACGTCAGGCTGTATGGGTACCATTAAATTAGGGAATAAGGGTCTGTATCAGTATTGTAGTCGAACACATTGTCTTAAAAAGTAGGACACACATTTTAAGCGTGAAAGAGACCTTTGCAATGAGTACCTAACTACCTTTACGAAAGACTCTAGTAACGCATTTTACGATACATTGTTTATAAGATACCCAGTAAGTACATATGTAGTAGGTTATTACGCGTAGTTAAGAAATATCTTACGTTATTAACGCCGCCCGGAAATTATGTTCCTTAAGTACCTACTATGTCCCTTATGAGACAAATAAGACGAGTTATGTACTTCTTACCTAATATACTTAATAATATTAGATACTTCACACGATATTTGTCGTTTACCTACTAATTAGGGTAAGGTTTTTTTTTTTTTTTTCTTTATTTATTTAAGGGCTTTGATACATTAAAGTACATGTCGGCCCTATTATAATCTAATTAAATACAACAAAAATCTTAATCTAACAAAATAAGTCTTTCTCACTATCCATAATTTAATTTAGAAAGCAGCCATGTGCAGATGTCATTATCCCCAAACCAAACCGAAATATACTTCATAATCTCAATAATAAAACCAATAAATGCTTTAATCTTTTCTTCGAAAGTGCAGTCCGACAAATATATCTCTTTCAATTTTTGAATTAATTTCATATAATTTATGTTACCTTTTTTTCTCTCGAATTTGTTCTTCTCATTGCCTTTGTTTTCATCATCACACTCATCCATGGACATACCTGTATTACTTTCTTTCTTCTCTTCACCACTGCTTCCTGTTTTCGTATTATTCTTATTTCTTTTCCTAATCTTCTTATTTCGTTTTACACGCTGCTTCGTTTCCGTTCTATCTTTTTCTTGTTGACTCTCTTCATCTGTGGATTCTTGCTTTTCTGTGTTGATACCAGGCTGTCTTATTAACACATCTTTGTATGAGCTTCCGAGACTTCGATTAAGGTTCGATTCGAGGGTAAGGTTTAATTGCCTCGTTGGTCTAGTGGTTGGAATGTTCGGCTGCAAATGACGAGGTCCTGGGTTCGATTCTCGGGTCGGGCCAAAATTAGATACATAGTGAGTTTTTCTGTTAAGAAATTCTACTAGCCCGGAGTTAGAAAGTTGGCGGTACGGTACCCTCGTGCCTCAGAGAGCACGTAAAGATGTTGGTCCTGATTTCTCTCCGGTCGTATCGGATTTCCATCCCATTGGGCTATGAGAGTGAGGTAACAGAGAGAAGGTACACCTGTGTCGGCGCACACACTTATATGCACTATACCTAATATCTCTCGCGCAGTTGGCTAATCTCTGTGGAGATCGGCCAATACTTGGTGGTCGAAATTCGCTCGGGAGCATTTCAGGGGCTCAGAATACAGCACAAACAGTACTTTATTCTGTACTAGATGGTGCCCGCGACCTCGTCCGCGTGGATTTAGGTTTTTAAAATTTCGTGGGAACTCTTTGATTTTCCGGGATGAAAAGTTGCCTATGTCAATTTCCGGTATGCAAGCTACCTATAGGTATATCAAATTTTATATAAATCGGTTAAACAGATGGGTCTTTAAAATCCCGTGGGAACTCTCCGATTTTTAGGGGTAAAAAGTAGCCTATATCCTTACCCGGGAGTAAGCTAACTCTGTACCAAATTTCATTAAAATCGGTTAAACTGTTGGACCGAGAAAAGCTGGCAGACAGACACACTTTCGCCTTTATAATATTAGGTACGGATTCTGAGAATTAGGGTATGGTACCACTTCATTATTGGGTTTCATGCCACTAGATTAAACGCCATGAACCAAAAAAGAAACCCCAATTTTGGTAACAAAGTACAGAAAAAATAGCGTGGAGCGGAAAATTTATCTTTCATGTGAAGAGCAATCTAGCATGAAACGAAGTAACATCATAAGAAGTTGATATAATGAGGGGCGATTTGCCGCTCCGCTGCACGTCGGACAAGGATTATGTATGACACTAGAAAAAAAAAACTGTTTACTTTATAGAAAAATATTGCGTCAATAAACAAGGCAAGAGCGGCGATACATAGCTTAGTAAGTAATCCATACAAATATTATAAATGCGAAAGTGTGTCTGTCTGTCTGCTACGTTTTCACATCCCAACTGCTGAACCGATTTTAATGAAATTTAGTACATACTTGGGATACATCCCGGGGAAGGACATAGGCTATTTTATATCCCGGAAAATCAAAGAGTTCCTACGGGATTAAAAAAAAACGAAATCCACGCGGGTGAAGCCGCGGGCATCCCCTAGTTTCAAATAAAACAACAGTGAAAAGCTAGCAGACAGAGAGATAGACACACCAGGTGTGCTATAGTGGTGTTCAAAGTTGCTTTATGGCAATCACTTGCTTAATGCTTTATATTTTAAGCATGCTTTTTTATATGCTTTATTATAGCATGCTTTTTTATTTGCTTTGTAGATACTTGTTACGGCCAAACGAGCGGATAAATCTGCACGCGGTGCTTAAAAAGCAAATAGCAAGTTGCTTAAAACGATCACGCAGTCAACCGACAGTAAGCGCTAGCATGCGACGACTGGCGAGTGACGCTGCGATGCTGTTGCTAGTTTGCTTAAAAGCAAATAGCAACAATTGAGAGCCACGATAGCAATTGCTTTATGCGATGTATATTAAGCACGGTGCTTTATTTTGCTATATACTTAATTAACCACCACTAGTGTGCTATTAGTTAGTTATTAGTTATCATTTATATTCATAGGCTATCAAATTATACTACAAATCAAATAACATAATAGATACACAGACATAAAAACTATATCTACTAGTTGTAAAAAGTTCAAACCATTAAAATTGTCGATTGCCGACAGTTAGGGCTGCGATATCACGGCTATTAGCGCGGCGCATGATTTGTGAACCTTTTATCTTTTTCCACTTTCCGCAGTTAATCACGTATCACACGAAATTTTATTACAGTTATCGTATACAAATAAATTACTATTCTCACCTTTCCGTAATTTTTTTTGGACATTTTTAAGCGGTAAATAGCCTAGTGGCAAATATAGTTAATAATATTTATTAACTAGCTGACGCCCGCGACTTCGTCCGCGTGGATTTAGGTTTTTCGAAATCCCTTAGGAACTCTTTGGTTTTCCGGGATAAAATGTAGCCTATGTGCTAATCCAGGATATTATCTATCTCCATTTGTTTTTAAGCCAAATCCGTCCGCAGTGGTTTTTGCGTGAAGGAGTAACAAACATACATACACAGATACACACAGATTTTCGCCTTTATAATATTGGTGTGATACGCATACTGCGTAGTAGTAAAGACGTCGGCTTCATATTCGAGGGATCCAAAGTTCAATCTTGGGCACGCAACTCTAATTTTTTGACGTTATGTGTGTTTTAAGCAAATAAATGAACAATAACATTGTGAGGAGACCTGCATGTCTGAAAGTTATCCATAACTTTTCAAAACTGTGTGAAGTCGGCCAATCTACACTTGGCCAGCGTGGTGGCCCAAAACTCTTCACATTATGAGAGCAGATCGTGCTCAGTAGTGCCATAGGTATAGCTATTAATATTCTTCTAGTACCTATTAGATTGGCATAAGTTTCAAAGTAGGAAGTAGTTACCTATAAAACCTAGGGTGGATAAAAGGAATAAGCCAGAAATAATATACAAATTCCGTTATGAAGATAGGTACACGTTTCCGAATAGGTAAGTACACCTTAGGGTAGCTGTTTTAGGGTGGAAAAACGAAATAAGCCCAAAATCCCTATTTGAACGCAGTGGTCCTACCAAAATCCTACAAAAATCAAAGCTACACCGACACAATAAAAGATTTACGCAAGCTCCTCTATTATAGTTCCGCGTCAACCAGCCCCGCCGCAGGCAGGCTTGATTCAATTTCACCCATCCTTGATGCCGCGACAAAGACCCAGCTCAGCATATTCCCTTATCTCGGGAATTTCGCGAACCCTCGCTAAATAACAGCCTTTGTATATTGAGCTCCTTTACTCGTACACAATCTTGATGAAAAACTATTCATCCGCTGGTCCGTATTTCGAAACAAAGAGTTCTTTCGGTGCTTTTTGTCTTCAAATCTGATTGAGGCTGGGCTTTGACCTTTTATTTTGCTCGATTAGATTTTATATTTGAGTTACGTTTGTTGCACGTACGTAGCTGTTATAGAATTTACTTGTTTAATTAACCCAACTTAAAAATAATTTATTACCGAATAGGTAGGTATATTATGTATATTCAAGGGTTAATGTAGATCTATAATAATATTTTTTGGAGTCGGTGCCAATGTGGAGGTCCAAAACAACATCAAGAACAAACGGTTTGTGATGCTTATAATTGTCACCGGCTCCAAAAAATATTACTATAGAACAACATTACCTAACTCTTGTAATAACTACATAATATATTCGGTAATAAATTAAACTCGCAAGTCATTCTAAGGGAGCAGGTCTGATTGCTCTGGTCTGAAGGGTGACTTCTGTGATATATCGTGTGCCAGCTTTCATAGTAGTTGAACTTTAGATTAATCATTACCAACTCAACGCCGGCTCATTACTGAGCACGGATCTCCTCTCGGAATGAGAAGGGTTTGACCATAGACCACGCTGACCAAGTGCGGATTGGCAGACTTGACGCACATTATGGAGAACTCTCAGGCATGCAGGTTTCCTCGCGATCTTTTCCTTCACCGTTTAAGCAAGTGATATAAATATAAGCTTAAAACGCACATGTCCCCGAAAAGTTATATTAGCGTGCTCAAAATGAACCCGACTCTCTAGACTAGCCGATTTTTAACCCCCGACCCAAAAAGAGGGGTGTTATAAGTTTGACGTGTGTATCTGTCTGTGGCATCGTAGCGCCTAAACGAATGAACCGGTTTTAATTTAGTTTTTTTGTTTGAAAGGTAGCTTGATCGAGAGTGTTCTTAGCTATAATCCAAGAAAATCGTTTCAGCCGTTTGAAAGTTATCAGCTATTTTCTAGTTACTTGTAACCTTCACTTGTCGGGGGTGTTATAAATTTTTAATTTACACTTGTTTATCATCATACGTGGTAGGGCAGTCGCATTTTTAATGAAACACAAAAAATACATGCATGGTATTTTATTACACTGTACAATAAATATTGGGCTGTATACAAAATATAGAGGAATTCCAAAAGATATTGTCAACACTCTAGCATACATTAACACGAGTGTAAAATGACGTAACATACCTTTAAAATTCGTAACATACAAATACAACTAACTATAAAGGTTCTCGCCCACTGTATTGGGCCATTACCGTAAACAGTCCATTTCATTTTGGTTTGTAGACAAAAAAATCTGCGTTGTAAACTTAGTCCTATACAATGGGCGAAAACTTAATAACCGCTTACTCAGCCTCGAAAGCTACTTCTATTCCTATCAAAAACAATTGCATACCTTTTTTCATCATCAAATAAACATTTATTATTGGATTTTTTCGAGCAATATAAGAATTGGCACCCACGGCGTTAATTACACTAATCGAATTGTGCCGAACATTCAATGTAATGAGACAAAACTTTTGATTAAAATCATTTTAATCGTTTGCAGTTATTATCGAATATAGAACTCTTACTAAAACGGATCCAAAGTAAAAAAGTTTAATTATACAGTTAGTTTTTTTTTAATTGCGTTTATTGCAAAACCTTTAAGTTAATCATAAAAGTTTCGTTCTTTTCAATGTTATTAATAACCATTTCAAAACAGAATTTCTGCTCCATCACTTACACAGACTAATTCAAATTGTATAAAACGCATCACTAACGGTATGGTGTCGCGGTACGGCCCGCACAAGTGTGCGTGAACCATTACATTGAATGTCCGACACGGCATCTACACAACATCAATCAGCCTATCACATTGCCTCGACTTAGTCGCTAGTTTGAGACCCATTTTCCGAACTTACTACATTTTTTACCTAACCTTTACCGTTGCGTTACAACACTAGATTATTTTGTTCCTTTATAAATAACATTGTACAAAACATACCTTGTACCGGTGTAGAAAATAGATCTATAAAATATCAAGAATTCAGTTTTTTTTTTTTAAGAAATTGGCCTAAGGTATAGAGATGTATAAAGTTCATGACATATTGCGTGATAGTCGAAGTGAAGCGACGCGACTTTTCTAAAATGTTTCAAAGTAAACTGAGCTTATAACTCAATATTTAATGCAACTGTGAAACTAAATGAAATATACGAGCGAATGCGGGCGTCGACTTGTACATTGCGTAGCAAAAGTAAAGTTCAGTTTGCTTCATAACATTTTAGAAATGACATTGATTCGTCGCCGCACATTCGACTTTGCCGCAATGTGTGCCGGCTATTTTTCGCCTAGACCAGACTAGTTTTCGCAATTCGCATATACATTTAATACTTATTGTTAGTAACGTTCTTTGTCAGTTTTAAAAACCAATTTTCTACACCTGTACATAGTATGATAAATCTTAAGCTTACAAGAAATACTTAGGTACAAAACGTGCATTTAAAAACCGATAGATAGTCTAGCTACACAGAAATCCTAAAACGAAGTATTTTACAAAAAAAGGAAATATTTTTAAATAATATAATTCATTTCAATAGCATTATAATTAATATTTATCAATAAATGAGATTATTTGTACAGATTAAAATAATTTATAAATCAACAATCATAATTATCTTTCTAAGATGGGCTCAAGACATATTGCTGCAGAGTTAAAGCGCATCCACGCGTCTTTGCTAAAGTGTGCCAAATAATATATACTAAACTTCATTTTCATTAATATTGTACTAATTTTTATAAAGCAAAGTGAAAAAGGCAAGCGGAGGCGCGAGTCGATGTGCGCATTTACGCTAACGGAATTGGTTTGGTCAAAAAGGGGATCAACCCGAAAGTGACTCATTGGACTCTTTGTAGTTCAAGTATAACAGATAACTTTGAAAATATTCAGATAAGACGCGTCGCTGCGCTTCTACTCTGCGCCAATGTGTCTCGAGCCCAACATTGTAAGGTACTAAACATTTCAAAGATAAGTTTTAAATTATATAAATTATATTCATATATAAATAACATTTTGTTTGTGTATATAGTTTGTATTTAATCTCAAATTGTGTATTGCTTAATTTTTCCTCAAATTTATTTCAGTATACTGACTATTTCAGCCCTGGTCGAATAAAACGCGAGACCGCAGCCTCTACAGCACGACTCTTATAGTTATACAAGAAACTGTACACACCTCAAAGTGCGATTAATACGAGTAGCTGCTGTATTTCCATCGGTCTTTGCTAAAAATCTCTATAAACTACACACTAGGTTGGTCATTCAAAACAAGAATTTTTTGATGTAGTGTCTGCTTATAATTTGATGGCGTATCATTTTTGTTTAACAGCTCTGTAAGACACGATTTTGGTCCAAACAAGCCGTTCTATAGTATTAATTAATTTAATTGGCTATGCAGTATGACGTACAGTTCCTTGTATTACAAGTAGGTATCTATTACTTGCTCCCGCAACGCTCTGCAGTTATCACATGTACATTGTGCCGCCCTGCCGTCACGCGTTGTATCTGTTTAGAGCTTTAGTGGATGCCCACAAATATAATATTGTATTAAGAATAAGGTCTTCCTCGCACATCACAGAAAAACTAACCAACCTTATTGGTCGATTTTTTTTTCAAACCTCTCCTTTTGCTATATCTATCGAGCATCCATCATTATAGGTAAAAACATTTTATTTCAAGGGTCTCATATTTTGATTAACTTATTTAGAGATTTATCGGAAATATGGGTCCATTTAGGTACATTTTAAAATATTGCGTTACCTGCGCAAATCAATTGCAAATTGTAATATTTAATGCATTGTAAATTACGCTTAAAACAATAAAAAAATCATTTTTGTATTTTTAAAACAATAATTTAATTGCAACTCCGCAGGCTCTATAACCATCATGTTAACTGCCATTTTGTAATGGCACCATTAAATGCAACATATCACTTATATAAGAAATCTAATCAAACTCGAAACAGTGATTTCTAAAGCTGTACTCACATTACGAGACTAGACGCAAGCGTAGTATTTTTCAGTATAGAGCGTAAATTTTGAGATCTCATTCACCATTTTTTTAGTTCTATGTGTCAACTTTCATGTCAAAAGTAAGTTTCACATTTAAGCTTAACTTGAACGTGAAACTTACTTTTGACAAAAAGTCGTACTTTTGACATAACAGTTGACACAGATCTATAATGGCTAGTGAGATCTCAAAATGTACGCATTATACTGGAAATGTGTAATAATGTCATACTTATCTGCATTTCTTTGGTGAATTCAAAATGAAAAATTCAGCGCATGCGCCTCGGCTCGCTCCTTGTATTCCAATAGTATAAAACCCGCATTCAGAGACGTATAACACGTGCCAATAATAAAGTAATCTAAACGAAGCCGCGCTAGCCACTAATCATTCCATCTCACTCAAACACTATACACAGGTATACTGTGTGAGTAAGATAGTATGATTAACACTGTTTTTGATTCATTTCTTTATTGGCACGAGTTAAAAAGTGGTCTTATGGTATTATCAGTCCTTATAAATATGTATTGAAAACAGAACCCGAGAATGTCCCTGAATACGTGTTTTAGGCTGGCTGTCTACCAGAAATATGAAGAAATATGTAAATCAATCAAATCAATATAGACACTAAAACAAAGAGGTATTTACACAGGTAGCCTCGAATAAAACGTTTCTAAAATAAACAAATGTACACAGAATAAATAAACAATTGAATTAATCTAAACATTACAAAACTCCGATAAACATTTACAAAACTAGAAATAAATATACTAAAGCTTACGAAAATCCAACTATAATGAGTATAATTATTATGATCGTTATAATTATGCGCTAAGTTTATTAAAACTATAAAAAGATCACTTTCACAGATCCGAATCATGTTAAAAGAATCAAATAGATAGATAATAATTTATTTATTTTATTTGTGCCCATTAAATCGTCGATTCTCTCTGAGGATCATATACTCTACGGCATTACATTCCATTCATAATCTCAATACTACGTGATATTACCATAAAAGCAATGGCGTAATTACATCCAGTGGTTAACCAACATTCGCAGAAGAGTTTCTGCTCAACATCTCAGATGCGAAGTGCGAACCGCTAAGGGGTGGAGCGCCCTTCCGGCGTCCGTGTTTTACTTTCAAGGAAAATGTACTCCAATCCAGACCTCATCATTGCTTCCCATGAGCCATAAATGAAAATGAACGATATCGAATATAGGCAACTTTAAAAAAGATTTACTTTTCAAACTAGCCTGAATTCATGTAAAAAAGGCAGTGTAAAGCAGGGTCAGGTACCCGAATACAGACTAGCGACCAAGTGTAATACCGCCATATAAGAACTTTATAAAAAGCATAGTTTGTCATCTTTAGAATTTTATGATTTAGTTACTGAAACCTCTTTGAAATAATTTATTGATTGTCATATGATAGTATTTTGGGTTGATTTTCAATATATTTAGTATAGAAGTAGAACTAAAGTAGGATCACTTTTGTTTGTATTTCTGTCTGTAAGATCTACCGAATCACATTCAGAATAATCTATTCTTACTAATATTATAAAGAGGAAAGATTTGTATGTTTGTAATCGATAAAATCAGAACTACTGAGCCGATTTTAATATTTCTTTCACCATTAGAATGCTACGTTATTCAGTTCAGTCAAATTATACGTTATGTACGAAGTCGTGGGCTAAAGCTAGTCAAATTCTGAACGTAATGATCTGAAAAATTATGTTAAGGGACGGAATTAAATCGTAAGTGCAAAGAAATTTTAAATGGCTTATTTCGTTCATCCACCCTAGAGTTTGTACCAACTGTGAGTATGCGTGTCTCTTCACCCCGGACGGGATAAATGAACTGAATTTGTATATTGTCGGTCACGCATTTCCGAGTTTACACCCTAGGGTGGGTGTTTTAGGGCGAATAAACGGAATAAACATTTTATATAATTATATTAGTCCATAACAGCTATTATTTTTTTTGACTAATCGAAGCATTTTAAGCGTTTATTTTTTAATATGATACTGCTTGGATATAATATCCAGTAAAAGCTTGATATGCATTACTTCAAAATTAATCACTTGTTCAATGTTTTGAGTTCTATATATTTACTTTTGTTTTAGTTTAATTCAATAAGGATAAATATTTAGATTTTAAAGTTAGATATTTTTAAGCTGCTCTTCATTTTAAGTTATATTCTTTTAAGAAATGACGTTTTTGTTTAGTAAAAATATTAATAAAGAAAATTGTATACTTAATATAAAAAGCGCACTTTAGTTTTCAGAGTTAAAAACAATATATTGTACTTTTGACATCCATATCTTTTATAATACAAACCATCCCTAAAAAACCGAGAAAATCAAACCTCAATCCATTTTCATATAGCTTATTAGGTTTTTTTACGTAGACATGTATCGAAATTTTTCTCTATACATAGTTGTTTGAAAATTTTCTTTATATTTATTTTATTCGATATAAAAATTCAGTCTATATAACATGTATGCGTAAGCATGGCATAATTTTAGGAATTTATTTCTATCACCGATCTTGAAAACGTGAGTCTAGGGCGCTTATGTTTTTCATAAAAACTCAGAGTAAGCGTAGCAATGCTCACTGCAATATGGTTTGAGCTTAAAAATTGTGTCATCAATGGTCATTGTACATACATATAACTTTTTCATAGTAAAAAACTTCGTTGCTGTTTACAGCCCTATAAAATTCCATCACAGTTCCCATACATTTTAATCCCTAAAGGGAAACAAGTTGTTTTGACTTTGATACAATACTTAACACCCCTGGATCATAATAAAGTACTATTCACGTCATCATAATGTTTATCATGAACGAGACAATTTATTCCGTTTACACACCCTAAATATTCAGTATAGGGTGAAAGAGGAAACATGTGTCCATCTATCCATTCTATTAACGGAATTTCGTATATTATTTTTTAGTCTGGTGTGGTTAGATAGATACACACTAGGGTGGCTGTTTTTGGGTGTATAAACGGAATAAACGATCGAACATATATTGTGATAGCATATATTACCTGCATGACAAAATTAAATTAATTACTTGCATTGCAATATTTCGCTTACGGTTAAGAAGTTTTAAATGACAATAATTGCTTAATTCACATTTCTATTAAAAATCACGTCCGATATAATATAAATAAATATAAATACTCATATTTAAATACAATCACAAATTATTCAGATTCGTCGTTTTCACATTCAATTAAAAATGGCAGTAAAATCTATTATATTACTATCGATAAGATTAATTTTAATGCTGCTTTAGACTTAGGGCGGTTCCACACTCATCCGATCCGAGTCTGTGGGAATAAGTTCCAAAGTACCTAGTTGTAGAACTATTTGTAGCTTACGCACTAGTAACGTACATCATCCGTGAAAATATCTCGGATGAGCCTCGGTTTCATCGGACATATGACGTAGATATATCAAAGATGTCCACTGAATAGCATGGATTTGGATCAGAGATCGGATTAGTGCGTAAACAATAACAGAGTTCGGTCCGAGTTTTTTATATCCGTATTTTCACGGACTCAGATCGGATGAATGCGTAACCGCTCTTAAGATTCCGATAACGACTAGGGTTATATAGAATACAAAACTGCCTCTATGTCTAGTGCATACATTAAGCTCCAAACTCCTAAACTCCAGTAAACACAAGTAAAAAGCGCCAAATACATACATATAAAAGTTATCAAAAAGTGATCATCAAATATATCATTTAGAGTGCAAAATCTACATTTTTGGTCATAAATAAACATAATATACAAATTTATCATTACAATATGATAAACTATACATATACTATAGAATGAATGCTTGGTGAACGTATTGCGCCGAACATTTAGCGCGAAAACATACTTACAACATACATAGCAATAAATGGGATTATAAGGCGCAAGGCACACCGGCAGAGCCGAAGTTCCGTTGTGAACAAGACTGCAACTGAGTCGAAATATCGGAATATAAAAAAATCATCAAATTAATCGTGGTATGTATCCGTTATTTATAATTATTTTTAAGGTTCCGTACAAGATGCTAAAGGGACCATATAACTAAGCCTCTGCTGTCCGTCCGTCCGTCTGTCTCATAAACCGTAATATAAAGTTGTATTAAGTATTTCTTGGTAAATAGTACGGAACCGTTTGTGTGCAAGTCTGACTCACAATAACTAAGGCAACCCTATATTAAGACAACATGCTTCGCGGATATCATGTTCGGTGCCCTGTTGTAAGTATATTTTCGCCATTACAAAGTTACAAAACTAGAGAATAGGCCGACGATAAAGTTCTAATAAAACAAAATAAAATACAAATCACATTTCTTGTCTTTTAAAATGTGCTTTCTTATTATGCAGATAAAACAAAATTACAACAGAACGCACGGAACCATCTACTATGATCTTTTTCACCCAAGTCCCTTTTGACACTGCATGGCTACAAAACACATGAATTAGCAATCCTCATTTCCAACAACGATTAGGTATATAAATGTTAGTTCTCAATATAATAATAGACTGAATATTGTGGAATCTACAACCTAACAAAAGTGACAGGTAACATATAACTGTATTGCTATCCTTTTCATTATGCTTCACGCGGAAAAGGATAGCTTTACATTTACGAATACTAGAAACGTAGCTATTTTGACTGATTTTTGCTATGCCAAAAGGAACTTACTATCTGAAAATACAGTGCTAAAAAAGATAAACTATGTATAGCCAGCAATTATCACAATCATTAAAAGTCCACTCTGGCATATGTCACTGCAGCATCAGAGATTCGAGATTGCGGTTGAGGATCGTGTCCTTAACGGAGTTGAATACGACCTCTATGTTATGCGTGTCTATGGCTGTGGTGAAATGGTGGTAAAGTGTTGTCTTTGGTTCCCTCCGGACGTTGGCGAACATGTTGAGCAAGAACATTTGCACATCCCTCAGGTTGTGGGGGTCCCCTGTGAACTGGGGGTAGTACCAGCGTATGTCAGTCTCACTGCTCGCGACTTTTTTCGCTAATAAGTCGGATTTGTTCAGAAAAAGTATAATGGAGATACCCTTGAAGTTCACGTTGTTCACGATCGTGTCGAATATATTCAGCGCCTCCTCGAGACGATTCGTTTTCCTGGAACAGAGAAAGCAAAAGTTTAGTTTGAGGGGACTCAAAACCTCAACTCTCAACCTAAAACAGAGCCAGGCATATGCTTCATCATTATCAAAATATAGGCACTAGGAATTTTAGCCTATTCTTGATTGGCTTGAAAACTCGTGGTCGTAGTTTTGGTTTCGGGCTAAGTGCTCTAGGCATATCTGAGAATTGCCTAAGGCTATCGCCAATCGCGGTGTGCTGCTTTGGACTCATGAATAACATACCAAGAAGTTTTCAAACCTTCTTTTCTTTCAGAATTAAAGCTAGGTATTCATAAATCACACAGTACCCTTTTGAGTTTAAGATTATTATTATATCGAAAAGGCAATTTTGTTTTAAATTCACTAACAAGACAGACCTAGCGTTTTTTAACGACTGATAATTTTGCATTTTTTTTTTAATAAGAAACCGGTTAGTTACAAGGTTATGCATGTAAGGTACCGAATAAATTCTTAAAAACTGTCTAAAGTGGCCTAATTTAAAGATTGTACAATAGTTACAATTTTAAAGTGTTGCATATGAAGTGTTATAATATATTGACCATTTATTTCAGTACTTTCAAACAAGTGATCCATAAGTTTACAAACGCATATATTAGTCTACCTGACCTGTGAATAGAAGATGGATTACTTTAACATAAATAAGTCAACGCGATTCGGATGCAGTTGCCGATAAATTAGTGTAAATGGGCTCTTAAGTCAACTTTTTTCCTCATAAAAAATGGGAAAGATTAATCTATTTTAGACTGTATCTAGTGAATCAGATCTGTTCGAAAACGTAGATCAGGCCTAAGTTGTAGACCTCGAGCGAAAAACCCCAAAAAAATCAAAAAACATTTTGGAAATAAAAAAATTGACATGTTACACACGAGTCAATGCGTGACTACTATCTACAATTTGCATTTTTAGCCGAAATAATGTTTGCGAGCGAGATGTATTGACCTTGGTGCTAAATGCCCGGATGTTGATTTTTATGTAAACTTCTGCTTGTAATTTGGTATTAGTAATACACTGCACAAAACTAGTGAAACTGAAAGATAACCGAGTTCGTCTATCTCGATTCTCGACATCGTTGAGAGATCTCAAGTATCTAAACTCTACAACGTCAGATTACAAGTGTAAATTAAAAATTTATAACACCCCCGACGATCCAAAGTATTTGAGTTTTCCAAAACATCATTTTCAAATAAATACATAATTATGTATTTAGGCAACGTCCATTTTGACAGCTTGACATTTGTCTATTGACATAATATTATGAACCTAACGGTTATCTAACCTTCTTTTCTACAAGAAAACTAGAAAAGAGCTGATAACTCTTAAACGGCTGAACCAATTTTTTTAGATTATAGTTAAGAACACTCTCGATCAAGCCACCTTTCAAACAAAAAACTAAATTAAAATCGGTTCATTCGTTTAGGCGCTACGATGCCACAGACAGATACACAGATACACAGATACACAGATACACAGACACACAGATACACACGTCAAACTTATAACACCCCTCTTTTTGGGTCGGGGGTTAAAAAAGGACCTAAACTCATTTGCTCAGTCAATCTCACAATAAATCAAAAGCTTTTAAATAAAACTAGGGGATGCCCGCGGCTTCGCCCGCGTGGATTTCGGTTTTTTTTAATCCCATAGGAACTCTTTGATTTTCCGGAATAAAAAGTAGCCTATGTTCTTCCCGGGATGTGGCCCAAGTCTGTCCCAAATTTCATTAAAATCGGTTCAGCGGTTGGCCCGTGAAAATGTAGCAGACAGACAGACAGACACACTTTCGCATTTATAATATTAGTATGGATTAGTAGTATACAGAATAGACGACTTTAAAAAAAGCTCTTTAGGTCCATTTTATCTGTCTACCTAGTTTATCGACCGAAATCTGTCTACCTAGTTTATCGATACTCGATATTTGTCTACTACACTCGTAAAAGGGTACTAGGTAGTGACGTGTCATGAGATTGATAAAAGCTGGGAAAGCCGCTTCGGTTGAGTAAAATGAATTTTAGGTATATGAACCGTTCAGGTATTGAATGAAGTTAATCATATGGGCCTACAACCAACGATTTAAGCATTTTTTTAAATATAAAATAGCGAGCACCTGATGCTAAGTGATAACGGCTGCCCATGAACATTTGTAGCACCAGAGAGGTACCGCCGATGCGTTGTCGGAATTTCCTTTTAGGAATTTCACCCCATGAATAACCCCATGTTTGACATGCATTTGCCAAAGTGCGGAGCAAACCTTGTCCAAAAAAAAGATCGGATATTATGCGCGTGCAAAACGCTAGTTAAGAATCAAAGCACCGACCTTTGAGGAAATAATTATGACATCAAGCGTCATTAAGGCCAGTTTCTCTTATTACTCGATTAGTAACGGGTAAGCCATGACTGACACAACTTTGCTTTCGTAATACACGCCACATTTACGCATAGCCCGCATACCTGACTATATTTAAAATGTATCGTAACTTAACGGTGCGGTTTCAAGCCCTGGTCACACAGAACGCGCCACAGCAGCTGCGCTGCTCAAAAGCATCGAAAGGACTCATCTATCATCACGATATCTGCCCCAGCGACCATTAATTTTGCTAGACAATATGACCTGCCACTGACACTTTAGCTTATTAATCCGTGCCCCAGAGTAGTAACTGCATTCCAGCAAATGCAGTATGTAAAGACACTGAAAGAGCTTAAGAAGTTGGCTAGAAAGTGGTGGATGCGAAAGGTGATGGTGCGCTCTCGAAGGCTATGTCCAACACTGGACGCAAACAGGCTGATTGATTAACATCAATATCTAAAACTGTAACCTTGCTCCCGTGCAGTCCGCATTCAGCGTCTCGCGTTCTATTTGACCAGAGCTCAAGAACGGGTCTATGAAAAATCTTTGATGGATCACTTTTATCCTCTGCCGGATTTAACGACGTCACTACTAAATGCGATCGCAATAAAAATATTAATGACACAGTTATAAAAACAACCGACTAAATTAATAAGGTATTTAATGTTTACTTTGATATCTATTTACGTTCACGTGCGCGTTATACATCAGAGTACTCAGTACCATATTTCCCAGTTTTCTTAGTTCCAGTTCTCATTTTCCAGTTTCTCTGGAATCAGGCTTAGTTCTTGAATGATAAGCAGTAGCTCCATTCCGTATAACCAGCATCAATCATTATTACAATTGCGATTGTTTTATTGGCTGAAATGCTATTCTTGTTGCTGCGTTTTCCGGTGCAATGTCACCACTCCCGCACTTCAATACCCCAACGTTTATCAATCAATCAATCAATCAGCCTGTTTGCATCCACTGCTGGACATAGACCTTCCCAAGAGCACGCCACCACACACGATCCTCCCGCCTTCCTCATCCACCCACGTCCCGCTAATTTCTTAATGTCGTCAGTCGAGCGGGTTGGAAGTCGTCCCACACTGCGTTTGCTGATACGCGGTCTCCACTCCAGAACACGTCTGTCCCAGCGGCCATCAGTTCTGCGGCAGACACTGCCACCTCAGCTGACTAATTCCTTAAGCTATGTCGATCACAAAATGTTTCATGTCTGTGCGACGTAACAAAATAGAACAAAGTGGCTAAGGAGATAAACAGAGGAGTTTAAAGACAGATGTGTGGGTAATTAGTATGACCGACACCCGGTCTAAATGATTATAGTATTCGCACGACTAGCCTATGCCCGGCGCGGATGTGAATTAGCAATTCATAATCGCTTTGATTGTGCATACAAATATGATTCATTATGTTGTTATTAACATAGGGCGAAAATATACACAAAGAAACTGCTTTTATAACCTGTTGAGTTGTTTTGTGCCCATGATCCTATAAATCTCTACTCGTAATGTGCACTTTATACACTCAGTTCTGTTCTGGTCTGGTCTGGTCTGGTCTGGTGGTAGTCTCCTGCCACAGTATAAAGAGAGACACAGTAGTCCGACGCTTTTGATCTCGTGGTAAATGATAACGACGTAAAAAAAATGCTTTTTTTTAATAACTTTATCAACCTATTCGTGTTTTGTGCCAATTAGTGTTGTATTCATAAAATATTAACGATGCTTTTAGGTGACTAATATTCCCTGGTTAATATATGAATAATAAATTAATACCAAAGGTGGGTAAACTTCGTCACTTTCCAAGAAGTTCCCTTGTGGTCAAGTAATCTTTTATATGTACCTAATTATTATTTGTGCTTTCAAGGATCTATAAATAATTATAGCAAACTAGCAAAAATCATGACGATTCCATGGTCATTTGCGTCATATCACATTATGACGTCACTAAGGTGTCACAGTTCGCTTCTTTAATGACTGTTGTTAGTGGCTGTATCTTTTCGTGTACTTTTATGTGGCAGAATATCATCATCATCATCATCGTCGTCGTCAACCTTTATCTGGACATAGGTCTCTTATAGAGACATCCACGCGCCACGAATTCGCGCCGCCTGAATCCAGCGGCTCCCTGCGACTCGTTTGATGTCGTCTGTCCACCTAGTGGGGGTCTCCCAACGCTGCGCTTTCCGCTTCGAGGTCGCTATTCAAGCACCCCACCGTCTAAATAACTAAATGGGCTTTCACTTGACTGCAAACACACCAAGCAAGAGATGATGCAGTCTAAGGTGGAGCGCGCCTGTCCAGAAGGTGCCTATTCACTCTTCCTTTGAAGGCACCAATATTATAGTTAGCGGGAACAAGTGTAAATTAAAAATTTATAACACCCCCGACAAGTGAAGGTTACAGTAACTAGAAAAGAGCTGATAACTTTCAAACGGCTGAACCGATTTTCTTGGATTATAGCTAAGAACACTCTCGATCAAACCACCTTTCAAACAAAAAAAAGTAAATTAAAATCAGTTCATTCGTTTAGGCGCTACGATACCACAGACAGATACACAGATACACAGACACACAGATACACACTTCAAACTTATAACACTCCTCTTTTTGGGTCGGGGGTTAAAAACTAAAGCCGGAAGGGCATTCCATATTCTAGCAGTGCGTATTAGAAACGAGGAAGCAAATCGCTTCGTACGGGTCCGTGGGATTTCAACTATGTAGGGATGCAGACCTTGGCGACGCCTAGTGGTTATTCGAACTATGTGTCCTGCCCAATCGCCGTTGGATATGTCGGACTACGGAGCTCATTTCTGGCTTGATCGTTATAATTTAGGATAAAGAATAAAAGTATTCACCTGTCTTCCGATAACACCTGGTCGAACTCCGAAGACGAGACTAGGAACAATATCGACGTGACGGAATCGAAGCACTGTGTCCATTTCTGCCTCTGCGTCCGTTGTCCGCCGACATCGACGAAGACGAATGGCACATTGTTGATGTTGATCGTACACTCCGTGATGCCTTTCGTGGCTTTCCGGCAATGGAGGATGTCTTGGTGTGAAGGCACGTAGTCCGGCCGCGCTATGCGCTCCAGCTCGCCGAAGAAGTAACTTACTGAGTCGCTCTGGAAAACGGAAACGAAAAGGTTAAAGACAACCACCAAGTATTTACAGGTGACCAAACGCACATATCACTTTTCGGAGTTGTGCCCATTTGAAGCAATTAAATATCACTCGATTTAACGGTGGATTTTACTTTACGGACGGATTTTATTTTACGTAATGTTCTCAAAAGTGTGTGAAGCCTGCCAATCTGCACTCGGCCAGCGTGGTGGACTAACCCTTTCCACTCTGAGAGGAGTCATAATTCACTAAGCAACAAATCATTCCCAATAATATTTAGCTTGCCTGTAAAATCAAAGCCAGTCATCATTGGAATTTACGAAAATCAATAACTATAGACTTCCGGATGCAGATTCCTTTGTCGCAACGCATGGCATGGCACAAATAAATCGTTCGTTATAAGATTGTACATTAACATATTATATTGTACGAGTAGGATGCAGGTAAACGAGATTCAAGGGTCATTACGTGTGACATTTAATAAATTACAAAATTCCATCAGCCTTAAACTTAAGAAAAGTACTAGTGTTACTTTTCTTAAGTTACATGCTTTGACTGTATCCAATTCTTGGTTGCTCAAAATTTTAGCATCGAATTTTCTCTTCAATATTATTGGATACCTACTTGACTTACCTAAATAATATTATTATGCACATCACTGTAAATAGCTTACGGTTAACATTCCAGTGCAAGACTATTAGCCTAAATGAGCAAAAATAAATTGGATGAACTCAAAACCATTGAACCTAACAAGGCATTTCATTCAATTCCATCTTATTCAGCCTTCAATTCATTCATCTGATCTCCGTATTGACGCCATACCTATTTATCTAATGCTTCTTTGTTAACTCGACTGACCATACTGAGACCTTATTCGCTAACCACGCATGGTACACTCTCGGTACGGTATTTATTTAAATTCAAGAGCTACTAATAAAGGACGTTTTATGCGTGGTTCCTTTTGTTTGCTATTTTTTGCATATTAATATATAAGATAATTAACATAATGAACTATTTATCGTTTATGAACGGAATTCCGCACCAGAAGCAGAGTGAACCAGAGTGAGGCAACTCTCGGTGTGATCGTGAATCGACGATATGTCAAATATTAGGCTATGACGTGAAAATAGGCGATTCATAGGCTTCCCAGCATGCAATCTTTGCATGCATTTGCATTTGACGTCTGCCAGTGACGTCGAAGCCTCGACGTCTCGTTAAAAGTACCCTAACTGTCGTGAACTGTGTTAGAGGGTTAAACAGAGTTATTCATAGTAATTTTATAGTTCATACGAAAACGCTTCAAAGGGTTAGCAAATCAAAGCTCAATTTGGTCTTCCAAAATCCATAACACCCTAAAACAAAAAGAAATATGAAATCGGTAGTCATATTATACTCTTGTCATTGTATAAATTTATCACAATCAGTAGGCTACAAAAATTTAAATCGCTACAAGACTTAAATGCAATAAGTATGCACATTGGAGGCAATAAAGGATGTCAAATTGATGAGGTCACACCTACAATCCGTGTTAAAATTGAGCGTCCACAATGAAAAGTGACGCGCCAAGTCACTGCTCCGATGCGTCTTTTAGGGCTGTCAAAAACTCCTGAGGGCCTAGCGCCATAGCCGTACTTTGGAGGTCACACCAACATATCCGTGTTAAAATTGTTCGTACACAATAAAAAGTGACGCGCCAAGTCACTGCTCCGATGCGTCTTTTAGGGCTGTCAAAAACTCCTGAGGGCCTAGCGCCATAACCGTAGTTTGGAGGTCACACCAACATAATATCCGTGTTAAAATTTAGCATACACAATGAAAAGTGACGCGCTAAGTCACTGCTCTGGTGCGTCGTTTAGGGTTGCCAAAAACTCCTGAAGCCCAAGCGCTCTAGCGTAGTTTGACAGCTACAATGTGACAATGACAATCACCTTTAATTGGCTGATACTCGCTCACTATTGACTGAAACGTATTGTTGCAGAAAGAATATCATAAATTCACAAAAATAGAGATTGTAACAATGATTGATGATGATGCAGTGCAGCTTTTTGTCAATCGAAAAACTGCGTCTCTAGCAAAAAACTTTAACAAAGCCTACGATGTAATAATCGCTATTGCTACTCACAGTGTAATATGTGTATAATATGTACATGAGCAGTCGAATTTTTGCCTATGAGCCCAAGATCAAAATCTTGTTTTAAGTTACGGATGTCAAAGTATCTCTTACTAAGGTACTTGATATATTTCCTGTGATCTTCTCATCTACGCCTGATAAATGATGTGAAACTGTAATGAAATATTCACTTTAAAATCCTGACTGGCAACCCTCAGGAGTAACGCTCATGCTCCGTATCAAACGTTACGAATTTTCACACGACAATGCAAACGAATAGTACGCAAACATAATGGCACCGTTAGGTATACAAATTACAAACACTAAATTAAATTTACTTTCGCAAACGAAGAGTTCTTAGTTGATGCATTGTCTCTGAAGTCTGAACACAATTTTAAAGAAAAGAAAAAGAAAATTTTTATTACAGACACAAGAAAAAATTGATGAAAAATTGCAGACAAAATTCACAACTAAACTCTTGGAAATAGATAGTCGCCGGTTTTTTAAAATCGGAAAATAGGTCATTCCGGTTACGACGTACTGTGGATTGGATTCCTATTATTCTTAAGTTGGGTAAAATCTTAAGATACTTGACCTCTTGACGGAGGGCGGTATGTGTGTGGGAAATACAATATATAAAATTACAGTATCTTTAGTACCTGTCTAAGAAGAAGCCTCTAAATATGTATTGAGAATGGCAACAATGTAGCATTTGATGAGGTTTTATTGATAATAATTGATGGATATCTAACCTACAGGGTTCGAAGAGTTCTAATAAGAAATAGGGATGGTGGTCGTAACCCTGATCTGTAATACCATTCGCACGACTTTTCTTAGAAAGAACATCGTGAACGAGGGAACCACTATCCTAAAAACTGAGGAAGAAATATATGTTTAAAACAATAACTACAATCGCTATAAAAACTCAATGGCAATAGAATAGGTAAACATAGCAGCGAATTGCGTTGGTGTGTTAATTAAGGAAGGATACGGTGAACGATTAGGTACAGACAAAGCCTTTATTGGCAAGGCGAGCAACTGATAAAAACCAGTCGGTTAAAACAGGTCCCTTATCAGAAACTGAGACGCTTTCTTGTTCAGCAAACAATCGAGCTAATACAATATGTGCTAACAGGTGTATTGTGGTTTATTGATAAGATATTTACTTGTAAGACGACTTAAGATCCCCTGTGAATCATACACCAATATGGAATGATAATATGCCTTCCACGCGAGTCTACTTAATTAATTCAGCCCAAAGGACTTATTGATGACTTGGTTAATAAGTAAAAAATAATATTTTGTCAAACAGGTTTGATGTTGTGAGTTCAAATTCAAATAGGTACACTATTTGAATTTGATAATAATAAAATATCAGTCAGCAACGCTGTTTTTTGCTGGCATCCTTCATATACGGGGGAGCCTAAAAATACTAGGGGAACTACAAAATATCCGGCAAAACGAACCCGATGTAGTAAACTTATAGTAACATAGCAATAATGAGTTTTACAAAGTAAAATCATCTTCAACGCGTTCCACAAATTAACATCAGTTATCACAAGTTCATTGCATATCACTCTGCTAATTGATCATTAATGCGTACAGGTTGCGAAATCAAAGGGTTAATAGCAAACCAATGTCATAATAGTTACTATGAAATAGGAACAATGTTGCAAAATACAGAATCTGTTGTTAGTGAGTCGATAATTGAGCCCTAATAATGGTTTCTTGAACTTCTAATTGGAGCTTTTCTGAAAAACATCCCAATCCACAACCAAGCAAAACTTGAGAAAACATTATGAACTAGTGTAAATTAAAAATTTATAACACCCCCGACAAGTGAAGGTTATATTAACTAGAAAAGAGCTGATAATTTTCAAACGGCTGAACCGATTTTCTTGGATGATAGCTAAGAACACTTTCGATCAAGCCACCTTTCAAACAAAAAAACTAAATTAAAATCGGTTCATTAGTTTAGGAGCTACGATGCCACAGACAGATACACAGATACACACGTCCAACTTATAAAACCCCTCTTTTTGGGTCGGGGGTTAAAAAACTGATTACAGCTTACGGTAAAATGACATATCGCATCGACATTCATCTGCCATCAGTTTATTATACTTATCTCAATTTTGATTTGATAGTGGATAGGACCGTTTAAGAATAAGAAGGGTTTTTCAGGAAATATACGCACAAAATTGTAGAATGATTAAGAGTTAGTCGGACTTCGCAAACTAAGTAGGTTTTCCCGCAACTTCGTCAGCTACAGGTCAGGGTAGTTTTAGATTTTCAAAAATTCCGTGGGAACGTCTTGATTTTCCGGGATAAAAAGTGGCATAAATCTTACTGTCCAAGTCTTTGACTGTACCCATGCAAAAAATCCCATCGATCCGTTGATCCGTTGCGACGTAATAGAAGGACAAACCAACAAACCAGCACACTTTCGCATTTTATAATAAATGGGTAGTGATAGATCATTTAAAAACACATTTAATTTTCATAATTTATCCAAGAGATAACGATCTTATCTAACGTTAGAAATCATTTTATAGGTATTGTCGCATTAGCAAATACTATTACGTGATGCTGATGATTCATGGATCTGTTTCGAAACAAAGGAAATAAACTAAGTGGCAACGACACTTCAGTTTAAGGTGTAGGGAACGCCGTCTACGGATGCACTGTCAACTCCAACTAGGATTATGTTGACCTCATTTTGACAACCTTCTTGTCACTGTAGCAGAGTGAGGGGATAGCACGGTTTGATCCAGCCCGGCTAGCATGGGCAGTAGATAAAAATTATATCTCCGATTATATCCACTGATTTCTATGACAACAGTGGATATAATAAGGGGCAATCATTGATCAGGGGATATAATTTTTATCTACTGCCCATGCTAGCCGGACTGAATCGATGATATGTCAAATATTAGGCTATGGTGACGCAAAATTAAAGAAAAATACGGCTACTTTAAGGTTATCTGGCTGCCTGCGTCAAATCTGCCAGTGACGTCGATGCCTCAACGTTTTGTTGGTAGTTCCCTAACTATCATAAACTGTGGCTGTAGTGAGCTCTATGGTCTTATAAAAGGTCCCAGATTGAGTCACTACAAGGGCAAGGACTCTTTTTTACCCGACTGCGGTAAAGCCAAAAGAAAGTGTTATGATATCTCATACATTTTCTTTAAACGACATCGTATTTAGTAAATAACTATTAAATAAGTAAGTACTTAAAATTTAAATTAATTCATGAATTAAATAATAAATTAGTCAAAATTTTAATGACTACATAGTCGTATCTTTTTATGTATTTGGATCAACAGGCAAATTAGTCAAACCGGTCTCGATTTGATATTTTACCGTCGACATTTCATAAAATGTGATACTATAATGTTACGCTGCGTTACGTTTACGAGAAAAATGCGACTGTTTTGAAAGAATAAAGATTGCGTTCGTGAATGCAGAATTCGACAGTAGAACCTAGGTAGGTATATTATCAGTTTTTTATGGAGTCCTCAATCTTCCTCCACCAATTGTGACTTCGGTACGAAAAGTTCTACCTAAAGAATCCCCTCACCGGCGCACCCCGGCCTCTTAACTCGATTGCCATGTCGACCTGTCGCTTACTATACCTATAACATAATAGAATAGAATAGAATAGAATTAAATTTATTCATTGGATCAACATACAGGTAATACAAAATACGCTTAAAATATAAAACTAAAAAATAAATAAAACTTTAATAGAAAATTAAACTAGAAAATAATATTGACTATAATAGTAATTGTAGTATGTATTTAACCATTTTAAGTTAGAGCACATACCATTACTGCAAAATGATGCAAACGATTATGTATAATGCCATAAAGACAGGTAGGTAAATATGAAATCATTGACGGAGATGGAATCCAAAGCCTTGAATTATACCGCACTTAATGACAGCGTGTGTATAATACACCTCTAATTCTAGGAAATACTCTCGCTAAGTATAAATTAAATAATATTATGCACGTAGTCGCAGATACTAAGGACTAAGGAGCCGTTGGTTTCAGGCGACCGTGGCGTATGGAAATCCCTACAATGGACCTATGTCCTGCAATGAACGTCTATAAACAAAAATTAGAGTAAATGATTGATTGATTGATAGATTGATTGACGATAATGATCATTATATGTAAGTAGACTATGGGCAGATCAGAAGTCACAGGGACTCGTTGGATACAAGTGGCGCAAGACAAAGATATCTGGATTCTGGATATCTGTACAGCTATACCCAGCTGTGGAAAATTTCTGAAGCCCAGTTTTGAAAATTCTTTCACAGATAGTTAGCTGCATTACCCCCGAGGCTATGAATTACGACTTAAGAATATGCATATGCATCAGAAACAAAGTCGCGGGTAAAAGTTAGTTGGAAATGTATCAAGCACGTTGCACTGTCCACTGCAGTGCTCTGCAGTTGTTAAAAAATAGTTACCTTATTCTCTTTGCAAGACGTCGCAGGTCGATTCCGAAAAACCTGCATCAATCATTATTACAATCGCAATTATTGTGATTGGCTGAATTTATGCTCTTCTTGTTGCAACAATGCATTGTAGCCAATAATGAGCGAGCGTCAACCAATCAGAGGTGATTGCGATCGTGACATTGTATCTGTCATTCTAATGCAAACGAGCCGCGGAGTTTCCACTGGCATGCGTTAAGATGTTAAAAATTATCGTTTTCATAGACTGGAAATAGGTCCGGAATGTTTTCGCCGATGACAGATATTGCTTGTTGTAAAATTCTATTCCATGAAGAATGGGGCGTAATATACCCTACTTGATATTGAGGCGTGGAGTAATCCATTTCTTACCTGTCGTAATTTTTTTGTAAACATTTCATTTTATAAAACCAGCGGAAATCTGATTTGTAGGATCGTTACAGGGTGTGTAAGAATACCTACAGCGCATCGAGTGAAAACTTTTCTTTATAGGTGTTTTTACGGCTCCGTACGCAACGTCATCTTATTATAAAGGCTCCGCTGTCCGTCCATCTGTCTGCCTGTCGGACTGTCTGTCCGACAGACGGACAAATTCTATTGCCACTATAACAAAAAAAATAAAAACAAGAGATTTATCTTGTACGATGGTACGGAACCCTTCATGTACGAGCCCGACTCGCAATTAACGAAATCTTATGAAAAGAGTTATAACTTATAGCTATTTTTGAATGAGTATATCTTTAATCGTTTTCAAGCAAAGGTGACTCTTGACCAAATCACTTACTTTTGGTTAATAGAGCCTCCTACCGAAAAATTGGTAACTAAACTACATTTCTCTAGTAGGTAAGTCAGTTCTCTAATCTCTAGTAAGGGCGGTACCAGACTATCGGCCAGCAGGTAGAAGTGGCGAAAGCTCGTAAGGCGTACAACATCTGCCCTCAAAAACGTCACTTCATGATGACCACGACCGCTCTACCAAAGTGTTACAACGAAGAAGAAGAAGTAAGTGGTCAGTTATGAAACACCCCTAGTCCTCTCGCTGGGTACAATTTTGAAGCTATTTTCTGTTTGCGTGCCGAACAGAACATCTGCATTGCGCTGTCGGCGTTTCCGACTCGGATTTGCATTTATAACTAACGAACTTTTTACTCAGATCGATCCTGTTGACTGCTATGACCTTGTATTTGATATTCCACAGGCTTTATACCTATCGAGTTATTTACATATTATTATCAGAGTGAATAGAGTGAGGAAACTCTCGGTTTGATCCTGAATCGACGATATTCACGCTTCTTATTTAAAGGCAGCTTAGAAGTTATTAGATCTATCTATTTTCTTACTTGATTTAAGGAAAAAGATTTTTTTTTTAATTTTAACCCTCCGTTTTTTGAAGTCACTAGGTAAAAATAAAGGATGGGTAAGTATCTCAAGTATTTACCTAAACCATTAAGTAAATTTTACTTAAAATATCTATATTTACCTGATATTAAACTAGACCGTTTGATTCTTTTCCTCTTAATTTAGAGGCGTGTTCTTAGAAAACTCTGGTTTGTATTAGGCACGTAGTGGTGTGAGCGCTAAGACGAAAACATTAGGCTCCTAATAATAATTGATTGTGGTGTTTCCAAGAATCATGGAGATGATCGCAATATTTGCACGAAATCTTGGACCAAGCTCCCTTTATTTGTTTTGTTAACTAGTTGTGTATTATCTAGGTACCAATGTACAAATATTCCATCACTTTCTCATTTTAAGTAACTTTCTATACTTATTTAGGCCTGAGCCGCCCGTTACGAACGCAATGCATTTGATTACTGAAAATATGATTTTTTTATAATTTTACAGTGGAAATCGAAAGAGTTGGATGTAAAAAAAAATCAAAAGAAAAATAAAACCGACTTCAAAAACCACAAACACTAAAAACTACAAAATAATTTTTGTTTAGCTACACGTGTAATGTACCTAGGTTACGACGAATTGAGAACCTCCTCCTTTTTTGGAAGTCGGTTAAAAACAAAATTTGTGATACAATAATGTGAAGAATAGAATAGAATAGATTTTTATTCAAATAAACTTTTACAAGTGCTTTTGAAGTATCAAATAATTTACCACTGGTTCGGAATGCCGTTCCTACCGAGAAGAACCAGCAAGAAACTCGGCGGTTGCTCTTTTTCATCGGCGTTCTTTTCGGCGGAAGCTCATTGAAATCTGTCAAAGCACCGTCTGCTTTAGGGCGCCTTCTCTGCAGCAGGGATGCAGCGCGGACGTAGCGCTGCAGTCGCGCGTTTTTATTTAAATATGGATTTACAACACCATTTACGATGCATGGCACTTTGCGGCAGATTTGAAGGCGCCCTTATAGCTTATAGTGTCCAATCGTAAGACTTTAAATCTAGAAGGAAAATCAATTCAATTTTCTTTTTGTCTACCTTGGTTTTTAACTGATAGTTGAATAGCACACTGATACTACTAAACTACTGAAGTTCCTCACTCCTGAGGCCTATTTCATTACTAGAATCATGTTGACTCAAGTAAAACCTAGTAAAAAAAACTAAAGTAAAGAAAGAGGCTAGCTAGCCGATAGATTTTGTAGAGAATTACATAATATTTAAGTAACACTTAGTCACACTTTTCAATCCAATGCAAATAACATAAAGGAGGAAAAACACTCAGCCAGCACTCTTTTATTTGTCTGCCAAACTTGATACTTTTTTGGTGCGAAATCTAATTCATTCGTCACTTGAATACAACACACTTCTGTCCATTGTGTACAGAATGATTTGTTTACTTTAATTGTTTTCCATTTAGTGTCTACAAAAAAAAACTCAACTAGATGACGCCCGCGACTTTTCCGCATGGATTTAGGTTTTTTTTAAAACTCTGAGGGAACTCTTTGACTTTCCAAGATAAAAAGTAACCTAAGTACCTACCTATGTTCCTGCGTAATGTTAGAAACCAGCATGTTGTAAGCTTTCTTTGTACCAAATCAAAATCGTACTAACGGACGCACCGTGACATAAATCGGTTAAAAATACATTCTTTCTGACTGACTGGTCTATCAACGCACAGGCTCAAACTACTTTACTAGCTAGACAGATCGGGCTATCCGCTAGAACAGGATTTTTGAAAATTCAACCCCTAAGGTGGTAAAGTAGGTTTTTCAAAGTATCGTCCACGCGAAGGAAGTCGTGGGCACGAGCTAGTGTGGTATAAACTTGAACCGAATTCAACGCGGGTGATGCCTCAGGCAAATGATAGTTAGTGGGTATTATAAAAGGTTATAAAACAGGTGGCCTGTCGGTAACAGGTATAGGCAGGCAGGTTAGATACCAGGAAAATGTAAAAAAAGGCTGACGCGGCTAGGAGTTGTTTTTCCTTTTTTAAAGTCGTAACAAAGTCGACGCATTTTTGCATCGGCTCATTATATTTTATTATTGTTTTGAACTGTTATTTCTGCTTTTCTATGAAGGCTGCACAATCATTTTAGGACTTCAAACGAAACGTGCGATCATCGAGATTGTTAAATAATTGGCTGAGTAATTTTATAAAAACAGGGAGATACTCCTACTCTTGCTAAAACTGTAAACTCAGTAAATTGTGTAGGAGTGATAGTTCCAAGTTTTTCTAGATAAGTGTCATCCCCAAGTTTTGCGGGAAATTAGAGATAACACCGAATCGAAAGACCCTGAGCGAAGTTCGGTCATGCCCAGGAACTTATAAAAAAAATATATTAAAAATCTGCGTTTATGCATCTGCAAAAAATTTGGAGCGGCTCAGCTCACTCGCTCACTGTACCTACTGACTATAGGAATGCTCACGTTACGTTCAAATAATACAGACCAATCGCCACCATGGACTCCTAATAGAACGCGATTACGCGTCATTCGCAAGCTCTTGCGAATTTTGTTTAGGAACCAAGATCTGCTAACTGATGTCGAAAAATGGCATTGAAGTTAGGTGTATTGTAGAGTACGCGACCATCGCCTAACAGCTTTCAATAAAGACATAATAAGACATATTCAGCTACATGAAAGAAATCAGCTTTGCATTCAGCTGCTCTCAAGATCCTACTTAGTAATGACTATAAGAACCTGCACACACAACGGAATATTGTCCGAGGAGGACAAAAGTTGATCCCCTTTGGGCCTGCACAGGCAACGGGCTAATTTCCATGGGGGAGGAAAATTTATCACCTAGATACCGCACAGGACTGATTAATAGTATGGCGAAAAATCGTAGTAAAAGACGACGACTTTTGTCCTTCGTGTACAGTAAATAGTCCCTCGTCCGTGCAGATTTTTATAGTTATAGTATAGTTATAGTATTAATTATAGTATTAATGGGTAGGTATCTTGTGGGCAAATGCAAAACCGCTTGCTTATAATATTATGTAACTTTCAGAAATCCAGGTATTGTCCAAACGCTGTAATTATTTATTACGGGTATAAATAATGGGTATGTGCCGCAGAACCTTGCTAACGTAACGCATGACGCAACTCTGTGTGACTAATCAAATGAGATAAAAGCTATTACAATTATTTCATTTACTATACTAGACAATGACGTCACAATATATCTGGTCAGGGATTTGGCAATATAACTATCGCATCAGTGTTACACATCATTGAGATAAATACTGGTAGAGATTGTTAATATTTATTAACCTAAGGATGCGTTTCCACGGTAGCAGAGCTGAGAGGAGACGTGTTTAATAACCCAATCAGATTATTGTTAGATGACCTAGTAATTTTATCAAGTCATTTCTCAGTAATTTTTATTTTAAATTCTCAGTAATAATTGATCAAAAACATGTCTCCTCTCCGCATCAGTGAAACTTGTGTGCATGTTTCTAGCATAGTACATTCAAAATACAGCAGCCATCTGTTATATTTTGATAGTAGCAAGCAAGACAAACAAATCACAAAAAAAAATAAAGAAGCCTTGCTATTTTCAAAGCATGTCAGGCATTAGTCACCTAGCTATTAAGTAATAAAAGCATCCAAAAGGATTAAAAAATTGTAACCTCAAAAAGGAAATAACTTAGGTGCATACAGTAAAAAACAGCAGGAGCATGTTCCAGCCCCGTGTAAACAAACTGGTCAATGAAGTGGAGGAAGATAAGTTTTGACCATTTAGTACAAAACTCCTTAAGTATAAGGAAAACCCAATTCAATGAAACAGTGTCCAAATCTGTTGCATAGATTTCACAGCAAATGGGAAATTCCATCAATGGATAATGTTAGATTAAGACCTTTAAATTTAGTTCAGTTTAATAGTTATATACAACATATTTCACCATATTATTATTACTTAATTAATTGATATAGTCACAGAAGTGGAACAAGTGGTCATGTTATGGGAAAAAGGAACGATAGCACAGTTTTAGGATACATAGATGTGAGACAGTGGCACACAAATTGTAATACAAAAAAGGGAGGGAGATCAGTGTGTATAGATAGAGAGGCCACATTGCTGAGTTTTCAAGCCCTTTGTCGCACAGAAATGTTTATGATACCGGGAAGGTGGGAGGGGCTTCGGCCAGAAATGGAATGGCTTAGTGTTTTTTCACTAGGCTTATAATAATAACATTCATAGTTAAGTATAACAGTTACTAAAACACATTATATGACATAGTAAATATTGACACTATACACAATGAAGAGCTAATTAAGACTGGACAACTAATCCATACTAATATTGTTTAAAAAAAAAAAGTAGTCTAATGGACAGCCAAATTTAACTGCAGATTAGAAATCCAGAATTGAATAAATGCTGCAATACTAAATATAAGTTTTGGTTTATGTTCTTGGTCTAGTGTTTTGTATGATGCGCTAATAACACACAAATAACCTGACCAACTAAATTACAATTTTATAATGATGACTGCTGAGAAACAAGAGATGCAAGTGTTATGTACATAAATAACTATTATTGACTAATAAAACTTGTATGAGATATGATGCAATTTAAAAAAAATGTAAGTATTTTTATTTTGTACAATGAATGTGTATGTTCCTTCTATAACACTAATGACACACCACTCATAAAACATAAAAGAACAAAGTAAACAAACACTCACCAATTGAAATTCTCTCCGCCTGTCATAGGCCCTCTTTATGGCTCTGTCCAACCACAGCGAGTGTATGTGCGGCGCGTAATGCATGAACAGGCGGCTGTCCAGAGACGCCGTACTGTTGAAATGCAACGCTTGCTGCCCAATGTCCAGATTCCTCGGGTTTTCCCAAGGAATCGCGAGCTTGTCCCGCGCGTCCACTAACACCTGTATCCCCTTCACAATGTTCTGGTATATCACATGCTGGAACTCGCGCACTAGTTCCGGCTCGAACTTCACTTTGTGTATGATCCTCATCTGCTTCAGGAATGTCGATTTTCCGCTTTCACCCGCACCGAGAAGCAACAGTTTGACCTGCCGCCGCAACGTCTGTTTGTCTTTCTCCAGTATTCTGTCGATCTCCTTGCTTCTGTACCTCTGCTCTATCTCCTCGGGCGACAGCTTGAGACGCAGCCAACAAGTCAGAGCCTCCGTACAACAGGTACATGACCACAGATCGTTGGCCATTTTGCATGATTATCGACACTCACATAGGAAACGAAGGCTGAGCGAGCGATTGTAAACACACACACGACACAGAATTTTTATAATCCACACATATTTAAAGAAACACTTTGTGCGAACTAATAACAATAAAATAAACTTTACCTATATCCGGAATAGGACGTACACACGCATTCTACCCCTCCCAAATTCATTGAGAAAAATAAAATGAAAAATTGACTGAGGTGAGTGAAAGAGACCACAGATTTGCACAGATCCAAAAGAATCCAACCAATTAAATGTATTTTGTTGCCATTAAAAAAAACTAATAAAATTAATTGAAAAATTATGTATTTTAATGATCTTCAATTTATTTCGAATACATCTGGTTACTTCAATTGATGAATTTCACTCCAATTCATTTGATTAATGGATTTAACATGACGCAAATTGAAGATCTACGCCATGGACGTATTTCTACGCACTCAGTCCCGTGGGCATTTACCTTTATAATTTTGTCTTCATGCAACATTCATTAAAGCTGTCAATTAACTTTTTTTTAACATCTCTGAATTTGTTTACTGCTATGGGTTTACTGTCAATGGAAACTTGACAGTGCTGCCAAATTTTGAATTTTTACATCAATTTAGGAAAAAATGCGTTGTAAAGGTATATTATAAAAATGATGAATGGTAATGGATTGTTATTTTATATTTTTTGGGGACTGACTATGGGTACCAAGTTTTAAAATAAAGTTGTGTACAAAAAATATTCCATAAGGATAGCATGTTGATTGATAATTATTGGGAGATTTAAAATTCACTTTACGGTAACACTATAACCTGCCATGTGGAATTTGACATTTTCACGGTAAAAAAATTGGTTCTTGGTTGACTTGGTTCTTGGTTGCGCGCATTTAAATTGTGCACGTGGTGTGTTTTTATTCCAAATAATTGATTTATTTTTAAGAATATTGTGTTAAATTTATTCCAGCGCGAATAGTAATAGCAAAGGCCTCATTTAAATTCTATTTATTCCTTGAAATTAAATTAAACGAAGTTACAATGTAAATTCTAAGCGTGATGTCCAAAGAAGGTTATAGTGCCGAAAAGAAAGAAGGTGACAGTAAAGTGGTTTTAGAGAAGTTGCAATCGTATCTCAAGGATAAGAGGAGTGTGGAAGTTGAAGCGAGCGTTATTTATAGCAAGCCGAGCACCAGTTTTGAGCCAAATCCTCACAGTGCCGTCGACGAAAGTAGTAACGTGTTACGTGACGTATTGAATCACAAGAAGGCAGAACTCCTTCGGCAGCCTGAGATAGTGTCTTTCCTGCAAACTATATCTTCCGATCTCAAGAAGTCGTAGTCAAACAAAACAGAGAACCTAATTTTAGGTAGTAAAAATAATAAATTTTAGAACTTGAGAAGAGATCTCAAAAATGGCAGTCGCTGCGCAAACCACCGTGGCATCTTTGATGCGTAAGACTCTAGATCGTCAAGCGGCTGTTGCTCGTATGAAAATAAGTTTTAAGAAGAATCAAATAGAACAAGTACTACATACCTATGTGAGAGATGGAAATTCTGGACCTTATAATGAATTAATGAAGATTTTGAAAGACAATCAACTGAATGACAGCAACTTTAGGGTTTTGTTTGAAGACTGTTTGAGTTGTGTGGTGTTGTTGGGTAGGGAAATGAAGACATTTGTGGAAGTCATTTGTAGTATAGACTGGGTGGACAGGGACGAGGATTTGGTCGAACTTTATAGCAGATTCTTGCTAAGTCTGGCGACAGCGCATACTTACCACTCTATGAGAATAATAGGGGCTTTAGTCAAATTGTTTAGAGGTAATTTTTTTAAATAAGAATTATTCAATGAATGCTTACTAAGTAATATTTATAAATATATTTCTTCACAACCCATCCATTTAACTTCTTTGACAAAAGTTGGTGCAAAAATAGCTTGTGTCCTAGGATGGACAAAGATAATTTTTTATTATGAAAAATCAAAGAGTTCTCACTGGATTTTTAAAAATCTAAATCGAAACTGATGAAAGTTGTGGGCATCATCCATAATATTAAAAAAAAAATACATTTTGCATCATACACACAGAATCAGTTTACAGAATCTTAAAATTCAATATTCTTAAGAAATATTTATGCAAAGCGATTGTATTTAATTGATTTTTTAATATAAATAGCTTAGTAGTTAGGTTTTATGAATACCAATGTTTTTACTCATTATTTTTTGGTTAAACAATGTTATGAAATGTTTCATTTTATTTATGTTTTTAATTGTAATGACTGAGTCATAGACTATCAATTGCATTAAATTATGTAATATAAATTATGAAAGTTTGTTGAAAAAATTTGAAAACTCAGATGAAAATTAAAAGTTAATGAAACCTATGGTTCGCGACAGGTTGACATGACAATCGACGGGGGGACGCCCTGCACACCTGCACTTCACCCGCGCTATCCTGCACTGGGTTAGTGCGGAGGTTGTGCGAGGCGTCTCCACCCCAATTGCTAGGTCGACCTTGGACAAACTATACACATAACTTGCAAAAAAAAAATTGAACTTGCTAATTGCCAGGTATCCATTGCAATGACTCTTTTGTTTGAATGACCTGCATGCCACCTATTGTATGTTGATAATACTCTGTCAGAAACCTTCACACAAGTTCCAAAATTTCAACTCCTATGTCATGATGAACAATATGCAAACAAATTGGTAATGAATTGGACAGACAAACATGAATTTTTATTTAAAACATGATTCATCATGTACATTTATCCTATTTTCAGCTGATGGTGAAAACTGGGAGGATACTCCAGCACCAGAGTTAGTTTCAAGATGGTCAAACATACATACAATAATTGCACAAATAGTGGCAGTTATGCCTATGTGAGTATGCATAAATTAAAAAATGATGACATATTAATAGCTTGTTCACACAGACTGCGTAAACGTAGATGTAGCGCGTACTATTGCATTGTAATGTATAGAACTGTATGAAACATAGCACGTCCACGCTTGCGTAAAGCGTGGACGTATGCGTAACCTGGTGATAGGGGTTTACGCGCGTCATTACGCACGTGTCACGTGTACGCAATTGGTGTGAATCAGCCTTAAGTGGGAAAAGAAAATATATGAACTTTTTTCCAGACAAATCATTTAAAACAAATTAAAATGCATTCTTAATTGTTGTAATTTCCAGGACCAGTGAACTTCTAATGCAAACAGTGACAGACCAGTTCCCATACTACAAAGCTGGCTGCTTTCCTAACAGGGCATACATTCACAATCTAATATGGATGAGCAAATACTTACCCTCTCTTTTAGAACAAATTATGGCAACCATTGTTAGCAAGTGAGTAATTATTTCTCTTTGATCTTCTGGGGCAAGGTTTTAACCATAGATAAAATGGAACAGGATTTTTTTTTTAAATTAAGATTCAAGTCACTGACCTGGAAGGGGAATGGCAGCTATTACTAAACCCATATCTCTTTGGTTTCTACCAGCATAGTACCAGAACGCTAAATCGCTTGGTGTCACGGCTTCGCCAGTAGGGTGGAAACTAGCCACATCTGAAGCCTCCCACCAGACCAGATCAGAATCGAACCTGGGACTTCCCAGTAATAAGACCACACCACTTACCACTACACCAAGGAGGTTGTCAAAATTTGGCCTTGTAGTTTGAGGGGTACAGAAAAAATTAACCAAACAGTATTGACCAATGTTAATGGAGTGCCACTTGACACATTGGTCCCAACATACCTGATAGTTGATATTATGCCTTGCTTTGCTTTTCTGAATTGTTTTTTCAAGCAGAAAAATTGTAGTTTGAACAGACAGTTTTAGAAATAAGGACTCCAAAGTTTTTAACATCTAGCATGGCTGTGGAACACTCGCACTTGACCAGTTTTTTTTTTTATTTCAACCTATTAAATTTTCAGAATGGTAGACATAGACACAAATATAGTAGACAGAGACAAACAGCAATCCCAAGAGCTGATGTTTGATATGGAATTGGATGAGAAGGATGAAGTGACTGAGACCCTGGACTATTGTATGCTAGAGATGCTGAAGTGGCTGGAAGACGAGCGGGACAAGGTTCTGACTATCATGTGCAATGTGTTTGAGAGAGTTCTACTGCCCACACATGGAATTAGGTAATTTTTTTTAATATAACTTGAATAGGTTGCAAGGTACATAGTATGCACCATGCTTAATACAATGGTTTATTATCAATGCTTCTATCTATCTATGATATGTCTGTTAGCAGGTAATTTGTGTATACGGTGCATGACATACAGTCCCCTGACAAACAGACAAATTGAGAGCTGAAAGTTGAAATTTTTCAGTAAATTATCTCAAAGCTTTGTTGCTTTTTATTATTTGTTGTTTTAGCTGCACAGCTAGTTTAATAATAAAAAATTTAAATGGTCACCATATAAGTTAAAAAGTACATAATCTTGTATAACGGTACAGAACCCTTCGTGCGTGAGTACGACTCGCACTTGGCTGGATTTTCCACTTTTTTTTTCAAATAATGAGGTTGACTTGTTTTTGTTTTCAGACACGTCCAATTCCTACTTCTATACACAATATCGATAAACCAACAATGCGCCGACCGTGTATTCACCAACCTTTGGATAGTAGCTGCTGGGCTACATGGGCTTGGCCCAGGCGCTTTGGCAACTAGAAGAACCGCTGCCAGTCATCTGGCAGGATTACTGGCGCGATGTGTCAGGGTGCCAAACTCGAGATTAATATTCTACTTGAAAAAAATGGCAGAATGGTGCCATTCGTATATTACTGCCACTCAGGAGTCAACTGTATTTGATAATACAAAAGTTCATGGAGCATTTCATGCCATTTGTCATGCCATTTTCTATTTGGTTGCATTCAAGAATCATCATCTGTTTATGAATAAAGAGAGTAAGTGCTTTTTTTGTATAGTTTCCTTATTCCACATCTTAGAGTCATAACTCATGATGTCATAATAATTAATCTCACATGAAATGAATTTATTTATTTCATGTAGGACAGTCTGTTCCAGTAATGATATAAAGATAAAGATTATTTTTTAAGATTCTGTATCTCAAAAGAGAAAAGGAACTCTTATACAATAGGATCACTTAGTTGATTACCTATCTGTCTGTCTGTTGTGTCTGTCAAGAAACCTATGGGTAGGTAGGTAAGTCTTATAGCACACATAGGGGGGAAAATCCGAAAACCGTGAATTTGTGGTTATATAAAAAAATTAAAATATGGTTATAGACAAATAATTAGCATTTTCAACTTTCAAAGTAAGATTACTCTACCAAGTGGTGTGTAATGTGAAAGAGCTTTACCAGTACATTCTAAAACAGGTTTTCACTTATTTTTGTGCTTAATAGTTTTGATTTATCGTGCAAAATGTCGAAAAAATACACGAGTACGGAACTATCGGTGCGCGAGTCTAATTCGCACTTGGCCGGTTTTTTAATCCATTATCTTTCCTCCAGGTCTAAACTTCGTAGAATCACTAAACCTACCTCGGCTAGTCACTTGCAACCTGAACCCTCTACGGACATGTCCCCCTCAAGTCACGAGAGCTTTTTCCTCCGTAACAAGATCACATCAAGTGGCCTACTGCCAGGCAATCATAGAGAAGAATACTAGACTGTCCCTGCACAGTGCAGTGCAGAAATATGATGAGTGGTTCCCGTATGACCCTTATATGTTACCTGTGTAAGTATCACTGTTATTATGATGCCCACAGCTTGGTATGCACTCTGCATAGAATTAGATTTTTTTATCTCTCATCTGGTGGTAAGTGATCATGCATTTGAAAATGATAGCATGCTATCCTAGAAGGGGTATGGCAGTTTTCGTTAAGCCCATACTCTTTTGATTTCTACACAGCATTGTACCGGAATACTAAATAGCTTGGCGGCACAGCTTAAAAATTCAGTGGCAATGACAAATTTCTGGGACAAAAAATAGCCTATATTTATCCCCAAGATGTAAGCTATCTTTGTACCAAATAGATAAATATGGTGCCTGCAACTTAAGCCACAAGGGTTTTGGGTTTTAATTCCATTGGAACACTTTAATTTTAATAAATTAATGAAGAGGGATAGGATGTTTGTCATCAACAGGATGGATTCTCTGTCTGTACTTTATCAATTTGCGCCAGTTTATCGTCGCTTGCTTACTGAGTTGCTTACGTACGCATAGGCCGTATAGCTTTGTCCTTGTCCCGCTCACTTGCCGTAGCTCAGCCCTACCGTTACCTACACACATCAATCATGTGTGGACAGGCCGGTATTCCGGTAGTAGTTATATATAATTAAATAATCTATCTTATTTCAGATCGGGCAAAATAATATGGCCGCTATGTATGGAGTACAAAAACATGTTCAAAGATGGAGATGACGAGACCCAATACAACTCCCTCAAAAGGAAACTAGAAGCTGAAGACGATGACTACTTAATGCCAAGTCCCTCGCAGAAACTAGCCAGCTCATTAACTAGTTGTATATCACCAGGGTTCAAGACCAGTGAATCTATATACATGTAGTATGTTAAGGTTAAGCTGTTCACTATCAATAAAACTTGCAGAAGTTCTTGCAAGTCATTTGCACTTGGTAAATACTCATAGCAAGTTTTGAGCTAAGTTTTAGCTATCCAGGCTCACTTGGTCACGTGATCCGAGAAAATATACCTTTGACTGCTCCCACATATTGTCTTGTTTGATAAGAGAGAGAGAGAGATGTAAGAGAAAATTTTACTCGATGGAGCGGCGTTTTTTTTTAAGATTTATATCGCAGCGCTGTGCAAGCTCATTTGCACTTTATTGCGTCACTAGCTGATGCCCGCGACTTCGTCCGCGTGAATTTAGGTTTTTCGAAATCCTGTGAAAGCTCTTTGATTTTCCGGGATAGAAAGTAGCCTATGTGTTAATCCAGGATATGATCTATGTCCATTCCAAATTTCAGCCAAATCCGTTCAGTAGTTTTTGCGTGAAAGAGTAACAAACATACATACACACAAACTTTCGCCTTTATATTATTAGTGTGATAACAAGAGTCACTATTTATTTAAAGGTGTTTGCAGAGTAAGCTTTCTGAAAGAGCAAGTTAAACTCACAGAATTTGGCAATAACAGCGACTTCTGCAAGTTTTATTACTAGTGGACATTTTAGAATTAAAAAAATTACCGCCTGCAAATCTGGTCTGCAAATACTAAGTCTGAGATCTATAAAGCGAACTTTGACTTTGAACAGATATAAGACACAGTTAAGACATAAATCTGTCTTGTTTTAACTGAAACTTAAGTCTGAACAAAGTCAAAGTACTCTATAGATTTATGACTAATAATAATAAATTAACGCTTCCTTTATAGATTTATTATAAAAATCTACTGTATATTGTAAAATATATTTCATCCTTCATTTTCTTAAATACAGGTCTTCTACAAGTGGTAATCAGAAGATTTTGTTTTATCAATTTACCACAAAAAGTTGTGGCTTCTGAGTTGTTTCTATACAGAATTTATTCCCTAGTTAGAATACTACCACTTTTATAGGTTATGCCAATATACTTACACAGAAATCTTAGTTTGGAATACCCAAACCGCGTGCCTGTGGTGTTTTAGATTTTTCTAAAAATAGGTATGTAGTTTTGCAATTACAGGGGCTCAAAGATTTGTATGTGAATTTTTATGACAGCGTAACTTTGAAACTGAATATTTTAACAGAAATTTGGAAAACCACAAGCATAGATATTAGTTTCTAGAATATGTCTGCAAAATTTCATGGACTTTGATTGCTTAATATTCAAATGAAGTTGGAACTACGTTTGTATGGAGCGAGTGACGGAGAGACCCCTCTTAACGTCAAGCAATAAGGTTTGTAATCCATTGGTGTACATTCGGTTTTGGTTGGCGTTACGTTGCGCTTGTCTGCGGAAACGAAATTTTCCGATGAGACTTATAAAATGGTAGTATTGTAATTATAGAAATATATAATGTTATTTATAGGAAATCCCATAAAATATAATGAGGGGTGCAGATTTTGAACTAATCAAAATTGAGAAAATGCTTATACCTATTATTCAATGTATGATCAAACTTGGGTACATACCTAGCAATATTGTTATTTGTAAAGTACAATAATTTTACTGTACCCGTAATAAATAATTTCCCCCCTTTTAATACTTTTCTATGGTAAGGGAAACCTGTCTAAGTTAAACAAAATGTAATAAAAAACTTGTTAAATAATAAATGTATTTATTAAAACATGATTTTATTCATACAACTAAGCTCTCACCAACAGAACATCATTCACTAAATAATCAGCTGTCAAGATTATTATCATTATTTTTTCCATCATCAATATCCTGAATCCATTTTCTGGATATTTCAAGGAAAAATAATAGGTAAGTTTTATTGGTAGGTAATACTCTATTAAAGTCGAAACAAATTATAGGACGTCCGAGCGCTCAAGGCTACGTCCACTACTTTCATTCAATAGTTTACTCAGTTCAGTATGCTCATTTTACTGAGCTGAGACGAACCAAAAGCCCTCTCGCATTTATAAATTGACAACTGTTAATGAAAACACATTTAAGGCCGCGTACATACGAGCACAAACATCACAAATATATAATTAATTGAACACCATAGGTATTATTAATAGAATTTCACAAAATAAATAATATTAATAGTAATTAGCATAATTTGTCGAGATTAAATATTAGAATACTGTTGAAAAAATCCTATTAAGATTGAACAAGAATTTTATTAAATTCAGGATAATATTTCATACCAAATCATTTTTTTCATTGAACTGAAAATCGAACATAAGGGCAAGGCTGCACTAGTGTTTTACCGCGCAATTTTTCTCTTAGCTCAATTTCCAGGTAACAGAATTTTTGGGACAAAAACACAGGAGAGGAGCGCAGAGTTTCGTCTAAATGCTACAGCGCATATCAGTCGATTTTGCTGGTTACGCAACATTGACCCAAGTCGGGAACTGGATGGATGACCAACTTTGGAGGTCCGGATTTGACTAGCTTTAACAATAATTGTTGAAACACGTGTAGATACTTTAATAGAGTTGTATGCAGAAGGAACTGGGGAAACCCCACATTTATGTTATTAAAGCAATGGGTTACAACGCTCAGCAATGAATACGACGCAGATAATTTGGCAAGATCATGTCTTAAAATGCCTTGATATGAAATAATCTCCTGAATATTTAAGCTTATTATTTCTACTAAGTCAAAGTGGATTTATAGTTGTTTGACGTGACGACACGTGTCGTGTTGTGACATTTTGGCTAGTTTTCACACTTATATGTCATGTTCTGACACCTGACGATATTTTGGATCAATTCAGCCGCAGCTCTAACAAAAAATGACTCTGACGCGTCAAAACACAGTACTGGCGCTTACACATGTGATGTGTCGTGATGGTGTCGTTTCCCCCGCCACTCTGACGCAAACCGCGATCGCTTCTGAAGCGACAGGTCGACGTGACATTCCGATTGGGGACGCCCAGCATACCCGTGTAGCCACGCGCTAATCCGGTGCGGGATAGCACGGGTGACATGCGGGGTGTCCCCACGCCTCATACCCCGATTGCCATGTCGACCTGTCGCGAACTATAGCATGTAATATACAAAACCGATTCCATTCTGATGCGTCACGTTACTACACGTCAGCTCGTCAGACAAAATATGAATCCACCTTCATTCATAAGCCCACTTGTACAGTGGCAATAATTAAACTGATTTAGTCAAATTTTTTAATGCTGTCACTTTTTGGAGAGATCATAATGTGCATTAAAAAGTCGAGGTATAGTCCATACAAAATGACTTCTCACGCGCCATTTTAACTCTGGGTCAACTGTCATGTCAAAAGTACAGTTCATTTTTAAAATAAGTACTAAAATCATACTATTGATATTGACATGATATTTGTCATGTAAAGTAAAAATGGCGCGTGAGAACTCATTTTTTACGCACTATATAACAGTTCAGTTGTCATTGTGCAAGTGGGTCTTACACTTATTGTTGAACATTTTTAGATCTAAGGAAAAAGTTGCCTCTCACTAATTTCAAGCAATATTTGGAGTTTGGAGATTTCGAAACCTGAGTTTATAGTTCATTTGCATTAAAAAATAGTAACAAAAGCTCACACATCTACAGTGACCACTAAATAAGGATTAAATTTATAGTTGGTATGTGACAGGTCGAGACCTCAAGATGGCAATTAGGGTGAGGACGGCCTGCACTAACCCAGTGCGGGTTCAAAAAAAAGAGTTAATTAACTGAACACTATTTTCTTAGCACAAATGAACTATAATTTTATTTACTACTTAAAAGTTAATTTAACTTAATTTATCTTTTCTTATGATAAGGATGTCTCCGTTTAAATGAACTTTGAGTTTTATTCGGTGGCTGATGATGTCTAGTCTGATACTGTGTGATGATAGGTGTCTCGTTGGCCGCAAGTTTGTTGATCACAAAGTCGTCTCCTGCTTTCATGTTTTCCATCATCTTGAGCTTGGCTTCAATGGACTGGATGGCTGTCTTTTTGCTGAGCTTTAACTCTGGTTTAACCCCACTCAGTGCTGCTATGCCCAGCTCTGGCTTTGGTTTGTCCTGGTCATCCTAAAATAAATACACAAATTTTGCTAGGGTTGTTAATTGCTTACTCAAATTCCACCACCACTGGTGAAATGTAAAAGCTTACAGTTAGAAGCATTTTTGGGTATCTACTGAAAATGTGAGTGACGTCAGCGGTATTAGGCGCTCTGCCCACGTCCTATAATCGATGACCGATGTTTTGTCGGTAAAAAATAAGACATAGATTGCAATATTGAAACGCACCCTGTCTTACAAAAAATCGGTAAAAAATCTGTGATAAATCATAAAAATTGGCGAAACCAACCACCTGATATCGAACCTACAAAAAGTCTGACGCGAGTAGACAGATTTAGGTGCGCCAAAATATGCGTGAGCCAATGTCATTTAATTTTCAGTAATGAAAAATGTATTGAGTATGCCATTTTATATTGTAAAACTTTACTATGATCACTAGCTACCCTTCTTGTCAAGAATAAATAAACATCAAATGTACCTATTTTGAAATCCTTTGTTCATTTATAACATCACATGGTGAATTGGGCAGTTGCAAGTGTGTGATATAGTGAATACTTATTATGTACTTACTGAAGTGTTCTTAGCAAATTTAACACATATCCTCTTGGAACCCAAGAGCTGTCCGTTCAAGGAGTTCATGGCATTGACGGCGTCCTGCTTCAGCTTATACGTGACGAAGGCGAAGCCCCGCGGCTGGCCAGCGCTCGGCCCGCTGCGGTGGAACAGCATGTCAAACTTCTCGATAGTGCCGTACACGCGGACCATTTTCAGTAGTTGATACCGGTAATAAGAAAAGGTTTCATTTAATCAATTGTTTATTTATAAGGGGCTATTACACTATCAAAATTTTATTGCGAATCTGGTATTGCAAGATTTCAAGAAAATCTGGATAAATTGTGATACTGTTAATAATAGCATCAATATTTCCTGGATACCAATGCAGCAGTGTATGAGATATCTTCATTAGATCCCCAGTAACACTTCCCAAAGTCCTTGCCTACCTGGTTGGGTTGCTTGGATTTTGGGTGAAACGTTTTATTGTAAAGAAAGATAATAATAATGCAGATAATGTACTAAAAGTTAAAAATTATATAGTAAATATTTATATAGTAAATATTGTGGCCTTATGTAAAACCTAGGTTAAGATTATAATATTAATTTTGTGAACGCTGTTGATTAAAATTAAATTAAAAAAAAAATAGTAGAAATTTGACTCATCCCACCAATATTATTTTTGTATGCTGTGTATAATGTGTGAGTGAAACAGGATGATTAGCACACTTCGTTTTCATTTCTATATTGGCATTAATTACACTACGGCCTTGCAATTTTCATGGATCAAAATCATTGAACTTAAATAAGGTTCACCTTGAGATATCTAGTAATTAATAAAACATACTCATTAACCCGCAAATCCAGATTTCCAATCCAAAGCCTTTTGTCACACCTTTCAGTTTGCTGGATAGGATCCAAATGTAGTGGAAGCTGTAAGAAAAACATAGAAATTAAAAAATGCCACCTACCCTGTTATTTTGATTTTCATTTCTGTTGGCTTTATGACTGGGTTAGGATTCTAGCCCTCAAATTACACATACACAACAGAAATGAAGCCAGTATAATAAGTATAACACCCCCACACAAATGTCTAATGTAGGACTTTAAAAACACTAGTTTACTATGAGTTTACTCAACTAAATAAAATATTAACAAGAGAAATACAAACAGTAGCCTCTTCCATGATTTTCTTGTTGATTAGGTACCACAAGTTTCAATTAACAGCGCTAAAGTTTGATGGACTGTCACATTATCTACTAAACAAGCCCATATTCAGATTAGTTACAATTTACAATACTTTTTAAGTAATTTAAATTAATTTATCACAATTCCATTTATTTTCTATCGATTTTTAATTTTTTTTTTACCACAGACGAATTTACTAAATTACCAATCACAGATACAGACCAGAGTATTATTTTGTTTTTCAACTAGCTTTACGGCTCTGGATTCTAGCATTTTGAGCCTAAACACATTTAACCATAATATACAAAACTAGTGTTTACAGTGTTTACAACTCTTCCCTTGGACTCTTTAGTTTGGGCGTGGTTTGGGCTAGAAAGAGCTGCACGTGCTGCTTAAAAACATTCACCGGTCAAAAAGAAAATTTTTGATTGATAGATGTTTAATGATCGCCAAGATTAAATTACTTGGCCAAAGTCGTTGATTGACCTCAAAAACAAGAATCCACAGCTGCAAACTAGTTCAAGAAACTATTTTTTTTTTGTCCATGGTACTACAGTATGTCATATTTTGACTTTTGTGTGAAAAACAACATTTTGGATTGGAAATAACCAAAGAAGAAAACAAAATTCTCAAAGATTTTTGTAAATTTACACAATTCGTATTTATTTTACCTTAAATGATTAAATAATTTTTCAGTTGTAAAGTATGACTGTTGCACAAAAAATGAAGAAGATAAACAGAAGAATCCCTGGTATTTTACCGCCACCTCCTAAAAGTGAAATCGATGGCAAAATCGAAAACCTATCCGCTAAATCCATTTCTGAATTAATGGAAATTCGAGATCGGCAGCTAAAACTTCTAAACAACAAGAGTTTCTTGAGAAAACTCGCGGATAAAGGGGCAAAGATTCAGGAATTTTATGACAAAATAGTTTTAGAAATAAAGGCAAAACAACAGGTAGAACAAACTTGTCGCCTATTCAACGATATGAGCATTACTTCTAACAAAGATTCAATACAAAACGTAGAATGGGAAGGTAAGATTCAAAGACATGAGAACACCTATTTGGATTCTGATGATGACAGTGAATCTGAAGATGCCTTGCACATAATAAGTCAAAACACTTCCCATGAAAAGAAAGTTAAAGTTTTACAGCCCGAGAAAGTATTGGTAACTCCTGAAGATCTGTTAAGTATAGGTAAGATTTTTAATTTTAGGTAGAAACTTCACATACTCAATGGTAAAAGTAAGCTGTAACTAGAACTTGGCCAACTTATTAGGTACCTAACACACCAAATTGAAATCCATTATTAGCACAAATGTCAAATTGTAAACCCATGAAAAAATCTTAATTTTTTAATTGTAAAAAATCAAGAATTTTTCCTTAAACTAACCTAACTTTTATTTTTAAAGAAAAATTTATTTTTAATAATTGAAATTTTGAAATTTTAAAACAATTTTTTTATATATAAAAAAAATTGTTGAAATCAATTTTTCTTCCAGGTGAGACGCCTTACATAAAGAACATAGTTGAAAAAACTGAATCCAATATAAAACCTAAGAGCACTGGTCAATTTAAACCATACAAGACAACCATATCAGATGTACATAACCCAGATAAGGAAATACTAAGAAAACAGAATAAGCATTGGGAGGTGACTGCTGCGACACCACCTCCCATAGTGCATGGTCCCGCAAAATCCTTGACTTTAGAGGAATCCTTAAATCTTCAAAAGGAACATTATAAGCATATGAAAGTAGTTGAAGCACAACATGCAGCAGAAAAATTATTTGCTCGGACTGGAATAAAAATGGCTCAGTTACCTGAAGATAGTTCTAAGTTTGGAAACTACAGGTCTGCAGATAGTGATGATTCTAGATCTGATTCAGATGTAGAAGGTAGTGATAAAGAAATACTTGATGAAGAACCAGAACGAGGGGGTGTTGTCTTTACAGTTATGAAATAATGTGAGCTAGGCAAATAATGTAACAGTTGTATTAAGTAAATAAAATAATTTTATATAAGTATTCATTTATTTTCAAATTGTGATTGATAGCTTGATACTTTAATATTTTCTTTGCTTCATGCTGCATTAATTTCATTAAGATTCATTTCAAAGTTCTCTTTATGAAATAAGATATTTTTGATATGACATAATATTATAACATGATGCATAATCTATATCCATACTGATATATTTTAAATGTGTGTATCTGTTTATCTGTCTGCTGTATTTTACTGATTATGACAAAATTTTGTTCAGAGATAGCTTGCATCCTGGAGAATGACATAGACTATAAGTACTTCAAAGCCTGCCCACAAAGTTTAAAAAAAACAAATCCATGTGGACGAAGGCGCGGACATTATCTGTATAGTACTGAGTACAGATGAGAGAATATTATTTACTTATCTGTGGTACTGAGGTAGCTTCAAAGACCTTACACTTACTAACTGTAAGGTCTTTGGGTAGCTTGCGTACCAGTGACGTACGTTACCACTTTTTCTCCATTTTATCTCGCCGAAGCACCTAAGACCAAAGACTACAGTGTACAAAAGAGAGACCACCTTGAGAACCAAGTCGTGCTCATCATCGAGTTATTATATTTTGCTTCCTGCCTTCTATAAATCTTCAGCTTTATTAATCACCCCTGCAATTACTGTATAATATACATTTTTTCCTGTGGTAATTTCCTGTCTCACCATAAAAATTATTAAATCATTATTTTTCATTCCAATAGCCTTGCTTAAAAATAAAATACCGGCTCGTACAAATCGTTTCACGTAAAAAAGCCTTTGGAAGATAGTGGTAGATACAGTGTGCATGGAGTTTTTCAAACTCTGGTAGGTATAGGCTTGCGCTTGACTGCAATCACCAAATAGTAGCCGACGGTGTAGTCTAAGGTGGAACCCGCCTGCCTATTCACTCTTCTTTTGACTTACCTATATTAAAGCTGACGGGGAAAATGGAAGCGGGAAGGGCATTCCATATTCGAGCAGTGCATTTTAGAAATGAAGCGATTCGCTTCGTATGAGTCCGTTGAAGTGGTGCGGAGTGCAGTCCGTCACAATACCTCGAGATGGGTACCTACATGATTGTATTCTCTCCAAGAGGATACAGCAAACGAAGCATTGTACCTATTCTCTCCAACAGGATACACAGGAAGCAAAAAATTTAGTGACGAACTAATGCGTGATGGCCAACACAACCGCGCCGCCCGGCCCTCGCGCTTCCTTTAGGAACTTACCTACTAAGACTGTTTTTAACCCCCGACCCAAAAAGAGGGGTGTTATAAGTTTTACGTGTGTATCTGTGTATCTGTCTGTGGCACCGTAGCGCCTAAACTAATGAACCGATTTTAATTTAGTTTTTTTTGTTTGAAAGGTGGCTTAATCGAGAGTGTTCTTAGCTATAATCCAAGAAAATCGGTTCAGCCGTTTGAAAGTTATCAGTTCTTTTCTAGTTACTGTAACCTTCACTTGTCGGGGGTGTTATAAAATTTTAATTTACACTTGTTATTATTTCATGGGTAGGTAGGTAGATATGTGAACTAGAGAAGTGGCAAGGGAAAGGATTTGGTTCCAGGTTTAGTCAGTAATTATTTCTAACTAATCTCTGTATCGTAGATGCACAACAATCACACATATTCTTGAAAAGTAGGTAAGCAACAAGTGAAAGTTCCACGAATAATAATCAACTTTAATTCTCAGCATTTTTGGCTTAGAAATACTTAATTAAAACAGTTACGTGTGTCTACTTTAGTTTGGGCTCTACTTATTATAATAGGGGGGTTAGGTAGGTAGGTAGGTAGTTGGGTAGATATTCATTTAAATGCGGTGATAAGTAAGCGGTTAAGACGTCGCGTCGGTCTCCTGTTCGGATATCCAGAGTTCGATTCCGGACCGTGCGGGTCTCTGAAGTTATGCTTTTTGGGCAATTAAATATTACCTTTAACGGTGAAGGAAAACGAAAAACCTGCATACCATACCTGAGAGTTCTCCATAATGTTGTCAAAGGTGTGTGAAGTCTTGTCAATCCACACATGACCAACGTGGTATTGTCATTCTGAGAGGATCCCGTGCCGTCCCGTCCCGTGAAAATCACTCATTCAAAGTTGGTACAATTGTACTCCTTTTGATGGTCGAAATTGTTAAATTTGTACGATATAGTGGTGATAATTAATTACGTAACTTAAAACTAAAGCTACGAGGGTTCCAAACGCGCCCAAGTCTGAGATGAGCCCACAACAAACTCGGCCGGGTATGATGCCTGCGATGAGTTGTACCTATTATGAACCTATATAATAGTAGTAGGTAATCAGTATGATTGTAATGTATACCTATCCAAAGTAGGTAAAGTGCTTCAATAAATATGAACTAGCAACTAGACAACTAGATATTCGCATTCCTCAAACCAAACCACTGAGCCATAGAGGCTCAATAACCCGCGCATGCCTCTAGCCTTCACTAATAAAACGCAAGCGCTAACTATGTCGATTGTTTACCTACAAAAAATCTTCCCACCATGCTCCGGTCCTAACCAAACCTATGAACCAGCTGTAAACTAGTCAATCTAGAATCGTTTTGTATCAAACAAAGCTTGCACGCACTGCACACGTAAACAAAGATAAAATACAACATTCGAGTCCGCGCGCGCGAGGTTATCGTACGCTTGTTTTGCTGCGAAGCGTGTATTAAATTAGTGCATCGGAATATTTTATTATATTTGTGAAATGGCACCGGTTTCTAACTCGGTTGTTGGTATTGATGATGACCAGCGCTTTGCCCTGATGAAGGTACGTCTTTGTGAATACCTAATTGTACCTAGGTAAGATTATTTATCTGGGGAAATGTGTAAATGACATTGCATTCCGTAGTTTTCCGGTACTGTATTGAATTGTTGCTGCATCGACGTTTTAGCTGCAGACGCAGAATTATTTAAATTTAATTTAATAACAGTCTGTAGATATTATTTTGTTCCGAATAACATTGCAATATTATAAGGCAAATACGCAAGTTTCCTTTTTTAGGGTTCCGTACCTCGAAAGGGAAAAAAGGAACTCTTATAGGATCACTTTACAGTCTGTCTGTCTGTCTGTCCTTTGTTCCGTCTGTCAAGAATAGAATATCAAAATAGAGTACACACTACACACGTACAGAAGGGTTCATGCAGGGTTCCGCACTCGGCTATTTTTCCAACATTTTGCACGATAAATCAAAAACTATTATGCATAAAAATAAATAAAAATCTGTTTTAGAATGTACAGGTAAAGCCCTTTGATATGATACCCCACTTGGAATAGTTATCTTACTTTGAAAATTGAAACACTTTTTTTTTAATGATGTAACCACAAATTTGCGGTTTTCAGATTTATTCCTGTACTTGTGCTATAATACCTACCTACCTGCCAAATTTCATGATTCTAGGTCAATGGGAAGTACCTTATAGGTTTCTTGACAGACACGACGGACGGACGGATGGACGGACGGACGGACAGACAGACAGACGGACAGACAGACAACAAAGTGATCCTATAAGGGTTCCGTTTTTCCTTTTGAGGGACGGAACCCTAAAAAGGAGCTAAAATCGAATCTGAATCAAAGTAGTGTGATAGTACCTTAGTAGTTAGGCGCCCCGGGGTCAATGCCCCGCCGTAGGTGTGGCCTTGACCTTGAGTTTTGCACGCTATACATTGCGGGTTTCAAAAATACTAAATCACTAATAAAACTACGAGTAATAAGGCAATTAGTATTGTCGATTGGGTCTAGGTAGTAATAAGAGCGCTAAGTTTTTATTAGCTTTCCAATTACACCCTGTATACGTACGAAAGATTATTATGAGATTATCATCATCAAAAAATAATTAAATTGATTTCGAAATCATTTCATATCCTACTTACGTGGAAACTTTCTATCTATCTTGATTGTACCTATCTATCATATGGGAATAACAAAAATAGCAGTAGGTAATAATTACCTAAATACCTACTAGAATATAATTAGAATAGGCATAACCTTTACGTCTCTATGGAGTGTAGGCACTGATGGCTGGCAAAATTGAACAACAAAATATAATTCGTCGAAAAAATATCACTTTAATATTACTAGGTTACCCAACAATTTGGTAATCCCAGGACATAAGTAAATTATTAAAACAGGATAAGGATTATAGTTTTAGGTGTGAGCATACGAGTTTTTGTGTGGAATAATATGTAGTCAGAATTATATTAAATGTTTTAATCCTATAAGCACACAAAATATTATTATAATTTTTAATTTGTTTTATTGAACTTAAAGAAAGTAAATGTCATTATTTTTGCTACATTCAGTGACACAAAAACCAATTATATAACTACATGTGCAAAAGTATGCATGTAGGTATACTACATAGTTACATCATAATTTAAATGTTTTTATTTATTTATTTAGTATATAAATTCATTATTTCTGTTACATTCACTACCAATTATATAAAATTATTACATATGCAAAAAGTATGTATGTATACTACAAACATTATAATTTAAATGTTTAATTTATTTATTGAGCATAAGTAAGTATATTTATTCTTATGTATGTACCTACTACCTATTATATAAAAGTATAAAATAAAACATTAAGTAAGTCGTTGACTTGAGATTGAGACCTTTATAATATCTGTATTTTTAGCACCGGCGGATATAATGTGTAACAAAAAATACCAAGTTACCTAACTATTTCAAGTTTAATAGAGAAGTTTAAGAATTAATTCAATATTATTTTATTTTTAGAGAACACAAAACAGACCTCTTTATGTAGCGTAGGTAGGTTCAGTTTTTACATCACAAATACCATACGTGACTTTGTTGCGATTGCTTGGTTTATTTATTCACTAAGTAATTTTTATGATGTTGTGTTATATGTATATAATCACATCATATTATGAAAATCATAATATAACAATGTAGCTCGTAATAAAAATTAAATAAAATCTTAAGTTATTTTTTATAGCTTGTAATAACCTAGGGACTTGCTACGTGCAATTATAGGTTTGGCATATTTATTACATACAACATAGTTCGCAAGCTAGTTTGTAATTAAAAAACTTGTAACTTTAATGTTAAAATTAATTTTTTTTCTTGAGGTATAGGTTTTAAAGTACGATTCGCCAATTTACTTTACAGCTGATTTTCAGGAATTCCCGTATAATTTTGAACAAAATATTATTTTAAATACATAGTATATATAAAAAACTTGTCCTAAACATAACTAGAAAATCTTATGCCCATTTTCCACGGTATTAATTATTCTTAAATTGGGTTATGAAATCTGCCTCTCACTTAGCCTTAATGCACATATTGCGTTGAGCGCCCATCTCTACGTTCATACTTATTATGTATCATTTAAATTAGGAAACTTAAAGTTAGGAAGGCATTTATTTCTGTAAACAGAATTCGGGATCTTTAACCAAATCGAATATTCCTTAGCAAGCTCATCAAAAATAGGCGCCTTGTTAGTTGTTATCACATTTGTTTTCTCATTGTACTTAATTTGTATTGTAAGTGTAACACAACACTACCTATTTGTAAACCAGTAACTGCGTTACAACAGCGGCACCCAACAATGCTCCCAATCTTGGTATCTGACGCCTGTGTCGCCTTTCATGGCCGACAATTGTCGCTGATGCGTTGCGAATAATAATCGTTATAATATTGCGCATTAGATCTGCTTATAGAACATCAAACATATTATGTGTCCTCCTTCATATTTTTTTGTATTATTTGTGACTTCCTTCAAACATCTATTATAACGTAAAACGCTATGTTACTTACTTCCTGAATGAGTGTTTTTTTTGGTCTGGGACTGTAATGTTCTAACTAATATTGGAGACACTGCCGAAGACTTACCTATTTTTAGGCTTTTTCGTCAAACCATTTGTATCTTTAGCCACACTGAGTCTAGCAATGACACTAAAGGCTTACTTATGTATCTCCTATTATAAACAAAAGGAAATAGAAAACATACGTCTAAGTAGTACCAACCTAATTACTTATAACATTACGAAGTCGGGATACAAAACTTGAATATGCAACCAACACTTTCCCTACTTAGGTATTTCAACTTTCCATTTTCTTTAGATATCCTAATTCCTACTAATGTTGCCCGCAATTTACTTTACAAAGATACGTGGTAGATATCTTTCAAAATTACGTACATTAAAATAACATTAGCAACAAACATTTTTTTTATTTTCTCCTATTCTTTAGGCTCCGTCGAACGGTAGCCGTTCGGAGAGGAGACACTAGCTATTACCACAGTTTAACCTTTTCAAAAATGCACAGTTCATATTTATAAATAGGTAGGTATAATATTTTATGTAGTTTTTCAAAACTAAAAAATATTATTTTTGGAAAAATTAATACATATGAATAATAATTTATCTAACTACTTACTAGGTATAAAATAAGTTAATGGTGTTGTTAGGTACCTATGTAATTTGTCATTGTTGGCCATAATATTTTTTTTTTAAATCGTGGCCATGGACGTGTGTTTCCGCCGTTGAAATATATGATTGTATGTTAATATTTGTGTATTAAAAAATAATTACTGTCGCGTACTAAATAGGTACATGGGTTGTGGGTACCTATCTTAACTTTAGAGGGAAATATATATTTTTGTCACATTCCTGTTATTGAAAATATTAAATTGTTTGTTAATTTTTAGTACGATATTTTTTAAATGTAATTAACTAGATACCCATTTAATAATATAGTAACTACCTAAGTTGTTGTCCTCAAATTACTTTTATAAAACATGGTATTAACATAGGTACATGATGTCAATGGATTAAACGTTGCACATAATAATATTTCTTTATCCATTAACTTTATCAATTAAAAACAAATTATTACGTTAATGCTCATTTATCACTGTTTTTGTTTTGATTACAAGTACAGAATATGGTATCAGAAACGTAAGTAAGTATTATCTATTTTCAATATTAATTAATTATTATTAGTGGATTGATGGATAATATCTTTCATACCTATCAGTAATTTGCATTGATAAATAAATTAAGACTCTTTAACTTTAAATCTTTGTTCATTGAGTAGATATATTTTTTTTGGACGAAATATAGTGAAGTGAAATGAAATGAAATGATTCTTTATTTTGCGAAATGTGAGTAACAATGATGGTAGGTACATTGACAGGTCCTTGGTCCTTCACATTTTGCCATTTGTGTATGGCGTGCAAAATATATAGTTAGACTATTAATTACAATAAATAACCAATAAAAAATAAGAATATTAATTGAGATTGAAATGACCATAGTGGTAGTAGTAATGATATAAGTAGAGGCATGTATGATACACATTCTTTACTAAGCGGAACCTATGGAAATAAAAAACGCTTTTCTATCCTATTAATCCATATATGCGAGATTTCACAAACTTGTTCGAGAAGTTACTTTGAAACCTGTTTGATAACAGTTAAGGTCAATTGCATTTTGACTGGCAAACAGATGTAAACTTGTTATCATTCTTATGAAACAAATATGTCGACTTTTATGTACCTGCCAAGTACCTAGTTAGTGCTTAAAATTAAATCCTGTATTTATAACATACATAAATTTATTATGATAGGATCTAGTAGAATAAAGTTGAAAACTAAAACCCGACTGCGATCGTCTTAATAAACGCTGAAATATTAGAGTTAAATTGTTTTTCTGTCGCTTGGTATATTTTAATGTTACTGTACATTTATATACATGAGCTTAGAATTTTCTACTCTTTTATTTTACATCCCACTCGATACAATAGCAAAACAAAAAAATAATTTTTCGAGACCTCTTTTTTTGATGTAACATCCGTTAGGCCAATTTTTTTCGTATAAAATATAACCTATGTCACCCAGACCTTTACAATGAGTCAATTGACACCTCATTCATCAAAATTGGCTCAGTAGTTTATGCACTACGATGAAACACACAGAATCTGGATACAAACATAAATACATACATACATAGACTGCTAAAATCGTAACCCTTCTTTTGGCTTTGCCGCAATCGGGTAAAAATGATCTATTGCCGACTAGGTAAGTAGTATTCCGCGGAAGTTTAGTTTTCTACTTTCAACTGTGCGTAAAAATTACACGCACCAATTTTTTTATTGCTTTATTCATTAAGAAGATTTATACTTACTTATTCTTACCAAATATAGTTAGTAGTATTTTATAAAGGCTTCTCTACACTTGTGTACTTATGGTTATGGATCGGAGTAGGTTGTCCAACTTCAAAGTAGTCTTCTGGACTTCCTGTTTCGACAGAATCGACATTTGAACATTTAAATTTTAAGACGGTTATTGCAAATGTGTAATAAGTAACAAAAAAATTACATTTCAATTACATTTTTGCGTGTTACGCGTGTATTAAGTAGTTAAAAATAGCCTTGATAAATAATTTGTTATTACTTTTTTACTAGTGTATGCGAATTTTTGAAAGAAATCCATTTAAATTCTAGTTAATGTAACAAGTTACAATTGAGGCTATTCACCTCATCGTAATTAGGTAATAAAAAAAATGACTTGTTGCTTATGTAATCTTTCGGCCACTAACAGAAATACAAAATGCAATCACAGAAAATAATAATCTGAAGAATGTTGCATTTATATGATTTATCACAGTGTAGGTATAGGTAGGTAGGTACATATTATATCATTTCAAAATCTTACACAACGTGTAATCTGCTATAATTGAGAACTTTTATACGAATTTTACGATTATAGTATCTACATACCTATAGTGGATTAATAAACCTTATCTGGTAGGTAACTCTACTTTCGTTAAATCAAAACGGCAAATGTCAGACTTTTACCCGCAGCCTTTTTAGTTTATTTACATATACATAGATTTAAGTGTAACATACAATAATGATGTGATTGTGTTGAAGTAGGTGAGATAGGTAGTTAGGGGGTTTATTATTTTTTGTTTCATGGTAGTTTTGACGTGAGAATTTCCGCATTAAATTACTGATTACTAAGTAAACTAAAAAAACAATGGGTAACGCTAACGTTATATCACTTGCAAGCTAATGATATCAAAGGTCAAAATAACTTTGAAAACATAATTATAAAAATAATAGATAGGTAGGTACTAGGTAGTACATCATAACATAGTTCAGAGTCCAAACAAAACAATTATTGTCGGTAAAGGCGGTTAAGCTAATTTTTTCAAGCTCTCTCACTCACCATGTAACTATAATTTATTGCTCTAACCTCATTGATCTATTAAATTACTAAATAAATCAACGCGTAATCTATTTTAAAACCTGCAAAATTAATAACTAAACTGACCACTAGTGTGACTAGTAGCCTAGATACTCTACATACTACACTATCGCATAATGGAAATGAGATAGGCACCGATTATTCTCAGCTATATATTTACTTGCGTTTGACTCGATATCTACTTAATTTACCTTCTAAGAAGCAAGATTATCCATACGGCCTACTGTTATACAATATACTATACGAAGATTGACAAATTTTAACATAATATTCGTGAGACATTAATCTGGGTCAAGTGCACAACGACTTCAAGTTCATATATTTGCCCATAACTTCACGTAAACGTATTTATGTAACGTACTGTTTACCCATAAAATTATTATAATATAATAAATCCAGTACAAATATCAAAAAAATGACTCATTAAATTTAATTAAATAAAATTATTTAAAATTATCTTTACAAAATTTTTGATGCATAAAAAAAAAATATTATTGAATGATTATTTTCTAAATTAATATTTATTGCTTTACCAATTGTCAGTTCTGATGATAAGCTTTAAGTATGACTATGTAATAAAGAAAAAATACGTGAATTTGGTTATTAATTATAATATGTGGATTCCAGGTCAAGTGTGTGCCTAAAGTTCGAGGTCACACAAGATGCCGATGCCGGCTTGTCGGCATCAAGCAAAAAGTGGGACTGCTATTTTATATGAGTTAAATTTTTTAAAGAAATAAAATATTTCCGATTATATAGGACTCTCATAAGAATTTAAATCGTACAGTAGTAATAAATTTTAACAAATTACGAAAAAATACAAATGGATAAATAATTGCATACATATGCGTTTTTATATTTCAAGAAGATAAAGAATTGATTGCGAAACCATTTGAATAATAATTTATTATTTGAAATGTCAATTTCGATATTTAGGTACTTATACTTAATTTAAAAAATAAAATAAAACTGTAGTAACTGGTCGTTTTGTAACTCCAAATCAATTTATATTCATTTAGAGACAGCCATTAACATGCAAATATTGCCAATATTAATTGTCAGATATTGCAATAAAATTTTGAATTCGCTGCATCCCACGGTTTGCTATAAACCATTCTTTATGCATATACAATGCAATTACAATTGTTAGGTAGATTGCGAGTGAAAACTCGAGATTGAATAAGTTTGTTATTGAACTATCCATCTTTTTTATATTTATATTACGAGATACGTGCGTGATTTCGTTGGCATGGATATAGTAGGGTTTTTAAGTAATGTTGTTGGTTTTCTGAGAAACCAAGTAAGTCTCTATCTACGCCCATCTCTGCGATGTTAGCTATTTCTGTACCGAAGTTAGTCAAAGGGCCATGAAAAGGTAAGGGACAGACAGACAAAGTTAAAATGGTGAGTAAGGTCTCATTTTGAACGGACTATAAAAATTTAGTCAAGAGTATGGCAATTTTAAAAGTAGAAATAATGTATGGGATAAATTAATTACAAATAGGTAGGACCTTACAACGACATGAATTCTGTATGAAACGTGTTGGTATTAAAATGTGGCCAAGTCATAAAGCAAACCACAGTACAGTAAACTGTTACGGAATATTTCTGCGGCGTCCAACCATATCGCAAGTGTCTTTGAAGTCGGTACCTACCAACCTACGTGTTGCAATATTTTTGTCATCGCTCATCTAGTGGCAGTGAGGGGACCAAACGCTTCATATTTTGCAATACAGTCCTACAGTGTACTCTTTTACTTACAATAAGCAGTAGAAAACTCAACAGAAAGTCCAATAATGGTTGGAGCATATGATGTTAAAATGGACCTAAGGCAAATAAACCACCAAAAATAATAGAACTAAAAATATTTTCACATTTTGCGAGACAGACATAAAGTGCACTGTCACTGAGAACTACAAGCAGTAGGTAGGTGAAAAACCAACAGAAAGTCAAAAAATGATTGGAGCAAATCACAATTGACCTAGGGCAGACAAGCCTCCCAATAGTACAATAGAGTTAACGATTTATTAGGCACTAGAGCTGTGTGCCCGCTGAAATTTCCTATCATCCACTGTTCAACCCCCTTTGGCTCGGTTTACATTTAGCACTGAGCCGAAATGAAATACTGTTTGAAAGAATTCGCGTGATTGCTCGCATTCACAATTTTTTTGAGTAGAAATTTATGCTTTAGTGCAATAATACAGGTCAATGTGCTAAGTAAAAATTCACAATTTCGCTTCTTAGCCTTAGGGGATGAATTTTCAAAAATCCTTTCTTATTTCATCTATATTACATAAGCAAAATCTTAAATCTTGTGCAAAATTTCATGCTTCTAGAGTCTAGACCCACCGGTTCAAGCTGTACGTTGTCTGCCAGACAGTTGAAGAATTTTATTGAGTAGATAAATTATTATTTCTTAAATTATGAACAATAAGCAATAGAGCCGCCCTTGCACCCTTTGTAAAGTTTATTATGTATCTTGTATTGTTTTCCTGTAATGTGTGTGAGCAATAAGAACTTGTAAATAAATAAAATAATAAAATAATTAGTCATGGCTCCTGCAGCCGCACAATAGTTTATAACAGATAAAGCAAATCTTTTTCAGGTCTTAGGGTATGATACGAGTATCTTTGACTTCTTCCTAGTGGGACGTAATATCCTGTATTGTGTCAAACATCAAGTCACCTTATGTACCTACGAAGATTATTATGTATAAAGTAAGCAAGCACAGTAATATGCGCTTATTAAAGTTTCATAAACTATATATAATTTTAGACATTTTAGTTTGAAAACGTACACGTAGTGGGTAGGTAGGTATTATTTTAATTTATTTCATAAATTACCCGTATGACTTCCTGTTAATGTAAACTGTGTAATAATGAAGGATATAATAATTTATAGTTTAGCAGACGATGTCCCTGACTTTATCCACGTGTATTTATTTCTTTTAACAAAATTTACTTTTAATTTAATTTAAATGCCGTGGGAACGCTTTAATTTTCGGGGATGAAAATCTCATCATCATCATGTGTTTATCCTGTATCACACTTTCAATTTCAAAGCCTAACTATTCCTTTAACTATTCCTTTCCTAATCTTAATTGTTTACATATTTATTAAAGTTTCATATCTTATACTTATTGTTAATATTTATGTTAGTCTTTTTATTTAGTGTAGGAAAGCGTATGAAGTGCGTGCGTGTGTGTTTTCATATCTGAGTGTATACCTACATATGTACCTGGGAATATGACCCTAGAGTATCACACTTTAATTATAGTAAAAATTCACGTCAATCCGTTGCGGCATCATTGAAGGGCAAACAAACAAATAAACAAACACTTTCGTATTAGTTTCTAAAAATCTCGAGGGAACCCTTTGATTTACCAGATAAAATGTAGCCTATATGTTACTCTGTATTCTTCCAACATCTCTATGCCAAAAATCAGATGAACAATAGATGAACTATGAATAATAACCCAAAATTGTCGTTGACAATTTTAGATTATTTTTCCCCAAGGTCGAAAATGTTAGAGCAGTTATACATTTCGATTATTTAGCAGTTTTATGCAATGATAAAAATTGTGAGGCACCGGAATTTAATGTGTTTTATATGTACAAATAAGCGGAAACGTTTAAGTGTGGAAGCCAGCCCAGAGAGAAGAAAAGAAAAGAAGAATACCTATCCTATACAAATAATACCTGCGTATCAAGTTGTATTTCGCAGGCCGGTGAAATTAAGCCCAATTTGCATAGCAAAAACTATAAAAGTAGGTAACAAAATATACGACAAATACGTCAAAAGTTTTTCTTACTATAGAACTGTTTAATTAGCTTGTACATGATTGCAAAATACTACTGAGCAAGGCCAAGGTGCAACCGATTGAAATCTCAATGCGCTTGCGCAAGCCAAAGCATGGGTGTGCGTTGGAAAATTTTATGGAACAAATTTTATATAGTTACTTATTAATTTTATTTATCCATAAGGAATATTTACAAATAAGAACGGAAAAAAGACGTAAAAGTGGAAAAGAAAATCATAGTTATAACTTTTCACAAGTAGAAAAAGATCAGAGGGGAAAAGTAAATAGTAAAGTCCGTGCATCTAGTAGAAATATCAAATTTTCTTAATAAAGATTTGTGATTTCATGGAATATTCCATTACTAACATAATAACAACCGATTACAAAAAAAAAACAATAGCTTTAACGCAGTCACGCTTTCAGTGCCTACACATTTAAAACCACTCTCACCTGCAAGTTATGTATCACGTTTTAAAATTTAACTGCATCTTTAATTATTTTATGATCTGCATCTTGTCGAGATAGGAAACATCATAAAACTGCAACATAACCGTACGTATCTATCGGATTGAACTTTCTCCATTTATTATTATGACACGCAGATTGAACACCTGACTACTACATGTGTTATGTAGTTATACTATAACGGATTTATGATTATTATAGAATAGTTAAACTCCAATGATAATTACGTTGATGGTTATGATGATGATCATTAAAGCAGCGTGAGTCATTCTGATTTATTTTTTGTGTGGTGAGAACTTAATGTTTAGTGGGGTTTTTTTGCTTCAGTTTTTTGATAAGTTTTTCCTCTTCGAACTAACATTCTTAATGCTTGAGAATTAAATCTTAGGAAATAAGAGCAAAAACACAGAAAAAATCTAATTCAACTTCATACTAATAATATCAATTCATATTCGCGGCAAAAAGGACCTAGTCATATCATGTAAAACCCAATATAAGTATAATTATGTGTACTTAATTATGTACCTACAATTTGACTAGGTGAATTTTTTTTAATTAAAACGCAATCGCTATTGCAATTTGATTAAAATAATTTAAAAGATAAGGTAAAGATTAAAAAAATTGCTACTTATGTATATCTGAACGGATAAGACGTATAATATGATTTTCAAGTAGAAACAACAATATGTTATGTATACATATATCTATGTTGTATAATAAATACCTAGTACTCATTAAAATGATACGTATAACGAGTCGAAATATTGCGATTTTATTTTGGTAACGGCCATGTGCGTTTTTTTTAAATTTTATTTTAACTCTTCCTATAAATAATTTTATGCGATCTACCTAATCCACAGAGTCAAGAAAAAAAAGCATAATATGAAATCATATTATGCAGATTACTCAACTGTAATTTACGCCTGGCTGCTCAACAAATTATGATCTTCTCGACTATCTACCTACTTTTAAACTATATACCTTCTTAGTTTATAGGGTTTTTAATTTTCCAACACTGTGCTGCCATCTCTAGAAGTCCTTTAAATAATCCCTTCGAAACCTTCCCAATTTTATTATGGTCACCCTATTATGCTGCGTAAATATTATCCCATTCTAAAAATTATATAAATTAATTTGGTACTTAAATTCAAAACTAGCCAAAAAAGTATTACCTACTTAATTAATTTTTTACCGTATAAAATCTATTAACCTATTAATCCTACCAATACGAACATGCGTAACTAATTTATAAGTATGATTTCTGAATCAAACAATTAAAATTAATATTATTTTGCAGTCAAGGTCATCCCAACCTTTGTTTGGATTTCGTCGTAAAAACCCGCCGAAGTCTGCAAAATTACTGGAACAATACCTTTAGCCTTTAGCCACGGTAATATTAATATTACCGTGCTTTAGCTTACAAATATGTTACAAATAATAAGTAGGTATTATTCTGTTTCACATTGATATAGAAGTGGTTGGGTAGGTTACATATAGTATGCGACAGATCTAGATGGCAATCGGGGTGGGGACGCCCCGCACACCCGCACATTCCCTGCGCTACCCCGGTGCAGGTTAGCGAGGCTAAGGGTGACAAATCAACATCGAGCTATGCTGCGCTGTACTGCGCTGTGCTATGTTTGGTCAACTCGCTCGTCTAATATTTTGATGAGGATACAAACAAACTATGCTGTGCTACGCTGCGTAAGGCTACGCTCTGTTTAAAAACGCAGCAGTCTCGAGCGAGGCGCGCTACCCGCCGTGCTGAGCCGCGCTGTGTCGAGCACATAAAATATCCATATCCGCTTCTTCTTCACTTTCATCTTCATCGGATTCAACTATGTCGTAATGTTTACGTTTTTTTGAAAATAAACTCATTTTTGACGAGATAAACGACTACACGAGCTGCTAATTACTTTTATCAACATCAAGCTGTGCTGCGCTTTGCTAAGCAAAGCGCAGCACAGCTTGATGTTGATTGTTAAAAAAACGAAGCTTAAGAAACACAGCACAGCACAGCGCAGTACAGCGCAGCATAGCTCGATTTTGATTTGTCACCCTAACGTGCGGGTGTGCGGGGTGTTTCCCCGCCTCATACCCCAATTGCCATCTCGACCTGTCGTGAATTATAGGTAAGGTAGGTACTTAGGATATTAATTACTTACTTATATTGTTATGTGAACCTAGTTTTCAAAATCCCATGATTTAATTTGTTTTTGTTGAGGTATCAATTAAAAACTAGACTTCGCTAATAAGTAGTCCATACATAGTCCACTATTGTCTTCTATTAATTTCTGCTATTAATTTATCTGCAAGTCAATACCTCTAAGGCTGAGATTTATAAAGCGCACTTTGACTTAGCTTAGACTAATTATTAAGACACTGTTAAAACGAGACAGCGTTATATCACTGGCATAAATCTGTCTCGTTTTAATTGAAACTTAAATCTGAGCAAAGTCAAAGTGCGCTCTATAGATCTCAGCCTAAGGATCGACAGTCGAAACCACTATACCCGACTTCGTAATAAAAACTCTTAAGCTCACTCAATGTGTTCTGGTCACCTCGTGACGCTACTAAGCTTAGTAATATTGTCACGTTGGTACCGGAACCCTGGTTCCGGTACCAACCGGTGGAACTGGTAAATGAAATGAAACTAAAATACCATCTGATAAGTACATTTATTATGTAAATTAAGCACCTTCATTGCTTCAGTTTCACCTTCTCAGTGGCCAGCGCCAACTTGCGTATGTTGCAGAGACAGCCCGCGGATGCTTCCTGCAGGACCGGGTCCTTGGACCCTATCGTCTCCAGCAAAAACTGTACCACCCCAGCCTGGAAAAGAGTAGATCTTCATATTATTTATATCCATATCTCATAGAATTCTTATCTGTGTAATCAACTCCCATCGGCGGTGTTCCCACTAGATTACAACATCGGGGGGACGGACCAACTTATTATTTAACTAAGTAATTATCCTTATTTAAATTGAGTAGATAGGTAGGTTATTTATTACTTAAATTGTGTTGACATAATACCCATATTCTAAGATCGAGGTAAATAGGCTTAGGCACTTGTGTCTCCATAAAAAAAATGATGTTCGTAAACTTTTTATAACACTACCAACCAAATAATAACTTTTTGTTTTTAAACCTTGGAGTTGAATTGTGGGAACTATTTCCAAAGGCGAATAGTTGATCTCGTAATGAGATGACAATTGAGATGAGAGAAAAAAATTCATTCATACGATCCGTCGTCAGTGTTGGGATGGAACCACTGGTACCAACTCGGTGAAGTTTTTTTTAGTTAATTAAGTAACTACTTAGTCAAGTTACAACTTTTCGCCACGGCCTTTAAAATACCTATTCACACGATCTTGTTACAACTAGGTATCACCCATTTAACATCTGTATCGGTAACATTTTTTTGATTATGAATAATTAGTAATCCTTGAATTGTCAGATGTAAGAAGATAACTTAGGTAAACCTGCATAAAACTTGTTCAGATCTTGCGATATACCAAAGAAGGATGTAAAAGGAGTTTGCATTAGGTAACACTCTTAAAATTATAAATGCGAAAGTGTGTCTGTCTGTCTGTCTGCTAAGCTTTCACGGCTCAACCGCTGAACCGATTTTAATGAAATTTTGTACAGACTTAGGATACATTCCGGGGAAGGACATAGGCTACTTTTCATCCCGAAAAAACAAACAGTTCCCGCGGGATTCCTAAATACTCATCCGCTTGATCGATTTGTATGAAATTTGGTACCGAAGTAGCTTGCATCCCTGTTATTGACATCGGCAACTTTTTATCCCGGAATATCAAACAGTTCCCACGGGATCTTTAAAAACCTAAATCCACGCGGACGACGTCGCGGGCATCCTCTAGCAACGATATACAAGATCAGATAAAGTAGTATGCCACGTAATTATTCATCGTATAGGTAGGTAACTACAAGACTTTATTCAGACATTTTCATAATAAGTACCTAGGTACCTACTATATGTTCTTGAAAGTTGTTAACCTGAAATATAATGTAGGTCTATCTTAGCCATTATACCTATTATCATGGTAACTAACATAGATCACTTGAGTTTTTTTTTTTTAACTCTTTATTGAAAAGCTTAGTCACTAAGTGACTATGTCGCTTTATTATTTATAATGTTAGGTACTAAAAAATAAAATCGTTGTTCGTACTCGTTCCCTACTTTCCTAGTTCCCTACTTTTAAAGATAGGGACCAACTAATATTGGTTGCTGTATTCATTCGTCAAAAGATTTTAGATAGTGAATAGAGACAATATGTTGACGAACATAAGTGAGATTTCTAACTTGCTTAACAGTAAATAAATATGTCTAATCAAAGCGACAAGTATTGCAACATGTGTGAAAAGCTATATAGAAAGAACTACAGACCTAATGACCTTATGTATCATTAACAGTTAACTTGAGTAAAAGGTGAGCGTTATGTGTCCTAATTTCTATAGCTTTTCTATAGCTTATAAGGCAACATTGACCCTTAGTCGATGCTTTTATGTGAAGACTCTTAGGTAACTGAACTTTGTTGATCTATACATATAATATATACATATAATAAAATTGTAGAAAAGTGGTGTCTGTACAATGGAAATATATAAAAAAAAGTACCTAGCAGGGGTTGTTATTATATCGATGCCGAACCCGAAATTGTAATTAATTTTTTTTTTTGTCTGTTTGTCTGTGTGTTTGTGCACGCTAATATCAGAAACGGCTTATTCGATTTAGATAGGTTTTCATTAATATATTGTAGTAAGCTTCACTTAACATTTAGTGTTTATTTCATGTCAATCGGTTCATAAATAAAAAAGTTATGTCAATTTAAAGAATCACGGCGAACATTTTTAACGTTCAGAGTACGTACTACACGCCTCGCGCCTGAGCGTCCGTGGGTATATAAAGCGCGCTGAGAGCCGCGCCGCTGCCATAAGGAATGCTGCCCGAAAAGTCACTATTCCACGCGAACGAAGTCGCGGGCACAGCTAGTACATAATAATTTTGTACAAACTTTCCAATCTTGGAGAGACCTTTAGTCGCTTTGTAAAACTAAGTGAACTTCTTGCTTATCAGTCAGATGGTGGAAACTGGTCGATTACGAAAAAGCTGCATCAAGCATTGCTACAATCTCAATTGATGTTATTGGCAGAATTTGTAGGTAGTATTTTTGCTTCAACACTGCATTTTAGCCAATAGCGAGAGAGTGATAGGATTGCGATCACCATACTGTAGCTGTCATTTTTTTTTAAATTATATGTATAGACTAGCGCTTGGCTGCAATCAGACATTCTAGCAAGTAATGATGCAGCCTAAGATGGAGCGCGCTTGCCTAGAAGTTGTCTATTCACTCTTGACCGTAATCAAGCCCCGTGTGACTGTAATATTGATGCAGGTTTTCCAGAAACGACCTAGGGATGACAATCGCTCTGGGAATAATCTGAAAGCCCTTCTATTCATTAGAATAGACAAACCCCGTTGTAAATACCACGAGCTTGCCAGGGGATAATAAAAAGTCTTACCCACTTACCGCATGCATAGTGACGCAGTTAATTGAGTAGAATGAGAGATGGTACAGCGCCAATGCAGTCGATCTGTGGACGTTGGGGTCTCTTGAAGTCATGTAGTTCACCAGCGGAGTGATGGCACCACGCTTCCCGAACTCCTGGCGATTTTGTGCCCATTCGCAGCAGTAGGCGATTGCAACACCCAGGTTGGCTCTCAGGTGATCGTCCGTTGTGCTAACTAGAAAAAAAAACCTTGACTGATAAATTTTTCATTTTCTAGTGCCATCAAAACTGTTTCAAACCTTGACTCAGGAGAATGTATTGGAATCTTAAGACTCGAGTCAGATTAAAAATCGATCTCTATAAATTCGTATAGATCTGCATATTATTCTTGTCAATGTACCTACTTGCCTCATTAAACCTTGACGAAGTGAAGGTGTCATCTTAATGCACTTAGCTCTTTTGAACTTTTGACGCGCCTTTAATAAACTATTATAAATTTCGTAATGCCTTTTCAAAGACCTTATTTTTTATAAGTACATATATAGAGATTACAAAGTATTGCTTAGGTACTATTTTCCTCCAATAATACACCATTGATAAAGTCATTGAATGGTGGACAAATAAAACAAAAGATAATAAGAACTGTTACCCGTTCACGATTTCATAACGCAAATGGTAGACCAATTACTATCATGATTTTACATTTACTAAGTTTCATAAGTTTCTCAAGCAACTATTGCGGTTGCAACAAACATCAGAAATCGCCAAAAAAAAAACAAATTACTGTTACCTGCTAGAATCTAATGAAAATCGGATTTTCTCTATTTACAGTGTGATTCGAAATAAACGAAGTATGAAGTCACTACTACTTAATTTAACAAATAGTTTCCATTTACCAAGTTTCGAAAGCTTCGCTACAACACCATGATCGGAAATCACAGCTAAATTTTCCTGGTCGTGAGCAATAGTAGCGATCGCCGCGCAAACAGCAGATAGAACGTTATGGTCATCAGAGTCCAGTAAATCGACAGCGAGATCTAGAGCTCCGACGAATGATCGCACCATTTCCCCAGAATCTGCCGCATTCTGAACACACGGGCTCAATGCTAGAGCTGCGTTAGTCTGCACCTTTTTAGAGTCGTTCTTAAGCAGTGACCAAATCAATCGAACTCCATCTAATTCATCGATTTCTCTCATGCAGGTCTCTTCTTTAGCACACTCCATGAGGACCAAGGGTACGTTCTCCAGTAACGGTTTATAGGTATTATTTAGATGGTGTACTGTGAACAAAGAATACGTTTTTGTCCACTATAGAAAACTTACCGGCTCTGGAATTCTTCATTATACCGGTATATCATCACCTATCAAAAATAAATTTTAAAACATACTTAACATCGGGATGCCTCCAGAACTTCTTATCTTGTCACGGTTAGGTGGATATTTTGCACACTCCGCAAGTGCACCTGCGACATTCGTCAGAACCCCGTCATTTTCGTCATCCAATAACCTTACAAGAATAGGGACTGCACCAAGGTTGTCAAGCTTTTTAACACTCGCATCACTGTTAGCACATTTCCATAGAGCTCCAGTAACCGCAGCCATTAGAGGTTTGTTAGACCTGTTTGTTGAATCTTGTGCTGCTTCCACTAATAGCTCGAGACCTCCAGCTTCTCGTATCATATCCCTTGTTATAGAGTCACTTGCACATTTGTATATAGCTAAACTGCAGTATGTCTAGAATAAACCATTGAATTCATTAGTTTTAAAGCTATTTTTTACGCGATCTATTTGACATTGACCTTTCAATATACCTTCAAGTCCTTGTCTTCATTTGCCAAATGAATAATCAAATCTTTAACCATCTTTTCGGTCTGTATAGCGAGCTGAAAGGAAGTTTCGTTAGCGCACATTTGTAACAGCCCAACTGCTGGTACCGCTACATCTAAATGAATGGTCTTGAGCAATCGAGCGAGGAGAGGAATTATGCCATACTTTCTCATCGCCTCGCGGTTTCGTTGTGAAGATGACATTGACCACAGAGCCTTTGCTCCGGCTCGTGCTACGTCTAGAAATTGTAGCTCATCTTGGTTGAGTTCCTCCCTCGGTGTGATTAAATATCTGCAAATCAGGAAATAATTTATAAAATGTCTTCTCGTAATTTAACTTCAACAACATCACTAACGACGTAATAATACCATCACCTTTCTTTTATGTCTAACAAATCTATCAATTTTGGAATCCCACCAAACTTTCTACAAAATTTTCTACTTTTACGAATTTTTCCTAAATTAGCAATCGTTTCTGCTGCAAGGATCTGAACATCCCTCGCTGGATCTGACAACAGACCAACAAGTAGAGGAATAGCGCCTAGATCTGTTATCTTCTTTCTTATTTCAATATTTGGAGATATATCTTTGAGCACAGCCAATCCTCCCAAAATACAACACAGATCTCTCGTCTCAAGTAAGTTAACCAAGAGTTCCAGACCTCCGATTTCTTGTATTGCTCTTTGATTTACTTCTATAGTCAAGTCGTGATCCTTTAGACAAGATAACGCTACCATAGTTGCTGTTTGGTTACCAGCTTTCATGTACTTCACCAGTTTCTGGATGTGCCAATATTCTGGGGGGATTTCAGTGGATTTGATGAGATCAGCCCAGTTGTCCTCTGAAGATGAACTGGACGACGGAGAAGAAGCAGAAGTATCAGATCCCTCCGTCACCATTACGATTCGAGGCAGACCAACCGTGTCTTGCCCTCCATCAACACTAAACGTTGAAATATTATCAGCCTCTGCCATGATTCTGGATTAATAGATATAACTTTCCAAAAAATATAGGTATATTGGATTTTTAAACAACAACAAATAAACAATAAACAAGTCGAGCAGTAGGTAATATTGAAAATAGTGATTCGTGAGATCGTGATCGGGATGCAATTCTCGAAACCCTGAAATCTGATGGATCAGTCAAATGGTTAGTCAATACGGTTTCCAGGCAACAATCCAAAAAGTTCCTAGTTTTGTTGAGTTGACTAGGTATTTTGTTTGTTAATTCCATGTTAATTCCATCGATGTGTTAATTCAATTCTGCAAAAAGTTACCAAAAAGAAAACAACCCGATCTTTAATAACTTTAACTTAACTAAGGCAATAATTGATAACGACTTGGCTTCCGATAGCTGGTATTGATTTAACTTTTAGGTCAGCTCTTCCTATTCATTAATTATTATCAAACAGCAGATGTACGAGTATAATTTGAATAATGCATCATTCAAGACGGAAAAATATTGCGACTTCTGGTCGAGATTCAAATCAAATCGTAATACTTTTCTATGACTATACAAAATAAAGTACAAAATATCCATTCCTTAATAATAGTTATTCAATAATACCAATAAATTATAACGATTCCACAATTTTATCGTCGTTATAACTGTTTCCGCCTTTCAGTCAAATTATCACAAGTCGGAAATCACTATAACCAGCAAGTAAGTAATTTAAAAAATTACGTAAAATTAAAATGTTACACACAATACTGTGAATACTCGGTCTAGTCCGACAAGATTGTTTTGGTTATTAAATAACTACAACCTAGTCCTAATATTATTTCTTATATTTAATAGCGTTAAATATTATGTGTGTACCTACTGAAACTAGGACATCTTTAATTTAAAAATGTTTTTAATTTACATTTAGCTGCACAAATTATTGCACAAAAAGTGTCTACTTCCTGAGCACTTATTTCTAGATTCTACTAAAACAACCGTCTACCGAAATTAAATTATGTTCATTGCATAAGAAATTTAAAAAATTATAGTACTTATTAATATAACTTGACTGGTTTTGTGATTGACGATTTGCACAATTACGTAGATAAAATCTAATTTCGAATGAATAATAAATAATCTGTCTCAGACTTAACCTAAATGTAATGTACCTATAGGTACCTATAGTGTTTCATAGAAATTTGAATAATATTTTAATAAAAAAATTGTCATTTGTTACAGTTTCGGAGGAGCGTAAGGGATGTTTTAAATCCAGAACACAATGACCACTTTTTACTAAGATGGCTCCGAGGTAAGACTTTAAACCAACCAGTCTAGTATAGTATAGTATAGTCTAGTATAGATCTAAGCCTAAGTGATCCGGATTGAAGGACCAAAACTGAATGAATCTTAAGTAAATTTTATAAAGCGTAATCATGCAATAGGTATTTTAGCCAACAATGGTAAATGGAAAACTAAAAGATTAAGTATAATCCATATTGATACAGTAGGTACTTTAACCACGAGGTAAAGGCTTTCAAACGTTTGTCGATTTTATAATAGCACACACTAATTATATGTAGGTATTTTAATAGCATTAATAAGATAAAATAAGTTGTAAAATATTAGGTGTGTTAAACTGATCTGGGCCAATTTATACTTAGATACTATCTACTTGAAGTATATTTAATAACTGACCAAGATCAATTATGTTAATTGATCTTGGTTAGTTTTTTTATGTAATGCAAACCATACCTACTTACTTGTTATGTTTTTAAAAGTTTAAAACATATTAGGTAGGTATGTACTCAGAACAAACAGTCTCGAAAAACAACGTGATTGATTTGTATAGGCATATTCGTAAAAGATAAAACCTGTATTAAAGAGGTTAAACAAATTCACCGGTGCAATTAACATTGGCATTGAAAAGTACTTGATGTTCGCTTGTTTTTTATGAGGTAAGAGCCAATGATGTATGGGTGCTTTACTATACAATATTTATATAGGTAGATACGTAACCACCTAGCTGACTCAGTTCAGTTCTGGACCATATAGGTGTTGGCTTTAACATGTATCTTTAGGTACTTACTTATCTGAACTTTTTCCGCGAAGCACTTTATTTTTCAGTGTGAATGTTTTCCATTCCATCCAAAATCTAGTTCCTAGTAAGTATATAGGCATATCCATTATCCATTGGTACATTATGTAGGTATCTATTATCTAGGATTTCGATTTTTGATTTTGCGTTCGTTATATATACCTACTAATGCGTTCGCGATTAACGTTCGAATTGGAACTTTGTGCATGGTACTAACTTCTAACACAGTACCATCAACGAGAAATAGGTGGCGCGCTCGTTCATTGCTACGCAATGGTGAGCAATTAGCTCGTTTCCCATGCACACATATCCATCTACATATATGTAAGTAGGTATATAAGTCTATTTAAAAATAGTAGGCAAGTAATTACTAAACAATAATAACTAACCCGACTTGTTTTAGGTAGCTACCCTGCATAATTAAATTTATTTCGTTTTTTTCAGCCAGACAATGGAATCCAGAAGCGGCCGAAAAAATGCTCAGAGATGTAAGTTACTAAGTTAAATGTACACTATAATAAAATTATTTTACTACATAGATGATCAGCGCGGATTCGTTCGTGTGGATTTAATACTTTTAAAAATCTCGTGCGAACTCTTTGTTTTTTTGGGATAATAAGTAGCTTGTCAGCCTCCGGGATCCAAGCTATCCCTGTACCAAATTTCATCATAACTGATTAACTTTAGATATTTAGATATTCATCGCCCATCGCAGATCTATAGATGAATATCATATAGGACATAGGTATTTTATTAATGTACGAGTAGGTACTTATACCTACTATGCAAAACATAAAATAGTGACAGCACACGAGTAGTGACAGTTCAGGTCAAAACTGCATAATATAAAAGCTCAGCACCATAGAGATAGCTCAGCACCGATTTGTTGCCAATATACAGCAATCTAACGAATCTAACGTAATTTTATCGCTAAGAAATCATACGTAGTCAAAGTGAACTTTATAGTCAAGACTTCTAGATATAGTAACTACTGTTTATGGTGTTTTTGCTACAATAAAATATTATTGTTGTATTTTTGTAGATTTCAATAGAAATTAAATAAATAAACCTTTCGATATTTTTTAATAATAGCGATAGTACTTAACTTTTAATTTAAATTACATCACACCAAGAGGCTGACTACTGGATGGTTTACCTCAGTATTTTTTTATAACGATTTCTTTCGAAGTAAGCATACGGCTAGGCTATTTATATTTATACTAAGTGAAAAAACATAGATTAAAATAATAATTCATATTTTAATTCTCTTTTTCAGTCAATGAAGTGGCGTGAGAAATGGGGCGTGGACACAACACTGGCAACCTGGCAAGCGCCTGAAGTTTTAGAAAAGCACTTCCCTAGTGGCAGTACTGGATTTGACAAAGAAGGATCACCAAGTATGGAATTACCTATTTAAAAAACCGGTCAAGTGTGAATCGGACTCGCACACGAAGGGTTCCATACCATCGTACAAGAAATAACACTTTATAATCCCACACTTAGCCCACCGTATTGACCTAGTGAAACGGAGAAGATCCCGCTGCTGATTTTAATTTTTTTAGTGATGTTTACCACAAAATCATGGTTTTCGGATTTTTTCTTTAGATAATAGGTACTTGTGCTGTAAGACCTACCTACTTTACCTAGGTACCTGCTTTTCATAATTCTTGGGCAACGGGAAGAACCCCATAGGTATTATAGAAGCGGCGTTATTTTGTAGAAGCCCATTGTATAAATATATGTCCATGGTTCATATAAACCCCATAGGTGCCATACAAACGTAGTTTAGCTCTCTTTTCAATCTTTGAGCTCGTAAACTTAAAACTCATTAACCTCAAAACTTCATATTACAGAAATACAGAAATCTGGAAACCACAGACATGATAATGTTATAAAAACAGATAGTTTAATCGTCAGAAAGTGGAAAGCCTAATAGGATTTTGATCGTTCCAGTAATAATAGTTCCGTTCGTGGGTCTGGATGTATGGGGGCTGCTGCACGCGGTGACGCGCACCGACATCATCCGCATGGTGCTCATCCACCTGGAGAACTACCTCGCACTCGGCAGGAAACAGGCGCAGACACATGGGGCCAACGCTCTGAAGGTAAATAGATCATCTTCTTCACGTTAACCTGGTACCTGGTATTATCAGGAAAACCCCGGCTAAGTGCGAGTCAGACTCGCGCACTGAGGGTTCCGTACTCGGGTAGGTATTTTTTCCAACATTTTGCACGCTAAATCAAAAGCACATAAAAATACATAACAAGTGTAAATTAAAAATTTTCAACACCCCCGACAAATCATTTTCAAATAAATAATTATGTATATCTAGGCAACGTCCATCTTGACAGCTTGACATTTGTCAATTGACACTTGAATATTATGAACCTAAGGGTTATCTAACCTTCTTTTCTACAAGAAAACTAGAAAATAGCTGATAACTTTTAAACGGCTGAACCAATTTTTTTGGATTATAGCTAAGAACACTCTCGATCAAGCCACCTTTCAAACAAAAAAAACTAAATTAAAATCGGTTCATTCGTTTAGGCGCTACGATGCCACAGACAGATACACAGATACACAGATACACAGACACACAGATACACAGATACACAGACACACAGATACACACGTCAAACTTATAACACCCCTCTTTTTGGGTCGGGGGTTAAAAATAAATAAAAATCTGTTTTAGAATGTACAGGTGAAGCCCTTTCATATGATACCCCACTTGGTATAGTTATCTTACTGTGAAAATTGAAACACATATTTTTTTTTTTTTTTAAATGATGTAACCACTAATTCGCGGTTTTCAGATTTATTCCTATACTTGTGCTATAAGACCTACCTGCCAAATTTCATGATTCTAGGATTTCTAGGTCAACGGGAAATACTCTATAGGTACTCTACAGATACGACGGACGGACAGACAGACAGACAGACTAGAAAGTGATCCTATAAGGGTTCCGTTTTTCCGTTTGAGGTACGGGACCCTAAAAATCGACCACATTAACCAAACCTCAATTTCCGGATTTCAAAAATGTAAATGGTTTTAGGTGACAGTGGTCTTCGACCTGGAGGGGTTCAGCATGCGCCAGTACGCGTGGAAGCCGGCCGCGGAGCTGGTGTTCACGCTGCTGCAGATCTACGAGGCCAACTACCCCGAGATACTGAAGATTTGCTTCATTGTTAATGGTGAGAACAAGACAATCTCAACGACTATCATCATCATCATCATCAATCGATAAACGCCCACGTGCAGGGACTTCACACGCCACGTGAAAGCCCCTACAAGAGACCTACTTCTATCCAGCTATCGGTTAAAGCCACGGTCTACGGATATCCTAAAATAAGGATGGTTCTTGTCGAAGCACTTTGTTCACTGGTTTGTTCTTGGAACACTTCATAAAGAATAAAAATACCTCAAATGGCTAAGAAAAAATGTGAATATCGAATCAACCAATCAAAGGGCAGCATTTGTCGTCAATTACGATGAATACGTTTTTCTTACACAATCCGGGGCCAGGTTTCATTAGAAAGGCAACAATGCGAAGATGGTTAAGGACCAATTTATGATAATCATATTGTCTCATTTCAGCCCCAAAAGTATTCTCGCTGGCGTTCAACGTGATAAAGAAGTTCATGCATGAGTACACGATATCCAAGATCCGCATCTACGGCAGCGACCCCAAGAAGTGGCAACCTCAGATACTCACCGTGATCGATAAGGAGACGCTACCGCAACATTATGGAGGCAGCATGGTGGACGAAAATGGAGACCCCAGATGCAGTTCTCTTGTAAGTGTCCATGTCTTGCTGTAAAATGTACGACACCGATCGTCTTCTGAAGTATCACAGCACGCTGCGTTGGTTCAAATAGGGTAGGTATGATGGTAATACGCTTATGCAACAATACGTAGCCACTACGCCAGCGACCCCGAAAGAAGTGGCAACCTTAGATACTCACCGTGATCGACAAGGCGACGCTGCCCCAGCACTATTGAGGAAGTAGGTATGGTAGACGACAATGGCGATCCCAGATGCAGTTCTCTTGTAAGTGTCCATGTCTTGCTGTAAAATGTTTGACGCCTTCTTCAGCTGAAGTATCACAGCACGCTGCGTCAGTTCAATGTATTTAAAGTTTGCATTTAAGAATTATAAAGGGTAGGTATGATGGTCAAAAGCTCATGCAACAATACGTACCTACACGATATTTAAGATCTGCATCTACGCCAGCGACCCCGAAAGAAGTGGCAACCTCAGATACTCACCGTGATCGACAAGGCGACGCTGCCCCAGCTCTATTGAGGAAGTAGGTATGGCAGACGACAATGGCGATCCCAGATGCAGTTCTCTTGTAAGTGTCCATGTCTTGCTGTAAAATGTTTGACGCCTTCTTCAGCTGAAGTATCACAGCACGCTGCGTCAGTTCAATGTATTTAAAGTTTGCATTTAAGAATTATAAGGGGTAGGGATGGTCAAAAGCTCATGCAACAATACACAATACTACACGATATTTAAGAACTGCATCTACACCAGCGAACCCAAAAGAAGTGGCAACCTCAAATGCTCACAGTGATCGACAAGGCGACGCTGCCCCAGCACTATTGAGGAAGTATAGTGGACGAAAATGGAGATCCCAGATACAGTTCTCTTGTAAGTGTCCATGCTTCCTGTACAATGTACGACAGCGATCGTCTCCTGAAGTATCACAGCACGCTGCGTCAGTTCAATCTATTGATATTTCTATATTCTTGCAGGTGAAGCCCGGCGGGAAAGTGCCAAAGAAATACTACGCGCGAAACGTGATGAACGAGTCAAAGAAGGAATATACGAAAGTGACCGTCAAGACCGGCGAGAAGCACTGCGTTGATCTCTTGTGTGCAGATGGCGACAGTGTCTTAAAGTAAGTCTTTGAGCCCTTACTTTCCACTTCCTGTTATTCCAGAGGCTAAATTACGATAAAAGGGGTTTGGTCTGGTTGGAGGCTACAACCGCCATCACGTTAATAATCTATCGTCCGGCAAAGCCGTGCGGCCAAGCGATTGCATTTCGGTACAAAATTAATAAGGGGTATGCAATAAGTTTTAATAAAAAACTACCATTCACCTTCAGAGTTAGCCCGCTCCCACTAGACTGCATCAACACTTACCACCAGGTGAGATGGCTAACTTGTAATCAAATCAAAGAATCAGTGTTTCTCATCCCTTTATTTTATTTCTAGATGGGAATTTGGGGTAGACCACCACGACATCAAGTTCTCGATAAAGAGGCGAGATCAGGACGGGAACGAAACCATAGTCCACGGACCGCGGAAGGTGCCCGAGGGACCCGTGGACGTCGGCGTTCTCTCTGTCAGTGGACCCGCTACTTGTACGTATTCCTTGATTGCTTACTAATGGCGGTTATACATCGAAAACCGTGGATTTGTGATAACATCACAAAAAACTTAAAGTACGATGATGACGGATCCCTTCGCATGCAAATCCGACTCACACTTAACTATTTTTAGGGTTCCGTACCACAAAAGGAAAAACGGAACCCTTATAGGATCACTTTGTTGTCCGTCTGTCTATCTATCCGTCCGTCCGTCGTGTCTGTCAAGAAAACCAATAGGGTACATCCCGTTGACCTAGAATCATGGGTAGGTAGGTAGGAAAACTGGATTTGTGGTTACATCATTAAAAAAAAAACGCTACACCTCTGCTACACTCCACGTTGTATGTGTGTTGCGTTAAAAAACGCACCCTAGATGTATGTTTAAGCTAAGCATAAAAATTATTTATTTAGCGATAATTTTCTTTCCAGACTCCATAATATTCGACAACAAGAGCTCCTTCCTTCGCAACAAGAAGGTGTACTATGACGTCATCATCTCTATTCCGGAGCGCGACCTCAACATGAGCGACGACCCCGAGGACGTCGTCCCCACCAGCACTGCGGCCGAAGCCTCGTGATCTACCATAGATAAATAGTGGATACAGTGCATACATTTTGAGATCTCACTCACCATTTTAGCTCTATGTAACAACTGTCATATGAAAAGTACGATTTTTGCATGGATTTAGCAAGTGATAATCACTAGTAGGCATATAATACTTCTATATTTTGTCCTTAGGCCGCGGATACACCAAAAGCGGCATTTACATTACAAAAATAGTTTCACGACATCAATTTCATTACCATGTATCACGAAATTAGACGTTTACACGTGCAGTTGATAGTGAAATTAATGTCGTGAAACTAATTTCGTGCCAAATGTAAATTCCGCTATAGTTTTACTCACGTAAGTAGGTAGCTCAAGTACTTACATGGAAACTAATTTCGTGCCAAATGTAAATTCCGCTATAGTTTTACTCACGTAAGTAGGTAGCTCAAGTACTTACATGGAAACTAATTTCGTGCCAAATGTAAATTCCGCTATAGTTTTACTCACGTAAGTAGGTAGCTCAAGTACTTACATGATCAACTCACATCTATACTAATAAATAAAATTGGAGTGTCTGTCTGTAATTTCGAAATAATTACCTCATATTAAGCTCATGTGGTTATTTGAACGATACCAACACTGAATCACAGGTTTTTAAAATTTTTGTCTGTCTATCTGTCTGTTTGAAAAGGCTAATCTTTGGAACGGTTGAACCGATTTTGACGGGATTTTCACAGACAAGTAGAGGATTGACCAGGGTGTAACATAGGCTACTTTTTTAACCGACTTTCAAAAAGGGAGTTGTGTTTTTCTACCTATGTACGCCGATATCTCCGAGATTTCTGAACCGATTTGCGTCATTTCTTTTTTAATCGATAGAGGAACTTTGCGACATTGTTTCATAAAAAATTTGGATTCCAACTCCTCAATCCTGATGCTGCAGGGGATCTGACCAATCCACGCGGGCGAAGCTGCGGGCATCAGCTAGTTACCAGTAAAGCTGTCAATTAATTACGTACCTATAAGCTACTTACGTAAAACTTAGAAGTGTAATCGTGGCCTAAAGTTGAACCATACTTTGACTTGACAGTTGACACATAAAGCTAAAACGGTGAGTGATTTTTTGTAATTTATCCTTTATAAAGCTTCATTTACGCCAGAGCAACTTGGTTCGAGTTATGACACTGGTACTGATTCTGATGGCAACTAAATTTTACCGAATTTGCGTCTTTTTATTACCAATAGAATAAGAAATGGTCAGACAACTTAGCAATATACCTACTTATTCAGAATTATAATCATTTTAGTTTGGTGTAAAGATTGTGTAGGTACAAGAGAAAGTCGCATAGCAGCATGCTTGTCGAATGGTTGGCACATACAATAATTTAAAATTAAATTTTAAAATAAATTTAATTCGCACGGTGACATTTTGCAGTGCCGGATTACCCTTAAAATAGTTATTTTGTGTAGCTAAAGCAAGTGGCCATGAGTGATTTGATTGTAGTGCCTTGAATTTAAAATTCCGAAATTTTTGTATTTTATAGTCTAAACATACTATTAATTGAATTAATATCGCGCGTTTTAGTTATTTATTTACTTTAAAAAATGCTACCTACGCTTAGACTTAGGCCTATTGTATAATTGCTCAAAAATCGCCACATAATTTTAGTTAATTTTAAAGCTCTAGTTTTCTAGCAGTCACAAAGCGGCCACTATAATAGCGTTGAATGACGTCACTATTATAGCGTTGAATGACGTCACTGAAATATACACTATTGAAACGAGGTCGTATGGTCACAGTTCACGACAGCTATTAGTCCGCACAAAATGACTTCTCACGCGCCATTTTAACTGTAGGTATGGGTTAACAGCTGCTGTCATGTCAAAATTACGTTTCACATGGGTTCACCTTTAAAATAAGGGCTAAAATCGTACTTTTGACATGAGATAATAATATTTGACACAAAGTTAAAAGTTTAGAGGCTCGATAGCTCAATGGTTGCGAGCGGACTGAATTCCGAAAGGTCGGCGGTTCAAACCACACCCGTTGCACTATTGTCGTACCCACTCCTGGCACAAGCTTTACGCTTAATTGGAGGGGAAAGGGGAGTATTAGTCATAATTAGCATGGCTAATATTCTTTTTAAAAAAAATAGCGTGTAAGAACTCATTTTTTAAGCATGATAATATTGCGTTGTTTACGCGTTTGTGAGAGAATGATTACTTTAGTTCGGCTAAAGAGAAATAAATTAGTATCGTAGAGCTCCGCTTTGTGATAGCACCGCTTAATCTATAAAACCAGAGTTACGAAAATGGTGAGGCATGTTCTGTGATAAATTTTTGTTTGGTGGGGTCTCTGTATACCTAACTATATATACCTAAGTATTTTCAATAATATTGGAGTTTATGGTTATAATAATGTAATTATTAGATACATTGTGTTTTATGGAAAATAATATTAGGTACTAGTACCTATCTTGTTAACGAATGCAATTCACAGATAGTTTCCACTTGGGTCCAGTTAAACTTAGTTTGCTTTGGCCTTCAATAAAAGCCAAATAGATTACGCAAATCAGGGTCTATTATAATAATATGTCTGTCTCCATAAATTACACAGACTCATCAAGCAGTAAAACATAGAGATAAGAAGAGAGCTTTATTATATCGTGTTCTCGATGGAATTTTAATTTTATAAGCGTACCACGCATGGACCATGCGTGGTCCACGCGTCATACTTTCTTTCAATTAATGTTCAAAATTCCACAGTAAGAACACAATATAAAGCTCACATACCCATGCTTTAGTCGAGTCTGTGTTATGTGTATAAAGTAACCATAACTAACTTTAACCATCTTTCATGCAACTAGATTTAAGTGTCGAGACAGTTGATCTGCAAGCTGACTGTAAAATTGCAGTTTGGATGCGTTTATATGTAGGTAATTGGCAGAACTGCTTTGCAACTGCCTTTTCGCGTGCAGTTTTCCAGTGTCTCATCTGTACTCAAATTGAACGCAGACTGTTGTTGGTCTACTGCATTAAAACTGAATTTTTTTTTTTTCTTTACATCTGGCTTTACTCTGATTAGCCAATGTCAAGTTTGTGATATTTTCAAGTTATTGAATTTATACAAGTATGGACTCCGTCTGCGCCGGCGCCCGCCGACATACGCGCGGCGCCCCTTTGGAGCGCTTCCCAGTCAGTTCCACCACCAAAAAACACCAACTAACACAAAAACCATCCACTCTTAACAAAAAAAAAACACTCCAAACAAGCACAGCACGCGTGCCAGCAAACGCCATCGCAGACGAAGTCCAACTGAAATTTTACAGTCCAAATGCATTTTGCGTATTATGTGTCTATAATAAGTAGATACAAAGGCGTTGACAATCATACACATAGAAATTTTTATATTATTTGATAAGTGTTGACTTATTTACGCCTGCATTTTATAGTAAAAAATGGTTGAGTAAAGGCAAACTATAATACTCCTGTCTTTATTTTCTTTCTGCGGTATTTCGATCTTAGCGTTAAAAAATGTACAAATCTTAGTACAAAATATTTTGATTAAGGGTGAGTTAGTATACCCAGTACTTAACATCAATAACCCTGGAAAACTTAATAATTAATCATAGTAAGTGTAAAATTTTATTTTCATTTGTAAATAATAACAGTCGAGTCTAGAATGTGTTATTTTTACAGTTATATTATTGTTTTTTTATATGTAATTTTTGACTGAAGTTTCTTCAGTTTGATGCATTTCCAAATGTAACTAAATATAATTAATTTTCTAGTATCAAAGATTGGTTGGTATTTTACTTTTTAAGTTTTTACTATTATTTTATAATAAAAAAATATGTTGATAATAATGATTATTTCATTTTTGATCCTTATATTCTAAGAAAAATGGGATAAAAATAAAGATCATTAAGTAAATGCAAATGTGTTTATTTAAAAAATTGCCTCCTTATGATTACATTTTTACATTAAGTAACTATAAAATATTAATAAGTAAGTTTATCATACAGAATTATACATGGAAATTATATTCAACTAATCAAGCAGTTGACAATTCAATTGCAGATAGAATATGACAACTGGAAGACACCTTGAGAATTTTAGAGCAGTCAGTAGATATACACGGTATTATGTGTTGACACTGCTCGATCAAACGGAGGCTTAGAGCGGTCGCGACTGCTCGAGCGGTCTCGTGTATGACGATGAAGAGAAGATTGTAATTTGCCATGCAGTCACAATATGAAGTGGTCAGTCAAACCTTAAGATCTTCGCATGTTACACAGACTCCACACTGTTCAAATTATAACTTTGATCGCCACGCGTGGACCATGCGTGATCCACGCATAGCAGACTATTTTCAATTAAATTTTGAAAATTCTGCCATAAGGAACATAAAGCTCACATTTCCATGCTTTGCCGTGAGTTGAGTCCATGCGAAGACCTTTAAGCTGCTTGTCTCTGGCCGCTCTTAATCATAACTAATCATCTTCCTCAAACAGCATCTGCAGCAGTTCCCGATTACAACACTGGCTACCCTCCAGCCTCTGCACTCCCTTCCATTTGATTAAAGTGGGGATTACCATCAACTTCGTTCGGCTGTCTGTCCTGAACGGACACGCTCTGTCTTTCCAGCTGAAAAAATCAACAAAGAACGAATTATAATCCATCCCTACTTAATATTATAGTGCGAAAGTGTCGCACTTGGTCGGTTTTTTTGCATGAATATAATTACAGATTTGTAGAGTAACATAGATTACTTTTTACCCCCGAAAAACAAACGGTTCCTGCAGGATGGCAGGCCATTCTGACTAACTAAAATCCACGTGGAGAAAGTCACTGTATTTTTGGGTCAAGAAAGACCTTTAGACTTTGAAAGTAGGTTCTCTCTATCATGCCAACTCTCACTTTTTCTGAAACTTTACCCAATAATAAAACTATTGCAGATCAGCCAATAAATCATATTAATCAATTCAAAAAACCATCAGCATCCTAATTAATAGTAATTTAAGTATTTCTTACTATTTTTTATTATTAGCTTATTAAATTTTATAAGTGTATCACTTGCAAAAATAAAACAGAGTCCATTAGGATCACTTCCGCTGTTTGTCTGATTTTAACATCTTGTGTAACATTGATATATCTCTGACACATTTCATACTTTAGCACGAGACGTAAAATGTGTGCCATCTAGGTCGTGACACTGTTACTATCTTTTAGTTTGTGAATTTCGCTGTGATGAATTTAATCTATTTAAACAAAATTAAGGTGGACAGGTCCCTTGCAGCACCAGGATTCAGAAGTTGGAGTCCAAATTTTTCATGGGGCAGTGTCTCTATTGATTAAAAAAACATTACCTATGCAAAAAAGGACAAATTTTGTTTTTCTACCCATGTACACAGAAATCTCCGAGATTTCTGAACCGATTTGCGTAATAAACAATTCGGTAGTTTTATCAATGTTAACATTTATGACATTCAGAAATTTAGTATGACCACTGATCAGCATGAAGGTTATGAAATTATGATAACAATTCTTATCTTATCCTAAGGATATCACAAATGTGATAACTTTGCAAGTAACTATAAAAAGTAAAAAATAAAATACTCACTATTCCCTATCGCCAACATCAACATAAACAAATGTTACATCTTTTTTGACCTCTGATAGAAATGCTTTGACCACTGGCTCAGCTGTAAAATAAAATTGCAATGTATGAACACAAAGAATCTAAAATTCAAGGCATATTAAATTAAGTAAGTAAATATTTATTTGGAAAAATATGCTACAGACACATTGTGTCCAATTCTGTTTACACAATCCCTAGACAAAGGAATAATGTATGTTTAATTCAATAGTCTAATATCCTCTAATGTTAATAAGAAAACCTACAAAAGTTGTAAAGCCTGCTCAGGCTATTTGGTGTATTGAACATTTGGCATATGGCAAATATTCCAAGTGGTCCAGTGTACATGGCCACTTGAAGTTTTAATTCTTATGACACATTGGCTGAGTGCATTGACTGAGTATTATTATTGGACCAATATGAACAAGGCATAAAGCTTTTACCCATTTGACAGTAAATACACCAACTTCTACCATTCTCCTTTTTACTACCAGAAAATAGTAAATACACATTCTTCTTTGACTTTAAATTTGAAACAAAATTAACAAATTCATTATAATTATTTACTGTATGAATTGTCACTTTATTTTTAACCATTCTGCAACAGCTAAATGTATTTAAATTAAAGAAACAATTTAATTTTTAATTTAAATTTTAAATTATGTAATTAATTAATTAATTTGGTATTCAATTACATTCAAAAGGAACCAAATGACAAATGTCATGAAATAGAAAGGTGTCATGTGTAAATTATTATGTATGCGAAAACTATTTGATAAAAAAAAATAGTTCATAACCCAAGTTCATAACATGTATGTAACATTGAAATTGAAATTCAATGATAAAAAGGTCAAGGAAACATAATATTCTTCAGTTTTGAATCATGCTACCATTACCGACGGTTAGAGAGGGTAAAGGGGGAGGGGGAGGTCACCCTCCCACAAATTGCTGGAGATGCATAGGTTTTTTATTTTATAAATGTCTGACCTATTGGTCAAGTAAACATTATTACTAAAAATGAACAATATTAGATATGCAAAGAGTCCAGGTGGGTTAGTAGGGCTTTGTTTCCCCTTTAATTAGCTTGAAGCCAGCTAGCCATCTCCCCCTTTAGTCCACTTGGTCTCGTAAGCTCACTTCCTTCAGAATCCTTTACACAAGCACTTCATAAGAACACTCTAGGACCCTAGGGGTAGAACAGACAATGAGGATTCAGGGTGCTTAGATTTTTGATCTGAGTCACATTTAGTTTAATCATATGTTACTTTATAAGTATCTTTTCGGCACGACTCCAGCAAATAAAATTGATGTTTGTTGGGGGTTACGTCTCTAAGTCCTCAGATTGTTTGTTTCTGGGCGGCTCTACAGAGTACAGACACGATTCGAAACCAGACTATTCTTCTTTCGAAAAAGTAATTAACAACTTACTGAGCGAATTAATTTATTACTAAACAAATGCCGTATATAAACTAGGTACCTAGGTACAATAGAATAGCATGAAATTATATATCAATTGGAATATCGTTGGATTATCCTCATTGCCAGAGATATCGATCGTTATGTTAATACATGATAGGGGACTGATTATCAAGTACTTACCTACAACACAATCAGGACACCAGCTATCGCCGTTCGGTAATTTTGAGCCGCTAAAATAAAACAATACTGTGGGTCCATTAGGTGCAATAGTTTCAGTATATTTTGTGAAGTCATCGAATCCTTTTAATACTACGTTCGTAACCATTTTAAAGTGAATCAATTCAAAAAATTAAGAACAAAGTTGATGAAAACAGGAAAGGTAACAGGTAAATAAATAAACTGCAAAGGTGAAAAACGGATGAAAATTGAAAACTTGCAAAAGTAAAAAGTCCACAGTCACAGAAAAGCAGAAAAGTTTACTTTATGACAGTGACAGGCCTGACGGACCTTTTTTTTCCTCTCTCGTCTAGCTTTCTGCTTTTCAAAGATTAGCCAATGTCAAGTTTGTAGTTATTTGTAACAAGTTAGTTATACTATACAAGTATGGACCCCGTCTGCGTCGGCGCTCGCCGACACACTCACGGTATCCCCTTAGAGTGCTTTCCAGTCAGTTTTAACAAAAAAAAAAAAAACACTCTAAAACGTAGGTACTCTGCCACGCCCGCCAGCTAACACCAACACAGACGAAGTCCGCTGACAGCACCACAGAATTCCATGGTGATTCCTAGGTGGCATCCGGATTCCTAATCTGTGCTAGGTGGCACGACCTCCGGATTCGTGGTCTGTGGGCACGACAGCAGAACCAACCGTCAGAAAGGCCCACAGGGACCACAGTCAATCAATGCAATATTATATGACAGTCGTGTATTATCTATGGTCGTCAGTCGTCACCGTGGAGTGGCAGGCAGACAAAAGTGACAGTTGACATTTGACAAAAACGACAGTTTAAACCATGTTTAAACATTTTAAACTTTGGAAATATTTGTTGTTGCTCTCTCTAAAATAATAAAAAGTCGTGTTTAATGACTATTGTTTCGTTGATTTGCAATTTGCATGTGTTGTGTTATAAATGCGGATGTCTTGACGGAATTACATCGTCATACAATAAAAAACAAGAATGGAAACAACAATACCATCGCAGACGCCCATGCGAGCAAGAACAATGGCAGAATTGTTACCGGGGATTAAAGGTACCAATTGCCATTTAATTGTGATTTTAACGTTATTATCCTTCAAGTCTTCTTTCTTTTAATGTTAATGACATATATTTGCCATGATGCACGCTTAGTGAAAGTTTTTACCTATTGTTTCTTTGGCCTTTCTCAGGTAAGACTGAAAATGCTTTCCTCCTGCAGGTTTACATTACATAAAAACATACATATGCAACATTTCTAAACCCATTTAAGTATTAGAACCCATTTAAGTATTAGAATTGTTTACTGTTTTATCAGTCAGCTAGATTCTCATTTTAAAGGCTTTTTCAATATGTTATCTAGTAAAGGCAACCAAAATTGAAGAGTTAACTCATTTAGAATTTAAATAACAAATCTTTGTTTCATCAAATTTATAAATAGCAATCCACCCCAGCTTTGCATGGATAGCATTGACCCATCTGAAAGCTTCCACACCATGGAAGCTCCCCAATGAGACAATTTTTTCTGACGTATCATTGTACCAATAGAATATTTTCACAAAATTTACATAAATTATATAACCTTCTTAAATAATCCCTCTTTCTAGTAGTAGTTTAGCTTGAACAAACATTAACTCAGCACAGCGGGGAACATTAATTTCTAATTTTTAGTGATAACTTTGACAAAACTTAATTATTCTAAATATATTATAAGTGACTAACAATTACATATGTACTTTTTCTTATTATTTTGCTCTATGGCTTTTATTTAATTATGTTTTTCAGCTCTTCTGTCCAAGGATACATTGCATATGATCACATTTAAGAATCAACAATCTTCATCTTCAAATATCTGTCAGACTCGGACAAATGAGAAAAATAAAAATATCAAACCAATGACTCTTGCAGAAATAAAAGGTAATGTTTTATGTGAAAATAGCTTATTTCTGTGACTTTGTCTGCATGGACTACACAATTTCTAACCCCTATTTTAGCCCCAAAAAATCCTTTGTGCCACACTGTGCAGCACCCTGTAATGCAATCCGGTTTTTAGAGTGTTCTTGCTTTCTATGTTTCAGCTTTAACAGGACCCACTCCTAGAAAATTTCCACAAGCAACAACTACTAAACCGAAGCCCTGGAACTCTTCAGTAAAGGTTGATAAGACTAAAATCCTCACTAAAGACGGCCAAATGAAGCATAGCACAGTGAGAAAAGAGCTTAATTTCCAACCTAAGCCAAAAGTAAGCACCATCAGCAATCTTCTTACCACTAAATTTTATTTAATTACTTACCATAAAAACTTCTGCTTAATCTCTTTTGGGTTCCGTACCTCAAAAGGAAAAAGAACATAACTAAAGAAGGCTATCTCAAAAACTAGACTAGTTAGGAATATGAAATTCAAATGAATCATACACTGTATTTAAACAACAAATACTGAAAACAACCATTTTTAGGGTTCCGTACCTCAAAAAGAAAAACGGAACCCTTATAGGATCACTTTGTTGTCTGTCTGTCTGTCTTGCAAGAAACCTATAGGGTACTTCCTGTTGACCTAGAATCATGAAATTTGGCAGGTAGGTAGGTCTTATAGCACAAGTACAGGAATAAATCTGAAAACCCCGAAAAAAAAAATTAAAATGTGTCTTAAATTTCAAAGTAAGATAACTATACCAATTGGGGTATCATATGAAAGGGCTTTACCTGTACACCCTAAAACAGATTTTTATTTATTTTTATGTATAATAGTTTTGATATATCGTGCAAAATGTTGGAAAAAATACTCGAGTACAGAAACCTCAGTGCGCGAGTCTGACTCGCACTTGGCCGGTTTTTCAAATAGTTTGTAAGCTGTGAGGAAAAAAACAAACATTTTATTGGATTTTCTTTCACGTTTTACTGTGGTGTTCTATCTAGCTCAGAAAAAATATTTCATACACCCAAAGTATGATGTTCATGATTATGTATGGAATCCTAAAAGAGCGAGGCCCGACTCGCACTTGACTGGTTTTCCCTTTTGAAATATAGAATCCCAAAAACTATTTATAATAATATGCTCTATTAATGTTGTTAACAGTCAGCCATCAACAATAAGCCGACCATGCCAGCTCCTGTGGTCAGGAAATCTTTTCACCCACAAGGTAAACATTAATTTGTTTATATAAATATAGATGATTCCGGCTACACTCATATGGTTAGTCAACATAAGCCCAACTGGTTTCGAACCCATCCGGGGTCCTATTCACAGGGACCCAGCTCGTAACACAGTAAACTGCCAGTTTAGTTAAAAATCTGAAAAATTCTAGGACATAGTAGGTAGCATGGAAGTTATAATATAAACAAAATGATCGCTATTGTGAGACCAATAATTGTTTAGTTATAGTTGACCAAAATAATGTGGTTGGTGAAAATTTTGTGTGGGAAAAATCACAGCAAAAATAGCTTCTGATTGTTATTTTTAAGATGGTTTTATAAGCCTACTTAATTTATTACTTAGCCTTATAAAACCCTACTTTAGAGTATTCTAACACCGAGTTGAGTTTTTCCAAATTGCATTTGTGGTTTCACAAAAATTTTGTGATGGCATGAAAATCTTAATCAGCCATAATTTGACTTTAAATGTTACAATATTGTTGCAGCCAAAGCCAGGGACTATGGCATATGTAGAATCAGTGGGGTGCACAAGATACCAGAAACACCTGCCTTTAATAAACCCAAACCAACATTCATTCCTCCACGTGAAGTAAAAACTGTTCCAAGAGTAAAAATTAATAATATTTCATTTAAATCCAATGACGACAGTTTTATACAGAAAGAGAAAGAGATAAACGATTTTGAAGAACAATCTAATGCTTTAGTCAAAGAACCTACTTTGGAAAAAAATTCAGTAATGTCACCATCCATTTCAACACCCTTTAAAGATTACAGAAATGTTAGAGATTACTTCAATCAAAGTGAAGCGGACAATTCGGTTCTATGGAATGATAACACTATAATGTCATTTGAAAAACCTTCAGACACCAAAGACGGTAAACGAGAGGAAAGTGTGATAGTGTCACTATGTGAAATGCTGAATAAAACTACTTTTACCAACTGCAATAACAATAATCAAGAACTCGGTGAATTAATGGAGGTTGAAAGAGAAACAGAAAATAATTTGAAAATGATTGATAATGTTATTGAAATGTTGCATAGTATGAAGAAGAAACAGTTTAAAACTTTGCAGCAAATCAGAAAGCTGAAACACAAGAAGTTAAAAACTAATGGGGCAGAAGAAAATAGTGCTGCTGATATGGCGAAGGAAAATATTGTCACTCATATGGCAAAAGAAAATAATGCCCCTCATAATATGGCAAAAGAAAATAATGCCATTCATATGACAAAAGAAAATAATGCCACTAAGATTGTAAAGGAAAATAATACCCCTTATGGGGCAAAAAAAAATAACGTCAAATTCGCTCTGACAGAAGAAAAAATCAGTCCCGACAAAAGCCCTATTACAAGTCGACCCACAGTTATTAAATCGAAATCGCCATCATACAAAATACCAAGGAAAAGTCTTTGTCTCAGGAAAAAAGTATTCTACAAATCGATGCCAAATATTAATTCCAATGGCATACAGACTCCAAATAAGAATAACGACAAAGCTCTTAACATGTACTTGCAGATAAAAGAGCAAATGACGTTTCTGAATACTCCATCGGCGAAACCTCGCACGGATGTCCCAGACACTCCTGCGATCACATCGCGCAATTTACAAAAACAACTGGATATGCTGTATAATTAATGCTGAAGAAACCGTTTACCTTCCCTCCCATGGGTTCGCCCGATCGCCGCTAACTCGACATTGACTTAGCGGCTAATACGCCGCTCAGAGTCCGCCAGCGGACAGTCAGCCGCTCACTGTTCACAGCGATATAACGCTGTCTCGTTTTAACATTGTTTTCAGCCAGAGCAAAATCAAATCAATAATAAATCTCAGTAAGGTTGAGATCTATAGAGCGCATTTTGACTTTACTTAGCCATAAGATACTGTTAAAACGAGACAGCGCTATACTGCTGACATAAAACCACCTCATTTTAACTGAAGCTTAAGTCTGAGCAAAGTCAAAGTATGCTGTATAGATCTCAACCTTACGGCCGTATTCACAATCATTACTATGAGGTCTCACAGTGCGCTCGAACGAATAGTGTAGGTTCCACCAATCAGATCATTGTAAATTGACGTGACACAGTAATCTCATTGGTGGAACCAACACTGTGCGTTCGAGCGCTCTATGAGACATAGTATAACTCGTGCGCATTAACATGGCACCTGGCACCTGGCTCGAAAACAACCCTCCTCCCACTTCCCAGCGCGATGTCTCGCTCTCGCCGTGCCGCCGCGCCGTGCGAGACCAGTAGCGGCACGGCGAGAGCGGGGCATCGCGCGGGGAAGTGGGAGGAGGGATTGTGTTCGAGCCAGGTGCCATGTTAATGCGCACGGGTAATAACGTTTGTGAATACGAGTGTTAGCCTCGATCGCCTGCGAGGTGGTTAGGTGCTGCGCACACGGTAGCAGCTGTTTGTGCTACCGGCAACTTGGAGCTAGCTGTTTTCGTATAATTTCGAGAAACCGCGCAGACTTACAACTTAAGTTGCGGGTTTCGGCGATCGAAATTATATGAAAATCGTTAAAACTGCTAGTTGTGAGTTGCCCGTTGCCGCAACAGTTGCTACCATGTGCGCAGCGCCTTAACGTTGCGCACACAAGTCCGTCAACGCTTATCAATACATTCCCTACTACAACCAAGGCTGAGCGGGTTTCATGAAAATATACCTACCTATCTCTTTCTAAGTGTAGACGGAGACGCGCACTAGGCGGACAGGTCGCGGTGACCAGTGAGATCCAGTTATCGTTCATAAATTTTAAAAACTGCGCGCATTTAACGGCACTTAGCCGCGGCAGGCGGTTCTATGCACACAGAGACAATTTTTGTCCGTAAATCTGTCTGTTTATCCCGCCTAATCTACGAAACGGCTGGACCGATTTCGACGGGAATTTAACTGGCAATGATGTTATTAGGAGTAACTAAGGCTATAGCTGAAGAATTCTTTTCTAAATAGTAAGTATAATACAATCCTTTGACTGTCTTTCACATAATAATGGGTGTATAATATTTTTTCGTGCATTTTTCATTTTTATTTAAAAGCAACTCGTGTAGTTAACTGAGAATTCTCGGCAGCTCCATTGGCCGCCTGGTCGTCGCGGCCTGGTCGCCTAGTGCGCGTCTACACTTACAGACGTATGACTGATTTACCATTATTAAAATACTTGACTATAGACTGTTTCAACGAATAGTTCCCATGGCGTTATGTTGGCCCCCACTGTCTGTATATGTCATTGGGTGGTCATTGGCACCATATTGGCATGAGAAGACGCATTTGATTTTCATTTCATTCATTCATGAAAATCAAATGAAAATAAACAAAATCTGTGTCTTCGCATGCCAATATGATGCCAATGACTTGGACAGACAGGGAAGCCAACATAAAGCCATAGGAACTATATGTTGAAACGATCTATACAGATTATTATTATACATAGGAGACATAGGATTAGAAAATAAAAGACTAAAGATAGATAACAAGAGATAAGCTTTCTGATAAAAAATATGCTTTTAACTTTATAATAGTAAGTATTTGTAACAGATTTTTTTTTATTTTTAACATTATTATGTAGTTTATTTAAGTAGTCTAGTTTCTAATTTTTTGAAAACATGTTACATTTTTTGAATACATACATGTGAACTGAATGTGAATACAATATTATGGCAATATATTTAAATAAATAAAGGTAATTACTTCTTACTTTTGAAACCAAATTAGTGTAAGTAGTTGATAAAATAATCATAATTGATAATAACTAAAATGATTACTGTATGAAATGTATTTAAAAGGAAATAGTTTTTGTAACTCTTATACTTAACAAAATTTTATAACAATATTAATACTTAATATATTTTCTTATTCTGCAAGAGCTACTGGTTAGTGGCCAATAACTGGCATTGTGTTTAAAATAAATGTATATTGATTGTAATGTAATTTTTAAAGACTATAATAAATTAAATAAATTTTAATTCATTAATATTATACCTAGTTTTTCAGTTTTTCTTTTTTTTTCTCTGGCTTTACAAAGATTAGCCAATGTCAAGTTTGTATGCAGGTAGTTATTTGTAACAAGTTAGTTAAACTATACAAGTATGGACCCCGTCTGCGCACGGCATACGCACGGCACCCCCTTAGAGCGCTTTCCAGTCACTTTTAACAAAAAAAAAAACAATCCAAAAAGGCAGAGCACGCCCGCCAGCTAACACCAATACAGACGAAGTCATGTTTTTCTTTGCTATTAGTAGGTATCTATTTTTAGAGTGTTAATAAGTATTTTGCCTTCAGCCTTTTTCCTAAGTCAGTGAACGAATTACATATTTACATATATACATACATACATAGACTGCTAAAATCATAACCCTTCCTTTTGGCTTTGCCGTAGTCGGGTAAAAAGTACAGAAATCGCGCTTCTAACATTATAGTTATTCAAAAATAAGCGCCATAACTAGCCACTCGGTAACATGCTAAATTAGGTATATCTGTGGCAAGACATAGGCAAAATGTCAAAATAGACCAAGTATTGCCAGTGGAATATGAGCTCCCCAATTTCAGGGACAGCTACCTATTATATCAACGCAAATCTAGTTTGATGTTATGTGCCCACGATGCGACATCATCTGCGTGGATATAAGTCTTTAATAATCCCGTGGGAACTCTTGGGATTTCCGGAATTTAAAGTAGCCATAAGTTCGTCTCCAGAATGCAAGCTATCACACTCTCCGTAATGGCAACCGTCAAATTCGGTTTTAAAGAATGGCCCTTGAAAAGATAACAAATAGCTAGATGTATACGTAGGTATAACACCTTTGAATTCTAGGGTTCCGTACCTCAAAAGATAAACGGAACCCTTATAGGATCACTTTGCTGTCTTTGTCCGTCTGTCGTGCTCTTAAGAAAACCTATAGGTCATCCTAGAATCATGATATTTGTCAGATAGTTAGGTCTTATAGCGCAAGTAAACGAAAAAATCGGAACACCGTGAATTTGTGGTTAGATAGGTACTTCACAAAAAAAATGTGACTAGCACTTGACTGGTTTTTTAATAAGTATGGATTAGTCCTTAAAAACTCCCGATTATTTTCATCATTTCAAAGCATCTGATATTTTATTAGTTTTAAAATTACGCATGCTGTAGCTTGCATCCATTTAACTGAACTGTAAACTTTTCGCTATACGCACTTGAGTGTACCTAATGATAGTTTAAAAAATCTTTTTGGGGTAAAATCAATATTCTGATCTGGCAGCCCTAGTTTTATTTCTATTTGTGAGTTTATTCAACTTTTTACATTACTGATTACGATTACATTTACTAGGTTGTTTGATTCCGTGTTATACCTACCAACTACCGATCGTAAATTGTAATTTTTATCATGTTTTGACAATAAACAGTTAGTTACAGAGTAGGTACCATCCCACTGTACGATTTCGTGATCTGTTTTTGCTTTGCTAATGATTAATGATAAGTGATAACATTATCATCACACAGTGAACATCGTCATTAGCAAGATAAATTGAAGAATAGAATTCGTAAACTAATTTTAGCAACTTAAAAGAATATTTCCAAAAACTTTCTATAAAAATGTCGTTATCTAAGCCCATAATGAATCTAGTGGCGTCGTACTTACAGAACTTGTATTTGCATCCTATCAGGACTAAAGCTATAACGAGGTGAGTCCTTTTAAAAGCTTTTTGTCGTATTTAGCATGACTTGCTGTTTTTTTGACTGTTTATATAATCTTAAAGTTCAAAGTGCATTTAGTTTAGGCCTAAACTAACAGTAAATTGTACACACCTTGGGATTGTCAGTTTTATAAATAAAAAGCGGTGATAGCCTAGTGGATGGTGATTCGATTTTAGCCTCCTATTCCTGGGGTCGAATCTGGGCATACACTACTTCTCGGAATAGTAAATACAGTGAAGGAAAACATGGTCTATCTATGTAAAAATAAATCTATCAATTTGCACTTGGCCAGTGTGGTTTAAACCCTACTCATTTTGAGAGAAGACCCATGCTACGTAGTGGCCCGACAATGATTGAACTTGAAGATGATTGTTAGTCTACTAATAAATAATTATCAAATCACTTTTTTTCAGCTGTGTAGTTGGTTCTGCAGGCAGCATAGCCTCACAGCTAGTTTCTGGTGATACTGTAAGACTTGATCCAGTTTTGGCCTTTGGCTTGTATGGGTAAGTAGGTATTTAAGTACTTACCTACTTAATGGTTATGAAAATTAAACTCATTCTGAATTTTTTTGGTGTTGACTTATCTAGTTAATCTAGTTATACATTATAAGAACAAATTATTTTTGTTGATCTACATAATAACATCAGCTATTAACAATACTAGACACATACTCAATAAAAGTAAACTGAATCAAGTTTGGTTTGTATATTCTTATAGTTTAGATTGATTCAGGCCAATTAAAAATTATACATACTCAACTGTTTTTATAGCTTCATTTTATTACCTCATTTTTAGTTCAAAAATGAGATAATACTTTGAACTGAATAACTAACTACTAACTAAAAACTGTAACTGTAGCATAATTTAATATACTTTCAGGTTAATATTCGGTGGCACTGTACCACATTACTTCTACGAGTTCATAGAAAGAGTGTTCCCACGAGAGACATCAGCATTCCCCTTGGCCAAGAAGCTGTTATTTGAAAGACTGATATTCGCCCCGTTCATGCAAGCGTTCTCTCTGTACACACTAGCTAGACTTGAGGGCAAGAATCATAAGGCTGCGTTGAAGCAGTTGACTGCATTGTACTTCACAGTGTTGGAAGCCAATTGGAAGTGGCTGACGTTGTTCCAGATTATCAATATGGCATTTATTCCACCCATGGTGAGTTGAGACTGTTTTTTATACTTTAAAATTTTATGCAGCAACTAGCCTATGCATGGAATAGAATAGATTTTTATTCAAGTAGGCTTTTAAGTGATTTTAAATCGTCAAAATAATTTACCACTGGGGACTTATGGGACTTCTTTGTGTGGTTGACACCAATTTCAAAGCCCTATTTTACCCCCTTAGGGGTTGAATTTTCAAAAATCCTTTTGTAGCAGATGTCTATGTCATAATAGCCATCCGAAGCCATATGGGCCTGTGTATTGAGCATTCTAAAATAGAAAACCCTTAATTGCATTTTTATTTCCTTATATTAATCATTATCCTTCTATGTATATAAATCGTTAATATGGTGGTTCATCAATATATTATGTACAACCTATTTATAAGTTTTATTACCTCATAAAACAATTTTTCCTTATTTCAGCTTCGAGTATTATTCATGAATCTCGTTGGCTTCGGCTGGGCGATGTTTGTGGCTTCAAAGAGGAGACAACAGAGTAAAAGAAAGGACTAAATAACAGATTAAAAAGGATAAAGTGGGCTATTGATTTATTACATAAGAATATCTAAAGAATTTGAATTTATTGGCTATTTCACATCAAGTGTTAAATCCTAACTTAATAAATCTAATGTAATAAGTGAACAGCCCTGAGCAATAGCCTATATTGAGTATACTCAAATCATAAAACTATAAATCAGAAGTGGTGCCATCCTTTTTTGCAAGAAATAAATAAATACAGAAGAGCATGGCACTACTTTTAGATCTTTAGTATTTGTGTAATTAGCTTGTGATGATGGTGGTGGATGTAAAAATATTTTTTATACTTACCTGGGAGACATATTTTTATACCTAGTTATTTTGTCGTTTTTATCTGAATTTGTGATATAAGATGACTTTGAATTTGTTTATCTCTAATGATAAAACTTATGGGCATTTAAACATTACATGTAATTATTTTTTATATATTTTTAAGCATCTATGACATTGTTACATCAAAAAATCCAAGGCACAAAATTTGTTTTTAGATATTCTACTTTAAATTTAAGAATATCTAAAAAGGAACTCTGTGTGGCTTAAATCCTTTATACATAACAATGGTCTTTACTAGAGAACAATATATTGATAGTATTATTTAGTTCAATTCGTCTCAAATAGTAAACTTTATATTCATCCTAAATATACTGAAGCACATTCTAAGGAAATCATGCTGGATTTTATTCTTGTCGACATAGTTTTGTTTTGTGAAAACATATTGTGATTGATCCAAGTTAAAATATAAAAATGTGTGATATATTTTGGAAATATTTACATTCCTCTATGGCCATAAGTGCAATTAAATAAATAATATAGGGAAAAAAGGTGCAATAAAAGTGTTTTATAAATATTAGGTACTTTATTTGACAACAGCAAAAATCTAATATTTCTGAATATTCGCCGTCGCGTCGTCGATATCGAATCGACTATCAAATGCTGTATAAAGCCTCATTAACATGTCGAGAGTTTTTCGTGTCAAAAATGTTATGAAAAAGTAACTATAAATATTATAATGTTGCAAGTAGAATTATCTCAATTAGTGGGAAAACGACAATCGTCTTTTTTGTCATTAACAGTGCGCTCACAACAAATACATCAGACCGTTCCCTATAACTTGCCCCTGACGTCATGTTGGCACCATTGCAAATCACACAATAATAAACCCTAAATTCTAAGGAATGAATTCAAACAATGCAATGGTGCCAACATGAGTTCAGTTTGGTTTGCGCACACTTTGCCATAGTAATAATTACTACTAGTTACATAATTACTAGGTAGTTCGTACCTTGTAACCCAACGGGCATAAACTCTTTTCATGTAAATCAGGCTTTAGCGATGAAAAACTTTGTTACTTACATTATTTATAATAAATTAATATATTTAATGATCATTATTCGAGTATTTTATTTACTAAATATAGTCACGTTTTCATTTATTGCTTTGGTATCCCAAATTTAAGTTGCTTTACAATGATTCCATTGTAGTGATCGTTATATAAACTTTATATTGGTAGGTACTATGGTTATGATGTACACAAATCTTTAAATTAAACTAAATTAAGATCTGTTTATTTTAGAGATTTGGTACCTCCAAATTAGCACTACTGTAGCCACCCCAGTATTTTTAAGGTCCAGAATAAGAGAACATTCAAGTAAGTAATTTTACAACCTGGTATAGGTACATGAATTGCAAAAATAGGTGCATAGTCATATTTTTAATCGGTTACCAAAGTTTTTAAAACAGCACAAGTTTGGAATGTTTTTTTAAATATGTTTTTTAATGTTGATGGTCTTTGCAACTATAATAACTTTTCAGAGGGTTGACCGAGAATCAATAAAATGACTCAACTCTCCTCGGTTTACCCTAATAATATAATAAGTGCTATACTTTCGTTACAACTTTTATTGTAAAAAATATTATAAGTAGGTACATATAGGATTTATCAAATTAATCCAATTCCTTAGATAGCAGAAACCATGTTTTCTCTTGACTAGATGGTTATAGGTTTCACATTATATCCAAAACACACATTACCAACATTTATAATATGATTTAATAAATTAGATTTTAGAAGTGTACAGGCTTCTATGATTTATTTTTATATACTTACTTACCTACCTTTAAATAAAGTTGGTACACATTTCTTGTAATAACAAGAACTATGAAGACACCTACCTATTTAAAAGTGGATTGAGATTTCCGTACACATAATAGGTATTTACAAAAAATATAAGCAAAATAAAAAATAAATTAGTTGTCAAATAAACTAGAAAACGACCAAAACAATTTAGTGTAAATATCCTTTTGAATTGAATAAATATATTGCACGTATTATCCTAAATGTAAAAATAAGCATTCTTATATATTTAAGACTAGAGTATTATTGTTACTTGGAATGATGAGTATTAAAATTATCAACAAATAAAAAATATAAAAATGACTAGGTAGCGTTTTAAAAAAAAAAACAACAATATTTAAGTTGGGAATCTGAACCTAACTTAATTGTAGAATGTAATCAACATCGAATACGAAGTTTGCCGAGCAGCATAATAAAAGTTATCTTAAATTAAAATAAATTAGTCTAAATGTGAATGCGTATCTAGACGCGCCGCATGTGCCGCAGTCATCACATTTTAAGGCCGATTCACACCCATTGCGTATGCAACACGTACCTACACGTGACACGTGCGTAGTGACGCGTGTAAATCCGTAGACATAACTGCACGCATTACGTCTACGCGGACGTTCACGCTACGCAAGCGGTATGTCATGTTTCATACAATTCCATATTACAACGCAATGGTACGCGCTACGTCTACGCTTACGAAGCCTGTGTGAACGAGCGATTTTGTATGTCTGTCGCAGCGATATAGCAAAAACCGGGAGTTGGCCATATCCCTTAGGATAGATACAATTCCCATAGCACTGCGTTCGGTGTTTACTGCGAGAGATCATGAGAAAATGCAATGAAGGCGTCTACTACTCGGTACTCCTGCGGTGCGTCTAGCTGTGCGTTCACCTTTAGTCACAAATTCTCTATAAGTTATAGGCGTACAACTTGACTGAGACAGCTCGTGGTGTGGGTTGCGACTCTCTTGCTCTCTCATGAGAGAGAGAGAGAGAGAGAGATCAGATAATATAAGAGAAGAGTTTACGCGATAGAAAGGTGTTAGTTAAACTTAAGACCGCAATGAGTTGAATAGCACCTTATTGCGTCATAACAAGAGTCGCTATTTATTTGAACGTCTTTGCGGAGTAATCCTTCTATAATAATGCGCTAGTGCTACAAGCCGTCTCAGGGGCTATCTAACGTTATACATATAAATTGTACTACATAATATTATATGCGTAGCAACATCCGTTATATTCCATTCGAGAGATAGATGGTGTTCGATATTACAAAAACTCAAGGTACCCACAAAGGTATTTTGTAGATTTTATGATCTAATAAAAGATGATTTTTAAACTGCATCGTACATCATTAAATTTGTCTACTTAAAATTACCAATAAATAAATTTTAATAACACTTAAACTAAATATGTATGTGTATATAATGAAAGATTACTAGTTTGTTTAGGGCAGCCTTCAGTGATGATAAAAATATACATATATTTTCGTTATAAGGATAACATAAGGCAAAAAAATAACATTGCAATCAGACCTGCCAATTTAACTCAGTCAAGAGATTGTGTCCAGGTCCAACCGAATTAGCAACACTCACAAACAAACCAGAAAATAAGAGTTATTTTTGTCTATTATATAATGTTATTTTGACTTATGACTAATTTCTGTTGATTTAATCACGCTGGAGGTCTGTTGCAATAAATAATGTCAATTACAGTAGGCAGTTACATAATCGCAATTACCTTTTGTTTCTGCGTCAATAAATAAATAAGAAGCGATATTTTGACAGATTTTATATGTTTCCTACGACGTAAATTTTCACGTACTTTTTCTAAGCAAATATTTAAAAAAAAACGGTACATTTTACTTGTAACATCTTAAGGCTGCCCATTCAATGTTTTTTATCATGTTTATTTCGTCGGCTCATTCTCGTTCGGGGCGCGGCGACCTCGACCAGCTCCTCTGCGAAGACCTGCTGCTGTAGTAACTTCCGCTGGACAGGGAGGACGGCGTCGGTCTTCGGTATGGTATTGGGCGTTTTCGTGCGCTGTTATTGTGTTAGTAACGAATTTGTTAGTATGTACGTAGTACCGTTGATGCTTTAAAAATCGTACAGTAAGTAAATGCTTGTTGATGCTTTGTGCCGGGGCTCGACCGCGAAATGAGCGGACAAAGATGAGCTGACAGAGTTCTTGGAAGCGAGAAATAGCTTAAATGAAAATAATGAGCTATAGGCTCGAGAGTTGCCGGCGGTGTTAGTGTTGTGACGCCTTCGATAGAGAACGGCTGTGTTAAAATGATTTGAAGACTAGAGCTCATAAGATGATTTTCAGACCAATTATGCAAAAAAAGGATTTTAATGGCTTGGTACCATAAAAGAGCGAGGCGCGCCAGGAGCACCGTAGCTCGCTCCGCTCGAAACTCGCAACCGACGCGGACGGGATGACACAGCGAGGCCGCTGCTCTTTTAGCCCGCTCCGCTAGACTTTCGCGGTCGAGCCTCTACTATGGAAATATAGTTGCAAGTTGAGCGGACTCATTAATGACTCGCTCATTTCGCGGTCGAGCCCCGGCTTTAAAATTAGTGTAGTACCTACTACCACTTTTATAAGCCGTATCGGCGAAATTACTTTGCGCATACTACTACCACTCTTATAAGCCGTATCGGCGAAATTACTTTGCGCAGAAAAGCGCAACCTAACGCCGACTAAAACCGAATTTACAATAAAATACAGACCTTATCGCTTGACGTTAAGATTTTAAACACAATGATCAACAGAGACACGTGCTAACTCGCTCATAATTCGCGCGTACGAAACATGGCGCGTAGGCAACAACCGATAGCGAACGTACGTGCGCTGCGATTCGCTGACATATGTACGCACCATTAAAAAAAAAGATTTTTGCGCAGTACGTCAATATAATTTTATAAAAGTGGTAATAGCTTCTGTACATGTAATTAGTTCAACGAGTTAATAAATTAGCTGTTATCCTTTATCTGAATAGTAAATGATACTACTAAACTGATACTGATGAAGGGTAAACTAAATAGTATGTCAGTTTAATTAAAAAAAAAAAAAAAAAAAACTAAAAATGTTGAAACTGAATATTTATAACTAAATCCATGCTCAAGACAAAACTACTCTTATTACACGACTGCCCAAAAAAGGAGTGTAATGTTTTCAGGGTTCATGTAGATACGTGAGTTTTTTTAAATCCACCATACATAATTTCTAAATGCCTGAACAGTTTTGGCTGTATCGGGTATCGTTAGAATCCTTATATCGGTTATGTTTTTTTTTTTCTTGAAAAATGTCGACTGTATGGCGCCATTTTCAAATGTTTTTCTTTTTTAGTTTTTAGCAGGGCAGTCGTGTTTATATTATTTTAATTACGACTTGTTTTAAATCGTTATTTAATGTATAAGTGATAATAACTTTCAAAAATATCACTTTAGTAGCGATATGCTCTAAGTACATAAAAAACATGCTCAAAAAAAAAACAACATCCAAACTAATAATTTACGCTAACTAGATACACGAAAGAAATATAATAAGCTTACCTTTACATGGAGGTCAATGCTGCAAGCGATAAAAACAAATTGATTAACCCTTTAACCGCCATTACTGTGACTTCCCGGGCTTCGTTGTGTGAAGCCCGAGTTCTCACATGTGACCACTTTCAAATTTTTTATTTTTAACTAACTTATGCCCGCGACTTCGTTCGCGTGGACTACACAAAATTTAAACCCCTATTTTACCACCTTAGGAGTGGAATTTTCAAAAATCCTTTCTTAGCGGATGTCTACGTCATAATAGCTATCAGTGTGCCTAGTGGGAGATTTTTAACCTATTCGATCGCGTAAAAGTTAACTGCGTTTTGTATGGAATTCTTCTTGTCACTAGATGGCGCTGTTTCAATTCCATACAAAACGCAGTTAACTTTTACGCGATCGAATAGATTAAAAATCTCCCACTAGGCACCCTGCATGCCTTTCAGCCCGATTCGTTCAGTTGTTTGAGCTGTGCGTTGATAGATCAGTCAGTCAGTCAGTCAGTCAGTCAGTCAGCTGTTCCTTTTATATAAGACATGTTTAGATATTTAACTAAAAATTATTCTGATGAAAGGAGCAACAATGAAAAATAAACACCACTAATTTTTAACTGCTTGCCATAAAATATATGTATCTGCTTGATCAGAATTCGATACTTAAAGCGTTTAAGCAGTTAAAAAAATTAAACCGAGTCTCAAATATCAATAAAAAATATGCTTACAATATTTTAACCAATTTAGTACTATTATTTAATTGGTCAAAATTATTGTGCTCTTATATTTTAAAAACAAAACTAATTTTGATAACATTGTTAGATTAAAGTAAAAAAATAATTCTGATTGCATGTTTAAAACAAACTGTGCCTGTATTCGCCCTTAAAAATTAGTGGCATATTATTTTTCAGTATCCTCTTCAACTGAAAAATTTCATTGTAGATCAGAGTGCGAAAAGATTGAAAATAGAAATTACTTGTTATGCGTACCGTTTGACTGAGACTCTGGAGTCGTGAGGTAGGGTGCGAGTGCGGGAGGGTAACAACGACGTTGAATTCCTCGATTTTTACGTTAACTGTCGTCCTTCTAGAACTCGCGCCCTACCTCTCAGTGAAATGGTATACCTATAAATTGGTTTAATTCAATAAAATAATATTTGTAAAATTATTGAGTGAGTTTTAACTCAAATACATTTGCTTTTCTATAGCTGATTGGTGCTTATTCGTTAGTAATAATCTGTAATCTGAATCTTAATATTTCATTTAGATTCTGTTGTACACCTCTTTTAACGAACAGGTCTAAATCTAGTGCTATTCCTTTCCGTGGGGAGCGTTATAAAAGGGATAGCAATACATATAGATCTGTCATTTTTATTTACAGATTGTGTACAACAAGAATTAGCTACCAAGATGTGCACCTAGGTCCTAGGTACATCATAGCCGAATTAGCAAAATATCCAATCAAAGACAAATACATACCTATTTGATTTTGTTTCAGTTATATAAGAATGAGCATAAATAAATTTGAAAGACTATGGTCTGGCGGTAAAAGAGTTACATTTTGAAATAGTGACGTGTATAGATTCTATTATAAAATCTACCATGCGAAATGAAATAAAAACAAAAAAATATAAATTTACAATACACTTTAATGTGATAACACAAAATAATTGAAACAAAACACACTCGAATTAAATTGTCCTTATAATATAGCACAACTTCTACTTCTGGCGTCGCTTGCATTTTCGCATAATATTGGTATGTGGCAACAATTTTTGTATAGTTATTTAACTCATCTTCTTCGATACTTGTATTTCTTTGACGTATATGTTAGGTCTATAATGGGCGCACTACGAAGAGAGAAAACAACAATTTAATAAAACTGAACTGCCTTTATAAGAACTAGTATGAAAATATATCTTGGTAATAAGTTAAATTATTACTACTAGTCGTTAAATTGATCATGAGATCAGAACATGTAAATGCGACCCGTTCAGTAATTTATGATTCTTGCATTTGTTTTATGAACCAAAAAAACATTGTGGGTATTAAATTTTTGTTTAAGGATTTATATAAATACACATGTCATCAACATAGAAAAAGTTAAATTAAGTTTTATATTAATATATAAAAAACCGGGTTAGTTGGTATACAAACAGAGAAAACGGAGAAACATGTTAGGACAAACATTCTACAGATTTTAACAAAAAAAACATACATAGGTAATACGAATAATTTGAGTAAAATCTACTGATAATAATTAATAGAATCTAATTAATATTTACAAAACATAAAATATGTATGAAGTATTTAATGCCATAGAAGTTAGAATTGTATAAAAAATATGTGTTCAATGTTCATTAAAAATAAAATGTTACTGTGTTTGAGTAACATCTATTGCTAAATTTTAATATCGAAATATTTACAATACAATACAATAGTACATAAATTAATGTGAGAAGTGGATTTAATACCACAGAAATTACTATAGATTGAGTTAGAAACCGCACATAACATAAAATTATGCCAAAATGTTAAAATATACATTATAGCAATACATGTAACTTAATGATAAATATGAGCTAGCACTTCACTATTCCGAGTGAACTACTTGTATCTTGAATACTCGGGCTATAAGTTCGTGTAATTTTTATCTATAAAGAAAAAAACAAATATAAATATAATTAATAAATTAATTACAAATATAATACTGCGGCGAAAATAAAAATAAAATAGTGCCTGAAAATGTTGATAGAACTAAGAGATTTAAAAAAATGTTTCAAACACATACATATTTTCGGCAAATTACGGGCGAACACTGGAACGTCAATTAAATAATTAATTGGTAACACCTAAAGGTGTGTTTTAATAGACGCTTCAGTATTCGTGAATATGAAAATAAAAAAAATAAAGCCCAATGGATTACCATAGACAAGCGACACTCTAAAAAATGTTAAATCACACAGACACGATATTGACGTTTATTAAATAATTGCTATTTTAAATAGTGTAATATTTTGAGGCAACATTAATTTAATAAACGTCAATTTTAGTGCAATTTACACGCTCTGACCAGAACAGTGCTTTTGATTTCTTTTTACAAGAAAACCCTTTTTTAAAGAAAAAAATATTAAATAAAATACATCAAATGAGTTTGTAATATATAACGACGCCGTAGATTTTTCTATAGATTGAATACTTAAAAAAAAATAATTGAAAACAAAGAGCAGAATCTAGTTGGTAAAGCGAAATAATAAAACACATTGCGTCGTATCCTACGAATAACGTCACAAAACGGCAGGAGTGGCGTTTTATTTTATTTTTACTAATTTGAAATCTACTCCAATTACGCATCATTCAAACTCATAAAAGTTTAAAAATTAGATTTTATTGCCTAGAAATTAGCGTTTCAAAATAAGCCACAATTGTACTAGCGAAAAAGATAGGACGAAACGGCCACCGTGGATGCAGTGTCAGACTTTTACCCACCAATCAGACATAGCTCATGCGCGAGGTCATGCCACAAACGCCGCTTTGTTACTTTTCGTCGGATCAGCGTGAGTGTCATCTTAAAATACTCTTTAAATAACTAGTTGGCTAATCTGTGTAAAGTAAAAAAAAAAAAACTAGTTAAATATAAGTATTTAATTTAGTTGTATTTCATTCTAGCACTTATAAGTTTGCACAACACCTTGGAATACAGGCACTATGGTGTTGGTGGCTATTGTCATAAAAGCTTTTAATACTTTTACGACTGCATTTTTCGACTAAAAATGGACACAAATGACCCGATAGAAACGATTCCATGGAATAAATTCCTAAGGGACAATTGTAATGCTTGCAATTGAAGAAAAGTCCGATAAACCCCTTCATAATAACCCTAAAACCCTTTACCAACTTTGTAAACTATAAGATTTCATACATGTTCATTAGTATTAAAATAAAACACAAAATGCTCCTTCTGAAAAGGAGGCCTTTTGTAACAGTGTCGTTATTCGTAGGATACGACGATTGACGCGGTTGCGGCATACCTTTGCCTTGTCAGTAAAAAAAAACAACCCAAGACATTAGTTTTCTTGCTTTCTATCAAGATCTAATCTCAATCCTCGTAAAGAATAAGACATTTCAAGGTTATCCTGGTATCTACTCCTGAAATTCAAATATGGATAAATAACTTTACGCACAGTTGTGGTTGAGACGAAGTTTCATCGTCGGCCACGAGACTTAATGAGAAAAAAAAAAGGAGACTTGAAGAGTGGGTCAATACTGGATAATAGTATAATGATTATTATTGCTGAGTTTCTTGCCGGCTCAAGTTAGCCAGTTTCAGCTTAATAGAACTGGCTTTCTGAACCAGTAGGTAGAGTCCCAGACACAAGAACTAAGAATCACAATTTGACGTATATGACTTCTATAGACGCAATTGAAAGTAACTCAGAATTTTGTCAGAAGGAAGCAACGTTCGCGTTACTTCCATCGGAATTTAATAACATGGGCTGAAAAGCAGAATAGCTATTTTGTGGCCGCCATCTTTGATCGAGGTGTTTTAAAGTACCAAGTAATAAGATTTGTTTTTTTTTTTTAAGTTGATGACCTTGCAATGTCTGGTCCGTAAGTACACGCACGTTAAGCCTTACGAGGATGACTGGGGTCTGCGGCATAGCGATTGTCGCTCAAAAGCACTGTGTGGTGTGTGTCGTCGTGGATACCTCGTGATCCGCCGCCGGTCCAGGAAGCTGGGCGAGCCGGCGCGGCGCGGGATGGACGGCGAGCGCGAGCGCGCCGAGCCGCGGTCGCGCTCGCTCGATCTACGGTAATCGGCGTACACGCCCGTCATTGTTCTGTTCGTTACGCACGCAAGTACGCATCGCATGCATTGCGTGTATTATACGTGAAAGAAAGAAAGTTAACTCCTTTTAATCCTTTACAGTGTACAAATATTATAAATGCGACAATCTGTTGGATTGTATGTTCAAATCGCGCCGCGCAAAGGAGCAACGCATGCCGTGGTTGCGCTCGCTCGATCTACGGTAAAATTAGCGTGAAGGGAACATTGAAAATTATCGTTAGTTCCTTTTCATCCTTTATAGTCTAATCTGAACACAAGGCGTCTGTGTGTGTGGTACATAAACGATCACAGCCGGGCTTGTGTATTTAATCTTAGGTTTTTACTTGCGCAAATTCAAATTGCACTACTTGTTTGGCATGCGCTATACCTGTAGCCCTACTAGTTCCTACTTTATATTTTTTAAATGCGAGTTTTCGTCCGTTGGTTTATCTTTCAATCACGCCGCGCAACGCAACGGATCGTCGTGTTTTTTTCATGGAGCGAGTGGCATCTATTTATCACGAAAAACGGAACCGGTCCGGTTCCCAGCGGAAGTTTTAAAGAACTAAATTCTTGCGGACGAAGTCGTCTAGTATTCTTTATGGAAACCGGTTTTATGAATTTAAATGGGCATAAACTTTGCCATTGTACATTCACGATTTTTTTGAGAAACTCAATTGCGTTAGTTATTACTTAGTTTCCAGTAATTTATTCTTTAATATTTACGTAAAATAAACAATCTTTTCCTTGTCTATTTTATTTCCGAATCATATTATAGAAAAAGTGACTGTTAAACGATTAATAAAGATCTAAATATTATAGTGGATTATTTATCCACTTAATTTTCACAAAGACAAAACACATTCCACGTGGTTCAGTTATACTTTTACGAAACCATACAATTGTCTCAGAAGTTTGAGCATCTGAAGAGATTTATTAGAATAAAAATACTGTTTACATAAGAAACTTGATGTAACACATTAATTTCTCGACACACACGATAATTACCTTGACGAGCGGGACGATCGCGATGAGCTTGACGACCGGGAAGAACTTCTGCTGCTGTACGAACTCGAACGGCTTGAGCGCGAGCGCCTGAAAATTTTGCTCCTTAGTTCCAATTTCGATCACAGATTGCACAATAATTTCCCCAAAATCTAAAGCGAAAAGGCATCAAGAATTTTATGGCCGATTTTTCAGTCACCAAATAACTTTTATCTAAGGAATTAATTGACGGTTGACAGTTTTTGTATAGGAAATCTGTCAATAGGTCAAATCTATTTCTCAGATGAAAGTTATTTGACGATTGAAAAATCGGCCCATAGTCGTATTTATTTTTAAGCTTGTTATGGTACAAGCTCCAATGTCGGGATCCAGCAAATGATTCAAATTCTATCACGATAGTTCGGTGTTTGACAATCGACTGGCCACATTATTTGGGATAAAGCGAATGTCTTGTTTTTGGCGAGTTTTTAAATAAGTGTGGCAAACCAGTAAGTGACAACAGTCCTTCCTGTGTATTAGATATTCCAGAAAAGCAATAAGTTCTCGCGGGACTTAAAATCTATATCTAGGCTCATCAGCCCGAATGTATGAACATTCGGGCTCGCGAATGTGCGAGCTGTGAAACGATACGATAGACAGCGGCCACACAATTCGCGATATCACAAATCATATGCCGAATTCCAATACCGAACTATTAGTGTCACCTTACCTTGAAGATGAATATGAACGCGACCTCGAGCGGGTGGATCTCGAGCCAGAGCGAGACCGCGACCGAGATCGGGACCGCGACCGCGAGCGCGACGACGACCGCGACCAGCTGCGCCGAGACGCACTTCTGTCGCGCTTCTTTTTCACTTCCGGAGAACTTTCCACGTTTACAGGGCTTTCCTTCTTAGGAGTTACAGGCTTAGCCGGACTTTTGTTGACAATTTTTGGGGAATCCTTTTCTATTAATGCGGGACTGCCATTTGTTTCCTTTTCCTCTGGTTTGCTGTTTGCGTCGAGAACGGCCTGCGAAGTCGATGCACTTTCCGCTTCCTCCTCGATCCTCTTTCGCTCCATCGAAGCTTTCGCCATTTGAGCTAACTTCTCCTTGAGTCTGTTCAACTCTTTGTTATCTATCTCCTCCTGGCGCGCTCGCTCGTCGAGCCTCAGAAAGTCATCTTCCGAATCGTCATTTTCACTGGACGAGCTACGCATGCACGCGGCCTTCGGTTTGTTGTATTTCTCGGCGACGTCTTTGCGTTTCTTCTTCTTCGGCTGAAGATCAGATGGCGATTTAATGTATTTCCTTTTATCCTTCTCTGGTAACTTCTCTATAATATCGCGGTATCTGTCCGGACTGCGGCGCGCCGGCGAGTAGCTGAGACTCGATGTACTCCGACTCCTGTGATTCGACCGCGACCTCGATCTATCTTTATGAGATTCCTTGCGATCGTTTCTGTCTTTGTCGATTCGATCTCTTTGGTCTGGCTTAGGTGACAAAGTACGTCTCTCCGAACTCTTCTTAGGTTTCAAGTTCGGTGTGCGGCTCTTTCTTTTCTCTTTCTTCGAGTGTCTGCGCTCTGGCGTAGACGATTTAGATCTACTTCGTGAATTTTTACGCCGTGTGTTTCCTACGGGCGTAGGTGACTTTCGTCTCTGTCTACTGTCGTCTCTTTTGTGTTCTGATGACTTCGAACTACTTTTATACTTTTCTGTTTTCCTCTCATTCGCTCTTCGGTCGGGAGATGCATGCCTACCGTATTCTATAGATGGACTGCGCTGACGTTTCTCTTTAGGGGGAGATTCGCTTCTCGGTTTATGGTTTCGTGAAGTTTTACTTTCTTTCGACTTTGGAGGCGCTTCTGTTTCGGAGTCAGACGACGAAGAGGGCTCGACTCTGGCGGTTTTGTAATATCTCTCAGGTCCCTTTTTTGATTCTCTTTTATTAGATTTGTTTTCAGGAGACCGTTCTTGATATGCTCGAGATGTTTCCGGTCTATCTCTTGATAGGCTTCTATTCTTTTTTCGCTTGTGCTCATCCAAGTTTTCTCTATAGTATCGGTCATTGTCAGTTCTGCGTCTTTTGTCATCTTCGTCTTTTCGCAATTCTTCCTGACGTCTACTTCTATAGTCGGGCGACTCGCTTCTTCTTGATCGTTTTTTATCGTTGCGTTTCACTTCTTCTTTTGACTTTTCTTTTTTACTGTTATAAGTGTCGTCTCTTCCTCTGTTGTCAAGTGACGGACTCCTGCGTCGTCTTTTTTCTGGAGGTGGCGAGTCGCTAGACTGTCGTGGAATTCTCTTTTCCCTGATTTCGGATTTCTTAGGAGGTGGTTCTTCGGAATCGGAACGAGACGGCGATCGTTTCCGGTCACGTTTGGACTGTCTAGACTCTTTTGCTCTTTCAAAATCATCCCTGACAGGATCTCTGCTTTTATCTTTGCTAACGTATGATTTTTGTCTATATTCTGGTGACCTACGATCATCCCTGCGCCGGTAGTCCGGAGAGGACCTCCGTTCAACAGATCGTCGTTTTTCAACTGATCTACGTTTCTCAGGCGACCTGCGCCGTTCGCCCGACCTACGTTGCTCAACCGACCGACTTCGTTCATCGCGTCTTCTGCTTGTATAATTCTGTCGTGAATTTCTTTGGTTTTCGTCGTATCGGTTATTGCGCTCTTCGCTTTCCCGATTCTTTCTTCGACTGTCATTTTCTTGATCTTCTGGTCGCTCCCAATTTTTTTTGCGGATATCATTTCCTCGTGAATCAGCTGGGCGTTCCCATTGTCTTTCTTTGGTCTGCTTTACTGGTGAACTGCAACAATAGGTCGATATATGTACTTAACAGTAAAGTTGTCATAGAAATATGACCTTCGCGCATGGTTGAAGTAAAATAAAACGCGCGCGGGATTTTTCTGTTTTGAAAATGAGTAGGCCAAACCGTTTTTATCATATTTACATGTCGTAAGTAATAAGTAATACATACTAATGTAGGAAGTAAATATAGAGCTTTTAATCTAACAGCCAACTACTTGGCATTTTAAAACACGTCTATAAAAGATGGCGGTCTCAAAACAGCTGTTCTGTTTGACTGAAAAAAGATTTGAGTTACTCTCAAGTAAAGCAAGTCTAAAGAAGTTTTAATATAAATTTTTTTACTTCATTATTTTGATTTTATTTCATTACTTACGTCTCGCGGCTGGACGGCGCACTGCTGGCCCGGCGCCTGCTTCCCGACTTTTTCTGTTCAAAAATCAATATAACATCGTGAATGTTGAGTTGCAATAATACGGCAATAAACACCAGTGCCAATACAAGAAGACTAGTGGTTATGGCAACTAAAAACATATTTTACTAAAATATTCTGAAATCCCTCACTTCACAGAAACGTTAGTGATTGAAGTATTTCTGTTCTTTAAAAATTAAACAACAAATTATTTTACACATGCACTTCTATTTGGAATCAGACAAAACAACTTATAGGCGTTAACATAAAGTTCACTGTATTAAAAAGCTACTCACGAAAGCAAATATTGAATAAAAAAATTATTTAATGGACGAATTGTTAGTTCTTTTTGTACTTTCTCAATATATTACAATAAATATATCATCCATAACACTCTCTTCGATACAAATAAATATAGTAACGTCTAAACAAAAAAGAAAGGATTTGGCACTAGTGCATGTACCCCTTTTTATACATAATCTTCTAGATTAGTAACACATTACAATGTTAATAAAAGTTGGTATGATACTTAAATACATAAATACATGTATTACACAAAATCAAATGTAATATAACTCTCTGGGACGTACCTTTAACAACAAACGGTGGTGGTAGTGTATACCATTTAAACATGTGGAGCATCCTTAATTAGTTTTGAGTCAATGAGAAGAGGGAGAATGTTATGGATTAGTTACATTTTTATAAACAATCAAGTTCAAAATGTGCGATACAAAAACGTGCTTGTATTCAGTACCCGAGAGTCGAAACTTGCACAGCAACGCGAGCAACAATCAGTGACGGCTACGTGTTACATCGATCGTGAGCGTTAAGTCGTTATCGAGCAGAAGTGGAAGGGGCACGAAGCACGTTTTTCCAGTACACATAAGGCATACACGCTGCGGATAGCGATACCACCATCTGTTCCAGAGTACTACAAACACCATGCAATCGTAATTCGTAAACAGTGCACATCAAGACCCTGACAATCGCCCATATTTGTAAATTCTCTTCATAAATAAAGTTAGTCACAAATGTATATGAAAATGCAATACCAAATTGAACACATATTATTTTAGTTTTCACCTAACAGTGTTTAACGTGTTATTGTTTTGTGATATACTTACAGTATACGTTATTTCTTCAGATAAAGATGGCTATCCTATGAAATGATGCACAGTTAAACAGATAATTTTTACTGTCTATTTTTTGTATTTACAGACAAAAAAATAAATAAAAAATGATGTAAAAGACAATAACCACAAATCTGATCTTAAACCCATTTATAAAAGATGTCCGTTCAAACATTTAAACGGGTGGGCATTGGAAAATAAAAAGCTCGCAGGGTATGTATAGAAAAGGAAAAATGTCGCAAAACAAAATAGTGATACTACCTACACTTCACAGTTTATGGCGAATGCATAGAAAAATATAGGGACGTGAATTTATAAAATTACAAGGTTAAATTTTGAAAAATATTGTGCAAGATTTTATAGCTTTTTATATAAGATCACGTTATTATTATGGTTCAAAGAAAAAGAAAGCATAGTGCTACAGATTATTCTCTAGAGGACGACATGAGTAAGGGTTGGTGACATGTCAGTGTATTTGTGACAAGAAATCTCCCCAAAATAAAAAATCATTAAACATATTTGACACTCATAATATATAACCCAAATATCCCCATTTCTACCCATTAAAATACAAGAGAGTAGTCACTAAAAAGTACCTAGTATTCAAAGATTGTGTAACATTCTCAATAAGTCAAATAAATAAGAAAAATACCTACAATTATTATGAAACATTTTTTTATTTATAGTATGTTGATAAAAATTAAAAATCTTTTTTTATTTATTCCTCCGATGTACCATCTCAAAGAATTTTCTAAAATAGAAATCAATTAAATAATTATACTTTGTCCAAGTTAATATTTCTCATGAAATGTGCGGATTTATCTACAAATTGACTTTATTACTGACTTCAAAAAAAGAATACCTTTTGTAGTTTCCATCAAAACCAATGATCTCTATGCAGTACAAGACAGGACATTCCGAACAAGTCCAACTTGGTTTGCTTAAAACTGATGGTTAGTGTAAGTACACTCTAATCTACAGCTTCGTAGAACATGATTTCGTTTCAAATAGCTCTTCTGTAGATACTAATTTACTTAAATGATCAAATTAGACGGTATATCAGACGTTAAAAAAAGATTCTAATGCACAATTCTGTCCAAAACACAATCTTTGAATAAAATAATTGACCAAATCTCAAACTGCTAAATCATAAGGCAAGTCAGTAGGCATTGGCCTCATGTGATATTTACCTTCTTTTTCTTCTGGCGTTCGTCTTCTGAGCTGGAATCGCTGTCGCCTTCCGAGCTGCTGGAACTTTCAGCGTTTGGCGACTTGGACCGTTTCTTCTTCTTCTTGCTGTCTTGCCTGACAAAATAAAGTTTCATTTACGCCAGAGCAACATAGTGCGACATTGCGTCATGCCACAGGGCTGCACAGTACAATAATATCAATAGTAATATACATGTAGCAAAAATCTCAAGTCTGTCCTTCTCTTATTAAGTCAAGATATTCCAACTCAACAGCACAATGTTATTTCAGTCTAAAACAGGCTGCCGAATGCCGCTTACTATTTTCATTTCTAACATGCCACATTGTTGCATGTTGTTGCAACAACCTAAAACCGTGTATTTTTATAAAAATAGGTTTATATTTTGTTTAAAACAACAGAATCGCAGGAATCGGAAATGTTCACAAACATAAAAGTATTACGAAATTGTGTTACGATCTTGAACTTTCTGACCTCGGAACACATCAATTTTTATTTATTTATAGGGAAGCGAAATGCTTAGTGTATTTGGAGATTATTTATAATCCAATGCCTAATTTGGTAATACATATATACCTATAAAACAAACCAGAACTATAACACATCCTGGAAAATAATGTGTTCTTTTATCCACCGACTTCGTGAATTTAACTGTTCTCAAAATGATTTCTTAGTCTTCGTCTATATTATAGAGCAGCTATAGGCGCATACGACCATAAAGATTTGGCGAGGGCTTACACGCAAAATCTCAAGTTTCACTCAGCAGTTTGAAATGTACGTCTATATTATGTCAGTCAGTCAGTTTCTTCTTTTATATTTAAAGACGTACGCGTCCATATGAATAAAGTTTCTATTTGCAGTCTACTGTCAGTTATTGCAAAAAAATCATTTCAACAATTTTCATACCTACGAATAAATCTCCATAACATTTTTCTTTGACTGAAATTATTAAACGGTCCTTTAAATATTTATTCAACAATAAAATTAAACATAATATCATGTATTTCAACGTACTTGCCTCTTAGTTAATGCTAGTGTCACCTGTCTAAGTTTAACAAAAGATAAATTTAGTTATGAAATATTTTTGTGATAAAATAACTAAAACACAATACGTAAAAGGAAGTGTTTACAATAATGATTTGCATATTATTAAGTAAAACTTACTTGTCTTTCTTGTTCTTCTTTGACTTTTTCTTCTTAGATTTTTTGGCTTCTGGTGATGTGCTGAAATTAGAAAAATTTGTGGTTATAAATGTTTCTCAAAGCACAAAACACTGAAATTAGAAAAATTTGTGGTTATAAATGTTTCTCAAAGCACAAAACATACTATCATTTTGGTTACATGATGTACACATACAGATTAATAAATTGACGAATCTTTTACATGAAAAAAATATTATAAATAATTTACTGAAAAAATATTTCATGATACCTACATGATTATCTGAGAAATCACTGTGAACTGGTCTACATTTTGAACTATTGCTACTGTACTGTATAGGCTCACAACTTCGTCATACCTTCGCTTCTTTTTCTTCTTGGTGACGTGCGTATCGCGATCCTCTCTTTCGTGGCTCGGCGTCCTCACTAGAGGGTACCTCTGAGCCTCGTCCCGCGCCCGGCGCTCCGCGTCCAGGCTCGTCCCTTCCACGAACCGCGGCGATATGCCGAACGCGTCCCTGATCCGCGCATTTTTCTCTTGTTGGGCCTCCGCCACTGCATGAGTTTCGCGCACACTGAAAATCCAACAAAATTTCAAGATGGCCGACAGATAAGACAATAATTTTCATATGAAGATTTTATTCGTGGAGCACTAAGTTGGTATTTATGGGACGATTGAAAGTTATCGTTAAGGTAGCAGAATATACTTAAGCTTCAATTAGCTGGAAATAAGATGATATTTACCTGAATAGCACCTAAGTGCGCTAGAATAGGGAAATTGTAAATTAATTTCTCATATAAGTACTAATATGTCTATCATAAATCGATCATTGCGGTACGAAATCGAAATGGTATTAACTGTTAGCGCATATTATTCACTGCGTAGCGTGAAATCGATTAAAAATCCAATTAGTATTGTACGCGTAAGATTGATACAAGGTAATTTTATTGTTTTTATTCGATCCACATAGTTAGCGTAGAGATAAGTAATCGGTATAATAACACACCTTATGACGGATCGCATAGATTTCCTCTCCTCGTCATTGGAGAGACAGACCTGCAAATTGTTGTTTATATTGTTGCGATTGGAGGCGCAACTGCATCGACAGCAGCAGCTTCTGAGTCCTTCGAGAATGGTTCTCAGAGCTGGTTCTAAAGGGTCTGTCGTGGTAGGGGTCGGTCTCAACGGTTCGATCGAGAGGTCGGGGTTAGGGTCGTGGGAGGAGGCGCGCGGCCTGCGCTGCGGGCCGGCGAGCACCGCCTGGAAGGTACCTCGCCATAGCCGCTCGAACACCACGCGGTTATTGTGCTCGCGACGCGACGCTCGACCACGGTGCATTATAACTAAATCCTTAACCTAGTGGAAGACTTGTTTTCTTAAAGCTAGAATTAGACTAAGGCGGCGGGACCGCTGGAAGACTGCAAAGGCGTGGGGCGTGAGGTTACATGGTAGTCCGGCCGGCGGCGGCCCGGCGGCGCTACTGCAGGAATAACAGGAAGCACGCGACGCGCGCACCCTGCGCAATCAACCCATCTCCGCTTTACACCGCCCTGCTAACTACAAAGGGCTTACTTGCCCTTTGAGAACAATACGCTATTTTTAATTCCTTTTAAAAATTGTACTACTTGTTAAAAAAAATCCTATTTCCTACTATAAATACAAATAATGGGCTAGGATCTCAATTTATTCAAATTATTCTAGTATTTCTGTAGTTATTACCGAGAAAAAAAGGAACCCTTGTAGGTTCACTTCGTTGTCTGTTTGTCTGTCAAGACCCGTCAAAGGAAACAAAACCTATGGGATACCTACTTTCCATTGACCTAGAATCATAAAATTTCGCAGGTAGCATGTTTAATTGCACAAGTAAAGGGAAAAATCCGAAAACCGTGAATTCGTGGTTACATCTTTTTAAAAAAAAATCTTGTAAGTACGGAATTCTTCGTGTGCGAGTCCGACTCACACTTGACCGATTACTAAGTGAGTATTGATCATTTTGCCAAGGATGCAAAGAATACGAGCGAAGACGCGAGAAATAGGAATCTCATCGTTAGCAGGCAATGCGAGTGAACCCAATCCTTTCGCCAGTAAGAAAATGAGTAAAGCCTAAGAATTGTAATTACGTCAGTGTTTCTATTTTACGTGTTGAAGTACCCACGTGTATCTCTGGCTACGTTTTGCGGTTTATTTTGGAATTGAGATTGATACAAGCAGTTGCCAAAAGCTAATGTGCTGTGTATGTACAAGTGTCTACGTTTCGCTGTCTTCAAACGCAATCACGAGACGTTTGCGATATGCATCAATCTTGTTTTGCTTGGATATAATTTATAGTCTTTCAAACCCTTATAAATAACCGTATCGTTATCGAAATCTTCGCAAGGTTATGTAATAAATGTTACTTTAACAATACATACTATTGTTATTTGGTATCAATCAGAGACTTATTTTTCCTTAAAAGCATTGAGGAAAGACCTTTTCTCAAACGATCAGTATCTTTTTAACCCCGACCCAAAAAGAGGGGTGTTATAAGTTTGACGTGTGTATCTGTGTATCTGTCTGTGGCATCGTAGCGCCTAAACGAATGAACCGATTTTAATTTACTTTTTTTTGTGTGAAAGGTGGCTTGATCGAGAGTGTTCTTAGCTATAATCCAAAAAAATTGGTTCAGCCGTTTAAGAGTTATCAGCTCTTTTCTAGTTTTCTTGTAGAAAAGAAGGTTAGACAACCGTTAGGTTCATAATATTATGTAACTTGACAAATGTCAAGCTGTCAAGATGGACGTTGCCTAGATACATAATTATTTATTTGAAAATGATGTTTTGGAAAACTCAGATACTTTGGATCGTAGGCGCGGAATAGTCCAAGAAAATCGGTTCAGCCATTTGAAAGTTATCAGGTCTTTTCTTATATTATAAATTTTTAATTTACACTTGTTTGTACTTAATGCCGGTCTCGCTTAAACATTACAAGATAGGTAAATTGCAAGTCCAATGGTAAGTAGGCACTTAGCTATATGCAAAAGAAGAAGGTAATGGTATATGCAGAATATTTGAGGACCTGGCGAACAAAAAGGAACGAAATGCACGAAAGGAGAAAAAAAAACTGAATGAAAGCTGTTGAAACTTTATATAACTGACCGTTTTAATGAAAATCGCAAGCTTGATTTTAGCAAAGTTTCAGTGCCGTTTTACTTGGAAATAAGTTCTGATTTGTATTCAATGATCCAATCTTCGTGGTTCATTGATAGAAATCTTTGGATTCAAGTTTAAGACAGTTTTAGCCTGTTTAGCTTGAAAATAAGCTCATATTTATTTGTATTCAGTGAGCCAAAAACATTCGGAAGAAGCCGTAATACACCATTTCGCCAGCTCCTCATGAAAATTATAAACCAATGAACACTGATTCAACAAGGGGTCAAAATCCAGAATAATCCTAAAGTTTATGAAGATATGCCGACCCTACAGAAGGTGTGACTGTGTAGCATTTGGCAGACGAAATTAAATCTGTTAATTATTATATGAATTTCGCTTGTCGCAGTACATTATTGCCGTCACGTGTAGTATGTCACTACGAGCAGTTAACTGATTGGCATGCAATTGTGGTTGGTTAGCACTCCGATATTTATTTAAACGTTTACAAATTACAGGCGAGCTCAAAAATCAGTGGCTTATTTTAAAATGCACATATAAGTCCAAGTTGAAGTGGCAATGGGCATGTTTGATGCTTGATAATAGTAGGTGGAGCCAGAAAGTTCTACAGTGAAAACCGCGAATAAGTAAGGGTAGTGTGGGACGCCTCTAGCAAAATGAACCGACGGGAAGTGGTTGGATGAAGGCTGAGGATCGGGTGTAGTGGCACTTTTTGGGAAAGGCCTATGTTAGGCAGTGCAAGCTGAAATGATGTCCAAACTCGATTATCCTGCCATATTTCATTAGAGAATTTCCGTTCCCACCCTCCATTTCAGTCATCATCAGGGCACAGTCATCGTGTTCTTTTGAAAAGTTTTCATGAAAACAAAGAAAATGAGTCAAAATACGACTTTCCATATGCCATCAGAGAGTTCCAATGTCGACCTCACACCTCCATCATGATGATAGATGATGGCATGGATGATCATAAGTTACCTAAGAGTTGTTACTCCGTGCTAGACGCCTTAAAGTTAAGTGTCTGGCAGGGGTTTGCCACGATACTGGCAATGCTTGACGTGGTTTCTAATACTATTCTATCGAAAATATAAAAAAATTAGAGTTTATATTTTAACGTAAGGTTTTTTACACCTTTATTATCTGTTATCTCCCAAAGCCACTATAAGCCAAACTTCATAGTTGCTAATCGTTCCTCCCTGTGTTGAGGACAATACGCAGATAAACCTATTAGCTTTTATAAAATAACAAATGTCTGGCATGTGGTGGCTCTTAGTTCTATGCTAGACGACCTAGGTTTTTCACAACGGTAGGTATATCTAAAATCCCAGTTGCACATCTCTTGTGTTTTTATCGCCGACGGCCTTTTTTCGATCTAAACCATTCTAAATATATAACTAAAGTGGGTTTTACGTGTTTTTTATGGACTTGCAACAAATTGTTCGTATTTATTTTGACCATAAATTATTTTCAGCAGACATAAATTTTGGACGTAACGGATAAATTTTTATTGCAATTGAATTCGAGCAATAATGTATTATGAAAAGAGATGGGAGAGAGCTTCGACAATGGCATATTTTAAATGCAAAAAATCTCAATTCTCCTTGAATTTGTTCTGCAATTGAAAGGGGTAATTTCTTTCTCAATTATTCACAATTCTTTGGTGATTTGGTGATACTGTACCTAGGTACAAAAACATACTGCGATTTTAATTAACAATTAGGGGCTCAAAGCATCGTTAGGTAGAATGTGAGTTCTATGCTCTTTGGCGTGAAGTAAGACTTGACATTTTCCACGGAGAGCTTGTTGAAAATGCTTTTAGGTCGACAGACGCTGTTGTTAAATATTTTGAAATAGTTTTTCGCAGGAAATTTTATACAATATTATTGATACAGACATGGTTTACGATACATAAGTTAGAAAAAACTTTGTCTAATTGAAGAACAAACCAACACACTAACTAAGCAACAAACTAACTCATTTTCGCTGTCATGTCAACGATAGACGTCCACTACTGGATTTAGATCTCCTGTAAAGACTTCTAGATGCTGCGGTCTTGCGCCGCCTGTATCAAGCTTGCGGCATTCTTGATGTCATTTGTCCACCTAGTGAGGAATCTACCAACGCTGTCCTTTTGGGTACGAAGTCGCCATTCCAGCACCTTTGGACGCATATCGGTTCTTCAAACCACGAGTATGTGCCCTGCCCACTGCCACTATAGCGTCGCAACTCGCAACCCGTTGGGATATGCCGGTAGCTCTGATGTTTTCACGAATCGCCTCATTTCTGATTTAATGACGTACCGAAACTAACTCTCTTCGGTGCTCGTTGAGCAACTCTGAGGTAGAAATCTATGGAGCGCACTTTGACTTAAGTGTCAGTAAAAACGAGACAGATTTACGCCAGCAGTATAACGCTGTCTCGTTTTAACAGGGTCTTAAGTCTGAGCAAAGTCAAAGTGGGCTCTATAGATCTCAGCCTGAGCGTTCTTATGAAGCTCATAAAATATAGGAGAATGTTTATTCATTTAAACTTATTTCATACCAGTATAATTGGTCCAAGATTAAATGAAATACCGATGCCAAATGCCAAGTGCTAAATGATTAACACCTTGTCAACATGTTCATGCTACCTACTATGTGTGTTAATGGGACAAAATAATTAATATTCCTGCTCTAAACATCTGCGAGGAAAAGGGTTATTTAGAATAAAAATATATTGAAAACTAGATAATGCCCGCGACTTCGTCCGCGTGGATTTGAGTTTTTTTTTAATCCCGTGGGAAATCTTTGATTATCTGGGATAAAGAGATGCCTATGCCAATTTCCGAGACCCAAGCTACCTCTGTACTAAATTTCATATAAATCGGTAAAACTGATGGGCTTTTAAGAATTCCGTGAGAACTCTTTGATTTCTCAGGATAAAAGTAGCCCATGGTGTATGCAAAATCTGTATCAAACATCAAAATCGGTTAAACTGTTGGGCCGTGAAAAGCTAGCAGACAAACAGACAGACACACTTTCGCATTTATAATATTAGTATACATGTAGAAGTATTCAAAGTTTTCGGATAAAAATGATCGACAGATAATTGTCGAATCTGATTGCTACTGAAAAAGAGAATTTATGGGTCGCAAACACTGAAATAATGGACATACCCACTATACAAGTACGCTGGAAGAGATATGCCATACAAAATGACAATTTTTTTTTTCCGATTCGAAGTGCTCCACCGAGCGTACCGACTATTATAAAATTGAAACTTCGTATCAAAAAAAATTGAACTCTGACTTTCCGGGATAACTTTTTGAGGTACGGAACCCTAAAAACAACAAGACAAAAGGCTTTTCGCAATGATGCCTGATGAATACTTCAGTCTGAAAAGTGCTCGTATTGAATGGCATGAAAAAACTTCGTATTGTTCGCTTAATTAATAAGCATTGTTTTCCGATTCTCTCGGAAAATCTGAACCAGAATTTATTAATTAGAAAATATTTGAAAGCAATTTTGAAATCACTTTTGGACTGAGCTCCTGAGGATCTATTGTTTTCAGACTCTCGAAAAATTTGAAATTATTTTAAGGCCATTTTAGACTGAATGCGAAGGGTGGGAAACAGGGGTGAAGCGATCGATATAGGAGACCTTTTTTCTACGACTGGTCTACGATAATGCTCTTGGCTACTTTGCAGTGCACCGTATCTTTCGCGAGACTATCTTTCACTGATTGGAAAATATTGAGAGTCCGTAATAATAAAATAGCCACACCCTCGACAACTGCGATACAAGCAGCTTGATCGTACACGAATCATGTGTGAGTAATGGCAGCGCAGAGGTCAAAGCGAAGTCAATCGAGCGGGATAAGGACAACGCTAGCGGGATGAGTCTCGAGCTGTCGCGAGTGTAGATGACTTCGTCTACTATCTTCTTGTCCTTTATCTCACGCTATGTGGGGTCGGCACAACATGTCTTTTTCTTCCACTCGCTTCTGTCATACGTCAACGTATTTTCCACTCCTCTTACACACATATCCTCTTTCACGCAATCCATCCAACTTTTCTTTGGTCTCCCTCTCTCCTCTTTTTTCCTTTCACATGCATGTTTAACATTCTTCTAGTGACATAATTTTCTTCCCTCCGTATTACATGGCCTTGTCTGCAATCGCTAGTGTAACAGCCGAAATAGTACGAAGTGAACTCGTCAAAAAATTTAGATAGGACACGCACACAGTCATATGTCGATTTTCACATTTTTTATCATGCCATAATGTTAGAAGTGTGAAATCTTGTCTCTCACATATAACACACGTACACAATCTCTATGCGACAATATTAAATCGCATATCAAACGCGCTGTCCTTTTCCGCAGAGGCCAATTTGAAAAGGATAGCAATTCGAACTACTTCTAACCTTGTTAATTTGATTTATCGGACTTTTGTTTGCTGGGTCAAGTAAACAACAACAAAAGAATTTTCACCTACTTCCACCCCTTAATAAAACACAGTATACAGCGAAATTAAAAATAAATAAGGTTGTGCAATACAACCCCTCGGTAAAACCCTGCCTCGCGTAACGGGTAGGGTGTGCGCGATCAATAAAAGGGTCACTTTTTCTAGGACAATAAGGACTTAGTACTTATACATCCATATTTGTGTAACTAGGTGCTCTTTGTTCTTGGAAGTGCAACCTAGGTAGCCGCGCAGACTATGCTAGGTCATAATTTGATTTCGACGACCTCCCTGGATGGCGCAGACGATCTTATAGCGATGAGCGCTGTGATCTTAAAAGTGAGAGCCGTGGGTTCAATTCCCGACAAGGACAATTTGGGCGTTTATGTCTCTGCTCTGGTGAGAGACTTTTGCCGTCAAAGCCGTGCTGCCAAGCGATTTGCCGTTCTAAAGCGATGCCGTGTAGAAACTGATAAAGGGTATGGGTTTGATAAAACTGTTATACCCCTTAGCTTAGCTAAAATAGCCCGCTTCCATCAGACTGCGTCGTCACTCACTACCAGGTGAGATCGCAGTTAAGGGCTAATTTGTAATGGCATTAAAAAATCTATATTTTTGCCAAACAGATTTACACTTGCAAAATAGAATTTATTCCAACTTATTTTAAGGCTCAAGGTACGAGTATGTAATATAAGCAGGACAGGGTTTTACAGATACATACATACATAGATACGAGTTGAATTGAGAGCCTTGTGTATGCTTAGGCGTAACAGCGATCAATATCTATAATAACAAGGGACTAGGGGAGACCCACTGACCTCCCTAAGGGACTCCCCATAACGTCACGTCTAAATTGGTAAATATAGACCGAGAACATTTCAAGAGAAATTTCGTTTGCAAAATATGACGACCGCGCCATGGCTTCTGTTATGTATTCACAAGTTTCTATGTTGCCGACAAGTTTTGTGGTGCTGAAAATTTTTATAAAGTCATCATTTTTAGGGTTCCGTACCTCAAAAGAAAAAACGTAACCCTTATAGATTGTTGTCTGTCTGTCTGTCTGTCCGTCGTGTCTGTCAAGAAACCTATAGGGTACTTCCCGTTGACCTAGATTCTAGAATCATGAAATTTGGCAGGTAGGTAGGTCTTATAGCACAAGTACAGGGATAAATCTGAAAACCGCGAATTTGTGGTTACATCATTTAAAAAAAATTAAAATGTGTTTCAATTTTCAAAGTAAGATAACTATACCAAGTGGGGTATTATTTGAAAGGGCTGTACCTGTACATTCTAAAACAGATTTTTATTTATTTTTATGCATAACAGTTTTTGAGTTATCGTGCAAAATGTTGGAAAAAATACCCGAGTTCGGAACTCTCAGTGCGCGAGTCTGAATCGAACTTGGCTGGTTTTTTATCTCCATCAAAAAATCTATCGTGTAAATATAAACACCTCTGAATGAATATTATTTTTTGGACGTCGTCGCAAAAATCTTCTGAACTGACTGAGGCTTAAAGGTATGCCTACCTTTACCGGATCAGGATATCCACCATGAACAGGCAACTGATAATATCTTAACTTTAATAACTTTATAGGATGGAAGCAAAAACTTGTTTTGTTTAGCTAAAAAGCGTTTACGTATACGCCTGCCAGTTTAGGTAAAGCTTCCTAGTTTACGTATATTTTAAACTAGAGGATGCCCGCGGCTTCGCACGCGTGGATTTCGGTTTTTTGTAAATCCCGTAGGACCTCTTTGATTTTCTGGGATCAAATGTAGCCTATGTCCTTCCCCGGGATGTATCCTAAGTCTGTACCAAATTTCATTAAAATCGGTTCTGTAGTTGGGCCGTGAAAACGTAGCAGACAGACAGACAGACAGACACACTTTCGCATTTATAATATTAGTATGGATTTTTGTTCCTAACTAGATAATCTTTTGCGTTGGTATGACAGATAGTTTAGATTTGAAGGTATTATTTTGTGTTAAAACGCATATGTGTTTAATATGTGTTGGATCAGCAAATAAATCTTATTCTATTCTATTTTATAACAGTCTTGTGACCGGCGGAGTACAAAATAGTATAAAAATCGTCAAACTTTGAGATAGGACATGTTGCCAGTACATAGTCGATATACTGCCTGGCAACATGTCCTATGGACATGATGATGTGGATTGTTGTAGCAAAAATAATAGAGTGACGGTTCAACAAAATCAAGAACTATCTAAGTGAGTATGAAATTACATTTTATAATCATCTTTTATTCCATCGTTATGTAGGAGAACATGTAAATAGGTAGGTAGCGATACAAATCTTTCTGATTACGTTTCCTCTTTCCTCCGGGTGAGCGAATCGATTTTCCGGCTGATTGCTTATTAAGCTAAGTGTTTTTATGCTTATTTCGATACCATTACACGCTATTGGTAAGAAACTAAATAAATTATATGCAAAACAGAATAAAAATAATTAAATAGAAACCACAGTAATTTGTGTATGTATTGCCTATAATGCTAAGAAGAAATGAAAAACAATTTCACATCACGATTCGGAAAATGATGAATAAATAAAACAAAATAATTTTGAACTTCTTATCCCATACGCGTCCAAAATTATTCTTTGTTAGAAATTAGTTTGGAAAAGTTGCACTATATTATGATTAAATAAAATTCGTCAAAATAGGTAGGTACTTTTTCTACTAATGCCTACCTGCTAGCTTTTGTCCACGATTTCCTCCGCGTGATATAATTTATAGCCTATAAGCACGGGGATAAAATAATTATCTCTCAGTGAAAGAAACTTTAAAAATCAGATCATTAGTTCTGGAAATTACCACCAACTCACAAACTATCATTATTATTAGTAGACAAGTATAGATTAAGTAAGTATAGATTGAGTTGGTATTTTTTATATTTACAAAAATAGGGTTCGCAGAGTACTAAAATCACAGAGATATTAAAATATAGGTAATATACTCACGCTACTCTTCCGAACTCATCTCTGGGCACATCCTTGTCTGCACCTGCTTCCGACAGCTTCGCTCTAAACGCCGCGACCCGCGCCGCTATTTCCTCTTTCGGTAACCTGCGCAACCACACCATAGACACGCTCATTATTATTAATAAAACTACTATTATTATTAATAATTATTTATTTTAAAATTTATTATTTTATTAATATTGTTTCGCCGTCTGTAGACGCGAGTGTTTAACCACGTTCTTGTATGTAATCGAATCTCAAAATAAATAGTGAGCGGTCGACTCGCATAACGCGTAAGGCCTAGTGCCCACTAGGTTTTAGGTACAAATGTTATTTAGATCTTGAGCTAGATGCTACATATTATAAGCTATTTTTGGGCTTATTATGGGATATTATATGTATGGCCATCTATAAATACACTAATATGATTAATTTGCCGTGCCGGGCTTATACAATACTGGCAAAAAGTAGAGTTCAAAACTGTAGTTTTTCCGGTATTGTATAAATCTGAAATGGCTTGCAATAGGACTTAGTTTTGACATTAATTTATTATATTGGGGCTTGCATGCAAGGTTAAATTATTTATCATACACCAATTTACTAGAGCCCCAATGCTATAAGCGTACTATCGATTAGATCAAAATCTATAGAATTGCAGTCTTCTTTTCAGACCAGGCAGACAGACGACACGATTCACAACAGTAAGCCCTAATTCGCACGAGCGTTATAAAAGCGTTTGTACATTGTACGCGTTAAAAAAGCGTTGTCGTGTGAACAGATACTTGGGAATGCATATGTGTTCTATTTGAACGTTTTTTTAACGGACGATAAAAAGCTCTCGTGCGAATTGGCCCTTAGGGCACGTCACTAGCAGGCGTCAAATATTACGCAGATAGGCCTAAGGTTCTCTTTGATTTTACGTCACCATAGCCTAATATTTGACATATTGTCGACTCAGGATCACACCGAGAGTTCCCTCACTCTAGTTCACTCTGACGACGACGTCAGTTTATTTAATAGAAAAAAAAAAGAGCGCTACTCACAAGTGTACACTGGACCTAAACTTACCAAAGCATGATACGGTGTTGTAATCACATAATTACTTTAGAAAACAATAAAAAAGCGCGATAAGACGCGCACGGCGTGCGGCCGTAAACCGAATGCGCTGAACAACTCTCCGAAGGACCCCGAGTATGCATTGAATTATTGATTCGACTCGTGCGCAAGGGCTAATGCCCCTAACCGAGGGTTGAAAAAATTAATATATGGACTTCGGGGGAGGCAGGATTTGTACGGAAATATAAAGGGTCCTTTATCAAACATTATATCGATACTTAAATGACACGTGTCCGTTGTCGTGTATGGTAATGACGCAAGGTGCAATTAAAATTACAACAAAAATCGTAAATCTATTTAGTATCGTAATTAAACTTGTTTTTATTTGTATTTTATTTTTTATGTTAGTATTCTATTTAGTTTTTTTTTTCTCTATATCTCTTCCATCGTCCTTAGACACAATTTTTTTTTAGTTGAAATTTTTTTGTCAGTTTGTTTTGAGTCTAAAAAAATATAACAGAAGGGAGCGCGTATTTTAGAATTTTTCATATTTTAATTTCTAAAGCAACACCAAAGTTGAAAAATTGTCTCCAAAGTATAATGCCACATTGGCAAAATACCTAGTCTAGTATGTTGAGAATCTGGTATTATAATAATCTGATAAATATTATGATAATCTGGGTATAATTAATATAAGGGGAAAAATTTAGCGATAGATAATAGTAATATGTACTCCATTACTCCATAAATCCATTACTCATAGGAAGCAAGGCCAAATTGAGAACCCCCTCCTTCTTGGAAGTCAGTTAAAATGATAAATTACTCAAGTTCTCTATATTAAGTGACTGCTCAAAAGGTGGTCAAACCCATTTCTGAAATCTGACTGGTATGGTCAGTTCGAATCCCGTCTATTGATCTATTGACCTCCTTATCATATCATCACAGCAAAAGCTTTGTTTAGTTGGAAGGAAATTTTTTTTTAGAAAAGGGTTTAAAGGGGTTAACTAGGCGGTGTTAACTCTGAACGGACTAAGATTTGTAACTTGGCACCACAGTAACTTTTGTTGAACACGAAAACACCTATCTAAACACCGCTATTGGATAGTAGGACAATGCATTCTTTTTTAGAAAAGGATGTTTTTGGAAAAAGCAGCATGATTTCTTCTTTCAGCAAGTCTCAAAAAAAGTACTATAATTATTAAGTAATTATTATATGTATATTACTACTGTTATAAAATGTATGTAATCATACAATAAATTAAATCTACACAATTTAATTCAAGTTTTCAAGGTTGTTTTGCATCAAATCTTAGCAAAAATTGTTTTTATGATTTTAATGCACTGTCTTGTAAAGTTAATAAAAACCGGCCAAGTGCGAGCCAGACTCGCGCACTGAGAGTTCCGAACTCGGCTATTTTTTCCAACATTTTGCACAATAAATCAAAGACTATTATGCATAAAAATAAATAAAAATCTGTTTTAGAATGTACAGGTAAAGTCATATGATACCCCACTTGGTATAGTTCTCTTACTTTGAAAATTGAAACACATTTAAATTTTTTTTAAATGATTGATTTTCAGATTTATTCCTTTATTTGTGCTAGAAGATCTACCTATCTGCCAAATTTCATGATTCTAGGACAACGGCAAGTACCTTATAGGTTTCTTGACAGACCGACAGAAAACAAAGTGATCCTATTAGGGTTCCGTTTTTCCTTTTGAGGTAAGGAACCCTAAAAAATGAGTTATTAATGTTGTTCTTTCCAGATTTTGAAATGGTTCATAAATCAGCCCACTACTGAGCACAAGTCGCCCTTCAGAATGAGAAGGGGTTTGAGTCATAGTCCACCATGCTGGCCAACTGCGGATTAGTAGGCTTCACACACCTTTGAGAACATTATGGAGAACTATCAAGCATGCAGATTTTCTCATGATGTTTTCCTTCACCATAAAAGCAAATGATATTTAATTACTTAAAACTAACATAACTTTTAAAATTCACCAGTGCATCCCCAGGATTGAACGCCAGACCATCCAAATAGGAGACCAGAATCGTAATTACTTTATACTAATAGTTACTATTTTCTAATGCTTGCAGTAAAACTATTGTAACTTCAATTCACTATTGATTTAATAGAACTCTTGGTAATTTTAGCTTCTGTTATCTAATAAAAAGGATTGTGATTATCCAATTAATTGCATTACCAATTGTAATCTGCATGATTGCATTGTACAAATAAATTCTATTTAGAATGAAGGATGGACAAGATTTGCAATAAACATCATTGTAATTATCTTTATAGACCAAGACTTTGTAATTGCCAAAAAAAGGGCAAATAAAGGAAAAGTTTATTTCTAAATTTTTTAATGTGGAAACTTTTTCTTTACTATAAATGAACAATGTTATTAAACCTATTTGTTTCTTATTTATTAAAAAATGTGTGGACACTATATAATTTAACAAATTACAATGGGAATAACAAAATGTTATATCGGCTCAGCATGTCACATGTGTGCTAACAAAATTTTAACCAATTATTTATTGCTATTTTTATAGATATTTTAAGACACCTATTTTTTAAAGCACACTCTTTGGTGTCAAAAGGTATGTGAACCCTGAAGCAATATCTATGTAACTAGTCTGTGTTGCTACTCATATGCAGATGTGTCACACACAAGGGTTCATTCTTCACTTTTAAAATATACCTAACTGCATGAGCCTAGCCTATCTGAAGTTTTATAATATCTTTGGTGTCAAGTCACAATAATTATAATTTGCTAAAATGTCAAGACAAATATTTGTGAGTGAAGTTAGTAGGACCAAAATCATGTCTAGCACTTGAATAGGGTAATTTTCAAATAATCATCAAAACTGACTCACCCTTGGTCTTCCAGTGTATCCTCTAATTCTGCACATTTTACTTCAATTTTTCTCTTTCTCTCATGATCAAGGATCTCACGATTCGGTTGTTTATTTGATGCAGAATCTAATTTCGCGATTTCATCTTCAGTTCTATAGTTCACAGAATCTTTGGTTTTTCGAACAGAAGCCCAATTTCTTTGCACGTAACCATTCGTACCGGAGCCTCTTGGCGTTGTCAAACCAATCCCATTATACATCTTGAAGATCTAACTCCCAACTAAAATAGGGAAAACACATTATTTTCACATTACAAGATTTTTCGTTTTCTACGTCGCGCGTGCAATTTGATACGTAAGCAAAAATAGCTAAACAGTCAACGAATATCAGATACACGACATATATGTATACTAGAAAGTTTCAGATTTAAGAACTAGGTCAACTTGATAATATTATCTTACCAATGGCGAGAAGCTCTAAATATTTGATTTCACAAAAAATACGTCCATCTTGGTTGAGGTTTTGATTTTTTTGGGGTGTCCACAGATAAATATTCTATGCCATTCTTGGTGTTCTAGTCATCTAGTGTGATTGTCTATGAAATTTTAGAATCAAAGTTGGTGACATTGCGGTGTCTAATGTCTGCGCTGCTCGCAACTTGATTGTAAATAAAAAAAATTGCCCTATGGTCACTGGTCAGTAGTCTGTGGTAAGTAACTGGTTACTGGTCTATCCACATCTACGTCCAGGGCCGTACAAAATAAATTAAAAAAAAGTGCGTTACTGTTTATCACTGTTTATAGGTTATTTTTGTGTTTATTTTCTTGCGGAAAATTATTAAATTAATGCAATAGATCTCTTATTTTAAACGCAGATAAATAAATACCAAAAATGCTCGACAAAATGTTATATAACACAGTTCTTTCTCAAACGTTTTCACCGTGCGGTAAATATTTAGTAGCCGGCAATATTTATGGTCAGTTGGCTGTTTTTGAGTAAGTATTCACATAGATTTCCTATATTTAGCACATTTACAAAGTATTTTAGCCCATTCATAACATTTTAAAACCCGTTCGCTTGTTATCGTCATGAAAATATCAATAAAAACATATTAATTTTTCAGTCTGGATAATATTTTTAATCCAGTCATAGAACTCCTCACTGCTGATTACAACAAACCAAAACACATTCACACCATTGAGTCTGGTAGTCAAGTATGTAGTTTAGTAACTACAAACAAGTTTCTTGTGGTTGGTACAGTCAATCAAATATCTGGATGGGATTGGAAAGCTATAGAACAATCGAAATTGGGTATGTAAATTCAAAAATGTAAGGTATTTCTACTGATTTTACTGTACGTAGCAGGCAGCAGTCAAGTCTAAAATCCTTATTATCCTGTCTTCACCAGCACAATCAATCATTTCACCGATTGAAATCGGCCAATCTCTCTCAGAATGATAAGGGCTTAGGCCATAATCCACCATGCTAGCCAAGTTGATATTGGTGGACTTCAGAGATCTTTGAGCAAATTATGGGGAACTCTCAGGCATGCAAATTTCCTCACAATGTTCTCCTTCACTTAAAGTGAGTGATATTAATTAATAGCTTAAAATTCACATAACATGTAAATAATTGCAAAGATGCATACCAGGGATTATATCCCAGACCACCCAAATTGGAAGCTGACATCTTAGTCTTAACCACTTGGCTATCACTGCTTTTTCTTAATTTCTTGTTAAAGTGAGTGATATTGATTAATAGCTTAAAATTCACATAATGTGTGAATTGCAAAGATGCATATCAGGGATTATATCCCAGACCACCCAAATTGGAAGCTGACATCTTAGTCTTAACCACTTGGCTATCACTGCTTTTTCTTAATTTCTTGTTAAAGTGAGTGATATTGATTAATAGCTTAAAATTCACATAATGTGTGAATTGCAAAGATGCATATCAGGGATTATATCCCAGACCACCCAAATTGGAAGCTGACGTCTTAGTCTTAACCACTTGGCTATCACTGCTTTTTCTTAATCAATTAAGACATACATTGGCATTGATTCTGATGTTTTTATCTAAATTAAATCTAGAGTGTCTGCATTTTCTCTTTTTAATATTACTAAAAAAGATGGAATTTTAAATTAAACTAAATTACTCTACAGTCCAAACAGTTCTAAATTAAAGTAGGTTCATTTAGCTTTTTCTTTTTACATTGGAAGAAGAAGATGTGAATCCTCTAAAATTTATTTGCCCTCAGAATCAGTACAACTGTCCCAATTTGCAGTCAACACGCTCAATTACTTAGCTGGTTTTATTTTTATAGGTAAGCCATCATGGACTATAGAGATACGGGCACACTCATTAATTGAAAACTGTGATATCAATTGTCTATGGTACTCCGAAGAAGAAGCAAAACTGTATGCAGGCTGCGGTGATAATAAAATATATGTGTATAATCTGGAGGACGGTCGACTTGTGAATACATATGAAGGCCACTCAGATTATGTGCATAGTGTGCATGGCAAGTAAGTGATTTTGTGTTTATTTTTATTTGCTATACGAAAATCAAAAACAAACTAGAACGATAAAATTTACTTAGATGATAAAGGCGAAAATAAACTATCGGACACATCTGACGAACGCAGCTGTTAGGTTATTGTATAATACCTAGTACACTGAACTGGGTAAACTATCAGGCGTAAGTCACAGATGTAGCCTTGAGAACTTGGACAACCATGAGATATCTTGAAAGGTGCATCCCAAACGACGGTACATATTTAGTTGTGCCTGACGTACGCGTTCCATAATTTGTTTCCGCCTTAATTATAGAAATAATATAGCCAATTACAAATTTTCTCATAAAATTAACAATTTGGAGAAATAAAAATAAAAATCTATTTCAAATATAGAATAAGCTTTAAATTAAGTATAGCAAAAGTGGATTTCGGAAAGTGAATTAAAAGTACCTTTATAAAAACATAATTTGTACAGTCATTGTTGACACTTGCTATGGGTTCTGACACAGTACTATAAGTGGCATACAAATCTAATTGCAATGTGGGCTCGTAAATAAATAAATCACTTCTGTTTCAGTGGTCAACAGTTAATCTCATCAGGTGAAGATGGGCTGGTGCTGCTCTGGGACACGAGAACTAAGAAGTCACATAATAAAATAGAGCCTCACACAAACAGCAAAGTAGCTCGACCTGATATTGGCAAGTGGGTTGGTGCAGCTGCGTTGGGAAACGACTGGGTTGTAAGTTTAACTGGCTTTTACCTGCTCAAATATGGAGCAAGCTGTATTTCAAACAATTTTAATCGACTTTTTTGCAAAAATATCTTGTTACGCTCTCATTATTCACATCATCACTTTCCATCAGGTGTGATTGTGGTCAAGCGCTTGCCTATAGTGAATTAAAAAAAAAAAAATCTCGCGTAGCTTTAGTTTTAAGTTTACGTTATTAATCATTATTACCACTATATCATCTTACAAATCTAACAATTCCGACCATCAAAAGGTGTACAATTATATTTCTATTATATTTCTAGGTCTGTGGAGGAGGTCCTAGACTGTCCCTCTGGCACTTACGTTCCCTCGACGTGGTCACAGTATTCGACCTCCCCGACACCGGCATCCACGTGGCATTCTTCCACGACGACTGCGTGTTCGCTGGCGGCACGGCCAAGCACCTCTACCAGCTCAGCTACTCTGGCGACGTCAGAGTGGAGCTGCCAGTGTCCGCGACCACAGTGTACTCTGCGGTGTTGAGGACGACTCCGCGGAAAGTGCTGGCGATCGCGGGATCTAGCCCGGAGATCGATTTGTGTACTACGTTTAATTATAGAGACCAAGTACTGCATTTTCGATAAATGAAAATAAATGTATTTTTTTATGAGTAGGTAAGTATAGTTTTATTTTTAGAGAAATTCTCAAGACTAAGGTTGAGATCTATAGAACGCACTTTGAAATTGCTCAGATTTAAGACATTGTTAAAACTAGACAATGTTATATCGCAGGCATAAATCTGTCTTGTTTTAACTGAAACTTAGTCTAAGCAAAGTCAAAGTACGCACTATAGAGCTTGGCATAAGTTATATTTCCGTTATCTGTGGTTATACCCATTCTTACAATATTGTGTCGACGCTATAGTGCGTTTCATCGAATAGTACCTATGGCGTTATGTTGGCTCCCCTGTCTGTTGGATGGTCATTGGCACCATATTGGCATGAGAAGACGCAGATTTTGTTTATTTTCATTTCATTCATTCAGGAAAATCAAATGAAAATAAACTAAATCTGTATCTTCTTATGCAAATATGGTGCCAATGACTTGGACAGACAGGGGAGCCAACATAACGCCATAGGTACTATTCGATGAAACGTACTATAGCTCTACTCAAGTAGGTAGGTAACCTAGTAAGTAGTACACAGGACAGGTAGGTAAGGTCTCTACTTACAACAAAAAAACCACTAAGGTATACCTACTATTGATGCATGTACTTACTGTGCGGTGTTGTGGATAACTTCTCGTTTTGTCAATTGCTGGATCCAGCCCGGAAAATTGATTTGTGTAAAGCTTGTCTAAGCTGAAATGACGCGCCCCACTACGTAATTTTGTTGACTTAGATGTGTAATTGCAGTAGTGGGGCGTGTCATTTCAAAATAGACAAGCTATACTATGTTTAATTAACTATAGTGATCAAGTGCTGCATTTGTGATAACTGGAAATAAATGTACCTACTTTGGAAACTTGTTGATTTTGTTTTATGAGTTTGAGTCCAATCGCGTTTCCAATTTGATAACAGTGATTTCTAGTTTTTTGTGCGGTGGTTAGGGAATTAGTATGTTTTTGCATACCAACACAATTAAAATAACAACAGATAAGATTTAACAACATTTAATTTATATTGTACCTACTTAGCTTCCTAAGTCCTAAACCTTAACAAAAAATAAAAACCTATTAAGTATACAATACTTAAATGCAATGAAAGTAATTTTTGAATCAGATAAATCCATGCCCTGCTATCGCAGCCGGAATAAAACCCTGGTTCCCATCTTTCCTTCTCACATAGAACCACTCCAAGTCCACATCGGTCTCACCCCCGCCCTGTATTAACACGACCACTTCACCCTTTTTGACTGACAACGTCCTGTTCAAAAAACTACCCTTATAATCACAATTCACTACCAAAAGGGTTTGTCTTTGCACTTTTCCTTTGACATCTAGATTTTCTTTGTCGAGATTGGAGCAAACTGATTTCGTCTTTAAGTATAGGTCATCAAAGTCCTTTTCCGCGCAGGATGTTTTGAGTCGTCTGTTCTTGGGACGATGTCTGCTCTCGGATCGTGTTCTGCCGCGCAGTTGTTCCTTTTCGCTGTCGGTCAGGTTGCCGCAGGGCCTTGGGTAGATGTCCGTACTGCTCTCCCAGCACGGGGTTTTCTTTTGGAGAGATGATCTGAGGACAAAGAATTTTTTATTCGTCTGCGATTTCAATGATAAATGATGCAGTCTAACACCCGTATTCACAAACGTTACTATGAGGTCTCATAGTGCCCTCGAACGCACAGTGTCCGTTCCAACAATCGGATGACTGTATCACGTCAATTTACAATGATCTGATTGGTGGAACCAGAGATATAGCAGTTATATTTAACACCTAATAGCTATCTACGCGGCATCGTACCAGAACTCGCAGCACTTCTTTGTCGGCGCGGGGAGGAGGAGGGGGGGGGGGGTGATGAGTAGAGGCGGTGGAAGCTCGTGAAAGATTTTCATCAGAAGATAGAGATGACAGAGCCAGAAAATAGCCGCATCGGACGACCTGAGTCAATTTAGAAATTATAAATTTCTACTAGGAATAGAACCTGGAGCCTCCTACTTATAAAACTACAGAATTCACCAATGCGCCAGAGAGGCTGTCAAAAATGGCTAAACTCTTTGAAGAGTGGGCAATGATATCTTTCAGTTCAGAAGGCTTTTCTCATGGTACAGTGGTCGCAAAACAAAACAAGTAGTCACATCTAAAGTTGCAACATAGCGGTTTGCCCAGGTCATAGATTAAGGAACAAGCCTGGCTGAGTAGGTATAATTTTGTATAATCCGCGTCTTATATGCCTTGTGTTTTGTTCCTATTGTACTACTGGTTTGCGCAGACTATAGGTACTTAAGTAAGGAGTATTTCTAATCTAACAGAATCTATCTTTCAGTGCTCAGGCACATCGGATGAAGTCGAAGGTTTTTTTTACTTTTTATTCAGATACAAGTTAGCCCTTGACTGCAATCTCACCTGGTGGTAAGTGATTATGCAGTCCCCGAAGGTATAGGGTATTATGAGGACTAGAAACTACTCACCTGCTAGGCAATATTCCTAAAGGCAAGCAGGCACTGTACATGACATAGCCCTCATCCCCGTGCGGTGTCTGCGCGTACAGCCACTGTTGGTTCTTGAACACCGCGTTGACCACCGTGCCTAGAGGCAACGTCAGCTCTCTTTGCAGGTCTTTCTGTGTCTGGTACAGCGTAGTGGGGAAGGCTATGACCACTGGGATGTTGCCCGGGTGATCTATCGTGGCCTGAAAATTGAAGAGTGGAAAAATGTGTAACCCACCATTATAATTAAACCATCGCTGGCCTGACTAAGCACGCATTTCTCTCAGAATGAGAAGGGTATAGGCCATAGTGCAGATTGGGAGACTTCGCACACCTTTGAGAACATCATGGAGAACTCTCAGGCATGCAGGTTTCTATTCACCCGGCCGACTAGTCGACATTGCGTAATGTCTCTTAAAGCAAGTGATATTTAATTGCTTAAAACGCATAAAACTCGAAAATCTGAGGTGTGTGTGCACGGGAGCGAACCTCCGACCTCGGATAGGTAAGCAAAAGCTTGTTGTGCAAGTCTAAATATAATTTTAAATTAATACCTACCTACTTAGTTTTATAGTTATTTAAGAAAATATACGAAATTTGACAAAATTCCCCTTAGCTCTGAAACTAATGGTCTAATTTATATTTCAAATCTATTGCTAAACGTTAATTAAGTATATTTCACGCTAAATCCCTAATTCTGACATGTCCTTTAGTGATCGAGGCATGATAGCTACCTGTAGGTAGGCAGGCTGCATCTAATTAATGATTGCAGGAATTCAAACCCGTGTTTAATTAATGGTTGCAAGTATCGAAACAAAGTTAATCAAACCAGTAGGTAGGTACAGTTGAAGGAGCAGTTATGTAACCATTGATAATAATCAAATTCATTCAATAAACCTGCGTCTGGCGGGAAATCAGGTTTGCTTACAGAAAATGCGATAATTTCAACGTGATGTTTTTAACAAAATTTAGGTATCATCATCATCAGCCTATGGACTGCCACTGTTGGACGTAGTCCCTAAAGAGCACCGCCACACCCGGTCCTCAGCCTTCCTCATCCAGCCACTTCCCGCCAGCCGCTTTATATCGTCGGTCCATCGTGCTGGAGAGCGTCCCACAGTACGCTTGCTTAAACGCGGTCTCCACTCAAGGACTTTCCGGCTCCAACGGCCATCGCGTCTACGACAGGCATGGCCTGCCCACTGCCACTTCAGCTTGCTAATAGTTTGGGCTATGTCAGTGACTCATTTCGGATCCTAAAAGTTAGGTATACCTACAGGGTGTAAAATAAATTGATTATGAAAATCGCGAAAGCAGCAGAAATTGAACTCGCATCTCTCTTGGCTATCGCGGTCTTAGAGTGCTTTTAGACCATTTAGACCACGGTTCTTTCACTGCCAATGAGAGATACCATATACCTACCTAACATAACTAGTTATGAAGAGATCATTAATAGCTGCCAACGAAAATAATACATTATACCTAAGAACTATGATAGCTATTTATTTTAAAAAATTTAAACGTGAACATTATTTTAACAGTGAAATAAGTAGGTATTTGGGTGGTATTTGGTTCCCTCAATTACTATTGTTCACTAAACAAAACATTCACATTCCAATATCAATCATCATTCAAACATTTCACTTTGTCAACTTATAGTGAGTCAAAGGTCAAAGACAAATCGTGGTTATTTGTTTGGTATTATTTTAGTCTCCATCGAAATATCATATTACTTTCACAAAACTTGCTGGTGCAATCTTAGGCATTTAATGTACCTTTGATTTGAAGCATTGACTTATGGGCGTTGTCCAAAGAACTGATCGTTTTCAAAGTTCCGATATTTGGTATATTTGGTTCTCTGTACTTATCTGCGAGTTTATCAGGGGTCGGCAAGTACACTATAGGTTTTCTTAACAGACGCGACAGACGGACAGACAGACAGAAAGCAAAGTGATCCTATAAGGTTCCTTTTGCGGTACGGAACCCTAAAAATGTTTCGAATGCCCATTATTATACGTTATCTATACATATAATAAAATTGTAGAAAAGTGGTGTCTGTACAATGGAAATATATAAAAAAAAGTAGCAGGGGTTGTTATTATATCGATGCCGAACCCGAAATTGTAATAAATTTTTTTTTGTCTGTTTGTCTGTTTGTCTGTTTGTCTGTTTGTCTGTTTGTCTGTTTGTCTGTTTGTCTGTTTGTCTGTGTGTTTGTGCACGCTAATCTCAGAAACGGCTTATTCGATTTAGATACGGTTTTCACTAATATATTGTAGTAAGCTTCACTTAGGATTTAGTGTTTATTTCATGTCAATCGGTTCATAAATAAAAAAGTTATGTCAATTTAAAGAATCACGGCGCCTCGCGCCTGAGCGTCCGTGGCTATATAAAGCGCGAAAAGTCACTATTCCACGCGAACGAAGTCGCGGGCACAGCTAGTGTAATCCTATATGGCAGTTAAAATTGCAGGGATAATCGGTAAGCCCCGAAACGTGAGCTCCGTAATATTACGCCATTAAAAAAATTCGTAAATGATGTTGCTCGAACTGCAATTTATGAGTTCTCCAATTTTGCACCAATTTTTTGCTGTTTACCTACAATCGATTTGAAAAACGTGACTTGAAAAATTCTTGCTGTTGACGTAAGATACTTATTGCTGAATGAGAACGAGTAGGTATCCAGGTACCTCTTTGCTTGCGTATTTACCGACGAAAATGGTGGTGGGAAGTGACTGGATGAGGAAGGCTGAGGTGCGTTGGCACTCATTGGAAAGGCTTGTGTCATCAGTGGTCGTCCACAGGCTGTGTTTTTCTAATCAAAACTCACAGGGAATTTGAAATAGCATCCCATACTGCGCAAATTATAACTAAGAAGAAGAAAAATTTTCTTCGCATTTTACTCACCTAACAAAGTAACTAGTTAGGTAAGTAATTCAAAGTCACTGAATGAAAATAATTGAACAAGTACCTATAAATTAAAAATTTATAACACCCCCGACAAGTGAAGGTTACAGTAACTAGAAAAGAGCTGATAACTTTCAAATGGCTGAACCGATTTTCTTGGATGATAGCTAAGAACACTCTCGATCAAACCACCTTTCAAACAAAAACAAATTAAATTAAAATCGGTTCATTAGTTTAGGAGCTACGATGCCACAGACAGATACACACGTCAAACTTATAACACCCCTCTTTTTGGGTCGAGTTTAGCTTGGCGATCGACCGGTTGAAAAACCGTTGTTAAATTACAACGGATTTAAATAATAACATGGTGGAAATAAGGCACTATCGTTATTATAGCCCGAATTAATGTTATCATTATAACCAAGAATAATGCACATATCGTGACCGTGGAATGATGAACTGTTAACGTTAAGCCACAATACCCTTTTAATTATTTTCTCTTAAGCGTGTAATATCTTCTCTGGAATTTTTTAATCTCTACCAATTAACCCGGCGTTGAACGGTAAAATTGCATAATGCGAAAGGGCATGGTATCGTTACGTGCTAAACCTACGTACAGATACAAAGCAAAGGGCAAGGAGTCAAGTCGGTGAACTTGCAATTTTTTTTTTTTCAAAAAAATATACGTGATGAAAAATCCACGAAGTCGAGAATCGATTTTTCAAGCGCCAAATCTTCTTCCAGGCTGTCTTGACAGGTTTAAGGGTTTTGTAGTTTTATGCTATTCTGTTGAATTTGTTCCTCAGAGTTGTCTAACAATTGAGAAATTAATAAGGGATGGCAAAAACATTTTTCTAGAAGCATACTGCATAGTCAGTAGTCAATGTGCATCTGATAGCACCACACTTACAATCTTACAAAAGCACATAATATAACAATTCCTAATCGGTACAAGAAAAAATCGGTAAATACAAAAAAAATGTTTTGAAAGGCAGGTTTTAAGATTCAACAATTAAACCCACCAACAAAGTATGCTTGCAACAAAGTAGTTAACGCTAAAGAAAAAAGTCCGGAATTCGATTCCCGGTTACATAAAATTATGCTTATTACTAACTACTGAGTTTAAAAAAAATTATTCGTTACCTCGCTAAGAAATGTGTCCAAATCTCGAATATCATATCCAAACTTGCTGCTCCTTTTTCTTCTCCTGTGTCGGTGCCTGTGTTTCCGTCTCACGAACTCCTCAGTCCCAACACTAGAGTCCGAACAAGAGTCCTGGTTGTTAGCGAATTCGTCACACGCACTCTTGAACCTTAGATTATGATAATATTCGTTGCGTCCAACAACTCTTTCTCTTCCTACACATTTACTGTCAAAACTTTTCGTAACCGGTTTGTCGTAAGTAAAGCCTTTTTTTTCTTCTTTCTTTCTGTCAGTTTTGTCCAGGTTTTCTTTCAACACCCACGTGAGGGATATCTTAGACTTGTGCCGGTGGGATAATGGCGTGGAATGCCACACACCCATATCTTCGATTTCCGCGTATTCGACCTCGGACGGGGTGTCGTTAGGTTCGCTCGTTATTTTGCAATTTGCCAGCAGGTCTAGAGCTTCGCATGTTGCAGGGTCCTGGAAAGTAATTTTCATGTCTTTTAATTAACATTAGATTATGTTGTTTCTATGTTATCTATTTATGATTAAAGTTTGTAAGTTTGGATGAGGAAGATAATCTCCGAAACTACGATTTTAAAAATTCTTTCACTGATTAGCTACATTATTACCGAGTGCTAAGAAGGTAGGTATATGTTCTAAGTTATATCACGCGAAGTCGTGGGAAAAAGCTAGTAAGTATATCTATATAAACTGAAATGATATTAATACTTTTAACGGCTTTATATATGTAAATGTACACTGCCTCGGACAATGGATTGCGTACAGAAAAAAAACCCGGTACATATTAACAACTGTTGTGAACCACGATTCTGCAAACAATCTACTTATGATTTATGAACCACTAACTAATAAACTATACCTTTTTTAACCCCCGACCCAAAAAGAGGGGTGTTATAAGTTTGACGTGTGTATCTGTGTATCTGTGTATCTGTGTATCTGTGTATCTGTGTATCTGTGTATCTGTGTATCTGTGTATCTGTGTATCTGTGTATCTGTCTGTGGCCTCGTAGCGCCTAAACGAATGGACCGATTTTAATTTAGTTTTTTTTGTTTGAAAGGTGGCTTGATCGAGAGTGTTCTTAGCTATAATCCAAAAAAATTGGTTCAGCCGTTTGGAAGTTATCAGCTCTTTTCTGGTTTTCTTATTACTTTTATCCCAGGACCACCAGAGGTTACGTATTTTCTGACACAGGAAATATATACGATTGAGTAGTGTTAGTAAGTACTAAGAAAGCAAGCCTAGCCTACGTGCTAGCTTGCTTAGACGGCCAATTTTCAGGTATCTGATAATCAAGGTACATAAAAACATTACTTACCTCACGTAAATTCGCCAAACTGATTTTTACGTATATTTTAGGCAATATCCTTAAAAATATGTCGCCAATACTCCCAGACACTTCCCGCGTCGGCCGTATTGCTTTGCAGACGCTTTAAAGCTCCCAAAATAAGTAATTACTTAACTGCACGTAAATTCTGATGCTCCATTTTTATATATGTCCACCAGACAACTATTTTAAAACCTTTTACAAGAAGACAGACCGATCCAGAGGGCCAATCATCCCCTAAATTCAATTTTAATGCCTCTGTGGGTTTGAGCGCGAGGGCATCATTATCTACGCGCATGAGAATGAGTAAGACATGTATTAGGATATATTGACGTCTCTCTCACTCTCTTATAGTTTATTTATGTCAATTAATTATTAATATTAAAAAAAAAACTGCTAAAAATTAAAAAAATTGGGGAATTTACGTGAGGTAAGTAATGTTTTTATGTACCTTGATTACCTGATACCTGAAAATTGGCCGTCTAAGCAAGCTAGCAGGTCTGTAGGCATGCGTTCTTAGTACATAGTAACACTACTCAATCGTCCACATTTCGTTCATCAGAAAATACGTGACGGCTGGTGGCCCTGGGATCTTTCACTATTGTAACAGAGGTTCCAATTGGCAAATGTCAAGTTGTCAAGATGGACGTTGCCTAGATACATAATTATTTATTTGAAAATAATGTTTTGGAAAACTCCGATACTTTGGATAGTAGGCGCGGAGTTTCTAATTTATAAAATATTATAATCACAGTTAAACGAGAAAACATCAATTCAATTATAATATCCAACAGTCAACCAAAGGCCACGAACAATCAACCCAAACCCAAACCATAGTCAAATTATTTTTAGGGTTCAGTAGGTATCTGTAGAAAAAAAAAAAGATGTTGTATGTAGCCTCGACTGTTGTAGCCGCGTAGGTGTGCATGACACCATTAAATATCGTAGGAAGCGATGACCCTCCGCGCGGCTGAGGTTCCCGCATCGTAGTCGCTTTGTCGCGCAGGTTTGGATGATGCATTAGGCGCACCTTCTTTTTATTTTATCTGCTTGAACTCAGCTTATTTACTTTGACAAAATACGTTTAAAATTCATCACCATCAGGATCAACCCATCGCCGGCTCACTACTGAGCACAAGTCTCCTCTCAGAATGAGAAGCTACCACACTGGCCAAGCACGTATTGGCACACCTCACGCACCTTTGAGTTGAGAGATGCTTGAGAGTTGGCATTATGGCCAACTCTCAAGCATGCAGGTTTCCTGACGGTGTTTTCCTTCACCACTTCGTTGTCTGTCTGTGTGTCATCTTTCAAGAGAATCAAAACTTATAAATTGGGTACTTCCCGTTTACGTAGAATCATGAAAGGCAGGTAGCAATATCTTATAGCCCAAGCACTCTACTCCTGTGGCCCAAGTAAAGAGAAAAATCCGACAACTGAATTGTCATTACATAAAAAAAAACTTGTACGGAACTCTTCATGTGTGAGGCAGACTCGCACTTGACCGGTTTTTGAAAGTTATGTCAAATAAAAATTTGACATGCAATAACAAACAAAATGAAATACAAGCCACTTTTTTCCTTATTTCATCGGGTGAAAGTCGATTTCAATTTAATCGTAGGTATATCTTGAAAAGCGAACTATTATACGACTACGTAAAATGGGTACATTTTTAAAGCAACGACATGTTAGAAACAGATATTTGGTTTGGTCGTGTTAAACTATGTGAGTCATTCAGATAATTCTTGATTTAGTGATGTTCGGTCAAAAATATTTCATGGAACGTATAATTAACATAACATTGATGTTACTTTTGAAGAGATATTAGCTGCCTTATTGGATTTATATTATTATAGAAATTGGGTTTTAGAATGGCACAAATAAACGGTAATTTATGAATAAAGTTTAAAAAGCGTGAAATAAAAATTAAATTAAAAATTTAAAAAACCCCCGACACATAAACCTCTAAAAAGTAAAAAAATAATAGGTAAATATGTATGGGCCCTTTAAGAATAGTATAAATAGTAAAGTTTTATCCAAGCGTTCGTTGCGTCGGGGGACCGCTAAAGACTATTCTTTCTACAACAGATGACTTTCATAGTTTATCATAGGTAGCGGTCCCCTGGCGCAACGAGCGCTTGGATAAAACTTTACTATTTATACTATTCTTAAAGGGCCCATACATATTTACCTATTATTTTTTTACTTTTTAGAGGTTTATGTGTCGGGGGTTTTTTAAATTTTTAATTTAATTTTTATTTAGTTTTATAGCTAAACAATAACTGTCATTAAGTACTGTAAGGAACTAAACACTAGTTGAATACCATATTGCTAGGTGGAGGTAGGTGACTATGCAAATTTTGTCACGATGTTTTCCTTCGAATAAGTAAACTGTAAAGGCAATACCAATTAGTCACATGAGTTGCTGCAGAAAATTTAAATGTGGAACAAAGCTAATTACTAGACAACTGCGGTAGTAGCGACTAACCTAATTATTATAGAGAAAGACCCTGCGAGGGCGAAATCTTCGTCTATATACTAATAAGTAAAATTGAAGTCTCGTGTCTATTTGAACGGGCTAATCTTCTGAATGGCTAAACCTATTTTGACAGGACTTTCATAGACAAGTAGAGGATTAACCAAGGACTGAAAAATGGAGTTGTGTTTTTCTATCTATGTACATTGAAGTCTCCGAGATTTCTGAACCGATTTGTAATTTTTTTTAATCGTTAGGGGAACTTTGCGACATTGTTCCATAAAAAAAATTGGATTCTAACTCCTCAATCCTGATGCTGCAGGCGATCTGACCAATCCACGCGGGCGAAGCTGCGGGCATCAGCTAGTTATTAAATAAAAGCTGAAAGTTTCTCTGCGTACTGTCCCCAACACGGGAGGAACGATGAGCGACTATGAAGTTTAGATCATGAAGGGTTTGGGAGATAACAGGTAACAAAGGTGTAAAAAGTCTTACAACAAAGTGTAAAGCCATCATTGGACCAAAGCCTTTGACTTATTTTCTTTATTAATTACTCGTAGGTAACTTCGATACATACCGGAATCTGCAGTTGGTGGTTCTCACGGTGGATTGCTTCCTCTTCATTTTCCCGATATGGTGGCGGCAAATCTTTGAATGTAATTCCTGTAGGTAATAAAGTTGATACTTCAGACACGGTAATGGATAATATTACCGTGCTTCAGACCTGGCTTGGGTAATGTAGCACACAGAATTCAGAACAAGAATAGAAGTGATAAAGAAGCGTGGGCATATTATCGAGCAGGTGTGCAGTAAAACATTAGTGCATGTTGCTGTAAAAACAGACTACTCGTAAGTATTTTCATAGAGTTATAGTTTAATGTAGAGTGGTAGCCTAGTGGTAAGGACGTCCGCCTCCTATTCGACAGGTCGGGGGTTTGATCCCGGACACGCATCTCTAACTTTTCAGAGTTATGTCTGTTTTAATTCCTTAAAATATCACTTGCTTTAACGGTGGAGGGAAAAATTGTGAAGAAACCTGCGTGCCTGAGAGTTCTCCGTAATGTTCTCAAAGGTGTGTGAAAGGAAAATCCACCTTTGGCCAGCGTGGCGGACTACGGCCTTCTCATTCTGAGAGGAGACTTGTACTCAGTAGTTGGCCGGCAATGCGTTGATCATAATAAAAGACAGTATAAAATTACATACCTAATACTTATTATTTATAATTTAGCAATGTAACGTAGGTACATTAATTAGCATAGCATGATGTGTGATAAATTTATTATGGCAATTTTAGGATGATAATTTTCAATTTTAAAATGGTTGCTAATTTAGTATGTGCGTAAGAAAAGTACCTATACCTAAGTAAAAACAAAGTTCAGCATTTGAAACTACATTTTGTTTTATTTTTTATTTTACGCCTACATAATGGTATTAATATAGAAAATTTCAGAAAATTCAACAAGATTATTCAAGGGGTCGACGAACAAATTCCTGAAAGGCCGAGAATGCATTTGGCAGTTCCTCTGATAATACAAATGTTCATGGACGGCGATAATCACTTAACATCAGGTGGCCCATCTCCTCGTTTGCTCACTATTTTTATTTTAAAAAACAATAATTCCACATTAGGAATTCCAAATTAAATTAAATTACCTCTGAAATAAACTGCATTTAAACACTGTAAACTACACAAACACTTAAGTTTGGGAGTTCTATTATTATCACTATTTTTTGTCTCACAGTTTCCCGAAAGCAACTACAAATTATCGAGTCGATAACGTACCCGGACCAGTGTCCAGCCACCACAAGTTCGCGCCACTGACTGGCATGCCAGCGCGGCTAGCCATCAAAGCGTTCGCCAGCGCGTAAGCCACGGCCTACAGAGTGTAGAGCCTCCCGAAAGTAAAAGCGTCAAACAAACGACATCAACGCGCTCGTAGCTGCTCTGATTTGCGTTGCTTTTTATCCCTTTTTTTAAAATTTAACATTTTAGATATTTTTTTAATGAAAATCACACTAATCACACTTAATATTATAAAGGCGAAAGTTTGTATGTGTGTGTGTGTGTATGTTTGTTACTCCTTCACGCAAAAACCACTGGACAGATTTGGCTGAAATTTGGAATGGATATAGATAATATCCTGGATTAGCATATAGGCTACTTTTTATCCCGGAAAATCAAAGAGTTCCCACGGGATTTCGAAAAACCTAAATCCACGCGGGCGAAGTCGCGGGCATCCGCTAGTATTACAATAAAACTTAAAGCTAGCCTTTTCTAATTACTATACAAATCATGCCCGCGTGGAATGAAGCCAAGAATACTGGCTGCATTTCCACGCTGGACAGCCAGGCTGATCCGTTGCGTAAAAAATGAGTTGGCCCTTCTGTTTCCCGATGAGGCTATTAAACGCGGGGAAATGTCTCGTAAAATTTTAGATTGTGCTATTATCAATTAACTATTGGTTTATTCCTAAATAATTATGTATACTTACCGCGCGAAACGATTTGCTTATTTTACTTGTTACTACTTTACCTATATTTTTTCTATGGAATAATAGAGTGATTAGCACTGGAATTCATAGCCAAGATAGAGGCTTTTTTAGGGATCCATTCAAATGACCTGTGTCATATTCAATCTGCATACATGCCTACATTGCAGTTTGAATACGACACTTGACTCCAGTATAACTGGTATTTGACAAATAAAACCTACAGCTTTTGCCGTTTTTGATTATTAGGTATATTATTTGAGTCAAACTCCAGAATCCATAATTCATATATGTATTTTCAAAAAAATTGCTCTGACAATAAAGTAGTTTTCAAGGAAATCACATTTCCTGCGTTCAATATTTTTGTGAATGACGAATAATTGAAGGCTAGATAATAAGATATCTACCGAAACTAAATATAGGACTAGGTAGATACCTACGAGTAGGTATAAGGTTCATGAATGAGCTAACACAAAACTATACTAAAAACTTAAGCGTTTGTTGCATTAGTAAATTGACGAGGCTATCAGGCTATCTTCATAAAAATATTCGAAGCCATATTAGTACGGTTCGCCCATTAACCGTGCGAAGGAATTTCAGTACATTCTCACGGGGCTATACGCACGCAGGGCCGCAGGACACGCTTCTTTAGCGGCCCTGGACAGACAGAGCGCGAGGCAGCAGCAAGGCGTAGTATGCTTACAATTACACCTTGTCACACTGAACGCGTCGTGTACGATTTGTAACACAAGAACAATGGTGTTGATTCAGGAAAAGCTGTACAAATCATCATTACTTTTTAACCCCCGACCCAAAAAGAGGGGTGTTATAAGTTTGACGTGTGTATCTGTGTATCTGTGTATCTGTGTATCTGTGTATCTGTGTATCTGTGTATCTGTGTATCTGTGTATCTGTGTATCTGTGTATCTGTCTGTGGCCTCGTAGCGCCTAAACGAATGGACCGATTTTAATTTAGTTTTTTTTGTTTGAAAGGTGGCTTGATCGAGAGTGTTCTTAGCTATAATCCAAAAAAATTGGTTCAGCCGTTTGGAAGTTATCAGCTCTTTTCTGGTTTTCTTATTACTTTTATCCCAGGACCACCAGAGGTTACGTATTTTCTGACACAGGAAATATATACGATTGAGTAGTGTTAGTAAGTACTAAGAAAGCAAGCCTAGCCTACGTGCTAGCTTGCTTAGACGGCCAATTTTCAGGTATCTGATAATCAAGGTACATAAAAACATTACTTACCTCACGTAAATTCGCCAAACTGATTTTTACGTATATTTTAGGCAATATCCTTAAAAATATGTCGCCAATACTCCCAGACACTTCCCGCGTCGGCCGTATTGCTTTGCAGACGCTTTAAAGCTCCCAAAATAAGTAATTACTTAACTGCACGTAAATTCTGATGCTCCATTTTTATATATGTCCACCAGACAACTATTTTAAAACCTTTTACAAGAAGACAGACCGATCCAGAGGGCCAATCATCCCCTAAATTCAATTTTAATGCCTCTGTGGGTTTGAGCGCGAGGGCATCATTATCTACGCGCATGAGAATGAGTAAGACATGTATTAGGATATATTGACGTCTCTCTCACTCTCTTATAGTTTATTTATGTCAATTAATTATTAATATTAAAAAAAAAACTGCTAAAAATTAAAAAAATTGGGGAATTTACGTGAGGTAAGTAATGTTTTTATGTACCTTGATTACCTGATACCTGAAAATTGGCCGTCTAAGCAAGCTAGCAGGTCTGTAGGCATGCGTTCTTAGTACATAGTAACACTACTCAATCGTCCACATTTCGTTCATCAGAAAATACGTGACGGCTGGTGGCCCTGGGATCTTTCACTATTGTAACAGAGGTTCCAATTGGCAAATGTCAAGTTGTCAAGATGGACGTTGCCTAGATACATAATTATTTATTTGAAAATAATGTTTTGGAAAACTCCGATACTTTGGATAGTAGGCGCGGAGTTTCTAATTTATAAAATATTATAATCACAGTTAAACGAGAAAACATCAATTCAATTATAATATCCAACAGTCAACCAAAGGCCACGAACAATCAACCCAAACCCAAACCATAGTCAAATTATTTTTAGGGTTCAGTAGGTATCTGTAGAAAAAAAAAAAGATGTTGTATGTAGCCTCGACTGTTGTAGCCGCGTAGGTGTGCATGACACCATTAAATATCGTAGGAAGCGATGACCCTCCGCGCGGCTGAGGTTCCCGCATCGTAGTCGCTTTGTCGCGCAGGTTTGGATGATGCATTAGGCGCACCTTCTTTTTATTTTATCTGCTTGAACTCAGCTTATTTACTTTGACAAAATACGTTTAAAATTCATCACCATCAGGATCAACCCATCGCCGGCTCACTACTGAGCACAAGTCTCCTCTCAGAATGAGAAGCTACCACACTGGCCAAGCACGTATTGGCACACCTCACGCACCTTTGAGTTGAGAGATGCTTGAGAGTTGGCATTATGGCCAACTCTCAAGCATGCAGGTTTCCTGACGGTGTTTTCCTTCACCACTTCGTTGTCTGTCTGTGTGTCATCTTTCAAGAGAATCAAAACTTATAAATTGGGTACTTCCCGTTTACGTAGAATCATGAAAGGCAGGTAGCAATATCTTATAGCCCAAGCACTCTACTCCTGTGGCCCAAGTAAAGAGAAAAATCCGACAACTGAATTGTCATTACATAAAAAAAAACTTGTACGGAACTCTTCATGTGTGAGGCAGACTCGCACTTGACCGGTTTTTGAAAGTTATGTCAAATAAAAATTTGACATGCAATAACAAACAAAATGAAATACAAGCCACTTTTTTCCTTATTTCATCGGGTGAAAGTCGATTTCAATTTAATCGTAGGTATATCTTGAAAAGCGAACTATTATACGACTACGTAAAATGGGTACATTTTTAAAGCAACGACATGTTAGAAACAGATATTTGGTTTGGTCGTGTTAAACTATGTGAGTCATTCAGATAATTCTTGATTTAGTGATGTTCGGTCAAAAATATTTCATGGAACGTATAATTAACATAACATTGATGTTACTTTTGAAGAGATATTAGCTGCCTTATTGGATTTATATTATTATAGAAATTGGGTTTTAGAATGGCACAAATAAACGGTAATTTATGAATAAAGTTTAAAAAGCGTGAAATAAAAATTAAATTAAAAATTTAAAAAACCCCCGACACATAAACCTCTAAAAAGTAAAAAAATAATAGGTAAATATGTATGGGCCCTTTAAGAATAGTATAAATAGTAAAGTTTTATCCAAGCGTTCGTTGCGTCGGGGGACCGCTAAAGACTATTCTTTCTACAACAGATGACTTTCATAGTTTATCATAGGTAGCGGTCCCCTGGCGCAACGAGCGCTTGGATAAAACTTTACTATTTATACTATTCTTAAAGGGCCCATACATATTTACCTATTATTTTTTTACTTTTTAGAGGTTTATGTGTCGGGGGTTTTTTAAATTTTTAATTTAATTTTTATTGCATCAATTGCTGCGATTGGCTGAATTTATGGTATTCTTGCTGCAACAATGCATTTCAGCCAATAGCGAGAGAGTGCTGGCCAATCAAAGGTTATTGCGATCGTCACATTGTAGCTGTATGAAGCGCGTGATGGTGACGGCGCCTTATTTAGTTATATACTACAGAAAATGTCCAACAAATAACACTCAAGCTCCGAATTTATTTTTTGGCTAACGTTGGTAACCAACCGACATGGCACAATAATCGATCTCAGATCTGTAAGCGGTGAGATGATGGTCTTGGCCGACTAACAGCACGGCGGATGACAGGGGATTGAATATGGAATTAAATAGGATGCGCTGCATGGTGTAAAACTTTCACACAGTTCCTTGTATTATAAATTCAAGAAGCTACTATGTTGCCGCCGCGCGTTGGTGTCGATACGCTTTGTGTGTGTCCAAGGCTTAAGTTTGCCCTGACGCCCTGACGCCCTGAGCCGTCTCTCACGAACACTCATTACGGCAATCGCGGTCTTCGTTTAGACGAACGACCATAACTTTTGATATGAGAGAATTATGGCTCTTATGTTATACCTACGCGTTTATCATATAGCTGGGGTTATTATATTTGCCATAATAATTAAAACTGACTTTAGGCATTTTTATTACTTTGTTGAAAAATAAATTTATTCAGCGATTGGAAGAATAAAATATTGGCAAATAATCAAATCAGACTGCAAAATCGTACCAACCACCAATCTTTGCGGTTTAGAGTACCTTTCCCTGGCGGTAGCCGCGGCTACCGCCAGGGAAAAAATTAAGTGATTTTTTTTTAATAAAAATATTCAAAAAATTAAGTGAATTTTTCTTGATTACCTATGTAGATAATTGATATTTTTGTCGGTGGTGTAAAAGGGGTGAAAAGTTCACCCCGAGGATTCAAGTTTTCCGTGAATCCGTTACTGTCGTAACTTCGTTAACGTTCGTTACTCCGTACTTTCCAGTAATATCTAAACTTCTTCCAGTAATATCATTTTTTCTCTTGCTTCCAGAAATTTTGTTAGAATGCTCCAGTGATATTTCACGGGACATACTTAAGTACCTACCTACTTGTAGATTGATTCTCCACGAGTCATCGTTTTTCAAACATTTGAATATTTAGCACTTTACACTCCTAAATTAGAGACCTGAGGTATTCCACACCTGTGTTTGAAAAGCCTCTTTGTTTCAATGCAATGACTCCTCTCGTAGCTCGTAAGTGATAAATGGAACAGGAGCCCTGAGAAGGTACTTAATAGGGCTCTCTCCGTCACTTACTCCATACAATCGTAGTTCCAATTTCATTTGAAGATTAAGCAACCAAAGTCCATGAAATTTTGCAGACATATTCTAGAAACTAATATCTGTGCCTGTGGTGTTTTAGATTTTTCTAAAAATATGCAGTTTTAAAATTAGAGGGGCTCAAAGATTTGTATGTGAATTTTTGAGACCGCGTAACTTTGAAACAGAATATTTTAACAGAAATCTGGAAAACTACAGGCATTCTATATATATACTATATACATATTAGTTTCTAGAATATGTCTGCAAAATTTCATGGACTTTGGTTGGTTAATATTCAAATGAAATCGGAACTACGTTTGTATGAAGCGAGTGACGGAGAGACCCCTCTTAAATATTGGACATAAGCTTTTCCCGCGACTATGCTGAGTGAGCTATTCTCGTTCTACACCGAATACAGTAAAGTTAAAAGAAATAGATTATAGAAACAATAACACATTTCCACAGAGATCTGAATTAATTATCTAATTATTCGATATACCTACGCGTAATTCTGGATTGTGTACTAGAAATCTACGTTAAAGGCAAAAAGTAAATGAAATATTGATTAAGTTTTAAATTTTTCTGAACTGGGTAAAAAATATATTATTCGAGCTATTTTGTTATTATTGCTGAGCATTCTTTTATTAGGAGTTTCTGCTGGTTAAAACTTTTTCTCAGAACAAGCCCAATAACACTACCTAGGTATGTTCCTCGAAATCGGAAAGTAACACCGCGAACGTCGGTTACCCGCAAGATTTCGATACGCGGATATTTTGGTTAGATGATTCTACCCAGTTCACCGGTTTTACGCTTTTTTGCGCTTCTGTAACGTTTTTTAAATCAAATTACACCTCACAAACAGGTCACCTCTGTAACAAAATAATGCTAGTTTTATGCTACATACAGTGCATAGTAAGCTTTGGCATATTTATCCAATTATTTTATTTTAAGATAATCTTAAAATTAAGGAAACTCCATGAGAATTATTTTTTGTCCTCACAGAATTTATAAGTAATTTTAACTATTACCTACCTACTTCACGGGTTTTAAAACTAATTACATTCTTAGGTATCTAGTTGAGTCTAGATTAAATTTAAGTATTTGGTTACCAAAATGCCTACCTAGAGGCTGAATAACAAGTGATAACTTATAATACAAGAGTAAATTGAAAATTTATAACACCCCCGACAAGTGAAGGTTACTACTTAACTAGAAAAGAGCTGATAACTTTGAAACGGCTGAACCGATTTTCTTGGATTATAGCTAAGAACACTCTCGATCAAGCTGCCTTCTAAACAAAAAAAACTAAATTAAAATCGGTTCATTAGTTTAGGAGCTACAATGCCACAAACAGATACACAGATACACACGTCAAACTTATAACACCCCTCTTTTTGGGTTGGGGGTTAAAAATTGAGAGTAGCACGTTACATACATACGAATAAGTACTTATAGTTGAATTAAGACTTATACAGAAATACAATATAAATTAAACTTTGAAATCAAAGAGTTAAGTAAATAGTAGTAAAAAGTTATAGTTTAGTGCAGAGTATTAAGGAAGTATTTATATCTTCTTTGAAAGCAAATAAAAACTGCTTTGAATAGATTTTAACATCGGAATCGTATATTAACGTGACAAAAGGGTGAGTGCGTGTATCACGGTAGGGGCACGTTTTCGGCAATCGTGGATCCCTAGCATTCCCGGCATGCCACAGCTGTCGCATTCCTCGCATACGACATGCTCGTGCGAGCACGCGTCGTGTCCCGTTTCACGCCTGCTTAGCTTTGGCGGCACTAATGTGTGACTGTGACATGCTGAAACTGAGCACCGTTTACATCTGAATAAAGGTTCGTTCACCATTATTCATACACAAATACCTACTTACTATAGGTAAATGAGGTAAATCTGTGGACTAAGCAAGATCATATCAGCTAGACATTAGGTATGAATTCCCGAAAGAATCGAGTTCAATACCAATGGTAATTTACTACTAATTGGTTCACAATGCGATTCAGGCAAATGGAACTCAGCAAATTTCTTTTTGTGAATCTAGCTAAAAAAGCTGTGATAGCCTAGTGGTTAGAACGTCCGGCTCCTAATCGGAAGTCGGGGGTTTGATCCCCGGCATGCACCTCTAACTTTTAAGTTATGTGGATTCTAAGCAATTAAATATCACTTGCTATAACGGTGAAGGAAAACATCGTGAGGAAACCTGCGTGCCTGAGTTCTTCATGTACCTACTCAAAGGTGTGTGAAGTCTGCCAATCTGCATTGGGCCAGCGTGGCAGACTATGGCCTAAACCCTTCTCACTCTGAGAAGAGGCCCTTTCTCAGTAGTGGGCCAGCAATGGGTTGATCATGATGAATCTAGGCAATTTTGCTACTATAGCACGCGACAGGTCAAGATGGTAATGGGGTGGGTACGCCCCGCACACCCGCGCTAACTTGGTGCGAGTGACGTGGGGTGTGCGTGGCATTTTTAAATAGAACTCATAAAAACTTAGTCCGTGTCTTGGAGAGATGAATCTACTGAGGATAGGTAGGTATTAATATTATTATAATAACTAACTATAGGTACCTTCGACTTTGCCATCGTCATTAAGGTTTTTAAAATCCTTGTGGGAAATCTTTGATTTTTCGGGATAAAAAGTAGACTACGTTCGTCCTCGGGGTGCAAGCTTACTTTGTTAAACGGATGGATCGTGAAAAGCTAGCAGACAGATAGAGGCTTTCGCATATAATATGAATAGAATTGCCTAATAAAAAGGCCATGATAGGTTTGTACAGTTTAAAAGTCTCTTATTATACGAATTATGATCACAAACAATAAATTATCATAAAGCTTAGCGGTAATTTACTGAGGCTCAGCAAGCCCGGCCCACGTTGCGTAGATGATTATCAAAAAATTAAAAAGTTCAGCTCGTCGACTATTATTTGTTAGAAACGCCTCCACTACGTTGGATTAGACGGAACATAATAATTACGCGAATTTATTTATTAGAGATTTTCCGCGTCGATAAATAAATTCTTTATAGAGTCCCTAGAAACAATCGCTTGCTGCTTGATTTACTTTACTAGATGCCCGCGACTTCATCCCGTAAGTAAATCCACGTGGGATTTACTTACTTAGATTTTAAAAATCCCGTGGGAGACCATTGATTTTCTGGGATAAAAAGTAAGATATTTCAGCTACACTTATATTTTGAACTAGGTTAAAGTTTGTAAGTTTGGATGGTAGGTATAGTCTCCGGAACTAATTAATGCCCCGATTCTGAAAATTCTTTCACTGATACTACTTCTGATTCTTTTACTGTCAAAGCTGTCTTATTATGGATTTGGAACGTCAACCTTAAAGTGGTTAAATAGCTTCCTCAGTGATCGGGCCCAATCGGTACATATAGACCAAAGTGATGGTAGTCAATTGATTTCATCAACGTCCCCAGTTGTACGAGGAGTGCCTCAAGGATCTGCACTCAGTCCGTTGCTTTTTGCTGTATATACAGCAGACATAGTTAACTGTTTCTCCAACTGCAAATACCATCTCTATGCTGACGACGTACAACTATATTTCTCATTCAAACCACAAGACGCAGCAGACGCAGAAATCAAAATTAATGAAGATTTAAAAAGAGTATTTATCTGGTCAGATAAAAACTCTTTATTATTGAACCCTCTAAAGTCTAAGTGCATGATACTAGGAACTAATAAGATGACGAAAACAATCGAATCTCTCAATCTACAAGTTAAAATAGGAAATATTAGTGTAGAAAGAGTAACTGAGGCAAGAAACTTGGGAGTAATCTTTGACTCAAACCTACACTTTGAATCACATATCTTGAATATAGTCAAAAATTGCTTCTACAGATTAAAAGTACTTTATAAGATAAGACCTTACTTAAGTGTAGAAGTTAGAATTCGGATATGTGATTCACTAATCTTGTCCAAGTTAAACTACGCAGACACAGCATACGGGCCTTGTCTGCTTGGAAGAACCAAGAAGTTAGTACAGAGAGTCCAAAATGCATGCGTTCGATTCTGCTTTTCCATTGCTCCTCGTTCTCATATCAGTCCCTATCTCAACAAAGCAAACCTATTAAATATGTCAGCTAGAAGAAATCTGCACTTGGCTACTTTGTTGTTTGGGGTTATTTCCACTGGTAAACCAGAATATCTTTTCACGAAGATTAAGTGGGCAAGGCAGCACAGTAGGTATGCGCCAAGAAATTCGGCGTGTCAAATAGCCGTGCCAAGGCACAGGACCGCCGCATTCCGAGGGAGTTTCAGGCTTGCTTTCTCCAGGATCTGGAACATTATCCCACCGCCAGTGCAGAACCTCAAGTCAGTATTTGCTTTCAAGTCTAAGCTTAAAAAGATACTATTAGAAAAGCAAAAGAGCTTGGAAGCACTTACTTGAGTTTACTTTTTTATCATCAATCCGGTATTCTGGAAAGTAGCCTGAAAAATAGCGCAGGGAGTTTCTTAGACTTTGGATCTATTAGTTGGAGATAGAGATTATAAAGAAGTAAATTTTACGGCTATCTGCGGACTTAGTCAATTTTGCATAGGGAGGTCAATCGCACAGGTCAAACAGAATAATATCTAGACTGATCCGGGACGTCGAGCTGATTTTTTTCAGGGGTTGCCTGAAAAACAGCGCTGAGGTAGTGTATCCACGTACACTACTACAGCATTATGCTGAGGCGATTCCCTTTTTGGGACAGTTTGGCGCCACAGACACGCATTCTGTTTTTTACTATTATTTAGATTTTATAATTGTTTATTTTTAGATTTAATATAAGTAGATATAAGATTCATTGAAATTCCATGCAATTCGGCTCAGAGGATCACCGTGCCTTTGCAGTACAAGTTTATTATTTATTAGAACTACGAAATAGCGGTGGTCGTCTCGGCCGAAATGCATGGAAAGCTCAGTAAGTTATGTTTTGGATAATTTATTTAGGTTTTTAAGTTTAATTTATTAGTTTTTATGTTTTATCTGTTTTCATTCTGTGTACTGTGTTTGCGCCTAACTTTGTAGTCCCGAATAAAAGTATATTTATTTTTTTTTTATTTTTTGATATAAGTATATCTCCAATCGCTAAAGTATACCTACTTTTAGACTATAAATTTTATATTGCAGGTGGACGATGTTGTGCGAAAAAGCTAGTATTATAATTATATAAATAGTGTCATAATACTTATATTATTATATTTTAATGGTATTAGCTAAAACGGGTTGTTTTGTATTAGGTACATGTAATAACTACGATGAAATCCCAGAGCCTTCCGCGCATTTTTAATTGAGATACAATGCGTAATCAAAGTATACCTTGGTGTTTAAGCTTCGATCGAAAATCAATTAAGTAAACTTAAAGCATTTGAGAGCGATTACGGCAAGGTGCAATTCGCCGTGTTGGTAGGCTGCAGGATCAAATTAGGGGTAAGTGTAGGCAGCCGATAATTGCACCGTGAGAACGAGATGCGCGTGCGCAATCCTTACACGAAAACGATACACAGCATACTGTAGTTTGTATCTACCTACTATAAAACATCAAAGTATTTAGTGAAAGCGTAAAAATATAGAAAGGAAAAGGAAAGGTGTAACAAATAAATGCCTAAGTAGTATTTAGCATTCTAATGGTTTGTTTGGGTTTTAATACCTACTCTAATATACATATTATTATGAAGAAAGGCAATGATCACATTTTTGTTATTTAAAAATCAAAAACACTTGTTCATAGTTTAAGTTTTCACTTCTGTCGGCAGTCGTAGTCGCCACTGATTGCCAGTTTTTTCTATTGAAAATTGAAGGGATATAAAAAAACTGGCCAAGTGTGAGTCTCGCGCACTGAGGGTTCCATTACTCGGGTATTTTTTCCATCATTTTACACAATAAATCAAAAACATACATACATAAAAATAAATAAATATCTGTTTCAGAATGTACAAGTAAAGCCCTTTCATATGATACCCCACTTGGTATAGTTATCTTACTTTAAAAATTGAAACACATTTTAATTTATTTTTTAAATGACGTAACCACAAATTCAGGTTTTCAGATTTATTCCTGTAGGTACTTGTGCTATAAGATCTACCTACTTACCAAATTTCAAGATTCTATCTAGGTCAACGGGAAGTACCCTATAGGTTTCTTGACAGACACGACGGACAGACAGACAGACAGACAACAGAGTGATAAGGGTTCCGTTTTTCCTTTTGAGACAAGGAACCCAAAAAAAATGCGGTACGAAAATATTTTTTCGAAGTTGTGAAGTACAAAAAAATCTAAAATCTAAATCTATTCAACTAGGTATCTTACTCTACTCCAACAACGGTCCCAACTCAAAGTATTTAGACAAATTAAATACTCAATAGTAAAATAGATGATCGTATCATTGGAGGCAATGTTCATAAGTTAAGCACAACAGAAAGCGAAACCTTAAGGTCAGTGGAACAGCCACGATGTCGCAACTCGCGAACACTGCTGTGAAGTGTGAAGCTGTGACGAATTAGTAATCATAGCAATTGGACGCGGAACCAACGGTGACAAGTGTTGTAAATACGACTGATAGGTATGTATGCATGAATGCTGAACGGCTAGGCGAGTGCGAAATGATTGTTCCTAGTACCTACCTACATACTTAAACAGAGTCTGGAGCTTTTTATTCGATAGACGTACACAGCTGGACATAGGTCTCAATGTAGGAACTTCCACACGTCGCGGTCTTGCGCCTCCTGCATCCAGCGGCTCCTTGCAACTCGTTTGATGCATCTAGTGTGAGGTCGCCTAGCACATTGAGACCCCAACGTCTATCGGTTTTCGAACTAGGTGTGTAGTTGTGTGTATAAATTTTTTCATCCCGAAAATCGACGTTGAAACTTCCCGGAAAAAAGCTTCAGTAAGAGAATAGGTATACCTACGCTTTTAGTTGATAATTCAAAAGCTTGATGATTGAAATTAATAGTTCCGAATTTATAAAGGAAAAGGAAGTTGCAGTGAATGACATTTTTGTACCCAAAAAATTAATTTTATTCTTTATTAATAACATTAGTGTGGCCTTACCTCAATCTACCTATGCCAAAATTCCACGTTGCTATGTTTTGGCTAATGACGACTACGGAGTAAGGTACCTATTAGTAGGTAAAAATGCGGTTCAATTCAAAACACAAGACAAAAGGGTTGCATCATAGAAACTGTGAATGATTGCACCGATTCGCCATATCCCGGCGAGCGCGGTTGATCGCAGAATCACAGATTACGTAATCTTGCATACGTTATTACCGTATCTTCGCAGGAATGCAATTTGAAAAGAATGCACTTCGGATTATCCAACACAATGGTGTGGCGTAGTTATGAATGTGAATAATATCGTTCTGCGGCTATTTTCGCCGAGTAGATAATATCGATGCCTGCTAAGAAGAATGATGTCTATTGATGATCGGTCAATATTATGATCGAAACTCCGAATCGCTAAAAGTTGTTGAAGCAAACACCAAACATAACACCGAATTCTGCACCCCGACCGGAGCGCCAACAAAATTAAGTATGGAGATATTTAATCCCATTTAAGATGTAGTTTGGCCCTGAAAAAAGAATTAAAATTCCATATCGTATCTTATTCTACCTAAGAGAAGTCAGCTTTGTATCCTAATCTATTGATTGTTAATCCGAACATAAACAAAAATATTAATACTAGAACAATGAACCTAAAACTAAAAACCTTAGAGAAGTTACCTAAGTTCTACGAAGTAGAGTACCTTAGTTAGCCTGTAAGTGATCATCACGCAAAAACTACTTTTAACCGATTAACTATTATTATAACCTACCAACCTGCTTATCAGTTCATGATACTGCAAATTTGAAAATCGATATTGAAAATCGTTTCATTAGACTCGAGAATACGAGCGAAGCTGTAGACAAAAGCTATACTCATTCGTATTTCATGCTATAAGTAGGTATAATCAGTATTGTTTAAAATTAATCAAATTTTACTTAATTACTACGTTTGTGTTACGAAGGTATCATTAACAATTCGACGTAGGTATCTATAGATATTATCGTGGAGGCGGAATTATCGCGGAATTCCTTTTAAAATTTAAGAAAAAAAGAGCTTTACGCGGAATAATTTGAGGTCAAACAGGCGCGTGATCTCGGTGGATAGTGAGGATAACAGATTGTGAGTTGGTTTTAACATCGTAGGTTCTGTAGAAACCACAGAACACATGGTCTGTGGTAGAAACAAAATTGCCTAGTGGAAGGCTACAGCCTTTTATAGTTAGGTACAACCAGTACAACTCTACCGACAAAGCCGTGCTGCCAAGCGATAGCGTTCCAACGCGGCGCGGAAGAAATCGCTACCAATTAAAAAAGTAGAATGAGCTTTAGGTACAGTTTCTAGCTGTTTTATAGACTGGAATAACTCTGCCACCAGATTATTCCTAGATTGGAAGCACTTCTTGCCTCCAAGCACAATTCAGTGCTTGGAGGCAAGAAGGATTTAGAAGTTCGTCTTGGATTGGATGCATTGCTGCATAGGTGGCAATCCCTTAGGATTTAGCTGCGATATACATAATGATGAAAACAACAAAAAGTAGAATAAGCTTTAGGTACAGTTTCTAGCTACTTTATAGACTGGAATAACTCTGCCACCAGATTATTCCTAGATTGGAAGCACTTCTTGCCTCCAAGCACAATTCAGTGCTTGGAGGCAAGAAGGATTTAGGAGTTCGTCTTGGATTGTATGCATTACTGCATAGGTAGTAATCCCTTGGGATTTAGCTGCGATACACATACTGATGAAAACAACAAAAGAGACCAAACTATAAGGCAGGACATACAAACCGACGCGCGACGTATCAAAAGGTACGAGACAGTCTCGTCAAGACTAGAGGAATTTAGAAAAACTTCTAAAAACAGAAGAAGCCGTACGTTTTGTATGTTTCTTCAAAGATCAACGACTTGTTCATCGCAATTTGCAATACCTACCTAAAACTTATATTTTATATTGTTTTGAACATCTTTTTGTACACGGAGCCCTAAAAGTAATCTGCGTGGGGCGCGGCAATTAGGGAGGCGGGGCAACTCCGACAGTGACCCCGCGACCTCGCGCTCGGACTGTGTGCAGACTGCAGGGTCCTTCGCCTGACGCCTGTCCACTCGCCTTTTGACGCGTCCAAGCATCTAGCAACACGCCTAACAGTGGACATAACTCTAGCAAGCGGCAACCTGGGCGGTCTACTCGGCTTCTGGAGCGAGCTTGGATGGCTGGAGGGAAGACTCCGGCAAGGAGGGGCAATGCACGCACAATAGACTGAAACGTTTAAGTGCGGAAATCTGCTCAGGAAGAAGAAAGAAGCTCTAACATTTCACTTAAATTCATGTGCATCATACAAGTCGGCAAATAAAAAGGACTGTGACATGCGCAGTGGGTGATGTAAATAAAAATATAAGAAAACGAGGAAGAGGAAATAAAACGGGCCGTGAAATTAGTCACTAGTGTTATAGACGTAAAAGCGGGTACACGGCCAACAAGGAGGCAGTATAGGTTTAAGCTGGTAAGAGTCTGGCACTACGCAGTGGAGTCCATCATTCATTAGGAGCTCCCCTTCTGGATAGTAATAAGTATTTAAAAAGTGCATGAGGATTTCCCCTAATGTATAAGAATATTTCAAAAAGTGGGTGATTTATAGATCTATTTGGCGTTTCGAAGTAAGACTGGGCGCGGGCGAAGTTCAGCCAACTACAACAATGGCGATCCATCGCAATATTATATTTACAAATTTCGTGCTAGCCCCCAGACCAACAACAATAATTCATACACACTTCGGTATCTATCACATATATTTTTTGACCAATTGGTCCGATGTTATGGCCCACAAAAACGTGGGTACAGCTTCCCTACTCGATGGGTGGGGCCGCGTTTCTTTTTGGACGCACCCAAAGGAATCCCAAAATTACAGACCTGGCTTTCCCGATCACGATTTCACCCACTTTCCCGCGCTTTATCTTGAATGTTTTATTACTATAACCGTTAACATAAAAGAAATAACGCATACCTATGCGGAAATAAACTGTGGATACCTAGCATAAAAGGTTACCATTTAAGTACAATTATACTTTTACAGTAACTGAATAGGTATCTACTGCTAAAATGATTAAGAATTATATTTTATCAAACTAAAAAACATGCTATTCAAACCCTTATTTAACCTTTAGGGGTTGAATTTTCAAAAATCCTTTCTTAGCGGATGTCTACGTCATAATGCCACTTGCATGCCGAATTCAGCCCGATCCGTCCAGTATGTAGTTTGAACTGTGCGTTGATTGATACTCGTAGATCAGTCATTCAACTTTTCCTTTTATTAACCCCCGACCAAAAAAGAGGGGTGTTATAAGTTTGACGTGTGTATCTGTGTATCTGTGTGTCTGTGTATCTGTGTATCTGTGTATCTGTCTGTGGCATCGTAGCGCCTAAACGAATGAACCGATTTTAATTTAGTTTTTTTTGTTTGAAAGGTGGCTTGATCGAGAGTGTTCTTAGCTATAATCTAAAAAAATTGGTTCAGCCGTTTAAGAGTTATCAGCTCTTTTCTAGTTTTCTTGTAGAAAAGAAGGTTAGATAACCGTTAGGTTCATAATATTATGTCAATAGACAAATGTCAAGCTGTCAAGATGGACGTTGCCTAAATACATAATTATTTATTTGAAAATGATGTTTTGGAAAACTCAAATACTTTGGATCGTCGGGGGTGTTATAAATTTTTAATTTACACTTGTATATTTAAACGTACATAAGTAATTTATTTAAGTATTGGATATCTGCTTGTATGTGGATGTATACTTTATTGAAGTAGGTAGCTTACATACTGGTTGAGCTTGAAAGTAGCATGAATAATATTTAGTTATCTTTTAATAGGTTCTTGTATGCACTTAAGTACCTAAGCTAAGGTACCTTTAATTGCACAAACGACATCCCGCATTGCATTAGTCAGTTCCGTTTCGCTTTTTGATGACTGGTTTTGGCATAGGTACCAACCGAAAACCTTAAAAGACTTTTTTAATGTTCTAACAGTTTTCACTTACCGACTGTCAATGCCTACACACTAGGCTAGACTTACGATTTTCCTAAACATGGTTATTATATCGTGCAACTTTATACAGACGTACCTATTGCATTTGGATTGTAACCCGACTGCAAATTGCAGTTGGGTTGCATTCAGTGTGAACTGCACGCCGACTGCGCAGTCATTGGGCAGCTACGGTGCAAGAACAAGTCAAGCAAGCAAGCAACTTAGATTCTTGACGGCGCTTTACCATAATAAGAATAGGCTCTGATTTCCGAACCAATAGTAGAGTCACAATAAATTACAAACTGTCAGACTTGAATTTATATAAACTCCTGTAATTAAACCTACCTTCTTATTTTATCCTTATATGTGTTTTTGTGTGCAATAAAGAGTTTCTATCTATCTATCTATCTATCTACCTACATGAAATAAAAGTAAGTAAAGTAATTTGATTTTGAAGCATTTGTCATCGTCAGCCACGTTGCGTGTTGAATCGATTAGACAGATACCTACATATGAGCGGACTCTATTATGAAACGGGATACGTACTGTAAGGTAGTTTATGACAAGGTGAAGAATATTCAGTGGGCAATGGCATAGGGTGGAGGCAACAGGCTGGATAAAGTGCGCTCCGACAAGCAACAGAGGTTACGCAAATTTACGCATAACTCGAGATTAGCGAACGTAATCGATTAAAAACTTGAAAAATAAATTAGGACATGAAAAGAAAATGCATATGAAAATATAGCTGATAGCCTAGTTAAAAGACATCGGTCTCCTATTTGGACGGTTGGGGGTTAGATGCCGGGGCCCCAACTCTAACATTTCGGACTTCGTGCGTTTTAAGCAATTAAATATAACGTGCTTTATAGGTGAAGGAATATATCGTGAGGAAATCCTGATTGAGAGTTCTCCAAAATGTTCTCAATGGCGTGTGAAGTCTGCAAATTCCTTTTCATTCTGAGAGGAGAGCCGTGCTTAGTAGTTAGCCGGCGACAGGTTGACGATGATGATGACGTTAATTACATATGAAAATAATAATATGCTTATAGATACACTGCTAAATAAAAAAGTGATCTCAATTTTTATGAAAAAAAATTAAAACATAGGTACATAATGCTATTATAGCTATTATATTCTTTGGACGCGTTGATGTCTTTTGTTCGCTCGACCGTGGTGGTGCCAGACTGGGCTGAACTGTATATAATAGTATTTATTTTGTAATGCAGTGGTAATAGTGTAAAGTACCAAGAAAAACTATTTATTATTTTGGGTAAATAAATTAAGGGTCAATAGTTTTGTTAGAAATTTTCTTAGTGCCTTTTTCAAACCTTGTTATCCGGGCGGCACAAATCTGCTGTAACGAATTTAGTCATCCGTTAGTTTTAGCGAATCGTGTGATTTTAAAAACCGCTACTGAGATTGTGATCGAACATCTACCAAATTCAGAGCAATCTTGTGTCTATTATTTGAAATAATGTCTTTAAAAGTAAAAAAGTAACTCCCTCTGGATGGGGATTTAAAAAATCCGCAACTTAATGCATACATATTATATGATCTACTTACCCGTCTATAACTGAATGCAACAGTCGTTTCAGTTATCATAAAAATCAGCAGTTTATTTACTTAATTGTAATACTGTTTCAAGAAAATTACATTGATTTATTTGTTCTCAAGTAGCAATCCGGATAAACACGAATCTATTTTTATCAGAGCAGGGTACGAAACTCAATCAAACAGGGAATTAAGTGCGCGAAAGTTCTCTTCGGCGGCGTTTTGTCCGCGTCCCAAACATTTCAGGACACATTTGCGCGGGACTCAGTTTGCGTTTTTCCGTAGGAATCGAAAAGAGCAACCGCTGAGTTTCTTGCTGTTTCTTCTCGGTAGGAACGGCATTTCGAACCAGTGGTAAATTATTATTTGACGATTCAAAAGCACTTGTAAAAGTTTATTTGAATAAAAATCTATTCTGTTCTATAGTGAAGTGTGAACTAATAAAACAGAAGGAATCGAGTTACTACAAATTCTATAAAGCTAGATGTATCTACTTAATTAGGAACAAAATCAAAATGTTACTTACTCTCTCGCAGCTTCCTCAGGATCTTCTTCATAGCGAAGACGAGCAGGTGTTTTCCGGCACGCGACCACCGACTAAATGCTCAGCGCAACAGTCGCATCGTCACGCGTCAGCTCCCGCGCCGGTATCGTCACGGGGTGGTTAAACTCAGACAAAGGGCGAATTACTCATCGCAAATTAGTCACTAATGAAAAACTGACACCAAAATGGCAAGGATGTTACCACTTTGGTCTTGCTCGATATACCTAACTGCGTTTAAGATCTTCACACATCATACAGACTCCACTCCAACACGACTCACAGTAAAGCATGTTCCTTACGGTTGAAACTTTCAATATTGTATTGAAAGAGATGGAGGTTCGATACGTGGACCACGCGTCATATACTTCCTTCGGAATCCTTGAAATTCCACTATAAAAAACGATATAAAGCTTGCATTTCCTTGTTTTACTTTGATTTGTGAGTAGTCGGAGCGGAGTCGAGTCTGTGTAATGTGCGAAGATCTTTAATCTTATATGTAGCTACCTACATTAGAGATACCTATTATATGCGAGTAACTTAGTAAGTAGATAATGTTGCACACAAAAGTTGGGTTTTTAAAATGCATAGCTTAGTATTAGATAGGTATCATCGGGTTATGGTTAAGTAGAAAAACTTTCTGTAATATTCCCTATAATACTGAAAGTACGCCTGTTCTAATCTCAGCAACTCGGATGTTTAACTAAGTTTTCCGAAGACATTCAGGAAAATAGCACTATGATTATCAGTTTAATCCATAAATAATCCAAATTGGCTGGACACCCTCGCTATATACTTTCGTCGGCGCTAAACATCAAGATCAGCAAAACATTTAGGTAAATACCTAAGATATGTATGTCTTGCCATACTTAGGGCTATCACTACGCCATGCGATCTTAGCAGAACGTATACGACGACTAAATAATTGTAGTAGGTACAAGTGTAAATTAAAAATTTATAACACCCCCGACAAGTAAAGGTTACAGTAACTAGAAAAGAGCTGATAACTTTCAAACAGTTGAAATGATTTTCTTGGGTTATTAACTATAACCCAAGAAAATCTTGGTGGCTTGTTCGAGTGTTCTTAACTAGAACACTCGAACAAGCCACCTTTCAAACAAAAAAATCTAAATTAAAATCGGTTCATTAGTTTAGGAACTACGATGCCACAGACAGATACACAGATACACACGTCAAACTTATAACACCCCTCTTTTTGGGTCGGGGGTTAAAAAGTAGAGTGAAGTATGCAAAAGTCTGCGCTGGCCCAAGACTTTAATTGGAAACCCGCATTGGATACAAGGCGTGTGTTTAGTGAATTAATCAAGAATAGAGACTCGTCTCGTATGTAGATGGTACAGAAACCGTTGAACTCAAGACGGAAGCACGCTTCACAAAGCGCGACGACATCGTGTGCGATATGCTACACTAACTCCTCGCTCGGCGACTCTCCGAGCTCACTGCTGGTGCTCACTGCCACGGAAACCTTATATTACCTTGTTTACATCTTTATACAGCGTGTTTTATAAAGCATAATATAACATCACACTATCACACTTCATCACACTAATATTATAAAGGCGAAAGTTTGTGTGTATGTATGTTTGTTACTCCTTCACGCAAAAACCACTGGACGGATTTGGCTGAAACTCAGAATGGAGTTAGGTAATATCTTGGATTAGCACATAGGCTACTTTTTATCCCGGAAAATCAAAGAGTTCCCACGGGATTTCGAAAAACTTAAATCCACGCGGACGAAGTCGCGAGGGCTAGTGACAAAATATGGGGTAGGTAAGTAGCACCAAACTAAAACTTAAACTTTAAAGTGCGTCTGGCACTGGAATGCCACGACACTAAATGTCTGGTAATGCATGTCGTGATTTCTAATACTATTCCGAAGAAAATATAAAAAATTAAACATTATACTTTGACGTAAGATTTTTTACACCTGTATTACCTGTTATCTCCCAAAGCCAACATGATTCAAACTTCATAGTCGCTGATCGTTCCTGCATGTGTTTAGGACAATACGCAGAGATAGAAAATAAGCATAACATCTATTGTACTCCTCAATCTATGCAAATAAATGAAATGAATAAACTTTCAGCTTTTATAAAATAACCATGCATCCGTCCATTAATACTTTTTACATTTGCAAGATCCTTGGGTAATCCTTATTTTAGCGTAGGTACGGTACCTTTTCAGAAAAAAGACTCAGATCAAAATCTTGACAATTAATGACAATATCGATATCAATCTTTTGTCAATATAAGACAAGATAAAATAAAAATCGGTAAGAAACCAAAGAAACTATCCGAACAAAGCCAACAAAGCTTATTTTTATTGCTGTAGTGCATCGAAATCATTCATCATGGAGATCGAAGACACGTCTATGATTGCAGAGGAATTCAGCACTCTCGCTACATCCGAATCGGTTTCTAAGATGAGTATCTTATCCAAAATTAGTAAAGCCACCTTTTGTTTCATGGAGAAACGCGATATTTTCAGCGTAGTTGTAGACGATATCGACTGCACACCAGACAACATAGTCGATCCCGATTACGTTACAATGGAAGACACATTCTCCCACGCCGCTTTTGAAACCAGAGTACGCGCCCCTGCATTGCGAAGCAGTGTCAAGTTATCAAAGAAATCCAAATCCGGCGTCGACACAAGCATGAAAGTTTACGCCACTACGATCTCCCTTGACGATATTCATATCGACCACACAATTAATACGGAAGAGGGATTCGTATCCGACGATCTCGCTCTAGACGTAGCTCCCTCAGCTTTTTATTTGCCAAAAAGATTACCAATCATGTCGTACCCACCTGAAATATTTGTCATATTGAAGGAAACTGAAACATGTTTTCTGTACGAGTTACCTAGTTTTTCTTACGACAGAGGGACTCCGGAAGGCGCCGCCGTGGAGGAAGAGAACGAGTTCTATCAATATATAACCGTCGGTAAAGGTAAGAACCGAAAAATGGTGAACGAAGAAACACAGACTAACGAGCTTATTACACAAACGCGACAAACCCTCGCCACTCGACCGCAGAAGAAAAATGCTATCGTATTCGCCTCCATGTGGGACATGCACGACACGTACGCGAGACTAGCAAAAATAAAACCAAAGGAACAACCAGACGAAATGGTTATGTATCAGTCTGCTGCGCCCCACTTATTGCGTAAGAAAAAAGACAAATCACATGAATTTGAACTTGAAAGAAGAGGCAAAACTTTCGATGAGATATCAACCAGTCCGGAGTTTTTAGATGCAGTTCTTTTAACTGAGCGTGTGCTGGCAACGTTGGAGTACTCGAGTGCGCAGAAAAAGTTTCGCGGTCTCATAAGGATAAATCCACTGTCGTTAGATTTGATCTATGTTTACTCCATGAAACCTCTTTGGACCCTCGAATGTAGCGATACAGAAAATAGACCGATTACGGGCATCTCATTCAATCCCAAAAACAATAACATTTTAGCCGTCGGACACGGAAAGTTTACCTATGCTGAAAATCAGCCCGGTTTGGTATGCGTATGGTGTACCAAGAACCCCTGTAAACCTGAGAGGCTGTATCGTTTCGAGGATCCTTTAACGTCACTGGCTTTTTCAGAGAAAAATCCAAATTGGCTGGCATGCGGTTTTACCAACGGAGATGTATTGATACTGGACGTAACATCTTACCCTATTAAAACTATAGCTTCGAGCAAACGCGACACTAATCCTTGCTTCGAGCCTATTTGGACGACGAATTGGCGCGCTATCGACAAGCACAACGAATACGTCATAGTGACGTGTCAAGATGGCAGAATTAATAAATTTACGAGTACGAAAACTAATGACTTTATTTGCACGCCCTTGATGCGGGTATCCACGGTCGAGGGAAAGATGAAAGGGTTGGAAGCGCCGAAGCAGTGTATCAAAGAGGACGTGCCCATCACCAGGTACCCAGCCGCGCTATGCATGAAGTGGCACCCTAGAATAGACCACGTCTATTTGATCGGGACTAACGAGGGTTGCATCCACAAGTGTTCGACGCACTATTTGAATCAGCACATGGATGTTTTCAGGGCGCACTCCGGGCCCGTTTACAGTATGCAGTTCTCGCCGTTTATGGACACGCTGCTCGTATCGTGTGGCGCGGATAGTGCTATAAGACTTTGGATAGAAGGGATGGATGACGTGATACTGACGATGACCTGCCCGGCCGCAGTGTACGACGTGGCGTTTTGTCCGGTCAGCTCTACCATCATTTTATCGGCGAGCGGTAACGTGCTATCGATATGGGACCTTCGTCGGAAAACCCACATGCCGTGTGCGGAATACACTTTCCCTGGTCATGTAGTTTTAACATTCATCCAATTTTCCCCCTCTGGTGACAACGTGTTTGTCGGGGACTCTGTGGGACGTATCCATACGTTTCATTTGGAGGACACGCCGATACCTCCTTTTTACCAGAAAAAACTATTGGATGAGACGATAAAGAAGACTTTGTGCACGCGACCACAAATGCTCAAACAATTAGAGAAACTAGAAAAGTTTAGAGAGAAATTCGCTAAATAACTGCTTCATAATAACGTTAAAAGCCACAAAGTCAAGCTTATGTAAATGTTTTGATTTTATTCAAACATAATATATTTTAATTACTTAAATAAGAAAAAATGAAACCATTTTATGCCATTTGTGTCTCTTTATTCTTAAATCTACTAGAGACGGTAAGAATTAAATATTATAATAATAAATATTATTACATTATAACAATAACTAATTTAAATACGAAATGTGCTTAGAATATAATTATAAATATTTATATGAAAAGCAATTAATGAATTAGAAATGACTAGGATTTGTATGAGAGCATTTGAAGCTGGTATTCTTTCTTGAGTTCTTTCAGATTTGCTTCCAATATCGCCACCTGTACACAAAGAAGCCCTGTAAGCGCGGCTTATTCGGCAACCCACATTTTGACTGTAATATGAAAATTGGAGGGGAATAACTGCGCTAGAGCAGTCGACAGACAGCTCGAGAAGTCGAGTGCAGTCAGTGTGATTTGCAACAGTCGAACGAAGCTGTATGACTGCTCGTGTACAACAAGGAAAGAAAAATTTGTTGTTCGCTTCTAAACCACAACTTGAAGTCATGATTGCTTCAACCAGTCCACTGAGAATGTAAGCAAGCAGTTCACTAAGGCGCCTTCTCTACGAACAAAAGTATCGCGACGATAGTCTCGCCATGCCACCAAAAAAAAAAAAACAATTCAACTTTAATAGGCTAATCTTCACAGGGCAATACTATCGCCGACGATAGTAGGTCGGACTCGTTGCGATTCTCTCGCCCGTACAGACGGCGCCTAACCTCTACTAATACAAGTACGCTGGACTTGCAATTGCCGATCTGTTCTTTAAGCAACTTGATATTCGCCATTTCGCCATAGCAGCAGTAAGCGTCATGTCATGTGAGCGTTCGGTCGGTAGGGCGCTTCGAATAGGAACAAAAAATTGGTTGTCTGTAAAGTCGGTTTACTGACGATAGTTGAACGTGACAACAAAGGCCGATTGTGCTTCTTTGTCGCTCGTTCCGCGCTCTCGCTTGCACTTCAAGCCTTACATGGAACGCCTCAGAGCGAGGTAACGCCGTCAGAGCGAGGTAACGCCGCATGAGTCATGTTTTTTCGTGCGTGCAGCCGGCTCTATCGAATTATAAAACGTTGTCACGTCAAAAATAACTGTCATCTTCCAGCGTACTTGTATTTATGTCCATTTCAGTGTGCCATACAATTAATTTAATGAGTTTAAATGTGATATCTTACCTCCTCAAACCGCAACTCTTTCCGTGCCTCTTTAATGTAGGCTCGTATGATATTCATCTGCTCCAGTAAAGGGTTATCGTCATCATGGTCGGGGCCACTGACCCGACTCCCGCTGGACTCCACCTCACTCCTCCACTCTCTCTCCGTCTCTACTCTCTCTCTTTCGAGCTGTATTTGTTTCTGAGCGCGTTCGTATCGTTCTCTTCTCACTTCCTCTATTTGTGCCTCAGTTGGTAACTTTCGTAAGGATAGCAGTTGCTCCTAAAAATGAATACTCATTTAAGTCAAAGCGGTAAACACTATGCAATATCACACTTTCTTTTATTATAATTTATAACAATCTTTTAGTTTAGTTTTGTTTAGTTAGGTTTTGAAGATTTTGACCTACAGTAGTCCGCCATTTCTTTTTTTTCCAAAGTGACGGCCCCACATAAAACCTCTATTAATCAATAGCTGGCATCAGTACAAACAAGTATTGTATGAGACAAAATCTTCCATAGTGTTACGTTTTCAAGATATAAGCTATCAAAGTTGCACTGGTGGAGTCATCAGTACAACAGTCTAGCCACCAGTATAACTTTGATAATAATTCATATCTCGGGAACATGACACTTTGAAAGATTTTGTCTCATACAATACTTGTTTGTATTGATACCAGCTATTGATTAATATGCAGGTTTTATGTGTGGCCGCTACTTTGAAAGAAAAATTTAGCGGACTTGTAGATAGGCCAGGCTTCAAAGAATAAGAAGAACTGTTGAGCTATTGAAAAACCTAACATAATATTCACCTTAATATAAATAGCAGCAGCCTGTCGTATATGCTCCTGCACCTTCGCTTGGCGCGTGTTGGGCTCGGCTGGGAAGCTCGTAATCTGTTTGCTCAATAAGTCAATCCCCTCTGCCAACTTGCCGATGCGGCCTCGCATCGCATTCACGTCTGACAGGTTGTAGGTCGTTTCCCCGTCGAATAAACTTTGACACATCTAAAATTACACAAAAATTGTGAAAAAAGAATGTTTGTACTGCTGTTGCTGATCCAAGTGAAATTTGATATACCTTAATGGGCTTCCATACTTCTATACTATAATATTATAAATGCGAAAGTGTGTCTGTCTGTCTGTCTGCTAGCTTTTCACGGCCCAACAGTTTAACTGATTTCGATGAAATTTTGTAGAGTTAGCTTACATCCCGGGGACGGACATAGGCTAATTTTCATCCCGGATTTTTTGACCCTTGGACCCATCTATTTAACCGATTAATGTAAAATTGACAACGTTCCTACAGGATTTTGAAAAACCTAAATCCACACGGACGAAGTGGCGGGCATCATCTAGTAATATAATATAGCCTATGTTACTTCTTCATCAAGTAGTTTTGTAATGATGAAAGAATTATTAAAATTGGTTCAGTAGTTTCAGAGTTTATCAATAATTAAAAATACAAATGTATCTCTTTATAATAATAGTATAGCTTTGGCTTGCCTATGTGATATCATTTATAGCCCCTATCACTAAGAGATAATATAGCTATATCAGCGAAAGAATTTTAACAATCAGATTATTACTTCTGACATATAAACTCATTAAGTAATAAATTAACAAAATTTACGTCTCCTTAATCCATACTAATATTAGAAATGCAAAAGTGTGTGTCTGTCTGTCTGGTAAGTGTTCACACCCTATCCGTTTGAACGATTCTAATGACGTACATGGATAGCTTCCAAGAAATAGCATCCAAGAAATGGATATAGGTTACTTTTTTTTAACAGGAAAATCAAAGTTCCCATGATTTAGGTGTTAGGTATGTGGACAGAGGTAGCGTGCCCGAGCTATTTGGTACAGAGATAACTTGAATCTTGAAGGTAGCCTTTTATTGTGGAAAATCAAAGAGTTCTACAGGATTTTTCATAAACCTAAATACTAAACCCACGCGGACGAAATCGCGAGCATCATCTGACGATTGTATATTTACAATTACTACAATAAGTACCTTTTCATACATAGCCACAGCTGGCTTCGCCTGGTCCATAAGACTTCGCATTTGTTCATAAGCAGTCATAAGCGCCGTTTTAGCATTCCTGTTCTCTTGCACTTGTTTACGAAGCTCGATGAGCTTGTAGCAATGCTCACACAGGCGCAAACCATTCTTCTCATTTACTTCATGCTCTTGAGATGTTTGTGGTGCTGATGGGTCCACTATAGTTCCTAGAATATGACAATTTAACTTACATATAATAAAAAAAAGAAGTGCAGTGGTCAACGCTGACTGTTGTAGTGAGATGGAAAGTGTTTCGCTCTGCTGCATTTCGTGCATTTGCATCTTGTGCCTCTAAATGCCTTCCTCAATGAACCCTACAATTATCTTACTGGATATTCTGCATTCGACTCATTCTCTCGAAGTTTAGTTTTCTGGAGGTTTGACTTTTACCATGTGTGACCTGCACACATGTTTTTGTTGTTTGGATAAAACTAATTAATTATTATCAATCCAATTAATTCACAAATGTATGCACACGCTTTAAAAGCCGCAACTGTCAAATAATTTTCTTATTTTCAGTATTAACTAGATTAAGCCCTAATTCGCACGAGCGTTAAAACCCGGCGTTGCGCTGAAAATACAAAGTGCGCGTTAAAAAAGCGTTGACGAGTGAACAGATACTTGGGAATGCATTTGTTTTGTTTGAACGCTTTTTCAACAGATGTTAAAAATGCACTCGTGTGAACAAGGCCTTAGTTTTTAAAAAAATAAATAAAAGTAAAACACACAACTTACTGGCAACATTCAAGTCTAAAAACACAGAGCAGTCGTGGCACTGAATGGACCCACAGAGTCTGCAGTGGTGTTTCCTCCTGGTCAAAGTGAATGCTTTAGCACAGTTGGGGCACAGCTTCACTGATGTACCGTCTAGCCATGGTACCACCTGTAAAGATTGAAACTATTCTTATTCAAATAAGCTGTTGAAGCATCAACATCATCATCCAGCAATCGCCAACTCAATACCTGTAGATTGATTCCAGAAAACCTGCATTAAGTAAGCAAAGCTCTGGTCTTCTCTCAGAATGAAAAGGTTTTTTGGACATAGTCTACCAATAAAAATTATGTTGGCCAAATGCAGATTGGTAGATATCACATACCTTTGAGAACCCATCTCTAGAAGACCCCTACTTTTAGACTTCTTTATATTACCAATTAAACTTTGATTCAAATGTACTTTATAAACTGTGAATGTATTTAAATTTTAACTAGTTAATTTAATAGAGGAAAACATAATATCACATACTTAATATTCAAAGTAGTTATAGTTAAGTTACTCCCATAAAAAATATATTTTAGGGGTAACTTTCTATTCATGCATAATTCTTAGCATGATAAAGACAAGCTTCATATCTCTATCTTCTTTGACAGAGAAAAGCTATTGGACAAGTAAAAAGATGTCTTGTTGTCAATCAGGGTGTACTAATTAATGTCTTCTTTTACACTCCATCAAGGAAAACGAAGTAACAATAGCAGTATTACATAATTTGTAAGGTTCTGTACATTAAAAGGAACCCTTAAAGGATCACCTTGTTGTCTGTCCAGGGAATTAAAACCTATAGGATAATTTATGTTGACCTAGAATCATGAAAATTGGCAGGTAGCAATATCTTATAGTACAGGTAAAGGGAAAATCCAAAAAATCATCACTGGTTACATCACAAAAAAAATTAAGTGTTGCTTTTTGTACAATGATACGGACCTCATAGTGTTGTGAACACTACTCAGAGCGAGCTAGAAGTTTCACACATGCTATACTGTACATAAAAAAAGACAACATTATGATGACTCACTTCTTGTTCATGTTGCTTCCTTTGGTTGGGCTCGCTGGGCATATTACACACTAATTTATCTAACCTTATCAATAACTTATTAGTTTCAGTCGCGTATCTCTCTAATCTCGCCGAGCGTACAGCTTTGAAATAATCGGTGCAGCTCCGAGACACTCCAATCGTCTGCTCTTCATATGGATAATATTCTTGAGAGTTCTTTAACGCCCGATCAAAGGTTTCTTTCAATTGGGTATCGTCAGCATTCAATATAACTTTCTTTGCTTTACCGAATATGTCCTTTAATGATTTCAAAACATCCTGTTCTTCTTGGTGCAGGCTCTCAAAGTGGCTCGTAAGTTGCGTCGCAGATTTTAAGTCCGCCTTACATATGGGGCAAAGGAAGCCCTCTAGGATTTCTTCGTCGTTAGTTGCTGCCATTATTACGCATCACTCAGGCACTAAATTAGGCATTTTCGATTGTAATTTAATTTATTTCAATTATTTTTCCACAACAAACACCCACAATCACAGAGTTAGATACCACCAGTGTTGCTAGCTTCTTTCCAAAAAATGCACCACCCTCGATTCCTGCTCTGAATTTATTGATTTTGCTAATTTTGTTAGTACACTAATCGAACAATGTTCCAAAAAACCCTACTGTTTTTTAATGAGTATTGAAGCTTAATAAACTAGAAAGAATCTAGGAAGATATTTGATAGAATGGTTTGCTTCACACTAACTAGGCCCTAAAGTAAAAATGCACTATTCACCTTAGGCACTAAATTGGCAACATTAGAAACCAATCATTTCCACAAACCTCGAGGTACGCTGGACTTGAGATTGCCACTTTTTTGAAGTAACTTTTGAACCTACTTGTTTCTATTAGTGCGCTATACAACTTGAATTTACGTAGTAACTAATACCTAATCTGTGCTTGAATTGGCGTTAAGTTTACGTAAATAGTACCTACCTAAGTATGCGCATACTTTGTTTAAGACGTAAAATATGTACTCCTGTTTTTACAATTTAATGCCCAACATTGAGCCATTTTTGTCAAAATTACGAAAAATATTTAGGGCACTTGCAGAAATCCATGCCATTTGACCGATGCTTATTACTTATACCAAATTCCAAAGTAAGGTACAGATCACTCCATACGCCATCTGTCGTGATAAAAAGTTAGTTGTGCTGTTTCTCCTTTTTGAGGAAGTGTGAGCAATAAAACAAAATTTACATAATCGATTTCATATATTCCGTAACATCATCATACAACTGTTTCAACCGCTCTAACATATCCCGTGTTTCAGGCCAATCCTGTCTCTCTGCGGCCCGTACGACCGCCTGGCCCGTAAGCCGAGCGGACGACAGCTGTTGGTTTGCTTGGAGATGGTCTTTCTCTTCAGCCTCTTGTCTTGCCTTTAAGCTGTACTCTAAGAGATTTTCAGCTAACTCGATTACTTTCTTGCATGTTTCTGGGTTGTTCGTCCAGTTGCCACTCTGTAATAAGAAAAATAATTAAAATACGCGTTTCAACACCAAAGATGTAAGCATAGCGATGACTTCCTAGTGTTTAGACGTCGGCCGCCTATTCGAGGGGTTTGGAGTTCGATCCCAGATACGTGGTACCTCTATTTGGAGGTATCTACATGTGACAACTTTGTCATTGACCTGTTTGTAAAGATCTTCACAAATAATTACAAAGTGTTATTCACATGTCATAGCGAACTAGTAAAACCTGTAAAGAACACACACAAAAGTATAATTTCTTACCAGCGTAAATCCTTTATAAGCTTTAAGTAAACGTTGGGCTTTCAACAAATAGCTTGGACTTAGGTCAGAATACAACTGCCATATTTCCGGCTTATTTTGATGTATTGACGTGATTCTTCCAAACAACTCAAGAGCTCGCTTTTGCAATCTGTAACAAAGAATTATAAAAAAAAACTAATATAACTGACTGTGATTTCTAAATCTAATTTTCCTCTTGTCAAAACCCAAACCATTTTTCACTTTTATTCATCCTCAAAAATGCAAACGGCTGAACCAATTTCGACAGTGATTTTACATGTAGGTAATGGCTTGTGTAGGGACTAGGGAGTGATATATGCTACTATTTCACCATCATCAATCTATCACCGACGCACTACTGAGCATGAGTCTTAGAATTAGAGGGGTAAGGGGGCTACTATTTATTTATCTCAAAATCATATAGTTCTGTAAGGAAATTGACTGCGGATGAAGTCGCGGGCGATTATTACTCTGTCAATCAAATAAACTTACAGCTTTTAAAAGTTGCTAGAATATTAAGCCCTGTTAAGGGCGTTTGTGCACTCATTCGTATTCGTTTTCGTAAAAATAAGATACAATGTGTACCGCAATGCCGTCATTCAAAATGTACGGACGCTTGCGCACTAATTGGTTCGTATTTATATGGATTCGTCACAATAGGAATCCAATGAGTGCACAAACGTACATGTACATTTTATGTGACGGCCACTTCGAGTCCTGTTTTTACGAAAACGAATACGAATAAGTGCACAAACGTCATAATAGAGCAAAAATTTTAGAACAATACGAGATACACAAAAAATCTACTAATTAGTAAAACAAACATTTTTTCACCTGGCAGCACTATTGCCATCTGCATCTTTCGCATCGTTAATAATGGCTCTGACAAGCTGCGATAACAGTTCGACATCCTCAAACTTGTGCTGTAGGTCGAGTATGCGATGGCATCCACGGATTACATCGTCAAAATGGCCGGTGTCTATGCTCACTATTATTACATTTTCCCATAGCTGAAAAAAAGAGTCAATATTAACCCTATGATTATGTAGATGCCATCATCTATTTTTATTTTTGGTAGTTTTTACAATATTTTCTCACCTTCCAGTTATCATAGTTAAATCGGAGCGCTTCCATCAACGCGCGGTAAGCTCTGTTCTTGTCTCCCTGCTTCACGTACACCTTCGCCAAGTTGTTCCACGCCTCAAACGTGTTTGGTTGCAAGTATGTGTACCTGCGGTAGGCCTTAGCTGACAGTTCCCAGTTTTCAGTCATCAGAGCTGCATATCTGCAAGAATAAGTGTTCGATTCCTCGCAAGGGCAATTTACGAATTTATATTTTCCTAAATTGTCTCTGGTCTGGTCTGGTGGAAGGCTTCTATGGTACAGTAAAATGGCTTTTATGGTATGGCACCAATATCGAGATTCAGCAAATGATTTGTGATATAGCGAATTGAGTGGCCGACAGCAATCGTATCGTTCCGGCCTCTCGTTCTCGCTCGGCAGTTGAAGTGGGATAGCGATAAGGAAGAATTTGCATCAAGTTGATCTATCCATAGCTACATATAGATTCATATCTCACCCTAATCTGAGCCACACTCTCTCCTGTATGGAGTTAATCTCCACAGACAGTTCGTAGTGCGGGATGCACTCCTCATACTTCTTGTGATCGAACAGAAAGTTGCCCCAGTGGCGTTGCGCGCGGCTGCTCCTGTGGTTGGAAAACTCCCACGCTTTGGAGTAGCAGGTGACGTCATCTGCCAAGCAATAGAGAGGATGTAATTCATGGGCCCTGGGAGGATAATATTTTTCAGGGTGGTACAGTGCCTACTGCACAGCACATAATATGGTGATAGACCATAGACAGACCGGAGGGACCATGGGTTCATGGTTGGTAGTACTTGTTAAAATGCAAACTTGGCCGATTGGCGGCGCGAGTTGTTTTTTCTGTAATGTTTTTCATGATAGGGGGTTGCAAGTGCACAAAAGGTTGCAAGTGAAAAAGAGGTTCCCAAGTCCCAATTTTTTTTTACTTATGACCAAGTATAATTTTTTTACAGAGTTTGATGATTTTCTTATGGGATAAAGTATAAAGGCTGCGCCAATAGCGGTAGCGATATTTAATCGGTTTGATTTTATGTTAATAAGTTTTTTTAAATGATTTCTTACCAGTAGCATCGCCTAGAAGACAATACAATTTGACTGTTGGTTTGATGTCTATTTGTTGTTGGATTACTTCCGCGGCCTGAAACAGAATTTTTGTAAAACAGGTGTAATATTTGAGTTTTTTCGGTGTGCTTATTGAGAATGATATTCATTTTCAATTTCAAGATGGTGGCGTTATATTTTTATGAATGCATGTGACTGTTGTGAAGTTATATTATATGCATTAAATTTGAGATAGTGGATTTACATTTTATTTTTAATCTGAATTTTAATAGGCTAGTTTTTTATCCTGGATAATCAAAGAGTTCCCACAGGATTTATAAAAACCTAAATCCACTTGGACAAAGTCACAGGCATCATCTATTTAGTGTAGACTGCAGAGGTAGCTTGCATCCCAGAGATGGTTAAATGCTCCTTTTTATCCTGAACAAGAGTTGCCACAGGATTTAAAAAAAACCGAAATTTATGCGTACTTCTAGTCAGAGAGAGTATTAATGACGGCTTGGTTCAGTCCTTTTATTAGTCGGCTTTTAATTAAAGTCAAATATTTACCTTGTGTCTCAACTGCAACATAGTATAGCACACAATAACGTCTTCCCACAGTTGCAGCTTCTGGTATTCCTCCAACGCTGCCTTCACGAGGCCGAGGCTCAGGTACAGGTCGGCCAACTGCTGGCGCCAGCCCCACGCGGTGGGCAGGCCAGCTGCCCAGAGATATGATAACCTGTTGACAAAAATAATATTTACTAGCAAGTTACGTAAGCGTCCAGGGTGGACTGAAGAAAACGGAGGCTTATTAGATACTAGCCGATGCCCGCGACTTCGCCCGCGTGGATTTAGGTTTTTTGAAATCCCGTGGGAACTCTTTGATTTTCCGGGATAAAAAGTAGCCTATGTGCTAATCCAGGATATTACCTATCTCCATTCTAAATTTCAGCCAAATCCGTCCAGTAGTTTTTGCGTGAAGGAGTAACATACACACACACACACACACAAACACACACACACACACACACATACAAACTTTCGCCTTTATAATATTAGTGTGAAGTGTGACATACTGGGAATATAATATGATTGACTCCTCAGGCACATGCTATTCTTTAAACTCAGTTCTCACCGGCTAGTAGCAGCAACTCCTGACTTGTCATTAACGATGGCTTCAGCTTGCAGCATCGCTCGCTCCACCGTGCGCTTATGATTCGCCTCTATTTTACAGCGAATGAGCAGAGCGGCCACGCGGGTCGACCACGGTCCGCTCTTCTGAAATAATATCGCCTCTATGTACGGCTTTATCTCCTCGTCGCGAAGATCGTCTTTGGGCTGGGACTTTTGGATGTATTGGCTATAAAAAGTATTGAAATAAATACAAGATTTATCAGACAAAAAATCAGCAATTTTTTGCAGATGAACAACAAAATGAAAATGTAATGTTGTGACTACATACTCTTTAAAATGTATTTCTTAGGTTGTTTTAAGTGCACAACTTGACTCCGGCTCAACTCACAATGAAGCATTAAAATGTGAGCTTTATATCGTGTTTCCCGATAGTGAAATTTTTAACAGTAGAGTTAAAAAGAGTTGGCGCCGAGTCTGTAATGTGCGAAGACCTTTAAAGTATGTTTATAGTTTTATACAGTCAGGGCAAACGTTGGCTAATATCGACCACAAATAAATAAAATATAGACATGAAGACAAGATGAGTGTTAACAGTACGTTTACACGGCGTTGGCGCGGCGATCTGTGTAGGGATAAAATACTTACACAGTGAGTAAGCACAGTGTCTGTTCCAAGCTAGGCAGTTCAGCTTGCACTATATTCTCGCTGAAGGCTATCTTGTTGAGTCGCACGTCGTCCTGCAACTCCACCTCCGCGGGCAAGTCCGCGTCGCCGTGACTTTGCTCAGCAGACGGACGCTCCATGCTAGAGTCTAGCTCACTGGACAAGGCTAACTGAGCTAGTGCTTCCTGCTGGAACTTTGTACGCTTTCCTAACACACCTGTAAGGAAAAAAGTTAACCAAAATATATAAGTTACCTAAAGAGCCAACTAATCTACACTAATAAAGAGGTTTGTAAATTTGGATGTAGGAGAAACATGTTCTGTTATTTTATAATTTTTTTTTACTCTGATACACACAGATACAGTTAACGGTAAGTGATGATGCAGTCTAAGATGGAAGCGGGTTAACCTGGAAGGAGTACGGCAGTTTTTTAAACCCATACCTCTTTGGTTTCTACACGGCATCGTACTGGAATGCACAGACCACGAATCCGCTGGAATGCTAAATCGCTTGGCGGCATAGCGTTGCCGGTAGGATGGTAAGTAGCTCTCACCAGACCCGAACAGAGATTTAGAAATTATAAAATTCCAAATTCCTTCCGGGAATCGAACGCGGGACCTCCCAAATAAGACCACAGCGCTTGCCACTGCGTTAGGAAGGTCGTCAATTTTATACACAAATGATATATTTTTAAGGTCTTTTTAAAATTAAAACAGCGAAATACAAGCCAAACGAAAAAAAATGTAATAACAAGTTGTAAAAGTTTGAAAACTGCTATGAGTTACATTTTGACAATGGTCTCAGTCTTCATAATATATTTTGTAAGGCATAGCAGCTGTACTAGTAAAATCGACCCGTCGTGATAGCGGCACCTACACTAGATGGCGCTGTTTATTTTTCCGTCGCATGATCTTTCATGGCTATAGTAATTGGTATAAGATGGACTTCAAACATTTTATGACGCAAATCAGTTCAGTAGTTTTGAAGAATTTTTGTATTCTATTTCAGCGCTTATTTGAAGCGTATGAAATAGCCATCAATATAATATCTGCCCCAGATTCCCTTAGGTGGAACTATTGAAAATGTTAACATCATTTCAAAGATGGGCTTGGAGAAAAGCTACCTTCAGTGTTCCCCAAAACTTCCATAATTAAGGTTTTTCATCTGCCTGTCAGTCTGTCAGTCTGTCTGTCAGCGGGCTATATCTCGTGAACTGTCACAGGTAGAGAGATGAAATTTTCACAGGATGTTTTTTTGTTGCTGCTACAACAACAAATACTAAAAATTTTAATATGACCACCAATGGTGCGGAACCGTTTGTGTGCGAGTCAGACTCGATCAACTGATTTCTCATTTCATCTTCTGATCTACCATAAGACAAACACATTTTAACAATCTATATGTATATTCCTAAAGATCCCTTTCATATGTAGGTAAATCCCTTATTCAAACTTCACACACCTTTGAGAACATTATGAAGGACTCTTAGGCATGCAGATTTCCTCACTATGTTTTCCATCACCCTTCTTCTTCTTCTTCTCTCTGGGCTGGTTTCTGCACTTAAAAAATCCATTACCCTTAATGCAAGTGGTATTCAATTACTTAAAGCACACATTACTCTGAAAAGTTAGAGGTTTTGCACCCCTAACCTCTGATTAAGAGGTGGATCTCCTAACCACTAGGCTATCACAGATTACACACAAGCATAATTAAATAATTTGAAAAAAATAGACAATCTCATCAAAAAATTTGAAGCGCAAATGGCATAAGCACATTAACAAAAGCTGCTTTATAAGTACATAATGATGATAATTAGTAAACCTTGTAACTTACCTGTCAACTCCAGTTTCAATCCCGCTATTTCTCTTGCTTTCAACAAGTACTCTTCAACTTTTTGTACTCTGCCATACATTAAGTAGGCCTGTGCTATCTCCAAATATAACAGTATCTTTAACCGAGGCTTGTCCAGTATTTGTGAAACATTGAATAGTTTGGCAATTATTAGTTCCAGCTCATTGTAAAGAGTTGCACTTGTGTCTTCGAGGGTCCTCTGATGGATAACTTTGCTGCGGAAACACCACCAAAGGTTAACCTGAAAAGTAATGTCAAAATCCATTCTAATATTTAAATGAAAAAATCTGTCAGCTCTTCACAGTAAATCCAATTAACTAATTTTGACAAAATTTGGCACAGATATAGTATGCGACCCGGGGATGGACATAGGCTTCTTTAATCCCTTAAAATCAAAGAGAAATTGGTTGGTCCATTATGATGGATATAGTTTTTTTTTGTAGAATAGTACAACGATTTTGGATATCTATTAGGAAACACATTGTTTTTAAAGAATAAGGCTGAGATCTATAGAGCGCACTTTGACTTGAAAACAAGAAAGAAAGAAGTTTTAACTCTAAGTAAATTCTGAGCAATGCCAACTCACTAGGTTTTGCTCCACAGCACACAGTGCAGAGAAAATTTGTGAAGAAAAGTACAGTAACTCCGGATATAAAATGTTTGTGTATAAAGGTTCTGAGTCACGCTGCAACTTTAACGATACATCCACATCTTGAGGCCAATTAACACCCAAATATTTATTTAAATCCAGCTCTTCAGGGTGAGGATTCCAATTTATTTCACAGAATGTTAGAATAGAACATATGGCTGTATGTAACGCCCTTTTCATTTTATTATCATCATGATATCTTTTCAAGTGACTTTCTAAAACATCTATTTCGAGCCCACTGGACAGAAATTCCTTACACAAATCAGTGTTTTCTAGTGTCCACATACCTGACCATAGTTTTTTGACAGTATCAGGGGCTAAAATATAGAAACATTAAGAAACTTAGCTTGTTTTAAATACAACTTAGAAATTATTTTAATGCGAATTCAACGTTACCTGCATCACTTATTTGATCATCGTAGTTACACATATAAAGAATTTCTTCGTTTGAAATCATTTTAAAAGATTATTACCACCTAATTTTTGAATAAAGTTGACTGAAATTTAAGTACCTACTAAAAATGTAAACATAACCTTTGAATGACAATTGAAAACAAAACGTGAACATGACGGTGTTTGTGACACTGACATTAGTAATCAGTGTTTCCACTTACGATGTTGGGCTTAGCTTAGTTTCTGTAGAAATTCACCCCAAATTACCTAAAAAATATTTAAAATACCCTAATTTACGGCACGTAGCAATTAGTTCACGTAAATTGTTATTTTATGTTTTTAAACATTCCCAATCCTAAATCTTTAGTAATGTGACGAAGGTGTTCATTAATAATTTTCTTCTATCAATACCTCTCAGTCTGATACAAATAATAAATGAACACCTTGCTCATTAGTGTCTACCTATACAGAAAACTATTATTGTGCAAATTCAGGATATTTTTTTTCATTCCACCCTTTTATTTTAAGCCTATCCCGTGTAATAAATCTAAAAAATACAGAACTCATATAAGCCAAGTTTACACCAGCATAACAGCATTACCACCAAAAAATTTACTCCAAATTACCATAAAAATTAACCAAAACAGTACCTGATTATCATTTTACCTTAAAATAGGGTAAATAAAAACATCCGAAAAGTGGAAACACTGATTAATATTTGTCAATTTGACAAATAACAAGATTAGATCATAGAGTAAAGTAATTTATTATCTAGAACTGCTATCTTTTTGGATTTATAAAATTCATATATAATTTAAACTTATTTTGTACATAAAAATACATGAAAATTAATTATTTCATCATATACGAATCTATTTTTAATGTAGTAGATCATTGGTTTATAATAATATTATAGTCATATTTTAACAACTTTTTAATCTGTAATGGTGATGGTGGGTGGCCGGGTTTCGTGTATTTTAGGTTAAGAAATAAAATATGAATTTGTAAATTATTTGACAAAACTGACCAAAAATGAAACTTTCTCAATTTATGGAGTCAACACTGTTAACTATACCAGCCATCCTGTGCGCTTTGTTATTGTGGAAACTAATTTCCAGTTTACGGTAAGTGATGTAAGGTTATAATACTTTCCCGCCGTTGTAGTGATTTTACTAAATATAATTTTTTCCAGGTCGTCTCTACCTTGGAGAGTAAACTGTTGGTTTTGCAACAGCAATATTTGGGTGAAGTACATTGATAGTAACTGTTGGACGTGCCCCAAATGCGACCAGTACAACGGGTTTACGAAGGTACCTTTTTTTTCTTAACGTTCACGTTACATAAAAAAAAAACAGTAAAAAACGTTCTGATTCATGTAACTGATCATAAATGTATATTTTAGGACGGTGACTACAACAGAGTGCTATGTGCAAACATTGAACAAGTTTCAAATAGTCCCAAGTTATTCCAAAGAAGCCCATCCAAAAATGGTCTCTGCAGAATGTGTAATATTAATCAACAGCTCAAGGTGACACAACTAGCGAATTTTGTGCCCATGAATGAGAAAAAATATTATGAAGAAATTGACTCTTACAGGTATTGTTATTTATTTCATTAAAATAAAATAATTAATTTGTAGGCTGATTAGATAGAAACATGGAAGACTGATTTAATATTTATAAAATCATAATTAATGATAACCAAATATTTTTATAGATATTGTACTTATCTGAAACAACTTGTTTGTATAAATTATTAAGTTTAACATTTGTTTGACTTGGCTTAATTTGCTATCAAAACATAACAGGAAAATTTTATCAATTCTGTCATGTTAATTATATCCAACACTAATTATTTTTATTATTTATTTATGATTGTGCCTAATATATTGTAATGTTTTTTTCAGAACACAGTTAGAAAAGGCATACAAATTATGCAGTCCATGTGAAAAATTTTTGCAAAAGAAACTTCATAAGGAAAAAGTCTCTTTGTTAGGTTCTAAATTATTAGAAACAAGGACTTCAGATAAAAATCATGAAAAGATCCAAAAACAAAGTAAACTAGTAAAGAATGTAATAAATAGTACATCTAGGTTAATAGCAATAATTTTACTAGTTTTGGTAGTAATTGAATGCCACGGAAATGCTTCGAAACACAAGAATTTATCAAACACAATACATAATGTTAAAGATATTATTGAGAGTCTTGTAGAACGAATTTTTTCTATTGTTAAAATGAAGACCTTACTTACATTCCCGTCACTAGAAGATCAACATATTGACATTTATAATATAGATATAGAGATATTTACAAGCTTTATTGGACTCGACGATTTAATGCAGAAAGCATTAGGAGGTGTTGCATGTATCATACAGATTATAGGACATATTTGGAATATAAACAAAGCACAATATTGTACACTAACTGACTTGTTCTGGTCTGTTTTTATACTGACTGCAATAGCACAAGGTTATGTGACTGCAGACCCATTAATTATGAGCTTAATAAAAGTAAGTACATAAATAATAGACTAAGATAAATCCAAAGTATTTTTTTTATAAACGCTCACCAATAAATTTGATTTGTTTCAGTTATCTTGTACACTGGCAGTGTTGCTTGTCTATAGACATTTAAATAACAAGACTGTTATACATGTTACAAGAAAAAATATTACGCCAAAGAAATTGAAGAATTTTGCGAGTGGTGCGCCAAAAAAACTTTTTGATGAAGAAGATACATCTTTGGATACGGACAGCGACGTGTCACTCAGCAAGTTTGGCCTGCACAACTTTACTGATTCATCCAACGAAACTGCCAGCTTAGTGAACCATAGTCTTGTGAACGGTCGATCATTCACCCCCCGCAACGATTCATTGTGGAGCAAACCCAAACTCAATTCAACATTTACTGTAAACTCTGTTGCAACTAGCCCAAAACCTGATTCAGTTTTCATAAAACCGAATTTCAATCAATACCAGAAGATCGACGACTCGGACTCCGAGTTAGATGAGAGCATAAGTTTACTGTGTATAAGTAGTCCTAAAAAGAAGAGCTTGAAAAGCAATCCCGTTTTTGCGTTGCGTAAATTCACGGCGTCGCCTTTCGTCGTTCCGACGCCTATGAACCGATCGAGACCCGTCATATCGCCCAGCAAGCTCGGCCACAGCACTTCCTGGGTGGCGGGCGGCTACTGGGGCACTGAGGGGGAGCGCCAAATTATATTTAACGTAAACGGGAGTCGCTCGTCTAGTCAAAGTTCGGGCTTTGAGTCTCAGGCGTCTAGTTTGAATCAACGTAATATTTTCTCTCAGCCTTCGTCTCGAGAGGAGTCCGTTTGCGGGGAGCCCGATAAGCATACGCTATTCGACCGATTCCAAAACTGCAACATGAATAATTATAATCAAAATCCTTCATTATTCGCGCCGGTAAGCTCGCCCGTGTATCCTCAAATGCAGTACAATAGCCACGTACAAATACCTCAGCCGAGATTAGCTCAGCAAACTTTCGTATCTCAGAATGTGTTCGCACACCAGCAGTTCGCGCCGCGCAGTATGTTCAAAGCCCCTATTGGGTCCCGACTGATCAAGCTGCCTCAAGACCATTTCGTGTCTCGCTAAATGCTCAACTGCTAGTCAGATTGGCATAGTATCTTTTTTATTCATTCTAACACTTTTATTCTTTGATTGTTAATTTTTTACTACTGTGTCAGGAACTGCCATTATCATAAGGATACTTTGTTAAGTTATATTATATCACTTTCATTAGTTGTAAGCGGTTATTATTAGTTGTAATGGATGAGTGAACCTAGCTGTAAGTGTATCTGCTGATCTCTTGTTGGGCCGAGTGACGGCCATATTATATGAAAGCATTAAGAATTATTGTATTGTTACAATTTTTACACGGACGTCACTGTCCTTTCTCGAACAAAATGTGATATTTAAAGACTAGTAATTTTTGCAAAAAGTAAAGAAAAATGATTCTTGATGTTATCATTATTTTGATTTTGCCATCTTGTAGCGAAAACTTTTTGTGAAGCTCCTGAAATAAAAGATATAGACATCAATTAATTTGTTTAATTCATCTGGCATGAAAAGTACGCGTTTCTCTATTCCACTAATTTAAAGATAGGGTTAGACCAGAGATAATTTAGAAATTATAATCTGCCGGATTCCAGAATCAAAACCAGTACATCCCACTTCTAAGGCCACTGCGCCAGGGAATCTTTATGGAATCTATGCTGAAGAATAATGAAACTGTCGACTAACGAATTCCTCGCTTTTCTTTCGCACCGCTGCAAGTACTGATGAGGCCTCGGCGGCACGTAGGTGTCTTCATACAAGGTCGACGAATAGTCTGACACATCGGTACACTTCCACTCGTGTTCCATAAATTTCTTCAGACCCCATTCTGTTACGTTGCCCTTGAAAAGAAAATTTGGTTTTGTGTAGAGAAGGTACCTACCTAATAAGCATCATCGTCTCATCCAATAGACGTCCACTACTGGATGAATACCCGTAGATTTCAACAATCTCCACAAAATACTTAGGTGCGGTCTTTGGCGTTTATGTCGTGCGGTACATGAGTACCTACCTAAAGAAGTGCCTGCGGCTAGTGAGTAGTGACTAAGCTATACACTCGAGATCGTGAGTCCTCGAACAGACGACGCAACTCAGTGATGAACGCCTCCGCCTAGGGCTCTGTTCTGTGCTGATGAAACTGCAACTTATGTTAGGTAACTACTTTAAATTCAGTTTGGTGCTTTGCCTATATTGTCTTTAATGAAACAAGTTTCACATGTCGCAATTAGTTTCAGACACGTTTCAAACGCATCACTGATTAATAAGTGCATTGAAAAATCTTAGGTACGGTAACGTAAAATTATCTATTAGTTTCATTAGGCAAGCACCCCTAAAAACTTGGATTTTAGTCTGTTAGGTAGGTACACTTAGGTAACACTTACGAAGCATTTCATAAGGTCTGGCTGCGGGTAGAACTGGTGTTTGCTGCGTCTGTAATAGCGTTGGATGGGTCCACACAGCGGTTTAGGCAGATGGTTGTAGACCACGTCGGAGGTAGTGGCGAAGTTGCCGCAGTCGTCGTGGCTATCGTGACGGATTATAGCGTTCACATTGCCCTAGAATGGGTTTTCGCATATTTCCATAAAGATCCGTGTATTTAGGAACATCTTGGATATTTGCTAGTAGATGTTTCCCCTGGACCACCCTAAACTTTGGGGACTAGAGAAGAGCGGCGATAGTCTAGTGGGTAAGTCTATTCGGGAGGTCGTTGGTTCGATTCCGGGCACGCATCTCTAACTTTTCAGAGTTATGTGCGTTTTAAGTAATTAAAATATCACTTGCTTTAACGGTGAAAGAAAACATCGTGAGGAAATCTGCATGTCTGAGAATTCTCCATAATGTTGTCAAAGGTGGCAGACTATGGCTTTAGACCCTTCTCATTCTAAGAGAAGGTCCGTTCTCAGTAGCAAGTCGGTGAAGGGTTGATCATGATGAGTGTTAACTTACCTATCTATCCATGTACCTACTTAATTAAACACTTCATAACGAGTGTGGTGGTAACTGTTAGGAAGATAAGTGTAGTTATTTGATAAGTAGGTACTTAATTAACTAATCTTATCTCGAGTATCTAGGTAAATAATGTAGGTATGTAATAAGTATCTAACTACCTGCAAACCATTTAATTTATTTAACCGGAAATCCGGTTGTCTTGATTCTGGTTTTAATTTCACATCGATCTCCTCTTTGGGTGGAAAATAAAGCGTACCACCTTTGGGGCACTCAATTCGGTCCTCAACCCAATTTCCTTAAGGAAAAAAGATGTGTTTACATCTTTAACCACTCAAATATCTTATTAGTTACCACACCTATCATCTTTTCTCACAGTTCTGCCGAGAGTAGGTCGGTAAGGTCTCAACTTTGATGAAAGCTTTTGTTTTGTGATCCAAGGGGCTAGCTAGGATGCGAGCGACGAGGATATATCTAACTATAATTATTATTATACCTATAGGTAGGTACCTAACTACTAGCTTTTGCCCTCAACACCTCAACTTCGTCCGTATATCTCATATAGGTAAAAGTATAGCATAGCCTAGCTCAGAAAATTTGATAATTAGTTCCTGAGATAAGTTCCCCTTCATCCAAACTTACAAGATTTATTCGTGGTCAGGCATCTTTCTATACTTAAGTAATCATCATCTACTCGATTCTATTAATACCTACCTGTGATACCTACGATACATGTCATCCAGAGACTGAGGTCCCTTGTATCCTACTACCTTCGTCTTCGGGATGTATTTTAGAGTGTGTATGCTCTAGATACCTACCTGTCTTCTCAAGAGTGAGAGTGAGATTTAGATAATGTTGACGTTAGGGAAAGATTGCCAAATCGATTGGTGGTATATATTTATATTTATTTTTCATGTAAGTACCAAAATTGTAGTTACAAAGTTAAGATAAATTAAGCTATGTACATAGGAAATGCTTATCTCTAAACAGAGATTTCTTCCAGCTTCCCCGTGCAGGTTGTGAGTAAGGTAGGTACCTAGTACCTACTGCTCGAGCTCTAAAGAGTAGGTAAAATAATATCGAGCTCTTTCGGTTTGTGACTTTGCGATCTATGGCTCTACCCATCATGTATTTCGCTGACCTAGTCTCGGTTGAGGTATGAAACAAAAATTAAGGTACCTGCCTAGAAGTACTCCAGTGCAATAGACGGGGCCAGGTCTAAGAGCCCTGGCAATTGCCTCAGCGCGTGTTGGGGACTTCGCCCTCGTGCTTATTGTAGTCATAGTTATAAAATAAGTTAAAAAAAACTGTGGTACAAAAATGTTTATATTTTGGATTGTTTGAGGTAGGTACTTTGTCAAAATCTGTCAAAATGCTAACATAGACAAGGTAAATACCATTGACGTTATCTATCAAATCGATGATAAAAAGTAGGTAAATACCTACCATAAAAACAGAAACCTTAGATTAAGGAGTACAAGAGTACCACCGAGGAGTACCTATACAAAAACATTTTTGACATTTATCTCCACGGAGGATATTATTAAAATGACAAACATACAACTTTAACCCCCGGAAAGTAAATAAAATCACCATAGCTTATGCACTGCTTTATTTTATACAATGATAATATCATGCAATAGCGTTTGTATGATTTGCTGTTAGATATTATTAAAGGAACATACCTACTCAGCATAAAATTTAATATTAATAAAAATAGAAGACAGTAAAATAATAACAATTTAAATATTATAGAGTATCAACTTTAAACCTACTTACGAAAATAAATTAAAACTATACATTTTTATTATTACAACAAAATAATAACTAAATGATTGCATTTTTTTACTGTACCTACCAATCACACAGTAATTGAGATTTTGACGTGACAACGTCTTATAATTCGATAGAGCAGGCTGCACGCACGAAAAAACATGACTCATGCGGCGTTACCTCGCTCTGAGGCGTTCCATGTAAGGCTTGAAGTGCAAGCGAGAGCGCGGAACGAGCGACAAAGAAGCACAATCGGCCTTTGTTGTCACGTTCAACTATCGTCAGTAAACCAATTTTTTTTTTTCAAATATTGGCAGTGCTTTACAACACCATGCTTAGGCTAATATGTGCACTTCATATAGACTGAAATGCAATGCCTAAGGCGCAATCTCCACAGACGTGCGAATGGCAATGAGAATGGCAACGATAATTGCCCTCGTTGGTGGAGGTAGGGCCTAAATGTCTATCACAAATTACAATATATGATGTGCATCAATTTAAAAACAGCATAATACTATATTACTATGTATATTTAAATATACTTTTGATTAGTAAAATGTTATATTATACTGAACACAATGTTATGTAATACGAGTAAGGCTGGAATCACATTGGTAAATGGCATATAAATGCCCGACACACATTATCAAGTGTATTGCCCAATTTTTATGAAGCTGTGCCAGACGCTTGTGACAAACATCAAACAGCAACATGGTTGGGTGTTTGTGTATGCTTGTTAATACTTTGGAGAGTTCCGAAAGGCAGGGAAGCCATCTATGGTATTTGTCGATGCTTTGCTGTTTGTTGTTTGCCACAACCATGAAACGCCGGCTTGAGGCTTGATAGTGTGTGGCTAACATAATATTATGTAAGGCTTGAAATGTATTGACAATGTGTTGAATATATTATACTTCGGTACACAACACATACATGGAGGAATCTTGTCTTGTCTTGAGCTAGAGATAAAATAAATCTAAGTGTGAGTGTTACACACACAATGACATTTTGAAATAATGTAAAAGGGACACTATACATGTGCAGACAAAATACCAAAGAAAAATCAGCAGGCAAAGTTAGCAGGTTTGTCTGTAGTCTTTATGAATCACTGTACCCAAGTATATCTATATTCTGTGCTATTACTGAGGGTGCAATATTATGCTAATTTTACTAAAACATTATAAGAGCTCATAAAAGGTACATTGCAAAAACTATTTTTTGGGTTGTCTCCAAAAAATGCAGGAAGTTTCAAATGTGATGTTTTTAAAGAAGAATGCTATATGGGACTAAACTAAAACCTAACTAGAAACATTGGCTAGCTAAAAACAGCATTCATTTTTAGAAGCTTCCACCAAAAGAAAATTTTGAATATTCCAACATTTTTTATCAATAAGTTATGATTTAAACTGCTATAGACCTTACAGCTGTTACAATTTGGACAGCAGAATAGGTGGGCAGTGCATAGTTCACACTGCTGTTTATAGATAATTAAGTTTGTTATTACTTGTGTATCAAGGACTTTGCAAAATAAAGCCTGCTTCTATCCAACATTTAGATTATTAATTTGTTTTCATTCAGTCTCCATTGGCAGGGCAAGGTTAGGCTTGGGCAGTGTTTGCAACAGGGCAGATAGCTGGCTCTCCAATGGGCCAGCTTGTTGGACGATGTTCTTCATGTTCTTCTCTACTTGCATGATGTCCTGGTTTATTATTTCCATGTTCTTAAAATAATAAAGAAATAGAACAGTTTAAACTTTTTAATTAAAAAAAAAACTATAATAGAAATAGACAAATATAGTATACATATAATATAATAAAATATACCATATAAATACCTGAATCATAGATTTATAAAGATGTTTGAACTTTTCGTCGCTGTAACGAATAAACCCACTGACATTCGACTCAGCGTCTGATGGCATTGATTCCATTTTATTCAAAATTTTGGTTTAGATTGGTGCTTTATTTTTTATTCAGGAATATTATTTACACTACTATACAACGACAGAGGCTTCGCATTTCACAATTTTTCACTGACAGTGACATTTGATATGACAGTATACATCTACGTTCTGAAATATTGTTATAATAAATGCTTTTTGAAACATGATTCTGATTCTGAAACAACTTAACTAATATATCTCAATTATTAAAACAATTATTTGTAATTTTCACATAAATCACTTGACCTTCAAAAACTACTGTTAATTTCGTAAAGTAAAAATTCAAAACATTTGGTTATATGACTTTGACGTTTGACTGTAGAATGTCAAGTTCAAAGTAACTTGTCATCTGCAGTACAGCAGACGCGAAATTTATGACCAATCCTAAACTTCTTGCAGGTTTGGTACGATATTTGATTGGTTGGCACATACTATTGACGCATCCCTGTTCGCTCGATGTCAATTGTCATTGTCAAGTGAAGTGAGCAAACTGCAGAGATTAGAAGAAAGATTTTTTGAAATAATTTTGAAATCGAAGAAATATATCCTAAAATGTGTTAATAGTGAAATAATAATTTAAACAATTGGTGGAAGAGTGTATGTGATTTAATTGGCTTATAATTTAGTTCAGAAAAATCCACGTAATACAGCAATTTTCACTTCATTTCCAGCCAGTCTTGTTGTTTTTATTTAGTTTTTGACAAAATTATTGATCCTAACATAAATGTTCTTTAAAAAATCGTGTAATACTTGAAATATCGCATAAATAATTCTTTTCTTCACTTTTTACTTAATTTATTCCTCCCCATAGTCCTTTTCATTGTGAAGTAGGTAATGAACTAATGATCCTTATTTAATTTAAGTTCACATCCTCCTTTCATTCACGATTCTTGATTACTTGCGACATTGAGGAACTTCAAAGATTAAAAAAACAAGTGTTGTGAGGTGATGTATAAATTATTGATTAATATAGTCTATCTTGAACCTACTATACAGTAAATTTTGATCTATTTCTTATGAAAATTAACACAATAAAATTTGCAGCTTGAAAGCCTGTAGTCAAATTCCAATACTCACATTGAATATCATTTAAGTCTGTCCACGACACAATACCTGTTAACTTTGTTCAGGCAATTCCTCTTAGTTGGGCTTTATCACGCCCATAGATCACACCAGTGGTTTTTTATGGTGCACAATACAATAAGCACACAAACTATTACTTAGGTATAACATCATAATATTTAGTGGGTAAAGGATGATTATTCACAAATTCTTTTTTAATCAATTTTTATTTTTATTGTATGCCATCAGTGATCCGCCATTCAGGTATAATTACTTAAGTAGATGAGAAGAATTCTATTTTTATGAGACAATGGTAAATTGAAAAAATGTCATAAAACAAAGTTTTAATGGGTTAACTGTAGATTTGTGTCCATTTTAGTCATTTTTATGCTAGTTAATTAAGTTAGTTGTTTCCTTAACTTTTTATAACAAATAATGGCTTTATAGTCCGCATTGTTAGTTAGTTACTTGTTAGTTAACTCAAGTATTAAGGTTACCAGACAACAAGAATTTTTCTGGACAAAATTTTGTTCCTTATACAGGAATCTATATCAATTAATTTGGTATTTCGGAAACATGAAGAATTGGAAGGTATTTTAGTTAGCTGAATAATATAGAAGTCTCAATAGCTCAATGGTCACAGAGCAGACTGCAATCTGAAAATATAAAACATCAATCACTAGCCCCTGCTTTATTTTAGCAGATTTTTTGCTAGGGGAAAAAGGGGAAGATGAGTATTTTTTACTTCATTATGTATTCTTCAAAAAAATATATTTTATTTTACCTACTAATAAAGGAAAAACTGTATACTTAGAATTGAATGACTGAAAAAATCTGAATATTTTTTTTGTCTAGAAATCTTCATGTTGGATCTGGTCACCCTCTTACATAGGTACATTTTTACTTAATTCATTATTTTAGTTAGTCATCATAAAAAATAGCGGCTAAGTAAGTGCTAAAATTAATCTCCATACAATAGTCTTGTCTGCCATTATAATTTCCCAGTGCATTTGGTTTTAAGTCATTGTTTAAGTTAACGTCTGTATAGGCGGCACTAGGCGTCAGTTGGTTGTTGGCGCCGGCCGGGCTGGCGTCGCGACGTCGCTTCGCATCTGTACCCCTAACCTCACCCCTCAGTGTCTCTCGCTAGGCGAATGTTTTTAGCTCTCATTTGGTTCTGCTTTCTTTTTAATTCACATTCGTATCATTGTAACTTGTTAAAAACTCAAAAAAAATATATAGTGTACTTATTTAACACTTGTTCTTCCATCTGGACAAGTTTCCGTCTGTTGTGCGTGATCCTAAAACTCGCGTAAAAAAAATTGTGAAATCGCCGAATATTGAAACACCATTAAGTTGGGTGCAAATGATATAATTTGTGAATTTTGAAATTTTTTGATTATAATTCCGAACTCATGATTGTTGGTATTGGATGAATCTATTGTTGTGTTGCTCTAATATAATCTAATGAAATCTAATCAAGTGTTGCTAAAATTGTGTACTTCAGTATTTTTAGCCAATAGTATTTTTAGACGATTTGACGGACGGAACTGTTGTGATTATCGCATTGTTGAAAGTTCTTAGCAAATTTAATAAAATAATGTTTCAGTATTCGGCATTATAGTTACGAAAATTGCGTAAAAATTCATTCATTTCGTTTAAAATAATTGCAGTTAACGATGTTCGAGTAGCTTTTTGAGTCATGTCAGAGGAACATGACGTTGATTGCGCCGAAAGTGAACGAACTGAGGACAAAGAGTGCGAGGAAATCAGAGATTTGACAGGAGATGACAAGACAGGAGCTAAAGACGAGACAGAAGAACAAGATAAGACAGAACTCGACCAAACGGAAAGACAAAACGGAATAGAAAAACAAGACAAGACAGAAGAACAAAATCAAGTAGATAAACTAGATAAGACAGGAGCAAATGCCAGTGCCAATGTTACAAGTGCCACAAATGATAAGGAAAGTCTGAGTAGCGAAGTAGATGAGAAACAAGATGTGTATGGAGGGAAAGGTTCGAAAGGGACGCTTACGTGGACGAAGGAAGATTCCTGTCTCCGAGTGTCATGGGAACTGCTCGAAGGGACTGCTACTCCGAAGGACTATGTGGCGCTATGTTATGCAGGTATGCCGGTTATTTTATTACCTAGTTTTAAAGCAGATTTGTAGATACACACACTGTTTTTGCTTGTTTTGGGATCTCAAATTACCCATCTTTGCAAACGCGAAATATTTTTAGAATAAAACCAGTTTCAATGTTTAGCAAACAAACATCAAAGTGTTTTTTCGAACATTGACAGACTTATTCCTTGTGAATTGATCAACTGTCTCTATAGTATTTTAATGGAATTGATGCTCCTTCGTTGATTTGGTATTTGCTTCTTCAAAATTTAGTTATTGTGACAAGTCCTATCTTTCGCCAACTACTCATTTGCCGCCCAACTTCATTAAAATTACGAATTATAATTACCTATAGGTATCGGTTATGGAAAAAATGTTTAAGGAACATAGGCAATAGGCATCTTTTTAACACGGCGTTTTAATTATGCAATTTCTAGCGTAAACTTCTACGTAACGGATAGCATATTATGTAGGTAATTTTGGCAAGTCTCTTGATAGCCTTGTAAAATAATTCTAGTTGGCGTCTATTAAGAACATCAATAAGTGCGATCAAAAACCATCAGGATTCTTAAGTCTGTAGGGACGTGAGGTTTGACTTGCATATATAATTTAGCTTAAAAAATTTCAGTCTCATCTTGTAAGTAGGTACTTACCATAGAAAGCTTATAATAGCTGATGCCCGCCACTTCGTCCGCGAGGATTTAGATTTTAAAATATACCGTGGGAACTCTGATTTTTCGGGATAAAAAGGAACTTATGTCACTCTCTGGGTCTTTCACTATACTTGATTATGCAAAAAAAATCACGTCGATTCGTTGCTCCTTTGCCACGTGATTGAAGAACAAACCAACAAACAAACATACTTCCGCATTTATAATATGGGTAGTGATGGTTATGTAACTGGGTACTAGTCGGGCATATTTTCTACCTGTATATTTTCAACACTGCGAAAAATATCTTCGCATATTTGCGCACGGAAAATTCCAGCTTTTCCTGATCAACGTTTGTTGTTTTATAGACGCAACAAAATTAATATGGTTCTCCTTTAAATTAAGTTGATAGCTAAAATAGCATCGTCAGCCCCATAGGAACACCGTTTCGATGAGGAACCACGCTGTTTTATGTTATTACTTCCAGTATTAAGTGCCAAAGGCAATTAACCTTGGTAATATTATGCTATAAGCCACTTAACCTTTATTGCAAAGTTATTTTTAAATATCGCGACTTTGTTTATGGCTTAGACTAACAGCAACGAGCAAAAGCCGCGATAGCCTCGTGGTTAAGTCGTCAGCGTCACATTTGAAGAGTTCGGGGTGCAATTCCTCTGAGCTACATGCGTTTAAAGCAATTAAGTATCACTTGTTTTAACGGTAAAGTCGTGCATGCCCGGTACAACGTACGAAAGCTGGATTATCCGAATATTGGGATCGAAAGTCATTGTAATATTTGCCTTGATTAGGTAGGTAGGATTAGTTAGGATCAGGCAATTTTCGAAACACGCATAGTTAATTATTAGTTATGATAATTTCTGTGTGTCAATCAGCTGTAAAGTCTAGTATAAATCGTGATTTGGGTGTTCTATCATTATTTGCTCCCAATTTTGCTGTATTATGAAATCATATTATAGTTAACCAGCTGATTCGTCCTAGCTTCGGTCGAGTGGAATTTTTGAAAATCGAACCTACTGTCGAAATTACAATTTTAACCACAGCAGTGTACGCTATGCGTTGGTAGATCAGTCAGTCAGTCAGAGCAAGTATTTTTACATATATGTATATATCATAAATATAGCAAAAGCTATTTTGCATCCTTTTAAGAAGATATCAAAGTTACAAATAATAATCTTATCTACATAATCTTCCAAAATTAGGAACACGTACTTGTTAATGTCATACATTATGACTATAGACCACTCCTATAACTTTTTTACTTGGCTTATTTGCCAAAAGCGCAGCGACGGCTTTTGAAGTTTGGTGCAACGCCGAACTTTGTCTTGAAAACGCGGCCACAAATGGTACAAGAGTTGACATAATGAAAGCAGAAAAGAGCTTGAGCTTCAGAACTCCGGAGTTTCGAAAGACTATAGGTCCGTTTGTAAAACTGGACTCGTGAACATAAACGGAGTTTCAATATTCAGATTTAAAAAAAATATGACGAGCTTGTTCAGCGGTTTCATAATACCGTATGAGTTTTCATAAATGCATAAATTAAATATAGAAATAGGATAAAACTCATCCAATTTTATCGACGTAACACATGATTAGAAAATCTTACTTATAAATATTACCAGATCATAGAATAAAGTTTCCTTTTCATTTTTCAATTTCAAGCCTGAAGCAGAAAGCTTCAGAAATAATTTAAACATCATAAGTTCGCTTAACAGCTCTTTTTAACCCCCGACCCAAAAAGAGGGGTGTTATAAGTTTGACGTGTGTATCTGTGTATCTGTGTGTCTGTGTATCTGTGTATCTGTGTATCTGTCTGTGGCATCGTAGCGCCTAAACGAATGAACCGATTTTAATTTACTTTTTTTTGTTTGAAAGGTGGCTTGATCGAGAGTGTTCTTAGCTATAATCCAAAAAAATTGGTTCAGCCGTTTAAAAGTTATCAGCTCTTTTCTAGTTTTCTTGTAGAAAAGAAGGTTAGATAACCCTTAGGTTCATAATATTCAAGTGTCAATTGACAAATGTCAAGCTGTCAAGATGGACGTTGCCTAGATATACATAATTATTTATTTGAAAATGATTTGTCGGGGGTGTTGAAAATTTTTAATTTACACTTGTCTAAATTAATAAATAAATAACTCTGGACTTTGTAGAGAAAATTTTTGCTTGAATCGCCGTACTTATCGAGGTTTTTTGCTAAGATATAACGTTTCTCTGTCCGCAACTGGATGTAACTGTACCCGCCGGAGCTTATTGCATTAATTGAAAACAGGAAGTGCTGAGTGCTCTCCCGCGTTCCCTTGATAACACCGCTTGGACGGCTTGAATTCATTTATCTTAGGAAATGTTGAATGGGAAATGTACGCCGCGTGATATGCAACATTTTGCAATTTATCTTGGCTCCCTGCGAGATAAAATATACGAGTAGATATACTGGTACAGTGTTCTGAATTCTGATATAAATTGCAAATGTTTTGCCATACAGAAGAAATGTGTTGGTGTTGGTATTTGCTAATAATCGTTTCAAATATAAAAGTCTTGCTTGTAGATCTAATCTGATCGATCTGTAGAATCTAATAGACCTGTAGACTAGCTAGCGTCTCTTGCGGCCTCGCTCCCATAGGAATTTCGAAAAATCCGGTCTTATCTACATTATAAAGGAAACTTCTGTACAAAATTTCATTTCTGTACGTCCAAGGGCTTGGGCTGGACGTTGATGTTTGGTTTGGACTTTTCATTTTGTCGCATGAGATTTTTGGTAAGCCAATAGTATAGTCTATTCTGCAGGTCTGGGGTTCGATCCTGGACACGTAATACTAAGTTGTCAGCGTAATGTGCGTTCTAAGCAGTTAATTAACACTTGCTTTAACGGTGAAGGAAAAGATCATGAAGAAATCTGCATACCTGAGATCTTCATAGTATTCTCAAAAGTGCGTGAAGTCTACCAATCCACTCTTAGCTACCGTGGTACTATAGTCTTAACCCTTCTCATTTAGAGAGGAGACTCATGCTCAGTGAGGGCTTGAGTTGGGTAACAAGATTATATAGTTTTTACTCAAAGATGGATTGAAATCAGATGATGCGACTGAAAATGATCGGCAAGTACTAATAATAAGCTACTGCTTCTTTTAAGAATCAGTTTTACATCTCATTGCGAATAAGGTATTTAACATTTAAAAACTGGTATGGGTACTTACCTTTAAAATTTTGGGGTGTTATTAAAACTTGAAAAGCGCAATTAACCGCGAGGATTGTATAAAAACTAGTCAAGTGCGAGTCGGAGTCGCACACGAAGAGTTCCGTACCATCGTGCAAACTTATACATATATATATTTTTAATTTACATGGCGGCTATTTTAGCATTTATATTACTGGTTGATATAGCATGGGTAAAAAATACACATTCTGTTTCAACTTTCTACTCTATTTGTCCCATGAGATGCATCCCGCTGATAGACAGACAGACAGACGGACGAATGGACAGCGGAGACTTTACAAGAGGGTCCCGTTGGCACCCTTCGGGAACGGAACCCTAAAAGACTTTTTATCATCGGAGTCAATGGATTCTGAAAGTTCACAAAAGTGCAATCTGCGCCCACGCGCGCTTAATTGCGCGCCCGCACCGGCTCCCGCCTCGATACACAGCAAATTGATAACCGCTTTTATTACCTAACACCGTTTTATTGCTATTAAGACGGTGCTCAGTGAGGGGCCTTTTAATTTTGCGATAATTAAGTTAATGGCGATTTCCGATACTAAAAAATCGGTTATAGCTTCTGAGTCAGATGCTGCATTTGGCAAATTAAAACTGACGATTTTATGGCATAACTTTAGACACCCGATAACGTTGTCTAGTTGTCGATGTCTATTGGGAAACGGGTAGATGACATCATTTATGATGTACTAGAATATATACTATATATTATCCGCGACTTCGTCCGCTTGGATTTAGATTTTTTTTAAATCCCGTGGGATCTCTTTGCTTTTACGGGATAAAAATTGCCTATGCCAATTTCCTAGACGCAAGCTACCTCTGTACCGAATTTCAACAAAATCGGTTAAACTATTGGGCCGTAAAAAGCTAGAAGACAGACACACATGCGCATTTATTATATTAGTATGGATTTGATTCATTAAAAGTAGCGTAGCAAGTCATCGTCTACTTTATTTCATGCAAACGTTCAGGCGATTCTGTTTTCAAAGTTTCTGGTGGATCAACCCAAGTCTTGAAAGTATGGGTTGTATTACAGCCAACCACGCTGTCACTTACAGCGTTTTTTATATTATACTAGCTTATGCTGGCTGCCCGCGACTTCGTCTGCGTGTACAACACAAATTTTAAACCCCTGTGTAGGGTTCCGTATTTCCAGAGAAAAAAAAAACTCCTAAAGGATCACATCGCGCTCCATCTGTCAAGATCAGTCGAGGGAATCAAAACCTAAAGGGCACTTCCCGTTCATCTAGAATCATGAAAGGCAGATATGAAATCTTATAGAACAAGTAAAGGAAAAAATCCGAAAACCGTGAATTTGTGCAAAATATAGGGTTGATTATGATTATCGTTCCATCACCAAAACAATTAAAAGTGTTATTTCTTGTCCGATGGTACGGAACCATTCGTGTGCGAGTCCGACTCGCACTTTATCAGGTTTTTGATGTCATTAACAGGGCTCTCTCCGTCACTTGCTTCCACTCGCTTCATACAATCGTAGTTCCAATTTCATTTGAATATTAAGCAACCAAAGTCCATGAAATTTTGCAGACATATTCTAGAAACTAATATCTGTGTCTGTGGTGTTTTAGATTTTTCTAAAAATATGTAGTTTTAAAATTACAGGGGCTTAAAATTTGTATGTAAATTTTTAAGACCGCGTAACTTTGAAACCGAATATTTTAACAGAAATCTGGAAAACCACAGACATAGATATTAGTTTCTAGAATATGTCTGCAAAATTTCATGGACTTTGGTTGCTTAATATTCAAATGAAATTGGAACTACGTTTGTATGAAGCGAGTAGAGGCGAGTGACGGAGAGAGCCCTCTTAAGATTTTTGTTACTGTACTTGACCATAGTTAATTATATTATTTGTCTATATCTATCCTAGATTCTAACAATTTATGGTCGAGTTCTTAAACTCTGAAATTCAATAAGTTTTCTGGAAGACTAAGCGAGGGAGCGTTTTTTTTTTTCGTTTTTGAGAAAACGTCTAATTTCTTGGCGGCTTACCACATTGGCTTAGTCATGCCGCAAGTCACCTCTATCTTAGGCTTGTGACTCTTACAAAATGCTGTGAGTGTATGATTGTCTGAAGTATCAACATAAAGGAACCTGTCTCGGAGTTCTTGTTCTGTAATATTTTTTTTTTAATTAATTAATTAATTAAGTAGGATTTTCTGTTACATTTGAACAAGGCTCAACCAATCTCCGTCTAGAATCTAGATAATGGGCTAGATAGAGAAGTAGAGTAGGCAGAGCTTTTGTTAACAGTTTCGTTTGTTAACAGGCAAAGAAACTTCGCACCTTTATGCTTCACTGTGATTAATGAACGTTGTTAAAATTTACAGTCGTATTGTCTTATACTTATGTAGGTGACGGCTTCCGGTATATTTACGAGTACAGTAGGCACCGCTCGACGCTCTCCAATTTCATCCGACTTTCGCCGATTCAGCAGTTATATTTGTGTCATTGCTGCATCGGGTTAAAATAAACTTTAAGAAATAACCATTGCTCACAGCAACATTTACAGATACATAATAATATGTAATAATTAAAAATATATGTCAAGTGCTGGTTGGTTCATATTTGCACTGGTTGACCCCACTTAATTATTTACTAGTTTGCAGTGGTCGGCATAGTTAATTAATTATTTATTAACCAGTTCCAAAGAATAGGCTGAAGTCGCCAGATGATTTGTTGCCACGACTTTGGGGATTTGGGTAAGGCATAAACATTTTTTGTAGCGTTAAGTATGCAGGCAGCAACATCAAGTTTTATGGAAATGACATCATTTGCTTTATGCCTGCCATTACTTACGTCATTTTCACATGATTTTAACTTTTTCTGGTATAACTTAAAGGTAGATACGTCAGTAGACGGTTAAAATCTCGAATCGCCATTCTCAAAACCGGTGTGGCAACTGGCAAGAGGGCGAATGGTCGCTTTGCATGGTGCATGATTTTGTGTGCAGCGGTTACCAGAGTGCAGTGAGCAGGTCACCACGCCTCGGTGGTCGCATGAATGGGCAGCGGAGCCCCGCACGCCGCTCCCCGCCACTCGATTTGTGAATGAATGCCCCACCGGCGCGTGCCTCGCCGCTCACGCTCAGTCGCGACTAGCACCGCCTTCGATACGCGAGCGCATGCCTCTGTTTCCAATTCTGACGGATCGAACTTTGAATTCGCGAGTTTTGTTAAAGTTATCACCCAAGAACTCCAAATCTGGAACCCAGTCCCAGTGACCACTGAATAACACTGGGAAGCTGTTCCACGAGCCGTTTGATCGGCATTCGAGACCTCATCGCTTATTAGGTAAGCAATTAAAAGCTATTTTGTTCTAGCCAATTCTTATATCGAGCTAGGTGACACGTAGGCTAGATTCATTGAAAAATACGACATTGGGTTGTACCGTAGGTGGGGTGCCCACGTTATTACAAAAATATGGTACATGTAGTACGCCGTCATCATGTCTTCTTCGATATCGGGCACGTATTTGGTCGACCATTGTAGGTGTCCGTCCGTAACACTTTCACAAGCGCTCGCTCATTCTGCACTATTACTTAATTCATTCAGCTAATGATTAAATTCTGTTTGAATGGGCTTTATCGCAAGTGGGCCTAGCCCTGGGCTGTGTTCGTGTTACGGTTCAATGTACAAGAAACTAATTAAGTTATATTCGGGTAACTATTATTACCAAACCTTATTTTCTTTCCTTGTACCACCCTTGTACATATATTTTCCATGCTATGAAACTGATTTTTCACAAAGACATTCTGATTTTTATGGAGAACTGCGGAACCTGTTTGGTTGAATCTATAATCAAGTTTTTGCTGTCTGAATTTGTCTTTACCGGATAACACTGTACTCATAATCTTTATTCATTATCTTCGAAGTGTTTGGAATATTTATCACCTTTTTTCACAGTACAGTGCTAATAGTCAATAGTATTTTCGTGGTCTACGTGGAGTTTCAATGTCTTGATGATCTCACAGATTAAAATAATTTGATTATATTATTATACCGGCAAAAATCCGGCAAAGCAACTCAGTTTCTAAAAGACAAATTGCAGTATATTTACATAATTACTATACACTTTCATCTGTAGACCGGATTCATATCCACCAAAAGTCACATCAAAGTTTTCGAATAATTGAATAAAATGCATGGGAAACTCGGTGCCAGCTGCTCGCTCTAAACTTGAAGTGGTTCCACACTTTTCATATTTTATTCTCCACGGCAAATGGAAAAAACTAAAAACTAGGCGCCGATACAATGGGTCTTTTAAAAGGCGCTAACGGCAACTACCTGGGAATCATTTGCAACTTTTTCACAATGACGAGCGATTGCGCCCGTATGCCTTTGAAATTGATGACACTACCATTCTGTGGGCGATATATCGATCACCGTGTGACACCGCATTAAACATCACGGCTTGTGGAACATCGTCATATAAATTGTTTTCGGTTTGGACTAGTCGGGAATCATTTAGTCCACCAACATGAGAAGTCTCCAGTAACTTTCCCAAAAAAATTAATTCTAAACTTTTCTTAGGTACTATAACAGCTATTTACAAGTGTAAATTAAAACACACCTGACAAGTGAAGGTTACAGTAACTAGAAAACAGCTGATAACTTTCAAACGGCTGAACCGATTTTCTTGAATTATAGCTAAGAACACTCTCGATCAAGCCAATTCTCTCTCGATTAAAATCGGTTCATTAGTTTAGGAGCTACGATGCCACAGACAGATACACAGATATACACGTCAAACTTATAACACCCGTCTTTTTGGGTCGGGGGTTAAAAACATTGAAAAGGGTTCAAAAACGGAATTTTTTAACCGCGAGTAACATCCATTCAGTGAATATTTTAAAGTCGTCTAAACTTTCTTATGAAATTGACTAGCTACCTCACCATCATCGTAAACCCGAGGCACGTCCGGCCGTAGGGTTAATAAAACTGCCATCCATCATGCCACCGGCGGATATTAAATTGACACGCCTCACTCCAACACTCCATCTCATTTCATTATGATGATATTACTGCACTAGCCATCTAGCGCTTGATCACGGCTTTGTCTGGTTTTTTGTTTACTAATAATTTAAATTTTGTGTTTGACTACGAATATATCTATTGATTTAATTTGCGGAAGATGCTCGTTTGTGTACTGTCCAATTTCTGATAAGTAACTAATAGTTATTTGACTGTTCGGTTTATTGAATTTGCATTAAGTTTGCTAATGCTAAAACTGGGGCCTTACCTCGGTAGTTTGTCAGATACAGTGTGATCGTAGCAATCGCCTCTGATTGGCCGGCTCTATAAATTCAGCCAATCACAACAATTAAGATAGTAACAATGATTGATATGAACCAATTATATAATATGAGTCACCTAATTGAAAAGATAGCATTAATAGTAATTTGATAATTGAAGGAATGGCGCTAAACTGAAAAAAATGGAGTATAATATTCAGAAGAACGATTGTTTATATCCCTTGAAATCAGTCAGACACAGTATACCTACCTAGTTTTGGTTTACAGTTGGAAACATTGAAATATTCAAACAGACAGGACAACAGTATACATCGTTTTCAACTGTGGGCAATATAACAGTACCAGTATAAAGAACGTCTTCTATATAATAATAATCGTCTCTATAAATATTACATTAACCACGTCTTTCAATATGTTTTTATTGGCTAACGATAAGTGGTCCCCAGGTGGTACAGGAATCCCATCTCTATTAGTCCCTTGCATACTTTTATTATCTTTCTCGGGAGCGTTGCTAGGCAATTCCCTTTTTCATTCTCAATAAATGGCACCTATGTGGCTAACGATAAACTTTATGGGGGATAAAATTAAATTCTGCTGACGATACGTTGTGTGGTCCAAGAAAAAGTCGTAGCTAATAAATAAACTATCTGCCTACTACGATAGAGGCAATAAATTACTATACAATTCTGAAAACTTGTATAATTGGTTTGATATTTGCTACAAATGATCCCCTGTCTAGTATACCACAACTAAGACATATGGCAGAGTTATGCTACAATAATAATATGTGAAGTCAAGAAACACAAAAATATGGCTTTTATAATAATTAGGGTCTCCTACGATTTTAAAATAATAAAGCCAGCATTACAATTTTTTATATGAATCGTATGAATGCTGTAGTACAAAAAGGAACGAGATCTAATTCCGGGCAGCTAGATCGCTTAACTTTTCTCTAAAATCTATTTATATGGAATACACATAAATCGTAAAGGAAAACGTGAAGAAACTTGGATATTATCTTGAAAAACTTTTGGAGAATGTGTGCTATCTATACCATATCCATAATATTACTTCCGTAGACAGTCCTAAATATAGTTTTTAGTTCTATCATTATTTGGTCTTCGTTCAGTAGATGTTCTTTGACCTTCAGATTAAGGTATGCAGATGATGTTACATAATCCATCGGTGATAATGCGCACAGTTTATTAATTTGGCATAAATACATATATTGACTACAAATGTTAATCATGCAATCAAAAACCTGATAATAATCAATAACCTTTTTGATTGGCTTCTGAATAGAGTAGCCAATTAGGTTGTATTTTTACGCATGTCTCCATTTATGGGCATGTTTTGTATGTAAAATTTACATTTGAAATTAGGTTGGAAACTTTCGATCAGAAGAATAGGACCGTACCTGGAAATACTTGTAAATAATAATCAGATATCAGTTCCAAATTATTGATATTGTTAAATTACTATCAGGAAAGATCAACAATTAATTAGGGTTTTTCGACTTGAGTGTTTTTTGAGGATACAATTGATACCTTCGTTAGCTTTTTACGTGCAGCCACCTTGAGTAGAATTCATTCCATACCATAATAATTCTCGTACTGAATAATATTTTTTTTAACCTAATTAGGTTAACTTTTGTCTATTATATTAGATATACTTTCATATACAGAATCAACGCCACCATTCTATGCCTTTCCGCATTCCGCAGTACCGGGCATATTGATCAAGCGCTTTATTTTTCTGTTAATGTGGATGACCTCAAATGCGGGAATTTTTGTATGCTCCAAGTGCGCGATGGATCCTCTAGGCGGGCTAAGATGCCATATTGGTACTTTAAGTACAGAACAGTCTGTTTCATAAACTTATTAGTGTGTTTTGTGACTGTATTAGTGTACATACTTACTATCAACGGCGGCCGACGACGCGGACGCCGCGTCGTCCGACGGAAATTAACTCGGCCCGCCCTCATTTCTTGCCAACACTGCGGCCACTATACTTTGCTCCTTTGCAATGTACTTAATTTAGTTCAAATTGTCCGTCTTATTTCAATTAATCACATTCATATGTATTCTTGTTTTGTTTTTTGGAGATTTATAAATTAAACTACAATAAATTATTACCAGTTTAAATAAATAATCAGTTGACTTCTGTGTCATTGTTATTATGTGTTTTCGCCGAATATTGAAACAATAAAAGATCGCTCTTTCAAAATCTTCTAAATAATTTGTTTTTCTCTTCTCTGATTTAAGTTACTCAAAATCTTATACGTTTAAAGTGCATTTGCACTTATTTTTGTTTAATCATAATAATTTACTCTCAATAACTTTTATTTAAAGCTCAATAACCGCTGCAAATGTTCATTATGTTGTTACATTTACAACGATTTCCTTTAAAAGTTAGGTTTATGATATACGTCTCCGGTGGGCTAGCGGCTTGATTCAAAATAAATACTTATAGTTTTTTTTTACTACCATATACTTAAAACATCCGTCTTAAATAGACGTTGAATTATCATTATTTATCGTTTGCTTATAAAGTACTTAGGTAATCAATTAAAGTTCAATGCGTTAATGTAGTTACTTGTTCATAGCAAATCGCGTTATCGTGCCAATCCTAACTAGATGTTTCTAATTTCTAGTGTATAGTTTTTCATAGTATCTTGATACAGTTACGTTATTATACAGTTCTTGAACTGTTACTTTATAACGTCTTTGAAATTAATGCTTTATTGTATTCATAACGCTTTCTTGCGAAATTTTTCTTTGTCTCATCTTACAGGTTTCTCTGAATTTAATTCACATATTGTTTGTACAAGACAAAGGATTTCCCAAGCGGTTTCCTCACAAGTCGTTTATCTGATTTTCTTTAACGACGTGCAAACTAATAATTTAAGTACCTACTGTGATTATAGTTTTCATTATTTCTTTAATCCTAGAGATCAATTTAAAATAAGTCGACCTTTATTGTAAGCAGTTTATTTTAATATGAATTCAAGTATCCTCAGTATAGTGGTTAGGCATTTTCTAGGCAAGCGCGCTCCATCTCAGGTCGCACCATCATTTGCCAGCAGGCCTGATTGCAGCCGTAGTACTAGTCTATAAATTAAAAAAAAGTGTCGAGAAAATCTTGCTGGTTTAATGATATTGATGTAACGTTTTCTGTACCTTAAGGTATATTATACGTTTCGTCATACCGCTTGTTATTTATGCGATTGCAGCAGTGATTATGTAATACTCTCTCACCATGCTTTTTGATTGAAGTTATTATCATGCAATGCATGTTGCATTAAGTCCTCGTCATATTAACAATTATATAGAGAAACTGCGGTGCCGCAAGATTACGTCATAAAGTTGCATTGTGCATGTTCTACCTACTTACAGTGCCGTAGGTGAATACTAGATTCTGTAACTATTTCATATACTTGTAGACTGTTGGAAAAACTAGGACAGTGTAAATAATCAATAGTATAGAGGGGTTGGGCCATCTCCAGAGATTCCACGATATGATCCCTTATATTGATTTGTTATAATAACGCTTTTGAATCTTTAATCAATAACACCTCATCTAAATCATTTATTGAATTCCTAGTCAAGTAGGTATAGACGTCTAGATTAATATCATCTGAAAGAGAAATCGTCGATTTAATAGACTTTGCCATTAGGGAAGGAATGTAGTAAATCTCGTTTCATTGATACCAGCGATGAACTAGTATCGAAGGTTTGCAAGGATAAAAAACGTGTCTCTAGTAACTAGGCATGTGTAGTAGATTTTAGAAGGCCTTCCAAATTATTACATGTAGTGAAGTTCAACTGAATTGAACATATTTTGTCATCTTTAGTAAATGGTTGATGTAGAGTAGTGGGGAACATTATTACGGGAGCAAGATTTAGAATGGGACTGAATCTTGGAAAATGTTCTAATCGTTTGCGTTTTAGACGCACAACGCCAAAAACGCAAATAGCGAAATGATGTAAAACGGTAGCAGAATGTCTGCACTATGCCATATTGTACGCGAAATATTAATGCAAAAGAATATAAGCAAAAAACTGAACTATACTATAAACGAAAAAAAAAATATAATAAGGGTACCTATCTTCAATGTTAAGGGTAATAACCCTCAAAACTTAAGAAGGATTTTAAAAAGAGACCCTTAAACTTTAAGAAAACCGTGCTTTAACTACGAACTGTTTGGAATTTCCAAAACATTTAAATTTTTGCATTTTGCGGTTTTGGCGTTTTAATGCTTGTTTGATATTTTGCCTAAGTAATCTTTCATTATCGCAAAACGCCAAAGTTAATTGGAATTTTGCGTTTTTGGCGTTGTACGTCTACTCTAATCGAAAGAAATGATGGGAACTCTTCCCACGACATGGTACCAAGAAACATGGCGGGAGGGACCCCGCTGCTTCGATTGACTCTTACGAGATACTAATTGCATTTCGACTTCGTTAAGATTTCTTATCTAAAAAAATATTTTCCTTTTTATTGGAATGCTTTTGTCTTACATTTCCAATAAATACCTCCGCCAGGTACTGATTGAATTAAAGATCGTGTAAGGATCCATTATGCCCAGTTATTTTAGGTTTTGCCACTTTAGTGCCCACTGTGTTAATTGTCACAGATTTTTAAAATTGCCTTAGGATTTTTTGCATTCGAGAAAACATCCGTTTACATCCTGTTCAATATACATTAATCACTGTCTTGTTTCTTTTTGCACTTTATTTTTCTCAGACACAAGTATTCTAGAGATTTTAAATAGAGTCGCATTTCTCATCTATTCTGTACTTATCTAATTCTCTATCAATTTTTCCGCTTCATCAATTTTAAACCTAGGATGAATCTAAGAAAGTTGTATACTTAATTTTAAGTTTTACTATACTAGTTAAATCAAAATGTATCCTGTATAGTTTGAATATCCAGATTGCTCAGCATAATTTAAACCAGGCAATCAAGTCAGTAGATTATGGGAGCTTGTCTCACTCGAGTATAGATTAGTGAATTTCTCTTTAATCGCATATATCTTCGAGAGTCTGGCGTCTCAGCTTGTCTCTTGTGATGTGATAAATTGCTGCCTTCAACTTATAATTTGTGCTTTGAATAAAGATATGCATTACATCAGGCGACCATAAGATTTGTATGGGATATTCGAAGTAAATCTTTCAATTTCATAGATAAAAAGAAATTGAGATACCTATTGATGGAAATTTGTATAAGGGGGTGACATAATGTTGTATTGTGAATTAGAAAAACCATCGGGATAAACAGTCTGTAAACAATTATGTACTTGAGTTTATTTTAGTCTCACAAACCCGCGAGAAGGTCTTACTAGACAAATTATATGCGGTACGTACTAGGCACATGTATACGACTCAGGCCATTATCTTTCCTGTGTTTGTGTAGTATTGTTTCGTCGAAAATACTGAGAGGAAGCGATAAATAATCTTCGAAGTTTATAAGATCGGCCGATCTGCGTTCGCACAGCATCACATACCCTCGTTATTCGTTAAGGTTGTTTATATTTGTAACGATATCGGCCACTTTAGCTCCTCTGTTCCGCTAACATAGTATATCACACTAATATTATAAAGGCGAAAGTTTGTATGTGTGTGTGTGTGTGTGTTTGTTTGTTATCAACACACGCAAAAACCACTGGACGGATTTGGCTGAAATTCGGAATGGAGATAGGTAATATCCTGGATTAGCACATAGGCTACTTTTTATCCCGGAAAACCACAGAGTTCTCCCGGGATTTCGAAAACCTAAATCCACGCGGACGAAGTCGCGGGCGTCAGCTAGTTGTGAATAAATGTAGGAAGTATTATCTATTTGTAACTAGGGGTAGGTACTATGTTTAAAGACTCTTTCGACAATTAATGGGCATGCCTACTCCACTATATTATATTACATAGGTATATTGTATTTAGGTGATATGTAGTTCGCCGTGCCACGCCGATTCGTTTGCTTAAAAATTTTTTGTCTGCAGCTGTCCTTTCATCTTTGCCGAGCTTTTGTTTATTGTGTTAAGATTGTGTTGTGACGGATAGTAAAGAAATAATAATAGTTTCGGAAAGGCCCAGCTGGCTATGGCGAAATTCTCTAATAATATCACCGACCTCTTTATGAGAAAGATTAGGTTCAACGTAATTAGTTATTAATAGCATTAGATTCTTACTCACTAACTAATAACCCTCGAAAAACTCTCCTGCTGTCTCTATTGTGATTTACAGTTACTCGTTCTGACCGTGAGAGCTAAAATAAGGATCAAAGTGAACACAAAAACGATTACCTAAGTACACTTAATTTTTATTACCCGAGTAACAATTCAATCTACCTTTCCGACTTGGTGCATTTAATTTTTACAACGGACAAATAGACGGAAGTTGTAGTCGGAACAAAGGTTCCGTTGACTTTTTAAGCTTATTAATTTTTGTCCCTTCCGGATCAGCCCCTAAACTAGGGTGGGACTCATTCAGGCGAAAACGGAAGTAGCATACGCTCGCCATACCGTCCCGTAATTGGTGGCACGGGCTTGCGTTTCCGGTTTTAAGAGGCACTAATAATAGGCCAAAATGTTTGCTTTCAACGATTGAGTTGCGTTTGTTAATTTATAAACAAAGACGGTAAATTCTCACGAGGAGATGAGAATTTCCCGTCTTTCTTTTGATACCCTACCTGATTATTTTCGATATTCAAGTAATATTAGTTTTTGTTGAAGGATAATGTGCTATTAAAACAGAACTTAAATTTCGGTATTCCAAATAAGTGATGACAGTTGGCTGACTCTGGAAACCAAGGCTAGCTGAGTGATTTTAATAAAGCTCACAATAACACTATTTTTGTTCGTTTGTAACCCACAGTCATTCATAAATAAAGTCTGATTTCTAAAGCGTAGATGACTATAAATAGAGACGTTATTGGATTTGGCCTCTCCTTACGAAGTTCCTACGTACGGCTTAATGGCCGTCCCAATAAGACGTGTCCTTTGCTCATAAGAGCGTGACACGCACTCTGAATACAAGTGCACTTGCGTTGGCATGCTTGTGTTCTCAATGAGCCGTGTCTTAAACGATGAATGGACCAATGGAGCCAAGGACGATTGATTATGCAATAAACAATTTGTGATCCCAAATGAAATTTATATTTGTATCTAAAATTGGTACACTCTCGTAAAACGTTGAAACGCTGGCAACGTTCGCAAATATCCATGATGATAAACTTTAAGATATTATATTTATAAAACATTTTATAGCAGGAAATCTATGTAGCTTTAAAAACGATTATGTAAAAAATTTATACAGGAAAAAGATAAATTTAATAATGGCCATTTTGTTGTTTATTGAACGCCGCTTTAAATCGAAACTCGCTGCGCCACTAATAAAAGTGTATGGGACAAAATTTGCCGTGGGTGCAGTATTTTTTCCCAAGACAATTTCTTGGGGTAATAAAAAGATTATAGAAGGGTGGAGGTGCTAATGCATGTGTGTACGCACATCCGGTCCATTGGTGTCCGTTAATTGGTCCGCGTAAAAGGGATATCGTGTAGCCGCCCCCACGTCCCTTCTTGACTTCCTTTCTCGCGACACCGACAGGTCGAGATCACGACGTGAGGACACTTTGGACAAAATACTCCTTAAAAGGCCTGATGCTTTTAAATGCGGCCGTACTACCACCCGCTGAGCCGCCTTGTCTTTGATCTTCAGACACGATTATTCTTCATATTAAGTAGGTACCTATTTGCTCAAATTAATTATTATTAGTATCGACAATGTTTTTTTATCAATCAATTTGTTCTGAGATTCCCTTTATCTGACAGTGGGTGATTCTTGTCCTTTATCCCAAGATAGGTGGGGTCGGTCTTTTTCTTCCACACACGTCAACGCATTTTCCACGTGTTTTGCACCACTTTTTACAGGTCATCAGAGTTCGTAATATTAATTCTAAGTTTTTTAGTTTGTTAACTATTTAAAATTTATAACTACCTCTTTGACTCACTCTTTGATTCTTTGACTTTATACCCAGAATTATAGAGTACGTAATAATCAATTTTAGTGATTTAATATTTTACTTTACTTCTTACAAAAGATTTCGAGCAGTAATTATTTCTTTAATGTCGGCTTTTTACTTTTGTCACTCATTAGTCTCCAGGACCACATCCGAAATTATATATTGTTTAATGAATGGCCTTCCCACGATTCTTTGTAATTTCATGAACGAAATCATTAACCGTGGCTCCCTGTTATACTTCTTTGCTGTGATTCGTAATCTGAACTTCATGTTCCCATGACGATGTCTTGGACTGTGACTACCACTTTGGTTTATACTTATTCATACTTATGTTCAGTGTACCGTGTCCTCGCTAACTGCGTAGGTACTTCGTCGTCAACATAGCTTCTTTGAAATTGCAAATTCACATAAATCAAAAGTAGCATTCCATCTTGATGCGTAATACATATATCCAAGCTAGGCGTGTTATTATCTTGATATTTCTTCCCGCTATTTTCCTCAATTTTGCGATTGTAAACAATTTGAGATGTAATTTCCTAGAAGTGCTTAGAGATATTCCAGGGTTTATGGTGACTTGTGTTAAGGATGGATTAGTCCTTTTCTTAGAAATAAACGTTAGACTAGGGTCCATATCCTAGAGAATATAGAAGAGAAAGAGACCAAAAAATAAAGACAAATATTATCGTTGCCTTATTTGGTATTTTTAGTAAAGAATTTATTTAAAAAGCAGTAAACCTGCGTTGTTTATTATTGATTTGCTCAATTAGTGTACTTTAAGTAGGTAATACCAACGTCATGATTGTTTTATTATTTACAAATGAGATAAATTGTTGTATTAAACAAACGTGAACATATAATTATAAGATCTATGAGCCGGATCTCATTGAAATACTACACGCGCACTTAAAAAACATTCACACAATAACAATATTAAGTTTTCTATGGATTTCGATTTGTCCGTATTTGTGTTTGTAAAAATAAATAAAGTCAATCTAATGTCATATGTAAATGATATTTGATCATTGGATTATTTATCAAGACGGTCTTCGTAAGCTTCGTCGATTTATTTTAGATGTTTTTCGTCGACTGGCCAGCGGAAGTCATTATGCGTTTTCCGCCGTAGGTAGGTACTGCCCTGTAAAAATATATTCATTAAAACAGCGACCACGAATTCATTCAGTCCCATTCTTTAACGCTTGTATTTTAATATACTATTTTACGATTCTCTTTTTAAGGTTACTGATCCAGTTATTGTTGCTCAACTTTGCTCTACATTCATCAAAATTCTGATCATTGTCCTCATTTTGTATGCGAGCACAAAATTATATTCAGGAGTATATTTTTAGATAAAACAAATAGAAGTACATAATATATCAAGTTCACAAATATTTGGTTGGGTGTGGACTGCGACAGGTTTTGACTTCAATAAAGGATGCGTGATGTTGAAAAATGGTTTAAGGCGGTCTCTTGCAATCGCGGGGGCTTGTGACAAATATTGACATGGCAAATGTTTGCCTCGCCGAGCACGCTCATCTCTTGTGCCACTACGTGCAGCGTAGGAGGCTCACAGATAAAGGTTATACCGCTGGGCTCCGAGATAACTACAATGTTTGCACAAAATAAATCTTGTTTGCTTTCTTTATGTCCTGCACATTGCCCGGATCACGGCTGTGTGAATCCTCACGTTCTGTTTGTTTTTGCTTTATTATCATGGACATTGTATTTTACTATCGCTGGGGTTTAAGTTATGGCCGCAGTGTCTGTGTGACTGATCGAGAAATACGTGGTAATACGGCACGGAGAAGGATTAGTTATGGTTTTTGTTTGATGATAGCTTATTTCCGTTTCAGTCGCTACCATAAATATGGCTTGTTCTAATGTAATCTTACCATTTACCTTAGTCAACTTTTTAAATCAAAACTTGACACGGAATCTGAATTTTGCAATGTTATTGGTTTGTCTGTCTTCTCATTATTCTTCTATTGTACATATTACAATTTTTTATATTTCAGAAATCTATTTAGGTCTTGACCTACGACACATGCGCGCTTCAGACCAGAACGGCGATCGAACGAACAGAACCTAACTTAGAAACTTGGCAAAGTTATCTTGTAGTTTGTTTAACAAGGTTTAAAAGTTACGTAAAATTTTATTTTATATTAATAGCCTGAAAATTACTACAAACTATGTACATATTTCATTAATTTACAATATTAAATATACCTAGTTAACAGAGCTCTCTCCGTCACTTACTCCATACAATCGTAGTTCCCATTTCATTTGAATATTAAGCAACCAAAGTCCATGAAATTTTGCAGACATAGTCTAGAAACTAATATCTGTGTCTGTGGTGTTTTAGATTTTTCTAAAAATATGTAGTTTTAAAATTACAGGGGCTCAAAGATTTGTATTTTTCTTTAAAAAAAGGCCCAACTTTGTGCTCGTTTTTCTAGACAACGAAGCAATTTAATGAAATTTGGAAAAACCACAGACCTAGAAAATTTAATGAATATTATGTAGTAAAAAAATTATCGTTATATATTTTATATTGTTATAATTATGTGGGAACTACGAAAACCAGAAATTACACCCAGAAATCTTGAAAATTTCGTGCTGTCTCGATTTGTGCAAGCGGGGTGGTGAAGTGCGGGGGACGACACGTGAAACTGACAGAAACGGACAGTCTAAACACACGGGCCACATTTAGACTGCACCCGACTCCAAACTTGTCGATAGGTCTAACTAAATACATTTCAACTTGCGTTAGACGTATGCGTTACCTACTCAGACGTTGCCTGTAGATAAAAATATGTCTCATGTTTGCTGGCAATAGCGTATGCATCAAACCCTGCAAGTTGCAACTCTCTTGCAACCTATTCCTCACGCAATACGCACAGCTTTAATATTATAATTTTTGACAATGTATACTATATGTAATGCCATATCACAGGTCACTCTCTGATTTATTGCTAACAATTTACTTCCAAATGCAAAGAAATCTAAGTGTGTTGAATTCACACTGCCCAATACCAGGACCTTAAATGACATAAATTCATTGATAAATAATCATATGTTGAAAATAAAGGAGAACCCCGTGTTTCTCGGTATAATGTTAGATGCAAAGCTTCTATGGAACACCCACATATCAACACTTGATGGTAAACTCAGCTCTGCTGCTTACACTGTTAGAAAAATTCGACAGGTACTGACGTGGAAACTGCAAAAATTGTATATTTTGCCTATTTTCACTGTATTATGTCTTACGGACTCTTGCTATGAGATAAAGCGGTAGATATTGAGAAAAAAATGTATTACAGAAAAGGACAGGACGTGCAATTTATAATTTAAAACCGCGCGCTGCCATACAATAAAAATATAAGGAAATAAGTACCTTATCTATTATCTTATAGTAGCTTCTAAATATATTTACAACTAGCTAATGCCCGCAGCTTCGCTCGCGTGGATTTAGGTTTTTAAAAATCCCGATCCTTTCATTTCCCAGAACAAAAGTTGCCTCTCCGTAATAGCCCGTCCCCGGGATGCAACTTGTTTCTGTATCACGTAAGAATATTTAAACGGATTATCCTTTTCAAATCCCGAGGGATCACCAGGATTTAGGAATGCAATTTCTTACAGCATCAGGGTTGAGGTCAACGACAAAGTGTTTACTTGGTATAGATACCTTCAATATCAATTAATAATCGACACTTTTTAAATCCCATTAGCTTTAGTAGTCAGGTCCCCTGCAACATCAGGATTGAGGAGTTGGAATCCAAATTTTTTATTGAACAATGTCGCAAACTTTCTTTATCGATTAAAAAAACTACCCAAAATTACGCAGTTAGGTTACCTGCCAAATTTCATGGTTTTGAGTCAACGGGAAGTACCCTAGAGGTTTTCTTGACACACACGACAGACAGAGAGATAGACAACAAAGTGATCCTATAAGAGTTCCGTTTTTCATTTTGAGGTACGAAACCCTAGAAAACGTAGGAACGGCATTCCGAACCAGTGGTAAATTTTTCTGACCATCCAAAAACACTTTGAAGTTTACCTAAAAGTTTACAGGAATAAAAATTTATCATTGTATTCCATTCCATTTCATTCTATTCCATTCTGTTCAAAGATAAATAGATAATAAAAATATTTGTCACCGAAACAATAATTTACGATACATCGACCAATATCAATTTTACTGATGACAATCTGACTATTACCAAAGTGAACGACTACTATAATATCTATTATATACGACTAACATAATATGTATTATAAATTGTGTGCCGTTTGCATTCTCACTAGGTTCTCATTAAGTTTGTTTTATTTGGTTAAACTTTCTGGCATTTATATTGTTATGACGTTTAATTGGCAAACAGTCTGTTTATTGGCTGAAACTCAAAAATTCAGCCAATCACAACAAAGAAAATATTGTAATAATGATTGATGCAGCTTTCTGTAATTGAAAACAAAATATTTGACATTAACTTAAATGTGACAGTGTTTTCCGAATAGGGTTGCCAGAGGCCCCGTATTTTACTGGTTACCCCGTATGTCAGGATAGAGAAACCGGTAATTATGAAAATAAAATACGGGGCAAATAAAACTAAATATTTTTAGGGTTCCGTAACTCAAAAGCAAAAAGAACTCTTATAGGATCACTTCGTTGTCTATCAGTCTGTCTGTCTTTCCGTCTGTCCGTCTGTCCATCTGTCCTTCTATCCGTCTGTCATGTGTTCATGAACAAATATTAGTATTTTCAATTTTCAAAATAAGATAACTACATATATCAAGTGGGTTATCATATGAAAGGGCTTTACCTGTTCATTCTAAAACAGATTTTTATTTATTTTTATGCATATTTTTTTTAATGCATAACAGTTTTTGATTTCTCGTGTAAAATGTCGAAAAAAATACCCGAATCGGAACCCTCGGTGCGTGAGTCTGACTCGCACTTGGCTGGCGAAACCGAACACTGACGTTATGTCCAGTAGAAAGAATATTTTCCTTTTGCGGCAATGCGTAGCCGATACCCACTCGATATTGATCATGGTCGTAGCCAAGGCGGCGGGGCTTGGTTTGAGGATGTTAGCCTTTTTTTATACAAGTTAGCCCGTGACTTTAATCTTTTCTAGTGGTAAGTGATGATGCAGTCTAATTTCTTGGCCGTTAGGGCCATACTAACCATATAACTAGCCATGACCGAAGCCTCCCACCAGACCAGAAATTTAGAAATGGCGACTGCGCCTGGGAAGCCGTCAAAAACCTAAGCCTAAAATAATACTTACACTATTTCTTGCATTTGCTTACCAATTTTTTTTTGGAAATATATCAAACATTTCGCGCTCACTTCACTCGCGCTTTGAATTTGTATTACTTGGTGTAAGCCCCGCAATTTCGTTTGCATGAATTTAGAGTTTTAAAAATTCCGTGGGGGATTTTCCGGGCTAAAAAGTTTATGTCTGGGATGCAAGTTACCTCTGAATAGTAAGTACCAAAATTTTGGTAAAGAAGATGGGCCGTGAAAGGGTAACAAATAGATAGGCAAATAGATATACTGTCGTATTTGTAATATTAGTATGGATAGGGAGCTTTAAAAATAAAATCTTGCTATGGCTAAACTCGTTTCCCTTTCACTTTAATTCTTTCTGTAATTGAACCAAAAATACTTACGCTCACTGCGCTCGCGCTTTTTTATTGTTGTATTTTATCTCACTGTCAAATTGAAAGGCGAAATTCCACTAACCAGGTAATTAGCCCATAAAGTTGAGCGAATGTTATTTTCCTCATGACAGGATTCAGTTCCGGCCCTGATAAAACCTCTCCCGAAATCGATTCCTGGCTACGGCCATAGTATTGATACTGTGAAGGTGGAATTACAAGTTAAATGTAAATTTAAGTTAAAATGCAAAGATTGTATGCATGAAATGTATAACATTTTGCTTTACAAAACTAGAGTTTTTAAAAGCTATTTAAATAAATAAATCTTTTATTTAAAATCACATTGCAAACACAGTTCACCAATCAAGACACGGCAACATACAGAGAAAAAATACAAAACTTACAAATAAACTGAAATATCTAAATAGGCTTTCCATGCATTTCAGAGAGAACCACCGCCTATTTCTTCAAATACTTCAAATATTTAAATTTCTTCAAATCTAAACCCCGTATTTTTGATGGTGGTAGCCTGTAAATCAAAAAGAGGCAGGTGGCAACCCTACTTGCCACATGACATTACAGAATGAAAAATTGTTTTCATTACTCGGTAAGCCTACTGCCATAGTTTCACAGAAAGTGTGACGGTAGTTGTGACCTCTGATTGGTCGACTCTCTTTCACTATTTGCTAAAATTGATGATTGCAACAACAATTTTTTCTTTTTTGTAATCAAAAACAGAACACGGACGTCATACAGGTTGACTAATTGCAATCATTTCTGACCGGCTAACGTTGTTCCGCTAGTGGCTCAAACTCACTGTCGCAGCAAGAACATGGTAAATTCAGCCAATCACAGCAATTAGAATTGGTTATCACAAATGCACCGATCTAGGAACCGAGAATACACGAACCAGGGCAGATAGAGATGAGAACAATAATATCATACGTAGGAAATCGACGGGGGATCGTTGACAATGATCCTCTTAAATCGTTTATTACAAATGGTACGACAGCAGTTGTGAATCTGGGTAAGGTAAAATTATTGTCAAAAATAAAAATAAGTTCTGATAAAAATAATGTTTTTACTAGGTCATTGTAAACTTTATTTGAAGCCTTAAATTAGTAACGTTACGGCAAACTTTAAATAAGATTTAAGTCTTTTAAGTTTAAATATTCTACTGTTTATAATCTGATAATAGAAGAATTAGGTATGTATTTGTTATATTTTATTTTAGCATTCTATTTATACCTAATCACCAAAAACAAATGTTTGATTTTAATCTTAGGCGTATCTAATACAATAGAATCTAAAGTAAAGTTAATTTGGCTGAAACTTCCAATATCCGTAAACACGACTGCCAAGGCCAGTTATGTTTACGCGATGGTAGTTACTGCTTACAGAGCAAGCGTTGCATACCTTGTGTATACTACAGTGTGTATACTATTTACGTGTTGGGGATGCTATTATCATCACTCATATTGATAAAAATAAAAGCACTTATTGTAAAATAAAAGAAATTCAGCTTAGATATGGAAGATCATAATTCTTCTACAACAACAAATAATATTGAATCCTTTATCAATGAAAACATTATCCTCTTGAATTCCTTTTTTCTAGTGTGATAATTTGTCCGAGAGCACATATTATTTACTCCAAATACAATAATTTATTATTATTGAAGCAGGTAACTCTGTCTCATTATTCCATTCTTGGTTCTCCAAGTCTTTTATTTGGCAGTTCACCTAGCAGTTCCAATTTAAACGAGAGGATGAAATAAAATCAAAGATTTGATAACCTCTCGTCTTGAACTTCGTTCATCAAGCCCCTTGATAGTATAGTTCTATAGCCGATGCATCACAATAAATTGAAACATCAATCAATTTGTTGGAGATGTCCATTACATAATAAGTGTGCTCAACTCGATAAACTGCGTCGCGTGTAAATCACCAACGGAAATGAGTGCCAGTAATGAGGTTCGGATGTCGCTCACCTATTGTGCCTTGCGAATAGATATCGACTTCCTCAGTTCAGTTATTGGTAACACAGCGCTGTAATGAGGCATTGTTCGTGAGTCAGGAAGTCTTCAAGTCCCTGCATCTTATTCTGTTTTCAGGACGCAGATCCGTGCTGTGATCCGATTGCTAAATCCTAGTGCCGTTTGTTGCAACTTTGATACCGTCGAGGTCTCCGTGAAACCAGGTCAACGTCCGCTCACGGATCTCCGATCGTAATTTGAGCTGTGTCTTAGGTATTTTACTCAAGTGCATTGAAATTGAGAATTCGTGGTTGGAGTAACATAACCAATCACAGATCACGACTGTAGTGGCCTTCATTTGAGACCGCTTGATATTGCTGTATTATTTTCACAATGCTCACATTTTATCATTAAATAACTTCTTTCTAAAAATACAAATTATTGTTATCAGGGAATTTACTTTCATCACTTGTATCGTTTTACAGTTTACTAATAGTTAACATTATGTGCGGTTCATTGCAGTTATCTGTTTAGGTACTAGGCTTATCAATATTTATTAATATTCCAGATATAGTGAGCGCGATCACAATACTATTTGCAAATATTTTCCAAGTGTAAACTTCTACTTTTCTTCTTAACTTTACAATACATAATTTCTAAAGTAAGAGGATGGGTGTGGGATGGGTGCAGCTGCAGCCGTATTTAACGCCCTGTGATTTTCTCGTGTTCCGCTTTTGCATGAGAATAAAATCCCTTCACAAGTCTCACAAGTCGCAACATTAAACCCGTAGAAGCCATTCTTGTGTGAATTTGATAAAGGTTAAACGTATATTAGGGTACCCGATTTTAAGGTAAATTCTGGTATCAATACAAATTGCGATCATTACATTATTTGTGATTAAACAGGCTGTGGTAGTATTATATTCGTAGCTAAATAAGTATTTATAGCGCAGACCAGATGTCTAAAGATCTAAGCTTGATAATCTCTATATGGCACGCGCTTGCACGTCTTAAAATGGGTTAGCGTGTCAGTTACAAGGTCGGACCGCTTTTTTTTTATTTCGGTGATACGTTGAGGTCTCAAAGTCGAGAACACTTCTAAAGCTTTACGCGTCGCCTTATAATCTTTATATGTCACATTCAGAGTGGGTTGAGAATATGGCCTGCTATTATTTTCACGCGAGCGTCTCACCAAGGGGTAATAAACCTTATCTTGTTCGCCTATGTAATGGAAACCTGAATGTTTTATTCAGTTTGGTTGTCTGTATTCGTCCCATTGAAAAGCAGAACTATATATCTTATTGTATGATGTTCTGGTTACTTCTTAGAATCAAGGAGGTAATCTTATCAAGTGGCAATGGTGGTAACTGGTAATACACTTTAGAAAATCATATTGCATCGGAGAAAATTTACATTTACATTCTCGTACATATTATTAACGTTATAAATCCAGTTTTAATATTAACGTCCTTGGTATAGTTGGACTCGTTCTACTTCCTGTTACGCGGCGAATTGTATACACAGAGCACGTCACTCATTCAGACTCAATCAAAGGATTGTGAATGAGATGTTTACCGCGTATGCGGGTATAGTTATATTATGTATAATGCAAGAGCTCGGCGTTTCCTGTTGTGGTTCTGCTGCATAGCATCGTGCGCTATGCTTTTATGGATTTCCATTAAAATTGTTTTCTCACACAAAAGTGTAAATTACATTAATGCCATCCGTTAAATGGTTGAACAGATGAAAATAATCCATCTATTACAACTTTACCAGTCGATTCAGCGATAAACCTATATAGTGATTTCCATTTTAGTTTTTCGTTGCCTTTAAAGTGGTCGTCGTCGATTTGTGACATCCATATAATATGCATCCATGAATAGTCGTGGCGTGGCTCGACGCGAGCCGGGTCGGCCGTCCTACCAAGGCCAGCGAGTTCATTAGGGCCATTCATGTATGCCTGCCTCTTTCCCTCGCTCATGGCGACAGGATACTCTTCGTTTCTGTGTCCTATGCTGTGCTTTCGATCGGTTTCTTTTTTTATGGTCGAACTCAAGACAAAAACTGAGCGCAATCGTAATTCACCGGATGCACTAACGAGTGTAATTTTTTAAAGTTTCACCATGTAGCATTAGTTTGTTTTTGTTTAGAGCCTTTTCCGCCATGACATAACTGTTGGGTAAATATATATTCTCGTTACGGGTCAATTATTTTGTTAGAACTATATTTATGTTAGTTTCTGCGATATTTACAGTCGATACTACAGACATAGACACTTCTTCGAGGTTTGAATTTTGAATACAGGTGCAAAACCTAAGCCGTCTAGACGCACGGGCTTTATGTATTTGTACTCATGTATGAAAGATACATCAAGAGGCAAAGAGCTGAATAGGAAAGTTCTTTCATGAAAAGTTCCTTAAAGTTTTCATGCGGAAGAACTTTATACGCATCAATGTCACCAAAGGGTTTTTAATTCTTTCAAAACGAAGCTTCACTATTTTTTGCAAGTTCATATCATTTCAAATTTTCTTCAAAATTAAAATACACGAGTTCAAAACGTAATGTAATTGTAATTCAAAAAGTAATGCTTAGTAATCATGATGATGATGAATCTAAAACAAATATTTTCCAAACTAAATTTTTTTACTTGAGAAAGATCTTGGTACCCAAAGTCGAGTCCTCTTTACAGTAAAAATCCAATTAATAAAGTATAGTAGTTTCGACATGACCTAAAACTGCGAATTCAAAATGAAATGTAAACTCAGGAAGAGGAAGTGTAGTCCAATTGAACTAACTAGAGAATATTGTAGCAATGAAATAGCGTAATCTCCGTCAATCGAAGTACCCGGGTGGTATGATTTTGAAACCTGATGTTTCCAAATCATTCACTCCAGAAAAATCTTGATACCCAAAATTCTAGTCCTCTTTATAATAAAAATCCAAACAAGAGTAAAGTTTAGCGGTTTTGACATGACCCAGAACTGCGGATTGAAAATGAAATGTAAACTCAGGAAGGGGAAGTGTAGTCCGATTTAACTAAACTACAGAAACGAAATAGCGTAATCTCCACCAATCGAAGTACCGGGTGGCGTATTTTGGAGTCGCAATGTGGGCAATTCGTCATCATTTGCGTATGTAAATCAATGGAGTTTAGCTATATGAACGTAACGGTATTTTCGTCGGTATACAGCAGGAAGGCGGATGCAATAAACACACATTCAGTAAACCGCAATTAACCGGGTATGCCCATAAAGTTTTCGCAATTCAAAAATTTTCGATGGTTATCGAATGTGATCTTCGTTTGTCATCCTCTGATGTGATGTGTGTACTTTGATAGTTCTCTGTAGTACACCACTGTTATATAATCGAGATGATTCAGTGGCGGGGGCGTCCTTAAAAGCAAAAATATCTACTTTATCTTTGATAGCATTTTCCCGAGGCTTTAAATTAATTGGCATGATTTTTTTTAGAGATGCTTTCAATGCTTATATTAAAAACACATTATTTCTTAGCAATTATTAAATAGATGAAATTCCAAAATTCATAAAATCCATATTCGCTGCTTGTTTTAAGTTTGCTAACCATTTTAAAGTATAGATTTAGTTAAAAAAGTACGTCAAACGTTTATGGCGTCACATACTGTATACACAAATTTCATACGAGCTCCCACACTTTTGACGTTTGATAAAAAGTTACTGATTTGACTGGTAGGCATCATCTCTATTCTAACATCCAACAACCGGAAGTTGGAATTGAAATTGCAAGAGAATTTCTCAAAATACTTTCTTACGGTCTAAGTTTTAGAGAAAACTTAAACCTCTGCAATATCTCAAGTTTCTAGACCCAGTAGTTTGAGCTATACTATCATCATGTCAGTCAATTTCTCCTTTTATTTATGTAGATACTTAAGTTCATATTTGCAAATAGGTGTGCATATTAGCGCTACGTTTCAAGTTCTCAACCAACGCTGCGCGCAATTTTCAATATGATTTCAATATTTTACGCCTCCATGCATAAAGTGCCAGGATTATAACCCTCGTCTGATATTGCTCGCGGGTAAGCTTTTTTAATAACTGCGGACCCCTACCTCATAAACGTTTTAATTTGCATAAAAATTTTATTTCCGTTTTATAACTCTCCTACGTTCATCTATAAATTTCAATCTTAAAAGGCCTTATTTTGCATACAAGTAAAATAAAATCATTCTGAAAATTTTTGTCTTGGAATCGAAAATGCATTTTCTAATGGAGATAAAAACAGGAAAATAACAAAGCAGTAGTTTTAATCGTTATGTCTAATAGTAATAAGATATTGAGGAAAGCTCACATCGTGGAGGAAGCAAATAACGTAGATGGCAGAATTAAGTGATGACAATTTGTAGAGGAGGCCAAGGCCCGCAAGAGCGAACGTAGAATTTAAGTCAGGAGTACTAAAAGCAAAAGAGTTTAAAATAGAGATTAAAGCTAAAAAGTTTATAATAAAAAGATAATTGCATAATCAAGCAAGCAGAATTGAGAAACATAGTTTGCTTTTGGCAACGTAGACTCCAGGTAAGATTATTTTGTATTCACTCGTGTTTGATGTAGTCGTATATGTACAATGAAGTATAGTAATTTAATCAATCCAGTATAATAACTTCTTATATAATCAGAAGTTATACAGCACAGCAGTATTAAATACTTGTAAAAATATATTAAAGAATTATGTATATTAACAATTTTTTGTACTACCTACCTTACTACGGATTATTAATGAAATTATTTTTTTCAATATTTTTTTACGTGATGACGTCGTTCATTTAATATTGTTACTTATACCTTCCTGTTTTTCAACCGGTTTTCATTGTTTATTGGCTATGCTCGATTATAACTTTAACGAACTTCACGGAAGATCGACGCTGTCTTATCAGAGATACAGCATTTTATAATCAGGTAAAGTTGATACCCTTATAAACTTCCTGTATCATATAAGACTACAATAATTTCAAAATACCGTTAGTTTTTCTCCTAAAACTCAAGCAACTTATGCATCAGCAAGGATTGTAGTTAGTGTAGGATTTAAACAAAGCTATGAACAGTTACATAGCGAGTTCCATCACCGCCCCCGACCATCACAACCTACACCCGGCCACATCTCCCTACGCAAAGAAAAAACCACTATAAGGTAGATTTTGTTTATAGTCTCCGAAGCGCTGCGCGCTGGGCGTAGGCCCTAATAAGTGTTTTCGAGATTTACACATTGACACATTCCTTGGACTCTCTCAAGAGGTATGGACCGCTGTCACACCCACGAATTGGTTTATCAATCACGAAGGATCGATTGAATAAGATCAATAAGTAAAGTGAGCAGTGGGCGATCGGTCGACGAACTGCGCGGGCGCAGGCTGCCGGTGGTGTGCTCTAATTTGATTTAACGACAATCCACCGCACACGCACAACAATCCGTTTCGCTGTCGACGATGTATTACTCAAGCCGATATATTACAATCATTTAATAAGCTTTGTGGAGTGTCGACTTCGAAATATTATTTGAATTATTGCTTAATATTATCAGATACGCGCTTAGAAATTGATTTAACGTAATGTTCAGCGGCGGGGCCATTAAATGTTGACAAACTGTTGAGTAAGCAGGATTATACCGCAGATATTATTAATATTTTATAGGATTTATGCTCCACTCGACAAGATAAAATCAATTGTCCGAGCTTACTGCCGTTGAATGCGTGCGTTTTAGTATCTACTGTAGAGACAATTTTATTATTTAACTTCCCTTTCAGTCATGATATGCCTATTGTTTAACCGATAATATTGCCTTTGCGGACGGATCTGCAAGGATAGGCCGTGTCACCTTGAATGCCGGATGCCGGTGTTCTGACGGAGGACCTATCGGCCGTCAATCGTGTGAGCGTCTCGCCATATATTATGGTCGTCTGTCTGTTAGTCTTTGCGGCTGAGAGCCGTTTTTATTTTACGACCGTCCACGTCCGCTCCGCGAGACCTCGACCAAGGTCAACGTTTCTTATAACTAATCGTCTGCAACAAAATGAATAAGATGAATGTGGCATTTAGTAGATGTTTGCCTTAAGTCGATTTAAATCCCGGCGTAAAAAGCCGATGATTTTCTTGGGAATAGCGTGCTACATAAAGTACGCAGCGGAAACAGAATGGACGTGGGCGACGCCTACGTTTCACGTTATTGACCATTCTTAAAAGTAACATGTAACGAGTATTATATTTCGTCTATTTCTGGACGTGGTCTTCAATTTCTTTGCAAACTGCTTGATTTTGATTTTCTTTTTTTCAGGTAATACTCATCTCTGATTTCTCCACAATATCTTCAAGTTCACATCAAAGCAAGTAATCTTCTATAGTCTACACTCTATACCTACTTACTGATGCTTACTCTCTATCGTCTTTAGCTTATGTGATTCTTATAACTGTCATTATTTTACAACGATTTTCGCTGCTCATTGCGACATAGGTATGTAATACGTATCTTTTTGACTAGAGTGATGAGATGGAATTCAACCGTCGAATAAGCTGTTGTATAATCAAAAATTCAAACATAATCTTTTAGTTTAAAATGATAAGGTTGAAAATTGGTTAAATTCCATAGCTCCCTTTGATGTAGAACGGGAATATCGACAAAGACGGATGTCCGGTGCCGGTCAGGATTTGTTTCACACGCAGTGATTTCTCGGGCTTGATGCAGATGAATAATTCCTAATAATGTAAGGAAAATTGTACAACAAATATTTTGGATTCGGAATTGGAATTTCGGAGTCGATGGTAGCAAAATATTAGATAAATAACCAAGGGGTTGTTTTTTCAGTAGAAATTTTTACAATCCATCCTCGCCTAAGTAATTGCGTTGCCGATAAGCAATTTAATTAATTTTCGTCAAGCAATGCGGCGACTGAACTCCAAACTTGCTAACATTAATTAAAAGTAAGTTTCGGTAATTAACGCAATGGTGACGTTTGCTTGATCATCTAGCTATATCTTCTTCATGTTCCTCTCCATTATTGAAGGTCAGCAGTCAGTTTTCTGAACTTCTTGTCTATGGTTTGGCGGAATAGTACTCCGTTTGTTTTTATTCCAGTCCACACCCTTGTTTCGTCCATGACTTCCTCCTTCTTCTCACCCCCAACTTTTTTCTGCGACTTTAGCCATCATCATTATCAGCAGCAGGTAGTACTTATCGTATTTCAAAATATGATCCAGGCACGAGATCTTATGCTATATCTAAAACGCGCGGATTCGATACGACGATCGATTGGCTGGAGTTTTTAAATTCCGACGCACTATAATGCCCATGCAATCGCGAAATCGCTTAGTTCTAAACGCATTAATTCATCATCATCATCTCAACCCTTCGCCGGCCAAGTGCGGTGTACTATGGCATGGGCCATAGTACACCGCGCTCACTAAGTGCGTATTGGTGGGCTTCTTAGTATCCCTCTGAACATTGTGGAGAAATCAAGCATGCCAGTTCCTCACGATATAAGGCAAGAGATATTGAATTGCTTGAAAAGCACATAACTCTGAAAAGTTTAATGTGAGCGCCCGGGGTCGAGCTTCGCAAAGGAAGTCGAAATCTGAACCACTAGAACTAGATTATCACCGCTTACAAATTCCAAATGCAAATAGGTAAATATGCAACAATGTTTATTTAGAATATTCTAAAGGGAAGTTGGTGTGGCGAAGAATTCTTCCGGTCCTTTTGATATAGCCAAGCAGAGTGTGTGCATTTCAAAGGGCTACCGTGTTTGCCGGTTCTTATATAAACATCGTTTGTTTGCTCGCCTATGATTTACCTTTTTGTGTAGTTTTTGCTGGCACGTCCGTTTAATCGTATTATGTCGCGTGCATCCGGAAGTAGATTATATTCGGTTAAAAGCAGAACTTACACAATAGCAACTCAAAGCCGGATGGTGGAAACAGATTTGTTAGTATTTGAGTTTAAAAAATGGACTTTTAGGTATATGTCCTCATTTAGCTTATGACTTTTTCTAAATATCCTTTTCGTTTTGTTGGTACTAAATTTTTTTAGAAGGCTTGGCCTGGTCAAGTATTTAGATACTTCAGATTGACACGGTCAAAGGCCCCCTCTTTCGACTTAGTCACTCCAACTATCAGCAATTCACTCTGGCCTTATTTAATCTATCTTAAATCTGTAGATAAGTTACTTAACAACATTGTTATATGGCAAAAACACCACACAATTCTTACAAATGGCAACATTGCTAAGTAACGTATCTCCAAATTACAGATAGATTAAATATTGAGAACGGCCTAAGCAAGCGAGATTCTTCTGTTAATCTCTTCATAAATGCGTGTTTTTTATGCTATAGATTTCGCAACGTCGAAATCGCTAAGGCTTTCTTTCCTACATTAAGTACCCTAAATATGAAATCGTTCTTCGGTCGTTTGGTGTACTGTACATTCCTGGTAGTAACAATTTGTATAAGAACAGCTAGCTTACCGTTACCGCTGTTGAGTCAGTATTTGGCGGAACAGAGTCGCTTTGCATACAATGCCCATACTGGCTGCTTGCGCAACCGGTCATCGGGCCGGATGTGACGACATGTCCAATCCAATACTACGCCTAGATGTCTGAGTTAAGTCACTGTTTAGTGATTACTCAGATGATCGCTAAGTTTAGATCAAAGTTTATCTTTTTAGGTTTCAGGATCACTTTGTTGTTTGTCTGTCCGTCTGTCGTGTCTGTCAAGAAAACCTATAGGGTAGGTACTTCCCGTTGACCTAGAATCATAAAATTTGGCAGGTAGGTCTTGTAGCACAATTTTGGTTACATCACAAAAAAATCTTGTATTAACGAAAAAATTTATTGACTAAATCAAATCAGGCGCAGTCCGTCATTAACTTGCAGTGTTCTACATAAAAGTCTTATGTAGATTGTAGCTGTATACCTTGTGCGATGGTACGGAACCCTTCGCGTGCGCGTCCAACTCGCGCTTGACCGGTTTTTCATATACATATATACTTAATTACTTGCATTATCTCTAGACCACTGCATTTTCTGTGTGTTGTGGTGCTGCTACAAATATATTTTGCAAAGATTTTGTGGATAAAATTAGGAGACTCATGTGTACAATAAGAGATAGGTTTTTTATTTAAATTTGATTACTAGAATGCTAAGTGAGTCAAGTGGAATCGAACCACATTATGGCGTTTGATTTTTTTTTTTTTATTCACTATAGGTAAGCGCTTGACCACAATCACACCCGATGGAAAGTGATGATGTGGTCTAAGATGGGACGCGTTTACCTAGAAGGTGCCTATTCACTCTTGAAACAACAACATACAGAATTTTTCTCATAGCAGTAGCTACATTTTCGAACAAACATTTTGACTCATTAACGTGCTAACAGCATCATAATCAGATGCTTCTTATTAGGCCGATTCGACCTGTTTTGGACCGTGCTCAGCCAAGGTCGTTTCATAAACGTCCAAGTAACAATTCAAACACGTGTCCATTGGACGTACCAGTGCTTCCGGCCGCTTCCTATGTATAAATCGTTACAACATCGGACTCTGCTATGGCAGTGCCGTCCTTGGAATTAAATCATGCTGTGCATGGTCACTTAATAGCTGTAGACCTTAATATACAGCATACTCTTAATACAATAAGGAATCAGACTTTGATTAGTGGCATGAAATTAGTTTTACTAATTTTGTAATGTAATACCGCTTAAAGGTATTTACTATTTTGTTGTTTTCAATACACTTATAGATCGATGCTTCAGTATGTCAGATATATGATCTAGAATTTTAAGCCTCTTTGGCTTCAGCTCGGTGTCGAGTTATATGATGGTTAGAATAGAACGTAGGTATTATGTGATTTTGCTTGTGTAATTATGATAATGTGGCTAATTCTATTGTTCAACAGTCCCTTCTCTCCCTGCGTCGCTCCCTCAAAGAAGATCATGAGATGACCCTTGGCACAAGCTCTAACTCAATTGACAGGTTTAAATCTAGCGCTATCCTTCTCTGCGAGGGCCATTATAATAGAGATAGAAATGCATTTTGATCTGTCATTAAAGTTAAAAGATTGTTTACAACGAACCAGTACCTTTTAATTCTAATTTTTTCATAAGGCTCATTTTCCGGCCTAAGGAGACGAATGTAGCATAATTTCGCACATTACAATATGAAAAATATTATAAGCATAGATTAGGAATGCGCCTAGGATGAAACGACTAAGAAAATTACCAATCTCGATTTTCCGCTTTTGCCCGTGGCCTAAAGCTATAAAACTGCCGGTTAATTGCAAATGCAGTGCAGGCATGTTTTTAAAGTTTTGTCAGTGATTGATAAATCGTACCCGCATAGCGCTTGCCATGGGCGCAAATGCAATATAGGTGAATATCACTGGTATACCTGCATATCCGTTTCAATATTAGCTACGCCATTTTTTGCATCGCTAGTACTTTACTTAACTAATTTATTTTTGTTGGTCTATCCAGTTGGTAGAGTGGTGATAGGCTAGGTTAAGATGTAGGCCTCCTATTGCAGTTCCAGGCTTGAACTCTGACTTTTCGGAGTCATGTATTTTTCAAGCAATTAAATATCACAATATACTTTAAGGGTCAAGGAAAACATCGTGAGGAAACGTACATGCCTGAGATTTCTCCATTCCCATGTTCTCAAAAATGTGTGATGTCTGCCAATCCGCACTTGGCCAGCATAGATGGCTCAACCCTTCTCATTCTGAAAGGAGTCCCGTACGTACTTACTAGTGACCTGGGCCAGTGAAGTATTGAGATGATGGCATAACCATACTAAAAAAAATATATTTTCAAGTACTTACATTTAATTATTCTCAAGTCTACTTTTCCTGATTATGATTTTTGGCTGACCTTAATGACAGCCAAAAAGCATAATTTAAAAAATTTAAAAGTTGTAAAAACTGGTTAGGCTTTTTCGAATTTTATTTATTATTGTCCACATCCTCAATAAAAATGGCACTAGGCGACCCAATAATAACTATGTATGTTAATTGCATAGATAAAGAAAAAGTAACGTTAATTGTTATTTTTCGTTTCTCCTTGTCTGATATAAAAAAAGTTATGCAAATTGATGTGCCAATAAAACTAATGCTTCTCCACCATTTTATCATTTTAATGGCGCATATAACATCGGTGTAAATTCCTTTGGAGCTATTATAGCTTGTTTTATATTTCCTGTAACGAGGCCTAAATAACTGATAAGACATATTCATATATTCAATAAAAACATCCGAAAAACTTTTAGTACCGACATGTGTGTTATTATAATTTATATTCGAATCTCGAAGCTTTTATTAATATGTTTGTGAGCAATTAATTAACATTAATGCTTTTAGCAAAACCAAAATGAAGTGTGCCACATCTCAATCTATACTGAATTATATCAAACTATAGTGGATAATTTTGCCCTCCATTTGCTCTACCATTCATGCAAAGAATAAGAACTTACTCAACCCAGGCGAAGATTTCCAACGCTTCAAACTAAGACTAAAAATTCACCTTCTAGGCAAGTGCATTCTATCGTAGGCTGCATCTTCAGCTATTAAATATTTGTCACGTTCTATTTATTGCATTTAATTGCAAATTGTTAACAAAATATAGCAATTCTCTAACAAATTCCATTTAATTTTGATAAGAAAATCTATAACACTCGAATCTCTTCCTGCTTTCACAACAGTGGAATGGTTTTGAATATTTCATCTTATCGCCATGTTTCCTTGCGCCGGGATATTACAGAAATATATTAACCATATGACTTACATCCTCCGAGGTAGGTATCAGGAAACACGATGTCGGTAACTCGAGTCCTTGCTCCAGGACCGTTACACGAAGGGTCAAGCTTGACAGGTTTATGTGCGTTGCGTGCACCACCATTCGCATGTTCAATCATCATGTTACAACTTATATCATGTAGGTAATACATAGCTAATTGCACTTGAATGTCATTTTAGTGAATGAGATTGTATTTTATGTTTCCTCTTACCACATTTTATTCTTGGCCATCGTTAAAAAATATGTTGAATCTTCAATGTTCAGATCATAATATTCTTGTGTCTAATTCTACATGTTACATATTACGTTACATTTCGTTTTATTTTACATACTTCGACTTTTATTACTTCTGCCGCTTTATTAAATGAGACCGTATTTTATGTTCCCGTCATATCATACTCGTCGCGTATTTTGTTACATTATCGAAAAATCATAACCATGTTGTCCTATTGAGGTCTTGATTCTTGATAATTTCTAGACATTTTACACCTACTGAGATTTAATATAAGAAACGAAATCTCTGAATCTCATTGCAAACAATGCAATGCATGGTATTACCAACATGTACCTACCTACTATAAATTCTATTGCATTCGAAAAACCGTCCCAAAAAGTCAAAGTAAAGTTAGTCCAAATTACTTTGCCCAACTCACAAAAACACCTCATTAAAAATAAAATAAAAGAAGAACAATTTAGCTCCAATTGCATGTGCTAAAGTGAGTAAATGTGAGGAACTGTCTCTAATTAGCGGAGGCGGCTGACAATGCTTGTTTTTCTCACGACTCCCTGGCACCGGAAGTGAATTGCAAAAGATAAATCAGTTCCCTTGCGTAGACAACGCAAACAGCGGTACTTATGTGAGAATGCAACGCTCTACTTACTGGTGAAGCTGCTGCTCACTCCGTTACACGATCCGCTTGGAATATCAAACTGTTAAACCGATTTACTGCCCTTATCTCGCTTTATGCCTAACCTTTTAAACCCTTATCATAAAGTTATAACGCTTCATACACATTTAAAAGATTCAAACGACGATTTTACTTCTACAGTTTCATACTTTGGCTACATTTCGTCTGTTTTCATTGACTTTAATTTCCTAGCGTATTTTGACCAATACCCCCAAGTTTTTTCTCTTGTCAATCATTAACAAAATAATTCGGGCTTGTGAATATCTCTGTTTCCACCAAAATAATCTGGGATGTTATTAGGAAAGATAGTAATTAAATATATCGGTTTAGTTGGCATAAAATCTACAAAAGTTAACTTCAGAACCAAATGTAAAATAAATTCACACAATTTACAGTGAGACACAATCATCATTTATGCAATTTACATTGCTGATTGTCTGAAATAATTATTCTAAACAGTTTTAAATGGTTTAAATATCTTCTAATTCCGTTTGTTTTTTAAATACTTCAAAACGACGCGACCCTGTTTGCCAACACTTTTGTACAACCATTGTCTTCAAGTGCCATTCATTTTTCTGCGATTCCCATGTCAAGTGCCTTTGAGGGTCCCTTCCAAAATAACAGAAATTATCTATGATTAAACTCTTGTGAATGCTTTGGGCTGTTCCAGACGTATGAACAGTGCAGATACATTTCAATGTGGTAAATAGACAACCGGAAATCCTTAGAGATGACCTATGACATTTCATTACGGATCGTGGTCAATAGTGACTACATCTATCATGTCTACGTCTATTAATAAGCTTGAGCATGGCATTTTGTTTGTCTTGTATTAACTAATTAAAACCTTAATAACGGTAATTTATCTAAGTTTGCTTTCGCAGTTATAAGTAAAATTGTAAATTGAGCGTTTCATTTGTCCTAAAAAAATCAATAACAGCTTTTATAAAAGATGACAGAGGCCTGATGAGGAAATTGAACATCTGATCAGCCCAAAAATTAATAGAGAAAACAGTTTAGTAGGTAGGTAGTTTCAAAAAAGAAACCACGAAATCGTAATCTGCAACTGTAAGGTAGTAAGATTCAATTACTGGGAAATCAAATATGATATTTTCCCTTTTTTTAGGATTTACCTACTTTATGAACTGAATCAGTAAGCATTTTCTAATGAAAGTTTGTTTGAAGTAGCAGAAGGCATGAGAAAATTAATGTCATATAACTAACTAGTAGAACTCGAAAGTCAATTTTTAATGGTACACCACACACTTCGATGATGTTTTCGATGAATACAGGAAGTGCGTGCGAGAATTCAATTTGTCATTACCGTTGGCACTATGGGCTACTTTTATTTAACGTTTAACAATTTGAAAGTTTCGGACACACCAAATTCGTATTGTTTCATCATTACTAACGGTTTATGCTTAGATACTTAAGACACAAATTGAAAACTATTAAATTACTGCCATTTCCTTAGACTTCGACATGTCTTATTAATCGCAAAAGTAGTCGCTGTAAAATATAGGATCCAAATATTAAATCCTTGTGTAGAAAATTTACTCTCTTTGCATCATGTTCCCCATTTCCGATGGTAATGACTCCATTCAATTAATCACAATGGGTTATTTTTTTGGGATAATAATGCGGTGGGCTTCCAGATCCTTCCGCATATCCAAACCCTTTTCATTTATTGTTAAAGCCATTAAAAACTTCAACTTAGTCAAAATATTTATTAATTAGGTTCACGTTCAAATAATCCATAGATAAACAAAATTACTTCTGTATTTTTCTTTAAAAATAATATGTTGCCTTCTTATTGAATACCGCTATAGCTATATTTTAAATTTTATAGCTTATTTTAACTTTCGATCAGGTCAAAGAAATCTATTCGTTTGGGACATTTCGTATTCGTTTCGCAGTGTTCGAGGTCGTTCGTCCCGGTTCTTGTCTGATGCTAGTTATGCTTTAGTATTCCGCGGACAAAATCTTTATTCCGCGTTCGTACTTGTATTAGCACATTGAAGGCACATTGCGATTTGAATTTTTTACAGCTTTTCTATTACCATACTATTAGCGCAGTTCTGTTTCTAGGTTATCTGCAGACATGGGGTTTGGTATTTCTAATATGCGAATTAAGACTAACTTTTAATCCTTTACCTTTGTATTCCGATTCTTTCTGCCCATCATGTGATGGCTTATGTTAATTTAAAATAATTTACTCTTGTCTTGTTTAAATTACAATTTAATGCATTACACTAACACTATTGCTTAAGATGATTATTGAATTTAAATTTATTAAAATGCATGAAGAACTAATTGAACAAGTTATTAGTAACTTGTTTTTTTAAATAAATTTTAACTTTTAAGGCATCAAGTACTAGTTGACCTTATCAATACTTTAGGAAAAATATTGTTCATAGAAATAGCAGCCAATGTGTTTTTGGAGTCGTGTCCTTTTGTTTGTCAGTCCGTGGGAGCATATTGACTTGTAGAGCCATGGCCTGAACTGGCATGCGACAGGTTGGCGGATGTAGGTGTCTGCAAATATTAGCAATTGCCTAATTCATTGCCTAGAGACCTGTTTACTCTATTACCTAACCTGCCTATTTAATGTGGTTCTGTTCTTGTGTCAAGCTGTTTATCTTCATACCTTAGTATGTTCTGTGGGTGTGGATATGACGCTAAGATGACACGAGATGATTGTTGTTTAGGTGCGTCGACAGGTTTCATTGATAAGTGGGGGATTATAGTTTTATGAGAAACTTCGACACTAAAAGCCCGTCACCTTAGCGGCACTACTTTCCTTACATTCTTTGGAGTTCAACGACATTGAGATGAGTGACGGGACAGTGTAATTTGTGATTATGACACGAGTAATCTGAAACACGCGTTTGCGGTGGCGGGCGGCGCGGGCGCATTGCGCGCTCGACGCGATGGCGAGACGCGAGGTCGCGGCTCGCGATCGATGTGCGCGTTATGAATGGACCCCCACCCCGCGGCCATGTTGCCGATCAATGGACCGCACGTGGTAGTAAATCGATTGAGAAATTTAATACTGTTGTAGCTGATGTATAATGTTAACCTTTAGGTAATTGGTAGCTACATTAATGTTTAGCATGAACACCTGATAAACGATGGCGGCATAACGTCGCGTATATTACCGACTCCATTAACAGATAAGTGCTTATGAGAACTGATTCTAATTGAGCGGTCGGCAATCTCTTCGTAGCTTGAAGTGTCATTAGCAAATAGCACTGATGATATAAGTAATATGGTTTGAGGACATTACGGCACTAAATTATCATGTTTTGTTCAATTATTAAATAGATTCAAATGTCACACCATTGAACTACTATGTACTATGTGTTACACCAACAGAGTAAGCGGTTTCTCTGGTGGTACAGTGCTAAGAACGTTGTACTTTCTGAAAGTTCTCTTTTTGCCACAATCTAAGAATAAAGGATAGTTATTTAGTCTCTAACACAGGTGTTTGACTTACGAGTTGTTGAGGGGAAATCCTGAAATGTTAGTCAAGTTGGACTTCTTATAGACGATTTATAACAAATACGAAGTGAGACTAGAATACTGATCGATGCAGGTACTATTTGAAATTCCTCCTCTTACCACTTAGTAAGAATAGTCTTTAACTTAGTTAGGAGAAATGTTAGAACATCAATATAAGTTGAACTTCTAAATGATCTTAACAAACACTGGGATGTAAACTTTTTGAATTAAAATAAACTTTTAAAAAAGTGCTTTTGAATTTGAGTGAACCATTTACATGAATAAGAAATGTAGATTTATATGCAAAGGCTTAAAAATAAATATAATTTCATGTATTAATGAAAAACAAGTGTAGCGCGTGTAGAATTAGTTTTAAATCACACACCGTCTATTTCTATAACGTGAACTTGTGCTGTGTTAGTAAACGATAATATGATGTCACAGAGTTGACATACTACTAGAGCAGCTAGATCAACAGGATTATTGTCCTTCAATGGTGCTGATCTTTTTGCATTTATTCCATCTTTCAATACTTAATATTGCTGTCTTTATCACACAGGTGTTAAAAATTCATATCACTCCCGACAAATGAAATTGAAAAGTATGGCTTTGCGTTTGATGAACCTATCATCCTGCTCTTCTTTCTCTCTCATCAAACCCTGGCCGCTATCTGTACTAAGGTTAGATTTTTGCCTTATTAATGGTGCTTGCCTATGCTGTTAATTAATCAAGTAGGTTAGTTTGAAAAGGGTGTCTAGCCTGCCAAACTACGAGTATGTTATATTTATTTCTATGTTTTAACCTAGGTTACTAGGACAAACTACGTATATATTTTATTGTTCAATATTGATAAAGATATTTTTAAAACTAACAAAAAAAGCAAGTAAAAGTTGTAAGTTGACAAGAAGTAAGGTAGACCATAAGGCTTCCCTGGTTACAGCATCAGATTAAAGTTACAATTATATCGAAGCATCGTCGAGCTGGTAATCATCAAACCTCTGACCAAATCATTAAACATCAATCATCATCAAACAACATAAATTACTTAAAAATGTTCATTAGAACGCATATACGAGTAGTTGTACGTCATTGAGGTGAGGGCGCTTTTTGACGCTTGAGGGTTTGCTGCTCCACGGTCTAACTCAATGTATGATATAATAAGCTCGTGCCAAACCACCCACGTGCATCGAGATCATCACAGCTTCACATCTCATCTCGAAATGAGACCGTAGTTTATTTTCATTCACTAGTGACTAGAATGACAGTGGAGTACGATTAAGTGGATTGTAAACAAGAACAAAACTGTTGATGCGGTGTGTAGCTTTGGCGGAATCACTTTCATGCTATTCTGAGTTCTCTTGGGTGTTTTCTCCCCGTACATTTAGCGCTCTCCTAATATTTCCAGGTGGCCCATTCTTGCAAAATTCAGATTTTTTCTTAAATTTGACACTAGTCTTTATGAGCCATCATCATCGCCACCCATTCCTAGCCCACTACTAACCACGGGTCGCCTCTGCCCTCTTTGAATGAGAACATTACCAGATGTGAAAACCAGTAGGTAAACCAAGCCACTTTATAAATTAGTCTTATTTATGTCCAATTACTGAAATAAAAGTTGGTTCTAACTGTAGAAACGCGTGATGCCGGTGACTTCAATCCGTTAAATGAAGTCATGTATATGATTTTCTTTTTCATAATAGGCAGAGTTATTGGCTTACCATATCGGCGCGGGCCTAACAAGGCGATAACGGGCGACTCCTTCGAGGCCTTCATTAGGAAACTAGCTCCGTCGGATATGGTTAACATGCGCGATGTACGATTATATAAATATTTGATAGAGAGAAGGCCCATTGGGAGTGTGGTATTGGCTAATTGGATGAAAAAACTCCAGGCCATACAAAATATTAAGTAAATATCGATATGAAATGTAACATTCTGTGGATATATTTACTGTAGATAATGTAAAGACGGAAAGTGTTCGGTACAGTAGCTGAATGAGGAATGAAGGACCGGGTGTGGTTCATTAAGAAAAGCTTGTGGTCTACTTTAACAGTCCAAGGACTAAACCACTAAATCAATCTGATTCTGTTTGGCACACAAAGGGATGTCTTTGTATCTATTCGAGACAGAAGTAAGCGAAAGAGGCCGAAGATTGACCGTGGCCTATTTGATTTTTTCCAAAATCACTGTCGCACCTGAATTACTTGACGTCAACAGTATGCTCAGTTTTCAGCCTGCGGCACCATTTTTGTGAGAACCCAAAATGGCGGCCAGACCATAGGCCATGGTCTTTGAATTCCTTTTATTGTGAGGAAATAACTTAGATTTACCCTTAATAAATAATTTAAAGAAATATCTAGTCATCAATATCAGGGTCGAAGTATCTATCTTGTGTAACTATCGTATAAGTAAATGACAAACAAACTAAGCTGTTATTTATTCAACAAAACAAACCAAATGAATGCTTCTATGCTAATCAAACAATTAATTTTTTATTGTTTGTAATGTGAGGTAAAAACAATACATTAGAATAGTAGATAAATTCAGTTCCAATTAAATTCCGTAAACTACGTGTAGTAACAAGGTGTTTTTTAATTAATCACCCTAAATTATCGCAGTCGATCTATGGAAAAATAATCAAGGAGACTTGATTGATTTCCTTGAAATATAGTTAACAATTACCGGAATCATACATATGCATTACTCAGATCAAAGTAAACTCATCTATATTATTATTATTAGTTAGTAGTTACCTATAACCGCAATAGGTGTTATTAGAATTACCATTATAAAGTTGCTATAAGTTCTATGACTAAACGCAGCGGTCTACGATTACGAACAATGTATTTGCTCGATTTTGAGTTTTTGCAAAGTTTTCTTACCTGCCCAGCGATCCTAAAACGATCTTGGCTCTTTAATATACCTACTTATACTATTCCTACATGTTATTTCCAATTTTGAAGGCTTGCAAAGGCAAACCTCAAAAAGATATAAGTTATGTATAAGTTTTGTCGCTCCAACTATTACACAACATGTTATTATGTAAATACAGATTTTTTTTCTTAGTATCATGTCTATGGAAAAAATCGTGTTCAATAGGAGCTTTACCATGCTCGAGCAAGCGAGTCAAGTCTAGTCTTTTTAAAAGTTTTCCGATTATGTTGTGTAGAATCGGGGTAATATTTTTTGGTAACATATTTCATGGACTCTTTAGATACCTTTAACCTAACTAAATAACACTAACACTAAGAAGCATACCTACTATTGTTTCATGTACTTACTAAAGTACTAGTGGTTATTTTGTAAGGTATTGTTTAGTTTTAACTTTAATTTCCGGTACGATTTGTGCTCGCACCATGGAATTTTAAGTGGTCTACACACTCGTAAAATTAACCGGTCCTTAATGGCAGGGAATGAATGGAAAGGAATTTTAAAAAGCATTTGCATTTGCCCGGGTATTCTATATGGCGAGACCATCGAAACTTTTAAATACATAAAACTGTTGCTTGAATACATTACCTTTAACAGACTTTTCGTCTCCCACATTTGAACGTTGCGACTTACGATGTCATTAAAGTTGCGTAATTTAAATTCTGAATACGTAAAAATTTTGTTTTTATGGGTTAGTATCCATGTCATTAATATATTTATTACAACTGTGTAAGACAAATACGCGTACAAATTGTTCAAAATTTATCCTTGTACTAGATAATGCCTGCGACTGGATTTAGGTTTTTAAAAATCCGGTGGAAACTCTTTGATTTTCGGGGACAAAATATGTTATTGATTCATATAATCGTAGTATAAACTACATATCTCCATTTCAAACAGACAAATTGGCTTGGTCATGGTGGTGCGAAGGAGTAGGAAACATCCAAACATCCAAACTTTCACATTTATAATATTAGTAAGATATTGTTTCGTGCCTACTTGCTTGATTTCTATAGTTCAGATTGTTTAATGCCTCATTCCCTTATTTTGTTTCGTGTTGCAGTTGTCTCTGCTGCGTGTCAATCATCGCTATTGATCGTCTAGGGTACTTATAGATTTACCGGTTGGTAATCGTGTGAAAGTCGGTAACGATATTTAGTCACACGTCATCGTCCTCTAACAACCTCGTGAAGCTGTCAAATCGTCACTTCGCTAATGGGGGTCTGTCATCAAGGCGACCCCTTTAAACTCGCGTTTCCTGTCGTCCAAACTCCGAATGTTATTTTGAGACGGATACACTTAAGTGCTTGAAATACTGCGGTTTGTCGATGAAACTGTACGTGTCTTTCCGTGGCAGATGTCTGGCGATGACAATAAATATGACGTCTTGTTTTAGAAGGGTAGGGCTGGAGATAATCGATTTACGATAGCGCATCCCAATGTCAGCGCTCATTAACACACCCGCATACTCTGCGATGAATGAGATAAAATCTTTTAACCGCTTTCAAGAACTTGACTTATAAAAGACTAGCTTATTCCAGTGACTTCGTCCGCGTGGAATTGAAATTCTTAAAAGATCCCGCTGCTCAGAATCTTTTCTTAGTATAGTGAGATCCAGTTGTGTGATTAGACGGTTAAAGTTACGTTACGGTTACCTACCATTTTACCTACTTTGATCATCGGTAGCAAAATGGACTGATCAATTCAGGGCTTGTTAACAGGGCTCTCTCCGTCACTCGTTTCATACAATCGTAGTTCCAATTTCATTTGAATATTAAGCAACCAAAGTCCATGAAATTTTGCAGACATATTCTAGAAACTAATATCTGTGTCTGTGGTGTTTTAGATTTTTCTAAAAATATGTAGTTTTAAAATTACACGGGCTCAAAGATTTGTATGAAATTTTTTAAGACCGCGTAACTTTGAAACCGAATATTTTAACAGAAATCTGGAAAACCACAGACATAGATATTAGTTTCTAGAATATGTCTGCAAAATTTCATGGACTTTGATTGCTTAGTATTCAAATGAAATTAGAACTACGATTGTATGAAACGAGTGACGGAGAGAGCCCTCTTAAGTTTGGATCGAAATATTACATTTAACCATAATATGGAAGTATGAATATTTGTGTAACCCATTTTGCTATTTAATGCTCAAAGTTTAATGGTAACTGTAACGTAATTTTTAACCACTTGTCAAGCAATCTTGTTTACAGCTCGCAGTTTACTTCGATTAAGGATACCAGGTGATTGACGTCATTCAGAGCTTGTGTGAATGCGAGGGACCCACTTAAAACGATATCAGACACGACAAAAACGGCTAAACAGTCGTAGGCGTTAGAAACAACGCTGAATGAGGGTCGAGAGATGACCGTAGTTTAGTTTAACTATGGACTTCCGTCTAATGAGCGGTTGCGTGACACATTGTTCGATTGTCATGGCGATCATAATTGCAGGCTGCATAGAATATGGTGTAGTAAAATCTAGAACAATCATCAATAGCTATACTATACATAGCATAATCTTCCATTTCCGTTGCTATGCCAAACGCTTCATCTGACTAGATCAATTAACACTTCTCCGAAATTCATATTGAAAAAATCGTGGACCTAAAATAAATTGTAAATCCATGTTTCGAGGAAGCTCTATGATTAACAGATGCTTCCTCTTGATATTATCTGTCGTTGACTTTTTGTATAGTGGTGGTTCATTCTTCTGAAAAAGTAGACGGAAATGAATTTTAGTCATACATTCTTCCATACATCTTACCACATTCCCTGATCTAAGAAACGATTCTACCTACTTGACGACGATTCTGGAAGACGACTAAGTATTATTGCTAATTTTTATTGATCTAAAATATTCCAAAGTTAAAATTTTGTTACCAGAGTTAACTCATTATGTATTCTAATTGCTGTGCCCCAACGATTCCAATATTGTTCTGATGTGATCTGTGATATAGAAATTGCGAAAATCATTGAGAATAATATTGGAATGAATGTGAATATTCCTGACAAAGAAATATTCATTGTTAAAACTAGAGCGTTTGCCGAATGCCGACTAACCAGCGCAACCGGTTAAGGGTAAACGAGTAGGTCAGGTTTAATTTATTTGAATAGGTCCAAAGCTTGTATAATTTAATTAGGTGTTAGTATAACTGGGCTTAATGTGATCTACGAGATAAGATTACAAACTTGCTCGAAACCCGACATCATACTCTGATCTGACTCCGTAGATGTGGTTGTACCTGAATATCAAAAACGTTCTGTCCTCACTCGCGTCGTATTCCTGACTAGGTACTGATGTTTGTGAATTGTGACCCTTTTCCATTGTTCACATAATGGATACGGGTTTTCTGAAGATAACAAGACGGTGGACTCCCAGATCCTTCCGCATACGTCTCTACTAAGAGTAGGTACTGTTTTAGTTCTCTGATTATTATTATTATATCCATATTACCAGAGGTCTTGTCCTGCTGCAACAGCAAACTGCAACGAACCAAAAATCCGGGCAAGTGCGAGTCGGAGTCGCACACGAAGGGTTCCGCATCGTACAAGAAATAACATTTTTTTTTGTGATGTTACCACAAATTCACGGTTTTCGAATTTTTTCCTTTACCATGTTCTATAATACATTGCTACCTGACTTTATGATTTTAAGTCAACGGGAAGTAACCTTAGGTTTGGTTTTCTTGACGTATCTTGGCAGACAGACAGAAACATCAAAGTGATCCTATAAGGGTTCCTTTTTCTTTGGAGATACTGAACCCTAAAAAGTCACTTTTTGCCTTCGATTAGTTAGTGGGTACTGGGTATGTTATAAATTGTAATACGAGTACCTATGCGTGACCCAATTCAGACATCCATCGGGCTGTCGCAAATCCCGCGGAAGCCCATCAGTTGATCTCGCCGCTCTGGTATCTGTTCCCACATCCTGCGGAAGCTTGCGGATATGGAGTCACCGGAAATAGACGCCCTCTGTGTCACGCGTGTCGTCACCACCGCCGTTATGCTGTTGACGGCCGATATTCTGTGGATCTGTCAGCTAGCACGATAATTAATTAGGGCACTATGACTATACCATCAACGATTGTGTGTGTACACGTCTTTTTCAAATTTTAAACAGGTTTAGAAACCGAAGGAAGTTTTCAATCTTGGGGTTCTTTAATTTATTGTGGTTCACTTGTGTTTTAACTTTGTACACTTATTAAATACTTGCTTATGCCAGCGATTTGAGTGGATGAAGCTTATGTAAAATCCCGAAGGGATTTCGTCAAAGTTGTTTTCGCGGTTGAACCGTGAAAAACTAATAGACAGACAGACAATTTATTTTTGGCATTGCATTTGTTAGATTTTCAAAGGAATATTGTATAAATATCATACTCTATTTTTCTGTTTTATTCCTCTGTTTAATTCCTGATTTTTTTCTCACTTGGTTTTTTATATTCTGTCTTCTTACTAGTTTTCGTTAGAGTTGTAATCCATACTAATATTATAATGCGAAAGTGTGGCTGTCTGTCAAAACCTTTAGTCACGCGAGCGAAGCCGCGGGTAATAGCTAGTATTATATATTCCTCCAAATAGGTCAGTTTCATTCTGTAATTGGTGGTTTTCATGGTATTTTCCCTATGGTCATTGTTTTTAATTTCCCAGTTATACCTAATGCTTTAACAACTGCAATTTAACATGTCTTTAAAATATAATTCATTGTAATCTTTACATGGAAACTCACATCCGATTACTAGGCTTGAAGCCGACATAACGACTCTGGAAATGACTGCCATTAAATAATTTTCAGTTCACATACAATATTTGTTTTAACTACAAATGGGGCCTTGTAAAATTAACTACGAGCAAAAAAATAATGGCTGCCATTGATCACGTAAAGCCAATTTACCTGTGGAACTTGGAAGTGATTATGAACTAACGGAAACGATCCCGAGATAATTCCGCGATCTATCCGTTCTACCCTACTATAGTCTCGCCCTTCCATTTCCGCAGCTGACTTTGTTAACATATTTCAATATATCACTCCCTACTCGCTACATGCTCGAAAATAATGTTGAAAGTTTGACGTAAACATTTTCACCACGGTCAATATATTTTACGAGCCAGTCAAACACTTAATCAACGGCAGGAAGATGTAAACTGTCCGCTCATATCTTATCCCAATCGAAATATGGTAATGGCTGGGTGCGGGTGGATGCACCGGTGTCTTGCAGAATCAATTTGCGTTCGCGCTATTTATGGCCTTGTTTCCCCAATTAACTGGCAATTCGGTGGCTTCGATTATTTCGCTTTAAATGTGCGGGCGACTCCCGCATCCGGCGATTATGTCTGGCGCATAATATGTGACGCGCCAGCGCCGAACTGCGCATCCTACGCATCGATTTTTGTTAGATATAAAACGGAAGGGTTCGTCGTGGCTCGTTTCGCTGTTCTCTGTTTTATTTTAGTTTCTTGTTCTTATTCTCCTTACAGTTCTTTGCACCTGTACGCTTTTTGTTTCTCTTATTTGGAGCCGCCAGCTTTAAGTAGGGGCTTTGTTTTTCACTTTGTATGTTTCACTTATTGCATAAATGGCAAGGTTTCTTTAAATGTTGATTACAATAAATTAAACTTGATTTATTTTATTGTAATTGGGTTTTTAAATAAATAAGTTACATAGGTATGTGAATTTAATCACAATCCACTTTGGGTTTCAGTTTAATTTTTTCATGAGATAACCTGAAACCTTGGATTACGGATGGACTTCTTAAGTGTATTCAAAAAAGGAACAGACTTCATAGAATGCACAAAAAATTTCCTAGTGAATCTATTGTTAAAGCCAATTATTTAAAGTATAGAAACATTTGTAATAGAATAATAAAAGAAACAAGAGAAAAATACTTTAGGAAAAAAATTTACAAACACTCAGGGGACTCTAAAAAAATATGGGAAATTCTGAATGAAGCTTCTAATCGAAAAACTAAACAAAAGTTGCCAATTAAGGAAATGTTAATAAACAACAAAATGGTAAATTTTTCGTCTGACCCAAATAACATAACAAATGCTCTTAATAGTTTTTACTGTTCAGTAGGACATGACCTTGCTAAAAAGCATCTACACAATATAGGGGTTACAGAGCAATACCTATGCAACAAAATTAATTTCTCCCATGCAGATAAAACTTTTTATTTAAAACCTACAAATCCATCTGAAGTAAGTAAATTTATTAACTCTCTAAAAAATACGGAATCCTGTGGACACGACGGCATTACCTCTAAAATATTAAAACTAATGAATCGTGAAATAGCTGCTCCACTCTCATCTATAATTAATTTAAGCTTTAAAACAGGAATATTTCCACAGACCTTAAAAACTGCTATAATTATGCCACTACATAAGAAAGGGCCAACAAACCTAATGTCGAACTATCGTCCTATTTCACTTTTGCCCACTACTTCAAAAATTGTTGAAAAAATAATGAAAACCAGGATTGTCAAGTATACTTCCGATATTCTATATAATAATCAATACGGGTTTAGAGAGGGAACAGGGACCAATGATGCAATAGCTGAATTAACAAAGCAGATTGTTGTAAATCATGAAAATAAAAATAAAACAATTGCTGTTTTTATAGATCTAGCCAAAGCTTTTGACACCATTTCACATCAATTATTACTAAAAAAATTAGAGAGATACGGTTTTACTCGAAATGCTCTTAACTGGTTCAGTAGCTATCTTAAGAACCGGAAACAATTTGTGCGAGTTGAAAATCACATTAGCGCTGAAAACAGTTCAGAAATAGCATTTGGTGTCCCTCAGGGAAGCGTATTAGGCCCTATTCTATTTAATATATATCTTAATGACTTTTGTTCACTACTGACAGACAGACAGACGGACTCTAAGTCGCTATGTTTTGCAGATGACACTGTCTTATTATTTACAGCCTCCACGTGGGATAGTACCATCCAAAAAGCCGAATATGGCCTTTGCCTGGCTAAAGGGTGGTATGACAATAATCTGCTAACGTTAAATGATGAAAAAACTGTATGCATGTGTTTCTCTCCGACAAGTGCCGGTCTTCCGACCGAGACTCCGAAAATTAAAGTGCACTCTTGCTTGAATAAGTCTGACTGTGTAAACTGCAAAACATTATCATGTACCAATAGCACAACTTATCTCGGTATTATTGTTGATCAACATCTAAGATGGGACGCGCACGTAGACATGCTAACTAATAAAGTCCGAAGTTTGAGCTATATATACAATGATCTAAGAAATATTATGAGTGTCAAACTACTCTTAACAGTGTATTGCTCTTTAACTCAGTCGTTAATATTGTATGGCATCATAGCATGGGGTTCATGTGGATCAACTTTATTAGACAAACTCAATAAGGCTCAAAAACTCAATCTCAAAATTATTTTAAGAAAAAATCGACGATTCCCTACAGAAGAACTATTTAAGCTGAGTAAAGTACTAACACCAAGAAAAATATACATATGGCAACTAACAATGTATATGGCAAAATATATAGACGACTTTACGTTTGAGCAAACTCCCAGTCACCTCAGGCAAAGGCAACAAAGATGTTCAGTTCCTCGACGAACATCTGGATTTACGAGTAGACATTTTACAGCTGCGGCGCCAAAACTGTTTAATAATCTTCCTTTGGAGATATCCAAACTGCTTTTATATGCCCAGCGTAATTCCTTAAAGAGAAAACTAAAAATCTATATAAAGAAATTTTTGCTAGAATCCGGTTTTGAAAGTTTTAAATGCCTTTATGACAAGATCTGTTGAAACTCAATGCTATAATCTAAACTTTATCCTATCCTATCTTTATATATTTTTTGAAATATTATTATATAAACACTGTTGCACAAAATTTTTTTTTTTTTTTAATTTTTTTTTTTTTTTTTTTTATTCTTTTCTTTTTTTTATTCTTTTTTTTATATTCTTTTGTTTGTAAAAAATGTAAATATAGGAGTAAAATCATAAAATAAATTAATCTTTTTTTCTTTTTTGTCAGCCCTAGCACAGACTACGGTCTATTTGGGCTGCAAAATTCCAAACACCAGTCTGTTTTTTATCTAGTGCTTTGGTCTATAAAAAATGGTGAAAAATGTTTCTCTTTAAATTAAGTCTATTACTAAATAAAAAAAATAAAAAAATAAAAATCTATAAGGAAATGAATGTGTTAACGAGATGAGTTTTGTGGCGTAAATAACGTAACGATAACATTTTATTATGTCCCTTTACAGAGACCGCAAGCCTCGCCGGTATCGCCAGGCTCGTGCCGGCGACCGGATGCGACTCTGGCCATATAATGTGGCTGCTTGATGAGCCCAATCAGCCTTATGAAGGTAATTCATCTTCGAAGATTTATCATTTGTTTTCAGATTCCTTTAACTAATCAGCATATTTTACTTTTTCAGACTGTGAACAGCTCCTCTGCTTTCGCTACTACAATGGCGAAGAAGATGATTGCGTGGCAGAGTCCTCGTCGATCCCGCCGAAGTTTAAAGTTGACCTCAAGAAGCTTCCCTCGAAGCTTAAGGAGGGCATATCGAGAAAGAGAAGCGGGGACCAAGTGTCGCCCTTCTCCTATCACAATGAAAGCTTCGAAATGAACTCCGAGAATACTCCGCGAATGGAATTAGTTAGCACGAGCCAAGACATTAAGCATCTTAGTGAAAACGTTAACAAATGCTCAATTAGCGCTTTAGAGTCTAGTGAGAAGAATCTCGAACAAATAAAATGTGATCCTAGCAAATCTCTAGTTAGTAATAGTTCTGAATCTCAATCTGTAAATAGTGAATCTCTGAGTGCTTTGAACTGTAAACCGACATCGTCAGGAGTTAAAAAGAAATGTCCTCCGCCCGTCGATACCGCCAGCTGTGTAGCATTAAATGGAGTAAAGAAGAAGACAAACATGAACATCGGTTTCGAATCTCCCACATCTCCGGATACTGAGTATTACAAAATATGGTCACCGCAAAACCCTTGCAAAATTATGAAGTTTGTCTACGACGTCGAAGGTGCTAATGTGCCAAATGATGCTCAAAAATCACCAGTACCTCCGTTGCCACCTCGACAGTCGCATAAACCTTTAGAGAGAATGCACGCCTTACCTCCGATAGTACAACGACATCGAAAACCAAAAAAGCTTACTAAACCTGAAGATGCCTTCACCTTCGAGCTAATAGATACAGACGAACAATTTTTTACGGATAACAATATTGCAAATTCTGCGGCGTTACAGGGAGATATAAATGATTTCAAGCCTGGGGAGTTTTATTCCGGTGCTCAAGCACCCATGTCTTCTACTGCGAGCTTTTTGAGAGGGTGTCAAAACGTCGCTCCTTTGGCGACACCCGAGACTGACGGCAGCTTGTGTGAATCGACAGTTTCTATTAAATTATCTAGGTTAGCTGATGATAAGAAGAAAAGTGATGTACCTGATAGCACGCAAAGCGTGAGTAAGAATAATATTATGTTTATAAAAGATATAGGTCCAGATAATTATATTACTACGACGTTTGCTAGAAAAGATAAGAATATTTTGGATGCTTTTCATTCGACTCCTAATCATGCAAAATCTGAAGAGAAAGCTCAACATACCTTTCTCAATGATATAAGTAGCCATCAAGATTTTGAAGATGACAACAGGAATCAAGTCGAAGAAAAGGAAATTACGGTAATGAAGGGACATAAACCTCTGACGAGGCAAAACTCGGGACGGGCTACACCGACAATGATGACAGCTTTTTTGAACTCCTCCCACATCGATGGACCTAGTCGAGAAACCGCTCCAAGTAGTCCAAACGCACCGAGTTCCTGCAATTCCTCACAATCAAATTCACCGATAGATGAAGCCAGTAAGATATTGCCCAGTGTGGGAACTCTACTGTTGAATCGTAAATATTCATGTGATAGTTCGACGCCCAAACATTCAAGTTTACCTCGGCATCTTTTGAAGAGTCTCGGCTGCGAGGGAACTCCTAAACATTCTCCTCACAAGACGATTCCTTCAAAAGATATACCTGATAGTCCATTAAGGCCGCATCCCAGGGTACTATCGCGAGTTGCAGCTTTAGCTGGATCTACGGCTCCCCAATGCCCGCCAACGCCCACACATCACGCGAGAAGGCCAAGACCGCTTCCACCAGCAGATTTACATCCACCGCCTATTCAAAACACAGAAAATAGAGTACTAGAAAATTTCGAAATGGTTGAATTTACTAATGAATTAAGAACTTCAGAGATCAGATCTCCGAATCTTGAATTCAGTAATCACTTTACGATAGTTCACGCGGGGCCTCCAGATGATGTAGTTCTGAGGAGACCGCACGCGGTTGATGATTGTGATGATAATGAAAACGCTGTAGCATCGCCGACACCTTTAAGACATATGGCCGGAATAAGATTACCTTCGATACCTGAACGGGCGTCGAGACAGATGGCTTTGACGGGAGATTTTCCGGCCAATATGATTGGCGGAATTATTGAATGTGAAGAACCTTTGCCTCCTGGTAAGAATCATTTGAGGACTAATTTTTAGGGTTCCGTACGTCCAAAAGAAAAAAGAACCCTTATAGGATCACTTCGTTATCTATCTGTCTGTCGAATCTGTTAATTCGGGGGAAGCAAAATCTATTGGTTACTTCCCGTTGACCTAGAATCATGAAAGGTAGCAAAGTCTTATAGCACAAGTAAAGGGGAAATCCGAAAATCGTGAATTTGTGGTTATATAACATAAACAATTAATGATTTGTATTCCCAACCTAATAAAATTAGTTTACAAAATCAGGTGACCCGCCTGCTCTTTTATCGCTATTTTTTTTTTATTAAAAAAAATTCATAATACTAGTTTGATATTTCTTGTACGACGGTGCGGAACCATTTGTGTGCGAGTCCGACTCGCACTTACCCCGTTTTTCAGATGATCAAAAGCTTTTCTAATAAGAATATGTGTGTATTTCAGGCTGGGAGGCCCGGATGGACAGTCACGGACGCGTGTTCTACATCGACCACATAAACAGGACGACGACGTGGCAGCGGCCCGCGGCCAATGGGAGCTCTCCGAGAACGCCCGCACCCGAAGTCCAAAGACGACAATTAGATAGAAGGTAAGAAACTTTGCTTTCATCTAAAATCCGGTAAAAGGATTTTTTTATTTTTAATATTTTTAAGGTTTAGCAAACTAGTCTTGCCTAGGTTTCATAGATTCCTGCAATAAACGCTCCATAGGTAGTGCAGGATGATAATATACCTGCTAATCCATCAATCATAATCGCATAGCCTCAGGCGCATATTTTTTTTGTGTTCTTTTAAATTAGTCATATCTTTTGAATATGATGAAACTTGAACTAGGTTTCAATTTTACCTTGTTGAGCTTTGAGAACTAAAAGGTTCGTTAAATATTTCAGATACCAATCAATTCGCCGTACAATGACTCGCACGCAGCTAGGAGAAGAGGAGAGAGGAGCAAGCTCGTCTCCTCCCCCCGCGGCGAGCACTTCCCGCCCGCTTGAGGGCCAACCGCCCCCCGCGCCGCACCCCGCCGCCGAGTTCCTAGCCCGGCCCGACTTCTACTCCATACTGCATATGAACTTGGTAAGATAATATAATATCACGTAACTTCTTTTACTACATAACACTTTTCCACGGCCAAGCAAAGAAAAGGGAGGGTACGAATGCGTTGCCTTCTCTTTTCGTCTTACCTGAGAAGAGTCTCATACTCATACATAAGAGGAGAGAGGGGCAAGTTCGTCACCTCCATCGGCGGCGAGTACTTTCCGCCCGCTCGAGGGCCAGCCTCTCCCCGCTCCGCACCCCGCCGCCGAGTTCCTAGCCCGGCCCGACTTCTACTCCATACTGCATATGAACTTGGTAGGATATATCACGTGACTTCTTTTACTACATAATACTTTTCCACGGCCAAGTTAAAAAAGAGAGGGAATGAATGCGCCACCTTTTCTTTTTGTCCTACCCGAGAAGAGCCTCATATCAGGCAAAGAGAAGAGAAGTGTTGAGTATAGTAGATTATGCGCGATAATGATTGTCAAATTTTCCCGAATGGTGGTAGTTTTTTTCGTGCAAGACCAATGAAACTGTGTTTTTATCGTTTTTTAACCTCAGTGTTTGTCTTCATGTTTGCCTCCAGGAAGCGTCATCCCTATACAACTGTAACTCGACCCTGAAGCACATGATATCCAAGATACGGCGAGACACTTCGTCCTTCGATCGTTACCAACACAACAGAGACCTGGTAGCCCTTGTCAACATGTTCAGCGAGACTGAGAGAGAACTGCCCTTGGGATGGGATTCCAAGCTGGACAGAAATGGAAAGGTGAGCAAGTTTGCCATCTTCATTAAAAAGTCTTTCATAAAAATTGTAATTAAAAAAGGTAAAACAACTAAGATAAATTCAGAAACTGTGGCCCCAAACTTCTTGATCTCTTTGAAATAGTGATGAGTAGTATCGGATTAGCATTAAAAACTTGTTTTAACACCAGCGAAAAGGAGCGAGCAATACACCCGAATGCTACAAGATCGTCCTGTGAATTAGTAAGTACCGGGGATTTGTGCACAACGTACCGGCGCATACATGAATTTCAGAGCGATGAAGAAGCTTGGCGTCACCTATACTAATAGTTTTTTTGATGATCACTCGGAAAACTTGCTTTGCTAGGTCGATAAAACATAGTTTGGTGTCACTGAAATAAGATAGGTTCCCTGCTGAAAATCAGCGCTGTATGTTCATGTGTAACGTACAAGGCATACAGCATTATGCTGAGTTGGAACCCTTTTTTCGGTTTGCAATACTTGACACGGTTTATTCCGGCGCATCTTCTGCTTGAGGCATTTTGGCTGTAATATTCAAGTGGTGGAGAACCAAGTATAACATGTGATGTGTGGCACAATATACAGACCAAACGTTTTTCTTTCTTTCTTTTCTTTCAAAATTATGCGTTATTGGTAAACGAAAGGTGTAAAACTGGCTGGTGTCCCTTAGCGTTTCTTCGTGGACCACGTGATGCGGCGCACGACGTTCATCGACCCGCGGCTGCCGCGCGCCCCGCAGGCCGGCCCCTTCTCGCCCCTGCTACCGCAACGCAGGCGGCCCGTCTTGCCCGACCAGGTTCACGATATACGAGTACGCTGCTTGTATGGGGCCTTGTTTGTACCTACTGCATAACGTGCACGTTCTTATGTCATTTTTTTAGTTCTATTAAACTGTAGACTTACCACACTTGGGGGTTAAAAATATTACCGCACAGTTATTGTGACCTACAAAGTCATGCAGTAATATTCATTATTGGACTTTTGGCTACCACGTTTTATCGATGTGTGAAAATATCAAGTAAATCGGCCTCTCCTCATCCCTACTACCGCAACGCAGGCGGCCCGTCTTGCCCGACCAGGTTCACGATACACGAGTACGCTGCTTGTATGGGGCCTTGTTTTTGTACTGCATAACGTGCACGTTCTTATGTCATTTTTTTGGTTTTCTATTTTTTTTTTTATACATTTGCTTGAAAAGTGGCTCTTATTTCACCGCTATCAAAACTGTAGACTTTCCACACTTGGGTGTCAAAAATATTACCGCACAGTTATTGTGACCTACAAAGCCATGCAGTAATATTCATTATTGCACTTTTTAGGTCACCATGTTTTATCAATGTGTGAAAATACCAAATAGGTCGGCCTCTTCTCACCCCTACTACCACAACGCTGGCGGCCCGTCTTGCCCGACCAGGTTCACGATATACGAGTACGCTGCTTGTATGGGGCCTTGTTTTTGTACTGCATAACGTGCACGTTCTTATGTCATTTTTTTGGTTCTATTTTTTTCAATACATTTGCTTGAATAGTGGCTCTCATTTCACCGCTACCAAAACTGTAGACTTACCACACTTGGGTGTCAAAAATATTACCGCAAAGTTATTGTGACCTACAAAGCCATGCAGTAATATTCATTATAGGTCTTTTAGGCCACTTTTAGGTTTTCTCGATGTGTGAAAATACCAAGTAGGTCGGTCCCATCATGCCGCTCTATTGCCCCAGCGCATGCGGCCCTTCCTGCCCGACCGAAGTTTACGATAAGTGCTGCATAACGTGCACGTTCTTTTTTTCCAATTTTCTTGGTGTTTTATTATTTTTTCAATACATTTGCTTGAAAAGTGGCTATTATTTCACCGCTGTCAAAACACACTTGGGTTTCAAAAATATTAGCGCACAGTTTTTAGTATTATTCATTATCCCCAAAAACGACGATACTCCTAATCAACTCTAAAGAGTTGATTACGAAAATTATGTCCATTTACATTTTGAAAAAAATCTCGAAACACACCATTTTAAAATTACTCAAATAGAAATAATATTAAAAATTAAAAGAAAGTTTATTCTATCATCTTTTGTCGTGCTGGCAGTCCCTCCCGCGTGTCTCCTCTGCCATCCTATCTGATTGCTCTGTCTAGATGTCTCCGTGGAACGACTGTATGCATCTGTTTAGACTGTGATAATATTATCCGCGGTTTAGGATACCATAGAACTTCATTAGCATTTTCGATCATTTAATTTGCTAGATATGGTATGTGAAGCATGTATGTTTGTAACTTAGTTTTTCTTATTCGCACGTTATTCTAGGCTTCCTATCCGATTGAATTTGTTTTTCAAACTAAGTATTATGATTTGCTGCTGTAGTTTTTTTTGTTTGGCGTAGTTTTTTCGGATTTTAATATCAAGAATGTGTTATATTTATTGAATTGATTATTATTATTATAAACGGGGCATCAAGTCCTTCAAGACAGTAAGGGAACTTGTAACAAAACGTCGAGGTTTCGACGTCACTGGCAGGCGTCAAATGTTATCTACATTTACGCTAGGTAGCCTATGAATCTACTATTTATCGCTTATCATTCGTCTATTTTTCTTTGATTTAACGTCACCCATAGCCTAACTTGACATATCGTTGATTCAGGATCAAACCGAGAATTTTCTTATAGTTCATTCTGATTAAGCAGTGATATTTTGTTGTGTGCCATATAAATAAAGTTATTCTTTGACGCAGGCGCCGACGCCGCCGCCGCGGCCGCCCGTGCCCACAACGGAGTCCTACTCGCATCACACGCAACACGACATACCCGTTGCTTATAACGATAAGGTAACAGTTTATCATTTTTCCCTTTTACATTTTTTCCGATCTTCCAGACAGATATAGATAACTAGATAATGCCAGCGACTCCGTCCGCGTGGATTTAGGTTTTTTAAAACTCCCGTGGGAACTCTGCTTTTCCGGCATAAAAAGGTGCCGAAGTCAATTTTCGGGGCGTAAGCTACCACTGTACCAAATTTCATATAAATCGGTATAAAAAAGTATCGGGATAAAAAGTAGCCTATGTCCGTCCCCGGGATGTACCTTAAAATCGGTTCAGTGGTTAAGCCGTGAAAATGTAGCAGACAGACAGACACACTTTCGCATTTATAATATTAGTATGGATATGTACAGTGAATGCAAAACAACTAGCCCAATCTTACAACCCTGAACTAAGTGCGAGTTCCCCATTCCTAGCACTTTGGAACTCGAACGTCTGTCGGACTATGTGCCCTGCCTATTGCCACGTCAGCTTCGCAACCCGTTGAGCTATGTGGTCACTTTGGCTCTCTTACGGATCTCCTCATTTCTGATTTGATCACATAGACAAACTCCAAGCATAGCTCTCTCCATCGGCCGCTCAGTGACTTTTTCAATTTTTATCAATTACAGTGGACCCCCGGTAATCCGGCCCCTGTCTAAGCCGGCACCCCCTGTAATCCGACAAGTTTATTTTATTATTATTGAACTAGCTGATGCCTGCGACTTCGTTAGCGTGGATGTAGGTTTTTTAAAAATCCCATGGAAACACTTTAATTTTCCGGGATAAAAAGTAGCCTATGTGCTAATCCAGGGGATAATCTATCTCCATTCTTAATTTCAGCTCAATCCGTTCAGTAGTTTTTGCATGAAGGAGTAACAAACATACACCCACACATACACACAAACTTTCCCCTTTATAATATTAGTGTGATGTGATGTGGTTTACTTTTGACATAGAATATTATCGTTGGATCTTTAATTTGTCGGATTACAAGGTACTCTTTAATAAAAAACGCCGGACTATAGGGGGTCTTAGGCAGTACTCTATAATCCGACAAATTCGATAGTCCGACACTACCCTGCAAAACGTTTGTCGGATTACCGGGGGTCCACTGTAATTTTTTTTAACTTGTTATACAGGTGGTGGCTTTCCTCCGACAACCGAACATCCTTTCAATACTCAAAGAGCGCTGCGGCGGCTGCGGCGCCTCGCTACGGGATAAAGTCAACGCTGTGCGAGTGGAGGGCGCGCCTGCGCTTGCGCGGTACCAGAACGACGTGCAACTTACCTGTCTGCTGAGGTTAGTGACTTAATTATACAGAAAAACACAAAAACATTGGGTTAATACAGTTAAAACTAAGATCGAATATTGTCGATACAAAAGGAGCTGTTAATATTCTACTCAAAGAGTGTCGTCAACGGGATGCGAGTGGAGGCAACGCCCGATGAGCAACGTGCGGCTTACTTGTCTACAGATATTCTTGGAATAAGGACGATTAAGGTTTATTAGAAAGGATCGGAAGGATCAAATTAGAATGTGTCTGTCATACTGAGATGTTAGGACAGTGCCATATCTGCGCAGACAACACGCCAAAGAGAATTTCCGAGCGCGGAATTTATTTGTCCCTGGACCAAACTATCCGAGAAAATGATTTGATCAAATCTCACATAATTGACAATGTGAATTGTGGATAGGCTATGACGCCCTCTGTCCTTCGATGTCAAAATCAAATAAGTAGACTATAATAAAACGAACGTCATCTGTCGGTCCTATTTGCAAAACTTAGTATATAGAACTTGTGGCGCTATAGATGGCGCTAGTTGATCGTGCGGTGGCGCTGGTTTCTCAGAACCAGCTCTTTTTCGTTGCCTTGGAAGAAGCCACGCTCCTCAGCAATGAGAAAACTCATTACTAAGGGGTGATTGCTTTTCATCAAACAAGTACCTATATATCTACCTAGTTTCGTTTATTTTCATTAATTTTTACTATCTATTTATTCTATTTGGTATTTTGCGTACTTGTGTATATGCGCTTTGGCGTTACGCGATTTGGTATTTCGCGTACATGGCACTATACAAAAGCATTTTGCGTATCGTTTTACGTCTTTAGACTTTCGATGGCATTTCGCATTTTTCACGTTGTGCGTCTAAACGGCCTATGGCATCATACCAGACAGTATTGTACCACAGAGTGTTGTGTTGTGTAATTTGATTGATTTGGATGTATTTTTTTCTTTTGTCATTTAAAACGCACATTACTGTGGGTTAAATTATAATTAAGCCGTTTAAATAACTGAGCATTCACAAAGGTATCTAGAGTCCCAATTCGCACGTTCCAATTTGCGGTTTAGATTCATGTCTATTCTTTGTGTTGTTAGTTAAATTACATGGCATAAAACAATAATTACATTATAAGTATTGCAAATGTTTTCATTATTATTGTCTGTCCGATTCGTGCAGTTTCTTAAACGACGGATAATTTTATACGCAACTAGCTTTTAGTCGTGAATAATTGTTGTTGTTTTTCCTTTATTCGTTCCAAAAAAAGTTGTAAAAATCAGAAGAAAAAGTTAAAAAGTCCTTCTGTCTCAAGTAGGTATCTCATCATCATCATCATCATCATTATCAACCCATAGAGGCACATTGCTGGGCGTAGGTCTCTTGTAGGGACTCCACGTGTCTCGTTCTGCGCCGTCTAAATTCAGCGGCTACCTGCTTAGGTGTCTAATATCTTGAAACCGTCTCCAAAATACAAGCTACTTCTACGCCCAATTTCAATAAGACAGACTTCGCAGTTTTGCTTTGAAAATGTAACAAACAAACAGAAAGACAATTTAGCCTTATTTATTTTCGTTTGCTCATCACAACATGGAAATTTGCAATTTCACATCCGATTGCATTATTAGGTTTTTAACAACAGTTTTTTAGGGTTCCGTACCTCAAAAGTAAAAACGGAACCCTTATAGGATCACTTTGTTGTCTGTTCTTCATTTTCGGTTCAGCTACGCGACCTTACGGAGTCGAAGTATATGTATATCTTTTATGTATTAATATTAAATTTTGTCGTACAAAGCAATTCAATTTGCAGAAGATTTATGTTAAAGAATTTTCCCATAGGAATAATGATCTTGACCACGCTGAATCCGGTTTAAGTATAATTATTGCAAATTCAATGCACTCTGATGTCGCTCCGTTGCATTGTTTCAAGTTTTTGTGCCTTTTAATATAATACATTTTATTTATTTTGTTCTAAAGCTAACTGCCCACCGGGAATATGCATAGATGAGTAGAAAAAGATATATTATGTGACACATCAGTAAAATCGCTTCATTTTCATAGATTTTCATCTATTTTCCATCAGATTTAACGTAAGCGAGGCTTTAAAAATGTTAGTCTGTGCTGGCCCTGAGCTTTCAACGAATAACTGTTATAGTGTGCAAAGATAACTAGCAACGGATGTTGGTGAAACCATTAAAAAAATAGCTTCGTTTTACGCTTAGAATTTGGATCATCTTAGCTCTGGTGAAAATGTTTCAACAAGCTAGCTTATGAAACGGCGGTTTGACATAAATCATCATACATCTCTCATGGACATTCACCCTTAACTTGTACTTAGTGGTACCTATTCTAGTTTCATTAAAGTGTCGAGTCAATGGATGTTTCATAGTCTTTAACAGGTTCACCAGTCTATGTTGTACGGGTCCGGTAATGGTTGTTTTATTTTTATTTGCCATTCAAGACTTCTGTACGATTTTTGCTCAACGGTTTTATTCAACTTGATTGATAAGCCAACCATTCCAAGATTTCTTGTACTATAACTATTTTTATCGTTAACAAGTTTTCACTTGACTATTATCGTAGGAATCCGACTAGAGTTAGGTTTATTCAACTCCTATACCTATTTCTTCTAAGTTAACGTATGTTGGGTTCTCTTTGTGAATGCATCCTTCCTTATTTACCATTAGATTAGATTGTAGTTTAAAAAAACTTTGTCTATTCAGAATCATCATTGTCATGATCAACCGATTGCCTGCTCAATATTGAGTACGGGTCTCGTCTCTGAATGAGAAAGGTTTAGCGCACCTCTATCTTTTCGGAGTTATGTACGTTTTAAGCAATTAAATATCTCTTGTTTTGACGGTGAAGAAACCATTAGAATTGAATAGAATAGAATAGATTTTTATTCGAGTAAACTTTTTACAGGTGCTTTTGAATCGTCAAAATAATCTAAGTACCATCGCGTTTCCTCTGCATCCCTGAGAATTCTGCAAAATGATCTCAAATGTGTGTGATATCTGCAAACTGCCTATGGCCTATTTCTATACGAATCAATGTGCAAGTGTCGCGTAGCTCAAAGTTCTACTTTTACAGGCGGCGTATTAGAAGTTTTTGCACTACATTTGCTACATCAAATCTAGTTAGTCAGATAAAATCTTGGTAAGGATTTATGAATGTAGAATATTAGTAGAGATTTGTAAGTAGCCAAACGTGATGAGGCAGCAAATAAACACATTTCCCTATTTAGGTATTTTACAAGGTAACGGAGGAAATTACGAGCAAGTGGAACGGCTATCTCGCAAATCGGCCGTATGAGAATGTTCAGAGGTAATCTCACATCTTTAGTGACTTTCCCGTATATTATGATAAAAGCTGTGCATGGAGATCGTGTGTGGCATATGTTTAAATATAAAATTGGTCAAGTCCGTGTCAGAACACGGATAAAGTAGGGTTCCGTCCTTGCTAGTCGCTAAACTTTGGCGGTTATTATTTCTGAAACTAATTTATTTCCAAAATCTGTCTCAGACATCTCATAAGTTCAGTTAAACGGTCTTCACTATGATTTTTTGTCATAGCTCGCTATTAAGTTGCGACACCACGGTGTCATCAGTATGGTGATCGAGTGATCAGTACAACAGTCTAGCCTCCAGTACAACTTTGATAGTTTATATCTCGGAAACGTGACACTTGGGAAGATTTTGTCTCATACAATACTTATTTGTATTGATTCCTACTATTGATGAAGAGCAAGAGGGAGACAAAGAATTAGATGGAGTGATATTTTAATAGGATAAGTCTGTTTAATTATAATATTAAATATATAAGATGTGAAGTAAATAATTGTATTAAATTGTAAAAATGAATGGAATTTCAGTAAATAAAGGCTATTATGAATTTTATTATATTATTATTGATGAATGCAGGTTTTATGCGTGGCCGCTATTTTGAAAAACAAAACATGTCGGACTACAATATTATGTCCAGGCCAGTCTCTATACTAAAATATTCAAACCCCTTCAAAACCCAAAAGCATAGTGGGTACTAAGAAAACTGGTTTATCCCCTGCAGCGGTACCTAACATTATTAAATAATTATTTGAAAATAATTATATTAATTAATGTTTAGCCATCTTCCTTATTCGTACCATCTCATATTTCTAACTCGTAAAGTACCTAAAATAAGTTTTTTCGGGATTGGCCTATTTATTGAAATGTCTAAAAATATATTGCCTTCCCGTTTAGTAATCCACTGCTTTAGTGAACGCGTGAACTGGTTACTCATTTTAGGGCAGGTTATGAAATACGATGCGGCAATAGATAAGTTTGTGTAATAGGATTTTTGTGACTAATAGGTATTATAAAGAGGTACGAGTAAAAGTTAGTTTGAGTTTGTCGGTAGGGGGTAAATAATATCCGAAACTAATGATACCATTCTGAAAATTCTTTCTGGTTAAATTATCCCCGAGTGCTAAAGACTACAAACTATACTACGTGAACAAAGTCGCGGGTAAAAGCTAGTAAATCAGAGGAAAACTAAGTAGGCTGCCGACAGACTGAACTAGCGTGAGGGAACTCTTGGTTTTTTTAAAGTTTAGTTTGTAACGATGGGGCTGGCATATGGGTCACCTATAAAGTCACCCCTTAAAAAAATCTGATTAAAATAAACTTGGTTTGATTCTGAATCGACGATATCCCAAAATATTAGGTTGTGGCGACTTAGAAAAATATCTACAGAGGCTGCATAAGGGCTACCAGCGTCAAATGTGCTAACGTTTGACGCCTGCCAGTGACGTCGAAGCTTCGACGTTTTGTTAGAAGTTCCCTCTGTCCTGAACTGTGCCGGCGAGGAGATTCAATCATTAAGATGATGATGATGATGGTGATGATCTAATTTCTAGATAAAAACGGTAAAAAGATCTACAAATATACTTTAACAACATCCTCATAAAATATGTTTTTTGACAACCGATTCGAATTTCATTGCGATAAGATATTTGTCGACCTCTGCATATTTGTTACGCCTAAAATAATTTACGAGTTCCTTTAAACCGCTGATACTTTGGTTCTCCGAATTTAGGATTATAGTTTGTAGTAATCTCTGATACTAACATTTTTATGGGGGCATGCTATGGGGTCATGCAATTTATTACTTCTTCTGTCGCAGCATTTTGAAACTGTTGAAATATATATTCGTTCTGATATCGTAAAGTCTAGACTAACTTATGAACAGGCATAGACAAAGGAAAACGAACGATAGAGTTTTCGCGTACAACCGCGTTTACAAAAAAATTAAGCCAGTTAAACACTGTTGTTGCGCTTGTGTCTTATTGGGACTTTTATTTTATAATATTATATTATATTATATTATAATAATATTATAAGTTACAGCAAACATCCTGTTTGCTGTAACTGAGAAACTTTCTGATTTTCTCCTCCCAGAAGCGTTTTCTTTCAAACCGGAGAATTTATCTTTTACCGATAATCTAGCGAATCGGAAAACTTCCAAATTCCTACTGATATCGGGAAAGGAAAGTTCTCCCTTTTGAAAGCAAAAAATCAGAAACACGTCGCGTCGGCAAACTCTCAGTGGTACGAATGCTTTATCGTTGAAGATAGGTTTAGATTATGATAGTTAAGATTTACTGGTAAAAGCGTCACTATGTAGAATTCTTTTTCATCAGCAAATATTTTACCAACTATGTCTATATCCCATCTTTTAGTCAATGTTTAGGATCGCCTAATCACCGAATTACAGACAAAGTAGCTGGAATTTGCTAGTGATAAAAACGATTCTCAAAACTTATCCATACGTATTATAATTCTTCGTATAAATGATTGTCATATCACATAATTAGTTCTGGTTAGCTCGCAAAAGCCATATATGAACGGAAACCTTTACGGAAAATCACGTAGAAGCCTTATTAGAGCTTTGCAGGGACGATGCGTTTCGAGAGTTGATTTCCATTGTGATTATTTATCGATAATAGTCTTTTATCAACTTTTCCATTGAATTACACTTGATGTGATAATATAGATATATCTTGACTTCGTCTGCGTGGATTAATGTTTTTTTAAATCCCGTGGGAACTCTTTATTTTACATGAGATAAAGTATGTTCGTCTCTGGGATGGTAGTTACGAGACTCTCAAAAAAATGTTTGTTGATAGGTTAGTCTGTCAGTTTATTCTTTTATACCCAAAAAATATAGATAAAGGTGCAGCTCTTCAATCGTTTGGCTTCTTGTTTTATTGTTTTTTTTTTAATTATTAAGGCTTACTTAATAATATATTATTTCCTTAATTTTCCAATAAAGAAATATACTTATATTTGAAAAATTGTGAGTCTATAAATGAATAGTTAAATTTTTCCACGGGAAGTGGCAAAAAAAGTCATAGATACAACTTTGCATGGTTAGGTGTAATTTAATCATCATTGTAATACAGATAAGTCGCTTAATTACAATACATCAATACAATTAGATGACGAATTGGATGGAAAATTCAATACTTGGCTTCGTTACAAGCTTCCGTTGCATTAGTCACTTTGATGAGTTTGCTTCTGTTAAGGTAGACTTTACGGTACGCGACGGCGCGGCGGCGACATATCGCACTGTCGCTAAATGTCTACCTGTCGCGTGTCGCCGTCTATTTGTAGAATTCAGTAGCGAAAAATTTAACTTTAAGATAGTCTTTTAGCTGCTAGTGTAGCTCAAAGTCTATCTTTAAGTTATTGCAGACTTTGCATGATCGCCACACGCGATACTTGAGGGCGGCACTTGTGCATTGCTTTGTATAGAAATGTATAAAGAGCGCCTTAGGTAAGCAACCGTTAGCGTTGTTTTTTTTAATAAAAATAGTGAGCAAACGAGAAGGCGGGTCACCTGATGTTAAGTGATTACCAATGCCCATAAACATTTGGAGCAGAACCGTGAACTTTGTCGTGGGATTGTATGCAAAGTACCGCGCGTCGCAGTGCTGTAGCTCAAACTAGCCTACCTAAGGAATTGCTGTAGCTTAAAGTAGCCTTCCTAAGGAATTGGCGACAGAGAGGCAACGACTTCGCGCGATAGACATTTTGCACATAATCCCGCAACACGTTTTGCATGTCGCCAACGCGCATCGCAGTTGCGTACCGCAAAGTCTGCCTTTATAGTTAGACATTACGCCAAAGTATAGATTAACGCATTTAGCACAGAACTTGCGGTATTTGGTATGCTTTAACGCTATAGGAATAAAGGCGTTAATAGCTTCGCTATCACATGCTAATGTGTTAGTATGCTGAAGGTATAATGACGAATGAACGGTTAAACATCGTGAATGATAATCAAATTGATGCTTTTCAGTTATAATTTCACATTTAAACAGAAAGCTTGACGTAATTTGGGATTTTACCGCTTTTTTGTAGCGAAAAAATTACAGTATTCGACCTGTAGTAGGTATTTTACGTTGATTTTAGTCCGAGTTTTTTGTTGGTTTAGTTTTGCGTACAGATGGGGGTATTGGTGAATTAAGTGAAAAATTATATGCAATCATTTTTGGATATGTACCTACGTCAGAGAAAATAATGATACAGAGCGGAAAGTTTGGCATGGAAATTTTTAGAGGAAATAAATGTATGATTGAAATAAGTACCTACTAGGTAGGTACTGCTGACGAATCGTTGTAGTTACACAGTGCTAACAAATGCGAAGTTAATTAAGTAGCTCAAAGTTAAAGATGGCTTTATCTTTATACCAAAGATTGCAGAAGAAGTCACACAAGTAATTTGTGGAATATGACAAAGTAAAATACACGCAAGAGCTAAAAGTGCCGTCATCCTTGAGAATTAGACCTTCTCTCAAGTTTGCTTCTAATCTTGTAAGAAAATAAGAAGATTTTACCTCCATACAAAAACAAAAGAGGCAATATAATAAGGAGTGCCTTATTTTTTGCAAATGAAGAGATTTATTTATTTAATTCTCAGGGAGTAAAATATCAAAGTAAGTAGGTACTATTGTACAAATTTTGATTGTTAGAATTATTAGATTTGTAAGATGATATAGTGGTGATACGTAAACTTAAAATCACTAGCCCATCGCCGGCTCATTATGGAGCATGGGTCTCTTCTCTTCTCTCAGAATGCGAAGAGATTGAGCATAGTTCACCATGTTTGCCAAAGAAAATATACGCTTTAACTGTTTGAAAATATGGCAAAAATAAATATCTGCGAACATTGCTCTACGTAACTGTATTATTTTTAGGAAATGACTGAGAATGCATCATGCAAAAACCACCAGACCGTGTTTACTAACAAAGATATCGCAATATTGCTCAATTAATGTGATGATGTCAATATTACGTGATATCAATTATTATTATTTATATTGCTATGATTCATTACTAAGTAACAGAATGTCTACTGCAGAAGGAATACTTAGTAGGTTTTTGGATTAGACTCCACCATAGTAGGTACAAGCGGCTATCCTAATTTCATCGATGATATTCAATTTAAGTTTTCCTTATGCCTTAATTCAATCATGATCTATAAGCGTCACCCAGAAAAAGCACGCCTCATTTAAGTAATTTTGACGAATTATTGGAATGTCCTCCTAAAACCTACGCGATGAACACAGGTTCAACCGAGGTTATCCGAGAGTTTTAATCTAAAACAACTAGTAGCAAAAAAAAAATATAATTGGAGCATGACTGATATGACAACATTTAATTATTCAGTTCCACGATCTAAACACTGATAATATTCAATAATCGCTTCGAATCTCGGAAGGAGACTCAAATAAAAATCTTCAAAACACCCGTGTTTACGCAAGTTCACTCTTGTTGGCCCCCTAGCAACATCGTACTATGACATCGAATGAGCCAAATATCGATTTTACTAAACTACCTTCATTAGTAATATTAATAATGTTATATAATTTTTGACAATTCAAATAAATTTTTAAAAATAACCTCACATATTATCTCACCTATCCTAAGCATACCAAAGTTGATGAGCACCGACTTCTCCCAAATGCCTTCACATACATATCTCCGTCATAAATAACCTCTAGGTACTTTTTCCAAAATCTCTGTGGATCGCTGACGTTTACCTACTGTGTACGTATTATCATATTATTGTAAGGAAAACCGCAATTTTCCACTAGTTCCCGTAGATAATTGCCAGTCGGTTGATGTGATCACAAATAATTATAATTGTATTTAATTAAATGAATCATATTTATTATTATGTATATTGTCAAGAATAGTTGTAACAATTGTAGCTTTGAAGTTCGCTGGTTTATGAAAACCTTGAATTCGCTTGAACATTTTGCGTGAACAATAATATCTATATCTGCGAAATTTTCTCCAACAAGGTTTTTGAAATGTCTATGGATTTCTTTAAATACATTGGTTCATTTAGAATAATGATTCCACTACATGCTTGTTGAATAAATTTGTATTTTAAACTGAATTTCATATTGAGGATTAAATGTTATATTTTCTTTACTTTAGGAACTGTTTGTGCTTTACAATATGCAAAATGTCTATGTCTAGGATGCAAATTATGTCTGTAAGGAATAAATGATGCCCGCAACTTCATCCATGTTGATATAGGTTTTTTTAAATACCATGGGAATTCTTTGATTGTCCAGCACCAAAAGTATCCTTTGTTTGTTCTTCTCCGGTATGGAGGATATCCTTGCACCCGTCAAAATCAAAATGAAAAGTGGATGGTTCATGAAAAGATAGCACACAGACCGACTGACACTATTTGGCGATTTGTAAATCTTAAAGTATGGATATTATTCTTCGCTTAACAGAATTAGACTCTTTAGGCTATCAGTTTTGTGTTAATATACTTTGTATAACATTATCCATTATTGCCAGTTAGTATTCTTACACCAGCTCTAATATTCTGGAAGCATTCGCAGTAGACTTCAGCTGCTAACTCCTAACAGCAAGTCCTTACCACCAATTCTAAACAAACTTCAGAAATAAAAACATCAGTGCTCATTCAGTGCACTTCACACGTCATTGAGTTCCACTTAGGATTTCGTTAATTGCTGCTCCATACAGTCAATGAAGATTGATTTACATGTTTAAATTCTCAAGGAATTCTAGACAGATTGGCTTGAAGCATAAGGGTGTGAATGGCATGAAACGTTTTCAGGAATACATCGATCAAACAACCAGCATTCAGTACTCGGTTGAAAAGGTACTTGTATTTTACTTGAGTCATTCTTGGCGCATTTCGGGCTTCAGGCGGATTTTTCCATGGAAATTGTTCAAGATTTTCGTCTTTATGAGCAACTGTGTAAACATTTTGTTAATCTTGTTATTATTTCCTCAATGCTAAATCCTTCTTTATAAGTTTAGATTGAACTTTATTGGATTTCATGTAAAATACAAGATGTGCGTAAATGTAAAGAATGTAGCTTTTCTGAAACATAAATAGATGCCGTGCTGAAATGTTGGGACCAATTGCTAGGTTTAAGAGATTATCATGTGCATTAATATGTACTTATTTATGTACAAACTTCTTATTAGTTATTTCTCTGTTGCTAGGATACCAAACACGTTTATCTTATACGAGTATAGCTTTACATACGAGTAGTACCTACGACCTCGCTTGACACTTTTATGAAATCTCGAAGTAATTTAATTAAATCAAATTAAACAACTATGTTGTTTCCACTGTAAGGCTTTCAATATAATTGATTAACTGAAGGGTTTCGCAATCGGCCAGATGCGGTGTCAATAGGGGTCGTGGCGTCAAGCAACACGCTGATTTATAGACATAATATCCTAAGATTTGTCAAAACTACAATTTACACACTTTGTTTGCCGTGTATAAGCCTAAGGAGTATGGGTTTAGTGAAAACTGCCATACCCCTTCCAGCTTGGCCCGTTTCCATCTTAGACTGCATCATAACTTACCACCAGGTTAGATTGCAGTCAATCTGTATCTGATTGGGAAAAAAAACTTTGACAAAATATAATTTTTTGCAATATAGAACCCCTAGAAGCTGTATCGTGGCGGAAATTCTTTCAAAACGACCTCTTGAACACATACACACTGACAGAAAATAGTGTCGCTATGAACACAAAACATGGAATAGTATAACAACCGCATACATCGATATAGTTTCATATATAATTAACTACTGCTGTTACGGTAAGGCAGAACATACCTTTGATAACTAATATGTTTTGGACTGATTGGTCGAATGCTTTGGCAAAGAGAAATGTTGTCCATAGCTTCTCCCACTCGTTACCTCGTTGCTTTTTCAGGTCGCGTGTATGCGGGCATTTTACACACTTTGATGTCGGATATTTTTGTATAACCCACTTATTGTAATCAATTTAATCTTTGGTACACATGAAATAGATTGAAGTTAACCGGAAATCGTTTTTAAAGTTCTTCCTTATTACATTAATTTCACCCTTCCTATTTCAGCATGTGTAATAAAATGGATTGTTTATAGGTAGGTATTATTGGTTTTTAGCACATGCAAAGTCTATCATCATTATATGCTATTCAGCTGGAGGACTATCTGAGGCCTTCGAGGATGACATTATGTGTGGAAAACCCGCAAAAGGGGCTGCTTAGTTTTCATAGCTTAGCTCCGTGCCTTTTAAAACCAGAGCTGAAATGAAATGAAAATGAGAAGAACTCGAGAACTTTTGACACAAGTTTAGCACAGATTCAGGCCGTTTTATTTTTTTTACTTTTATTTTGATAAGAAGTTTAATGACACCGTTTTTCTTCCCAGCTAATTGCTTTGTTGAGGTAATATAATGACTCCCTATACATTTGAACCGCTGTTGAGTGTTGACGTTTTAACACCCTCTTGAACTTTAATGGTCATCTATTACATGCGATTTTACTTTTGCGCTGATTTATGGGTAAATAAAAACTAAATTTATGGCGCTAAAATCGCTTTTTTACTACCCAAACATCCTGGCTGGACGATTTATGTAACGACGACGTTCCGTGTGATTATTCCTTAAGTTTTAATAGTTTTCTTTAGTTGAATATGTTGTTTTAACGGTTGGCATATAATATACTTCTATTTTTAACCCCCGACCCAAAAAGAGGGTTGTTGTAAGTTTGACGTGTGTATCTGTGTATCTGTCTGTGGCATCGTAGCTCCTAAACTAATGAACCGATTTTAATTTTGTTTTGTTTTGTTTGAAAGGTGGCTTGATCGAGAGTGTTCTTAACCTTAAAATGGCTGTTTTAGGGTGCATAAGCGGCATGAGCCGTATTTTTCATTCCTTATATTAGTCTTCAATTAGGCCTTGTTTTTTGTTTCTAAATTACCTACTTTGAATATGCGTGCATCATTTAAGTGAAGATATCACTGTTTTGTATTCATTTAACGGTCGGTTTGCCAGCCGTTAAATGCTAAATGCGGACAAATTGCAAGTCAACGCTGAGGATATTTTTGTAACTTTTTTACATTGTCTCAGAACTGTTATTGTCTAAATAAATATCAAACATTCTTAAAGGAGGTCCTTTTTACGGTTGCATAGTTTCCTCAGGTTCCTGCAGGTTTCCTCACGATTTTTCTTTGCCGTTAAATCATGAAATCAAAAATTGCGTAAAATAATTGTTTTGTGATTATTTTTTTGTAACCTTCCCGTGATAAGTAGGTGTTATTAGCTGATTGCTACGACGACTGTACGACTTAAAAAAACTTCGCTTGAGTTTTATTACAAAGAGGCATCCGCTCGGGGGCGTCAACGTTTATTTGATCGCACATCAACGTCGCAGATTAGCGATCATACAGTATGGAAATTAAAACAGATTCTTGAATCCATGTAGGGTTGTTTACGAACTGTACAGTCGCTAAGCTGTGTCAACGACCAACATCGACTATTTCCATCGCTTCAGACGATCCTTGCGAGCGATAAAATAAACACAAAGCATAAACACACCATTCCTGGATACCATTCACATTCGCGGAGACTTGCCAAATGTTCCCCCTTAATTATATTAAAACAACACCTTTGTCTTTGCTGTAAGTCGGCAAGTCGGCGCACCATCAATAGGCCTCAAGCACAGAATTGTGAATAGGCTTAGAGGTGGTAATGGCGTTTGAACTCGCCGCTCAGATGTCTATTCAAACATCAGTGCGCATTATCAGAGTGAACTAGAGTGAGAAAACTCTCGGTTTGATCCTGAATCGACGATAATTATGTCAAATATTAGGCTGTGGGTGACATGAAATCCAAGAAAAATCGTGATCGTTTCATAGCCTGCCTAGCGGCAAATGTGGGTAACATTTGACGTCTGCCAGTGACGTCGAAACCTAGACGTTCCCTAACAGTCGCGAACTGTGTCATTATTGTTTAAATAGAATTATTTGTTGCTATTGATATAGGAAGGAATATAGTGTGTTTTCACAGACGATAGAGTATCAGATTAATATTAATAATATGATTTGCGTCGGCTTTGTATTCTACACTATGTTCATTGTTCATTCCATCTTGACCAGCTATTGTCCCAACATTAAAGACAGCAAGCACATATACCATTTCTTTTAAGATATTTAAAATTCTGTGAAGCCTAAAATATCTCTCCCTGTGTGTACTCTTTGATATAATAATAAACATTTTAATCAACCACACTCCCAGTTCCCAATTCTCTGAATCCTTTAAAAATATCTTAATACTCTTCAGTTGTAAGTAAACGGTTTGAATGTAGAAGAAATATTTGATTGATTTAAATCCTTTCAATCATTATTATGTATGCATCTAAGACAAGCTTTCCCTCGATAGACTAGAACGTGATTTTTATTATGAGTACAGAGTTTTTGGCAAAAAACGCAACCGTCCTTTTACGTCTATTCTATAAACTACAGCTAATAAAATATATTCTCTATAATAAAGTTAATGTTAAATACTAGTTATGTACATAAGAAATATAAAAAAAACAAGTCAAAGACAGTAATAATGTTTGTTTATTTATGCAGGCATATTTTTTTGTAAAGCCAAGTTGCGTTTAACATTTGCAGCGCAAACGCCACAGCGGTTTTAATTTGAGATAATCTTTACATTTCTATGTACAAAAGTGTATTATTATATCCAATTTAGCCATCTGCCTTACATGAGGCGTCTCCTATAAGACATATGGCCTACCTCCACTTGAAAGTACCCACAAATGCTTTTATGGTATTGTATAATAGCACATTTCAATATGACATGCACGGGATGTCTCCAGTCCTGACACTCTTATTATGTCATGCGGTACAACTCGTTTTTGCGGCAAAAAAGATTGTACTCGCATATTTTTCCCACACTATAAATAATTTAAAAAAAAAGATTCGCTGCATGCACCGTTTTTATATGTAAGTACAGAAATCCTGCGCAGGTGTATTTATAAGTATACCGACACAACCATTGTCCTAAACCTTAAATAGGTGCAAGCAAAAATAGGTATATCTATTCATTAAAATAGGGGTGAAAATAGGTTAAAATACTTGAATATCTCTAGTAGCTACCTACCGCTTTAGGAGCATCTGTTTGTATAGTCTTCACAATATAATTATTGTAAACTCATATTGTTGTTATCCTAACGGAACCATCTTTATAAGTATGTACTCTCTTTTTTCATGCGTTTCTATAAAGATTGTTAAAGATTTCTTTAAGGTATACTATTTTTGATATTTCAATTAGTAATTAGAGAACTCTGATAAAATTTTAAGTGTGAACTTTAGAGTCAATAAATATAACCAAATGGTCGGTCTATGATCTATATTCTATGTTATATGATCTATATTATTCTTTAACAATACAAGGAAATTGTAAACATAAGATTAAAATTAATCTTTACTTTTAGTAGGAAATAAATTATGTATTACAAAATATCGGTCCAATACATACGCCATGATCAACATCTGTTATAATTTTACAGTTAACATCCTTTTCTCAAACATTCAATCTTAATCCATGCAATAATAACCTTTATTTATATGAAGTGAAGAATAAATCAGTATCCGATTAGTTGAGAATTTTGTTCTTATGAGTGATATCTTAGGATTTTCAATAAGTTAGTGGGTAATCGATTTACCGGCCTATCTATGGGCTAATGTTTTATTGTAAGGTTACAGGGGTTAATTTGAATCGGCTACAAATAGTTTGGCTTACCAGATGGTGTTTATTCTTCTTAAAAAAAATTGGGTTCCTTTGGAGATTGGATTTTTCATGATTATTTTTTATTAACAATAAAATATTTTTATGATGAAAATGATCCTCTCAAGAGCAAAGGATTAGCTATACATTTTTACAGTTTCCATATCGATGGTTCCTAGATGCAGTCTAGAAGCTAGGCATAGATAGATGAATATTAATAAACATAGTGGCTTCTATAGATTTAAATAATTTCTATGGTAGTTGCATTGCATCGTCAGTCGCGATCATTAGATAATGTTTAAACTGACATCAATATCGATCGATCGATCGAGTATCAATTTTTGGTTCTCCTCTTTGGAAACAAAACATCTTCTCTTTATTTATTTTCTGTTTGTAAGAAATTGTAGTATCACTCTTAGTAGCAAACGTTTCAATTCAATTTATTTTTACAAAAATATACTTACAATTTGAAAAACTTATTAAAAAAAATGTCAATTCAAATCTGAAAGGAACCCATGTCCCATTTCAATCAAGGCGTCTTATTTTTTCCGTCAATCTAACGGTACGGACAATTTGACGCAGGTAGATGCGCCCGCGCAGTTACACCCGCCTTCTGGATAGGGTTACATCGTTGCTATGTAATCTCGTGATATTTTTTGTTTTTTTTTTAGGGTTCCGTAATTTCAGTGAAAAGTGGAACCCTTATAAGATTTCGTTATCTGTTTGTCTATACCTTTTTCGCATATTTCAAAACCCATCTAGGGAATCAACATCTATATAGGGTACTTCCCCTTGACCTAGAATCATGATAAGGTAGCTAGCAATGTCTTATAGCAAGAGTGAAGAGAAAAATCCAAAAAGCGTGGATTAATGGTCCTTAGTATGTATTAGTAACATCACAAAAAGTGTCATTTCTTGTACAATGGTACGGAACTCTTCGTGTGCGAGTCTAACTCGCACTTGGCCAATTTTTTTTTCTTTTAATTCCAGCATTCATTTACCACTCTTGGCTCTTGCAGCTTTTTGCGCATATGTTCATTCAATCAGACCTTTTTATTAGAAGTTTCGTACTGTACCATGTTATTTTACATGTAACTCTAGATTTAATTTGATACGATATTGAAGCAATCGCATGCTGCATGCTGCACGTTTTACTTACCTACCAAACAGATTGGTTGACGGATTATAGCGAATGAAGCTTGTGTTCCTTGGGCACAGTAAACGTTTTAGATATTGGGATTTGGGATACCAAAAATAGTCGATGGCCAACAATGTTTTCATAGATGCATAGAAATCCAGTGAAAGCATTAGACCGTTAAACTCTTTTTACTTATTATATGTAAGGCCTCATTCGCACGAGAGCTTTTTTAACGTCCGTTAAAAAAGCGTTCAAATATGTAGAACAAATGCATTCCCAAGTATCTGTTCACACGTCATCGCTTTTTTAACGCGCACTTTGTATTATTATTATCAGCGCAACGCCGGGTTTTAACGCAACGCTTTTTTAACGCTCGTGCGAATTATTGCTAATAGTATTTTATATGTATTTTGACATTATTGATATGGGTGAATCCCGAAAAAAATAATATTTGAATTTGAAATATGTAACACATTATGTAGTTATTTAAGACTGTAACCGCGCGTGGTAAAGCGCCCAACCAACTAAACAAAAATGAAAATGCCCTGATCCTTTGCCGTACTAAGGCAGTAATTATATGACAGTATAAAATAGTATATTTCATTACAAGTGCGGAAAGGCTGTCATTGCAAAGAGTTCCGACAAATGTCCACCCGAGCCGAGGCGTAGCTGAAGGCGAGGGTTGACAGTCGGAACGAGTTGCAATGACGGTTCCGCAAGTGTACTGAACGACTATTTTTAATACAGTTGCGAAAAAATGAAGCAATTTAATAAAATAATAAAAACACAATAAACTCAACTAACTTAATTTAATTTAATTTAAAACAACTTTATTGTTAATAGATATAAAAAACTAGGGTCGAAATTACTCATTTTAGACAACCAACAACAAAACTCGCAAAGAAAATTTCTGAAAAATCGCGCCAACCGTAGAATATAAGCAGAGTTTTTTTTTTCTTCACCCATTCTGGTAGGCAAAGGGAACTATGCCCATACAGCCAAGTCTTCAGTAGAAGTTTTTTATTGATATGAAATGAAAATGAAATTTAATGAGATGAAATGAAATGAAACCTAACCAAACTCATTCAATCAAATCATTAAATCTGATATTGAAACAAATTAGTAGCTTCTTATTAGAAATACGTATTTGCATGAATCATAAAAACTTCTATGAATTTTTTTAGTAAAAACTTCATGGTTGGTTTTTCTTTTTAATATTTTGACAGTTGGGAAAGAAAAAGCACGAGTGCGGGAAAGGTAAAGAAAAAGCACGATTATGTAATAGCCCACATCCCGAACGCTATACGTCCCTGCAATACGCCACTTTTTGAGCAACTGTATTAAAAAGAAATGAAACAATAGGACCCGTCGAGCGCCATTGTCTAGAATTCGGTGAAAGTAAAAGTTTTAACAGGGCTCTCTCCGTCACTTGCTTCATACAATCGTAGTTCCAATTTCATTTGAATATCAAGCAACCAAAGTCCATGAAATTTTGCAGACATATTCTAGAAACTAATATCTGTATCTGTGGTGTTTTAGATTTTTCTAAAAATATGTAGTTTTAAAATTACAGGGGCTCAAAGATTTGTATGTAAATTTTTAAGACCGCGTAACTTTGAAACCGAATATTTTAACAGAAATCTGGAAAACCACAGACATAGACATAGTTTCTAGAGTATGTCTGCAAAATTTCATGGACTTTGGTTGCTTAATATTCAAATGAAAATGGAACTACGTTTGTATGAAGCGAGTGACGGAGAGACCCCTCTTAAAAATATTTAGTAGGTGTAATATTGCTGGGCGATTCTCCGCTCAAAGGAAGAAAGAAAGAAAAGATCGCTGAACAGAATAGCATGATGGAAGAAAAAAACAAAAATCTGGTTCTCAATTTGCCCAACAAAACTGAGGAACCGTTTCTTATATCTCTTTGTGTTTTAAGAAAGGCACTCTTTAAATGTCACTGATCACGAAACAAAGTGCTTTACATACTATTGTCTTGTTCTAATATTGTTTTGTTGTAAAAATTGCCTGTAGCGGTTGAATTATTATTTTAACGGTGGACACATTTTTTGTGAATTTTGTAAAAAATCCGTGATACTAATCACCAGTGCCTTAAGGTACTTAGGTAACTTAAGACATTGATTGATCTACGGATCAACCAATGCCTTAAGTTCTGAAGCTTAATTTATGAATTTTATGTGCATGAAATACTTACTTTTCGATAACTTTCTGTAAAATCATAATAATTACACGATGTGTATATTATATTATTAACTTAAACAAATGCAAGTTGCATTAGAATTAGCAAAAAATGGACTGAAAAGATAAAGTTATTATTTTTGAGATATTCAACTATTTTCAACAAAAAATGACACTCTGCCAATACATATCACAAATATTTATGTACCTACTTACAATTACAAGTAGATTATTTTAGGTTTGGGTGAAATGTAACAACGACAAGAAAATACAAAAGAGTGATATTTCATCAAGGGTGCTAAAAATGGAGTAAGTTTTCGTTGTAAATGAATCCCACCACAAAACACAATAGAAGCAGCTTCCATTCCAGTGGATCGATGTTCCGTGCAAGTTGGAAGTGACAGCGACATGCGACACGCGGGATGCGCGCGCGCACGCAGGGTGCAATCCAGATTTAGAACTCTGTTAGTAATTTGATGTGTGAAATGAAAAAGAAGCGGTTATTCGGTTACAAAGATGTTGCTATGTGGCTGCCGAACTTGATATTATGCGGTATACCTATCGTTAATAGATTTGTTAAAGTAGGAGATGATGCCCGCGACTTTGCCCGCGTTGATTTAGGTTTTTAAAAATCCCATGAGAACTCTTTGATTGACCGGGATAAAAAGTATCCTATCCTTCTCCAGGATTCGAGGTATCTCTGTACCAAACATCAAAATCGGTTCAACTGTTGGGCGGTGAAAAGCTAGCAGACAGACAGACAGTCAGACAATGTTAATAATATTAGAATGGGTAATAAGCATTAAAAAAAAGTATATTTTTCCATAATAGGTTTGTGCTTGAAGGAAATTGGTAATGTTCAGAATGGAAAATGTCCGAAAGAAAAAGAAAGTTTTTAATACTTGATTGATGGTAGAGCATTTCATATCATCCCAACCAATGCAACTAAGATGCAATGCAATTAAGGTGTTAATAAAAAAACCCTTGCTTTTATATATAGTATAGAAATAACGGACAAATATGAAATGTGCCCAGAATTTCGAAAAGTTCCTTAGACCAATATAAAATTTTAGAAACTGCTAAAATAAAATAAAGTAAAGTAATTAGTCTCATGTGCCCTAATATTATAACTAGGTAAGTACGTATTGTTGTGTTAGCCCAGGTCTATTTAACCAAACAAAGATAACCAGCGCGAAACCCATTGCAAGTGTGAGTAACGAGCGTTAATAAGGATGCGTCGATTGTGCGGATACTTTACTATTAATTAGTAAATTCATCTTAACTATACTGGTTAATTACCGGAAGTGGTGTATAGTTGATGATAGGACTGATAAAGTTAAATGCGGCCTTATGCCTACCATGTTGTAATAGTTAAAATCTGTAGATATAAAAATGTAAGACCAAAATAAACAGTCCACTATCTATGCGCCTAGAAAAATAGGTAGTAGGTATAGCGTTTTATTATACTCGTATTAATTTTTTGTATAAATCATTGTAAAAATGGAAATATGACCCACATTTTAATGACACGAACGAACAATCGCATGATGACTAACTTCTGTTTCTTATTGGACGTAATCGCATTACCTAAGTTTTTTTTTATAGACTAGCGCTTGTCTGCAATCAGACTTACTAGCAAGTGATGATGCAGCCAAAGATGGAGCGCGCTTGCCTAGAAGTTGCCTATTCATTCTTGACTTGAAGGTACCCATATTAAAAGTGCAACATAAAAACTCCTGACTCTCTGGCTGACTCATCAATGTCTAGCCCCAAGTCCTTGGGCCTAGAAAGCAGAAAGCTGGCACACTCCTTTTATAACGTAGACAAGAAATAAGGCCGCATTTTTCAAAATTCCCACGAATATCGGGGATTAAAACGAGCGAAGCCGCGTTTTGTTAGCACATACCTAATACCTATAATATTATAAAAATCCAGGTAACGTTCACAAAAGGGAAACTCGTCGAACGATGCATCCCACACATACTGTTTCATACTAAATTACGTAAACGTTCAAATAAAAAGTTCCAAGTTTCAATGTGACATAAATTACCAAGAACGTAACAATACGAAAATAGGTCACAGTACTTATAGGGGTCCCTTAAAACGAGATACGTTGAGATATCGGCCACGTGCGCTCAGTGTATGCGTAATGCGTACAGCAGTAGAATCACAATGAGCCCTATGTTTGTTGTATACTAACTGGTGCCCGCGACTTCGTTCCCGTGGATATAGATTGGATTGGATTAGAGGAAATCTCTGTTTAGAGATAAGCATTTCCAATGTAATTTAATTTATTATAACTTTGTAACTACAAATTTGGTACATGAAAAAAATAATTTTAAAAATCCCGTGCAAACTCGTTGAATTTCCGGGATAATAAGTAGTATATGTGCTAATCCAGGGTATAATTATCTATCTCCATTCTAAACAGTCATACCCGTTCTGTGGTTTTTGCGTGAAACACATCCGTACATACATACAAACTTTCGCGTATATAACATTAGTAGGAGACAATCGAGTTTACTATACACCTCCTACCTATAAATGGCAGTGTAGGGAACGTGCGCGATTTAATAATATTTTACTTCTCGGAACATCCAATTCATAGAGTTCGTTAAATATAACCCAGTTGTGATAGCCTAGTGGTTAAGAAGTCGGTTGGCAGTTCGAGAATGCGCGGTTTGATCCTGTGTATCTACCTACCTCAAACTTTTCGGAGTTATGTGCGTACCTACTGCCTTTTAGCAATTAAATATTACCTGCTTTAATAGTGAAGGAAAACGTGAAAACCTGCATCTCTGAGAGATCTCAGCCAGCGTGGTGAACTATGGCGTAAACTCGAATGGCGAATCAAGTTATTAGAGTGTTGGCAGTTGTTAGTTTTTTCTGTTTTTTTTCAACAGATAGTACTTACTGACTAAGAATAGAAATATATGGCTTGTGGCGTATCAGATATACTCGTATTCATGAAATATGTGAGCCTAACGTCATACCATGAAAACGGGTAGTAAAATATAATTAATCCAAGAAGGCGCTAATTTTCCTAAGTCGTGAGGCTAGACGCTCTTTTCTATTCAGTTAACTACAATGAAGCTATTATGTCAGGCGTACCGTAAATCTTATAACCTTCGAATCCCAGGAAAACTGAAGCCTATATTATCGGCACGCAAGGCGACGTAATTACGAAGATTGCGACTCGTTACGCCTTACATTATATTAAATTACAACTCAATTTAGCTTTTATTACCCTATAAACTATATAAGTGAGTTAGGTGTTGAGACTAGGTGATTACCAATTTAGGGTTATTTATCAAAATAATAATACAATGGCATCGATTCTGAGGTTTTTTTTTTTGGAAATGATGGAAAATCATTTAAAATTAGTGTAATAACTAGTGCTATTTTTAACCCCCGACCCAAAAAGAGGGGTGTTATAAGTTTGGCGTGTGTATCTGTGTATCTGTGTGTCTGTGTATCTGTGTATCTGTGTATCTGTCTGTGGCATCGTAGCGCCTAAACGAATGAACCGATTTTAATTTAGTTTTTGTTGTTTGAAAGGTGGCTTGATCGAGAGTGTTCTTAGCTATAATCTAAAAAAATTGGTTCAGCCGTTTAAGAGTTATCAGCTCTTTTCTAGTTTTCTTGTAGAAAAGAAGGTTAGATAACCGTTAGGTTCATAATATTATGTCAATAGACAAATGTCAAGCTGTCAAGATGGACGTTGCCTAAATACCTAATTATTTATTTGAAAATGATGTTTTGGAAAACTCAAATACTTTGGATCGTCGGGGGTGTTATAAATTTTTAATTTACACTTGTTAAAAACTACAACTATTGAGTTTTGACAGCTTTCAATAAATTAAGTTTATCTTTCCTTATCTTATTACACTGATAAGAAAAAGATGCTCTAAAATTTGGTTCAGAATTAACGTAGGGCTGTACCAATATTAAGGATTGCAATTTTTATAAGGATTAGGTGCAAGCTTAGGGCCAACCTCCAGTTGTATGAGTTGTAAGCATTTTCATTTTCAATCTTAATAAAAGCTCGGCGTTACTTTGACAAATATAAAATTCTTAAAATAATAATGTGCGATATTAAATGGAATGAAATCATTACATTTTGTCATTATCCTAAGATGAAATCATTATATTTTGTCACTTTGACAAACAACGTTATACCTATTTATTCTTTTCCGCAGTAAAAAAACTCGCATAAATTTTCATCTCTAGGAACCCTGCTCGAACTCATTAAGCCAAGAAGGAAATAATGTCTTGTTAAATTTAAGCAATATACCTATCTAATACATAATTACATATATTCTAACAATGTAAGTAGATTTAAAGTGGTCATTTTTTACAAGGTATGATATTTTGGTTTAGACATGACCTCACTGGCACGTTTTTGCTAGGTTTATTCTAATGACAATTATCAGGCCATTAAGAGGGCTCTTTCCGGCACTCGTTTCATACAATCGTAGTTCCAATTTCATTTATTAAGCAACCAAAGTCCATGAAATTTTGCACACATATTCTAGAAACTAATATCTATGTCTGTGGTTTTCCAGATTTGTGTTAAAATATTCGGTTTCAAAGTTAAACGGTCTTAAAAATTTTCATATAAATCTTTGAGTCCCTGTAATTTTAAAACTACATATTTTTAGAAAAATCTAAAACACCACAGACACAGATATTAGTTTCTAGAATATGACTGCAAAATTTCATGGACTTTGGTTGCTTAATATTCAAATGAAATTGGAACTACGATTGTATGAAACGAGTGACGGAGAGAGCCCTGTTAATGCAACGATATTCACCTAAGGTTGCATTGAGAGAGGTGCTTGAGTCACGTCATGATGTCACTGCGACCTGACCGGCACGTCACTGCACTACGTATGAAACATGCACCTATTAGGTACTTTACAAAGAAATCTCTCCAGTCGACCTTCCAGTCGCAGTGGTAAGCTCTATGGTCTTATTAGTGGGAGGTCCCGGGTTCGATTTCTGACAGGGTTTGGAGTTTTATAATTTCTAAATCACTGGTCTGGTCTGGTGGGTGGCTTCGGCCGTGGCTAGTTACCGCCCTACCGGCAAACCCGCGGCGCCAAGCAATTTAGCGTTCCGGTAGGTACGATGCCGATCCGGTACGAAGTAACTGCTCTCGAATATTAATAATAACCTAACGCTACTTAGCTCTAGTGAGCAAGTAGTATTTAAGGCTGATTAGTTACATTACATTTCGGATTAAGCTTTATTTCGGTTCTCGGTCTGATCAGATATTATTTTTAAGTCTTACTATCGCTAGATGCGACAAACTGACAGACTATCACAATATTATTTATTATGTAGAGAAGATGTGTATTTTTTCCAGTACATATAATATATGCAGTTATTTATCAATTAGTGCAGACCTTAGGTAGGCATGTCTACAACGTCAGAAGCCATTTAAGGTAAAGTGACGTAGCATTAGAATAGTTATGCGAGCTAGGGGTCATTGTGTACCGTTGTCTTATTACGCATTACAACAATTATTATACCCATTCTAGATAGCTCGTTTTTTAGAGTTCCGTATCTCAAAAATAAAAAAGGAACCCTTTATAGGATCACTTCGTTGTCTGCCTGTTTGTGAAAACCCTTTTTTTCAGGAATGCGTGAAGGTTTTAAAGTTGAAATTAAAACGAAATACTCAGAACTCGAAATAATCAGGTCTACATTCCCTTGGAGATGTGAAAAAATCAAACTCCTAAGTCAGCGCAATCAAAAGATAGGCCATTTATGGCGCATATTTTGACACTCGCAATTGAATCAAAACCTATAGGGTACTTCCCGTTGACCCTAAAGTCATGGGTAAGAAGCAATTTCTAATAAATCCACAAACCATTGTAGTTATATAACATGCGATTACAAACTTTTATTTTAGTTGAAGATAGTAATTAATTTATGCAACAAAGTAATTACACGTATCCTTTACGTACGGAACTATCGATGCGTGAGTCCTACTCGCACTTGACTGGTTTTTTCTTTACCAGTTACCATAATAAGGTATGTGTTAAACTATATTTCGTTGTGGAAATATACACTATCGCTTGTTTATTTTTCCATTGACATGGTAGCAAGCATTTTTAACCCCCGACCCAAAAAGAGGGGTGTTATAAGTTTGACATGTGTATCTGTGTATCTGTGTGTCTGTGTATCTGTGTATCTGTCTGTGGCACCGTAGCGCCTAAACTAATGAACCGATTTTAATTTAGTTTTTTATGTTTGAAAGGTGGCTTGATCGAGAGTGTTCTTAGCTATAATCCAAGAAAATCGGTTCAGCCGTTTGAAAGTTATCAGCTCTTTTCTAGTTACTGTAACCTTCACTTGTCGGGGGTGTTATAAATTTTTAATTTACACTTGTTACTATTCACCCTAGTTCTAATAGAACACAAACTGACAGGGTTTATTTAATTAATTTTAATTAATATATTCTTAGATGTTTAATATATATTAACTTTAATTACCTTTCTAACCTTTTATATAAATAAAAAGTGCATTTACGCATTTTATGAAAAAAAATTGTAGTGCCGTCTTTTTATTGAGATACGAACCGTTAGAGCACAGCTATCCTCTCTGGCTTAAAGTTCAGGTTTCGCATCCATTTCAAGTTTCGTGTGATAGTCTCGTATATAGGGTGACTGGTGAGTAATCCTTACGTTCATCACTTCTACGTAAGTTGGACTTCAAATATGTAGATTTAAATAACCCTGTTTTAAAGGCAAATTGGAGAGCGTTGACATGCGATTCAAATTAACAATTTAGTAGCACAACACGCGACGTTTGCCCACAGGCTTTCAAAGTAAAGTCTGAAAGCAAGCTTTGTGCCTTAGATCGCGTGCTCATACAGAAAGGCTCTTGGTCTCCAAGGAATCTGAATACATAATAGGTATTTACCCCTCAAAAGCTTTAAAGTTGCAACTGTAACACAAAACATAAGAATTTAAAGTGGGCCGCACAATAGGCACAATTTTTTTATTTATTAAAAAAACAATAGAAGTGACGTGGGCACGATTTTTTGAAACATCCTGATGACGAAGGATGTACCTATAGGTAACATCAGAAACTATACATTAGTTTAGGATAAAACTTTCAAATATTTTCAAAGTTTTTATTTATAGGTACTTATAGAGAGAATGAAAGTTGTATGATTTATAATTTTTAATGTAATCGTACTAATTGTTTTTTTTTTTTTAATTGTTTAAGTATTAGATCTTTTAACAGCTAGGTCCTGCTTCTAACTGTGATGACTAAAGACATCCACGAGCAAGACATAAACCAACACTTTAGTAGAATGTAAATTAGCTTATTAGCAAAGCTTTTAACAGCTAAGTTGTGCAGCTTACTGTCAACTGTCTATATATGTATGTTATGTAATAAATGAAGTGAACAACGAAAGTTTCCAATGTGCGCTGAACTTAAGCAACGCAGTCAAACAAACAGATAGTGCTGTACGATAATGGTCACGGCGAGCTTACAAATTACTACCCCTGTAGCACATGAGTACCTGTAGCAAGCGTAGCGGCCCGCTTTCCAAGTTCCGTAGATGGCAGAATAGAATCTATGTCCTAACGTCAGTTACGTACGCACCACGCCGCCGAACGCACGTGTCTACTGCTAACCATAAACGACCTCCCTTGATTTTATACGTACATCGTATTTAATTACGTTCCGTGTCAACGCGCCCGCTTTATGCGCTTTCGTACTAAAACAGGGACAATAATTGTATTGTATAATACGATAGAAATTTGTTAAACGTGTATTCGGTACACCTTATTGTAATGAACGTCCTAAAATCCCAAAAGCAGGTAGATCTTTTGAACCGGTGAACAAAGTTTAAAGTTAACGGTTGTTCTTGGATAATGTTAGTGTGGTGTACCTGAAAAGGTGATGAAGGATTGGTCCAATCAGGGTGGAGGAAAGTCGTCAAAATTAGCTCCTACTCGGAACTCGGTGCGCCGGCGTTGCCCCGAGGGGCTCGCCGCCGCCAGTTCATCAAGGGCTGGAAGAAGACTATGGGAGTCATCTCTAAGACGTTTGGCGTCGTATTCAGTCTGTGAGTACATTTTTGAGTGAAAATTTTGTAAGGCGCGTTGGGCGATTTTGGGATGGGTAAAAACTTCAGCGTTGCTATAGTGCCTAGTGGTTAAGACGTCTGCCTTCTTTTCGAGGTCGGGGGTTTGATCTCGGGCACGCACCTCTAACTTGTTGCGTTTTAAGCATTTATGGCACTTGCTTTAACGGTGAAGGCAAGCATTGTGAGGAAACCAGCATGCCTGAGAGTTCTCCATAATGTTCTCAAAGGTGGTTAAAGTCTGTCAATCCGTAGAGTAGGTTTTGGGAGGCATAATATGGAGCTAGGAATCAACATAGCTTAGGAAGACAAATCGTTGTTAAATAATAATGTGAATACTCGTAAATAGCTGGTTTTGATTTTATTTCTATAACTATTCATATTTATGGCAAATATGAAGTTTTATTACTGTACTTGTGTGACAATGTATTTTTTATTGATGAAAACAACGCAAATAACTGTGTTAGGTATCTATTGTATATAAAAAATAATTCATTCAAAAGAATGTAAATATAGTCAATTAGAAGTTTTTATAAGACCTAGTTCCCCGTACTATAAGTATTTGTATTTCATTTATATAAATATTTATTTTCATCTCTAGTCATACTACCAAATAAACTGTGTTTGTAATAGGTGCATTCATGTAATATAACATTGTGTTTGTTTATTTTTTGTTTTACACGCGGATTATGAACAAGCACCGGGATAAAATATCCTAGCGTACCTATAACCTATCATCAGAAAAAAAATCCTTTAGAATCGATCCTAGAGCTTGATCTGAAATTCATGCGAACATAGCGAAATTACAATAAATCGCAATTTTTTTCAGTTACAATGTTTTCGCACATAAGTTTTTCATATTTTCTACGGGTGTATAATTATAATTATTATCTGCACCTATAAAGCGATAAACTGACTGACTGACATACCAACATATCAATGTACAGCTTAAAACTTGAGAAATTATGTGTAGGTTTTCTCTACATTTTAGGCTCTTACTAAAAATGATTCTCAGAAATGTCTTCCGAGCAAAGCCAGGGTGGGTCAGCTAGTTGTTATATTAATTTGTACCTATAAAAGGATATACTGACTGACTGACATATCAATTTACAGCTCAAAATTTGACAAAGTATGTGTAGATTTTCTCTTTAGACTCACACTAAGACACAATTTTAAGAAATTTCTCCCGAGCGAAACCGCGGGTAAAATATATCATAGACAGTCATAAGGTGTAATAAAGGGCTATTATCCGGTGGTGGTTGCGCAAGCGCCGCTGTTCGCACGGGCCGCACGTAGATGCGCTTTCGCTCTGCTAACCTAATGGCCCTGCCGACGATCATCATCTCACTCCTTTTCTCACTCTAAACTATTGATATATAACATTCAAGATATACTTGAAATTTTAAATTGAAACTTTAAGTAACGGCAGTATGTAACATCGTAGACCCCTAATGGATTACCCAATTATAGTGTTTTTTTGTTTAAATTGTTGGGATAGTGAAAGAGATCACAAAATGATAAAAGTTCCTAAACATTATTGTTTTTATCGTACGACTGCCCATTTTATTAAGCTCTAGTTTTTCAGCAGTACCTGCCTACTCTACTAAAATTACGATCTACTTATATGTATAGCCTACGAGTAAAGCTAGTAAGTAAAATTATATTAACTTAAACTTATATATGTATTGACTTTATATTTACTAATCGGTCCATTGACTTATCTTAATTCTAGTTATCAGTTTTTATTAGACGGCACTTTGTTCTTGTTGTTTATATTAGGTATATAGCACTAGCTCTACACTTTCGCTTATTCATTCATTAGGCTTTTATTGTTAAAGTACTTAATAAATGAGATTTAAAAGTTGCAAAAAAACGTGTGATTTAATTTTTTTTTAATAAATTTATAATGGATATTGTAACTTTTTGGTATATGACGACCCTTGTACGAGTGCCATAATTTGACATTTCGCAGGAACTGTGTATCTTTGGTGGCTTCGGCACAGCTTTGGTGTGTGTATCAATGTTATCTACGTACATGTTATATAATGAAAAACTTACGAAATACTTAGTTTAATTTATTTATATGAGTCGCGCTTGCATTGTTTTTATGCTAATTAACGAACTGACGCCTAATTCGCACAGTTTCCTTTGTTTTCGCTTTTACAATAAGGCCGAAGGTTTTAATTATTTTATTTCACTGTGTGCAAAATATTTAAACCTTCATTATTATAAAGCTGGGCATTATTTAAAGTAATTTTGTCGTATTTTAATGGCACGCGCACATTGTTATTTTTCTTTATCTTTTCGCAGCGTTCTAAAATCACCATGGACTCTGGGGACAGTGGTCTATAAATTAAAAAAAAACTAGGCTTTTCTCACTAGAATCAGCTTTCTGAAATCGTGGTAGAATTAAACAAAACGGTAGCGCGTATAAGCCCTCATAAGCCTATGGGAAGTAAAATAAAACATTTGCATAGATTTTAATGAATAATTGATGTGGATATCTAATGTAATAATTATAGGTGATGTCGATTGACCTATAAAAATTTCATGGTAGTTTATCGGTAGACTTGAATGCTTTTTCAGCGATTTTTATGCATTAAATTTTAATCTTGCTTCAAAGCATATACTTATCGTTACATAATAAACCACACTTTTCTCTGCCTAGATAGGTACAAATTATTTGAATCCCATAGTTCTGTAGCTAGGTGTAATTATATGATGGGCCTCTACACCAACCCTTATTATGTGATTATACACATCCGCTATGATACATGATCTTATAAACCATAATTGTTACGTGATTTTGGAAAACGAGAATTTCTATGAGATGCAGTCACAGAATCTTGAGTTTTTTTTTAAATACGAAAATTAAGGAAAATTAACATCCACTGATAATAAATAGATAAGGTTTTAAGTTTTGATGTAGGGGGTAACTAATCGTATTATAAAAATTCTTACTAGTCACATACTTTAACACTGTCCCGAGTGATAGTTAATTGTTGATAAAAATCTCTTATTTTCTTCTGCTTCATTGTACTTAAATATTTTATCGCTTGGCGGCACGTCTTTGCCGGTTGGATGGTAACTAGCCACGGCCGTAGTCTCTCCTACCAAACCAGACGTATCTACCGAAACCAGTGTAATAGTAATTTAATAATAATATTATCATTAAATAAGTTAGAAGGGAACGGGAAGGATAATTTCGTACTATTAGTCACAACAATAAAAATAACCATTGTTCGTTGCAAATTATAAGGCAAATATGTATTAAAAAGCAATTTAAGCCAAATTGATAACTGAGCCTTGGTACAAACCAAACAACATGTAAGTTTGATACCAAAGATATTTAAGTAGAGGATAGAGTAGCCATTCCGAATATGTATTTTCACAGAATAATTATTATAAAATAGGTATGAACTTTACTTCAATAGAGACATGTAGATTTCTTTACAATTTGAAAACGAACAGTAGAGCAGATAGTAGACAAATGCCTTGTTGTTAAGGTACTGTACCCACAGTAATATGTATCAATCACAACTTTTGCAATACAGGCCGATTTCGTATTTAATTCGCGGTCAGAACTCATAACATTCATCATAACAGCGGGTTCACGATCTTGATACCTACTAATTCACAAATAAATCTTGCGCTATGCAATTTAGAGCGGGGCCAATGATTTTGATTACGTCACTTTACTAATATAAGCTAGAACATATAGGTATATAGCGAAATTGAAGATTGACCCTAAGGTAACTATTCTAAAATAAAAATATTCTACAAAAAAATTACATTTAGTTGTTAGGTAAGGTTGTTTCAGAGAAAGAAGGTAGCCAACGAAGAGAGCTCTCCATTTCTTCCACGTAGGTAGAGAAGATTAGAATAACCGGTTTAACTTGACCTTCGGATTCAGGGCCAGATTTGTGTTTTTGGACTGACCTGGAAACGCACTGGATTGAAAAGAGAAACGATTGCATTCCACTTTTGCGTTTACTTAATGCAAGAGAAATGGACTAAATCGGTTTTATTATTTCTTTTTTTTATAATAAAAAAGAATATTAGCCTATAAAAGAATATTATCATAACTATATAGGTTTCCCCTCCAATAAGCTGAAAGCTTGTTTTAGGATCAGGTACGACAATAATGCATCGGTGGGGTTTGAACCGCCGACCATTCGGAGTTCAGTCCGCTCCTTAACCGTAGAGCTATTCAAGCTTTTATTGTTCCATAGGTAATCTAAGATTTCAGTCTGATTTTACTCTAAATCTAAGGTAACTTAAATATAAAAAAATCAAGTAGGTACGTAATAATTTTTCTTCTAACTGTGTTTTAAAACTTTACAGCTCCCATAGTTTATTTTTAAAAAGGCTGTGACACACAGACGTGCAGATGGACTGGAGGAAAATATGAAAGACTAAACAACTAATTTTACTAAAACTAACTCCATAGTTGGTAGTAAGTAACAACGATCTAACAATTTGTAAATGCCTTCCTTGGGTTGCCTTTTAAACGCTTAATTACCCTACAAAACCATTTAAAAACAATAATGTGGTGAAGTAATTTCCAATATGCCTCATCCTTTTGTAAAGATAATAAAAAGATAATAACGCTTACTACAAATATGAGGAATGTGTCGTTTGTCTATTAAAACCCCCCTTATCTTCGTGAAAGGAAAGAAAGGTCACATTAGCGACCGTTCCCTAAAATATGTTGTCAAACCGCGATAACATCCTGATAACACAGCACACTTTGTTAAGTAGCGATCTATTTGTTGACCTACACGCATACCGATATTTAGGCCAGCCGCATGTTATCAGAAAAAAATGGTCAAGTGTGAGTTGGACTCGCACACAAAGGGTTCCGTACCATCGTACAAGAAATAACACTTTTTATTTCTTCGATTGATATGTAAACACTTGGTCACTTCTTTTATAAAGCGACAATACTAATTTATAATCACAGCATAATAATGACTCCTTAAATACATCCCATTAACGGCTAAACAAACCAAAACTGCTTATTTATGATGTTTTGATTTACAACCCTTGATCCTTTTTATTTATCACCCGAATCGAATATCAATCGAATTTTGACGTACGACAAATATTATTAACTTCTTCTAAATCCTAACATGTTTCTGATTTTTATTCGAGGACTATTTATAATAATAATAATAATATAATGAGAGTAAGTTATATAGATAATAATAATAACGTTTATTTACAAAAGAAAGATTCACAAAGGTATGACATGGACCCCTAACTCCCAAAAAAGTATAGACTATGTTAATGGAGTTAGTGCCTTCCCTGTTGCATTTGCTCTAATTTAACTAAAAGTAAAGTACGAATAAGTAAAAGTAAAGAAATTAAGATTAAGTTAATATAAATGAATAAAAGTATTTGTGTAGTATGGTGTGCTGTGTGTGTGTGTGTGTGTGTGTGTGTGTGTGTGTGTGTGTGTGTGTGTGTGTGTGTGTGTGTGTTATGGCTAGAGATTTAACAGAAGTTCAGTGCGCGGAATCTACGTGGAAAATTCCCCTTTAACAAACAATCTAGGCGGAAATTTCGCTTAGGTTCTGCGACTTTGGGAAGAAGTGCAGTTGCACTAAAGAAAAAGTTGATGAAATTACGCATCAAAATCTAAACCACTATTAAAAGTCTTAAAACCAACGATATAATAGTATGTTAGTATCGTATAATGTATTTATACGGTATACCTTAATAAAGAGAACTGATTAAAACATTGGGAACTTACTAAAGGAACCCTTCGAAGGGACGGACGTCCAAATTCAATGTGTTTGCGGCTCACATTTTTATACCTGAGAAATTACTAGGACGAAAAAACATACGTCCAAATTCGATGTGTTTGCGCGAGCTCATACGAACGAAGGTTTATACCTATCGTAAATAGTACGATACCTGTGCCTTTCCGTGCCCCCATATCGTTAGTCGCGGTCCAATCAAAACCTCGTAAAGTGTAATGGTAATCTACTCGTTTGATATGGGAACGGGCTTTTCGAATAGTGTAGGAGTCGTCTTGAACTTTGACCCCATCAATCTTCCTTGACCAAGGATATAGTATTCTTCAGTTGCTACTATTCACTTCTTTCTTTAGCGATTCCAAGCCACTTTGTTTCTTGCGGTTGCGTTAGTATTTTACCATGTTTTACTGTGGTCGCCATGAAGGTTCTCCACATTCCTCAAATAGGTATATGCTTACGAAGGGTTTCACTTCTTCGTTTCTGATACGTAACTCTAATACATGTAATTAACTTGAATATCCTTTCGGCATATTGTGTGAGTCTCCAAAGCGAGAGGATTAGATTATATATTCGTCATTTAGACAAAGCTTTCTACCAAAAGCTCTATCATTTATACCCATTAACGTATCAGTGTCAGTCACTAATATTTTCTCCCTCTCCCCTCATTAGTCATGACTGAGGATATCTCCTCTTCCTCTCTTTCACCTCCTTGGCAAGACAACATTTTGCGGTAAATGATCTCCTACTATCGAGAAAGCCACCTGTATAGCATCGTATGGGTTAAACGTGCTAATCTTTTGATCGATTACAAAAAATTAAAATAGGCGAAACCTGCGCAGTAGTAATAATTTATCGATGTATTTGGTAGTAGTAGAGGCGCTATTTTGTCGATGGTACCTCGCGATAGTTCGTCAGCCAACCGTTTCATGTGCTTTTGTGTCACACGCAGTAAGTATGCAAGAGCAATCTATGCCCAAACACATATCAACTCAAAGCCTTTGCTATGTACTTTTAAATACATAGCAAAACCTCTCTTTCTTTACCTGAAACCAACTGTATCTATTAATAGACATTCAAAATTTTGGTGGTTCTAAAATCTATTGCCTCTCTCTCAGTCTATAAGATCAAAGTGATCTAATATCGATAAACAAAGTATCCTTTAATCGATAAAACAAATCATTCTCTATTCCTTGAGCACCAAGGTTCATAATATTTTTTTTGTTTTATTCTTTACCATCCTCCAACATTGGACAAACATCATGTTACGGATTAAACCGTGTGTGAAGAACTGTTGTTTCCTATGCTTATTGTGTTTTATGGGCGAGTGTTTCATGGTACATACGTTCCGGTGTATCATAATTATTTCGATGAGCGTTTTTTTTCTTTACTCCGTACAAAAAGTTGCGTGATGTTACGAAAGCTTTTAATGGTTTAATTCTAGTAAAAAATGTTTTGAATACAAAAGTAATTCTTTACTTCGCATTGCATTTTAAACGTATCTTCATTAAGAAATAGATGAAAAGTTGTTAGTTTAATTTAATTTTTTAAGTCTACTGCTATATTTTATTCAAAATACATAATATGTATATTCGTGCGTCGGAATATAAATATATTTAAAAGGAAAACGTGACTGACTGACTGAATGACCAACGCACAGCTCAAACTACTGGATGGGTTGGACTGAAAGGCATGCAGATGCTATTATGACGTAGACAGTGCTAAGAAATGATTTTTTGAAAATTCAACCCCTAAGAGGTTAAAATAAGGGTTTGAAATTTGCGTAGTCGCGGGCATAAGCTAGATTTTTATAAGCTTTCTCAAACTGGATAGAAAGTGGGTACTTTTAAGGTTGTCGAAAATATTGATTCTATTGTTCTATGCATAGATATATGTTCTGAGATTTATTTATTTGGCAATAGACTTCGAATACTTGAAATCCTAGGTGAGTCCATAGGCTATATCATAGGTAAATTCAGTATGGAGGCATATCCAAGATGGCGTTTAAGTCATTTAAATTCCAACAGAACGCAAACAAGTCGCGAGTTTATTAATAATGTAGCATTACGGTAATTTTAAAAGAATCACCATTACTATTTACTAGGTATGAAGTAAAAAGTAGCAACTAAGTGCGGTATACAATTAAAAGGGTCTAATAAAAAGGGATTGCTGGTCCGTAATGGCATTGTCGGGATGTGGCGGGCCGACTGGTCCAGATGTCCCAAGGCTGACGGGATTGTTGAAGTAGCTACCCTCCTAGGGTTGCCACTCTGGAAAATTCTCTTGCTTACATCACTACCACTTTTATTGCATTGACATAATTCGTTTGCACAGAAAATCGTAATCTTACGCCGATTAAAACCAAATTTACACCAATGAAATACAGACCTTAATATTGCTTGGCTACAGAGACCCGTGCTATCTCGCTCTTCATTCGCGCGTACAAAACATTGCGCACAGGTAACAACCAATAGCGGCCGGAAACGCACTATGATTAGTCGATATATTTGCACGCCATTCAAAAATAAGATTTCTGCACAGGTACATCGGCGTAACTTATAAAAGTGGTACTACCTGCTACATTTACTTCTATTAAATCACTATCACATGACGTTCAGACTCGACAGCGATAGAGAAAGCTATGCGTGCGTAAAAGCCAGCCACCAAGCAAGCGCCAAGTACCACCACGCAACACCACACAAAACCATTAGAACGCACTCGACGCACGTTTCGCTGCGATACCAGAGCATCCTCAGGAGATGTAGACCTTACAATGAACAATTGCAAAGTAAATTAAGTTTTTTTTAAGAAAATGAGTATTTGACATCCCTAATTTAGACAGTACTTGATGCGACTTAACATTCAATCTAGTGCCACCAGATTCCCGCAGAAGTGGTAGCGAGTAGGTAATATGGTTGCGGTGAAAAACAGGCTTTAGTTGCCAAGTCGCCACTACGAGTAACTGTCTCCGTCATATCCGTTCAGATGATGTATCTCTTTAATTATCTACTGTTTTCAATGAGTAATTGTGTTTTTAATCAAAGTGTACGTCACGGTGCATTTTGGATTTTAATTAGTGTCAATTTTTGGAATTTTTATTAAGTCTAACAAGAAATGTTAACAATCGAGTAGCTACGGGTAAATATTTATAAATTTGACTTTTTGTTGTTTTTAATTAATATTGATCCTTTAATCCGGATAATTCATTAAACTGAAAAAATCGTTAAATGAGTCTCAGAACGAGAATAATGTAGGGTTCCATAGCTATGCTAGTGGCTAAAACGTTTTTTTTCCAAAACTATTTAAGAAACTTCATAATGAAATTATATAACTATATAATGAGGCAGATGTTACTCGTTATTATTATCAACACTTTTTTCAACTCGCTGAAAAATACTGTTTTTTTTTTCATGACTGTGCTTGTTAACTTCACAGCTCTTCTAGTTTATTTTTGAATTGGTTGTGACACACGGACAGACGTACTGGACGACGTTCCTTATTTTACTACGGAACTCTAAAAATAATCAGTTCTAAGTTAAATGCATATCATTGTAACAAAAAGATCTTTAAGTATTTGGTAATGTTAAAGGATTCATCTATGAAACCTTATACGATTTTGGAATCTTACCCCGAGTGCGTAAGAGTGTGTAGTAAAAGTAAGTAATTACTTAAAACCTTGAAGCTATCGGTAAGTATAGAGGTTGTTCTAACTTAGTCACCAAGTATGAATAGCGCGGGAGTGCCTTACCAATCGTACACTGACCTTTATTAAAAAGGCTTGCCTCGTTGATAACGGATGCAAATTTGACTTTCTTGTGCAAAAATTGTTTTGAATGATAAAAAAGTGATTCAGAATTTTAAGCTGACCTAAAAAAAACAGTTTCATAATTTTTGTTTCCAATTTTTACCCCTACATCCAAAAAGAATCATTCTTGACTTACCTATAGGTAATTTAGTTAGTTCCTAAGTATTGGTTGTATTTAAAATTTATTGTTCTTGTTAGCACTATTGAACTCCACATATAATCTATATCCATATATATAATTTTATAAATGCGAAAGTTTGTCTGTCTGTTTGCTATAGTTTCAAGACCCACCCGTTTAACGTTCGCACGGGATTAAATAAAACTTAAATCCAAGCCAAGTGGCCGAAGTCGCGGACATCATCTGGGTAGTTGTGCATAAACTGAATTAAACTGACTAACAAGTGTAAATTAAAAATTTATAACACCCCCGACGATCCAAAGTATTTGAGTTTTCCAAAACATCATTTTCAAATAAATAATTATGTATTTAGGCAACGTCCATCTTGACAGCTTGACATTTGTCTATTGACATAATATTATGAACCTAACGGTTATCTAACCTTCTTTTCTACAAGAAAACTAGAAAAGAGCTGATTACTCTTAAACGGCTGAACCAATTTTTTTAGATTATAGCTAAGAACACTCTCGATCAAGCCACCTTTCAAACAAAAAAAACTAAATTAAAATCGGTTCATTCGTTTAGGCGCTACGATGCCACAGACAGATACACAGATACACAGATACACAGACACACAGATACACAGATACACAGATACACACGTCAAACTTATAACACCCCTCTTTTTGGGTCGGGGGTTAAAAATAGTGTCATACAATTTCTCAGTAAAGCTCTGATTTCCTGAGTAAATTTTAAAATTAGTAAAGTCTTGTAAAAACTTAAGTTTTGTAAACAATTCAATTCAAACACCAGTGGGGCAAAACTTAAGGTTCAGAAGTCAATTAACCTTTATCACGTAAAAGCCAAGCTGTCTGCTATCAAAAGCTATTTTAGCCAAGCGTCATTCAAGTCGGTTTTTGCTCGTCATAAATCTTTTTTCCCTACTAATTATCCCCAGACCGAATTTCAAAATTGAAAAGCTCTGGGAGGATCCTTTAAATGAAATAATGATAGGTTAAGGATAATATGAATTTTGTGCCGCAATTCGACTTTGGGATACAAAAGCTTGATATTTCAGAAGATCCCTTTATAGGAATTTTGTAATTACGCGCAATTTCAATTAGGTAGATGTTAATTTTTTTATTTTTATTTGTGCTAAATTCAAAACTTGCTCAGTAATAAGACTATAACCTAAACCTAAAACAGGTCGTTACTTTTTGGTGGTAAAACTTAACTTTGACGATAACCTTACTAGGTACCTTACTTACCTACCTTAACTGTTCGATATGCAACTGACCTTAGATACCTTACAACAGACCATTTAACTAATGTGTAACTTACTGATAACGAGAGCCTAGCCATAAAAATCAGTCTAACGCTCTGCTGTTATGGAATAACTCGACAAAATTATTACAGAAATCCGAAAAGTTAGAGGTACTTTAGGACTATTATCGCTTATTATATTAGTCCTTACATTAGTAATTAGAGTAATTATTTTATTTCGTATTTGCATCAGACGATAATTCGGTAAAGCCTTGGCTCTGACTTTGTTTACGATGACGTGATAGAATGTTGCTTATATAACAAAGAAATATTGTAATAAATGCAGTAGGTACCTAATGTGGTTAAAACTCTTGAACTCATTGCCTTGATGGTGAAAGGCATAGGAAGGAAGTGGATTCTAAGTCAAACTAAATATGAAGTTAAAATGCTTTTTTACGCAACTGTGCGTGGTGCGTGTGTTCTTCCTCGTGTTTATTTTATTTTATTTTATTTTTATTTATTTAGGACAGTAAACAATTAGGTACTAAAACTATGTAGTAAAACTATAACTTAAATCTATCAAACAATATTGGCAAATTTAATATAATCAATACATTTTGTTTTGCTTTGTATGTTTTTTCTGTATTAATTTTGTGGTGTTCAATAAATAGTATATTTCATTACAAGTGCGGAAAGGCTGTCATTGCAAAGAGTTCCGACAAATGTCTGCCCGAGCCGAGGCGTAGCTGAAGGCGAGGGTTGACAGTCGGAACGAGTTGCAATGACGGTTCCGCACGTGTACTGAACGACTATTTTTAATACAGTTGCGAAAAAATGAAGCAATTTAATAAAATAATAAAAACACAATAAACTCAACTAACTTAATTTAATTTAAAACAACTTTATTGTTAATAGATATAAAAAACTAGGGTCGAAATTACTCATTTTAGGCAACCAACAACTAAACTCGCAAAGAAAATTTCTGAAAAATGGCGCCAACCGTAGAATATAAGCAGAGTTTTTTTTTTCTTCACCCATTCTGGTAGGCAAAGGGAACTAAGCCCATACAGCCAAGTCTTCAGTAGAAGTTTTTTATTGATATGAAATGAAAATGAAATTTAATGAGATGAAATGAAATGAAACCTAACCAAACTCATTCAATTAAATTATTAAATCTGATATTGAAACAAATTAGTAGCTTCTTATTAGAAATACGCATTTGCATGAATCATAAAAACTTCTATGAATTTTTTTAGTAAAAACTTCATGGTTGGTTTTTCTTTTTAATATTTTGACAGTTGGGAAAGAAAAAGCACGAGTGCGGGAAAGGTAAAGAAAAAGCACGAGTATGTAATAGCCCACATCCCGAACGCTATACGTCCCTGCAATGCGCCACTTTTTGAGCAACTGTATTAAAAAGTATATTCATTCATTCTTCTACGCAAACGAAGTCGCGGTTTAAAGCTTCTCTGTAATAAATAAATAGGAAATTGGAACAATTATTCATGAATAAGCCCGTCTCTACGGCAACGATGGACGGACAACAAATTACGTCTGTATATATGTACGTCTGCATAATATAAATCATTAGCACAACAACAATCGCGTGGATAAACATTGTGTTTATTATACTGTGCCTAGATTATCTGAAGCCATTGTTACTGCATTAAATAAGATTACTGTTGGATATCAAGCTTTGTATGTTGTATTATGGTGTGGCATGGTGTATAGGTCAAAGTTATTATCTAATGTGTCGTTAATGACCGCGATGGGCTATCATGGTGTCTGTTTTAAAAGTTAAAACATTGTTGTACTTTTGTTTAGTTTTAAATGTTACACTTTTTTCGTGTTACATAATCGATACCTACTATACCTACCTCTATTGAGGTGCAATAAGTACCGATATTTGATTAACAAAATTGATACACTTAGCAGACAGACTGAATACCACTAATTCCCCATTGACAATCCCCAGGAAGTCTGTAAAAAAATGCTTTGTCTGAAAGTCAGCTGAAACTAAATGTTCAAATCATCGTTTCATAAATATGTAAGCGTAATATTGTAGAGTAGCTCTGCCACTTAGATTTTATGAGTCGCATATAACCTAGTTTTTCGTTTCGTTACACTTTTTAAGTGCAAGACGTACGTCATCGTGTGTTGAAAGCGAAAAAAGAGGAACCACTTTCATTGTTTTAACGTGGGAGTTCGGACCACATTGTTGCTGCCTCAACCTTGCGAAGAAATTTAATTAAACAGTTGTTTTCACAGGTGTCTGTTAAACTGAAAGAAGTATGCTTTTATTTTTGTTTTTAAAAGCTTTGCGCACGTCCTCGCCTACTTACGTGGATTTAGGTGTTTAATAACCATCAACTTTATTTTGCCAGGATAAAAAGTCTTTGTACTTCCATGGGATTTAAGGTTGCATGGCAAATGGAAATGCTCATTTGTCTTGACATGATTCCAAGAGAGTCCCAGTCTTTGCGGTATGGCAATAATGACAGAGGGATAAAAGTGTCCTACAAGCAAACACTTTCGGATTTCTGACAGGTGTTGATATTAATTAGTGATTTTCATTTTCGTCTGGGAGCGCTAATTATTTATTATTGCAGATTCGTAAAATCTCTAAAAAGACAAAATTATACGAATCAAACAACAGTTACTAATTCTGAAAATAACACTGCTAAAAGGCTAAAACCTGGTCCCTGGTTATAATAGCCGTTTTCAAACGTTAAAACAGACTTACTTTCACATGCATAAATTCGAGTGAAACAGTTGTAAACAAGTAACTGTAACAATTAATTCTACCCTCATTTTATAGATTATGATTCATTACCGCATGATCTACATACGAGTGCAGACAGGAAGTTGTAAACAATGGTGTGCCATGGGCCCTCTCAACCCTGACCCCTCGGTTAGCATGCGGCCGGCATCATTAGGTATTTATTTATAGCGGACCTAAATAAGCCTTTTAGGGCTTTTGTGTGTTCATTATGTCCATCCTTTGAATTGTTTAACGGTTTCTGACTCCGGAAGCTATTAATTATACTTATGTATTTGTAAACGATAGTAGGTATTAAGTCCACGTTCTGCTATATCCTATAATCCTGGCATTAACTAACATAATCTAAAATTTACTTACTCTAAAAGCTAAACTCATCTTTGACAGACAGTTTATTATACCTTTTAGGTGAAATAGCTGAATTGCATTAAAATATAAAACATTTATAACTTTTTAAACCTTAAGGGATCACCTTCAATAAAATTTTCAAAAATATGTTAACTATAGAAATTAGGTCCCAGTGTTGAGCCTCGAAAAACACCAGATTTTTTTAACAATGACTGAATGCGTAGGCTGAGTAGTAGTAGGTTTAAGACAATAATAGAATTTAATCCTACTAAATGACGCAAAACAAAATGGAAACCCTTGTAATACCTACCTACATGTTAGTCTACTGTATTAATCCGACATAGACCAAGCTTACCTAGTCACTTCATGTTATTTGAAATGAAAATAAAAAATAAATGAAGGCCTACTTTATTCCTTACAAACTTTATCGAAGCGTCACTTTTGCTTGTCTAGTGACTCTACTACAATATAGTTCGATTCTAAAGTGTTAAATGAACTTGAAAATAAAATAGCAATTAGCGAAGCAAAGGAAACTATAATAAGAATTCATTATAAACATTGACTACTTTAATCTACTAACTCCAAAGATAGATGAAACTACATCACAACTTTGTCTCTTATCACTTACAGTAATTGTCCAGTGTAACTGAAACACGCTTCAACAGATATCTATATTTAAATGAAAATCGAACAAGTTCCTCAGCTAATTACAATACCAAGTCCATACCTACGACACAATGTAATTATTTATTTCGGCGTTAATTTTATACTGGCCTTGAAAACTGTTAGTAAAGCAGTTAGCTTTAGATTTTCTTTTGTATTATTGTTAGTATCAAAAACAGAACCTCTATAAGGCTGGTTTTCTTCTCACGCCGATCGTTGTCGTTGAAAGGTCGGTGAAATGAATGATCAGATGGGAAGAAAATCAGCTTACCTACCTGGTCTGGGATTCTGCTTTCATCAGGCTTAGTAAAAAAGGCAGAGGCTATGCCTTTTTAAATTAGCCAGCTTTCTTTATTTAGGACAGCAACTGAATAAAGATGTTCTACACACAGTTTTTTAGCATAGAGGGCATTATATCGGTGACAGGCATGCTCATGAAAAGGCTTACCTGCGTGTAATGTAGTTAACAGAAATGGTTACTAATTATGATAGCTATATCTCTATATTTTGAGAAGGAGAGTACGGAGTGACCCTGTTTGAATATAGGACTTATTGATCCTACAATTGAAAATGTAGAGAATCTTAAGAATATATTCAAAAACAAACAAGATATTTTTCTCTTTGACAAACAATAGGTTCATTTATCTAAAACTTAGACACAGTCACGGTCTCACCAAAAATTTGGTCGTTCTTAACGAGTATATGTTGTACATTACAATGAGAACTCTAGAGGTACTTTGCGATAGTAATGTACAAGAATAACAAAATTATACAAAACTGTCATTGAGTAGTTTCAGTGTAATTAGACAGGTGGCTTCAAGGCTCGCGTTGAATTTGTTTCCACAACACAATACGCCTTTTGTTTTCTTGTTAGCAATGGTCCGCAGAGGAAGTAATTTAGCAGAATATTGGGCACGTAATGTGCTAAGGCTCTGTAAGGTCGGTGCTTTGTCAACGCTTCCAATTTTATATTAAGTAGTAGTTATTATTATCAAAGTTATCGTTTCCTGTGCCTATGATAAAAGTAAGAGGTTGTTTTGTGTGTGATATTTTTAATAACTTATAAATTGGTTTCCTCAAAACTATTCTTCTGAAATTAGTTGTGTCTGTTGTTTCATCTGCCCATATAACGCACGAGAGTATGTGTATGACATAAAACTGAAAATTTGAATCTTCCCTCTTTCAATTTAAATATGTAAGTACGAAACGGAGACATGCTAGGACGAAAAAGATGAACATAGGAAATTGTAACATAGTAATACCAGAAAGCCTACAGGCGCGGTAGTAGTAAATAACACTGAAGCGGTTGATGAAACCTCACTGGGCGTTTGGGACCGCGGGCTAAACGGTTATTACCTATCTTACCTACTAGTCATTTTGTATCGACCCTAATATTATCTTAATATCCACAATATAGAATTACACCTAAATTAATGTTAACCCGCACAAAAATTACTATGAAGATAATAATGATTTCAATATCTTCTATAAATATATTTCTATGAAGTAAATTAAATTATCTTTCCATAAACTGCTAATCATCTAAAGATTTGTTTAATAATCCTAATGATGTTGTTATTGACTTATTTCAGATATAGTTGATTTTTATTGACTTTGCTAAATTATAAGTTAATGGCTTTATGTTTATTAGTAGTATTTAGTGTATTATTGGTATTTAACCAACTGTTTCATACCTTGAATAATTAATTCTACTTTCATTATCACTTAAAACAATAAATTCTTTAAAACGAACAAAATATGCACCGGATTTGGCGGGCAAACGGGTTCTCACATCCGTTTCGCTTTACGCAGGTGCTTTTTATTACATCTAGATATACTGAACATCATCCTTCCGGGCTATTCGATAGCTAACAATTGCGAGTAATTTTTAACCCCCGACCCAAAAAGAGGGGTGTTATAAGTTTGACGTGTGTATCTGTGTATCTGTCTGTGGCACCGTAGCGCCTAAACTAATGAACCGATTTTAATTTAGTTTGTTTTGTTTGAAAGGTGGCTTGATCGAGAGTGTTCTTAGCTATAATCCAAGAAAATCGGTTCAGCCGTTTAAAAGTTATCAGCTATTTTCTAGTTTTCTTGTAGAAAAGAAGGTTAGATAACCGTTAGGTTCATAATATTATGTCAATAGACAAATGTCAAGATGGACGTTGCCTAAATACATAATTATTTATTTGAAAATGATGTTTTGGAAAACTCAAATACTTTGGATCGTCGGGGGTGTTATAAATTTTTAATTTACACTTGTATGTGAAGATATACAATTGTACAATTTTATTTCTTTTATTTGCACATGTTCTTTATTGTGTAAAATGTTAATATAACATTTGATTGACTGTTTAACACAAAACCCTTACGTTGTTTTATGTTGTGTGCACTTCACAAAAGTAATTATAATAATATATTGTCTAACTCTATTCCATATGCATTAAGTCCTGTTACCTTCCTTATTTCACCTACTTGACTAACAACAATCGAAAGATCTGCTTTATTGGTTTGGTTTAAAAGTTTCTTCCAAATGGCTGCCCTATATTTTTTATTCCCGTTCAACTTTTTACTGAGTATTCATGTTATTTTTGTTTTATCGTCTCACTCAACCGTATCTCTATATCAAGTAGCATCTCGGTTTCATTGATTACTATCTAAACATCGTGCGCTTAATTAAATTACTACCACAATAGCTTTAAACCTCCGTGTCATGTTCGATCTACTCAAAACTGAACTCACTAAAGAATCAAGACATCAGGCCCCGTGAGCGTACCTTGTACGAATGTCTTCCCTTAGGTAAAGGATGCTTAAACGTTATTATTTGGACAGAGGTGGTAGAATGAATGATGATAGGCCTAACTAAAGTCAAAATGAGTCATGAGCTACAGCACAGACTACGTCTTTGAGGACCTAGTCTAGTTATAGGGGCATTAGAGAAGCAATGCATGGACAACTTGAGCAGGTGAGCGCTGAACGGTCTCGTATACGGCAATAAAAGGAAAAATGTAGTAGGTACCTATGTACGTTTTGAAGCGACTAACTTATGACTGCTACACAACAGTTTAATCTGCAATTACGGACTCTACTGCAAATCCCTAGGTATTATTTTCAATCAACTGTCATTATGAACTACTCTTAATATAATATAAATGACTATGACATTGCCGCTCTAACTTTAAAATGAATCTCTCAACTTCTCAAAACTATCGCCGATACCGGCCCGTGGCCTGCGCGGTACACCTGTTGTCTATAAAAAATGGCAATCGTAAACTATTTTAAACTTTGAGACAATACTCATAAGTGAGGTTTTTCAGTAATTCAAGGGGTTAAGATAGCCTTAGGCCCGGACGCGGCACGCGTGCTCCGAGCTTAAAGGAGAGTTGCTCCTTCTGACGGAGGGGAGGTGATATACGCTACCTCACCGTCTGCTAAAGTACCAGATCACTCGGTCCAAAATATATATTTTACAATTTTCTATGAAGATTTGACAAGTTTATTAATCAAAATAGCTAGCTTAGTATTTGAAGCACTGAACGATGTAATAATCAATGCGATAAATAATTGACTATCATAGCATAGGGAGAATTTTGATAAAAGTCTAAACGGTGGAATTTAAAATCCGGGATTAGTCTAGTCTAACGGAGAAGCTCAACAGAGAAGATAATAAAAGTACATGTTGAATTGTAAACCTCAAATCGAAAATCGAAAGTCTTTTGAAAACAATTTGAAATGAATGGGTATAGTAGTTAAAGAACTTAAGGCACTCAAAGGTTTTGTATCCCGGAAAATAAAATAGTTCTTACGGGATTTTTAAAATCCTAAATTCATGCGGATTAAGTCGTGAACATCTTCTGATCTAATATACAGTATGCTAAAGATAGTAATGGTGTTTGTTTTAGTGCTGTGGCGGTAGACTTTTTGGTTGAACGAAAGCGCAATGTCACCTCTCCTAGGCGTGTTAGATATGCTCGATGGTTGGAGCCACAGGGGAATGCCTCCTATAGTCATTAACTTTTGGAGATTGGTGGCATCACAATGATATATGTTTGGGATGTGCCGGATGCTTATGTAATGACTGCGGTGAAGCTATTATTGTGAATACGAAATGTTTTACATTTTTTGTTTTGTAACCTTCCTTGCGTTCGCTTGGCGCGCGATGGCTGGAGAAATTAGGGTTTGTAGGAATGAGGTAGATTGTAGAAATTATCAATACAGTGTGGCTTATTCTGTTGCACACAGTAGGTAAATTGACATGTCTGACTAATGCTCTTCTTTTCCGCAGGGACCATTGTGAAAAGTATAGCTCTATATGTCTATACCTGCCATTTTATTTAGTTTAGTTTAGAGACTGTGTACAACAGAATCAGCCATTTGTTTATACAATAGTTTTTTAATAGCCTTATAACCAAAAATGCACCTAATTACGTACCATACCGTCCTTTTTTAGAGTAGGAAAAACTAATTACTAAAAAAATAGCTTGTATAAAATGGTGACTGGTTTGAACTTTAAAAAATATTGGGTTCTATAACGCAGAATATTTACTAACCTAAGCGTATTATCTAAAATATAGATTTTATCAATATTATACAAACTCGCGTGCCTTCGCGTATTTTCTCGCCAGTGCGTTTTGTTCCGGCCTCACTGTCCTCAAACCACACTACAGACTTTAACTTAGTTTCAATACTTTTTATCTTGGTATCGTCCCATATATCATTCCATAAGTCATTTAAAAACGGATAAGTTAACCAGTATAGGCAATATCAATGATATGTAGTTGACAAACTCTTGTTCTTTTAAATAAATTGATGGTTTTCGGTTGAACCTATTAAGCACAGTTTACCAACTTAATGCGGCTGTTTATGTAATATAAAATCTCAAAAAAAAAACTAAGCTGATTTAAGGTATCCGCTAGTATTAGAGAAAACACGAAAGAATTTGGTGGGTTTATCCCAAACGACGTGTTTGCCTTTTCAAGTTTTTCCACACAAAATGGAGAAGCGACTTTTTGTCGAGGTGTTATTGTTTTACATGAGTCGCATGTGTGATATAGTTGTTAGGGCCACAACACTCTCATCGTCTAACGACTGACGAGTAATATCTGCTGGAGCGAGGGTAATTTTAGGTCATTCCCATCCATCGGTGTCGGGAAGCGGCCTTGCCTCCGACGCACACACACGCGTGCAAACGAAACTTTCTTTTCGTATTTCTTCTTCTACGTTTTAGATATAAAATATGTTAAGACTTGCACAGCTACTACTCTATTTACTGTTTCTATGATAACGATTAGTCAGTTAGGTACGCGCTGGATTCCACAATTTTCAACAATGAAACAATATGGTATGATTATTTTTTCTCTATAAAGGTACGCTCTACGGAGTTTGATCCTGTATATAAAATAAATTTTCATATAATAACAAGCAACTAATTCACTCATATGTTCCTTAGAATTGCCAAGCTATGTGAAAGGTAACCTGTCTACATCGAAAACTGTAGTACATATTATATCGTTTCACAGTTCTAAGGGCTTTGAGAAGCTTTGATTATAGAACTTCTTGATGGTTTTTCTCGGTAGGTAGAACATTTCTAACCAGTGGTACTGAGGTACATTAACTTAGACTGTACAAAAGCTCTTTGTAAAAGTTTATTCGAAATTATACAGAAATACCTTTTTCAAAGCCAGGCTTACATAGGGTTAACACATAGGTCAGCATTCATCAAGTGCTTTATAATTTAGTTTAATGTTATGAAAAAGTGGCGCTATAAGAGGAACTGAAATAGTTCTGCGAATCGGGTGCGCTGAATTCGGTTTGTTTTGTCTACCGTTGCTATATTACGTAACACTAATGTGCTTCAAAAATCAAAACCTTTATCTTGACATTATATAATACATATAACCTGCGTTACTACTTATTGTGTTCAACTATTACAGACAATGAGTAGGCATGATTGATTACGTTGTCTTGCATGTTTATTTTTGCTTTACGAATTAGTTCATCAAACCCTTTCCTACAAAAACAATTTATTATTATTTTTCTTGACTATTTATTATTATTTTGACCATCAGACTAATCCAGCAAACATACTTTCCTATTATTTATAGATTAGTATATAATAAGGTATACCTTTCCTTTGATTGTTTTCTTCGATTTTTTTACTTTTGGCGTGTTTATATAATTTTTTACGTATGTTACCTTCCTTTCTTCTTTTTGTCTTGTCCCTCTGTTATTATATTTTCCTCTAGTTACATATTTTGCGGCCTTTGTCATTATTTTATAGCTATTCTGATTTCGCAACCAATATATGTATTCTCTATATTTCCGATTCTGCTATTTGGTGTAAAGCTGTAAACTATAAATGGGGTCACCAAGAGAAATATGAGTATTTACCGCTTGTGCTTGCGCAGAATGTAAACACATCTGCTGGCAGCGAGCCAGTTGTATCCGTAAGTGAGCCGCAACTGAATCTGGAGCGAGAATCAAAATATCAGATAAAATCATGCTGCCATAAAAAGCACCAATTACTGCAGTTAGAAGCTCGAGTTGCTTTGCGTTTAGACGTCACATTGTGGCTTTCTGTTGCACTTGTACAGAATCTCTAAACTAAATTGATTTGTTTTAATATAGTGCTTTCCTTTCCTGCAGAGACCATAACGAAAGGGATAGCAATACATTCAGATCTGTTACTTTCAATAAGTTTTGAGATTATGAAAACAGAATTAGCCACAGCCACAATATCTTAATAAAATAATTGTGATCAAAGAAGCTTACATTGTGGTATTCAAATATTTGTCACAAACGTTATTCTTAACAGAAATGTAGGTACACAAATTAATCAAATGTTTATAAATAAGTGATTACCTTACAATAGTTCGTATTTTATCTCGGGGCAGCCAAAATATCCCATGATTACCATTGTCATTCAAATTCTGAATAATTGAATACACTTTGAGAAGTATTTTTAAATATATTTCAGATCTCTGTGATAAGGCGCACGTGGCAAGATGTTTTCGTATAACATAGCCACCTATAGATCTTCCAACGTGTCTGATGCCAACACGTTTCAAACAGTAAAATATTGATCTCGATAACCGTACTTTTCAAATGTCAGTTGACAGACTGAGAAAATATTGCGAGTCCATTTGTAGGCGTTATAATAACATTCTGGTCGCTCGCAGTTTAATGTCCATTGTTCAATGAAACTACAGTACTTGTATGGCCATTGACCATTTGTTCGAAAGAAATTGGGTAGGACATCATGAAAATTTCAGCTTTCTAACGTCTTCCAGACCGAAGCTATGACGGTTCGAAAATACGATGAAACGCTTCCAGAAAAGGTAGGTAGTGCCCTGTCATTTAGTTTGGCTCGTCGATAGCGATACAATTTGATCTGAAGATAGCCATGTTGGATGCCGACTTAAGTTAGAGTTGGAGGTTGGCATGTCTGTAGGCGATAAATTTTGGGACCAGTCCTATTTCCGAGTCCACATTATTCTAATTACGCCATGTTGATCACCGGCAGGGCGGAGCGACATTAAATCTCCTCCAAATCGATTATAGCTCCAAGTCGCTAGCCTAGAGCCCTCGTTTTGTCTCTGTCTAATGGCGATCTTCCTCTCTTTTTTGGGCACAATTTTGAACGGTTCATTGTACCTTGTGGGCCATTAGGACTAGCTTTGCCCGCGGCTTCAATCGCGCGGGCCCATAAAGGAAGATTTAAAAGCCGATGTTCTCGGAATATTTAACAACAATTAATATACCTATAGAATACTGATGCATGGAAACATATAGCTTGTAAGAAAAAAGGAACTAGTGGCGATGAATTTCTTTCACTATAATAATTTCCATTTTTATCCAAATAAAAATAGTTTTGCCGCACATTGAAAAATAGACGCACGATCTTGTAATTTTACGTAAAGCTCTACGAAATTTTGCATATTATAAGTATTTTGGAGTACTTACAAATAAAGACGAAAAATATAAGGCAAAATTCCAGTAGGTACGTAGTTCAAAGGATTAAATAAGCGCCATTGACTGTGTCTTTATGTTAGAATCATAACTCCAAAGACACTCAACGAGTATTCTAAATTAGAGTTGTGTGTTTCATCAATATAGAATGAGCGGAAAAGGAAGGCATTAGTCAAGTCACAAAAAAGGAATGCCTTTCCCTATTCATAGACAAAGTATATTACTTAAAAGAGAGTATAAATAACTGAAAATATACAAAATAACGTTCAGCAGAATTATTCCTGCAGGGCGATTCAGAACACTTCGATAACATAACGAATCGATTCGATTCGGTATCGATCACGAATCGAACAAATTTTATCGTGCAATTCAGAACGTTCGAGAAAAGGATTCGATTCGATTTCGATTACGATACCGTTTTCGATAAGAAACATTGCGATTACATGTGCATTTATAAAGTATGTTATGTAACCAAAATTTTACTTGTTTTTAAATTCAAATTAAACATTAAAAAATAACTTTTATTCATCTTGAAGGTAATTTAAGTCATTACTTAAAATGATAGCTTATTAAATTATTGATTTCGAGAGAAAAACATCGAAATGTACTAGTGAAGTTTTATTAAAGCTATCCTCGTAAATACAACACAAATGTCAAACATCAATTACGTCTGTCAATCAATGGCAAGTTTGGTTTTTTTTTTATTAACTGGTTTTACGGCTCTGGGTTCTAGCCCTTTTAAGCTCGGTATTGTGATTCTTGTCCGCTGGTTTTAGGGTTTTGTACCCGAAGGGCACCAACGGGACCCTATTACTAAGACTCCGTTGTCCGTCTGTCTGTCAGCGGGCTGTATCTTGTGAAGCGTAATAGGTAGAGAGTTGAAATTTTCACAAAATGTGTATTTCTTGCCGCTATGACAACAAATAATATTAAATTTCAAAGTTTCAAAACTGTTGTTTCTTGTACGATGGTACGAAACTAGGTGAACAAAAAGATATCGAATGCCCTATAGCTTTCGAGAAGTAAACATCAAAAATTATCGGACGTTCGACAAATATTATTCGGTTAGGTTGTTGTGAATAGCGTTTGATAGTCGTAATCGAACGATATCTACGTCTGTTCGATTCGGTTTCGGATTCGACAATTTCACTGTCGATTCGGTTATTCTGAATTGAAAATACATTTTATCGAACGACAACTTGCCGAATCGATCGACAATTATGTTATCGAAGGGTTCTGAATCGGCCTGCTGATCTCCCAATAGGTACACTTTGACGCAGTAGATAGAGCGCTTATTGGCTTCCGTATTACTATTCAGTTGGTTGTTTAAGTAGTTTATATTATTGCCTATTGTCACGCCAAAATTGGTTTGACTGCTACCTATTCATATAATTGAATAGTTCGGGCAGTTCAAAGTCGGCGATGTGTCATCCAATAAATCCCTGTTTATGAATTAGCTAGCTGATATCCGCGACTTTGTCCACGTGGATTTAGGTTTTAAAAATCCCGTGAGAACCCGATAAAAAATAGCCTATGTCACTCTCCAGGTCTTTAACTATACCCATGCAAAAAATCACGTCGATCGGCTGCGACGTTGCGACGTGATTGAAGGACAAACCGACAAGTCTATGAACCAACCAACAAACACTTTCGCATTTATAACATCAAAGTTGATTTATGAATGTGAAGACTCATTGCATATTAACTTACTACCTAATATCTTACACATACCTACTCACTCATAGGTATGCAAATCTGCTGGTTACGAAAATGCTGAATCATACATTGGTACAATATCAATGGTTGCGGTTAGCTGAATTTATGGTGCTTTTACTGTAATTCTGCATTTTAACAACAGGGAGCGAGTATTAGGACGTGGGCCAGTCAATAAGTGGTCTGATTGATACTTAGACTAGAATTATTACTTCGCAAATAAATGTAATAAGTAATATTATTTTAATGAGAAGATTGTATTCATTACTGTGTTATTGTAATATTGCATGCCGTAAGGTAGAATTTGGCAGAACCTAAGTATTAAGATCTGTAAACTAACCCTAATGGGCAATAAAGATACATAAGCTGGACAGAATATAATGAAATTATGAGCAATCGTTCCGACAAATGATTGTTTTAATAATCTTCGCTCTGGTAACCACAGTACATCTGGCAGTACATCCGAAGAGAACATCCTGTGTTCTACAACTTAGGCTTTATACTAAGGTCTTAAAGAGCAGATTACAATCTGGCATTGCAGGTTCACACCTGGACGAGCATTTCGGTTAAGGTTATGTGAGAGGTGCATAACAACGAAATGTATAAAAGTGAAACAATCATGCGTCTGCACATTTACAGCATTTACGAATGTCGGATGTGTGGCGAAAGTGAATTTTAATTTATAATCACTAGTATCCAAAAGGTTCTACCAACATGATTTAGCTTATATTTTCCAAGTTTAGTTTAACTTGATTAATCGTTTTTGGATCTATCTTTAACAGTAATGAAAGTTTTAACAGGATTGAAAGTTCTAAAGTGAACCTATAGGATTTCGCGAATAGATGCCGTAGACTTAATTCACCTGGGTTAATTTTTCACCTACTTAGGTGAATTAGGTAGGTATACTGATTTGAATATCCTTTAGCACGCGAATGTAAAACAAACAATAAGTCGTCAGAAGTGCTTAACCAACGCCAAAAAAATTAAGAAATAAGTTTGGAAAACTATTTCAAAGCTTCAAGCCTTCATTGCCTCAATAGCAAAACGGTCAAGGAGCGTACTGAAATCTGAAAGATCGAAGGGTCCAACTCCACCCGCCTAGTAGGAACAGTCAAGTTAAACATGGTCTCTTTGAAAGAAATTGGTCCATTATTATAACCTATAAGTTCAAGAGCGCCTTTTCACCTAAAAGTTTAAAAACCAAAAAGCGCACAAATGTAGATGTTGTTAATATTACTTTCAAGAGTGACTACAATGCTATCTCCCTCTTTCCAGCCTGTTCGAGCAGGAGATCATGAGCTATGTGCCGGCGACGGGATGCGCAACTGCTGAACCCTCGCCCGTGGCGTCACCCGCCGCAACCAGGAGTACCAGGGCTCCAGCGCCACAGAGAAGAGATTTTGAAGCCAAATTGAGAGCGTTCTACCGGAAGCTCGAGAGCAAGGGTTATGGACAAGGGCCGGGAAAACTAAAGTAAGTAATTCCGTAATCATTTTGCTCCATGTTTTAACAGGATCGCCTTTCCACAAAGCCGTAAAGCCGCGTAGCAAATCATGAAGCTTTTAGATAGGTAAACTTGATTCTATCTCGAACGCCGTCATGTTCGAACTGATACAGACAACAGATAAGTACAAATGTATTTGCTGAATTTTTGGTACCTTTCCGAATTTATATTAGGAGTCTGTACAAAAGTTGACATTCCGTCAAAATTCTTCTTTTTCCAAACATGTAGACGAAATCAGAAGTTTGGATAGTTTCAATTAACGTTGTTTTAGGCATGTACTCGTACACTTGTAGGTATGTCGATAGCATAGTTTTCGTTACTTTTTCCGGTAACCATTGGTGCTACGCCAGAAAAATCTCAAAGCCTAACTTAATAGAAGAATGAGGGAAATAGAATTGCGGATTACACCGCGAATTTTTTCTACTGAATTCTGTGACCTGTGGAAATTGTATAAAGCCGCGCCTTCTGAAGATTCTGTGGGAAAAATCGTACAATTTTTTTTAAAGAATATTAGCCATGCTAATGATGACTAATGCTCCCCTTTCCCCTCCAATTAAGCGTAAAGCTTGTGCCAGGGGTGGGTATGACAATAGTGCAACGGGTGGGGTTTGAACCGCCGACCTTTCGGAATTCAGTCCGCTCTTCAACCGTTGGGCTATTCAGGCTTTATCTAAACGTTTCATTAAAAAACTTACAGATTACACATACGCCGAGACCATCTGCTAGAAGACGCGTTCAGGCGAATAATGTCGTGCAGTAAAAAGGAGCTTCAGAAGGGCAAGCTCTGCGTGCTGTGGGACGGCGAGGAGGGCTTGGACTACGGCGGGCCCAGCAGAGAATTCTTCTTCCTTCTGTCGCGGGAGCTGTTCAACCCCTACTATGGACTGTTCGAATATTCCGCAAACGACACGTATACGGTTCATGTGTCGCCGATGTCTGCGTTCGTTGACAACCATCACGAGTGGTAAGTGACTTTGAGTTTTGAAATCACTTAATTTTAAGACCGGCCAAGAATCCATACTTAGTATTATAAATGAAGTGTGTCTGTCTGTCTGCTAGCTTTTCACGGCCCAATACTGACCGATTTTGATGAAATGTGGTACAGACTACAGAGGTAGCTTGCATCCTGGAAATTGACTAAGGCATTTTTTATCCTGGTATATCAAACAGTTCCCACGGGATTTTTAAGAAACCTAAATCCACGCGGATAAAGTCGCGGGCATCATCTAGTTCTCCATAATTTACATAAGGATCTACCTATTGAACCCTTCCTACGGGATTTCAAATTCTATTGTATGGTACGGGAATACTCAAAGGCGTAGAGGCATATGAGTCACTTTGGTAAAACGGTTAAGAAAGAATCGATTTTTTCCTAAAATTGAGCCGAAACATTGCAAGAAAAATGCGACGCAAAGCCATCATTTGGTGGACAAAATAACGATTCTTTTCTGCATTTTAATTAGGTGTTGATCAAATGACACCTAAGATTTGTTAACCAATAAAATCTGATACTTAAACACTTATAAATAAATCTGTCACTAAAAAGTTTAATATATTGTGTCTTAAAACAATATTTGCAATCCGGCCTGGATTGTTATGTGGCGAATTAATTACTGCTATTATCGATAATGGCGAATAATCGATGTACTCGTAACAATCGCGATTATCTCTCGAACTGCAAACGATTGTAACACTGACGAACAGTTAAAGATTCTTCATCGTTAACTAGATTTCCTATCGTAATGTAAATACGTAAATGTATAGGTAAATTGTAAGAGTTCTAAATATCCCTATCGAAAAGTGTTTTTAGCTAGTTTTTTTAAATAGTTTTTTTTCCTAAGCTAAACCAATATTTAAGAAAAGCACATAAGTAGATAGATAGAGAAAGAGAGAGACTTCGGTTCGAACTGCCAAGACGCTGGATTCGCAGACAGCGCAAGACCGTGGCGTGTGGAAGTCCCTACAAGAGAGCTGTGCCCAGTAAAAGATGATTATAACTATCGTAATGAGTCATATTCTATTTCGGCCCGATTAAAGCCTGGTAGATTAAAAGTTGCAAAAGATAATAAAATGTGTGTTAGTCAGTCAAGGCGTATTTATCATCCCGAAGCCCTGCAAAGTGATATCTCTTTATCACGCGATTCCTGTCACGAACTTATGATAAGGAAGATTACGCTATTGTTGTACGATTTTTTACTGCCACACTATAAATATTTATGTTACTACCAAGTACCACCATACCTACCTTAAACAAAAAATCTTAATACATAGTGCACTAGGGCTTAAGTACTGTTCAAGAAACTAGATAGGTGGTAAAAAATATTCAATAAGTACACGTATATTATAGTCACATTATGGGCGCTTAAGAAACTTCAAGACTGTTTGTAGACTCTATTACTCGTACATAAAAGTTAACCGAACGTAATGTTATGTCAATTTGTATGACGAATCCCACGTCAAGGATGATTTATGGTAGACCGTGCCGCAGCGTATTGTGCAGACGATCCATGGATTGCAATTTTGTATGAAGAAACGTTACACGGACGAGGCTCGGTAAACTCGGACATGGCACGGTCTGATGTGACCCCATACGTGGTAACGTCTGATCCCTAACCGACATGAGGACTGATTCGGGACTATCAGAAATTCACCTTAATATATTGGGGTCTGAATAATCAAAAGCAGATTTTTGACCTTTGACTAAGAAAAAGCACGCTTACAATTTACCATTTTTTGATTTGACTAAGGCCTCTAGAAAAACACTTAAGGATTGCCTAGGCAAACCTAAGTATGTTTGTGTTTCTGTTTCTTGCTGTATCACTATATGTATTGATTTAGTCATGCTAATTTCTGCAAGTTTTTAGTAAGAGTATAGCCACAGTTCACGACAGTTAGGGAACTTCGAACAAAACTTCGAGTCTTCGACGTCACTGGCAGGCGTCAAATGTTCGGACTACATTTGACGCTATGAATCGCCAATGAATCGCATATTTTTCTTTGACTTCACGTCACCCATAGCCTAAAATATGGCATATCTTCCATTCAGGATCAAACCAAGAGTTCCCTCACTTTAGTTCACTCGGGTATAGGTACAAAACTTGCAAAAGTTGACATGCTACGCTGACAGTGGCGTGCACAGGGTTTAAAGCCGGGGTAAGCATTAAGGTATGAACTTATTTTCTTGTTAAGTGTTGATTTTCTTGTTTGTGTTTCTTAAGTGTTGATTTATTACAACTAGGGTAGGCAGTACTTTTATACCTCTATGAGCTGCACGCCATTGTACGCTGAGTGTGTTTACATAGCAAAAAGCTGACTTCTGCAAGAAAACGCGGAAGATATTTGGCAGCGCGCACGTGGACACGTGGCCTAAAGTATAGATAGCAACATTGTTACGGTACAAGTGTTTAACGGTTCAGCAATGATTAAATAATAAAGTGCACATAAAAAGCAATTTGACGCACCGAAAGAGATAACAAAAGAGAACAATATAAACACATTCAGTCACCGGTGCCGGGTGACTAGACCTATTGATAAAAGGTCTTTTTATATTTATTTACGCACTCCTGAGTGTTTTCAACTTTTGTGCCGTTTATAATTCAGGTCAAATCGTCACGAAAATAAAATGAATATGTCGTATCAAATCCATAAAATATGTCGCCTCCAAAATTAATTTTAAAAGTAGTTACAACTATGGATGCAAATCTTGAATATGTAAATAAACATGTATGTAAAACTTTGTGAGCGTACAATAACGTAATGTCGTAAAAACATGTAGGTATGTCTTATGTTTTTATATTATTGTGTATTTTAAATAGTATTTTATTTTACCTTTTTTAATATGGAATTTGTATGTACTTACAAGTTTAATATTTTTTTAAAACCTACTTCCCTAGTTTTTAGTCTTTTTCTTATTCACAATTTTAGAGAGCGTCAAGTGAGGTGGTAATAATTATATTTTTGTATGTATGTCACATTTCCAGTGCTTATCTACTTCAATAATTGCAGTACTAAGTTACGAATAGTATAAAAGTTAATTTCCCGTCCTTTCCTTATGATATAAATAATAATTTGATGCACAGGACGTTTAGATATTGGAATATCGGTTTTTATTAATCGGATTTTCCAGAGTTGTAATGTATGATATGTCGGTTGTCGTAATATCGTACCGTATCGTCTCAAATCGTCGAGTGATATAAAAGCGCCCCGCTTTCAATCACAAACAAACGGGTCATTGTACTTTTTTTAATCAATTATGGTGCGTTTTAATTGTCATTCACAAAGCAGGGACTTCCGTTGATTGTTTTACGAGTAGGTACACCGCTGTTCAGTCATAGGCCAAGTATTTTTATTGCAAGATAATAATTTAATATTTTGGTTTTGCCGTGCCGTGCAGGAATGGCTGCAACTCGGCAGAACCTCACTCTGAACGCGTATGCTCAAATATTTATTCCTTACACCTAAGTAAAATAATGTGATTAAATTTTAATTCAGTTAGTCACTCAATATCAATTTTTTTTTAATTTATAGACTAGCGCTTGGCTGCAATCAGACCTGCTAGCAAGTGATGATGCAGCCTAAGTTGGAGCATCTACAAGTTGCCTATTCACACTTGCCTTGAATATCACTATCTTAGAGTTTAAACTAAGTATGTATTGTGAGTGATATCTATTATAAAATATGTAACTGTCCGACAGCTCAACTTACGTGCTATGGTCGGAGTATGCCCGACTAATTTAAAACCCGTCCAAGGTCCTTTTTAATGGGCCTCAGTCTCTTCAGCACGAGCTGAAGCGCACTGAAAAAGAACCCCGGACGGGACGGGTTTGAATTGAAACTAATCGGGCATGTTCCAACTAACTCGTGAGATTCAGCCGTCAGTTTATAAAATAGATGTTATTATCTTACCTGTTTAACTGTGGACCCATCTAAACCTTAAAATTGCTGATGTCGATGAAGTATACACCTATTCTTAGATTATTATTTACTAGAGGATGCCCGCGACTTCGTCCGCTTGAATTTAGGTTTTTATCCTGTGGGAACTGTTTGATTTTCCGGGATAAAAAGTTGCCTATGTCAATCATACGTAGGTACGCAAGCTACTTCGATACCTTTTCGGTACCTTTATCGGTTAAGCGGATGGATCTTTAGGAATCGCGTGGGAACTCTTTGATTTTCCGGGATAAAAAGTCTTCCCCGGGATGCAAACTAACTCTGTACTTACTTACCTTTATTCAAAATCGGTTACTGTTGGACCGTAAAAAGCTAGTAGACAGACAGACACACAGACGCACCTTCGCATTTATAATATTAGTATGGATTACTTTAAAAAATATTCCTCTTAGGTACCTACTCATTTGATCGTAAAACATCTAATCCACGGTTCCAAATACAGCGGAGGTTTTTATGAAATGTCTCGAAAATCTCACGTTACATCCGCTATCGGGTTACAAACAGAATAACTACGCACCTACTGGTTCAAAGTCACAGGTGCTTCTAGTTTTTGCGTCCATTGGACACCTCGTCAGTAGTCTGCGACTGTCACGGTTGAAGAACACGTAAAAACATTGAAAGGCAACTCAATCGCTTATAATGTCAGTCATACACAATTTTGAGGTTTAAATTAAAGAATAGAATAGAATAGATTTTTATTCAAACAGACTTTTAAAAGTGCTTTTGAATCGTCAAATAATTTACCACTGGTTCGGAATGCCGTTCCTACCGAGAAGAACCAGCAAGAAACTCGGCGGTTGCTCTTTTCATATGCTATATTATTATATGCTTATTGTATAGGCTTTTAATGAGTAGGTGCGGTATCAGTTATTACTACTACGAGCTGTAGATAGATAGAGCTAGGAACTAGGCAGTTCCTATTAGGTAGGTACTTCAGAGCATCCGAGCTTCTGGGCGAATCAATCTTAGCGCATAGTGTCCTTCTTTTAGCAGCTCAAAGCTTTTCAGTATGATCATATTTTGTTGTTCATTATTATACGGATAGAATAGATACATCTGAGCGGAAGTGAGTATTGGCCTAAGTTAGGCTATTATTGACTAGGAGATACCTATTCACTCTTGTTTAAAACAATAGGTTTCAAGATATCCCGATTTTAAGTGTCAGGGGTCTTTGAAAACGGTTTAATGCGTATAGAATGTAGATGTAGATTTTTTAGTATGTAGCTATCTGGCTAATGAAACATCATCATCGGCAACGCATGAATGTCCACTGCTGGGCATAGGTCTCTTGTAGGGATTTCCACACGCCGTGGTCTTCGGCCTGTCTACCTAGTAGGGGGAGGGGGGTCTACCAACAATGTCTTTCTGTTCGAGATAACCATTCCAGCATCTTATGACGTATACCAACTCGTAATATAACGAATTTGTCTTTTCCAGGTTCAGGTTTTCGGGGCGCGTGCTAGGGCTGGCGCTCGTTCACGGCTACCTATTGGAGGCGTGGTTCACGCGCGCGCTGTACCGCGCCCTGTTGCGTCTGCCGCCCGCCTTGGAAGATGTTGACGCGTTGGACGCACAGTTCGCCGCGTCACTACGGTGGCTTCAGGTAAGGTTTTAGATGATTTACGATATTAAATTTTACATACCTACAGGATGTTATTAGAACGCTTGCAAAAAATGAAGATAGGTGATAGTACTGATGATTACTCATAACATACCACAAAAAATGTATAAAAAATCCTGTATTGTTAAAAGATTGCAATGTTTTGCAAATAAAACGTCTGACTGATGCTAAAGGTCAATAAACGTTGCGTAGATAGGGGTTGCGGGTAAATACCGCGTAGGCGGGGCATTGACCCCGTTTTGCACGCTATACGTGTTTTGAAAATATAGGTATATAAGGCAATCAGTTATTGGTATTGGATTGTGTTTAGATAATACAATACGCTTAGTTTCTGCTAGCATTCTAATTACACCGTATAATTGTCGTGTAATCATTTAGTATACATACTGAATATAACGTTTATAACACGGGCTCATGTGTTGCTACAGTCGGCGCGCTGCGTGTCGTCGCTGGAGCTGACGTTCGCGGTGTCGGAGCGGCTCGCGGACGGCCGCGTGCTGGAGCGCGAGCTGAAGACGGGCGGCCGCGACGTGCCCGTCACCGAGCGCAACAAGAAGGAGTACCTCGAGAAGCTCGTGCGCTGGCGCGTGGAGCGCGGCGTGGCGGAGCAGAGCGAGTGGCTCGTGCGAGGCTTCCACGAGGTGCGTATCGTAATTCGTCTCCACATACTGACACTAGATGGCGCTACCGCTATCTTCAATCACTCGCTGCGGAATCTAAATCGCGCGAACGAAGTTTTCCCTAGAACGCTGATTATATAATTACTGACTATTAGAAACTACTTATTTATTTCAATTGTAACATATGTTATGGAAAAGCGGGACCGCCTGCCACAAGTACTGGTAGTTATACTAGTCACTTACTGGGATGGTCCCAATTTCTATGTTCTATGTGAAATTGTTTTACTGAAATAAATATTTTTGTATTTTTGTTTTGTATAATATAAAAATATCAGCTAGGACCAACACTAGCTCGGAGGACCGTAACAATCTTCATATTGTTACGGTCGAGCCTACAACACAGCTCCTGTACAACCTCATGAACACATTTTTCGCTTGATTTGTCTTACAACTATCTGAAACGTGTGTTTGTTCCATCAGGTGGTTGACCCGAGACTGGTGGGAGCATTCGACGCTCGCGAGCTGGAGCTCGTGATAGCGGGCGCGCCGGAACTAGACGTGGCGGACTGGCGGAACAACACCGAGTACAGGGGAGGTTACCATGACGCGCACCCCGTTATACTGTGCTTCTGGCAGGCTATCGACAGGTGAGGATATCGACTGGTGTACATACATATAGGGATATAGGGAAGCATAGCGGGTGCGCCTGGCGGAACAACTGCAAATGTTCATGGGCGGCGGTAATCACTTAACATCAGGTGACCCGTCTGCTCGTTTGCTCGCTATTTTCATTAAAAAAAGATATCACCACCCAGTCTGACTCCTACAATTCAATGAATCTAATGACACCTCATTTATTAAAATCTAGCAGCCGTTTAAGCTGCAGGCGATCACATTGGTAACGAATTTACACAAGCATAATTTTTTATGTATGAGGTGTGCTTTTCGTAACTGGGATTATTAGGTACACACTAAACAGTATATGAATATCGAGAGAATTGATAACCCTAGCTCAAATTGATAAAATGATAATAATATTTGTTTCGTGACCTATGCTCGGCTTAGCGAAATGTTCCCAATAGATTACCTTCAGTCTACATTCCACATAGGTATGTATGTAAACAGATTTACATACTTACAGCTATAGGTAAGTACCTAGGTACCTATCAGACTTCTTCATAACAAGATTGTTTACTCAAACACATTTAAATATTATTAGGTATACCTACCGACCAACGTTAAAAATCGTTATACTTACCTTAGTCATATTCTGATAAAACTTGATATTACTTTTGATTGACTTAGTCATATTCCGAAAAAGAATTGATAGCCAATTCTATAATAATAATCTTTCTGAATTATTCCTGCTTATTAACCCCCGACCCAAAAAGAGGGGTGTTATAAGTTTAACGTGTGTATCTGTGTATCTGTGTGTCTGTGTATCTGTGTATCTGTGTATCTGTCTGTGGCATCGTAGCGCCTATACGAATGAACCGATCTTAATTTAGTTTTTTTTGTTTGAAAGGTGGCTTGATCGAGAGTGTTCTTAGCTATAATCCAAAAAAATTGATTCAGCCGTTTAAGAGTTATCAGCTCTTTTCTAGTTTTCTTGTAGAAAAGAAGGTTAGATAACCGTTAGGTTCATAATATGATGTCAATTGGCAAATGTCAAGCTGTCAAGATGGACGTTGCCTAAATACATAATTATTTATTTGAAAATGATGTTTTGGAAAACTCAGATACTTTAGATAGTAGGCGCGGAATAGTCCAAGAAAATCAGTTCAGCCGTTTGGAAGTTATCAGGTCTTTTCGGTCTTTTCTAGTTACTGTAAGCTTCACTCGTCGGGGGTGTTATAAATTTTTAATTTACACTTGTTACCATAAACTATTGGCTAGAGAGTCTATTAAAATAAAATACTATAATGCTATAATATAATAATAAAATAAAATACTATAATAATAAAATACTGTAATGCATCATTATTGGTGTATATTTAAAGTCATATATCCTAATAATATTTTTCATTTCATCTTATTTAAAAGTATAACTTAGATCTGGACTCTCGAAATATCGTTTTTTAAATAAATTAATCAAGTAAGTGTCCTAGACGTAGGTACAATTATACACTGTAACTGTTGGTGGAGTAAATATAGTTATTTTTACTCCTTTTCACTCGAGGATAAGATAACACTAAAGGATGTGGTCAACGAACAAAGTGATAAGAGAAATACATTTGTAGTGAAAACAATATTGTATATTATCTTTAACCACATTTTTATCTTGAACATGTTTCGCGTTCGTCTACGATCTCACCTAATGGCGAGTGGTTCAGTGATCGAAGTGAACGTTAACTTAATGTTACCTTGAAAACATATTAATTTAAGCCCACACTTTCATTGATTGGTATTGAAACTGAATTAAAATGTCTCACGTCTTTGATCATTAGTGCAGAGAATTATATAATCAGACTAAACTCTATTCAAATACAGTCAGTAATTCAGTATACAGCGTCAGTTCGCTATACAGAATGTACACATAAAAACCCAAGACGAAATCCAGCGTCCCCTGGTCAAATACCCTGAAAATGTGTCTAAGAACCTCTTAGGTGATAATGCAAAAAACCGCATCAAAATCGACCCAATAGTTTTCTAGAAAATGGAAACAGTCAAGAGTGAATAGTCATCTTCTAGGCAAGCGCGCTCCATCTTAGGCTGTATCCCCCTACACTTTGTATGTATGTATTTGAAGTAGGGAGTACCTGTGTACTCCCTACTTCAAATTAAAACAATAAATTACACTTATCAACTTACCTATTCTAACTTTTCAGTTATATGCGTTATAAGCAATTAATAACATCGAAAACATCGTGAGGAAATCTGCATGCCTGAGGTATCCATAATGTTCTCAAAAGTGTGAGAAGTCTGCCAATCCGCACTCGGCCAGCGTGCTAGACTATGGCCAAAGCCTTCTCATTCTGAGAGGATTGGCACTTGTTCTCAGTAGTGAGCCAGCGATTGGTTGATCATGATGATACCTACTTATTTTTGTTCTTGTTACAGATTCACGAATGAACAGCGCCTCCGTCTAGTCCAGTTCGTCACAGGCACTTCCTCAATTCCTTACGAGGGCTTCTCAGCACTGCGAGGCTCGACGGGTCCGCGCCGCTTCTGCATAGAGCGCTGGGGAAGAATCGAGTCACTGCCTCGAGCCCACACCTGCTTCAACAGGCTCGACCTGCCGCCCTACCCTACGCTCCAGCTTCTACATGAAAAACTGCTGCTAGCCGTCGAAGAAACGAATACCTTCGGAATTGAGTAAATCCCAGACTAGCTTATTAAGCGTGGACAGTGAATTTCTTGAAAAGATATTTTCTCGTTTTGTTGCTTTTGAATCTAGTCTGTGGTTAAAACTTAGTCTGAGATCGATATAGAATACTAAGACTTTACTTAGCTTGAGATCTATAGAACCTACTTTGATTTTGCTCCAGATAAAGTTAATATGTACATTGTACATGTATCTTTTATAAATCTGTCTCGTTTTAACTGTCTTAAGTCTGACCAAAGCCAGTGCGCGCTGTAGAGTTCAGCCTTAGTTACAAGACAAAATTGATAGACATAAATGTCTCGTTTTATCTAAGGCTGAAATCTATAGATGACACTTTGACTTTGCTCAAACTCAAGACCCAGTTTAGTGAGACAGATTTATGTCAGTCACAACTTCCGTCTTGTTTTAGCTCTTTGGACTAAGCAAAGTGAAAGTACTCTCTATATATCCCAATATTAGTCTGCACTAAGTCAAAGTCCTAGATCTCAGCCTTAAAACCCTTACCAAAAGATAAACTAGCTGCTTATAAAACAATGAGTTTGATATACTAAGGTTGATTGTAAACACATTAGCGCTGTAAATTATGAGTATTATGACTCTCATGTAAATAATAGTCAATTGATTGTATAGTTGAGGACAAACAAAGATAGTGTTATATCTATTTGCTGTATGTATGTAATGTAGGTGTGCCAGAACGTTTACAATAAAGCTAGCCACGTATCTATTGGAGGTTTGTACTTTATAAACACTTTTATTGTAAGTGAAGTATATTGTGGCTGTGAATCGGGGCTCAAGTCCCAAGTTTAGTTATTACGCTTTTATGTCACTAATTTATAATAGTTATATTAAGAATCCTACAAGTTTTGAGAATTGTATAAGTTGGCGTTTTGTTACTCTGTCGATCAGTATTTTGTTTCTTTAAATTATTTCGATTTAAACACATATAAGTGATTACCTCTTAACACTCTTTATTGGCTATAACAGAGAAGCTATTAAAATTTACGAACATCACTTCCTAGTCAGCTAATATAAATATATGCTTATAATAAACATAACTGCAACAGAAATCATAATATTGCTTGTTCATCCCTGTAGTTACACTTACCTATTTATGTAATTAATATAATAATTGACATGTGGATGTTGTGATTTGTTTTGCTAATCTTATATTGATGTTCCTCTGTTAATTTATTGTAAAATTAACTATTCAAACAATCTGGAGAAATTTCATGCTCAAAATTTCTGTAAAACCAATGGAAATGGTCACATATTGAATGCAAGTGTATGTAAATACATTATTTATTGTTTATGTAAATCACACTCAAGTGTAAGTTCATTTTATTTTTGTAAGTAATATAGCTCTATTATGTTGGGTATTTAACTATTGAATATTGTTTTATTATGAGTAAATTCTAAGTAACTTGTTTTGTGTGAAAGTGATCAAATGTGTCAATATACAATATTACTTACATAAAACTGTGGTTTTATTTTTCTTCCATTAGTCATAATTTAATCTGGACGTTGATATAATAAACATAAGTAAATCAAGTCAATAATATAAGCATCACATCAGATACTTATCATTATTGAAACTCCTACTAACTAGATTTTAATGACAAAGGAAATATGATAACTTACAGGCAGAAATAACTGCATCAAACCAGAACGGACTTGCTGCAAGGGGGAGGAAGTCATTTGTGACCATAAGATGTTCTTGTTAGAGGAAGTGAAATTTGCAACTGAATAATAAAATAATAACAATAAAGCAAGAATGCACACATACAAAATGTTTATTTTTCAAGAAGTTTGTGTAACAACAAAAATCAACCTTGTTATTAAAGACCTTATCTTTTAAACATTTATAAAACTATTTACAGTGTAAAGTCTGCATCTGTCAACACAAACTGTGATACAAAATGCAACAGGTTAATTCACAATACTCTAAGCTAAGTTGTGACAGAGTTAATTTATTATGTGGCACAGTCCACAACTTTAAAAACTTATCGGATATTAGAACTCATCAAAATAAATGTAAGCCGATGTGATTATAATAGAAGCTACTGTTAAGATAGATTCATATACGCATGACTGTTGCTACGTGTATGCAAAGTAAACCCAGAGTCCTTCCCCTCCCTTACACCGAGCCGCACTCTGATCTCGCCTTCGTCACATCCCTGATAAAAATTTAAAGAACTGCACTTCACCAGCAGGATTTAGACACCAACATGGAGACAACGACTCAACCGAATGCAATATAATACACATCTCTGTAAATATTTTGTATATTTACTTCAAAAATAACGGTACATACAATTTAATCTGTATCTCTATCGTACTTTCGAAAGGAGAGAAGAACGGAGACTCGCCGCGAGTCTAGCTGAGAGAGGGGAAATCCTTGCTGTCGTCCACCTTAGGCGGAGCGACCTGGCTGCGCGCCGCCGGCCGCTCCTCGGGTGGCACCTCCGGCTCGCGTGGTGCGCCGCCCGGGGCGCCTCCGCCGCGGCCACCGCGCCCGCGCCCGCGCCCCCGCCCGCCGCGGCCACCGGTACCGCCGCGCCGCGCCGTGTCGTTGAACGTGAACTCGATGCCCAGCACGCGCTTCTGGCGTCCCACGCGCTGCGGGTAGTCAGCGATATCGTACTCCTCGTCATCTTCCTCCTCGTGCTCAGCTTGCTCTGCCTCCTTCTTCTTCTCCAGCAGCACGAGGTTCTTCCACTGGCTCAGGTCCTCGCCCTCGCCCGCCTTGCGCAGGTTGTACTGCGGTTGCGCGCGCGCGGCGTTGCGCAGCGCCTTGTACTCGTCCAGCGTGAGCTCGCGCGGCTCCTCCTCGGCCGGCGGCGCGCGCTCGGGCTCGGGCTGCTGGCCGTCGCCGGCCGCCGCCGCGTCCGCGGGCTTCTCCTCGGCCGCCTCGCCTTCGGACCCCGTCTTGTTCAACTCGTCCAAGTCGTCTTTGATCGTTCCCCAGTTGTGGGGACCGGCTCCTTCGCGTTTGTCGACGGGCTTCACGCCCGTCTTGTCCGAACCCGACCGCCTGTCGAACTCCCTCTTTCCTCGGCCATCGTAGCCCGGCCTGGGACCGCGCTGACCTTCGCGTGGCTCGCGCGGAGGTCTGGGGCCCCTACGCTCGCCTCCTTCGGGGTTCTCGTTGAAGTTGCGTCGTTCGAAGTTAGGCCTCCGGTCGCCGAAGTCGCGGCGAGGGGGCCTGGCTCCTTCCTTGTTCTCGACGGCTCCATTCTGCGGACGCTCCTCGCGACGCCGCGGGGGCGGTCTCTCCGTGTTGCGATCGGTCGTTCGCGGCGGACCTTTGTTCTTCTGTTGATCGCCACTTTTATTTTCCACGGACTTCACATTTTGGGTTTCTTTGATTCCCTTCCTTACAACGACACTGCCGCCTTTAGGCTTGACCTCGGGTTTACCCTTGTTCTCCTTCTCGGCGTCTTTGGTCTTTTTTTTTTGCTCTTTTGCCTGCTCTCGAGCTTTTATAGCATCAAGAGGATCGGACTCGTCGTCCAGGAAAAGAGCATATCTATTCACTATCCCCACACCGTAGGAATTCTCCATTGTGATCCTCTTGATGTTTTGATTACACAAAAACTAGATGTTTATGGATTGTTTTAGTGGAGCGACATTTTGCCTTATTTTATTGATTTCATTTATTTAATATGGCGGCTAAAGAACACACTAAAACGCCATATGACGGCAAGAATAGAGAACGGAGAACAGAGAATGAAAATGGCCGCACTCTTAACTTTTTAATGTCTATGATCGGATTAAGTGCTGCCAGCCCGTACTAAAATTTCCCTCAAGTGTTAAAATCGTGTCGTCATCTTGTAGTCCAATGGGTAACAATGGAAGCGGTCAAACATAAATCTTAAACATGTCAACGACTTCATAAAAATTTTTCCTGCACCGAGATCTTTGCACAGTTTCCTTTATGATACCTATAGTAAATGCATAATGTAAGTATAAAAAACCAATCTTATCTTTGTCTACAAAGCTACCTAGACAACTAAACTGTGACAACATTAAAAATCACTAACTATACTGTCTACGATGTAGACAAGGAATAAGGCTGGATTTTACGGAAACGTTTAAGTGCGGAAACCAGCCCAGAGAGAAGAAGAAGAAGGCTGGATTTTTTCAAAGGGATAACTGATGATTTATATTTTCATGGCGTGAATTCGCGGGTGGTCGTTAGTTTTTTAATAAAAGGATACATAAGTTTTTTGCACAAAGAATGGGAATGAACTCCTGTGTAATAAATAGAAATTCTAAATACAAGTCATGTTGTCGATAATAATCGAAGTGTTCTGAATCACCCTGCAAGAATTTTAAGTCAAAACGTACCACATCATTATGCTTTCATTCGTTTTGTTCTACACAGACTACGTTTGGAGAATTAACCTGAATTTTAAAAAGCTGTTTCTCTCACACTCACTCAATGATTTCTCCATTCTGGTGTACTTTCTATTCGTACTAAGGTTAGATTTCAGTAATGGTTTTTTGAAGCTCCTCGACGAATTCACAAATTCCTGCCCCTAAAAATCTTCCTTTCCCCTAAATATAGGCTGAAATCCCCAAAAGTGGCACTTCTGCTGTTTATGGTTTTCTACTCAGAGCCAATAAGGTCAGTACAGGGTGGGTAACATTAATATATTATAGTTTTATGCGTTAATTTTGTGAATATTCTCTCCGGATTTTTTAAAATATTGCGAAAATAAAAGTGCATATGTACATTTCAATTACACATTCAATCTGTTGAAGCAAGTTTAAGTTGAATAGAAATATTCAAGCAAACTTTAACACTACACTTTTAAAACTTTTACATTATAAAAGACTAGCTGATGCCCACGACTTCATTCCCGTGGATATTGGTTTTTAAAAATCGCGTTGGAACTCATTGATTCTTTGAGATAAAAAAAGCCTATGTGTTAATACAGGGTATACCTACATCTCCATTTCAAATTTCAGCCTTTGTTCTGTAGTTTTTGCGTGAAAGATTCACAAACATCCATAATACATACATACAAACTTTAACGTTTTAGGATGACGCGCTCCACGCATTAGGTAGGTAGTAGGTACCTACCTTATGCAAAAAAAGAATGATGTAAATTTTTTTTTAAAGAGCAACTAGCGCTTTTCTCATGCTGGTTATGCTCGGTGAAGGGTATTCAGAATAATAAGTGGGATAGTTATATTTTCACAATTTCAAAGTACTTTCAAAAGTTTATTCGTCTATTTTTTTATTTAGCAGATTTATAACCATCTAAAATATTTTTTTCATACATTTATGATTCCATCTAAAATATTTCAAACCAAAATAAATATAAACATTTTAACAATATTTATTTAAAAAAAATCACAAAGCAAATAAACTAAAACTTTACAAAAGTTTGAAATCCTAGAAAATTCGGTTACAAATAAAACATCACCAATGTACAGCATTTTGGCATACATACGCTAATAAGTGCTGAAAGTTATTATCACTAACATATTTTCTTGCCTTTGCCACCACTTCCTCCTGATCCTAGGCAAGTATCCATCAACAACCCACAAACAAGGTAGGGATCGCAGTCCCCAGCCGGTCTTCGGTCCTCCATGAAACCTTTACCTTTCTCTTTTATGTTTCTTTGTAATCGAATAGAGGCTTTTCTGTTCGCTATGCCCCAAGAAAACTTTTCAAAAGGTGCCGTCTCGAACTTTCCAGACAACCGCATGCGATTTGTTTGCTCATCAGCTCCGTATCGTTTCATATGCTTCATATGATTCTGTTCTAATTTTTTAATACATTCCTCGATGAACTTGTAACCGCCATCTGAACGCATTCTTTTTGTACTAAAATTGTGATGCATACCAACACCTGGATGTTTCGGGCCCATGGGCTTTGGGTGGTAAGTTATAACAACACCGTAGTCTTCAGCTACTCGAGACATAAGAAATCGTGACATCCACAAGTCATCTGGAGCTTTTATACCTATGGTTGTACCTATTTGCCACTCCCAGCAAGCGAACATAACCTCAGCATTTGTACCCTCAAAATCACACCCTGCATACAAGCAGCACTTTGAATGAGCTTCACTTACATCTCTTCCAGCTATATATTTAGCGCCTACTCCACAGTAAGAAAACTCATAATTAACAGCTGGGAAACCACCTCCTTTAGGCCAGCCCAAACCCCAGCCGTCAACATCCAACATAGTATACTCCTGCTCTAGACCAAACCATGGCTCTTCAGATCTATGCGCTTCACAAAGATCATTGCAGAATTTCCTATGATTAGTAGCGGCTGGTGAACCGTCTGCCATATACACTTCGTTGAGCACAATCACATGGGGCTCTAGTCTGAAAGGGTCTCTATATACCGCACAAGGCTTCAAGCTCACGTCGGAGTTATCAGTGGTGGCTTGACCACAGGAACTCCCATCAAAACCCCAACCGGGTGCTACGTCGGCGCTGTGAGGAGTACAGTTCAGAATTCTATCCTTACATCTCATGTTGATGCCTGATCCGTCGATCCAGCAGTATGTTGCCAAAACCTTATTGCAGGGCATTGGTAGTCTTATGTATCTGTCCATTACTTTTTTGTTCATAATATGATTAATAGATTGTTTTAGCATATACCTTTTTGATATGGAAAATATGCCTACATGGTTTTGCAGTTTACAAAAACACTTCAAAAAGCTCTCCATCTTGGGATTTTATTCTTTTTTCAACAACTTTTAGAGAATTTAACATTTAAATGAAACGGAAATTTTTCTATAAAATATTTCGTATTCTGTTAAATTTTTCTTGACGCATACTTAATTTAAAATTGAAAGACGTGTCCTTGTGTCGTAAAATATTTTTTTAAACTGTTTTCAGAAAAGCAAGCGCTATCAAGCCTGTCAATTCAAGCAAGTATCTGCTAAGAGAGCGCAAACTCGATACGGATCGCAATCTCCAGCTGGTCTTCTATCTTCAAGAAAACCTTTTCCTTTTAACATAACTCCTCTCTGAATTCTCACCGATGCTCCTCTATCTGCCACTGCCCACTTGCATGTGTCGAAAGAGGCAGTCTCAAACTTTCCTGTAAGCCTTTTCTTGTTTTCTGTTCCATCTCCAAGTCCATAGCTGTTCATGTACTCCATGTGTTTATCACAAAGGATTTTACTCACTCTTTCTATTTCAGCTAGTCCTCCATCATCTCTCATTTTTTTAACACTAAAATTATGATGACAGCCTATTCCTGGTTGATGTTTTCCCATTGGTTTTGGATGGTAACTGATAATAGTACTAAAATGTTCAGCTATCCTGTTTAAAATATACCGCCCGACCCATAAGTCATCTGCAGCTTTTATCCCTAAAGTGGTTCCAACTTGATATTCCCAAGATCCTTTCATAACCTCAGCGTTACATCCTCCGTAGTCCATACCGGAGTAAATACAAGCTCTCGCATGGCATTCTACAATCTCTCTTCCAGCGATGTTTTCGCCGTTGCCACAATATGAAAATTTTGATTTAGTTACTGGAAAGCCACGACATTTTGGCCATCCTAGTGGCCACATATCCGTATCGAACATAGTATATTCTTGTTCAATTCCAAACCATGGTTCTTGGTCTGATATTCTACTAAGTACATTTGCGCAATGTGCTCTGTGATTAGTTGCTGTGGGTTTCCCATCACCATGAAATGTTTCACAAAGTATAATGATGTGTGGACTTTTACGAAATGGATCTCTATAAATTGCACAAGGAATTAACATAGTGTCCGAGTCATGCGTTTTAGCTTGGCCTGTTGAACTTCCATCAAATGACCATTTAGGTACCATTGTGAGATCACATGGTACCCTCTCTAAAATACGATCCTTAGAACGCAAATTGATTCCACTTCCGTCAATCCAAACATACGTTGCTAATATTTTGTCTTTTGGCAACGCTAAATTGATATAGTGGTTATAATAAGCGTTTATTGGCGTATTCATTTTCGTTGTTCCAGAGGAAAAATGTTCTTGAGCCACAGTACGCGCATGAATTCGAATATTAGAGAAAATTTTGAGGATATTATTTCTTTTATATAAAATTAATTTCATAATAGTCATAACTTTAACAAAAGTTATCAAAGTACCTAGTTAAATAATTAATTTATTAAAAATGTCTGTAACAAATATGACGAAAATCAAATAAATCGATTTGGAAATATCAGGATGGTTATGAGAAAAAAAAATCTAGTAGCATTAAAAAGATTATTATAACATGAAATTGCGAATGGGACGTATCTAAGTCTTATCTCAAAACTTACAGTGACTAAGCCTTTTTATGGCGTTCACTGCCCATTGCTTTACAATAGGTACGAGGATTATGCCAAAAGAAATCAGATCGTTAGATATTCAAAAATTATAAATTGCATTCTATAATACAGGTATCGATTTTTTCGAAGTAAGCATTCATCCTAGACATGTTTAGATTAGTATAAACTTTTATGGAAAATACTTCTGATCATTCTTTTATTAACATCTCAGAAATTCCAAAGTTCTAGCAACTAGGGCACCTTCTTTTCTTTCAACCCATTTCAACCCCATTATTTTTATTTTTTTCTTTGATTTTTGAAAACAGGTAAAAATGACAAGGGCAAATGTGGCTGGTAAGATAGAATAGAATAGAATAGGCATGTTTTTCGAAGTGAAATAGTTGAGTATTCTGGCAGAAGTATGTGGAGCGGCGTTGTCGTAATGCCAGAGAAGATCCCGGATTCTTAACTTTGGCCGCTTGTCACACCAAGCTGACCTCAGAATAATTAATAAAAGGGGTGGCACTCTAAAATTAATAAAGCTAACAATACTTTTGAGGCACAAACTTTCATAGATAAACCTACCTACGGGTACCATGTACGGAACATACGGGTTACCTGGGAGAGATCACTTTAGTGATAAGGTCGCCCTTAGCATTTCTAAAATTGTATCATTTATTATTATCTTTGTATTTCTTGTGCAATAAAGCTGTTTAAATAAATAAATAAATAGATCATTCAGAGTTAACCACCCTTTTATCCTCTACCACCACAGTAGTAATGTGTACCGATTTGCAAATGAGGTACTTAACCATTTTTTTCTGTGTTTCATGGTTTCGTGCATGGTTCATTTCGGAAAAGTCGGCTCATGTTCAAAGCACCATACCGTTGACTGTCTCTTTGCTATAACGACATTTTGGCAGTATGTACCTAACTTAGTTTCTCGCCAGCTTCGATTTTATCTATTATTAATTAAATTAACGACCAATAATAACAATGCAAAAATCATGTCGAATGAGCCCATTGATGCAAGTAAATGCCCGCCAAATTATTTTTGAAAAAGTCTACATTTTTTTTTGAAAAGTTCTAATTTTTCTAAAGTTACCCGTAACTCTGCACCTTACAAAATCCATAGAGCAAGAACGAAACAGGAGCGGAATCCCGTTGGATGACATAATTTCTCTATGATACTATTTTAACTGGTCACGTCAATGTCATTCAGTTGTCATTGTCATTGATTGGCTTGTCAGTTGTCATAGTCATATTTATTATTTATTTTATATTGATAATTAATTGCTTTGCTGCTTTGCTCATTGTTGTACTCAGAATCTTGGAATTTGGATATTGTATGAGTAAGAGTTGTGTTGATATACCATGTTGATATCCACAGCAACAAAATAATCCACAATATCCAATTGATTGTAATAGGTACCGTTAGTAATGGAAACGTAAGTAACTAATAATTTATCAAGTAGCTAAGTATACTTATTTATTTACTTACTCTAAATTCCAATCTTCATGTGCTCCAAAGTACCACTTCAGCCAATTCAGCAATTAATAAATAACAGCACAGTACCTAGGTACAAACTGCATACCATATTAATTCAATACAATTACTATATTAGGTAGAGTAGTATATTTTTAACCCACCATTAAAATTAGAGCGCCAAGTAAAACTACTCTTGACTTAGCTGAACCTTCAAGGCCAGTAACATAAAATTTGTTTCACAACCATCCAAGACCTTAACAATTCGTTTTACCACCGGGGTTAGGTATAAAGAGTCCCTGGTTCAATATTTCAGGATAAATAAAGGATTGAGGAAGCTGCGTAGGTCGTCCTGCCCATTTACAGCGTCACCAGGTGGGGTCGCGATTGCAGAGCACTGCCTACGCAGCTGTTTAATACTTACAACCATTCCACACCCATCTTTTCTTGCTCGTGTGTATTCTTGTAAACTTTGTTTATCTAGAGCCAACATAATCTATTTGCTATATCTGCCTGATATATCAACATAGAGCTAAAATCCCTGGGTCTAGAGATTTTAAATGTAGGTTCTCTTTATTAATAAGTATAATGTAGACCTACACCAAGAAAGAAATTTTAAAAATTTCAATGTGATCTTTAGAAACCTCAATCCACACAATGTTATGGGAAAAACTAGTATTTTTTTACTGATAAAAATGTATTCCTTGCTTTCAGAACAAAGGCAAATGCAGCATTTTTGTGCAACTATGAAGTGATGCAGATATTACAGAAGTTGAAAGATAATACACAGAAGAAGCATAAAAGGGAAGGATCATTAGCTACTGTGACATATGAGGTGCTAAAACTTCTCACATTATAGAGCCCTTTCTAAGTTACTAATTTTCTGTTTCAAATAATTAAAAACTTTGTTCAGTTCACACACAGTAGCACATTAAATCTTCAAAATGATATTAATGCAGAATATTAAGAGAAGGATAGTTGTAGGGTTTGTTTATTATACACATTGTTGCCAAGTTTAAAAAAAATACATTTTAGACAAGAAGGTCAATCCTGGATCCACCTCTAACATTTCTGCGTAATGTGTGTTTTAAGCAATTAAGTATGAACATTAACAGTGAAGCATGTGAACTAAGGTGAGGAGGCCTAAGAGTTTTCCATAATGTTCTCAAACATAAGAGTTTTCCATAATGTTCTCAAACATGAAGTATGCCAATCCACACTCTGACAGGATGGTACTTTGGTCAAACCCTTCTCATTCAGAAAGCCAATCCATGCTCAGTAGTGAGCCGGTAAGGGGTTGATGATGATGATGATGAACATTATTAGGAAGCTTGCACCTCGCTGGTTATGTGAATAAATTGAAAGTTTAAGTTAAGAATTCCAAAATTGTAAAATATTTGATTGTCAAAAACATGTTTTATATTGATCTACATTCACATTGGTACTGAATCTGTTGGGAACTAAATTTTAGACTATTTGCATCCTCTTCTTACTAATGTAATATGAAAAGAATAGACAGTTTTAAATTAAATTTAGAGCTGTCAAACCTCCTGACTTTGGCTAGCAGTTGCAAGCCTATTGTGTAGTGTGCCCTAATATTTAGTCATTAAATGTAAAATTCATTTTCCGTCCTTTTTTAGCAATTTCAAAAGGAGGAGGATGCAGCTACTCCAGATTTAGTTTAGAGGAAGACAAAGCCGCTGAGGTTTTGTCTTCCTTAAACGAAATATAACAGGCACAGACTGTCAACAGATAGTATAGAACATAGATCTATAGGTCTTTGCCTGTCCCGAAGACTATTCTAAAAACAACAATTTAATGTTTAAACTTAAACCATGTGGTTATTATTTTGCAGACAGTTCACTACTTGCAAGACACAGAGTGCCAGAATCAAAGTGCGGAATCGATCCAGAAGTTTCTGGAAGCCATGAAAGGTTTCAAATTGACTAAATCTGAGAAGTTAATGATGGTTAACACACCCCCTAGAACTGAACTGGAGATACAATTGGTAAATATCATTTTGTGTGAAATATGTTTGGAATAGTGAACTAAACACTTCAGTTGGTCATTATTCACTAGATAGTATTGATACAAACTAAGAATTGTGTCCTACAGATTGACAACATTTGTACAATGTGGTAGTCAATGGCCAAACCTTTTTCATTCTGGGAGAAGGCCCATGGTCAGGCGGACGGGTAATGGATTGATCATGAGAAAGTATCTAAAACCAATGTTAATTCCTGTTGTTTGGTTCATTAAGTGAGAACATTGTGATTTTGAATAACATCATTATTTAAAAAATACCTTTGCTTGTTTTATACAAAAGATTTGCCCGAAAACAAACATATTTTGTTTCAAGATGGTGGGATTATACATCTCGAAATCCTGCACAAATACGGAAATGGATACAAATATCCATACCAATGATAATGTTTAAGGCCCTGCTCATAACGTAAATAGTAAAGTAATCTACACTCTAGTAGCACAGATGTAATTTAAATTCATCTAGACAATCTAGATACCTGATAAATCTAGGTAGATACAGTATAACATTATATTCTTCCTCAAACAACATTATACAACATTATATTTTTTTTCAAATTTGATTTTTCATTTGATTTCAGATAGTGCAAGAAAGTGAAGAGAGGTTATCAGAAGAAGATGTCAGGAAAATTATAGCCCTGGCAAATGAATTCTTTCCAGCAAGTTCATAGCATGAAATATAATATTTTTTTATTATTGACTTTATCAACCTTCTGTCAAACCGACGCGAATCCCGTACTGGATGCAGGAAGATAGTTCGCGCCGTGTTATCTAACTTGTATGGACGTGGACGTGTTTTAAGTGACGTTGTTAGTTGCTTTGGAAAACTTTTTTTTTAAATTTATAGTCTAGCACTTGGCTGCAATCAGACCTGCTCTGCCGTCCTAACAAAGAGTGCAATAAGTCGAGTTTTTGGGCAAATTGACTTAAGACCATATCCGTAATCAGGAAAATGAGCTCTATATTTTCGCCTTAGACGTCTTTTTTGTATCTTCAGTAGTTTCGGTTCTGTTGGTTATCAAAACTGCAATATGTAATATTACGATTTGTAAGTAGCTAATCATAACCGCGAATATCTCGAAAGTAGTCGAAACCTAGTTATTGCTCTCTTCGTTAGGACGGCAGTGCTGGGAATTGATAATGGGGGCTAAGATGGAGCGCGCTTGCCTAGATGTCAATTCACTCTTACTTTAATACACAATTACTTTTGCCAATTTGTGTGCTGTATCCCGCACAGTATCTGATTCGTTTTGACCGAAACTTCGAACTTTTGTATAATTTGTGATGTAAATTACGTGTATAATTGATTAGTATAAATCGGTATTTTAAAATAAATTTTATTTTCTATTTTTCTACAAAATGAAGATTGTTTCAAGGAAAAATTGATTTTGTAAAGTGGTTTGTTATCAAATAAAAATAAAAGAATACCCGGCTTAGTTTGTTGTGTGCTCTTCTCAGACTTGGGCGCGTTTGGAACCCTCGTAGCTTTAGTTTTAAGTTTACGTACCTAATTAATTATCACCACTGTGTATATCATCTTTCAAATCTTAAAAATCGGACAAACAAAATAGGTACAAAGGTGTACATTGTACACCCTTTGTACCTATTTTGAATAAATGATTTTGATTTGATTTGAAATTAACAACCCTGGAGCTGCTCAGTGTACAAAGCTTTTGCATATGACTTGGCAAATAAATAAAAATTAACGTAACGCAAATATTTGTTTTATTGTTACTACTACAATCAGATAATTAGGTACTTTGATATTGATATATAGACGATGATGGTGAGCACAGATTAGCCAGAAAATACCCGGCGTGGTGGATTAAAGTGGATAAAATTCTCATCCAAAAAATATGTCTGAACGTATAGAACGCGGCAGGTGGAGATGGCAATCAGTTGGGGACGCCCCGCACACCCGCTCAGCCCCCGCGCTAATACCCTGATTGCCATCTCGACTTGTTGTGTACTAACTATATACAGTGGGCCCCCGGTAATCCGGCCCCTGCCTAATCCGGCACCCCCTGTAATCCGACAAGTCTATTGTTATTGAATTTACTTTGACTTACATAGTGAAGTAGGTACCTATGATTTGTACTCCAGAGTATGTAGAACATACAGAATCTTATCATTGGATCTTTAATTTCTCGGATTACAAGGTACTGTTTGTAAAAAAAAACCGGACTATAGGGGGTCTTAGGCAGTAATCTATAATCCGACAAATTCGATAGTTCGACACTGCCCTGCAAAACGTTCGTCGGATTACCAGGGGTCCACTGTATTTAATTTGTTCAGTAGGCCTCATGGATGTCTAATGGACGTATTATTCCTGAAAATCGACCAAGTGCACTCTGACTTGCGTACACAGGGTTCCGTGCCACGAACCCTAATAAAAACTACTACACATACACACGATAATAATATCATCAGAGCATAAGCCATTAATGTCTATTGTCTGGAAAAGTGCAAGGTAATATCCTGAAGAGATCCTGAGGTATTTTTAGGGTTCCGTATCCGCAGGGCGCCAACTGCCAGCGACTCTATCACGAAGCCTCCGCTGTCCGTTTGTCCGTCAGTGGGCTCTATCTTGTGAATCCTAGAGTAGAGTAGGTAGAGTTGCATTTCTGTTGCCGCTATAACAGCAAATAATAAAAAAATACGGAACCAAACGCTTCGTGTGCGAGTCAGACTCGCACTTGACCGACTTTTTAACAGAATTACCTATGGAGGAGTATTTATTTATTAACACCTTACCTCATGGATCATACCGTGTACGAACAATAAAATTACATATACCTACAAGTAGGACGTATTTAGTTTGCACGTCTTCCTAATTCCATGAGAATACTTCATGCCACTGCCATCTTTACGAATATGGAAGAACTACATAGGTGCATTGTAAAGTCAAACCATTTTCTTAGGTATTTTAGTGTTGTTATGTAGTTGAAAGTACTTTCTTGCATAGATGTATGTATATGTTACTTGTTTTGTTATAATATTAAATCAGTGTGAACATTATGTTACATGTTTTGTTAATCAAAATTATTTTAAAGGCACAATATTATATGACATCATGTTTTTAAACGACGTATGTTATTATTTTTGTAATATAGCAACACAAAAATATTCTAGTTTTCAACGCCATCTAGTTACACACTTGGCATCGTAATGACCCCAAGTGACGTACGGCCATGCAACTTTCGAACTTGAAACAACAGAATAGTGACATTCGCCAGAAGCGGAATTCGAAGTATCAGCGAGCGCCGAGCAGCGAGCAGCGAGTCCGCGACGAGAGCGCTGGCAAGTGGCAACAGAAACGTGTACGGCGAAGTGCGGTCGACTCGTCGATTCGCAGCTGTCCAACCGCGTTTGACAATTTTAAAGTTTTACTCGAAACGCGTGTGTAAATAAACAAATTGTCTTATTACTTTTCGTTAAGAAAATGAAGTGAAACAAATGTTTGTTTATCAACCGTGCATAATATAAAGTGGAGCTTCGTTAGTTCGAGCCTTCGAAACCTTAACCGCTTCTCGCAATGACAAGGGAGAGCATTCAGTTACCTTTTGAGAAAACGGAGGCATTTAAAATGGTTTAAGTCGACGCTTTTATAACGTATAAGTGAATTCGTTCAGTATAAGGACTACTGTGTTTCGTTTTGTGACAATTTGGAGTTCTTTTCGAGTCGGTCGTTAGTCGCGACGCATTGAAAATGAGTGTTTTGAGTGGTTTGAGCAAGGCTGACTTCAAAACGGCGAGTGATGGGCTGTTGGAGCTCTCTGAGGAGCGACTCCGCAGCATCATGCGCACGGAGCCGATCACAGACGTCTATCACGTCGAACAGACACCCTTTGCAAGGTCAGTTTGTACAACTTCACAACTTGTCACCAATGTCACATAACTTTGTTCTAAAACTTTTCAATAACACATAAAAGTCTAAAGAAACTACGATATAAATAGCAGGATCTCTCGCTAGGCGTTTCCATTCAAGCCTATAAAAGTTGCTCTCAAAGTCACAAGTTATATTGATAATAAACTTGCCACCAGCAACAGGTTTCTAAGTCCCAACACTTGTATATCATATTTAAATTTGTCTTTAATTAAATCATCAGCTAGCAGATATCTGCATATGTTTTAATATGTTAAGTATTTGTTCATATTGCTTTCATTTGCTCATATTAATTTGATTTAAGAAATAATAAACATAAAATAATTTCATGGCCATATTATCAGCTCTATCAGTGTGTGTCATAGGCTAGCACTTATAGCCATACAGTTTTATTACACAAACACATAGATGCTTGTACTCAGTGTTTGAGTGTGATTGTAACATATAATTTACAGTTGCCTTGTGAAATGGCTGGGCATAATATAATGTTTATCTCAACATTCCTGATAAAAATGACTGATGATAGCTGAGTGTGTTGATAGTGAAGATAACATTGTTTTATTCACCTGTATTGAGACTCAAGTATTGTACATGAGCATCCATAATCATATTTCTTACATTTTGAAGGATTGTAAACAATTTCTGATCAATTTAATACACACAGGCCCAAACTTAATCAATCAAGTGTTTAAAATATTAATAAACAAAGTCACTTTTATAGTCCAAATACTTAATATTTAAATTAAGTAACTTTAGATTTAATAAGTTAATTATAAACCATGAATTGAATCATGAATGTTTATGTTTGACTATGACTTATTTGTTATAATGTCTTCTTCGACTTAGTGTTTTCCCACCTAGATGGTGTCCTCTTTCCTAGATGTTGCCCAGTTTTGATTATCTGAGTTACTCAGTCTATTGGCTTTCAAGTCCATATTCACAACGTCCGGCCAATGCTTGTTTGGGTTTTGCTACATAAGATGCAATAAGGCCTATGTCCAAAAGTAGATAAATTCACAGGCTTGTGATCACAATCGTTTTAAAAGGGACTGATGACCTACTTATGTAAAGTAGAGACAGTTTGTGGTGCACTTTAACTAGTCCACTCCACCTCAGCCAGTGTCAGCATTTACCAGCAGGGTTTGCATATATGCACTGATCTGTAAATGAAAAACAAAACTTCAGAGTGATGAGATGTGGCTGGATGAGGAAATGTTGGCCCAATGTGGCAGACAGAGACCTTCACTAATGGGTTGTGCTTGTTTATTGGTGGGTATGATGACAATTAACTTTTAGTATTTCATTTGCAATTGCATATTATGATAGATATAATAGGTACATAGATTTGTAATCAAGCATAGTTCTTAATGTTGCTGTAAAATAACCTTTTCCAGTATTGCATTAGAGTGGGGTCAATTAAGTAATTATACTTAATAGTAGGTAGTTCAAGTAAATAATAAAATCAAAATTGATAACTTAAGTATAGTAATTATGTAACTCAGTTGTTCAATATTATTTATCTATTTACTTAATTTTTTAATTAAGTACAAAAAAATTACGTACATTTGGTGTAAAAAGTAATCTGAACAGGCATTAATAATATTGAAAGACTAAGGTACAAAGTTAATTATTAAAGGGTTGATTTATATTAATAATAGCAATTCCAAGTGAAAATCGTCAATTTTGCATAGCACTTCTATCTCCACAATGTAATGCACAAGTTCATTGTTTATTTTGTTGAGATAGAGGTCAATATTCTAGTTATGTAAAATTTTAGATTTTCACTTTGATTTGCTGTCTATGTGAATCAATCCTAAGAGAATACTTACCTACTCAATTAATATACAATACTTTTAAATAACATATTTTAAGATATCAATTCAGATGAAACTTGTTTAATAAGTGGGTTCAACTGCTCACTCAGTGTTGGTATAATACCTACATTATTTTGTTAATCTGCAACAAAATTACTAGGTGCGTACTTACCTAACAAAATTGATTTTGTAATTTTTTCTTGAAAACTTAATACTTACGTAATAATCAGTTGGCTTCAGTTTAAGTTTACAATTTATTAAAGATTGTGGTCCCACATCCCAGTAAGTACTTTTTAACAACTGGATAAATATTTACACTGTTTTATTAGTTTTTTAGGCACTAACTAGTGATTTACCTTTAAAATACTTTCTTTAAAACATGAAATAAATGAATAGTTCCAATTTAACAGATTTTTATGATAAAAATCCTAAAATTCTTGCTTTTTGCTCTGTTTCAAACACTAAATTGTAAACTAAACTTTGGCGAGTGAGGTAGCGGGAAAATTTTCATTTGACAGATTGAAAGTATTTTTTTTTAATTTAGTTTTTCGGATAAGACAAAGGTCGTTAATCATACAGCCTAGTTAAGTACTAAATCGTATCTAAATTTTAAATTACTGTCCTGATTAAATTCGAGCTACATTTTGTTCTTTTCTATCCTACGTATTTTTTATTAAGTAGGTATAAAGCATGTAGCACACTGCACGCGAAATTGTACTGACTGATATTTATGTGTGTGTCGCTAAATCGATATGAGGACATGCCCAACAACTTTTCCCATCGTCTGATGTCGGTCGCGTCGTACCTTATACTAAAATTGTATAACATCAAAACCTATTAGGTTTTAAAATTGCTATGCCCTAGATTTTATTTACACTATAAAAATTACTTTATTAATGTCTTACTCGTAATTTAAGTAAGTAGGGTTAGATCTTATTTTTCATTCGATTAATTACAGGGCACCGCTGCCGTTGCATTCAGAGAAGGAAAGTGAAACGCGGCGATAAATCTAGAAATAGAGTTGTTACTCGATTGTATCGAATAATAATAATCGATTGTAAATTTATCCGATACGAAACAATATAATAGTTACCTAAGTTTCTAATATTACTTTCCATGACGGTTTTACAAGTTAAATAAGTTTTATCTAATTTAAATAAAGCTCGCAATCCACAATATAAAACACCTTTTTAAGGTTCCGTACCCGAAGGTTGTCAAGGGGACCCGGCTGTTCCTAAGTCTCCGCTGTCGTCCATCTGTCTGTCAGCGGGCTGTACTTATCTCATGAACAATACGTAGAGACTTGAAATTTTTTCACAGGATTTGTACCTATTTCAATTGCCACTATAACAACAAATAATATAAAAATCCAAGATGACGAATTTCAATATGGCCGCCATGCAAATTAAGTTTGAAAAGGTACAACATAGTGTTATACCAATTACCAACCTATATCTTGTAGGATTGTACGGAAACCTTCCTGTGCGCACTAAAAATTGTGAAATATAAATTTTTCAAAATAAAAATAAAACCTACTTCAAAAACCACGAACACTAAAAAGTAAAAAATAAAATTTTTGTTTAGGTTAGTTTTGTTTAGGCTCGACTTCATACCTAGACGTACATTACACGTGTAGCTAAACAAAAAAATATTTTTTACTTTTTAGTGCTTGTGGTTTTTGAAGTCGGTTTTATTTTTCTTTTGAATTTTTTTTATTAACCTTAGTGCTGTTTTAGTACGATATTGTGTCAATGTAGTGAATTTTCCGTGTTAGTTTACCGTGCTTATAGGAATTGCTGATTACAATTTTACTATCATAACATTTTAGATAACGCCCCATTGCGTCGTATTTTATATTAATAGGCCGATAAGATACTTACCTACTTATTACTTGTATGTGATAGGTAGAATCTAGACTCTTAGAATTGAGTACGTACTTAGTAGGTACTTAGGTTGCATTGCGGTTATTTGCGTGTTATGCTGACGAAAGAATAATGTGTAATTTACACTATCATTTATACTTATTAATATTTTTTTCTTGTTTCTATTTAACGCGATTTTATAACAAAGCGATTGTCGAGTTTACTACTTAGGTAAGTATTTATTTTTTCAATAAAAAAAATAGGTAATAGATTGCACGCGTACGGTCACAATTGCTTAATTTTTTTTACGCAAACTGCATTTTATTTTTATTTTGGCATTGAAATAGTTATTGGAGTTCTTCGTTTACACCTCTCTTACTGCCAAGGATCACTGGTAGAGAATAGAGATCTTTTATAGAGAAAAGGTTCCATGTTTAACTATTATTATCTTTTATATTCCGATTTAAGTATACAATTTTTTGATACGAATAAAGAAAGATAAAAACCGCCTTGAGTTTTTAACAACTAATCTTTTCGCTTGCTCCTTATCTGGGGATAAACCGAAAAATAACATTTACACGAAAACCAACTGAGCAAAACTCCTGAAATTCAAACTCCTGAATACAATTTCAGGAATTACTGAAATACTCATATATTTCAAAGTCACTGAATTAATAATATAGATAAACGCCAATTATCGTGGTTTTATTTAAAATATACCTACCTACCTAACATTATCAAAATAACTAAAATATTCGTCTTTGTTTGATTATTCATTATCATTGTGGCTATTTACACATTGCATTGCCTCTTTTATTACATTTTCCAGGTTTACATAACTCGCCAAACAGCTTTTTTTTTTAAATTTGGCATTGAGATACTTTGGTAACAACCTATTCTTGTTCGTTTCTCAATTTAATTAAAAACCGATACCGGTTTATTGTATTCATAAATACCTGAATGTAAGTTTACACTAGAGAGACGTGCTATTCGGCTTAAAGCTGCTCAAAACTTTGGTGTTTGGGCAACCATTTAACTCAACTTTGGCACAACTTTGCAAGTTGCAAGTTGCAACTTGCAACCTAATGGTAACCTAAACTCCATGGTTTTAAGTGGATTTTATAGCAGTGGTCACTGGTCATACTGGCTTTAAAATTTATAATTCTGGCGTTCAGTTAGGGCAGAAATTGCAATTCATCACACATAAATATCTGCTAGGTATGTGAAGAGTGCAGGCAAGAAATTTGGAGAAAAGGCCTATTATGTACACTACATGAACATTAAGTAACCTACTCATGTAAGGAGAGGATCAATAACATCCCGTAAACCATTCTTACTCTGTGCTACATCTGTATCAAAAAAAGATTGACTTCCTTTTTTCATCGGCTCAAAAGCTTTTTAGCAAAGGAGTGGCAATGCGTTCGTATTACAAGATAGATTATCTAGAAGATACAAAAAGTCGTCATACAAAAGGTTCCTAATGTGAGGTTAGTAAGAACGCGCCATGATAGATCGGAGAGGTACAATACGGATCGTTTCCAGGGCCTTGAGGCGCAAGGTCGCGGGGTCTGTCGATGGCCCCGCGCTTATCAGCCTCGCCATTTCTCAGAGCCGGTTCATAGATAGATCTATTGCACTTTCTGCGTTTGCGCCTCTACATGTAGGGACGTTATAATGGCTAGATTTGATCCGTTTGAGAAATATCGTGTGATAGTTTGATCTTACTCGTGCTGCATAACTGGTGGGTAGGTATATTTTGTGGGACAAAACTTTTTTTTTTCGCTATTGGCCCACTCTTGATGGAATCACACCTGATGGAAAGTGATGCTGTAGCCTAAGATGGGACACGTTTACCTATAACATGGCCTATTCACTCTTGTTTTAAATATATCCTTATGATTGGTCGGACACATCGCGGAAGAGTATACTAAATCCATGTGTATAATATAAGAAATGATGCAAAATGTTTCGTGCGTGTGGATGGAATGTCGAAGACATAAGAATGGAAACTCACCCGCTTTGCCGCTAGGGTGGTAACTAGCCACGTCCGTAGCCCCCCACTAGACCAGACTACAATCAATTTTCAGAAATTACAAATTGGGCTTGGACTTCAGTAATAAAATGATGTTACGTTTTGTATAGCGGTAGTTTATGGGGCTAGAATTCATTATTAAGGGGCATGAGGACGAGCCTGCCCGCGAAATTAAAATTTAATTTGGTTTTTCACAATTTGTAAACTAATACGACAACGTAGGCTTATGGCATTTTAATTGGGACACTGGCAGTATCATCCTCACAGGTTTATATAAAAATCTATATTTGAAAAGGTCCAGTTTAAGAAATTAGCTCTAGTATCGACTAATTTGTGAGAATAGTCGGTACTAGAGCTGATTTCTTAAACCCGCTGTTTACTGGTACCCCAGTAACCAGGTTGACTGGTGACTAGCCACGGCTGAAGCCTGCCACTAGACCAGACTACCAACTCCGATCTCCGACATACGCCGTATCCCGAATAGTCTGGCCAGTTGTTTTTCCGAATGGCGAACTGTCGTATGCCGTATTCCGATCGTGGAGGCTACAGCTATACTTCTACAGTAATTACAACAAATACATATTATAATCTTCGCAACTATGACCTAATTTTCACCGTTTAATTAGGATAATGCACATAATTCAACACGAGCCCATCGCTCTATGACGCGGTTAATTAAAGTTCGCAATAAATTGCCGACGCGTCCCAGTTTGCGCGCGTACGAGAGTTTCGCGCTGTTAGATAATATTTCGCCGGCCTGGAATGTTTATTATGTAAACATGATAAATCGCAAACGACCCGATTCTAACGAGATATGAATTAGGTCTGGCGCCCACTGCGGGATTAATGAGAATTGAGATGATTATTTTGATGAACGTCTCTTGCGCAGCCATGTAAATCATAAAAGGTACTTACAAACTTATTGCATAAGCCGTGATAGCCTAGTGGTAAACACGGCCTTATATTCGGGAGGTCAGGGGTTCGTACCCGGGCACACACCTCTTACTTTCCGGAGTTATTTAAGTTGCTTTAACGATGAAAGAAACCTGCATGCTTGAAAATTCTTCATAAATGTTCTCAAAGTGCTGTGAAGTCGGCCAGCGTGGGAGACTATGGCATAAACCCGTCTCAATGTGAGGAAAAACCCGTGCTCAGTAGTGGGCTGGCGATGAGTTGATCATAATGATGATGATAAGTATAGCATTCGTTGAGATATTTTTCGGGTTAATGCAGATTGCAGGCAGTAACTTCATTCAGAAGATTGTCTCAAATAGTAAAATAACCATTTGTTAAAGTACCTTATATTATAATACCTAGTTTTTTAATCCAGAACGGGTCAGACTTAGCTAAGACTACGTTATGTGAACCCGGATTTATTACGCTCATAAATAAGGCTGACCTATTTCCGAAACGATTTACCTACAAAAATAGGTTAAACAAAATAATCAGGGTAACAGTTGGTTTTCCATTGAACTAGAGCTATTGGGAATAACAAGAACACATTTCATACACCAGCGGAAGATTTTTAGCTGTTTATGAAACAAATTGTAAACCTGACCTCGTATTGTTGAATGTTTTGCTCGTGGCGTAAATACCACGATACCCTGAATGGCCAGAACACCTGGATTATTTCCAGAGAGTCGTTAAGTGGTTTGAACTTTAAATTTGGTTCGAATCCAGGGTAGTAACCTCTTGAATGGGGATGATTCCTAGGTCAAAAATAAATTATTTCTTACTAATTATATTTAAAAGAGGGTCTTCCAAAATTCGTAAAATCCACGATTGCTAACCATTGATCCCAAGCTCGTATCTCTAACTTTTGGGAGTTCGAAAGAAGAATCGAACCCGGGACCTCCCACTTATAAGACCACAACGCTTACCACTGAGCCTGGGAAGTGGTCTAGTTAGTCTCTAGTTGGAGCTTGTTTGGAACACGGCGTAGATACCGTGGGTAAAATAACATGACGTCAATCGACATTGGCGTTACCGCTTGGTGAACTCTGCACGAATGTAATATGCTTCTGTAATTGCATTTTTTTGCGCTATTGAACCAACGGTAACATAAATTAAGTATTAAAAAAAACTCTTTCGTGCAAATAATTAAGCTAATTTAAACTATAATATTATTAAATAAATGAATAAGGTCGTTATACGCGCTTTAAGACTTATTTAGTTAGTAAATAGAATAATATTAATTGAACGTACGCAACTTACATAATTTTGTATGTTGGGCATACATTAGTCGATATCTAATTAGGTGAGTGCAAGTTGCATAGATAGTGGTCGGCCCTTTATAGTACCAACTTAATACAAGGATACACATGTACCTATCATCGTATCTAGTGCCTATGCATCTATCATCATCATCATCATCGTGATCAACCCATCGCCTGCTCACTACTGAGCACTGTTCAAACCATAGACACAGATATCAGTTTCTAGAACTTATTTACAAAATTTCATTGAGTTTGATTGGTTGGTTTGATTTGAATACAAATGAGAGCCAACTACAGTACCCGGCAGAAAACTGTTAGAAAGAGATAATCTTTCATACAATCCTTGTCCTGTCCGAAGAGCCGGGATAACCAACAGATGAAATGTGGCAAAATAAAAAAAAACTTTTTTCTTTCTTCTTTCAATTTCCCGGGACTGGGTAACAGTTTTTACTCGCCACTGCGCTGGTCAGATCAGATGTAATCGGTGACTTTCTACAGCTGGTCGGACGGTTTCACTTTCAAGCGTCGACGGAATGCGGTCGGAGTCCGGACCTCCGACCCGACTCTGCCTTGACATTGACGTCTGGACAACCCTTTGATATTTCTTTGGCGTTGGGGTCGTCCAACTAAAAGATGAATTTTAAGATAAAATTTCATATATCTAGATTCAGCAATAGATTTAAGTGAAGGAAAATTAACGTTTTTCATTCATTCTTTTCACTTCGGGTCAAGAACGTCTTACTTTTGGGCAGGTTTCCGCACTCAGACGGTAACTATGCCAGCCCTACGTACCTACTGAAGACTAAAGTAGGTACAAGATTGTAGTATAAAAAATGCGATATGACATGACCAGCGGCATCACCAACTATCTATGGCAAGATGTTATGGACTCGCGCCGGTCTTTTCATGTCTTGTCAACTCTCGCGTAACACATAATTTATCTTAATAATTGATAGATAGGTCGATTGGCAATGTGGATTCGACGCGGGCCGAATGCCCGAGTGGGATGGCTCGACAGCGACCTGCGCTAATATGTTATTGGTGTCATTGGTGCGAAATGTCAGCGGCTTGGCAGTCGCCGGCCCCCGCGTGCCGCGCGGACGATGCACCACATCCAAGCTAAATTCGGGACCGTTGCATCATTGATAGGGGTGTCGATTGAAAATAAATATTTGTACCTACTGCATCTGGAACGTAAACTGGACTTCGAGCTCGACGTAGAATAAAATAAAAATAATAAATAAATATTTTAATGTTTAAACTATCGTGAGATATTTCCATTTTAAGTATAGATTGTACCAGCTACTCTATATTTAAAATGCTT